>NC_086376.1:85645147-86961001 GCF_036588685.1 Mytilus trossulus
AGTAATGACCACGATTACGTTGTCCAGAAACTGAAAGGAACTCATATATTAATAGCAAACATTATTTAGTCCAGAAACTGAAGGGACATACAATAGTAATGACAAACATTATAAGGTACAGAAAATGGAGAGACATTTTATAGCAATGACAAACATTATTTAGTTCAGAAACTGAAGGGACATACAATAGTAATGACAAACATTATAAGGTACAGAAACTGGAGGGACATTCAATAGTAATGACAAACATTATAAGGTCCAGAAACTGGAGGGACATTCAATAGTAATGGCAAACATTATTTAGTCCAGAAACTGAAGGGACATACAAAAGTAATGACAAACATTATAAGGTCCAGAAAATGGAGGGACATTCAATAGTAATGGCAAACATTATTTAGTCCAGAAACTGAAGGGACATACAAAAGTAATGACAAACATTATAAGGTCCAGAAACTGGAGGGACATTCAATAGTAATGGCAAACATTATTTAGTCCAGAAACTGAAGGGACATACAAAAGTAATGACAAACATTATAAGGTCCAGAAACTGAAGGGACATACAATAGTAATGACAAACATTATAAGGTCCAGAAACTGAAGGGACATACAATAGTAATGACAAACATTAAAAGGTCCAGAAACTGAAGGGACATTTTATAGCAATGACAAACATTATAAGGTCCTGATACTGGAGGGACATTCAATAGTAATGACAAACATTATAAGGTCCAGAAACTGGAGGGACATTCAATAGTAATGACAAACATTATAAGGTCCAGAAACTGGAGGGACATTCAATAGTAATGGCAAACATTATTTAGTCCAGAAACTGAAGGGACATACAAAAGTAATGACAAACATTATAAGGTCCAGAAAATGGAGGGACATTCAATAGTAATGGCAAACATTATTTAGTCCAGAAACTGAAGGGACATACAAAAGTAATGACAAACATTATAAGGTCCAGAAACTGGAGGGACATTCAATAGTAATGGCAAACATTATTTAGTCCAGAAACTGAAGGGACATACAAAAGTAATGACAAACATTATAAGGTCCAGAAACTGAAGGGACATACAATAGTAATGACAAACATTATAAGGTCCAGAAACTGAAGGGACATACAATAGTAAAGACAAACATTAAAAGGTCCAGAAACTGAAGGGACATTTTATAGCAATGACAAACATTATAAGGTCCTGATACTGGAGGGACATTCAATAGTAATGACAAACATTATAAGGTCCAGAAACTGGAGGAACATTTTATAGCAATGACAAACATTATAAGGTCCTGATACTGGAGGGACATTCAATAGCAATGACACACATTATAAGTCCAGAAGCTGGAGGGACATACAATAGCAATTGCAAATATGTCATGGTGCAGTCACTAAAGGGACATATAATGGTAAAGACAAACTTAATATCGTCCACATCATCTGAATCTGATACAACATTACTTGATATTGTAAAATGAGAAAAAGAGATATTGCATAAATGTGGTAATTTCATTATACTTTAATGAATTGTTATTAAAAGCTGAGAAAAAGTTATTTTCTTTTAAAAAAATACGCACAATATATATTTAATGACGAACAACTTTGCATTTTATGACGCTAGAATAAAACATAAATTACTTTAAATTTTAATTTAAGAGAAAACAACATTCATAAAAAATTAAATATTTCTGTTTAAATAATTACTTTAAATAATATGTAACAATACAATTGGCTTGAGGACATTTATTAATAATACTTTGCGCATTACATCGTCTCTTTTATCATAATCTGAAATGTGTTTCAAAATTTCCAAATTAATCAGAAGGGATTTGCCTTTTGTTAACCATACTTGTCGGTATTGCAATGAATACTAGTATATGGTTTCAAATTAAAAGCATAGAATAAAAAGTGAAATTTATATTAATATTTATTAAAGAGATAAAAAAAGTAAAAAGTAAAATAACAAAAAATACCGACTTCCAGTGACAATTCAAAACAGAAAATTCCCTTACTAAATGGCAAAATCAAAAGATCAAACACATCAATCGGATGGAAAACAACTGTCATATTCCTGTATTGGTACAGATATTTCCTTATGTTGAAAATGTTGGATTAAACCTGGTTTTATATATACATGTAGCTAACGCTCTTATTCATATGACAGTCGCATACAACGCATAACATTGACAACAATGTGTAAAACAAAAAAAGAGACATAATAGGTAGAGGGACAGAATGGCAAACAGTAAATGATAAAATAAACCTGAACGGACAGACATAGTAATTATAAAACATTATTTAGTCCAGAAACTGAAGGGATATACCTTTGTCATTACAAAACATTATATGGTCCTGAAAATATAGGGACATAACATAGTAATGGCAAAATATTATTTGGTCCAGAAACTGTAGGGACAAACATAGCAATAGGAAAACTTTAATAGTATTTGGTCCAGGAACTATAGACATTACATTGTGATGGTAAATATCATATGGTCCAGAGAGTGACAGGAAATAATATAGCAATTGCAATCATTATATAGTCTAAACACTGAAGGACGTGCCTCGGTATTAATGACAAAACATTAAAATATCATATTGTCCAGAAAATATAGGGACATAACACAGTGATGGTAATCATAACATATTCTAGATTACCTCAGCCGTATTTGGCACAACTTTTTGGAATTTTGGATCCTCATTACTCTTCAACTTTGAACTTGATTGGCTTTATGAATATTTTCATATGAGCGTAACTGATGAGTCTTATGAAGACGAAACGCGCGTCTGGCGTACTATATTATAATCCTTGTACCTTTGATAACTAATAACTAGAAACTGAAGAAAGATAGTACAACAATGACAATCTAAATTTGGTTCGGAACTGGAGGGATATATAAAAGTAATGGCAGATATTGTATTGTCCAGAAGCTGAATGGACATTATATAATAATTGCAAAGATCATATGATCCAAAAATTGCACGGACGTAAAATAAAAATGGCATACATTTTGTAGTCCAGTATCTGAAATAGCTAAGCCAAACAGTAGAATCTACAGTTGATGTCTGTCATATTTGTTTCTTCTTTAATTGTTTTCTTGTAAATATGGGCCTCAGTCTTTTAACGTTGGAACCTTTTCACATTTGTCATGTTTTGGTCTTTTTAAAATGACTATACCGTTTGGGTTTTCCTCATTGTCCGAGACCGTTTGGTTGTTTTATTTCTGGTTGATAGTTTTCTCGTTGGTAGTCCTACCACATATGTTTTTATCAATTATATCATCTCTCACTTTGTTATATAGATTGCAGGGTTAATTGCTCGTGCTGTATGTATACTGCAGAATGTGTCCTTTTGCTGGTGGTTTAGGTCTCTATATTTTAAAATAATCAGGGTTTTTTTTAATTGTAAGAGACCTGCCATGTTTTATCACGCTCTTGGGTTAGGGGGTAACAAGTTTGACCCCGCAATACACTTTTTATGTTTGTTTCAAGTAAGGAGCATGTACTTCAGTGTTCGTCATCATTTTTTTCCATCATTGGTTTATAATAAATTAAGGACATTCGTTTTCTCGTTTGAATTTTTCACATTTTTCATGTTAGAGCATTTATAAAATTGTACTTGATTTGCATATGATGAAGACATAATCTTTCAATCTGTTTAATTGAGGTCTGGCATATCAGTAACTGCTAGTAGTCTTTTGATAATTTATGTATCATTGTCATTTTGCTTAGTTTCATTTGTTACCTATTTTGACTTCTTTTAAAAGAGGGACGAAAGATACCAGAGGGACGGTCAAACTCATAAATCGAAAATAAACTGACTATGCCATGGCTAAAAATGATGAGGACAAACAGACAAAACTGAATTTTACTGTGCGTAAAGATACACATTTCTTTATTCTACATTGGCTAAAGGTAAAGGGGAGGGTTGAGATCTCACAACACATGTTTAACCCTGTCGCATGTTTGAGTCTGTCCCAAATCAGGAGCCTCTGACCTTTGTTAGTCTTGTATATATGTTTTTTTTAAATTTCAAAATATTTTCATTTAAATGTTTTGGAATTTAGTGTGACATCCGTTTTCACTGAACTAGTACACAATTTTATTTAAGAGCCAGCTGAGTACCATCACCAGATGTGAGATTTTCCACTGCATTGAAGACCCATTGGTGCCCTTTGGCTGTTGTCTACTCTATGGTCGGGTTGTTTTGACATATTCCCCAATTTCCATTCTTAATTCAATTTTATAGAGCATGGGTCTTTCTATATGGTTGGATAGTATTGCTTAAAACATCCAGTTGTTTATTTGAACTGTGTTGGAAAGTGTTGGAAAGTTGTCTCATTGGCAATCCTACTACATCTCCTTAATTTCATAAATTGTCCAGAAACTGTAAGGAAATAAAATATGAATGGCATTGTTTGATAAAAAAATTGAAGAGATAAAATTGTAATGGCAACCAATACACTTCCAAGAAACTATATGGGATAGATAATACAAACTGGCATACAATGCATGGTTCACAAACTGACAGGACATAACATAGTTGTAGTGTTCGTTCCGGCTGTAGTGAAGATATCAGTTTTTTTTTTGTACACAACAATTATTTTCTAGTAAGTTATAGAAGAAGATATAGATGCTGTTTTTAAAACATGGTGGATATTTTATTGCTGTTCATTTCTAGTATGAAGGTTTAATCAAATTTTTCACAGTGAAAGTCTGTGAAATGCATTTCATGTGTGTCTAAACAAACACCAACTAGATTTTCATGGTAAAAACCAATCTAATTAACAAATCTAAAATACTTTGATGAACTTTAATATCATTAAACATGTTAAAGCTACATGATAAAACTTCTGTATAAAATGAACAATGGAGTAAACAAAAATATACTGAAATTCACATGTGTGTGGACATCATCTGAGTCCTATACACCAATATATGATATGGTATAATGAAAAAAAGACAAAGGTTATTGCATAAATGAGAACATGTCCTTACTAAATGATTAGAAAAATAAAAAGCTGAGGAAAAATAATATGAAATGTTTTTTTTTCATAAATGCGAACAATGCTACATTTTATGAAGTTAGGAGTCAATATAATGAATGACTTTAAATTTTCTTTTACAGAAAACAACATTTATAATAAATATAATATTTCTGTATAAATTATTACTGTTTGTTAGAGAGTATGTAATTATACAGTTGTCAAATTAGCTTGAGGACACTTAAGGGAAATCCCTGAATTATTAATATTTTTGACAGCAGTATATTAACCACCTAATTACGAAGTCTCAATTATGACACTTTCTATATCTACTACGTCAGGTTTAAAAAATAGATATTTATGAAGGACAAAACAGGTAATATAAATGACTGATATGTTTCTGTAACCTTTTGCTATAGTGTATGACCTTAACAAGAGCACCGATTTGACACAATTGCTTTGCATACATATGATATATAAATCTAATAGTTTATAGATCTTACCGAATAAACTTGTTACATAAATAATATTTTTTTAATATAATAATCATCCTTTCACCTTTGAATTGATCTGATTAATGCATCAATGAAAATTTTACATGTGAGCTTAGATTTGATTCAAGGAAATAGAAAAGTATAACCAAACATGTTTTTATGAAAACCCTGTCCCTGTCCCTTTCATTATCTTTGAATGACACAATTTATCTATTTAAGGATACCGATTCCTTTAATGTGTGCATTTGCAGAAATTTGTTTCATTAGTACTTATCTATTTAGAAAGAAAATTTATGCTTTGATTTTCAATATCTAATTAAAGTTGACTTTTTGAATCATTCAGCTGGCTTATTTTAGATCTAGAACAAATGACATAATAATTAAAATTGTTTTAATGGTTTTAAATATAGTAATTACATTGTTAACATATATTGTGCATAAATGTGCACAAGATGCATCCTATAAACCTTTTGACCTATGTCTTATTAACAAAATACATCATAAATTTCATGCTGAATTGAAATAACTAATTACTCATTTTGAACATGACATACATGTAGGGTGACAGAAACAATGTGACACTGTTGTCAAGGCACTATAAATGAATTAAATCCCCAAAAACCACAGGAAGTAAAACATACATAAATACTCGTTAATGAATGCAATACTTATGTAGAATGAAACATGTGTCTGCATAAAATGTTATAAGTTCGGTGCTATAATACATATTAACAGAAAATGTGGTGTGTGTAAGAATTTTATTGCGAAGGCAAAATAAAATAATATGTGTGTTTCCTATTACATCTTTGAATACAGTATGTAGGTTAGGATTAATTTTACTTTTTTTTTACATTGAGTCTTTGGGAGAGGAATTCTGACTTTAATCATGCTTATTGAAAAATGCATTAAAAATTATAATATAGGCTATTTCTATGCTTAAAATATAGGGTAGATAAGGAAATGGGAAACACACATATTTTTTATTTGGCCTAAGTGTTGTACAAATCTATGGTAAATATGGGACTATTAAATATTTACATAATTTTAATTAAGGGCTACATCTGACATAGCATGGCATGACGAAAGCATGTCAATAAGGAGAAGTTCAACCAGTGTAATTATAACAGCAAGTGAAGGTGCTTGCCAAATTAATAATTGGACCATTTTTTAAGGGCATTAGCCAGTAGTACTCTGTAACTGTAACAGCTAACACAATTCTCATTGGTAATGCAAGCAGAGTTTTCAAAAGTGCCCATGTAAATCAAGAGTTAAATCTTAAGGTGTTTTAGGATTTTTTCCAATTTGAGTTTATTAGTTGGTTATGTTTTATGCAAAAAAAAATTTCGTTCAGATTTTTCAACTAAAACAAAAGATTTAACATGGAAATCATCATGCCTATATAAGGATAAGATTATAATAATGTTACCAATGTCATATCATAATATGCAGAAAAAATATGGGGTCATACAAAAATGGGACTAAATATAAATCATGAAAATGTTTAAGAAAATAAATAACAAATATTTATCCACCAATGATTACACTGGAGTACCACAAAACACATACAACTTTAAATACAATTAACTATGAAACTAACTTTTTGGTTGTAATTATCTAATTTTGCATTGAAATTTGTGTTAAATACCATAAACGTGTCTCCTCTTGGTAATTATGCCAGTAAATTTTAATGTTGGTGTGAGTGAGAGTTTTTCTCTTTCAATTTAAGCAATTTCTAATACTGATAAGGCAAACTATATGTTTATATAATTATTTATTGAACAAAATCTTGATTAAAATATACTTTGCTTTTGTTAGACTAGCTAACATTGAAACACATTTTATTTCCAAAAAAATTCACATGCTTGAAATGTCAATATTGAAAAATGAAGGTACATATAAGAAAAGTTCAAACATTACATACAATATATTTATAAAGACAATGAAAATTCATTTCTTAAAAGAAATAAAATTATCCCAACATTTTTTTATTTACATTTGTAAAACACTATTGCACACTTCTAAAACTCATATACAACCTTAATCATATAAACGAAGTCAAGAATTAATTACAGTATGATCTTGAAAATGAAAAATTGAGTTAATTGTAATGAATGTATTAAACAACCAACATCTTAGCAGTTCATTTCAAAATACTACTTTATGTTTTCTTTTAATGGAAAAATGTTTGAAAAGTTTTGGTTGAATTATTTATTGATAGAGATGTACTATTTTCTCCCAATTTCAATGTCAAAAATAATCTGAATATGCAATTATCATTATCAATAGTTCAGAACCAAAACTTTCAAACTTCTGAAATTTAACAGAAAAAAAAAATCCACAAAGCTTTGGAAAATAACCAACCAAAAGTATAAATAGATTCCATATTCCTTTCAAATTTCTTATCCCACAGCAATTGAAAGTTCTTCCTATCAAAACTTCTTTTGCCAAATGCTACAAATTTGTCTAATAAATGTCAAAACTTTAGAATTTACATATATGATATAAAGATATGAACTTGACAACCTTGTCATTTCAGATTATGCCCTCTACATACCAACTATCATAATTATAATGAAACTGATTGTATTGTATAATCGTCTATTTGTTGTGGTCAGCCATATTTAGAAGTTAATTTAGTGAAACTGATTGTATTGTATTGCCTATTGTCCATTTGTTGTGGTCACCCATATTTAGAAGTTGTTTACATGAATTAAATCGGGTCCAGATGTTGTAACGTACAAGTTGAAAGTTCAATACACTTAATCAAAGATATCAAGTTCACCTTATTAACAATAACTTTTTCCAAATCGAAATATAAACTGTGTTATCAATAATTTGTTTGAATTTTGTTTATTTTGTCAAAATGAATAGATAAAATGGATAGAACTTGTGCCAATAAAAATACGAACAGATAGTGATAAAGTATCTTAGTTCTACCTTATATATAACCTAGTACATAAGTCATAACTATTGATATTTTCATTTTACTGTAAAAACCATCACATAACTATCATGTGACTATTTAGTAGGTGAATTCAATTTTTTTAGTTCAAAATCCTTCACTGGCAATGTTCCCTTAGATTAAAAATTTGCTGAGTTTCTAATTTACATATACTCCTATTTCAAATAACAAAAACATTTATTTGAGCTTGTCAATTTTGGCGGGTTGAAAATCTAGAATTAAAATTATCTAGAGAAACAACCTCAATTGAAATAATATTCATGTTGTACAACAAGTTATCACTGACTTACAAAAACTGCAGCGTGAGAAATCACATGGACTTCAATGACAAACTTATTCATAAAAGAGATTTTGAAAGAATAAACCTATCTGAGCGAAATGCGAAACACTTGGCGAAACATGATAAATCTATTCTCTCATTTACATATATATTCTTTAAAACTAAGAATACAATATACATTTACAAACTTATACAAATACTGTGTAAGTTGAGATTCAATATTAAAACATTACTCTATCTATACATGTAATTTGGATTATCATTTTTTCACAATTTCAAACCAAATACTTTGTAGAATAATACAATCATGTACATTTTTATGAATTTTCTATGAATATTACCCTCCAACTGAAATGGACCCCTGAATATCCATATTGTGAATATTATTTTCGAAAATGAGAAATGACCGTCTAAAAACCCCATTTAACATGTTAAAAGAACAATTTCTTAATATTTTTCAAGCGTCAAAAAGTATTGCCAATATGAATGTAAGTAGACATAGGGTTAACATCAATGAGACAGCAACCCGAAATACAAAGAAAAACAACAAATAAAAGACAATCATGTCGGATGTTACAGAGGATTTAAAACAAAATCACAAAATGCAATTGCATGTCAACGAAATGGCTATTCATATAACATTACTTTGACATAAAATATAGAAACTTTTAACATAATAAAGTGAGGTATTTCTATTGCATCATATAACAGTAGTCTAAACAATCACAACACACTTAGTTAGAATACATCCTCATTTAGTGATACAATGTATTGATAAAATACTGATATAGATGTCATTAGTAAATGGTGATCTTTCAGCATGTGACTGATTAGTTACAAAGTTATATTAAACTAGGTGTACAGTATTTCAAACAACTTAAAAAATAGCATTTTTAGAATATGAAATTGTCAAAACAAAATTATTCTAAAATAGATGTTATTAAAACTAAATCATGACAATATCATACAAATGTGTGAAGCTTTTTTGTACAATGTGGTACCAAGTATCTGAATGTTGATGTTGTCATAACATATTTCATAGAGGCAGACGTATAAAAAGTTGTTTAAACAATGCCAGTTCTTGTCAATTTAATTCATCTTTGTCTTAAAGGCAATCACATCAATCCTTATGTGCTTAAACACATCTTAACATATAATACTGGTTTCATTAACTTATATTACATTTATACATGTCATATATCCCAATTGAAGTCTATGTATATATAAAATATATTTTTGTGTGCGAAAAATCCCTTTAATAGGACCATCTATTACCATTGCTTCATTGTAAAACTAAGCATCATTGGTCAACCTTTGTCAGTTTATTAACTGGAATTGTTACACGGGACTGTTGTTAATGTGCAATACACTAAACAAAGGTTGTGTATTAAATGCACATAATGAGAAGAACTCCATGAAATGAGCTGGAACATTGAGCCGTCATTAATCAATCATTGATTCAATATTACTGTATGATGCTGTTCGTGAAAATGAGTAACCTGTGAAATCTTCCACAAAACCTGACGTTGTAATATCACCTTCGCTACCACGATGGTCCTTATTGCTACATTTCTTGAGACTTTTTCTTGAACCTCTGTTATCGTTCTTGATATAACCTTGGAATGTGTCACCATAGCTACTAGCACTATTAATTCTGCGTAATGTTGGTTTTTCTACCAATCTCTCATGGTCTAGTTTCTGAATCTCATCAAGTCTTGCTGCGATATCACAATATAATGTCAAACCATGTGATCTGAGGAATTCTGGGATAGTTCTCAAACAACTGTCTATTGGATTACATGGCTTCTGTTTTAATGATTCATCAGAATAGCCTTCATCTGTATGGTCCAAATCCAAATCAACCTCAGATAATGGGGATGACATTTCTTTTTTCCATGGAAGAATTTCATTACTGAAGCGGACCAAGAATTTTCCACACAATCCAATACATATGTCTTGTAAAGCCGTGTCGTGACCTGGTTTGAAGAAATACTGATGTCCTGTACTGTTTAATATGATATGATTGATGTCCAGAAAGTCTCGTGAATTCCACTTGATTCTTTGTCCCCATGTCTCTCCACTCTCATAGTAGTGGATCTTGAAGTCAAACTTATCTGTCAAAACATAAAGGAAAACATTAGCATTTCAAAAAGCCTGCATGTTCTGTTGTCTGTTGCAAAGCATTATTATCCAGATTTGGACCAAAATAAAATCCCAACAAATTAGTTATTTATGTACTTGCTATATTTTCCCTTTGCAAAATATATTCTTGCTTTTGACATGTATGATAGTTGTAAGCTCATATATAATTCATGTATTCAATTCTGGTTTCAATATTTTTTCGCCTGTTAAGTAAAAATCAGGTTCACAGCCTTCCCAACCTTTTAAAGAACTGATTTACCTCAATCTATTAAAGATTTAAGTTTTGAACATCACCACTATAAAATTAGCAAATGCTGTTTGATGCCAATATAAATGTGACAACTAAATGCATGTATTCACCAAAATATTAACTCAATCCATAAAAATTGGTTTCAACACAAATAAATGAATCCACAGTATGCCAACGACGATCATGAGCATTAAGTCTAAAAATTGTTTTGGATAGGGTTCATTTTATATTATAGTACTATTAATGTGAATAATACCTGAGCTTCTCCATTTAGCTGAACACAAACAGTATGGTTTAGATCCACAAATTACAAGTAAGCCAAGTCTAAGATGTGGGGTTGTCTGAAAATAAAAGAAAAATCTATTCAATTCATTTCATTCATTTCATAGATTTCATCATTTATATATTTATACAAGGATTTATAACTAAAATAATTCCTTGATATACCTAATTGTCCACAAGGGAGACTACTATCATATCATATAAGTTCTAAATGAACCCAACTTCCCTTGAGCAAGACTATTAACACAGTAATTTTGAGATATAACTGTGAAATAAAAGAATTATAAACAATTTTCGTTGAATTCTCAATCATAAACAAATTTGATGAAGTTCTTACACTCATGCCTATATTGTGTAAAATTCTCATACTCATGAAAAAAAAGCTGATGAAATATACCATCAATAAAAGAACATGCCTTTCTTCCATTTGTCTTCATTTAAGGATAATAAATGCAATTCAAGACACATGTACTTTTGTCAGACTGCGCATTTAATAATGCACAAACACCCTTATAAATCAAGTCTAAATTTGGTCCAACGTCATATTCTTTATTGTATTCTCTCATGCTTAGACCTCCATGGACTATGCACTTTATTGTATTTACTCTTACTTAGACCCCCATGATTGGACTGCATGGACAATGCACCAAAGAACCAGCTTCTTGAATGACTTTTTAGTGTAGTCTTCACCAAGGCAAAAATTGGTACATGTATGTGTACGTACACCCCAAAAGTACAGCCAAAAATCATGATAATAGTATCATAAATTCTCTATTCTTCTTTTTTAGTTGTAAATAATCATCAAGTGCTTGATAAAATAAATTCAAATGTACTTTTCAATCCAAAAAGGCATAGATCATCTGCACTAAACAATTTCAATTTGAATGGATTTTAGTGAATTGGTGGATGAGATACATGTACTACCAGAGAAAGTTCAATGCCAACAAACTTAAAGTTCATCATCGTCATGAAATATTACAAATTAAGAAAACAACAATAAATTTATCAACATATTAAGAAGACAACAATTAATTTTTCAAGTTGTATTGTCCTGTTAAGAAAAACACTTCTATCAATTATTTGCTTTTTTGAAATTTATGATGGAAAATCTTGTACGTCAATAGCCTATCAATATCCTTGTACAAACAGTACGAAGGTCTCAGTAACTCAGTACGAAGGTCTCAGTTACTTAAGGTCTGATATTTAGGAAGACATACGAGACAAAGTTTGATGAACTTTAAGGATCTTCGTCATTGGTGTTTGACTTGTTTACACCAAAAATATTAAACTAAAAGTACTAAAAATTTACATTTTGGGCACAGCAATGTGTAAATCCATCACAGTTCGCACCCTTGTTTGTAAACACATCAGGAGGAATATATTGTGAGAAAGGGATAACATTTCACATTAAACTTCACTGCTAATTCATCCTTTATATTTAAATCAAAATATTGTGGGAACTTGATATGTTTGAGATGTTTTATCGTGTCTTACGCAACACATTTGAAGCTTAGCTTGATACAGGATCATTTCACTGTTATGCATTTCATAATATCACTTCAACCTTGATTTGTCTATCCTATTGTTATACTGAACTTCAAAGGAGGTCTACCCTAACATCACTGGTACTAGAACATATGAAATTAAAACTTTAATATTATTATGAATTGATAAACACAGCTTGCACATGCAAGAAACCATTAATTTCTCATAATCTTTTTGCCAAGGACATCATTTTATTGTTGACTGCTTATACTGAATACCAATTTATAATGGTGCAATGACCTCCCTAATCAAATAAAACACTATAAACAATTTTCTAACTTTCAATAGATATATTTTTTGCTGAAAACCTCGCAATGATTTAATACGCACATTCTGTACAGTATTAATATTACTATTAAACACCCATTTTACGCCTCTTCGACTTTGGTTCACATTTTTCTATTTAATACTTCTCAATACCAACACAATAGAAAGAGACCTATAATATTAAATACAGTAGACGACAGACTTGTAATTATATTCTGTATTGTAATTATAAAATAATATTGACGAGGTAAACTGAGCATACTTTTAAATCATCATTGACTGACCCTGGCTTTTTAGCACTAGTTGCAGTGACACTTCTACATACTTTGGACATACTGTCTCTAAAGTATATTATAAACTATTTATGGTAGTTGGTTGTTTGTTTATATGTTTTACCAGTTAATAATGCATACAGGTTTTCAGATATATTCAAAGGTATACATTATTGGTGACATCTTCCGATGAAGAAATAAGTTGCAGTTTCAATTTTCAGAAATTATATGTCTATTGAATAATTGGCTCAGGCAATCATTTTTTGGAGAAAAATAACAGTCAAAAATATTTCTATTTGCTAACTAAATATAAAGGTAACTTTCCCTTCAGACATTATAATTAATATCTAAGTAAATATGTCTCTTTAAAAAAGTTACAAATAGTTATTGTATGAGGATTATTTGTATGTTGCTATTAAAGGAAAGCTCTGGTCTAAATATATATACCTAACCCTCAAGGAAATGTTATAAGTATATTCAATTTATGTATGAACACTGATGATTTGTTGTTGTAACTGGCAATTACTAAACAGGATGTCAGAAATGTACATCTTATGTCAGTAAGATTTAAAACTTTTAATTTGTGGTCATATATGTATGAATGGGGATCAAAACTTCTTACCCTTACAAAAAGTTTTATTTCATATTCTAAAATAGAGTAAAGTCCAAAAATTAAGCTGTTCAATTGGCAACACAACAAGTTTTCTGCATTATGAAGACACTTTCAGACTTGTTTGATCTATCAAGGACCATAACTCCTCAATCTTAGATGGCAAAAATGAAATATCATCAATATCAACCTTGACCTTTAAATTTATTAGTAACAACATATTGAAATTTTGAAGCATTGACAGGTTACATCTTGTAGAAATGAAGGTTCATATCTGTTCTTGCATAGAAACAACAAATTAAGTGCCATTTTCCAATTTATCAAGGTCCATAACTCCTGAACAGCAAGTGAACATTGTCAATGAACTTTACCTCAAATTTTGTCATCAGCAAACAACATATCCAAAACTTTAAAAAAATTATTAGACAGCATTAAAAGTGCCATTTAAAAAAAAATTCAAGGAACATAACTCCTTCACAGTGAAAGTTTAAATATTCTAATAAATCAAATTAAACCTCATTTTGTCATCAGTATCAACAAATTAAATTAGAAAAGGTTTAGTTAATTGGTTCATTAGGGATTGCAAGGAAAACACAACTTGTATTTTACCCCTATCTTCTATTTATAGCCATGTTGCTATGTTGGTTGACAGACAGGGTTACTTGGCTGGACACTTTTTAAACACTGTATCCCTCTGATGATTGTGGTAAAATTTGGTAAAATTTTGCTTAGAAAAGTTCAGAGGGGGTCTGCTCCTGTTTATTGTTTTGTCAGATTCCCCTAACCCGCTTATTGTTATAATAACACTTATTATTTCACTTTGCTAACACAATACTTTGTTTCCCTTTTCATTCACAATAATTGACTTTCCTGAGTTATGCTTAAAAATTCAGCCAATCTGTGTCACGCTAAGAAACTAATAAGACCAACACTGAGCGTGATCAGGTGGGCTGATAACTACAATTCTACCTCCGAAACTGGAAAAATCCAGATAAAAATCATAAGACATGATGCCCTTAAGTTGTTTAAAATTTAAGGTGATTCACAAATGTTCAATCAGAAGTTTTTGATTTATAGTGTCAGAATGAAAGCTCTCTATAAATTAATTATCATTTAATATTTACATATAAAACCACCTTAGATTATCTAACTACAAAAAATGTAACATGTAAGACATGTACAAGTACCTTCCAGCAAACTAGTTATAACTGGCTCACTTCTTCATATTACATGTTCTTGATCTATCAATGATGTAGACTTGAAAATAGACTTGAAAATGCAAGCTCAGGGATTTTTTCTATTTTTAATATTGATACCATAATTGGACTATAAACTGACAGAAAACAATCAAGACGCCATTGGAATAATGACATAATATGATGTATGGCTTTACATGCTATTTGTACTAATTTAAACTTCATGACATTAGGTATCAATAAACAATACAAAGGTTTTTAATTACACAAGGAGTTCAACTTTGAATTGATTAATTGGTGAGTAGACATCCAATTTAGCAGCAAAGATAACACCCATAATCAGAATGATACCATACTATATACTAGAGCAACATGCTCAGCATTATTTTGTCATGTCCTAGCTATAGTTCCATAGTCCAAGCAAGTCCGAAATAAGGTATGAAAAGATATCAATGAGAGAATACAAAGGTATTCAAATACAAAAGGAGCTCAACTTTAGACTGATTAATTGGTGCATTAACATTCAGCAGCAAATATAACATGCATAATCAGAATGATACCATGCTTTATACTAGACCAACATGATCATCACTATTTTTTCATGCCCTTGCTATAGTTCCATAGTCAAAGCAAGTCCAAAATAAAGCTGTAAAATGACAGAGCAATCTGTATTTCATGAAACAGTATCAATGAAAGAATACATAGGTATCTAAATACAACGGGAGTTCAGCTTTGGACTGATTTATTGGTGCATAGAAATCCACATGATTCAGTAGAAAACATAACATGCATATGATCAGAATTATACCATGGCCATGGCTAATACACTATACCATCACGCTCAGTACCATTTTCTCCTTAACTTCCCTAGCTAGAAGGCCCAAGCAAGTAAAAATAAGGCTGTAAAATGTCAGTGCAATGACCTACATGTAGTAATTCCTAAGTTCATGGGCAGACACAACATCTCAAAAGATGAATTTCGATTTTGCACATTTGAATTTTATTCTTAATAGTCTTTTCCAAAAATATCCTAATATGGAGGGAAAAAGCAAAGAACTATTTTGCGTTTTTGATTTGACCTGACAGCCTATAAATTATTAAATCCATATCACGTACTATTTCCGTGACCATTTCAAACAAGGGATACAAAACTGTTATAGTCTAATAATAAATCTATCAATTGGTGTCAGACATAACTTTTATTAACCATAACCACAACAATGCATGTACATGCACATGGAACATGCATAGGTCTCTTGCAGAAAAAACTTGAGGAAATATGATATCATACATGTATCTGTTTCAAGGGCAACAAAGAACAAGTTTTTTATGGATGGGAGTTTTAAACGACCTTGATTGGCTATATATATAATATATATGTTCAGCACTCACACAGTCGTTCTCCACAAGAGAACAAGTCTTCTATTCACCTAAACTCTCAAGAAAAGCAATTTCAATCTAATTTCCATATTCTTGAGACAATTCATTACTGTATAAATTACATTTTTTGCTTATCTAAGGATTAAATCTCACATCAAACATTTTATAAGGGCCATATTTCCTGTAATTTTTATTGTTTTATTCTATACTTATCAGACAGGTAAACGCAGGTAATATAAAGGTATAATATACCTGTCAGGACGATGGACATTGATGGCTATACAGGTGTAAGATGACATACTATCGTTATTCTGATGTGTAAATGACATCATTCTTAGGTCAGATATTCAGGAAGTTGTCTGTCAGAGATACGTAGGTTAATTAGTCATTGAGCACAATGACGACAATAATTAGCACATTCACTTTGACTGCAGCATCACAGATATGTCAGGAAATACATGTAAAATGGTCAGATTTTCACCCTGGTCAATTTTCTGTTTCACGTTAACTTTGTCTGCAGCATCACAGATATGTCAGGAAATACACGTAAAATGGTCAGGTTTTCCCCCTGGTCAATTTTCTATTTTGCAGTCTCTTGCGCCAAAAACAATATATTTTAAATGGGATATGATAGAAAAACAATTTCTAATCTGCTTGAAACTTATATCTGCCAGTTGAAACATAATATAGATGCATGCTGGTAGGAAATATTACACACAGTAACAATATTTCAAATTTTGTTACACTTATATATATACTTTATTAAACTTGGACTAATAAATTTAAATACTTTTAAAACACATTCCTAAACACTTGTTCAAATATTATATGCCATATTGCATAATTTGAATAGAATTTTCTTGCTGTATAGGGATATGATATAATAACAGTATTGAAGATTTCTTTCATAAAAAAAAAATCTTGGATATTAATATGACACTTGGTACGTTAAGGTCATTTGTTTCTTTAAAAGTTTTAGTTTCAACATCATTTAAGGTACAAAACAGCGGAATCTGAGAATATTTTTTATTATTAATTTATTCATTCAACATCTACATTTTTGTCCACTGAAACCTCAATCGATGACCAAGCAAATTAAAATTCACCAAAATGTATGTGTACTCATCCAACCTTGTATTACGTACTTAAATATTAAAATAGACCAAGCATTTATTAAATTCAATGCCAGATGGTATTTTTTATATGATACTCCTATCATCTTTACTTTAAATATTATCGTTTATATCAATCTTCACATTTCAGTGTAAATTTCTCTTAAATATGGTAATTAAAATCAAATTTATATACCTAAAAGGTTAAATATTAGGTTCTAGTTAACCATGCCTATAAGACGGGGTTTATATGTCCATAAATAAGACCATTTTCTGCCTATAATAAGTATATAATTTGTGTTATTCAGGCCATCCTATTTTCTAATCAGATAGCTGACCATAGAATCTCTTGAATCTATTCAGCCTATAGCTTACAAATTCATAATTTATGTAGAGGGAACAGAACAAAACGTGTGTAAATGGACAACAAGTTTGAAGCATAATAAATGTACCTTTACTTCTATTACATTGTACAAAATTATCGATGATCATCAATTCACAGATGAATAAAAATGAAACATTCCCTTTGGTGTGATTATTTTTAGAAAGGTCAACTTCAGACCAAAGGGTTTATGTTCTTACACTGTCTTTATATCTTTTGTTCCGATTAAGCATGGATGGTTTTTGCAGCAGGTCAAGGTTGTTAAACACCCCTGGTAGTATTTGATTGTATCATTTACCAATAAATTGTATCCCACAGCTTTTTTCCTTTTATTTTTTTGTTAGTATAAAACATATTTATTACAATAATCCCAAGGTCCCTACAGTGTTACAACCTATGGACACTTGAACTGAAGACGTCATTATTCAAATAACAGTATAAGAAGATGTGTTTTATTGCCGATGAGACAACTCTACACCACATCCTAAATGACCATTAAGACGTAGAAAACTAACATCTATAGGTCACTGGTCAAAAGTACATTTCAAATCCTTATCATCATTGCCATGGGCCATCCAGTGTTCTGTTTCCTTTCTATCAAATATGACAGAAAAACGAAAAACTGTTCATCATAGTACTGTACATTGGTAAAATGCAGGCATTGATGTCATTGATGTATGCTGGCTAAAAATGCTTACAAGTACATGTACTGCATATTTTAGAGTACCAGTTTGCTACAAATGTTAACAAACTTTTTCTTCAAAGTTCCCAAATTTTTTTTTTATCCTAAGCACATTTAAAAGATAAAACTGTGATCAAATTTATTTAACAGTAGCTCTATCAATAAAGATCGAAGTATTTGTAAATACACATTCAGTAGTAAAATTAATATATCAAAGAAAAGCCTTCACTTTTGTGTACTGACAAGAAAGGACCTTCTTCAGTTATTTGTCAGTTCAGCAGTAATATCAATAGATATTAAATAATTTAAATGACCATTTAAGAGCGTGTCCACTCTATCCGAAGAGGATTATATAAGTAATGTATAGAAATTATTTAGAGCATGAAAAATAAACTTGCAAGTCTGTCATAAACATGACAAATGAAATTAAATGATAAATGAATTCATTAGAAGCATGGATCTTAATGTAATTATAAGGTTCACCAATTTTTATATTTTTAACGACAAAACTATTTTTAGAACAATTAAATGGTACTTTCAAAATAAGATATTCAGTTTTTTATATTAACATATGGCACCTTTTTTGTAATTAATATATTTTTTTGATGACCCGCCAATTATTTTTTTAACATGAGAATGATCCCCTTTAAATGGCTTCTATTGTGTTACTTCTAAGTACATAACTATTTATTTTAAAAGCTTATATTTGGGACATGGCCTTGATGTAGGATCATCCTCACCTAGTGTCAATTCTACATTCTTATCCGACCGTCTGCCAGTAATTCTACCCGTGAAATGAACATCAATACTTCTATCTAATAGTACGCCAAAATGAAATGAATATGAATACCCTAAATTAAACCCACGTTAATTTGGTTTTATGTTTTTATGTCTATGACCTAAAGACTGAAAGTTAATTTTTTCTTCGTAAGATGGATATTTAAAGATCTTTGTGCTGTTATCTGATGCAAACCATCTCATTTTTCAAAGTTAGAAATGTATATTAACCTTTGTCATGTAGATTTTGATATACTTGCATATAAAATTGAAATAATTTTCTAATCAAGTATTTAGGTACAAGGCCGGGTATTTAGCAGGATCATTACAAGCTACCTTTACAAACTGTATGTTGAAAGATGATCATTCTTAACCTGTCACATTCTATTCCTATTTCTCTGGAGAAATTGCAACCTGATTTAATTTTCTCATGTAGACATACAATATTCTTTGAAAGTGGAATATTTCAAGGTTGATGTTTTTTTTTAATTCAATCTAAATGTATACATACATCTGGTAGTGTTTCCAATCTCTCAACAACAGGAAGTATACATGCTATTGGCTTATTAGAGCTGGCCATTCTGATTTGGATACCGGACGGCAGTTCTGAAGCGCCTGAGCATGGTCGTACAGACCAACAATCCAAAACTCCTGATCTTAAATAATTCACCATTCTAATAAAAAAAATAAAAAGATACAAATCACATGAACAGATCTTGCGTACAGAATTTTTTTTTTTTTATGATGGTGTGTCTAAAAATATTGTACAAAATGTAATGGCATTTATTTAAAAAATACAGTTAATTCAGATATTACTATGAGGTTTCATTCATTTGAATTACACAGCTTATGTGAAAATTGTAATATAAGAACTTGCATTCTAATATCTGTATGCAGATTTTTTAAAAATTGCAATAATTTATCTCACATTTTTGTCCATTCCTCAAAAATTGCAATAAATAATGCATGCAATAATTTTCTGAATTTACAGTATTGTATGAAGAACCAATCAATTTGGTATTATCTGATAGAATGAGTTATAAAAGGGACAATTTTAATTTAACAACCCTAAAAACAGAAAAAGAAAGAGTGCATGTAGCAATCCAACAATATAAATTGTTTATTTTCTATAAATGTTAGTGTAATCTTGATCTCAGATATACATTGTATCTTTGACCTTGAGATCAAATTAAATTTCAGCTTTTTCAATATCCTTGAGCTTGGATGATTTTGAAAAGAAAAGACATTTCAGACAAGAGCTTCAGGGTATCTACAAGCATGATAAGTTTAAATCAGATTATTATCTCCCATTATTACAGTATGTTGTCACATTCATATTGGTTTCTGTTCGACCTTGGAATAAAATAAGCTTCACGCTTTCTTCATGGACAAACACAATGGAGACAAAATTAGAGAATAAACATGTATGACACAGGACTAATGCTCTTGATTTTGGACAAGTTTAAATTGCTTTGGTCAAATTAAGACCTTTGTGTCTAACTTGTAAATTAAAAAGGGATCATTTAAAATTCAGTATTAAATTAAATTTTTACTTCTGTGAGCTGGCTATATAGCTTCTGTGTTTCACCAATTCTTCATTATTGAATTTTGACATTGGAGGAAAAGTAGTTGGATCGCCTAACATTTCCAATAGAGTCTGTGAACTTCTAAATGGTTTGTCTATAGAGATTGGCCGCAGCCACAGTGATGGATTTCCGCTACTTTCTTCAATCAAACCAAGTTTAAGTTTGATGGTCATGTGATGAGCATAGCCATCTAAACTGAAGTTCAGTCTAACATGATTTGTGATCACAGTGTCGATTGGAAGTCCAATTCCTACTCCATTGTTTTTGGCGAGGACGAAACAATCTGTAACATTTCCCACAGGTGATGTCAAAGTCTCAGAGCTAAACACACTCATTTTCTTTGTCTTGAAAACAGTCATGCCAAAATTTAGATTGACACGATCCCCAGGGGCGTATGGGAATGTAATCAAGTGATCCTGCCCTTTTTTTAATGGCCAAGTCCATTTCTTGCCGTTACGGACAAGTTCCTTTTCCAACAGATCTGTTTCAGTTTGGTAGTTATCTTGGTATGAAAATGATAACTTGACGTCCAATAATTTCACTTTCTTTGGTACTCTGTTACGATAAATCTCAAAGGATGTAACACCAACTAACAATTGTTTGGCATGAGATTGTCGTAGAATAGCATTATTGTAGTTCTTCTGAATAGGGGTGAACGGGTTTTCAAAATCCATAATAAGATTCTCGAGGGAGAGTGAAGCAGAATGCCTACGCTCCTTCATCGTGCTGGAAAGTTTGGGCCTCATTTATATCTGGTAAATGTCTGCAAGTCCTACAAAAGAAAAAATACAAGTATTAAAACATTTTAGTGTATGTAAACAAAAAACTGCATATAGATGTCACAACCCTAATCTTTTCTTTCCAATAAATGGCTACTTTGAGTTTGTACAGGAAGTGCCTAAGTATTTTTTGGAAAAAAAATATGACAGAATTTCTAGAGACTGTAACGTTTTGTTTTTAATTAGCAAACAAATTATAAGTTAGCCTAAGATACGTGAATCAACGAAAGACTAGAGGTATTAGAAAACAAACTAATCAATTAAGCATGTCCTGCTATTTTCAAGATATAATTTTGCATGTCCTGCCATTGGCAAAATATGTGGACAATGTATAGACTCGTCAGTCTCCATCCTCTACAACTGCAATGCTAATATGTGACTCATCAATTTTATAGTTGGACAATCAGCCAGGAAATCTTCACAGAGACACAGACTATTCTTTCTCTGAATTTTTATATGATGACCTTTTACAATATGTGCATGTAAATTTACAATTTACCATATCACAACATTAATCATTCCATCAAAATATACTGATCTGCAATTTGCTGGACCAAAGTTCTATTTATGACGCCAACACACTAAAAGTTGTAAGCAGACAGCATGTGTAATACATGTATTTATGACATAGAAGTCACAACTTTATGACTTTTTACATAATATCATGTAAGATATTTACAACTTATTATTAGGAGAAACTAATTGCTCTTCAATTTGACATGGACATGTTCTGAATTCAAATCTTTATATTATAACAGTTCTATAAAGTTTTATTTCTTTACCATGTTTTCTCAATCAAACCGTTGCTCTGTAAAATTTTCTTTTACCCTCTAACATGTCTAACTTTTATGTGACATGGTTAAACCAATGTTACCATAGATTTTACATGTATACAGTTTTTGTACATCTATGGTTTAAAAGTCAAAAGTTTCTTCAAAATTTACAAAAATAAACAAGATTTTTTTTCTCAATTTTAAATTTCAACTATTTAGTCAATGTAATTAAAACAGGCCTTTCATATTTTTAATTGATTTCTATGTATAAGTTCCAGTAAATCAATCCATGTATATAAAGGAAATACCTTTGAAATTCTTTCAAAAATTCAAAACAAAAAAAAAGAAATTTTCCAAATAAAGAACATGTTATAATAACACAGAATGTTAACAAAGAAATAAGCAGAGGACCAAAGGGCTGAGGACCAAACGGTCAGTTTATAAATTCTCTGTTGGTCCTTCATAACACAGCTTAATATGTGTTTACATTTAAATGCTTATTCTGGTTGTTCCTTGTACCAATTACAAATAGGTTTTATGGTTCCTCTCAATTTGTTTAGCTCTAGAGGATGGTCAATGTGAATATATTCAAATGTGTGTGATGGGCTCTTTTTAAACACCAAGTGCTCTTATCTATCCAACTTAAAGTAACTTAAAAAAAGCTTTTTTGCCATGTAGGTCTACAATTTAATGTTTTATTTTCAGCATGAAACATTTAAATTACATGTTGTTCCTCCATTATCTAAATTAATAAATCATATTTTCTTCAACATCTTTTCATCTTAATCATCTGAACAAAGTTCAGTATAAAAACAGACTTAACACTAGAATGTGACATAAATCTGATGCAAGGTGAACAAACCCATTTCCATATTTGATACAAATAAGACAAAATCTATCTTTTTGACAAGATTGACTAAAATAGACATTTGTAATTACACCTCTATTTTGTCAAATTAACAACATCCCTCCCTAATAGTTTCCTGTTTGTCAATGTTAATTGTAACAGACCAATGTTTACATGGTTAAGTAATTTGTAGCTTTAAAAAGTTTGAAAAAGATTAAGTTAAATGTTTAAGAAATAATTTAAGGTTATAGGAACAAAATTAATCGAAATGCATTTTGCATAGGGAACCAGTGGTGTTCCATATTTAATTTCTCGAAGAATATATACAAACTAGAAAAATGTGTATCAATTCCTTATACATGTACTAGAAATGTCATCATTGCATAACAGCCATGCATATGTACAACGGGCAAAAGTTGATGTAAAACGTAGTTAAATAAAATAGAAGTGTATATTCTGTTTGGTTCATGAAAAAGGCAAATTTTTAAAGACTCCTACAGGCAGAAATTTAATGAAATTGTGACTTTGATTTTCTATAAATTTTTAAAATCTATTGAGTAATTCTAATCCTGTATCATCCACTCAGAAGCTGTACAAGATTAAATTGGGAGTACCATCTGGCTGGTCTTGAGGGGAAAAACTTGCCAAATGTAAACAAATAATAACTACAATTTGCACTCTAGTAACCTTAATATACTTACAATAAACTAATGCAGAATATAAGGTTTGGGTTATGCTCATTATAGAAGGTTGTGCATTGACCTACAGTTGTTTTGTCCATGTCAATTGGACTCTCCATTGAAGCGATCTCCTTATTTCTGTAAAATTCTCTTAAAAGGCCAAAGAATTTTGAATGGACTTTCCAGCAATTTCAATAAAATAGTGATGAGTTTAATTATAAGCACTTGTAAATAAGCTGTAGTCATGGTAACTCAGGGTCATGATTGATTAATTTAGTAAGATTTCTATTCTGATGACTAAAAAAATTGCACAGTCCATGACCAAATTGCACCAGTAAGCCAATGACAATGTAATGGCACAGCAATATTGAAGATGAGTAATTTATTTAAAGATATTTTTGGCATCTCTTCAAACACAAAGATAAATAAATGAAACCATAACAAATAACATATGAATACTAGTTTGACTACATTCTGACAAATGACTGAAGTTTATGGCAAAATATTTGAACATCAGACTAACAATTTTGCTGACTAAACAAAAATGGTCTCAGACAAATTTAATCTTGTTGTTGTCACAACATTATTAATACAAATATACAGGACAATATATATATACAATGTCTACATCACACAGAATGATAAACAGGTGGTGTCAAAAGGTTAGACATGTTGGACAGTGTTCTTTTGAAGAATAAAATCTCTGATTACCATAACAAAGGTCTTAATTAGATTATCCCTTATTAATCTAGGTTATCCTATCATAAGGTTTATAAGTATCTGATAAGATTACAAACTGGTCGAAATAATTTGTAAATCTGTCCCAAAATTAAATTTTTATCAAAGTTTTTACACAGTCATATTTGCTAAATGCTGACTGTGCAAGATTTGTTTCAATAAGAAGTTAATATAAATCCTAATATTTTGATGAATTTGAAAAAGAAATGTTTAAAAAAAAATAATATCTGTGATGATGATCTTCACTTTAAAAAAACCACCCTGACAATGCAATTGCTTTCCAGTGGCTACTGTTACATGGGTTACAAAATTCTTGATCTCAAATATTCAATACATTGTATTACAAAAGCTGCTTAAAAGTATGTTACATCTTCATAAATAACAAACAAAAGGCAAAAGTATCTTAGTTAATTAACAGTCCTGCACATTAGCTAATGAATGAATGAAAAAAGAATTCATCCACAAGAAAGAATTAAATAAATACATTTGTAACTGTACCTTTTTTGAATTTTTGTTTCCCTAAAACTAATCAAAACTTCATTAAATAAAAGTAATCTATTAGACTTTTTAACACGATATTCCCCTAGAACTGGACCAAAGAGACCAACAATCTGTCTGGTAACATGGGAAAGTTAAAGTCTCTTTTTATATTCCTGCTCAGTCAGGTGAATCTCCTCGAACAGCTGATCGACAGTTGACAATGTGAAAGTACAATCCTAGCCTGGTAAAATATTAGGTAACAGTTTAAACTTTGGTATCAGTCTTGTTATAAATTATACCAAGACTTATTCAACCATAGGGTGAAGTAATGTATTTCGCTGTAATCCAAAAATAGTAATTTTACCTCTAAATTTAGAAATATGTCTTCAGGACAAATATGACAAGCTATAAATAGGGGAGATAACAGAATCAAGAGTTGTAGAGTAGACCATGTAGTTTAGTTACTTATATGTTAAATCCAAACATAACGTTGGGGGTTGACCTATGCTTGACTTCAAATATATAGATGATCAGGTGAATGATAGATAATGTGCATAATCATATGTTCAGATCAGATCACTAATAACGTAAAAATTGTACATACCGGTACATGTAAAACAAATTGCGGAAATCATGAACATTTTTTTTTTAAACTGATTCCATCAATATAAGATACTGTGGATTCTTTTATTTTTGTTGGTACCAATTTTCATGGATGGTGGAAACCTTGAATTTTCCGGGAAATTTGATTTCATGGTTCTGCCAAAGTCTGGATACAACTTTATAGAAATATGTTTATTGTTGTACATTTAAATTTCGTAGTTCAACTGTACCCATGAATATTGGTATCAAATGAATAATTATGAATTCACAATATTTCCTACTCTCTGGCAATGGTCCTCTATTTAAATGTTCAAATATATAAAACCCATTATGTTATAAATCCATTTTATTTAAAAGAGGGGCTTAAGGCCATAGAGAGTTCCTACAGTTGAAGAGGAAACAACATTAAATTTCCTGTATAACCAGTTTGATTTATGTTGTAATATACCCTACTTTTACCCTTCTACACTGATTAGTACCACATGAGTAGGTTTATTTGTTCATAAAAGTACTGTTAATTCACATATTATTGAACAGATTTAATCAATGCAAATCAAGCCACTGGTCATTTTTCCAGAGATATATTTGTATGCAGCTTTTTCTGTAATTGCTTTAATAAAACTGGTACAAATGTATTTTGTTCATTTTTCAAAAAGGATTTAAATCACGAAAATAAATGCTCACAGTAATTCCATACAATAAGTCTTTGAAAGAGATAATAATACCTGGAGATTTCTCAAAGATGGTTTACATGTAACTAAACATGTTAACCAGCTCAGCCATTTTCCGTCAATATTTATTCATTCAATTTTATTGTGATGTACCCCTAGCTATTTACTTTAATATGAAGCATTGAATCCTTATTACAGTGCATCTCCATAAAGTCAAAGGCATCAAGCACAAAACAATTGAGAAAAAAATGAAATGCATTGTCATAAATTAACATGTCTAGATAACAGAAATTTTAAAACTATCACATACCTGATAATAAGGACCAATTCATAGTGAATATCATAGCACAATTTCTGAAGTTAAAAGTTCATTACAATAAATCACTTTCTGACTGAATTGTATATGCATGACATTTCATTATTTACACACTCCAACATCAAACAAAGTCCAAACTGACCATAATGATTTTGAGATTACCTGTTCAAATGAGCACCTATACAAGTAATGGTTGATCAGTTTTCAATACCTGGGGATAATAAAAATAAATCTTTATTATGTATGGACAATCACCTGGCCTGGACAGTTCAATGAGTTAACAGCCTCTAGGGATTAACCAAGGAATCAATGAACCAAATTATTTGAGACAAAGGTGTGAGAGTGTTTAATTTGTTTTGAGTTATCTCCCCTCGATAGTTGGTTGACCATGTATTGATCAAATTGTGTATTTTGATTTTATCAAATGGTCTTAAAATTAGTTCAGGTATTTTAATAGTTTAAAGAAATGTCATATCAAAATCCTTTGTAGAAATGAAAAGTTAAATCAAAACATTTCGAGTTATCTCCCCTCAATAGTTGGTTGACCATAAATCAAATTGTATACTTTGCTTTTATAAATACTTTAATAAGTTAAGGTATTTGAAATAAAAATAATTGTGGAAACCAAAAGCTGAAACAAAACAAATCAATAAATTACATAACAAACTAAAAATAGATGTCAACAAAACTATCCTAGCATGACAAATATACATCTTACATGGTCTCCAAATGTAACTTGTTTGAGGTATTTCAATGAAATGTCAAATAAAATGCCTTTTAGAAATTAAAAGTTGAAACAAAATATTTTTAAAAATTTCATAACAAACTAAAAATAGATGTAAAAAAAACCACAAAGCATGACAAATACATACATGTATAAAAGTATATTCATTTCTAAAAACTCAATATCGTTAATCTATATCGGTAAATTATACAGAAAAACACAGCTGAAGGGGATTGTAAAAAATATATATTACTGAAGTTACACAACAATAATTCTAGGGTGTTTACACAACCAAATGCATTTATGCAGGAAATATATTTTCTTGAATGACTTTTTGTCAACAAATAGTCTCCTTTCTACGTTGCCTTTATGCTTTACCAATGAAGTGATAAGTTTATATAACTGTTTATCTTATACTATGCTTTAACATCTAATATTTTTATATTGAAGGCCAAGTTGTAATTGAATTCAAAGTTTTCTTTATTAGATCAAATTCCATTATTGACTCATTTTGGAATTCAATATCATCATTCATTTTATTTTGACAAAATGGACATTTTTTGTAAAATGACAGAAAAAATTAACTTGAGCTTACTACAGGACAGTTTTTGTATAGTATCATGCTTAATAAAATAGAAAATCATGCTTTATTTATTTCCATACCTGAGAAGTCCTCTGGACTTGTGACAAAAAGATATAGTATACAAGGCATTCCTATCGAATTGAATAGTATTCTAAAATATTTTTTTTAACCAAAAAGATCCCATTTAGACATTATTTTTCTCTCCTCTGTACTGCACATTCACAAAAGCCTAAATTAACATCATAAATATTTTGAAAAACAAATCATGGCCAGAAGGTTGAGTGGGTGCAGAAACCCAAACTTTCTGAGTCATCAACATTCATGTGGTCAGTTCTTATACAGGTACATAAAGTCTTTGTCAGAAAGTTATAAACATCAATTTACCTGTTGGGGTATTCATTTCACCACTGATTCTCAATGATGTCATGGGTTAATATGTTCAGATAGTTTGATCCAAAATATCAAACAAATAAGAATTTTAAGTGATAAATCTCATATAAAACTGAATAATATGTCAAAGCAAACAAAATAATATCTCAATTCTAAGTGTAATTTGTATACACACTTGTAAATTGTTATAACAAGCTTTAAAACTTAAATGATGTTAATATATGTTAATTTTTACATTATATTTTTAAAAACTTTTTATTTCAATGAAATTTCTGTTAAGTTGGGTTTCATCCAAGGTTTTGTACACAAAAGGGTTGAAAGGTACATTCCACTGTGTCTGATAATGAAACAGACAGGTCCTAATTAAATTTTCCCACAGTTTTGGAAAAAATTATTAGAAATCAACAAAAACAAAAGGTACAAATCAATAAATAAAATATAGATCTGCATTCCAATTTATAGTTAAAACAAAACAATATATGGAGGTGATAGTTATGCAAAAGTTAGATAACTCTTTGGCAGTAAACCAAAAAAAAGTCTCATTTTTTATAGGAAAGAAAACATTCTTTTTGGTGATTTTAAAGGACCCAAATGTTTTAAACCACATTATTCTACATTGTATTGATATCACTATTTGATTTGCTCCATTTTATAGATGATGACATATAATCATAAATTGAATCAAGAAAACATAAATAGATCCAAGGATTTTTATAGTTAAATCCTTGATGGATCTTATAGATATTATGATGATATGGACTAGGGACTCGTACATACATGTATAAATATATCTCTACACTGTTCAAATATAAAATGAAACTGTAAATTGCAACATGCTTTAATCCTGAACAGTTGATAGCATTTCAAGACAGTTTTTTTTTAATTTAAAAGGGAGAATTATTATTATATTTTGAACAACTGTATAAAAGAAGGGTCCACTTATTTAAAAAAAACACAGATTAACAATTTATAAATGTAATACCAGAATAGAGGTATAGATATTTGTGAAAAAATTCTGCAAATAACACTGAATAATATAAACATTATTCCTTTTGCACTTAGAAGTGTTTTTTAACACCTTTTTTTTTCTTACCCTAACAAAAGGATAAGTCCTTTAAAAATTACATTAAGGAGTTATCTCTCATTAGAGATGTTTTTCATGTCAGATCAAACGTTGTAATTAACTTTCAAATATATATAAGCAAAATGCAAATAATTTCTGTAAAGAGAGATGCAAGCTCGAAATATAGATTCTTATTTGGTTCTCAGTGTAAATAAACAGAAGATCCCGATAGTTTGTATAGTCGCCGTCACGTAAAATTGGCACCATGATTTTTGTCAAAATTTTCTAAAATATCGACCGCGTTTACTCGAGATCATGTTTTTCAATTAGCGGGATAAAAATCCAATCCAAATATATACTACTGTCCTACTTTTTATTGTGTTTGCACAGTATAATCCTGACCTTCACAAAATGCAGGATTATTTTATATGGTGGAATCCGACATTGTTATTACCGGAAGTGTTGCCGTGGAGTCCACGTGCTCTCAATCTTCTTGTGTCTCTCGGAGCTGTGCGTCATCTTTATGTAAAAAGCGCGGGAAATCGTATAATCAATGACAATGATATTACCAGAGAGTAACGAATGTTATGTAGTAAGGGATCCTCATAGAAACCAAGATGGCGGTTTTACAATGAAAACAATCTTGAAAAATGTGAAGGTCAGGATTATACAGTGCAAACACAATAAAAGGTAGGACAGTAGTATATATTTGGATTGGATTTTTATCCCGCTAATTGAAAAACATGATCTTGAGTAAACGCGGTCGATATTTTAGAAAATTTTGACAAAAATCATGGTGCCAATTTTACGTGACGGCGACTATAAACAATACAGTGTTACTGTTCGATCAAAGGGCACCTGCTGTCGTTCCCGGTGTTGTTTTTGTTTTAGCACAATGTCACTAAAGTTATGTTTAATGATGTTTGTTAGTAAATGAGTTCATGGGAATATATATTTGGGTTATAATGATCCTCAACTTACTCTATTTTCTTTCGTTTTGTCTTCATTCTTGCTGTGTGTGTATTTTTAAATTGTGAAATTTTCAACTTCTGCACTTCCGGTTAATACCTTGACCTCAATAAGTTCCAAATATGGATATCACGTGACTGTGATTCATTATTTCTTTTTACAGGTGTGAAATACATTATTGCTGAAAAATTGCGGGGGTACATTTAAATACCTTCACATTTTTTGGATTGCTTTTAATTTTTCCGATATTACAGTGGGCAGCAAATGGAAAAAGGGTGAGGGGCACAGGGTATTGTAGGATTCCTAGTAAATACGGTCTCGGGACAATATTTACTCATTTATATGTGTCCTGGACACATTTTTCTATGAAAAACTGTCATCAGGTATGAAATAGTGTCCCTGTCACCTTGTGTTATATTAAGGCAGTGTATGCTGGTACGAATAGTCAAATTGCCGTTCTAGGCTGCGCGTACCCACATTCTAATAAAATGCCATTGGATCGGGTATAAAACGTGAAATATCTAACGGAAATTATCGATAAAATGGGGATATCGTGTAGAACGAGTGAAAAGTATGAAAAATAATATTTTCAAATTGTATTTATTAAATAATGATACATAATAATCATTGCAAAATTAAATGCACAATGATGGAAAATGAACCTATGCAGTCCCTGTAAAAGAAAAACATGATAGAAATTAATACTTTTATAAAATTTTAATGCAAATTTAAAGAATATTTTTTTTTATAAATTAAAAATATACCCATATGATGTTTTAAAATAATCTTTTAAGTAAAATGTTAAACAGAAACTAAAATTTTAAAATATATAAAACTACTAAAATTAAAGCATGAGTTTATAAAAATAAAAATTTAAAGAAGCAAGTAATAATGATTAATGAAACGTGAACGGAGGCTGGCAACATTTGAAATGTGCAGCCGGGTTGAAATCCGTGCCAAAACAATCATATTTGATATGTAAAATGTGTTCCAAATCTTAATTAGTTACATGAATCTTTTGTAATTGGTTTAAATTGACATTATAACTTGCTTCTTTAATTTTTATAAACTCCAGCTTTAATTTTAGTAGTTTTCTTTTACTTTTTTCTTTTCAGGGACTGTACAGTTTCATTTTCCATCATTGTGCATTTAATTAATAAATACAATTTGAAAATATTATTTTTTCATATTCTTCACTCGTTCTACACGAAATCCCTATATTATCGATAATTTTCTTACATATTTCATGTTTCATTCCCGATTCGATGGCATGCGGGTACGCGCAGACACTGCCTTATATTAAGGTATATAGGTAATTTTTTTTTCTGAGACAAGTGCCTGTGATTAGGCAGCATATGGATATTATGTAATGCAATATGTTTGCTTATATACAAGGTATTAGGCTAACCCTCCCGATTAGGATCCCATTGGCGGATCCAGGGGAGGATTCCGGTGGTTGGAACCCCTCCTTTTTTTAACCGGATCAATGCATTTGAATGTGGACATGTAGTTGGACCCCCTTTTTGTCCTAGGTTGTGAACCCCCTTTTAAAAATGGGTGGATCCGCCCCTGGATCCCGTGCAAACTTTCAGCAAATGCACCGTCTTAATGACTGAGTATTAAACAATGCTTTACTGTGAGCAAATTAAAAACTTTTTGCACTGATTTTTTTTATGTTGTTTGCTTTCACGTCGATACATTTCAAGTTTTATCTTAATAAAAATTTTATTTTTTATACACAACACATATTTTTTTTTACTAAATATATACCTTGTTCACTCCTCTAAGAACAAACTCACTAATTCGTAGAATTTAATCAGGAGTCTTTTCAAAATATTTCGTGACTGTGACACTGGCAAAAATTGTACAAGAACACAATTTGAGCTCACCTGGCACAAAGGGCCAAGTGAGCTTTACTCATCACTTGGCGTCCGTCGTCCGTCGTCGTCTGTCGTCGTCCGTCGTCGTCTGTCGTCGTCCGTCGTCGTCTGTCGTCGTCGTCGTGGTCGTCCGTCGTTAGCTTTTACAAAAATCTTCTCATCCGAAACTACTGGGCCAAATTAAACCAAACTTGGCCATAATCATCATTGGGGTATCTAGTTTTAAAAATGTGTCCAGTGACCCCGCCAACCAACCAAGATGGCCGCCACGGCTAAAAATATAACATAGGGGTAAAATGCAGTTTTTGGCTTATAACTCAAAAACCAGAGCATTTAGAGAAAATCTGACAAGGGTGTTAGTTGTTTATGAGGTCAAGATCTATCTGCCCTGCAAATTTCAGATGAATCGTTCAACCTGTTGTTGGGTTGCTGCCCCTGAATTGGTAATTTTAAGGAAACTTTGCTGTTTTTGGTTATTATATAGAAAAATATTATAGATAGAGATAAACAGTAAACAGCAATAATGTTCAGCAAAAAATAAATCAACACAACCGATATGGTCAGTTGACCACTTTAGGAGTTATTGCCCTTTACAGTCAATATTTAACATTTTTCATAACTTTTTGCAGATTTTTAGAAAATATTTTCCACTGTAATTACTGGGCCAAGTTCATTATAGATAGAGATGATTGTAGCAACAAAAATCTTCAGTAAAGTAAGATCTACAAACATATAACCATCATCAAAACACAATTTTGTTATGAATTTATCTGTGTCCATTGTTTAATATGCACATAGACCAAGGTGAGCGACACAGGCTCTTGAGAGCCTCTAGTTATTTCCTTCCAACACAAATACTAAGACTCATAATGCTACATGTGAGGAGTGAATACCGTGGAGTCACCAGAACGCGGGACTTATACCCCCTTTTGATCGACGTTTGTGTATCTATAAACTAAAATCGGATATCTTATAATTAATATTAATAAGGGATACAAAAGTTTTAATATAAATTTCAACATTAAATTAAGTTTCATATATATTACATATTGGTATAAGAAGATCATTTAGATGTGGTATAAATGCCAATGAGACAACTCTCTGAGTCCATCCAAGTAACAATTGACTTATAATGAACCATTTTTTTAGGTTGCCGCTTGAAAGACAAACTTGTGATGAGATGGACAAGCAGTGTATAAGCCTAATGGGACATTACTCTACAGATAAGCTCAATGGTCTGAAACATCCTTCCTAAATGCTCATCTGCATAACTTACTTCTTATATATAATAAAAAGCACCAGGAGGAGTTGCGGGTCAATACTTATTTAGGTTAAAAGAGCATAGCTCAAATAATTCAATATATGTAACGACATGTAGTCTATGTTGTTAAAAAAACTCGCCGAGTTCTTAAAAATAATAGAACTGAATGAAATAAAAACAAAATGTTTTTAATGATTGTTTTGCACTTAATTGTTCAATGTTTATACGTTCGTCACTTGCAGCAGGGATGCAGCTTGCAGATTATTTTACAGTTAAGATCTATTTTTGTTTGTAATTGGGGTAAACGGTGTTTTTTTTCAGCAATTTATAAATCCTTGCGCAATCTCTAAGTTTTAAAGCAATTGTATACAGGAAAGACAAACATTGAATCGCTTTTTAATACAAAATTATAATTTTTTTATCAAAGAAAAGTAATGTTAAAAGGAAACTTTATTTTCTCAAAACTTGAATTCGTCAAATCTATAAATTGAACTGGTGCCTTCGTACCGTATTCTTAGAAAAATAAAATGACAAAACATTTTGCAAACTTGCACAATATTCGATGATTGCTTAGGTTCTAATTCTTTTGTTCAAACCTGAACAAATCACAATTTGTTGAAATCATCATTATGGAATCTTATACGTATAAATGCTATTTACGAAATTTAAAATATATAACTTGAAAAGCGACAAACACTTTTTTGAAATTTTGTCAATTGAAAATAAAAATTGTTATTGAGATTCAAAATGTTTTTAAAAAGTTTTCAGATGGGAAGAAGGCGAATAATAGGATTTTCATTTATTTCGATGAGAGTTCGAAAAACTGCTTAAACTCTAATAAGGATCTTCACCTGACGTTGTTTGGACGATAATCACAGGCAATTGTCTCTAATGTAAATAGGTACTTTTTCAGAGATATTTAAAAACGCTTTTGCATATGATATAGTTGTATTGCAAGTTTCTGCTGAATTGTGTTAAGAATTCACAAGTTGAACATACACATGATACACTTAATTATTCCTACATCACAATTAGAAAATGGTTAAAGTTATAATCAAAAATTAAAAAATATTTATTATGTATATATTCTAATAAATTTGACTTTTTTGTATGAAAATCAGATTCTAAAAAGGTTAAATTTTGAAGGAAATGTATTTAAGATCATTTAACCTTAATGCAATATATAACAAAACTTTTAAAAAAAAAATGGGTTTTTTAAAAAAAAATATAAGTATACATTTTTTTTTAAAGAAAAAAATAAGATTTTATGGCTTACCAGGTAAAATAGCTGAAAACAGACTATTGTGATCTGGCCCGACGCAGAGCTTGTCTAGAATGAAACCAAATCAAAAGATACATGCGTGATTTATATGGTCGGACCGTAAGTCAACATTCCACAACATATCTCTGCCCTAATTCTTTATCAATAATGATAATAACTGTTGATACTATAGTTCACAAATGCAACTTTACATGTAAACAAAATGCATTAAACTAATATTATAGTATTTTAAGGAATGTCTTTTCGGCATGTGAGTTCAAAACAGGCGTGCAGTTTGGTATTCCTGCATTGTCAAGGACATCACTAGCTTTATCGAGGGTCCAGTCAACACTTGTTTAGAGTTATACGAGAAATGCCCCATGATTTGAATATGAGTCCGTTGGTCTGTATTTGGAGAAGAAACGTTTGAAATCTTGCACTTATGCAATTTATACAGTTTATGTAATTATGATTGAAATATGAACATGTTCATGTGTCAACATAAAAAAAAGTTCATGTAAGTCACTATATAATACAAATGGTTAAAACCAGAACACTAAATAGATATTAATGAACCCAATCATCAAAATATTAATAGAGGCATCACCCTATTTGTTTTTTTTAAGGAAATTCGATGGTAGCTGTTAAAAAATAACATGTAATTATTACTAAAGTAACATTTGCATGGTAAATATCAACTGATGTGGCCTTTAAAAGTATGTGTATATCAATAAAAGAAGAGGGATTTTCCCCCGTTGATTTCTCAGTTTAATGTTGCGGAGTCTACTTTTTTCTATAAGACTGTCTTCGAAAGGTTTAATGATAGAAACCTTAATGATCAATCTTTCATAGTTTGGGGGAAAATGTCAGATTTTTTACAAAAGAGTTTTGTGATGGAATTTATGCGAATTTTCAGTTCAATTTGCATGTAGAAAAAAATCTGTATGGTTTCATAAACTAATTTAAAGGAAAATTTTGATGGTGCTTATTCACTCAACATACAACCGGGTTTTTTTATGTTTTCTTTATTTTCATCGTTTCTAAAAAGTGTAAACGACGAGAAAGATGCCTGGGTTAGAATTAAGGGCGATAAAGCCGGGACGAAAGGCTCCAATATTCATATATTATATTAGTTTTCTGTGTATTTCTAAAAATATATAGTATGTTAGATGTTAGCTCAGATGATAATAAGCATGCATCATCTAAAGTTTCCTTTGTGCTCTATTAGTTATTGAGGAAAATTTTTATCGTTAATTCACGCCTTCTTTTGCCTTCGCTTTTCCCCAGACGTTGCAAACATTTGAATCTTGCAAATTTGGTTCTTGTTTGCAACGTTGAAGCATTTTTTTTAGATGTTCAATGCTATATTTACAACAAATAAAATTGTGAAAGGAATTAACACTAGAAAATGTAAATTCGACAACATTTGTATCAACGTTTTACGAATTATTCTCAGCGCAACCGAAGTCTATTCGACCAATGGAACTTTCTGTGTCATTTTGTCTCTTATGGAGAGATAGCAATCATTCCTCAATTTTTTACTCGTCCTGAATATGCATGAAATATTTGCCACTGGACGTTAAGCAACCAACAATCAATCAATCAATCAAATCAATATCTTTTGAAGACTTTCAACCAAAAACCAAAAAAACATTCAGAACGTAGACCAGCGGACTGATATATGACGCTACATAGAAACATAGATCAACGGAATAAGTTCTCAGACAAACTTAATGACGCCTTTGGTGGTTACACCAACGAACATTTATTTAGCAGTAGCCACCATACATAATAAAGAATCCAATATAAATAGATGATTTAATGCATAAAAAGAATAGCAAGAATCACAAACACTATTTGTTTCTCGAGTTTATCTTCTTACTTATGCATAAATACCCTGATAGTCTGCATATGGGTGATATATATTCCCCATTCAATGTGAAGAGTCAAAAATTAGTTTTATGGTTCAATAAAATCAAAATAAATAATAGCCATTCATTATAAATAAATTTCTATCAAAAATAAGGCTCAAAGAACTTTTTTTATTATTTATATTAACAATAACAAGCGTACACACATGTTGGCGTATGAATACTCAACGTCAGAGTGGGCGTGTCGCCATCAACATTGACAACATTGAAAATAAAACTAATAATTTTAACCAATCAGAAGACAGTAAAAACACAAAATTTATTTATTTGTTGTTGTTGAAAAATACCGATTTTACTCATTATCTCTTGAACCTAAAAAAGGGATTAACTGATATATAATATCATGTGCCAGTTAAAACTGTCGATTTTCTTGATAAGATATTTAATGGTGTACACTAGTTTTTAGTTACCAATAATCCACAGTGCTTTCCTCCATAAAATAGTACTTTACGCTACGCTACATTCATTGTTTTATTGGATACAATTCGGCATATTTGTTTCAAAATAAGCCCGAAAACAAACAAAAATATACAACCAAGAACAAGTGACAGTATACTGGAGTTTCTCATTGATAATATGTTTGATGCATTTAGAAGTACAATTTCCCAGCAGGTTGTTTGTATTTTTATGTGAATCAATTGCACAACTTTCCTTGCCGACCTTTTCTTATTTTTATATGAGTCGGAGTTCTTTCAGATACTTGGAAAAGCTAGATCAATTTATTTCATGTATATTGATGATGTTCTTTTCATTATCAATCTAAACTTTTCTGATTGGCTCCCATTAATGTATCATCCTAAACTAGAGATTAAAAAACCAAACAAATACAACTTTCTTCTCCTCATATTTATACATATTCCTCGAAGTTGACACAACTGGTCATCTCGGAACAACAAACTATGACAAACAAGACGATTTCAGTTTTGAAATAATGAAGTTCCCTTACCTAAGCAGCAATATACCAACTTCACCCGCGTATGGATAAAACATTTCTCAACTCATACGATATGCATGTCAAGAGCTTACAGATGCAATTCAGACTTTGTGAAACGTAATCGGCCTCTATGTAAAAGATTGAGAAGCCAGGATTTTGCCAAAAAGCGTCCGGTCTTCTGTCTCAAGGATTTTATTTGAAAGTACCAAGACCTTACGCATGAATAACCAGTATCTACTTCACAAGCAATACAAGATCGGCTTAAGTAATAGAGTAGAGGTGCTGTAGACATAAAGTTGTGTTTCGTTTCTATTTAACTTAATTTGTACTTTATCGAGAAAGCGTATGCCAAATATACTATATGTACTACTAACTACGAAAACTTGCTTGATGGGTACTAGTATTTGACGTCTTTGTCAAGTTAGCTATCAATTGCAAAAATGTTTTTATTTGTATGTTTGTAAGACGTATTTGTATGTGTGTTTGAACTTTTAAGTCAGTTGAGTTGTATGTCTGTGATGTATGTTTACAGTTTTGGACGGCTGGGTCCCAATTGGTGTCACATATTTACCTATTAGGTAGGTCTTTTTGAGTTGCTCATCCATTTTTTCAGTATATAACGAAAATAAATACAAGTGGGATGTTTCTCTAGCTTAACGTACCATTTGCTTCGAAAAATACTTGTACCAAGCCCGAAATATAACAGTTTTTTTTCCATTCGTTCCGTTATTTTTATTGATAAAATCCAACGTTTGTTTTTAATAGTTTTTATAATCCCCCCCCCCCCCCCCCCCCACACACACACATTAAGTTTCTTCAATTAAAGCTAAAAAAGAAAGAAAGAGGGTTTTCATTTACATGTATTTGTGTGATATACCCCTTGAATGATTATTTAAAAGATATATAAAGTCCCTAGTAACTTAATTCCAAAAGGTTTTAGCTATAATCGGATTTCTTTTTTTGATTTTGGACTTGTATGCACAAACGGAGAATATAATGCAAAAAGAAATAGGTAACATAGTTTCGTGAATCTTTTTGTACCTCATGCAATTTGAATCCTAAAGTGTACACCCCTCCAATCCAAACGATTTAGTGGTTTTTACAGTAAAGCAGCAACATCACTTTATCTACAAAAGTCGATACGAATCTTGTATCTGAAACGTCAAGGGAATCACTGACTGTTTTCAGTTATTAGTATCTAACGAGATCAATTGTGCACAATCTATTTCACATGTAATCTGATTGATTTTCCGAAGTTTATCACGCTTTGTGAGCAAAACACAACATTCGCCATATCTTGAGTGAGGTGCATAGTGACAGCCGAAATATAATGCCGATATGTGGTAATGTCTCTGATAGTTGTTAAACGGTCTGGTTCACAACTTTTGATTGTAGAATCTCTTTGTTTTAAGTGTAGTTTCTGTTTTGTAAAAATAAAATGAGAGGTTTTAATTTTCGATCTTTGCATGCAGTTTTCCTAGCTTTCCTTCCAATGAGAAAGATACATCCAGAAACATAGTTATGCAATATTTTTTATCGCTATTTTAAGTTTTCCTTTGATCGTGCTCAGTGATAATTTGTTTTCGCATCAAAGTAGAGTGATATGAAAAAGTATCCCTAGAAACTAAGGGCGCATGTGTCGTTGGCATTGACATTTATAACAACGTCGTCATCGGTAAAATAGCGATCATTTGTTCATCTCAACAAGTTTGCTTATCTTACTTTTCGACGTACCGGCTAAAGCGAGAAAATCAATTTCGTTTAGACAATCTATATATAAATCTCTTAACTTCTATTATCTTATATGGAATAGAAGAGTGATATATTTCTTACATCACCCTGACTGCACGAAGTGTCATGGATACGAATAAGTGATAAGGAAAATGCGTTATTTTGATTGGCTTATCCAGCATAATTTTTATTGGCTTTCAATATTCAAAACGAGTACATTTCCTCCACGGCTATCGATATCTGTGATTTGATCAATGATATGGAAAAGTCTCACTTTTCACATGAACATTTTATTTTTGTTTCATACATTCTGAAGCGTGCAAACAGTTTTAAATGTTTGATTCTCAATTTTGACTAATGTTTCAGTTTGAAATCAAATAAGTATTTATTCGTAGATCAACGAATGGTAAAATTTTCTGTTTAACACAAAGTTAATGTTGACCATAAGAGAAACGTGATTCACAACCAGCGACATATGTCTCTGTTCACAACTCGTCATAATTGAATATTACTTGAAATCAAATATCGTTATTTAATTTAAATACATGTAATAATACACTCGCCAAAGGCTCCAGCGTTTCTTATTATAACATATTGAAATCTAATAGCTCTAGTTGATATCAAGCGATATCCAATTCTCACTTGTTCTGAAATCTATTAATATTAAACAGTCATGCTATTTAACAAAAGATATAATATATTTTCATGGCTTGTCTTTCCTCCATCCGTACAATCATGTTTTCTAGCTATTGTGTTGTCGATAACTTAACGTATTTTATTCCATATCTTAAACTTCGAATTAAACATAGGTAATTAGTCATTTATTTCAATGGGGAAAGTACCGGAGAGAAAAAAAAACTTGATTGCGTGGTTCGTAGGTATCAGCTTTTCCAAGTACTTTTTAAAGACTTTCACTCAGTATGTTATAATTCGTGTTGAGAAAAATCCTATCAGTGCATACCAGGTTCATTCCCATCTTCTGAAGCAAGATTATCGGCTCTGCGTATGTTCCCGTAGATCTGCGTTAACATTCGGCATCAAGTTTGAGAGCTTCGATTCGTGCATGGAAGTTTGGTCAGTATCGTTGTACGTATTTTCAAGACATATCGATTATATTCAAACTCGAATCTCTTATCAAAACGTATTCATGCTCTAACAGATTATGTAATAGAGAGATACATATAAGATACATAATAACATCTTTTTCGTATGTATACCTAATACTATATTTGCTTTAGATTTATAGCAATGAAAATAGTTTGTAATCGTCTTTGACGGTTTGATATGTCCTTCATCTGGAGCATTTAATTATTAACCACTTGAGGAACCATATTTGGAATGAAATCTTTTCTGCATGTATAGCGAATTCTTTTTGCTTATTACAATGACAATTAGTTTGTATTGTCCTTTGACGGGTAGATATAACCTTCATCTGGAGCATTTAATTATTTACCACTCGAGGGACCATATTTGGAACAAAATCTATGTCCTTGGTAAAGTTCCAGCTTCAAGATAATCTGTTACTTATAAGTATTTGGCGTCGAATCACCCTGAATGAAATCTTATTCGATGAAAATTTGTTTATAAAATCAGAACTGGTTTCTTCCAGAATGTAACCTAATGACCATGTCAATAGCCTTGATAGTAGGCGTCAGGTTAACATTGAAATAATTTGGTTGTCATTACATATGTTGAAATGGACAAATCCCTAATTATATATTTACTAGTATATCTTTCCCTACAAAAGTTCAGTAGGTCGGTAACATTTGGTATTAACCTGTTCTAGAAACGTGATAGACTTTCACTCGTTTTGCATAAACATTCTCCCATCTATATATATATCATACTGTTTACAATAACGAAACGTCGACTTGTTTTCCCTTAACATATATCACTTGATTGCTGCCAAAAGTTTTTGGACAATTGACCAGTCCATTATTTTCAGATTTATCTATTCTGGGAGCTTGGACCACTGCTCGGATGTATCCAACACGACGCAAATGTTAGGTCAGGATCCCCGGCTCTTATGATTTAAGACTTCGTAGGGATCCCCGGCTCATAGCAGACACGTGAATCTGATAGTCATACGATGTAAGACTTCGTATGGATCTCCGGCTCATAGCAGATACGTGAATCTGATAGTCATATGATGTAAGACTTCGTAGGGATCCCCGGCTCAAAGCAGACACGTGAATCTGATAGTCATATGATAAAGACTTCGTAGGGATCCCCGGCTCATAGCAGACACGTGAATCTGATAGTCATATTATTTAAGACTTCGTATGGATCTCCGGCTCATAGCAGACACGTGAATCTGATAGTCATATGATAAAGACTTCGTATGGATCCCCGGCTCATAGCAGACACGTGAATCTGATAGTCATATGATAAAGACTTCGTATGGATCCCCGGCTCATAGCAGACACGTGAATCTGATAGTCATATGATTAAAGACTTCGTAGGGATCCCCGGCTCATAGCAGACACGTGAATCTGATAGTCATATGATTTAAGACTTCGTATGGATCCCCGGCTCATAGCAGACACGTGAATCTGATAGTCATATGATTTAAGACTTCGTATGGATCCCCGGCTCATAGCAGACACGTGAATCTGATAGTCATGTGATGTAAGACTTCGTTTGGATCCCCGGCTCATAGAAAACACGTGAACCTGATAGTCATATGATATAAGACTTCGTAGGAATCCCCGGCTCATAGTAGACACGTGAATCTGATAGTCATATGATTTAAGACTTCGTAGGGATCCCCGGCTCATAGCAGACATGTGAATCTGATAGTCATATGATTTAAGACTTCGTAGGGATCCCCGGTTCATAGCAGACATGTGAATCTGATAGTCATATGATTTAAGACTTCGTAGGGATCCCCGGCTCATAGAAAACACGTGAACCTGATAGTCATATGATATAAGACTTTGCAGGTTCATGTTCACATAATTTAAATTCTACGTTTTGTATCTGGAATAATTTTTTTCCTAACAATGTTTAAACAGTGGTTCAACATTAATAATAAAAAAGATACGATATGCAAATGATATGAAAGTACCAAGTCTTATTTTATAGGACTAGTGATTCCTTCACTTCGATGTAGTCCGAGTTGCTCTAACATCTTATGTCCTTTAAAATTGCATATCTGAAACATAAACAATAACAACAATAAACAAAATATAGGCTCACAGGAAGCTCAAGCTCTCTGACCTTTCTGGTTTGTTTCCTTTAATATCTCTTTATTTGAAGATGATACTTGCAAGCCGTGTCGCACCTCATAGACATATTAAAATGTTCATTCGTACTATAGAGATGTAAAAGATACAAAAAGGATATTCAAACTCACAAATCGAAAACAAACAGACAATGCAACGAATTGATAAAAAAAAAAAGACGAAAAGACATGCAACATTACAAAAACACAACAAACTAAAGGCTGAGCAACGCAAAGCTCATAAAACCGAGGATGTTCTCATGTGCACTGCTCCAAAGCAAATCTATGTAGGTACTTTCTAAATATAATTTTCGTATACTAGTATTTTGTTTTGTCAAATAATTAGTTCTGGAAAACAGACGCAAGATTTATTCTTTTCTTATTTGGTTCCAGTGTGAATTGTTACCTCCGCGCGCATTGGAGAGCATATCTAGTTTCTGAATGGCATTTAAATAAGCCCATAACAGTAATATACATTGGTGACATTACTTGCTAATGACTTTTTTAATAAAGGAACATTCTCGGAAAGTTTCATTTCAAATGATTCAGTAGTTTTGCAAGAGGACATTTGAAAATCAATTTTACCCCTATTTTTCCGTCCACTTATTGATTGATTATTTGTTGCTTGTTTAACGTCCAGTGGCAATTATTTCATGCATATACAGACTTATTTCGGTTGTATCTGACTTATGATCACTTATCATTAGGACTAAAGTAACAACACTTGGTAAGTATATTTCTGCATAAATTTTGTTCCAATTCCTTTTATCTGTTAAACGTGTTCAAGTCGAAATTCGTTTTCGCCCATCAAGCCATTTTGAATTTTATTCTGCATTTAAGCCATAGCTATTGTTAAGAACCATCACTGAACATTGCTTACAATCGTGGTTTCAATTAGTTTAGTCGTTCACAAGGTTCTTACGAAGAGCAGTTTTCAAAAAAAGATTCTCAGTTACTGACATATATGCTTTAAAATATAAACCAATAAAAGTCTTCTCAAGTCTAATGAAGTGTTGATATTGAATCCATATAGAGAAACAAATATTTTGATTTTCTTTTCAAGAACAAATAAAAATTATATAAAAACAAAACATGTAGGAAGTACGTATCAATTCTTGGTACTCAAGTTTAATCCCAAATCATGGGCTCTTGGATCAAAAGTTGATTAAAGCCATAATGATTATGTTCTCATATTTTGCATGATGGTATTAAAAAATTTAATTGATTTTTATACGATGAAGACCTAATATTTCAATCAGTTTTTTTGGGGTCTGGAGCTGGCATGTCAGTAACTCTAGTAGTCCCGTGTTAATTTAAATTTATACCATTTTCATTTTGATTTTTTTTGGTTACCTATTCTGACATTGACCTCGAACTATTTTTAGACTGAATATGAATGTGCATATAGCTGTGTGTATGTTTATTCTACATTGGATAGAGGTATAGGGGGAAAGTTGAGATCTCACAAAACATGTGAAAGTCTTGTCTGTATTTTAATTTTTTTTTGCATTTATTTGTTTCGGTGTTTAATCAGTTTAGTGAGATTTTCATTTACATACACAATTTGTTTAGAGGCTAGCTGAATCCTAGTTCCCAATGCCAGACCCATTTGTGGCCTTTCAACTGTTTTTATGCTCTTTGGTCAGTTCGTTGACTCTTGGGCACATTACCCATTTCCATTTTCAATTTGATTTTTTTAAATGGTACTGGTGTAAAATAAAATTTGACCAAATTGACCAGACTCTTTATTGAATTTATAGAATATACACCAATTTTATTTTTGATTATTTTGAGCTGGTCTTTTCACAGTTTCATTAAATGTTTGAAAAATCATCAAGGTACAAGGGTGAGCAAAGAAGATAGTCATTGAGAGTCTAAAAGTTAGCCTTCAGAGTGGACTAAGTTTTGTTCAGCAAAACAAAACAATACAAAATTTATCTGCTGACCACTGTCACACTTATGTATTTAAGTTATCAGAAATTGAAATACATACACAGCATCTTGTGTGTTTTAAAATTTTAGTTCATTTGCATGTTTCAGAGTTAGGTGTGGTGTCCATTTCGCTGAACTAGTCTATATTATGTTTTAAAGGGCCATCTGAAGCCTGCCCCTGGTTGAAGGATTATCTAGCTCATGGGTGGCCTTAGGCTGTTTTCTTTTCTTTGATCAAGTTGTTGTATTTTTGACAAATTCCTTGTGTCCATTCTCAATTCTATTTACAAATAGGGATACTGTCAAAATTTAATATATAACACTAATATGTATCAGGTATAAGTAATAACAACATAAATAGATCACTTTCTTTTATTTTGCATATTTACACATATAAATTAACTTTTTCATTCTCGTTCTGGTTTTATATGTTAGGTATATTTATATCAGATTTTTCTTCTATGAATTTTCATGTTCTACAAAAAATTCAGAAACTAATGATTGCACTTTTTAATTCTAATATAATATTAAAAATAATATCACAGGAATAATTACAATATAAACTGGAAATTAGACTTAAATATTGCAAACAGCCAAAGTTTGTGATGTTTTTATCATTGCAAAAGTTACAACAATTTTTCATTTTACAGGGTCATAGATTTATTTGTATGAAGCATATTATTCAAATCCTTAAATTTCATCTTGAATTTTTAAATCCAATGTTTAAAATCATAAGAAACCTCAAATCCAAAAAAAATAATGCATATGTTTTTTATAACTCAATGGATAGTTTTTATTGTAAAACTTATGTACATATACTTTTTTCTGAAGAAAATTCTTTAATTTATTCATATTTAGAAGAAGTTTACTTTATTTGAATTGCTTCCTTCCAGCAAGCAATTCCCCCGATATATTTTCCGTATGCAAGGTGACCTCAGTGTGACCCATCTCGTAAAAATTCCCGTGACCACAATACGCATGGATGTCCTTAAAATAAACTATAATCTGAATTTACATGTTAAACACATGCTCAATTTCCATGCTTTTTGTAGATTGTTGACAAACAGGTGACAATCGTTAAACTTCGGCTTCAAAACACGAACTTTAATTACCTGCCATATTTTCACAACAACACTGACCGATTGAAAAAAACCTTGACGATTTTACGAAATTTACACGAAAAAAATGATAAATTAAAGCACAAAAGACTAAGTTTATGATGTTTGTATGCATTGGTTTAAGAATTGGAAGAACATTATTTTTCACCGGTCACTCGTTTCTTATGACTTTAAGTATCACAGTTATGCATGCACAAAAAGGTTTCTAGAATAACAGTATATCTAGTCTCAAATCCCCTTAAATTTACAATGTTTCATTTGTTAATAAATATGATAGAAGCATTTTTACAAGCAAAACAGTTATCTATAATTGTTAAATATCATACAGTTTGAAACATAAAGGTACATAGAGAATAATTATGATGCAATACCAAATGTAAGGAGGAAAACTCTACAGCAGAAGTTTGCTTCATTTTCATCGTACTACGTTTAAAATGAAGCAAACTTCTGCTTTTTGTATGATTCACACAATAAGTAAGAACATTATGTTTTAACCATGAAACATACCCATTGTTCACATAAATTCAAACTATGTATGCGAAAGCCGAGTATGAGAATAATAACCTACAGTTCATCTCATCATTTTATTAGGAATACATCTGTTTGAGGCTGACATTCACAAATATTCCTTTCCATAACATTAATAACAGTGAAATGATAATGCAATTCAACATTTACATACCGGTATTAAAATCAAAACCTTCAAATTATTTAAGATATTACCATTAATTATTTGTAAGATTTGAGTATGCACATATAAAAATTTAAAAGAAACAGCAACTATTTTCAAATAAAGGATTAGAATTTAACAGGAATGTAATGTTCGTTAAAAATTCAAATTTTTAAACATATAAATTTTCAAATTTTCATACACATAATAAAAGGGCTGAACAAACAAATAATTATGAATATAAAAGGATCAATACGTCATTAAAATAAAACACCTATAAATCATACAAACATGCTATTATTAAAACAAAGACACATCTAATATATATATTATTATCTTCCCTGTAAAAGCTGTTTTAAAAACTTATTTTCTTTACCCAGGTTTCATAAACAATAGGACAATTAACTAAATAAATATTAATCACTATCTGGGACTTGATGAGAAAAGACATTGTCATTAACCATTCTGAGACCAGGAAATACAAAATCACATATAATCAAATTATAAAAACTTTGTATCATGGAATATTACAGAGAATAACAAAACCCAACAACTACATGTGTTGAGTTGGCACAATTCCTGAGTTAATAGTTCAGTAAAATGATCATTTCCTGTTATCCCTCATCTGCAATACATTTGTCTACCAGCTCACGAAGATTTGGATTTTCCATTGCAGCAGCTATTCTCTCTTTATCATTAATCTGTTTATTAACTGAAAAAGAAAGATTTGAATCATCAAAATGATTGTTGTATCACAAAATATATGTAGTTTTTGAGAGGTCCATTACAAAATCTAATTAAAAATTGTAAATAAACTCATCATAGATACCAGGATTTATTTTGTTTTAAGTCAGTATATAAAATTAAGTCAGTGACATCTTTTCCCTTACTTATAAATACAAAAATGTAGTAAAATCAAGTATGAATTTATTTTGCTTCGTGGACATCTTTCTAAGGTGTACTACTGTTGTGTAAAATGTTATTGCAATTCATTTTGAGAAGAATTGCCTAAATCAGATAAAGGAGAAGGTATAAGAGCCTTTATATTGCCCCTGAAATTGCAAAAATTGTTAACATATTTAATCCTTTCAAAATTAGATGGAATAGAGAATTGAAACAGAGACTACACTTATGCCAATAAGCAATATAAAATTCTAGAAAATAAAAACTGCTGAATATTGTTTAATGCACTTCTGAATGTCTAAAAAAAACCAAACAAATAAAAAAACATCTGAATGATGTTATTATAACTCAAGGGCCAAAAATGAGGCCTTATAATATCTTTTAATTTGTCAGGCTATTTATATACTAAAAATAAATAAGAAAAAAGCACCTTGCTTATTACAATCTGAATATAATATTCTTCTTTTGTGTTGCTGTTAAATTTAAAGCAAATGTTTTGAATGCTATAATGCAAACATTTCCATATGTTGGATTCTCTAATAAGATTTAGGAATAGAAAAGTTGATTTACATTTTTATTTAAAAGAACAAGCATTTCATTTATAAAATTGCACTAGCTAATATTGTGGTCACCAGATTTTTACGAGGGTTACGCTCGGGTCACTATGCATACGGAAAATATGTCGGCGAATTGCTTCCTGGAAGCAAGCAATTAAAAATAAGTAAACTTCTTCTAAATGTGGACAAATTAAAGAATTTTCCTCAGAAAAAAGTATATGCACATACGTTATATAATGAGACTATCCATTTAGTTATAAAAAAAACAAATGAATATTTTTTGTTTAATTTGAGGTTTCTTATGACTTTAACAACTATAGGTCACCGTAGTAAAAGGCTTGTAAAATTAAATATGGAAAATTCAGTGCAATATGTAAAGTTATTACCCCCCCAGTTCTTAGGGATCAATATGGAATTTCTTTACTACCAACAAAGAATTGCCCTGAAGTTCCCTAAAGTCAACTAGTATTTATTTTCACCAGGGGAGATGTCATCTTGACAAAAAGTACTTTCCTTGAAGTCTTGGGGGTAAAGTTTTAACAACAACAATTCAGGTTATCTTTCTGATAGCTTTATCATCGTAATATCTCCTTCAAAACACTCCAGCTAAAGCCGGAACAATTTTTACCCCCAATGCAGACAGATTTTAAGGTCAATACATAGACAATGTTTGTGATTCCAGTGCATTAGGAATGTTTTTGGTGCACATACAAGAATTCCAAATATGTATCTGTGAATGTTAATCGAAACTATCTAAATTCATTACCATTTATGTGTGACGTCAAACACTGATTATAGTATTTCTACTGATAACTTATAAATTTATACGTAAATACATGCCTTTATTGAGGCTAAAATTTAGAATATTAATATGCACATATCTGCACTTTTTGTGACTGCAGGTGTTTATCTGGGTTGCTTTTAACATTTATTATTACATGAAATGGGGTTGTTTTTATAAATTCTGCACAATTTTTGAATTATTCTCATCAAGAGTGGTGTTTTACTGCAGAATGCAAAAACAATCCTTTCAAGTATTTAAACATTTACAAAAAGAAAAGCCCTGACTTTCATATGATTGAAGGAATATTAGAAATATATTAATCATAAAACAAAATGTTTTCCCTTGTTTCAAACCTTGACTTCAATTGTAGTCAATGCTTTTTCTGTAGTTTTTACATGTTTTACTTGTTAATACATTTTTCAAATAAATTCACACTTGCTATAGAGGATTATTAGTAAGATGGAGATCAATCAGACTTCATTTAGATGGATGTGTCTTGAAAATTAATACCGCAGATAAAAAGAAATGGGGGGGGGGGGGGGGTTAGTAAAAGATTGGAAAGTGAAACGTATTTTCTGTTTATTTTAACATTTTTTTTTAAAGTTATATAACATCTTCCTCGGTTCATCTTTCTCTAAGCATATCATTGAGGGGAAGTTATTCAAAAGCAATTAATCATTACTCAATAACCTTTTTTTTTTTCATACACAGTTTTGAAAGTACACAGTTTGTGAAAGTCTTTATCGTCACTAATTAAATCAAAATTTGGAATAAATTTAATAGAAGCGATAAAAAAAAATCTACCATTAAATTGCAATTTTAGAATAAGTCTAAATAGAAAAAAGTTATTAATATAAAACTTACCAATGTCCTATTTCCCCCCTTCTTTACCCTGCAAGAAACTTTCCTAGGATCATTGGTTTGTGGAATATCGTCCACATTTCTAAAACGTTTACATAAATTGATGGCATCATGTGTTAAAACAGTTATTGGCCAATCAAATCAATATATTGCATTTAATCTGCACGCTCGTGTGACCCTTTAACTTGAACTCCTACTTCGTTCAGGTATATCAGGGTCAACCAAGCCGTGCAGATTAAATCCAATCTACCGACTTGCTTGGTCAATAACTATAATGTGACCTTCAAGTTATACTTTTTAAAGCTCAAAAACCAATTGAATGCATATCACTAAGATTTAATGCTTATTGAACCTTTCTTTGAGGGAATTATGACTGTTTAGATGTTGCATAATCCTTAATTTTTTATGTTTATATAGTTTCGGCCTTTAGGGTATTTTTTACTTCTTTCATGTTAATTTGTCCCTAGTTTAATGAACTGATTTTTTAAAAATAGTTTAGTTTTTAATTGGTATTTTTTTCTGTTCCTGTGTCTAGGTTACATAATACTACAGTTTAATGTTGAAAAGCAAATGTTTACACCTAAAATGCATATGTGCAACTCATGCACATTCAACCTTGTACACAGAAAAATACTACCCCCATCAAACATTTTATCAATGAACGTACGGTTGAAATCATATCAAAGTTTGAATAGAAGAAAATGATATCTCTAAAATGATAACAAACTGATAAAGTTATCGAAGTACATGATCATACAAATATTTGTCCAGACTTCCCTACTGAATTAAATTACATGTAAATAATGTCATGATATTAAATAAATAATCATTCCAGTTCAAATAGTATTAATTGCTGAAATTGTCCATGTTTTCTACCTTATTTTCATAAATGCAATATATACTGAAAATAAGCAGACTATTTTTCTGATTTTTTATTACCTTTTTTTTGATGATAATTGTGTAGCTAAGCCAATTTTGATACTTTATTCTTCGCAGTATGGTTTATTGTTCTTTTGGGGAAATCTTGTTACCAAAATACCCCCAAATTCAATAAACATAATTGTTTTTCTTCAAAAGTTTTATGGGGAATAAAGTATTATAACACAATGGTGTTTGAAAATATACCCAGGTTTTACTTATCAGTCTCTAGACTGTGTTTTACCATTTTCATGTCAACATCTGGTATAAGGAAAATATGCTTTTTAAAAACAAAAGTTAAGTTTCTGACAGTATGATTTTGTATTCATAAATAGCAAATGATAATATGCTGAAGTTGCACACTTTGATTGATGCACTTTCAATAAAACAGTTTTCGTCAGAACATCAAATTTATATCAAAAGTCTGAAGCTTAATATAGTCTTTTTATGTCAATCATTATTATGATGCCCAAATTATTATTACCCTGATTGCCTTTGGGACTTAGTATAAAAGGAATAAAATCAGAATAAAAAAAAATCCTTTTGGCTCAATTATTTTTTGAAAGCCCTGCTTGTGTTATATTTTTGAAAACAACATCAAATGTCATTTTTTACTTTATTTTAGGTGAAATTTGTGCAATTTTCTTGCTTTCGAATTTTCAGATCTGTGATTTTCATACCTCATTTACATAAAACTGGTTATAACAGGACATTGAATGATCATGATAATGTAAACAATTATCACCCCTTGAAACTGTAGCAACTCTCAACTTGGACCAATTTAATGGCTACTCCATCAGTCTAAAGGACAAAATACTTACTTTCCTCTGCTGTTGAATGGGTTCCTTCTTTGATATAAATGTCAACCTATTAAAAGTATATTAAATCATGTCTTATTGATAAATTGGTCCACAATTATAATTGGACATTCAGTATAAACAGGGGTTACAAATTTTAAGAAATAGTATTTTTATTGTGTTTAATAATCCTCCATAATTTTATCATCTGTAAATATTCCATTTTGCTTGATTAAAACAGGATATTTTCCTATCAGAACATTTTCATTTACGAATTGTTGATTTAAAATTGGAAGGACTATGGTCTTAAACTTGACATACAAAATCTTCTAAAAATGAAATCATTACTATAAAGTGACTGAATTTGTTATGCCAAAATGTATAAGAAATCCTTTTCAAAAGCATGCAAACCTTGATCTTCCAAAACATTATAATTTTGTAAACAGAGTTATCTCCCTTTATGGTAGCAATTCTCTTCAATCAGTTTAACTCTGATATATAAATACATATAAATATAAAAGTCAGATGTTTTTTTCTTCAGTGCCTATCTTAATTATTATCATAGTTCAGTAAATCTACTTCTGTCAGTTTATGTTATTGTCATATGTTTTTTTTTTTTTAAAGATGTGTTGCTACTTTTTAATACTGATATCTAGGTTAACTTCAAATTCAGTGATAAGCATTAAATGGGTTAACTTTTGATGTACTTGTTTGTTTAGTGCACAAGACACATGGAACAAGTTAACTGCTTATTTTGAAGATGGATAGAAATGAGAAGCACTTAATTTCATTATTTCCCATTTGTATAAAAACTCCTTTATTAGTTGAAACTGTAAAAAAAAATTCTTCCAGATTTCAAACACAAAAAAAACCAAAAATAACATTAGAAATTAGGCCAGAAATAATTATTTTAAACACACAAATAACTGAGCAAATATTTTTTTCTTGTTAAAATTTTATTACATGCAGAAATTAGACTTGACTAAGTTCAAAATCTAGTGTGTAATATTATCTGCCATTAAAATGTCTGAGAGGGAGGCTTAACTAAAACATACATACTTTATGTCTTTCAGGCAAACATGTCTCCAACTTGCTTCTTAAACAAAGACCTGAATCAGAAAACAATTGAGAATCACAATCAGATATGATTATTTTATTTTACCAGGAGTCTGCCAAAAATTATACCCATTTCATTTATGATTTTGTTCTCCAAAATTTGTACAAAACTTCTGTGAAGCCTTACACATTAGGACTGGGCATTCTATAAGCTAGTTACAAAATCATATTATAGGTGTTTATAGAACTTAGTCTTTTGAAACAAACAGAAAAGGACAAATTGTCAAAAATTGAATTTGATTTTCAATAGACACTCATTTGACATTGTTGTAACTACGTATGTTTGAATACACTTTTACACAACTGTAGATATATATAGTTTAGTTTATCACTTTTCTATAGTTGGTGTTTGTACATGACCCTTTATATGTCTCTATGAATTAATAGAGGTATTCGGTTGCTGTCTCTTTGCATGGAGTATGCTCCACATCTCATCTTTTCATTATAAGTCCCATCACTGGCATTCATGTTTTTCAAAGGGGGAACATTTTTTTCTTTAAATTTTGTAAATTAATATATTCTCTTCTGCTAATGAGGTAGAGCATATATTATATTTGTTGTTCATTCTAAGTTTACCTGACTATGCATGACCTGCAGTTTTTATCTTACATGTAAAATCTACTAAAACTAGTCTACATATATAATTTATTTTGTTGAAACATTTATAGAATTTGTAATAACTGATTGCATTGTGCACATAATATCTTATTTTTAATCTATATAGATATTAGATTTGTAAGTGCAAAAATGGAATATATTGGCATTTTTATATCCACAACACCTTTTAATCTTTTCATTGGCATTTGAGGAAAATTTTACGGATTATTTGATACTCAATCATGTTAATGTCATTGTGTAACTCAATGCTAAAATAATTATTTGTCTTCTGATCTAATTGATGTTTAGGCTTCATGTTTCAAAACATATAGTTTTTATAAAGTGAAATTAGGCAACAAGGGTATGAATTCGTTTACCCTTGATAACAAGTTAATTTTTTGTTGAAAAAAACAGGTAAAGGAGGTTAAAAATTGGTCAAGAACAAATTTATGATTATCTCCCCTACACCGTATAAATATTTTGATCTTCTTTAGATCTACATATAAATGTTATTTAAGTTTATGTTATTGTTGAAGGCCCAGCAGTGCCCTGATGTTTTACATACTCTTCCTTTGATCTCAGGTTACCACTTATCAAAGAAGTTTTGGAAGGATGCATAAATCCATTTTTCGTTGTTTAATGGAAACTGCATGAAATATGATCATTGAAAGATCAAAATAATATTATGTTTTAATGAAAGAAAAAAATGAAAATTTACTTTCCATTCTATAAAAGTTCAAAACAAAAGAAGTTTTTTATCTTGAATTTCACTTATTTTCAACTCAAAATATGATAGAAGATAATACTGAAGATTCCTAATGTATGTTTGAGATTACAAAGGTGTTTAGGGTATAAAAATAGGATCACATTGGTCTTGTTTCAACTGACAGTAAAACCCTTGACAAAGTGTGTGTTCCTTTGATTGTGTGGAATGTATTATTGATAACAAATACTATTAAGAACACATCTTGAACGAATTTTCAGTCAATTTCTATTTGAATAATTACCTATCAATGATGCCAGTGAGCAGTGAGGCACAGTTGGAGTAAATATAAGTCTGACCCATAATTCCTCTTCATGTCTGTAAACACATACATCTTCTTCATTTACCACTTCTAGATCTTCTAAAGTCTGTGGCTTCTCTGGATCTATAATACCTCGGATAAGATCTAATAGAGAAAAAAATATACACCTGAAACATCTTTAAAATCTAGTCCACATTTCATCTACAAATGTACTTTAAACCCAGAAAAAAACTGAAACAGGAAGATGAGGTCTGGTACAAAAGCCAGTATCTTCCTTGGATCTGTGATTTTTTTTTTAATAAAACCTAAATTTTAGAGAGAAAAAATGTTTGATTTAGAGAATTACTATATAGACTCTTTAGCAACATATGCAATTATAATGAAAGTGAAACATGCACATTTTTTGTAAGAGCAGTTATTTTTACTTTTGTGTAAAAGATTTCAATTGAAGAAAAAAAACATGAAATACCAATACATCAGGGGTAATAATGGAGACAGACTTGCTTGAAAGCCAATGGGATTATCATCCACATTTTTTAAGGTTTATTACTAATCGCATGAATATATTGCTGAGAAACTACTATTGTTATTTGAAAACCTAATCATTGAGTGACTACAACACAATGTTCAAATTAGTCAGTTGAGGACACACTAAATCATATACACAAGACTCATCAGTGACGCTCAAATCAAAATATTTATAAAGCCTAACAACAAGTTTTCCACTACCGGATATATATAGATTCTACCACTGTACCAAGTGTGATACAACATTTATCAGCTCAAGACAGTTAATCTTTTTATAAATATTTATAATTTAATTGTCAAGAGTGGATAAATATCCTATTGCACAAGATTTGGTGGTGGAATCTGTTTCTCTCAGTCACATGATTTTTAAACAATATACAGACAAATTCAATCTTGCTTTTTGAATGATCTGCAGAAAAAATGTTCTTTCTATATGATGTCATCAGGCATACATTGTAGTTGCCTTTTTTAATGTAGTAGGAAATTGAGAGGAAAGCAAGAAAATTTTACGTCATAACCGAATTTTGACCAATGTCAATGCAGAATCCAGGTCTGTTTGCTCAATCATGTTCGTGCCCCTTTCACTTTTGCACCCTACACGTTAGCCCCCAATTTTTATTGATATTGTGTCATACAATTTGGAATCGAATTTAGTATGTGTATTGCTATTTATAAATATATTTTTTTTCATTGTTTCTACATATATCATTTGTATATAGCTAAAGTGAGATTTTGATAACGTTTTTTTGATATGTTGAATAATTCTTAATAATGCTGTTAAAGCAAGTGTACTGATCTACATAAATATTTTTTGTTCATTGTTTCAAAATAAAGTGAGATTCTGAAAACTTTTTTTATGTGTTGATAAAATCTTAATCATGTTTTGTCAGTGTATTGCTATAAATATTTTTTTACAAGAGAATAAAGGAGCCAAGCTGTTAAAATCAAGTATCTTTCCTGTTTTAGATTTAAAATCTTCAAAGTTTTACTCATACCTAGCTAAATACAATGTAATGCACTATTTACATCAAAGCAAGTTGAATCAACAATCATGATTTTAAACACTCAACAATAATACCTTTAGCTGTTATAAATACCACTTAGCAGTAATCATACATAATTAACATTTAATAATTAATCATCAAATTATAACAAAATGTATGAAAAAAAAATCTATATTATAATTCCTCAACTTTTATTCCAGAAAATAGAATTATTTGGTATATACAAAATGTATACAATCTAATAATTCAACTAAAATTCGAATTAACACGCAAACGTGTAGGGTGAGAACAGACTTCGAGGGCAAACATGTGAGGTGCAAACGTGTAGGGTGCGAACGTGTATTGGGCGCGAATGGACATGATAGTGTCAATGCAGAAGTGATTAAATGAACCACGTGCACACTTTCATCAGTTGATAGAATAAAAATAAAAAACATGCAGGGAAAGGGATTACATGTAATCATGTAAGAATTGGAAAAATTTACTTTACTACAATAAAACAAAGAAACAGAGACCGTTTTGGAAGCAGCCCTGAGAAAGTGTGATAAAGGATAGGAGCAAATGTACCCGATGACAACAACTAAACAAGGGACGACCTACTCTCAAGGTTTTATAAGTTTGAGCAAGTACTCGTATGTACACATCTAGTCATACAATTTACCAAATATAGTTTCCTGCAGTTCTTTACATTCTTGGTCGATAACTGGTATCACCAGTGAAGGTTTTGTTTTCCCAGTATCATTTGGAGCAACAACGTCTAGTTTGGTGTTCTTATTTTCTACGTCAATGCCATTTGACAGTTCTTGAGAACTTTGAGCAGTTTCATAAGAATGTGGTGTAGCTTTCACAACATTCTGTAACAATGATTTGATTTCATTCATCGAAAATAAGACGCAAAGTACTATTATCAATTTAGACTTTCGATTTTTTCATTTTTAGACGAAAACGGAAGTACTAATTATGTTTCCTCCTTTTCGGAGATCAACTTATGATACACACAAGTACCAGATTTAAAATTCTAAGCAGAAAAGCACAACGACGTTCTTAAATAAAGGCAACAGTAGCATACCGCTGTTCGAAACTCATAAATCGATAGAGAAAAAAAATCCGGTTTACAAACTTAAGGTGTCAGACCACCTTTTACTCCCGCTAATTTAGAACGTGAAAAAGACCTACTCGGACAAAAAAAAATAGTGCATTTGATGTCAATGTTTACTTTAACCAAGGATTTGTATAGCTAACTATACAAATCCTTGCTTTAACTATATATAATTAAACCAACAAATTTGCATAAATGAAACTTTTGCTGAAACGGAGATATATTTAGACCATTTTGAGCCAAAAAAAACTTGTCTATGAGTTTGCAGTAAGAATTCAGGATTAATGCGCTACATAGGCCACTAATTTAAGATTTCCAGAAAATCGGGATTTGTTTTGGTAGGTCTTACCTGTGTTTTCAAGATCAGAAATTTCTAATAAGACTTTAAACATTGGTTTAAAATTGGCATGTAGAAAGATATAGAAAGGTGATACATGTACAATTCAGGAGATTCCTGTACAGGCACTTGTCTCAGAAAAAAAATTTCCTATATACCTTATTATAACACAAGGTACTTAACTTGCATTTTAGAAAAATGTTAGGTGGTGACGAAGTTCCGTTATATGCCGCTTTATAGGCTGTCAACCCCTCTAAAGCTTGTTATATCGTAAATCTTAATTGATTTATCTATACAATGGTGTATAACATGCCTACATTTGTTGTCCGAATCATCCGTAGCAATCCTACCAAAGCATGTCAATCGTAATAATTTTGCAATCGGCTGAAGAATTGGCAATAAACGCGTCATGCTCCTTGTATATCTCGGTTTCCGATTGGTCAATTCTATGGGAAAATCTAAATGATTCTCGGAGTTATCTGATCTTGTTTCATTTCATACGTAAAGTCAAGAGCGAGTCTGAAAGGCATTGACGTCATGGGAAAATTTGTAACTTATTAGACATACCACAAACAACACTTGTTAGATTTTTTTCACGGTATATCATACAATTTTACTAACTGTATGATAAATTCTATTCATACGAAAACTAACAGTTTTTTTTAAAACGATGTTTATAATAAATCATTTACTGCGGCCGTTTATTGCCAATTCTTCAGCCGATTGCAAAATTATTACGATTGACATGCTTTGGTAGGATTGCTACGGATGATTCGGACAACAAATGTAGGCATGTTATACACCATTGTATAGATAAATCAATTAAGATTTACGATATAACAAGCTTTAGAGGGGTTGACAGCCTATAAAGCGGCATATAACGGAACTTCGTCACCACCTAACATTTTTCTAAAATGCAAGTTAAGTACCTTGAGTTATAATAAGGTATATAGGAATTTTTTTTTTCTGAGACAAGTGCCTGTGGATTCCTGGTTTCCTTGAAGTTAAACGTAAGGTAAAATATTTAGAAAGCTGTGAAAATTTCAAAATTTGGTTGAACAGGTAGGGATTTTTAATTGGTGGTCTGACACCTAAAACTGAGGGGAACGACATAACAATAAAATGTAACACACACTAAAACGAATTTAAGCATTAAAAAACCCCGATGAGAATAACAAATACAACATAAAAACTAAATACACGAATTTGGGATAGAAAGGTACCGTGACAGGTCTTATAGTAATATGAATTCTCACTCAAATATCAGAGGAAGCAACGACACAACAGAAACACAACGTTAAAATGTAACTCACACAGAAACAGACTATAATACAACAACGGCCATATTCCTGATTTGGTACAGTCCATTTTTTAAAGAAAAAAATGGTGGGTTGAACCTGGATTTGTGGCATGCCAAACCTCCCGCTTTAATAGCAATGTTGAATATAACTTTAAAATGACAACATAACATTACAGGACTACAATACAAAATAAATAGGAGAACATATTAGACAAAGAAACTCATGAATAATAGATTACAAAAGGCACCAGGATTAAAATTTAATAAGCCAGAAGTGCGTTTCGTCCTCACAAGACTAACTAGTAACGCCCAGATACAAAAGTTCTAAAGCCAAAACAAATACAAAGTTGAACAGCACTGAAGACCAAAAGTATACAGACGTTGTCCCCGATTCGGTTAGGGTTTTTTTCTGCTTGAGATAAGAACATCCTTATTATTTTGAATACTTTATATACTTTTACAAACAGTAAATATATAAAATAAAATTTAGAAAGCAAATTTGAAATGTGTCAAAGCGACAACAACCCGACCATAGAGCAGACAACAACCGAAGGCCACCAATGGGTCTTCAATGTAGCGAGAAACTGCCGTACCCGTATGCGTCCTTCAGCTGGTCCCTTAAAAAATATGTATACTAGTTCAGTGATAAGGGACGTCATACTAAACTCCGAATTATACACAAGAAACTAAAATTAAAAATCATGCAAGACTAACAAAGGCCAGAGACTCCTGTCCCAAGGCGCAAAACTGCGGCGGGGTTAAACATATTTTTGAGATCTCAACCCTCCCCTTATACCTATATTGCCAATGTAGAAAAGTAACTCGCATAACAATACGCACATTATGACTATATAATAGATATAAGCCAAGCCTTTACAGTATTCAACCTGAAATCCTTCATATTTAGTTGAAACAATATTTAAATTTTCAAAAGTTCACAAGTTACTATAGTACTACAAAAGAAATATAGTGATTCGGAAACAAGAAGAAATTTTGACTGGGACATACTTTCTCCCAGCTTATCACTGATGATTAGATGATGGAAACAGTGGCCATGGGAACATATCTTAAAGAAACCCATAATATATTTTTCAATTTACATTACATGTTTATTCTATGTTTATTCTGTGGGTTTTCCGTTACTCAGAAACTAATTTGATCCAAAGATGTGACTGAATAATCATTTATAATTGTCTGACAGGAGTCTTAATAGGTGTGGTTATAATACACGACGGTATATCATGTTCAACGAAAGATTATCAGAGCGACCGATCACCAATATAAGACATATGCGTGTCGTGTATATAATATATGTCCCTCCTATATTTTTTCGTGGGCTTTTCTGTACCCAGAAGTAAATTAAATTGAAGGATGTGATGATCAATTCATTTCTGTTTTTTTAAAGACCGTAGCTGTGATACATGATGGCATATGTTCCACAAAATATTAAAGGAGCAATCACAAAGTTTCAAAATCTGAATCAACATTAAAATTCATGAATCAAACTGAGAGATAAACACCAAATCTCATTGTTTTCAAAATAAAATTTTGTTCAACTTAAAAAATCATATTCGTTTGCCTCATCACAAATCGGTCACAACCAGAAAAGAATATAAACGTAGGGAATTGAATTTTCATCTCAAACGCCTAGAGTTAATGTGCGACAGAGGGGTACATGGTTAGCTGTCCCTTGATCATCTTCGCCTAAACTGGTCAAAACCTGCGACAGCCAGAGATGGATAAAAATTATATATTGAATTTACTTATTGAAGCTTTTATTTTTACTATTACAATGGCATGTTCATGGTAGTGACAGAAAAGAAAAGATTTGGGGTATCCATATCCCTGGCAAAAATCCTCATCAATTTATTTTACTACATAACATGAACTTTTATCTGAAGTAATGGGTGGGTGGTAAATTATACTGTACTATCGGAAAGGCGTGTAGTACATGCATATTATAATTTAGCCCTTTTATTCTAGCGTGAAATTATCATGATTGATATAACCTGTACAGGTAAAAATTGGCTTTAACTGGAACGCAAACTGGAACCAGATAAAAAGACAAACGACCTTTTAAAGGTAATACCAGGTCAGATTAAATGGGTCTCGATACATATCGTGAAAAAAGGATAAAACCCATAAAATAGAACATCGTATGTTTATGCTGATTTATTTTTTGAATATGATAAATACAGCAAAAAAACCCGATCTCATTAGATTGAGATTACAATATAGATCTCTGATTACGTTATATGTAGTATAACGTAATCAGAGATCTATATTTTAATTAGATTTATCACAAACAAATACGGTGATCTCTATATTTTCTCGTCGTTAAATGATCATGTTGCCAGCAATAAAATATTATATTCGAGAAATTCCCAATTCAAATTGATTTTTTCCATGTTTTTACTAGATATACGAGGCTGTGCCGGTATCATCTGTTAAAGTTATACATTTAAAGCGCTTAATTACGTTTTAACTGACTGTGTAACGGTATTTATAAAAAAAAATCATCATTGCAGTTTACTGAAATTTCGATGAATACAGAATTTCACCATAATCCGAAGCAACAACCAATAACTATAACGTATTTTTTGCTTTGAATTAACTCGGTCTTCCAGGTCAATTCTTTGGGATCGGCGACATAATCGAAACACATAGTAAAACTTGGCATCCTTGAAATTAACTCCTAGGTTATCTTTAAGAGATAAAGACAGACAGTCTATATAAAATGAAAAGCAATGTTAAGTACAGTAGTATGGTACAAGATCAGTGTCTTATTACGACAGGATTTGTAATACCAAAACATGGGTGAGTGTACATTTAGTTCAAACGATCGGAGACTACTATAATGTGTTATAGAAGTCTCATAAATTATCAAACACAACTTCAAGGTAAAAAAAAAACCCAACTATAACATATAACTTTAGTTAAAAAATATATAAGAAGATTTGGTTTGAGTGCCAAAAAGACAACTCTCCATCCAAGTCACAATTTGTAATAGAAAAATCATTATCATAGGTCAAAGTACGGTCTTCAACACGGATCCTTTACTCACACCGAATAGCAAGCTATAAAGAGTCACACATATGAGTTGTGTAAAACCATTCAAACTGGGAAACGAACGGTCTAATCTAAATAAAAAAAAAACCAAGAAACCAGAAACACTTATGAACCAAATTAACAAACGAAAACTACTGAACATCAGGTTTGTTAACTTAGTTATAGTATGTAGTTTCCTTGGTTCCTTGAAAAGATGTTTTCCAAAACACGAAAATGAATTAACAGGTATGGAAACAAATAATTACTGCTTTCTAGTAGCAACTACTTCATTTATACTCAGGACGAAAAAAATAACTTTCAACGGGTCACTTACAACTATGGGTCTCAGAAAGAGTTCTTAAATGAATGCTTTGGTCTTAATTCAAACTAAAGTCCTCAGGTGACGATGTTTGCCTCTGTCGTTTTATTTACTGTTATTTAAGTCCAGTTTAGGAATTTGTGTTAGATTTTCGGACTCCTAAGATTTTTTCTACGATACAGGATAAACTATTTTGCCACAATAAACCCATTTGTTTTTGTTCACATAAGACTTCAATATCTTATAAAAGGTCATTTACCAAAATTCAAGCAGATTCTATATCTCTTTTCTCCAAATTGTACCGATTGATGCAAATATAAGGTAAAATTCCGAGTTGGCCTTGTCCGTCATTTAAAAACAAGAAATTCTCGAAAAGCTGCAGCTCCGTAACCTATCGTTATGTTTTAGCTTATTTTATTCCCTTACTAGCGCTCTTCCGACGTAAAGCATCAATTAAAAATTTAAGATTGTGTTTAATATCACCTAAGTACAACCTTTAGATAATTTACAAAATCCTTTATTTTTTTGAGAAATGATCCTCTTATTTTAGCTCACCTGGCCCAAAGGGTCATGTGAGCTTATGCCATCACTTGGCGCCCGTCGTCGTCCGTCGTCTGTCGTCTGTCGTCGTAAACTATTTCAAGACTCTTCTCCTCTGAAACTACTACGCAAAATACTTCCAAACTTTAACTGAACGTTCCTTAGGGTATCTAGTTTATAAATTGTATCCGAAGTTTTGATCTATCAACAAACATGGTCGCCATTGCTAAAAATAGAACATAGGGGTCAAATGCAGTTTTTGGCTTATATCTCAAAAACTAAAGCATTTAGAGCAAATCTGACATGGAGTAAAAATGTTCATTAGGTCAAGATCTATCAGCCCTGAAATTTTCAGATGAATCAAACAACCCATTGTTGGGTTGCTGCCACTTAATTGGTAATTTTAAGGAAATTTTGCAGTTTTTGGTCATTATCTTGAATATTATTATAGATAAAGATAAACTGTAAACAGCAAAAATGATCAGCAAAGTAAGATCTACAAATAAGTTAAAGGACCAACATTGTCAATTGACCCCTTAAGGGGTAATTATCCTTTAATGACAATTTTTCACAATTTGCTAATCATATTTGCTTACTTTAAAAAATCTTCTCCTCTAAAACTACTCAACAAAATTCAACCAAACTTCAACTGAATGATCAGTAGGGTGTATAGAATAAAGTTTGTGTTTTATTTTCTATTTCGTCAAAAAACATGGCCGTCAAATGCAGTTTTTGGCTCATATCTCAAAAACTCCAGCATTTAGAGCAAATAAGACAAGAAGTTAAAGTATTTATTAGGTCAAGGTCTACCTGTCCTGAAATTTTCAGCCGAATTGGGTAACTGATTTTTTAGGTATAATGCCCCTGAATTGATGATTTTAAAGAAATTTTGCAGTTTTTGGTTATTATCTTGAATATTATTATAGATACCGATAAACTGTTAATAGTCAAAATGTTAAGTGAAGTAAGATCTACAAATAAGTCAATTTGACCAAAAATTGTCAATTGACCCCTTAAGGAGTTATTGCCCTTTAAAGACTTTTTTTTCACAATTTGTTCATCATGTTGACTTACTTTAAAAAAAATCTCCTTTAAAACTGCTGTATCAATTTCAGCCAAACTTAGGCTAAATGAGTTTCAGAGTATCTAGTATAAATTTTATATTTTATTTCCTCGTATGTCAAGAAACATAGCTCCTATGGCTAAAATAGAACATAGGAGAAAATGATTTTTTTTGCTTTTGAAGAAAATAGGACGATTCAAAGAACATTTAAATAAATTGAAAAGCCAAAATAATCACTGATGAGAGATTTACCCCAAAAAATTAAGGTGAGCGATTCAGGCTCTTGAGAGCCTCTTGTTTAGATATATGATTTAGATCTATTTCTGAACATGGTTTAGAAGGAAAACTTGTTAAATATGGCGCCAATCATCGATCGACAATACCAGTGTTGAAGCCCAACATCTAATTTTTTTTATAGGAATGCTTTACACCTTTTGCTTGCTGGTGATTTTGAGTCTTTGTGAAGCTTCAACCAAAAAGGGAGTTGCAATAAATGGCGGACACAGTTACCATTGTGGCGACGAAGATGCCCTTACAAATATCCACTGGTGGTAAGTGACTTTTCACCAGTGCAGTAGTCAGCACTTCTGTGTTGACATGAAATATCATTGATATGATCATAAATATAAATTAACTGCTTACAAAACTTTACATTTTTGAAATACTCAGGCTTTATACCTCAGGAATAGATTACATTAGCTGTATTTGGCAAAACAAATATGAATGTTTGGTCCTCAATGCTCTTCAACTTTATACTTTATTTGCCCTTTTAACTTTTCTGTTTTCGAGAGTCACAAATGAGTCAGATGTCTGGCGCATATATATGTGTAACATTTTAATCCATCTATGATGAGTTTATTGACAAACACTGGGTCGATGTCACTGCTGGTGGAGTTTTTATTCTATTGATTTCCTTATTTCTTTTTTTTTTATTAAGCAAACCGTTCTTTTCTATACTTTTAGGTATGACTGGCATGAGTCTCCGTGGCAACACAGTACAAAACACTGTTCGTCAAGTGTAAAATCAGGATATGTGCCAATGGTTTGGGCATGGCGACATAACATTGATGAACCAGTCCATTTACAACACAACACCCACTATGTACTGGGGTTCAATGAACCAAATTTTCGGCAACAAGCAAATATGTCACCCCAAGATGCAGCAACTCACTGGAAATCATTGGAATCAATTGCTCACGGGAGAAAGTTGGTAAGCCCTGCCGTTGCCCCGGGTGGTTACCTAGATCCAGTGGTATGGTTAGAGCAATTTTTTTCACATTGTCATGGCTGTCAAGTTGATTACATAGCCACTCATGCCTATTGGTGTAATGCAGACATTACCATGAATTTCTTAAAGAAATTATGGGATAGATTCCACAAACCAATATGGCTTACCGAATTTGCATGTCCGCAGAAAAATTCTGTCAACGATCAACTGAATTACATGAAGGCTATTTTACCCAGACTGGAATCTGCTTCATATGTGTACCGTTACTCTTGGTTCGTCAGCAGAACACATGGAGATGGTTGGGTTTTCCCAGCAGCCAGCCTTCTTGAGGAGAGTGGACCCCATCTTTCAACTCTCGGCCATTATTACAACAACTTTTAAAATTGACTGAAGAAAACATAAAAGGTGTTAATTAACTGTTCTGGTGTTTTTTCCTTATCAAGTTTTGTTATTATTCTAAAAACTAAGGTCTTAATAAAGGCAACAGAAGTATACCGCTGTTCGAAACAAGATATTGTGCATTACATTTTCATTAATTTTTTATTATGCAGTTTTGATTTTTGTCCAAGGTAATTTTTTGTAATATGTTCTATCAGCCTGTTTACTATAGTGTAATCTAATTTAAGACCGATTCATTACGTCAGTATTTTTTATAACCTGGACTACGTCAAATTATTATGATAATGTATTCAAAATATGCTCACATTTATAGTTCATATGTTACGTGTATGGAATCATTATTTGTACCGACACTGTTTGGGAAAATGCAATTTCCTTATCTGCAACAACAAAAGTTATGTTTTTACTTTAAAGTGACAAAAAGGGTATTTTTTTCAAATGACTACGAGTAACATGATATTTTTTTTTAGGAAAGAATGATAATGATTTTTCTTTTTTTAAAATAACCCAAAAATCTTATGAATTTGTTCTATCAACCTTCATATACTCTGCGAAAAGATTTTGGTCTGTGGATAATTAATAGGTTTAATTCAGAACAATAGGCCATCAAGTGGCAATGTACGTCAAAACCAATAATCGACATGACCTTTGTCCCCCGCTATAGACAACTCGACCAATTGGAATATTCAAAATTATCTTTCGTCTATCAGAGTGATGCTTAGTTTCCTTGTTGTCTTCATCTAGAGTTGTGGCACAGTTCATAATGTTTAATGACATGTAGACGGACTACTTTTCAAAGCAGCTGTTTTTGTCTATTGTAAAGGACTATATCATACTGACCATGTGGTAGCATCTATATATATGGAAAGTAAGTTTACATATATAAAATTGCTGTTTAATTTCTAGAGGAAGTACGTATACCTTATGGTGTTGGATATGTATAACTACATGGCCTTGTGGTCATGAAATTTACGAGTACGATTATCTCACCCAGACCCTATATTCAACCAATCAACATGCTGTATTTTATGTTTCTAGCACAACTTTTGTACTCCGAGAACTGAGTAAATATTTTGACCGAGAGCCCTGGCCTTGAAGGCATAAAACTTTGCTCAGTGCTCGGAGCACAAAAATCATGCTCAAAACATGAAATCCAGCAATTTGATTGGTTGATTTTCGAGTCTGAGTACAAAAATCATGCTCGAAAGTTTTATGACCGTGAGGCCTGGTCTAAGGACATAAATGTATAAAACCGCTAATTATTTCTGCTTTCTATGTTAAATTCTGTAATTTTAAGCATTAATGGCTACGTTTTCTTAAGCTGGGGTCACACATTCACGATTTTTACTACCGTCCTCGACAGGACCATTCCCGATTAAAATTTATCAAAAGTCTGATCAAGATCCTATGAATCGTGAATGGAAATTCAAACTTAAATCAAAATTTGTAAAAAAAAATAATTTGATCACGACAACAATCAGATAGTGTTCAGGAAGCGAGGATATTCAACCGTTTCTAAGCGAAGTAGTCCCGATAATCCCGTTCTGAATCCGCTTCTAACCCGATTTGTATTTTTCGCCAGGTAAAATTCGACCGAGTATGTCACGACTTCGTCCCGACTCTACCGAACATAATCCGACAGAGATCAGACAGTGACCAGACAGCGAACCGACGCTGACGGAAGATATCCGTTAGAAAACTGTCGGCATATTCGGGATGATCAGGTACTGTCGGAACGTAATCCTATCACGGTCCGTTCTATCGCATTGCAAACGGCTTTGTCTGGTCTCAGTCGTATTGTATTCTGTAATTGTCGGGACTTTGACGTGGGTATCATTGATTAATTTCGTATTAATAACGGGACTGTTTCGGAACGGTTTCGGCAAAAAACGGTTCTCAATCGACAAGATCTGGATGCAATCTGGACTCAATCGGCAGAAAAACAACTATGAAAATTACTCCAGATTATTCCCGTTCCACAAGACACCGTCCAGAATACACAAGACATTGTTCGGAATTTGATCCGATACAGCAGAATCTGTCACGACATAGCTACGATTGTAATCCGACTAGACAAAATCGGCTGAGTTGTCCCGAATGTTACGGGACGAACTTACCTGTCGGGGTGCTTTGCCGAACTATTCGGACCCTTCCCGACCCGTAAGAATCTGTTACGAACTAAAACGACTGCGTTCAGACAATGATAGGACATTCCAGATAATTGAGGATACTAATCCGACTTTTACACTTTTCGTGTCGTATTGCTGTCTGATCTCAAACGGGAGCAATAATCGGCAATGTGTGAACCTCGCATTAAGTTCAAATAAAGTAGCAGTCATTCCATGTTAAAACTATACCTTATCATAACTTGTGCTGAAAAATTCAACAAAACTTTAGTTGCATATTAAAGCATACTGGTTACGAGAAGTCTGATAGTACAAAACCAGTCTTTCTGATCTGATACACAGGAGAAATGTGCTCTCTTATACCAATTGTATATACTTCTTTATTACTCAACAGAATCTTTCAACAAGCGTTCTTCAGTGATCCCGAGTCCCGAAGCTTTCATTTGATACCAAAACTACCCAAATATTTCACCTATTGACAAAGATATAGCTATGCATAAGAACTATTTTGTTTTAAATAAGTACTTCTTTCTTGTATGTTCTTTCCGACCGGGCCAAAATTAGTGGTTTTATACTTTAACCACCATTTAGTGTCCGTCATCTTATTGTATCTTTAAGTTTTGAGTTTTGGAGATAGTTTAAAATGTTTTGCAATGACAAATTTGTCTGTTTTGTCATAAACTTATTATACTGAAGAGAATACAACCAGCATATTGTATCCTTAATCTGCAAAATGTAGCTCTTCCCTTTCAAATCTGATTCAATTACATGCTCTGCATTCAAGACATTCAAAGCATAATTATTGATAACACATGCTATATGGTATGTCTTGCACATCAGTACGCATATACAATGACAAAGACTATTAAAACAGATATTTAATTTTCTCTGGGTTTGGATTGAGGTGTCTCTTTTTCAGGAAGTCTAAGATAAAGTCGACATTATTATCAAAGTAAACTTAATTTTTAATCATACACTTTGCTTAGACTCAAGAAATATTTTGTATATTTATTCATAAACTATTCATAAAAACTATATTTAAATGAAATCTACACCACAATATCGTCGCCAATTTACAAATATATTACGATATTACAAAATACAACCATTGACGAGTCACATACACATTCAATTATTTTCGGAAACATTTAAGCTGATAGACGTTGTGTTTTCTGAAACGCTCATTGTGCTATTCCGGAAACTTTTTGTTATTCTCGTCCATCCGTTATTCACACCATTTCTAAATGACGACGAAAGCCAGCTAAACATAAAAAGTGTTATTGGAATGCAACATATATAACAAACATTAAAAATAAAGCTGGAATATAATGCAATAGATAAAAACGATGGACCTATATCTGAGACATCTATAAACATTTCAGTTGTGGAAAGTATAAGCCTTGGTGACAGGAGTACAACAGTAAAAATAAAGGATAAAACAGTGACCTTTACCAATCTATTTGTAGCCTTTTCTCTTGCTGTTGTTTGTTTGTTTTGAATTTTCCAAAGCTTTGTGTGTTTTCTAACGATCCTTACAATCGACACACAGAAGGTCGTAAGGGAAATGAATGGTAGCACCACTGAACAGATGTAATCGGCTATTTCAAGGGCATTATATTTTCCCTGCTTTTCAGTCAAATTCACAGAAAAGGTTTGAGGCTCTCTACACACTTCTACAAACTGTTTTGAAGTTTTGTCAATTACATATGTTTTCTCAAATTTAAGATTAAAAAATTGAAATAAACTTATACTGAGTGACAAAGAAAACACTATTAACATATATACTGATACTATACGTCGATTAAAGTACCATCTATACGTCATTGGTTTGTACACTATAATGAATATCTGGAAACTGTGCATCATTTTTATCCAAAGTGAGATTTGAATAAAAAAATGTGTTCCAATAACAGTACCGACCTGAAAAGCATAACACCACATATATTCTACATAGTTCTCTTGTCGGATAAAGAAAGCTATGAGAAAAGCGTCTTGAATACTAATTGCAAATAAATCAAGACTTGTGTAAACAACCATGAATCCGTACTTCTTAATGAAACCATCTGATTTTTTCAATATTCGGATCAAATTTATATGCCAAATTAAACAAAGTACAATTATACACGGCTCAAAATACTTGTGAAACTTTTGAGCATTCTCATCTGTCTTTTTCTTTGGACAATATAGGAGGTCGTCGTACATTGCCATTATCTCATTAGCTGTCAACCCAAAGTTTTTCAAATAACCAGTCAGGTTCCTCGATGATGCCATTATTATAAATGACAAAGACCTGCAATTATAGTTAGAATACATTATTTAATATGTAAAAGATCATATGACATCAAAAAATTGCTAGTTGCCATTTCTGTACAAAAACATTTTAAATGTGGTTTTATGCAAACACAGCATGCAAACTAGTAGAATAAATCGATTGATGACTTTCGAATAGCTGTATACTACTGTTGCCTTTATTTATAAATCACAATTTGACGTCTTCAAATTCTTGAAGTAGTCTGTCTACTGAGCATTCTACTTAACTATGGGGTTAACTACTAAAATTTGAAATATTTTTTTTGTATCAATTTTCTCGTTTCCAAATCATAAAGTAACAGTTCAAAATCAAATTTCATAGATCTTGAGTTTCGTACTCTAGATCTAGTTAATATGTCTATTAACATAAAATTTAATGATGTCAAAATAAGAAAAGTTTGAATGACAGAAAAACACGGCATTGTGTTTATCAAATTATTATTTTTAAAGAATAACCAGACGAAATTTGGTTTAAAATGTCTTTAACGTTTTTGTCATCGAGGTTTAAATTCGACCAAACGTTTTGTATTTCAGGCGCTCTAAACTCGTGTGCATTTTAGATGAAGGCTGGTCATTTTTGGTTTCTCGGTCTTCAATAATGGCCAATGATAACATTTTCCAAATGACATTCAAATGTTTTATCTATCGACAATCAACCCGAGTCTTCTTGATACTTTGACACATAATTTTATGAGGATGGTGTGAAAAGCTACGATCATCTATTCGAGTACATAAAATATTTAAGTCCATCTCCTCGTGCGATGGTATAGACAAATAATGAATTTTTACTTTTCTATCCTTTGCACAACTTTTAGTTATACACGTTAAAGACAAATTGAAAAGGTAAGTCTTTCCTGAAAAAAAAGTCAGCGTAGATACAAGTATTTTTCAGGGGGGAATGGACAACATATATTTTAAATACTAACACTGATTCAAAACAAAAAGTCTTCTTAAATTGACAACATCATCAAGATGTATGATTTTGTATTGACAATGTATGTGTTACATTTGGTGGACATACATTGACTGTGTTTGTAGTCTAGGATATGTCTCTGATAAGACGCTGTAGACAAATGATAGTAATTATTAATCACAAAAACCCAAAATAAATTTAAAAAGGGAAACTAGCGTTAAAAGAAATATTATGCGTTTTCGGGAATGATACTTGATCGCAAATTTGATTTGTTTTGCGCTTTGTTGGTAGTATATAAACTCATCATAGATACCCGGACTAAATTAAGTATATACGCCGACACGCGTTTCGTCTTCAAAAGACGCTCGAATCCCAAAAAGTTAAAAAGACCAAATAAATTACGAAGTTGAAGAGCATTAAGGATCAAAATTCCTAAAAGTTTTACCAAATACAGCTAAGGTAATCTATGCCTGAGGTAGGAAAGCCTTAGTATCTTTTTTATCGTATTTTTTCCTACATTTTTCTGCAATAAAAATAAAAATATCCTGTAAGTTTAAATGAGGATGTTCGTTTCGATAAATTAAAGATCAGCTACTTAAGTCTTGTCACTCAATTTTATACTGTTTTTAAGAATACACTCGAAGTAATTAAAACAAGCACATCACAAAGTCAAAACATGGTTTGACTTATTTCTACGGAGATGTTGTTATTCAAATCCGAAAATGTAGATTAGATCCGGGTAAACTTATAAATCCTCTAAAACATATTCTTAAAGGTTACCGACACTGTAACTATATTAGTCCATCAGCTAGTTCTCAAAAGCGCGCTAGTTAAGGAGTTTGTGTTACACCCCAGGGTACCGCGATTTTTTTTATATAATTCAACTTCATTATCTTATTGATAAAATACAAGGTGTTAGACTAAAAAAAAAGTGTCCAAAAGAGGATTAAAAACGTCCCTTCCAATGGTCCCCTCATTTAGCAATCACGACTAAGTAATTTTTAAATATTTTTTTTAATATAAAGCGATTAAAAAAAAAAAGTATAGGTTTAAACAACTAAAACATATACAAAACTTATCATATTAAATGTAACTCGGAAGATTTTTTGTTTAAAAAAAAATGTTTTTTACATCACAAACAATCCGATTTTTTGGGTTCAAATTAAGGCATATTTTCTCCTTTCATAAAGAATTCGTTATACAATTACCTGTTTAAGATAATAAACTTGAGAATTAATCATTATGCAATGTTTAAATAATTTGGAGTATTTATATAACGTCTAAAATATGAATTATTTAATAAAATATATGTTCGTGCAAATACTCGTGAAATACCGGAAATCATCAAATTACCGTCTTTGATTCAGTATACAACATGTACAATGTATTCACACATAAGCATTATCAATCAACTGAAAACAAACATTTAATTGTCGATTTATGATCTTTTTGTGAGACAAATTATTTTATAAAGTGAATGGGTTACGAAATATTTATGAAAAAAATACAAATTAAGGTGATTGTTTTGCGTTCAGAAAAGGTGCACTCTATCGAACTCAATAAAGGTGTGCTTGATAACATTTTGTGTTTTAGCTATGAAGTGATTGACTTAAGATTGTTCAGTCATTCAATCAAGAAACATCGCTTTGAACGAACGTCAAATAGTCAGTTGTGGGGTTTGGTAATACTTTTTACTTTCTTAGGTTTCTTAGAGATACAAAAAAAATGGCTTTGTTGGTTTCAGTTTAAATAAAGATTATGATAAACGTTGGCTGCGAAATGCTCATGAAAGAGCTTCGATATCATTAAAATGTCGAGACTTGGTAGTAATGGTTAACCCTGAAACATCCGCCCAAAAAGAACTAAAAAAATCGAATGAAACGAGACGAAACTGATGTTTTGAAATTGTTTCAGACACTGCAAAGCTGGCCAATTCCATTATAATATATGAGCAGTGATATGGCTTGTTCTCGGGATCTGTTGTTTCTTCGGAATTAATGTGCGACCTTCTTAACGCGTATGAAAAGGGAAAATTTGCTTCAGAAATTTTCATTACGGAACGGCTCATTCAAAAGTCAACCGATATCTTCAAAACACTCAAAAGAAAATCATTGCTTACATTTAAAAAAAAAGGAAATAAAACGCAAGCAGTTAGTGGCTGATAAAAACAACAAATATTGAGAGCAGATGAAAAAAAATGTCGCCTGCTTGTCATAGCCCAGACAAGATAGTTGGTTAGCGATAGGTTCGTTCTCCAGTTTGAATTAGGTCCTCTTCCAATGTCTCTTGCAAACTTTGATGGTACACATGTAATGAAAAATTAAAACCTGTCCTGAGTGGTCTTTTAAACAAAGCTCATTCCTTAGGAAAGCATGTGCATATTTGATGACATGGCAGTTATTCAAACCATTACTAGGATACCTAGCACTTTTTCGATTTGGCAATTGTTATTTTAAAAACCATCTTTTAGTTTTGAAAAGTGGTCCCGCATTGATTTTGCCACTGAATAGTATCGCACAATATTCATAACGAAATTAGAATGGCAGGTCCTTAGGAGGGCAAATCATTACGATAAGTTCTAAACCATCACAATCGTGTTCTTGGGAATGGAAGAAATGTATGTTAGTTGGGGGAAACAAAGTTGCTTTTGTTGATTTCTTTTGTTTTGAAAAGAGTAAACAATCCTATAGATTTACACTTAAATGTATTGATTTATTTGTATCACATGGAAGTATGTGCCACAAAATATATGTTGAAAATGAAATAGCGTAGAATGGTTTTAGCTTATAATCAAACAGGAAGAAGCCGATAAAAAATGTTTCTCAATAAAATGCAAAAACATGCAGCTGACAAAGGTTACGACTCCACTGTTAAAAAACTTTCTGACACTGTTGTGGAAGTATTGGCTTACTATTTTCACAGTTGCATATCAATTCTAACATTGTAAGTCTGACAGATGCATCCCCCAAATGCAGATTATTAAATGTGCAATCAATGTGTGCAAATTTGGTGAGAATGTTTGTAGAAAACTGCCAGGATTTCACACCAATACAGGTTGTGATTCAGTAAGTGTTTTGTCTGGTAAAGAAAAAAAGCAAAGCATTCGGCTGTTTGACACGTTATGTGGAGTTTTCAGAAGGTCTATTCCATATTGGTGAAACCTTGGAAGAGGTTGGCGAAGAGTTGTCAAAACACTCGAGAGGTTTTCGTGTTCTATATATGGCTACGAAATTAAAAATATCGATAAATAAAGATCAGAACGTTTTGAAATGCGAAAGATGCAATGTTAAAGCACATTAAACAAGCCAACTTTCAGACGAAGATTTGGAAATCTGCTCTTAAACACAACACTGGTCTGTTGCCAAACATTTATGATTGGATTGTTTAGAGCGCTTTGATCAGTATCAATTTCCTAGACCAACCACCTGCGTTAGATGCTTTGGTAATTCTGATGTGCTGTTCATGTAAAGCTGGTTGTGCCAAAAAAGATGTTCATGTGTTCAACAAGGTTTATCCTAAACAGATAGCTGTATGTTAATGCTCCAAAGCTTGTAGATATAAGCATTATCAAATCGTTGATATTGCTAACGATGACGACAAAGATGATGGAAAAGATGATAATGATAATTTGGTAGATGCAGGTGACCTAACTGATGATGATTCTATGGATTGACCTTCTGTGTGACCTTAAAATGTGGTGATGGGGTTGTTAAATTAAAAAAAAATAGAAATCTAGAAACCCTGACAGTTTTGTGTGTTTTAATATGTGAGTTATTTCATGAATGCGATACATAAATTAGTGACAGAATCGTGCATTTCTAGTTGCTTATGTTTTGTGTTTGTCGTTGATTCTATGTTATTGTTTCTTACCTTTAATTTCTTCAATAGCCTTTAAATACTTTATACTGTATGTTTCAATGTGAAAAAATATACCGTTTTATCAAGAAAATTAGTACGTATGCTTCTTTTCATTCAAAATCATGACTTTTGGAAATTGACCCTGCCCCTTTTTTTCTTGGTCCTCTACGATTTAAAATTAATTAAAAATTAGCCTGCGTTATAATAAGATATGATGTGTTCCATTTAATAAAAAGTATAGTACTGAATACTTGGTGATTTTTACATTTTTCTGTAATAATGTGCAAAACAAAATTTTTGATATACCCTGAAATAAGTCCCCTTTTAACCCCTTTTTGACACTTTTGCAAAAGTCTAACACCTCTTAAAATATTCCTCAGATATTACTCTTTAAATTTATATAAAAAAATTGCGGTACCCTGGTGTGTAACACAGAACTGAATTTTTGCCCTAACAGCTGATGGACTATATCATTAAACATCGGGATGAATATTGATGTTTTGCTGATAAATCAAAATCAATTTAATATAATTGTTTGCATTAACAGGCCAACATTCTATCTATACCTTTATTTGAACATTGCACACATTTTCGTTTTTACTAAATGTTAATGACGTCTAAATTCATAAATCCATTGGATGATGGATGTTTGGTGTATACTAATATGTAAGTTTTAGAGACACGAGTTTTGAATTATTTGTTATTGACATTTTACTTGATTGTAGTAACTACAAGTACTCTTAGATCTGTAGTTTTTGTTTTTAGTGTATTTGTTGCTTGGTATTGATCTGCGCTTACAAATTAAGCGCTTTTCAATAGAATTTTCTTAATTTTTTCAGATGTAAGTCCGATACATCTTTTTCCCACGTTAGATTGAGGGTTTGGCGCTTGTAAACATGTGTTAATGATCCCAATATAGAAATATGAAAATGTGGTAGGATTGCCAAGGAGACAACTCCCCAACAGCGATCGTGATGACTGTAGATAATTCTAATGAGAAAATGAGCAGTCTGATTTAACTCAAAGACCACGAAAATAAAATAAACGAAAAACAAATAAAATAAACAGCAACAAACGACATACACATAAGTATTGGATTCTGACTTGGAAGAGGCACATGCAGAATTGGTGACGTTACACATGTTTACAAGTGTCCAACCCTCAATCTAACGTGGGAAAAAATGTACCGGAATTACATAAAAATAAATTAAATCGGATATACGAAAAACTACGGAAAGATAAATGCGAAGAAAAATGTTAAGATATGCGGGTTTCAACTTTGACGTTGAAACTACAAAAATCTAAGAACTCTCGTATTTTAAAAGTCCTTATTTTGTCACTTAATCGCATTAAACATTTTGGTACAAAGTTATCATGATCTATTTTAATATCAAGGTATAGTAAAGGACACTGGTCACTATAAATTCTATTTAATTGAATGTAATTATTCAAAACAAATGAAAGTCAGTCACCTTACCATTTAATACTTATATAATAATACGTTTTATGTATATGTATATGTATATCATGGGATAATAGCTCATTGATATAAATTTGATCAATTATTATTTTACCGTATAAATGATTTCAAGTAATATGTTTTCTTCAAATTATCAAAGTTTGCAATGTTTTATAATGTATATGTAGCCGTTCGCACAAAAAGGAGCATTATAAAATAGCTATGATTTTGTAAATGCAACACATCAGACTTTGTATTTATGGCGCGTATAAAAAAGACAAAGATATGACCCTATTTCTATAAAACAGGAAACCTTACTTCAGTTTCTTTTTTTTTTATCATATTAATTTCATAAAACGCGGTGATACTGTTTTTTCCTAGTGTCCCGAAAGGTAAAATTTTGGTTACTTTCTGATACATCCCCGTTTTTGTCGATTGAAATACCTATCTGAGTTGTCTTACTCAATAATTAGAATATAAATATGCCACTGTACGTAAGGCAAACAACCATCCATTAATATTTAGAATAACTCTTTTCTCTCTTTTTACTTAAAATACAATAACCCCGTCCACTTTCAACTACGTGGCTGCTCTATATAAATTTTATTGGTCATTTGATAGTGAAAAAAAGGCATTTATGATTGTTAAAAAAGCACGAAATGGCATAAAGATAATAACAATCAAAACGCAGGAGTAAACAAACTTTAAAAGTCACAAAACCAAAGGACATTTACATCAATAGTTATAAATAAGAAACAAGAAACAACAAGAACTTCACTTAAAACTGGGAGTGAAATAAGGTGCTTCGGAAGGATAAGCATTTCCTGCATTGTATACGGCGCCCGTCATGTTATTTCTTTGTTCAGTTCGGTAATGATCTATTATAACTGAGGAGGAATATCAGATATTATTTCTGACACACTTTTGTCATAATGGCCTATCAGCTCATGATAGCGACCGTATTTTTTTTGGAGAGATATTACGAACTCGTAATGCACATGTAAGCGATAACTACCCGTACATCGCGGTTATAGTACCATTTCTCATATGGCATAAATCAACAAGATTTTATGCTTTTGTTTTTTTAATAATTCTACACATGAATTTTGCACTATCAATTTAATTTCACCCAATGCACCTTTTTTTTGTAGAAATTCACATTATCGGTGTCGTAAGTTAAACTGTGCGGGACGTTTTCTGAAAATAAAATTCCGATCTAGCGAGAATATTGAAGATGGAAAACTGGCAACATTACACAATAACTATGAAATGAACTTTTGTTTGCGTATTAAACGAAGGAACACTGATCTTCCAAAGGGCATATAATTATACATTGAAGCACATTACATTGACTCCATATAGGTATATTATTGCTGAAACCATTATTTTTACCAAACAAATAGTTGTAATTTACATACAATGTTCCTTGTGGAAAAGGCTTACATAGGCTATTTGCCTAATTCAATTCAATTTATTTGAATAAAATACTGTTTAAATAAAATGTTCCATAGATGTTAACAACAAATATATGTTTTTACTTTACATAGACGATAAGTTTATTTAATCATTTCAAAGACCTAACCATACTGTAAAATTAAATGATGATCACATTGGTTTAAAAAAAACTTACCAAATGATATGATGGACTTTGTCTCAGCAAACTTTATGCAATCTGTGAAAATATTATCGTATTGGAATAATTTATAGGTATCTAAAACTGGAGATTTATAGAGCATCAAGTAATAAAGTATGTTAACTGTACTTATTCCCCTTTTGAAATAAAACCACCGTGATTATGGTACAAATTTGATAGGTGTGAAATATTTTTTTTCCTAATTAATTTTTGGATTAGGAAAATCCAGGGACGTATATATAAGTCCTTGGGAAAATCAAAGGCGAGCATAATGTAATGCCTACACAAACTTTATGCATTCTGTGAAAATATTTTCATTTTGGAATAATTTATGGGTATCTAAAACTGGAGATTTATAGAGCATCTCGTAACAAAGTATGTTAATTCTACTTTGTCCCTTTTGAAATAAAACCACCTTGATCACAGTACAAATTTGATACGTGTGAAATTTTTTTCTCCTAATTAATATTTTGATTAAGAAAATCAAAGTTGTTATGCCTACACAGACAGATTGAAATTTCTGTGTTGGCTGAAGATCAAATTCAGCGAATTGACTCAATATAGCACAACTGGTTTATTGTTTAATACATTTTGCCCACTTTCATCATTAAGAAATATAAATACACGTTTTAGTTTTGAAAGTTGACATAACCTTAAAAAGGTGATATTGAAACAACGTTGTTTAGCAACGTTGTAAAAGTGTTGAATTTGTTATTGAATAAATGTTCAAACTTAACATTGAAACTACCCTACAATTCATTTTTGAAATACAATTTGTTCCTGTAAAAATTACCCAATTCCAATGTCGGTTCGTGTCTGTCATATTTGGTTTATGTTATAAATTAGGCGGTTATTTTCTCATTTGAATGATTTAACATTTTTGTATATCGTGACCCCTTTCATTGTCAACTATATGAAATTAGTCTTGTGTATTTTTAAAAGTCTTACGGTGACCTATAGATTAACTCATCATAGATACCAGGACTCAATTTTGTATATACGCCAGACGCGCGTGTCGTCTACAAAAGACTCATCAGTGACACTCGAATCCAAAAATGATGCCAGCAATGCCGACAATTTCGGACACTAGGATCACAATGAGAAAATGCCAGCAATATACAGCATCAGGATCTATTGTTACAATGCAACCTTCACGGTCAAAATGATCTACTGGAAATCTAACAAAACAACCAATATGAAGCTCCAAAACCTGTTACATTTGAATGTCACTCTTAAACTGACACATCGTTTGAGTAGCTATTTCGGACACAAGGATCTGCCATAAACATTGCCCTCAACACTAGGGCCTATGAAAGTTCTTTTGCGCATTTGCACCGAAAGTCATTTCATTAAAATATAAAAAATGTTTTCCCAATACTTTTTATTTTTCAAATTTAATATCTATTTTTTTTTTAATGCAAACATTGACGGCTTTGACATCTTACATGAATCTTTTGTTCCTTTTTCTTATTGCCATTAATTCCTTACCCCTTAAATAAAGGCAACAGTAGTATACCGCTGTTCAAAACTCATAAATCCATGGACAAAAAATAAAATCGGGGTAACAAACTAAAACCGACGGAAACGCATTAACTATAAGAGGAGAACAACGACACAACACCGAAACGCAACACACACAGAAACGGACCAAGCATCAGACAAAATACCACATTCAATTCAATACGTCAAAAACGCGCCTCGTCAACACAAGACTCACCAGTGACGCCCAGATATAAAAGATCGAAAGTGAAAAAAAAGTACAAAGTTGTTCAGCACTGAAGATCAACAGTTGAAAAAGGTTGTGCCAAATACGGCGTAGTTTTTATATACCCTTATTATTTAGAACAATTAATGCTATTGTAAACAGTAAATTTTATCAAATGAATATGAAAGAGATATACATAATGAAACTGAAGTATTAACTTATTACTGAAAACTTAACCCGAATACATAATGCTAAGACCAACACAGAATAGACACACCCGACTCAGTTCAGGCCTAAACGCAGTAAATCATAACAAAGGGTACCAATTATCATTTTGTGCCTTTAATTCCTGTGCAGAGAATACGAATAGCATGCAATATTTCACCAGCCCAGTAGTCAGCACTTATGTGTTGACTTGAGTTATCACTGATATATTCATAATTATAAATTAACTGTTAACACAATTTTGAATTTTTAAAAACTAAGACTTTTCTACCTCAGGAATAGATTACCTTATCTGTATTTGGCAAAACTTTAAGGAATTTTTGGTTCTCAATGCTCTTCAACTTTGAACTCTATTTGGCTTTTTAAACTTTTTTGATTCGAGCATCACTAATGAGTTTTTTGTAGACGAAACGCTCGTCTGGCGTTAATATTAAATTTTGATCCTGGTATCTATGGTGAGGTTCTTTACATTTAATTACATTTTTTGTAACATAAACGGTTCCAATTTTATTGCAACAGATTTGCATTTCAATAAATAATGTATCGATACCAAAATATTTGAATATCTGCAATCAAATAAAACTGTTGAAAAGCAGATCAAATACAAACAAACTAAAATTTAACAAAATACAAACAAGAAATCAGAGTTTTGCATGAGAGAGATATATTCTTTGATCTAAAAAAATAATGATTTCCCAAATTTTATAACACCCAATATTCGTATTTTCATGCTCGTAATATTTATTCAAGTGAAGAATGAAATAGTTACAATTAAAGCTCACAACATAGTGAGCAAAAATGATGATACTAATATGATAAATTATGGGTTTAAATTGTACATAAATAAGGGTAAGGTAATAATCTTACTTCGCATAAGATCATATTCTAAAACTATTACAGGAAGAACTCGAATACAATTATGAGAGTTATTTATATTATAGCACAGGTGTGTACAGATGTGTAGGGTTATTTATATTATAGCACATGTGTGAACAGATGTGTAGGGTTATATATATTATAGCACAGGTGTGTACAGATGTGTAGGGTTATTTATATTATAGCACAGGTGTGTACAGATGTGTAGGGTTATTTATATTACAGCACAGGTGTGTACAGATGTGTAGGGTTATTTATATTATAGCACAGGTGTGTACAGATGTGTAGGGTTATATATATTATAGCACATGTGTGTACAGATGTGTAGGGTTATATATATTATAGCACAGGTGTGTACAGATGTGTAGGGTTATTTATATTATAGCACAGGTGTGTACAGATGTGTAGGGTTATTTATATTACAGCACAGGTGTGTACAGATGTGTAGGGTTATTTATATTATAGCACAGGTGTGTACAGATGTGTAGGGTTATTTATATCATAGCACAGGTGTGTACAGATTTGAAGGGTTATTTATATTATAACACAGGTGTGTACAGATGTGTAGGGTTATTTATATCATAGCACAGGTGTGTACAGATTTGAAGGGTTATTTATATTATAACACAGGTGTGTACAGATGTGTAGGGTTATTTATATTATAACACAGGCGTGTACAGATGTGTAGGGTTATTTATATTATAACACAGGCATGTACAGATGTGTAGGGTTATTTATATTATAGCACAGGCGTGTACAGATGTGTAGGGTTATTTATATTATAACACAGGTGTGTACAGATGTGTAGGGTTATTTTTATTATAACACAGGTGTGTACAGATGTGTAGGGTTATATATATTATAGCACAGGTGTGTACAGATGTGTAGGGTTATATATATTATAGCACAGGTGTGTACAGATGTGTAGGGTTATTTATATTATAGCACAGGTGTGTACAGATGTGTAGGGTTATTTATATTATAGCACAGGTGTGTACAGATGTGTAGGGTTATTTATATTATAGCACAGGTGTGTACAGATGTGTAGGGTTATTTATATTATAGCACAGGTGTGTACAGATGTGTAGTGTTATTTATATTATAGCACAGGTGTGTACAGATGTGTAGGGTTATTTATATTATAACACAGGTGTGTACAGATGTGTAAGGTTATTTGAATTCAAAACACAATAAATGACAAGGGACACAGCAAAGTAAGTAATGAATCTACAAATGGCGTTGTTTTTCAAAATATAAACAGTCTTCAAACGAGGTTATCATCAACAGTTATCAATAAATGTTTAAGCAACACACAACAAAGAACATACTTACATTTCTATTAATTCCTCTGTGTTGAAAAAAAAATTAAACCACAAAAATACTGTACTCCAAGAAAATTCAAAACTGAAAGGCCTTTATCAAAAGGCAACATAAAAAGCTGAAACACATCAAACGAATGACAAAATGCTTGTCATATTATTGACTTTGAGCAAACACTAACTTATATAGAAAATAGTTTTATAGCATATAGTTCTTTTATATATGAAAACAATGAGTGAGCAAACCAAACAGACATGATAGGCAAAACATGCTTCTCAATAAAAAAAAAATATAGCCCCAATGTTATGCAGGAAAACGGCAGTGCTTCAATATCAGTTATTGCCCTCATTTGGTGTCTCTTTCGATACGTGGTTGCCTCTTAAACAACACGGTAAGCATTTTGATCTGTAATAGGTTGTCAAGTTCCTGGTATTTTCTTGAGTGCTGTATTGATAGCATGTTTGATTATATAAGAAAGTTGTTGTTGAAGTTGATAATTTTGTTAATTTTTTATATTTTTTATATTTTTTTGTTAAGGTTTAATGTTCATGTTGTTTGTTGATTATTTTATTTTAGTTTTTTTTTAATGTCTTGTATTGTTTGTATGTGATTGTTTTTCATTGTTTGTTTTTGTTGTTTGATGTTATTGTTTTTATATAACTTATGATGTGTTATACTAGAGTTATGATATGGTTCGCTGTACTTGAACGCAAAAACTGTATTTACATTTGGATATCTATATACTAAAACCCAGAAACTAATGACGCACTTCGTCAAATAGACACTTAATTTATTATGAAACCAGCTTATATTGTGTCGACTCACAACAACGATGTTCTATTTATATACTTATTTCAGCAATTTAAAATAGTTTGCAGCCAACTTGACAGGACCTATATTACCTCACAAGTAAAAAAAAATGATTAATTCACCTTATCTGTTTGATTTTTACAACAAACTAATGCTCTAATTTTACGGCGTACTAAATTATAATCCTGGTACCTTTGATAACTATTTACACTGTCAAACAGTTGATTTAATGGTAAATTGAGAAGAGAAGATTGATGTTGACTTTTGTTTAAAAAAAAACCCACATAACAAACAAGCCGATGAGCCTTTAACCACTAACCTGCATAAACTTTCCCGGAAATTGTTTGGGTGTAAATAATTTTTCGAGATCTACAAATGGGAATTCTAGGATATTAAGTAACAATATGAACGTTAATTTCTGCATGAGTATGTCATTTCTCCTTTCGATTGAGAAACATATTTAGATGGATTTGAATAATCCTTTGTTCATCTTTTTTTTCAAAATGATACGTAGATTTGTATCATCGGAAAAGCGGATATAGGTATATTTTTGCACATGGATTAGTAAGCGTTCTTGTTTTGGAAAATAATGAGACTTCTTTAATCAGCAACCTACGACCAAATCATTTCTTAAAACAACAATTATGTTTAGAATGAAGTGCACATTGGTATTACGTAAACAAGACAAAGATTTCCTAACCGTGTCAGGTAGAAATCGATCCCGTCCGCTTTGTTAGTACCTATATCCGCTGTAACGATGATACACGGTGGAAAATATTTCAATATACGGCCACGGGTATTAAGAGTGATGACAATTGGTTGATTATTGCAAAGATCGGTACAACGTTTGGCGTCTTGTCCGATATCTTGTTCCGGATACACAATCGTATGGTTGTATAGTCTACGAGCTGACAGTGCTACAGTCGTTTGGAGGTTTGGTGGTTCCAACAGAATTTGAAAGTCGGACACTTCCAACGATGACTACATGAAGGACGATTTAGCAGAACATAACATATGGGAATTTGATAAAATTATTTTTGATGGAATAACTTAATTCAAGGATGTAACTATATCATTTTTAGGATTTTTGTTCGGTGTTCAGACACCTTGGTTTTTTTCCTACAATACAGAGCAAAATATTTTGCCCCATATCACCCAGTTGTCTTTCCATAAAAGACTGCAATAGCTCATAAAATGTCGCTACCAAAATCAGATACAGATTTCATTTCTTTCGATTTGAAACCAAAATAAGGCCAATGCTAATTATAAGGTAATCTAAGAGTCAGCCATTTCCGGTCATTTTTTTTCTAAATCAAATATCTCGAAAAGGAGTTCCATGACCTATCAATATTTTAAGCTTATTTTGTTCCTTAACTAATGCTCTTATGATTTACAGTACATATTTTGAATTTCAGAATTGTTTTACTTTCACTTGACTACATCCTGAAATCAAAATGTATGGACGCTTACGTTTTCAAATAAACAAAGTAGTAAATATCTTCCGTTCTTTGGATTCAGCACCAGTGTTGTCGTAAGACCGTCCATTTAAGTCTTTTATATTTTTTAGGCCTTTTCCACTTTACACTGTTCAGTCAAAATTTAAGAACAAATTCTTGTCAAAGCAATGTCATCAGTTTTTATTATACTGAAATATTTGGTATTTAGTACTGGTTTTATGTCTACATTGAGTAGTAAATACTAGGGGAATAGTATTCACAAACAAATAAGATATTTTTTTTTCTTTTTTTTCTAACATTTATATAAGTAGATTATAGAAATTATATTTAGCTTTTAGCCGTTAGTTTGGTTCAATTTCGGCAGCATATGTTAAAAGCATTGCTGTATTGTTGTTGACTTGCGAGTTAATAATTCAATCTCACTGTAAACCGTATACATGCAATATTTTTGATTCGAGCGTCACTGATGAGTCTTTTGTAGAGGAAACGCGTGTCTGGCGTATATACAAAATTTAGTCCTGGTATCTATGATGAGTTTATTTACATGATACCAAACAGACACAGACAACTCGTTATTAGACGATTGCACGTGTTTGAATGGCAATTTATATTTTCATTTATGTTTATATCGTATTAAATGACCGCCGGCACTCTCCGTAATTAACTCAATGGACAATTAGATGGCGTCGAATCTAAAATATGAATGATATGCTGATACATGATAACGAGTCAACGCATTGCTAATTGTATCTTTGAAACTTTTTGTAATTTGTATATACCTTTAAGTATGTTTTAAATCAAATATGAGAATTTGAGTATTATCGATGAACATGGATATGACAGCTGATGCCCCTTGAAGGAAAATTCTATGATTAATGCTCAAAATAGCCTCATTCTGATATCTGTCACATGATTAATTGAATAGAAGTCTTACTCAACAAAGATTTTGCGACGAGATGTCTTATACAATTGTTAATAGGAGTCGAATATAATGCTCAAAGTAAATTTACTGGTAAATTTAGTCATCTTTGCATTGCCGGTTAAGCATGATATATGTCAATTATGACATTCTTTGACCTTACAAAGACATAGCAATTGCTTTTCAAGACTGAAGATACCCTATTATATCTCGCTTCTAAATTATCAGTTAGCTTTAAAGTACGCGCATTTGTTTATCAAAAAAAGTTATACAATGAAAACATTACACCTGACATTAATTTGACTCGTCGACGCGCTTGTCTTAGGGAGGGATACATCCTACATTGTAAAAAATCCTTCTGATTCAAACAAAAAATTCTCTGAAACCGATATCATCAAGATGCTTGTTTTTTTGATTGACAACATATTTGTTACGTTCGGAGGACGTGTTTTTCAACAGACTGTCAGCATCCCAATGGGAACAAACTGTGCCCCTCTACTTGCTGACTTGTTTTTTTTATTATTATGAGTCTGACTTCATGCGGGAACTTCTTAGGAGGAAAGATAAGAAGTAAGCAATATCCTTTAACTCTACTGTCCGCTATATAGATGACGTTCTTTCACTAAACAATTCAAAATTTGGTGACTATGTGGATCGCATCTATCCCATCGAATTGGAGATAAAGGATACTACAGATACAGTTAAGTCGGCTTCATATCTTGATTTACATCTAGAAATTGACAATGAGGGTCGGTTGAAGACAAAACTTTACGACAAAAGAGATGATTTCAGCTTTCCAATTGTGAACTTTCCATTTCTAAGTAGCAACATTCCAGCAGCACCTGCATACGGGGTATATATCTCCCCATTGATACGATATTCCCGTGCATGCATTTCCTATCATGATTTTCTTGATAGAGGGTTACTGCTCACAAGTAAGCTATTAAACCAAGAGTTCCAAATGGTGAAGTTGAAATCATCCCTTCGTAAATTTTACGGACGCCATCAAGAGTTGGTTGACCGTTATGGAATAACCGTTTCACAAATGATATCCGATATGTACTAACAGATGCCCAGTCTGGCTTCTGACCAGGTTATGGTACTACTGACGCCATCTTCGCTCTAAATTCTTTAATTTCAAAATCTTTGAGATCTGGTAAAAGATTTTATTGTTGTTTTGTAGACTATAAAACGGCGTTTGACAGTGTCACACATATGAAGTTATGGTTACGACTTATTAGCCATGGCGTTGTCAGTTTGTTTTAGATTTACGAGTTTGACTGTCCCTTTGGTATCTGTCGTCCCTCTTTTGATGTCACTCTTATTTGAGTTTTGCAATGTTTATTTTGTCTGTTATTTCACCAACATATTAGAGAAAAGAGAATTGTGAATCCAATCAGCATTCTGAAGCCTGATTCTGCTGATTTAGTTCTTCCTTGTCAGTGCTTATTTTTAATGACACGCTTCGCATTCGAGAGATTTCAATGTTTCATTAAGTATAATTATGAATACTTCGTTACATATCTAAACTTTGTGCTACTGTATATTTTGTCTTGCATTACTACGTGCAAATAATATCAAATGCTTGATTAATTGATATTCTAATATGACGTACTTCTTTAGCTTTGGATACAAAGCCATGTTCTAATTTGAATAGAACATGGGCTGCACGTGATTGACGTCATAATTGAATTTGCAACGTCAGATGAATTTTGAACAACGCCAAAGATCAAAATGGACATTTTTGTTGTTGTTGCTCGCTAGGAAATTAAATAAAAACATTTTAAAAGTAAGTTTAAATGTTTCTGTTCTTTTTTTATTGATAGGCTGTTGATTTTCTATAACGTTTTTGGTTCATCAAATCAAAATGGCGACATTTCGAGCGTCTACTATAGGTCCGCTTCGAGGTACAAAACTTCATAATATTCCTATTAGAATCGAAATAATTCTATCATGCCATGCTCTATGCTCATTTTAACATGGGTAGGCATTATATTTGTAAACATTTAATACCTCGCTAACGCTCAGTATTAAAATATTAACAAATATAATGCCTAACCATGTTAAAATGAGCATAGAGTATGGCATGAAAGAATTATTTATTAATTTTGATATATTATGATGAATTTATCGATGCTTTTGGATCATAATCTTTCAGTCAGTTTAATTGAAGTCTGGAGCTGGCATGTCAGTTAACTGCTAGTAGTCTGTTGTTATTTATGTATTATTGTCATTTTGTTTATTTTCTTTGGTTACATCTTCTGACATCAGACTCGGACTTCTCTTGAACTGAATTTTAATATGTGTATTGTTATGCGTTTATTTTTCTACAGTGGTTAGAGGTATAGGGGGAGGGTTGAGATCTCACAAACATGTTTAACCCCGCCGCATTTTTGCGCCTGTCCCAAGTCAGGAGCCTCTGGCCTTTGTTAGTCTTGTATTATTTTAATTTTAGTTTCTTGTGTACAATTTGGAAATTAGTATGGCGTTCATTATCACTGAACTAGTATATATTTGTTTAGGGGCCAGCTGAAGGACGCCTCCGGGTGCGGGAATTTCTCGCTACATTGAAGACCTGTTGGTGACCTTCTGCAGTTGTTTTTTATTTGGTCGGGTTGTTGTCTCTTTGACACATTCCCCATTTCCATTCTCAATTTTATTTTGGATTGAGGTGTCTCTTTTTCATAAAGTATAAGATGAAGTCGACATTATTTATCAAAATAATTTTTTTTTAATAAGGTAATTTGTGTACACTAAAGAAATATTTTTCACATATTTATTTACAAAAAATATACATTATATAGTGAAATGAAATTTACACGTAACATATTCTCCAATTGACAAAGACATTAAGATATAAACAAAATACAATCAATTTGATGAGACACACCAACATTCTGTTTTTTTCTGAAACTTGACTTGTAGACATTGTTTTTTCTTACACTTTACTGGTAGTCATTGTTTTTTCTTGGTTTTTCTTGGTTTTTTCTGATACTTTATTGGTAGTCGTTGTTTCTTCTGAAACACTGCTTGGGTTCTTCCTGCAACATTTAGTTATCCTTGTCCATGCTTTTTTAATACCATTTCGAAATGGCGTAGAAAGCCAAGTAAACATAAGAAGTGTAATCGGAACGCAAAAGATATAAGAAAGCTTAAAAATAAAGCTGGAGTATAATATAATATATAGCATCGATGATCCAAACTGTGTAAACATTTTGATTGCGGAAAGTATAAGCCTTGGTGACAGGAGTACAGCAGAAAATACAAAGGATAAAACATTGACCTTTACCAATCTATTTGTAGACTTTTCTCTTGCCGTTATGTTTTTGTTTTCCATCTTCCAAAGTTTTGTCTGTTTTTTAACTACCCTTACAATTGATATACAAAAGATCGTTAGGGAAATGAATGGAAGCGCCGCTGAACAAATGTAATCGGCTATCTCAAGATCGACTTTGTATTTTGCCTTATTAGCCAAATTCACAGAAAACGTTTGAGGATCTCTACATACTTCGACGAATTGATTTGAATTTTTGTCATTTACATATATTTTCTCAAATTCGAGATCAAGGAAATAAAAAAGACTTAAAGTGAATGATAAAGAAAACACCAACCCCATATATACAGATACTATACGTCGATTAAAGTACCGTCTGTACGTCAATGGCTTGTAAACTATAATGAATATCTGGTAACTGTGCATCATTTTTATCCAAAGTGAGGTTCGAACTAAAAAATGTGCTCCAATAACAGTACCGACCTGATAAGCATAACACCAATTATATTCTACATAATTCTCTTGTCGGGTAAGGAAAGCTATGAAAAACGCGTCTTGGATGGTTAGGCCAAGTAAATCAAGACTTGTGTAAAGAACCATGAATCCGTACTTTTTAATGAAATCTTCTGTTTTCTTCATTATTCGGATCAAATTTATATGCCAAATCAAACAAAGTAAGATTATACACGGCTCAATATACTTGTAAAACATTTGGGCATACTCATGCGTCTTTTTCTTCGGACAAAATAGGAGGTCGTCATACATTGCCATTACCTCATTAACTGTCAACCCAAATTCTTTCAAATAACCTGTAAGGTTGTTTGTTGATGCCATTGTCGTAATTGAAAGAGACCTGAAATCATAGTTACAATTATTTATTTATGCTCAAATATTTCTGAGCATCACCGAAGAGACATTGATTGTCAAAATGTACATCTGCTGCAGAAAATTGGTACCGATTCTGTTATTCTAGTAGTTGGTCTACACAATTTTCGAATTTAATGTATGATGGTTTGTAATGTCTTTTTGGGTCAACTTTCTGGTTTCAATATCAAATGATAAATCCCTCCCCCCCCAAAAAAAAAAAAGGAAACCCAGATTTTGAAAATGAATTAGAACTATCATTCTGTACTAATCATATTTACATGCTTTCACTTTAATCTATTTTGAATATAACAATTTGGAAACACATCGTTACTGAAAAAACGATAATTTGGAAACGCATAAATGCTGATTTAAATAATAATATACAAATATTATTATATTTTAAATCGTCTGCAATTCAAATATGATACACCACTATACCGGCAAAAACTATAAGGGTCTGTTTAGATTTTGATTGGGATTGAAATGTATCCTTTTTAATCGTTTTTAAAGTGAGTTTTCTTTTTTTAATTATGCATTGTTGTATAAATCCAAAGAACGGTTCAATTATACGGTGATATAACAACAAATCGATTACAACAGAGGTATGTTTCTAGCATGGTGTAAGGCTAAAGGTCTGTTTCTAGCATGGTGTAAGGCTAAAGGTCTGTTTCTAGCATGGTGTAAGGCTAAAGGTCTGTTTCTAGCATGGTGTAAGGCTAAAGGTCTGTTTCTAGCATGGTGTAAGGCTAAAGGTCTGTTTCTAGCATGGTGTAAGGCTAAAGGTCTGTTTCTAGCATGGTGTAAGGCTAAAGGTCTGTTTCTAGCATGGTGTAAGGCTAAAGGTCTGTTTCTAGCATGGTGTAAGGCTAAAGGTCTGTTTCTAGCATGGTGTAAGGCTAAATGTATGTCTCTATACAATTTTACCCTAGTTTTTTTGTGGCATTCCAAATTACCTGTTTCTTACAAAATGTCTCTTTATTGAAAGGGTAAATCGACGGAAGTTTATACTATTTGTATAGAAAGTCATACTATACACATTGGTCATTGTCTGATATACTAGTTTTTCATTCAAACAAGAAACTTAAATATTAAAGATGAAAAATTGTACCCAAATCAGCAACATCATACGATTGATTTGAAATGAATGAATTATTTTGGCAAACTGTTATATTGTATTTTATTCGGGGTAAATAATGATCTTAAACGGGGAATTATGTTATGAATTAAAGCATCATTTCCGTGTTTTCGCCTTCAAACGAAAGAACAATCGTACTGAATGAAACTAACTCAATATAGGAAAATAAATGGATGAAAACTTTATTATTTTAGCCAACTAACAACTTCTTATCTGTTTGTTTTTCACAGCAAAATATAATTTAAACCTTACACTGATAAAAAGTTAATCTATTCTATTCAATGATTTAAAGGTTAAACGATGAAGAAAAGTAAAAACTATTTTGATGATATTTTGAGTATTTAAAACAAACCACATACTTACCAAATAAAATGATGAAGTTTGTTTAAGCAGCCTTTGATATACTCTGTGGACTATATTTCGTATGGGAATAATTTATAGGAACCTGAACATGGGTATTTATAGTGTTTCAAATTACAATGTATATCATTTTCTAATTATGTCCGTTTTGTAAGCAAACAAAATAACTGTGGCATAAGTATGAATTTGATAGGTGTTGATAGTTGTTCATGAATTTTTCTTAATTGGTTTCTGGATTTTAGAGATTTTATAGTCAATGATTCCCAGAAATTTATTATGCCTACAAAGACAGATCCGTGTTTCTGTTGCAGTTGAAATTACTTGCCAGAGAATTAACTTATGAATAAACTGATCGTAGATACCAAGATTAAATTTTGTATTTACGCCAGGCGCGCATTTCGTCTACAAAAGACTCATCAGTGAAGTTCAAATCCCCAAAAGTAAATAAGCTAAAAAAAAGGACGAAGTTGAAGAGCATTTAGGACCAAAACAGGTAAAAGTTTTGCCAAATTCATCTTTGATAATGCCTTACTTGTGTAGTAACGTAAGTTTTTGTTAAAAATTTCCATAATTTCCTTTTGCCATCATCTATGATAGTTATCAAAAGTACCAGGATTATAATTTTATACGCCAGACGCGCGTTTCGTCTACATAAGACTCATCAGTGACGCTCAGATCAAAATAGTTAAAAAGCCAAAACAAATACAAAATTGAGGAGCATTGAGGACCCAAAATTCCAAAAAGTTGTGCCAAATACGGCTAAGGTAATCTACTCCTGTGGTAAGAAAATCCTTAGTTTTTTCGAAAAATTCAAAGTTTTGTAAACAGAAAATTTAAAAAAATGGTTGGTGATACCCTCGGGGACGAAACGTCCACCAGCAGTGGCATCGACCCAGTGGTGTAAATAGTTATCAAAAGTACCAGGATTATAATTTTATACGCCAGACGCGCGTTTCGTCTACATATGAACCTGAAAATGTGTCTCCCTAAGGAGAAAATATTAAACTTAGTAGTGTTCGTATTGACTCCTTACTATGTTACTTGTCGAATTAAATGTGAAGTTAATAAACATTATAGGAACTTGGCGTGTTACTTCTGAGAATGATTAAACTTCAAAGATTGGTTTCTGGAATCCATATCAAAGTTCGATGCTGGCTATAAACCCAGGTTTTATACACTATTTTCTACAAAAGAAAATGCCTGTACCAAATTAGAAACATGACAATTGTTTTCCATTCGTTTGGTGTGTTTTGGCTTTCATTTTGCTATTTAATAAGGGACTTTTCGTTTTTATTTTTTTTCTTTGAGTTAGGTATTTTTGTCAATTTGATATCTTTGACACAAGTATATTATATACCTTGCAGTGCTTATGTCAAAATAATTTCTTCGGGTGAAAAATAGTTGTTGGGTACACATCTCATATACTTTACGTTTATATATACACTCATTAATATAAAAATGTATATCACATATATCTTTAAACAAATTAATATGATACGTTATAGTCAATGTATAATAGTTTTCGATGTCCCGACACGGTTATGGGTTTTTTTATAAAATGTAAAAAAAAATAAAAAATACCGAACTCCAAGGAAATTCAAATCAAAAGTCCTCATTAAATAGCAAAATCAAAGACTCAAAGACATCAAACAAACGGAAAACAACTGTCATATTCCTGGCTTGGTACAGGCATTTCCTGGTGCAGAAAATGGTAAATTAAACCAGGTTTTCAAGCTAGCTGAAACTCACATTTGTATGAAAGTCGCATAAAATTCCTTTATATTGAAAACAATGTGTTAACAAAAAACAAACAGACATAATAGGTTAAAATAGGAGTACAGCAGTCAATATTTTCTTATAATCTTAAACAAACAAAAGTGCTAACAAAGAAAAACCAAATTGACATATAGAAAAAGCATATAAGCAAAAATAGAAGATAAGAATATACAAAAAAGAACAACACAACAACATATTGGTAGGATACAAATAATTTTTAAACTAGACGAGAATACTGTGTATTTTTGACAGCTGCTTGTTCAGAATGTCCTAAATATGCGTGTGGTATTTATGTGATTATGTTCATTTACAATGGGTTTACCATCACAAATAAATTAATAAAGTGCAAAGTTGTGAATAAATCATTGAGATCTGGTCGTCAAACTACTGTCAATCTGGCGTCGTTGATCACACTTATGTAGACAAAACGCGCATCCAGCGTACCTTATTATAAGCCATATCTTTAATGGGTTTTTAGAACCACTACGATCCATCAATATTAAAAACGTTTTCGTCACCGATGGTATAATAAGTTGAGTATTTAAAAATTCATTAATAAGTTTTTGTTTTATGTATTGTTTTTAAAATGTTAATTTATTCGAAAAACACAGAGGCATATATTGCCTTTAGAGAAATTTGCACATCTTTGACGAGTTTTGACATTACAAGCAAAAGGCGAATATGACGCACACACTGATTTTTTTAATCTCCTTTTCAAAAATCTGAAAATGTGTTAATCAAATTAGTAACTTAATTGATTATAATTATGGAATTACAAACACATAGTCTGAATTATTTTATTGTCTATCTGATGAGTTAGGACTTTTTCAACTGATTTTTATAGTTCGTTCTTATGTTGTACTGTTATACCACTGTCCCAGGTTAAGGGGAGGGTTGGGATCCCGCCAACATGTTTAACCCCGCCACATTATTTATGTATGTGCCTGTCCCAAGTCAGGAGCCTGTAATTCAGTGGTTGTCGTTTGTTTATGTGTTACACATTTGTTTTTTAAATCATTTTTTTTTACATAAATGAGGCCGTTAGTTTTCTCGTTTGAATTGTTTTACATTGTCTTATCGGGGCCTTTTATAGCTGACCATGCGGTATGGGCTTTGCTCATTGTTGAAAGCCGTACGGTGACCTATAGTTGTTAATTTTTGTGTCATTTTGGTCTTTTGGGGATAGTTGTCTCATTGGCAATCATACCACATCTTCTTTTTTTATATGAACCACGACGCTTCAGTTAAAGTTTTTTTCTAAAGCATGGGAAATCTTTTGTAATGAATTTGTGTTCCGATAGTGGTAATGGAGTAGGTTCACAGACTGCAGAAAGGCAATTCCTCTGTATTCTCAGTCAATTTTATATGGTAACGCATACTTATTTTTTTCAACCTCTTTCGTGTAATTTGACATATGTAGAGAAGATAATTATAAATTTTTCATGCGACCCAATTGACAGGTAATTTGATTTTATAAATTGAGTTTTATAACATTAATTTTTTTACTGTTAAACTTACAGTGCACTTTTTTCTTTGCATTTATTTACTCACACTCGGACTGTGTGATTTTGGAAGTTAACGAGAGGTCTCTTATCAAGGTCATGGCAATCGGGAAAGTATCTTCAAATTAGTGTCCAGGAAGACAATAATTCGAATGAAGAACATTATAAATATGTTGATGGTATAACGGATGTTCTTTACGTGTAAACTTTTTTCTCTAAGTAAACTTAGCCATCAAGTATGAAAACGCTTTTCCAACTGTTTATTTCAATTTGGATATTCATATGATTTTAAATACTTTTAAATAAAAAACCGGAATGAACAAATCACTCAGACTTAATGAACAAAACATCATCTCAAACAAGTAAAGCAATTTGTGAGTTAGACGAAAAAATTCTCTATTTTGTATGCTATTTTCACATTTCCTGACCGGTGTGAGAAAATATTGCTCCTCACTAGTGAAAAATCTGTTCTCGTTAAATGATTCGTTGACATTTAATTGTGACGTTAAATTTTCTTGTTTTTTTTTTAATTTTCTTACTATAACGACATGAAAAAAGGCGACGATGCCTTAGACGTCACATAAAAAGTACACAACTTTCCTCAAATCTTTGAAACGAAAGAATAAAAATCATAAGAGAAACATATTCCACCACTGTAACTCGTGTATTACGATATTTCTCTACTCTAAACAGTTAAATTTAATTATTTGAAAGCTCGGAAAGCTTCGCGCTTTTAATATTAAAATTTAACTGTTGAGAGTGGAGAAATATCGTAATACACTTGTTGATGATGAGGAATCTAGTATATGTCATATTATTGTTAAAATTAAGAACTAACCATAAACGTATGCTTTGAAAATGACGATATCAATGGTAACACAAAATTTGTAGTCAGATTTATTATGTTTAATTCATTTTATAATTTAAATAACGACAACAAAAAGAGGGAATTCTAGTTTTCTTCATTAATAGACATTACAAACAATTGAATAATAATTACTTCGATGTACAGGTATATATAGATGTACATGATCAGCTCAATGCAGAATTTTTGTTCGGTTTTACTAGTTTTGCTCAGTCATTTTAGAATCAATGTTACCTATTCTGAACATAGCATTTTGAACAATTCTATTACTTGAATGTTGCAATTGCTTGAAATTTCAGTACATAAAACATGCACCAAAACATTACTCACCAAAACCACTCTAAAAATAAATCAAACTACCTAGTTTAAAATTTGTATCAATGTAAAATATATGTGCTTCTCTTATATCGATGTACTTAGTACTTTTTGTCTAGTTTTGAAAGTTGCATTTATAATTTTTATTGTCAAGTCATTGTATTGACAATCATTATCTTAATATTTTTACACGCGAAAACTGACACTATCTTCACTCGGAACAGCTGCCGGTAACTTTATCCTGCGGATTATTTCAGAGATTTAAAGTCTCAAAATTCAATTTGTTTCATGTTCTGATTTGCATGGAGAAAAATACTGATGGCAATTATTGGGTGTGGACACGAACTGAATTAGATCATTTTAATCAGTTATCCGGTCAGAGTAATAATAAGTAGCTGTTCATTTGTAGCAAAATAGGGGGAAATATTGACATAACCGTTCGGTAAATGTGTTCATTTACATTTGCTCTTACCAATGGAGCTATTAAGATGTTTTGCTTTATCAATTGTGTGTTAAAATTCTTTGACCAATTTTTTTCCGCAAACAAATTATCATCTTGAGAGCTGTTCTTGTAACCTTGGTGTATATATGATCGCTGTTAATTCTAATTATTTCTCTTTCCTAAAGTTGTTCTTCTGTCGTTTTGATGATGAAATTGCTTCTCTAATCAATAACTAGAAGTTATCCAATACAGTCATCTTGATTTTTGTTTTAATTTTCTGAATGCATTCTTCTTAAAATGTTCAATGGTTGATTGTTGCTTGTTTATCGTGTTATGACTTTTATATTATGCTTTGTTTTGACCAATTATCTTCAAATGAAGTTGTTTAGTTTTTAGAGATGTTCCATCAATGGTAAATTTTGCATATAAAATCATTATTTACGAACATGACGAAGATGTGGTCCGTGAAAAAAATACTTTATTTAAAGAGGAAGGTTCTTTGCATATGTTCCTATTCTTTATTGTTTTTTGTTTATATCTCTTTAATTATCAAATAGAGCACTGTTAATTGATTTAAAAAATAAATCTTATTATACATAAACAGACAGAAAACAAATGTATCACTTATATTGAATTCAACATGGGTTTTGGTAATTAGTTTTTATTCTATGTTATGTGAAAACGTTTTTGAATACAATAATGATATATTCAATCAAAAATGAAATACTCTTTCCTCGTGCATATATCTGAATTCCTGTTTTTACAAAAGTAAACAGGATATTCATTTTATTTTATTTTTTTCTGTAAGAAAAAACCAGATTGTGTACTAAACATATTATAGGTATATTGAATAAAAGTGTGAAGTATTCAAATTTAGCAATACAATTTGAATAAAGGATGTGCATCATTTTCGGATTTTTGTTGTTACGAAGGACGATCTAATACACGCATATCTATGTCAACTAACATGAATTTATTGAATACGAGTTTGTTGATCTTATTATCTCATTGCAATATTATTACAGCAAATATAATCACTGTGGATAATTTTCAAAATTTTTGTATCAGATATAATGCTTTTAACATGTTTATTTCATTCATTCCTTGTCTCGAAAAATGGTTAGTAATCACCATTCTAGTAGTTTAAATAAAGTAGAATAACGATGTTCAAATCTAGTTAAAATATTAGAAAGAACATAACAAACGTAACTAGAAAAAACTGAGTGAAATGAATGAACTAATAAAGAGGCAACACTGGATAGGTCCAATAAAGAGTGCTAAGCATGCATTACCCTCGCATTACCCGCTTTGAGTTTTTCACAAACGAGTCAGTATGTCTATTTTGGGGGGAATATCTACACTGAATTCCTTTTAACAAAAAAACGTTGTTTGTTTTAGAGAATTAACATCATGTATTACACTAATAAAATGAACACTTGAGATATCTTTATTAGCTTAAAATTTAAGTAAAAAAAAAATCTCAATCCGTGAAAGTTGAATTCCTTACAAAAAAGGAGACATTTTTCTGAAAAGATTGTTCAGCATAGAGGCATAGTTTCATGGATTAATATATTTCATTTTGTACTAAAAAAAATCAAATATGGCTATGGTAAAGATATTTTTGTATCTTAATTAAACGAATGACGACTATATCACTAACAATTAAAATCCACACGTTCTTTTACAAATAAATAGTATTAGGATAGCAAGCATACACTCTCCACAGAAAGTATTTGGGTAATCGAAAGGTCTGTCAGTTAAAATCATTTCGTAGATGACAAAATTTTGTGCGTTGTCGTTTTTTTTCTTATACTGATATTTTTATCAGAATAGCTTTTATCGAAATAACAGTAAAAACACAAAAATACTAAACTCCGAGGAAAATTCAAAAGGGAAAATCAAAAATCAAAAGGCAAAATCAAAAGTCCAAACACATCAAACGAATGGATAACAAATGTCATATTCCTGACTTGGTACAGGCATTTTCTAATGTAGAAAATGGTGGATTGAACCTGGTTTTATAGCTAGCTAAACCTCTCACTTTTATGACAGTCGCATCATATTCCATTACATTGTCAACGATGAATGAACAAAACAAACATACTCAAAGAGTAAAAATGTCAAAAATAGGGGTACAACAGTTAATAATGTGTTATCATCTTAATATCACTGTAAAAACATCAAACGAAGGGATTGCCAATAAGATAATGTTTTATGTCGTCTTTTTTGTACATTTTATTGGACCGCATCTGGTAGAGCATCTAATATTAACCGCAGCTGTGGTGGAATTCATAGTCTTTAGTTTTCAATAATGTTGTTTTGTGTACTTTTGGTCAGCTTTTCTGGTTTATCGTTTTTCCAAAGGGATTGCCAAGTTGTTTTTAACTAACGAATTTGTATTTACCTTCGGAATCTTTCGCCTTATTGAGTTGAAAGTGGATTGACTGATTCGTTGATGAAATATGACGCGTTGCATCTGCAATTTTCACTTTGGATATGAATGGTGTTAGTGGAATTTTTCATAATAGATAATAGATATTGAGTTTGCCATTTTGATTTGTAGTGTTTAAGCGTCAGCAGTCGAAACACATTTTCTTAAAAAAAAAAAGATCTCATTTCTTCCGAAATTATTGGCAGAGACATCTTCATTAGATAGCAGTAAATGGATTATATTCATCTTCTTGCTATAAGATCTAAGTTAAACCAGATACAAATTTCCATAAAGCGGTTCACCGACAGCTTTTATATAATTTTCAAATAATGAATAATTGTTTATTTTTTTTTCTTTGGTGTGCATCAATTTAAGTGTATGTCTGTCCTCATGAGGGGTCCCAAGATAAGACAAATTCTGCATTTACATTAAAACAGGTAGACAGTATGTAAGAGGTGAGTCACAATTACTTACATGTAAATGCTATTGAAAATTATTGAAAGATATCACAAATACTTATATGACGCATTATGTGAGATGAATTTAATAATGCAAAAACAAAAACACGCTTGAAAAAAAGTCGAAATAAAACATGCACTTGTAAAAATATAGATTCCATCAACACAATAAGGGTGTTACGATATTTGTCCACTCTAGACAATTAGATTTTGTTATTTTTTTTAATAAACATAATTGTATGGATGAAAGTGGCGAAACATCAAGGTACTGATTTGTACCTTTCCTTTTAAAAGATACGAAAGAAGTTGTATTCTTTATATGTCATTAGTCATGTTCGCCTTTTTCCAGGACATCACAATAGGAAATTCAGAAGAAATCAAGTAAATAAACAAATTGAACGTCATTATTGAATCTCGACCAATCATTTGCTGGGAACAGATACTTCACTAGTGAGGAGAAAAAAAATTATCGCACCGCTCCAGTAATGTGAGAATAGCAAAAGCAAACTAGAGAATTCTAAATATCTATTGAGTTTAGAAAATCATATATTGTTATTTTGACTGTGGGTATTCGTTTCTCGTGTTACATGTATATGTATCACAATTATGCTCTCTTCGTTCTAGTTCTTCAGTTTCTAAATCTCTATATATACTTTTTATTCTATCAAATGATCAAATGACCAATATTCTTTTTTTCTAATTAATAACACTTTATGATGGTGTGGAAAAGTATAATATTAAATCCTGATTCTCAATTCCAATAACATATTGTATTACTAGACAAAAGAGAGAAAACAATTATTCTTTATAATATTGATTTTAAAAAATTGAAGAAAAATTCATCTGCAATTCTGCAATAAAATGTCATTCTAAACTGAAACAATTCATTACATACAAAGTGACTTGTAAATAAACTCATCATAGATACCAGGACTAAATTTACCAGACGCGCGTTTCGTCTACAAAAGACTCATCAGTGACGCTCGAATCCAAAAAAGTAAAAAAGGCCAAATAAAGTACGAACTTGTAGAGCATTGAGGACCAAAATTCCGAAACGTTTTGCCAAATGCAGCTAAGGTAATAATGCCTGAGGTAGAAAAGCCTTAGTATTTCAAAACAATAATATTCATACATCTCAACAATTTATTTGTGTCTTACCATTTCTGTTTTCGTTCGTCTTGGTGTAATATGTATTAACCTTTATTGAGACATTGCGAAATGAAAAAATAATGTGTAATATTATGGTTCATATGGAAAAAAGACATTAATGAAAGAATGAAATAAAATGAATACATTTACAAGAAAGAAAGAGTGTGCAGTAATAATGCATCTTTATTTTTGCAGTGAACCCCATCTTTTGGAAAATGATCTAAGGTAAAGGTTCCATGACAGTTTCTTACTAAGTTGTTATCTCTATCGAGGAACACCCTTATATGAGGAATATGTGTGGTACAGTTCAAATTGGAAATAAAAAGTAAAATAACAAAAAAACTGACCGCCGATGAAATTTAAAACGGAAGTTCCTAATCAAATGACAAAATCAAAAGCTCAAACACCTCCAACAAATTGATTACAACTGTAATATTTTTGACTTGGTACAGGCATTTTTGTACAGATCAAAAGTGGAAAAAACTTGTTTTATAGCTAGCTAAACCTCTCACTTAATTGTTTGACAGTCGCATACAACTTATTATATTGACAACAATGTGTGAACCAAACTACAGATTTATTTTGAGATATCAAATTTATTCGTTCAGTGTATGTTCACCTGTTTTCATATGTCTTTTGATCGAGTTCCACCAGTTCAATTGATATTTTATAATGTGTCTTTCTATGTTGTGATGTTATAGATAAGGGTGAAAGTTTGGTATCATTAAAAAGTCTTAATCCGCTTCAATAATTTACATCTATCCTAAGTCAAAAATGTGATGTTTAGCTGTTTTCGTTTTTAATGTGCTTCATAAATGTTTTTTGTTTCTCGTATTTTATATAGATTAGACCATTGGTTTTCCCTGTTTGAATGGTTTAACACCTTGTATTTTCGGGGCCCTTTATTACTTGCTGTTCACGGATTAATATAAGCTATATATAGCTTGTTTCCGAATCCTATTATTGTGTATTTTGTATGATGATATAATTGTATTGATGATGAATAAATATGTTTAAACTTGCTGTTCAGTGTAACCCAAGGCGCCATGTTGAACTCCGTACTCTGACCTATAATGTGTTTTTTATACATTGTGACTTGTCTCATTGGCATTCATACCACATCTTCTTAAACATATAAGAAAGAAGAATAAAATCAAAAATTGGGTATAGCAGTCAGCATTGTGTTAAAATCTTAATCATTAAATTATCTTCTTTTAGAAATCATAATTCTGGTTTATACTTAATCAACAACAATTCGGAATTCCGACATCTCCAAGTACAAATATAGGATATCCAGGTGTGTACTAAGTGGATTCTAGTTGTACTAAATATATATTTGGATCCATGATATAAGGGACATCAACAGTTCAATGTAGGATAAAAAAAAACTTAAATTCATATAGTTTTTATCACTGACCCCCTATCCCCCTCTTAACTCAATTTGGGGAAAATTTATTAACCAATAAGGATATATATATATGAAAACGATGTCAATTAAAAAAAATGGCAGCAGTTTTTACCCCTTCCCCCAGACTATTTGAATTAAGTTTTTATCTTTCGTTGATTTTTTCATGTCGCCCCTTACTAAAAATATAAAGTAAGTCTAGTATGATTGTAGATTTTACTGGTTTGATTTTTATTTATTTTTGTCGAGCCTTTGAAATTTGTCGAAAATGTGAGACATATCAATCCGTCGTCGTCGTCGTTGTCGGCGTCTACAAATATTCACCCTATGGTTGGTTTAAATTTTCAGAAATTTTAATAACTTTCTTAAACAATTCTGGATTTCTACCAAACGTGAGCAGAAACTTGTTTATGCTCATTAGATAGTATCCAGAAGTAAATTTTGTTAAATAATCATTTTTGTTTTTCCATATTTTACTTTTAAATGGACTTAATGTTTCTTCCAGTTAACATTACATACAGTCTGCAGTTTTTTTAAACATTTATTAGATATATAAACTATCCTGAATTTTGGCCAAACCTGGCCAAAAGCTTCTTGATACAATTAAAAGATAGTATCTAAAACAACATTTTTACTAATGTTTTCCTTAATTTTGTTGAACCTACGACTAACAGAAAAAGTACAGACACTGGGTCCCAAGAAACCCTTACAAATTTTGTATATATGTTTACAGATAAAAAGGAAACATAAATAAATAAAAATATAATGTTATTTAAATTGTCATATAACATGCAAAATCTGGAAAACATACAAACTTTCCTGAAGTCCTTTTTTTAACAGCTAAAAACTTATTTATTCCTTCCGGTTTTTTCAATTTTGTACAAACATATTTTCCATTCGTTTTTGGTGCAGAATATCCTTTTTCCTCCTGGCATGATCAAATTTGTTTGTTAATTTAAACCCGGCCATGATATTTTTGTAATGAATGGCTATTATTTATTTTGAATGAATTGAACCATAAAAATAATTTTTGACTCTTCACATTGAATAATCCGCGAAGTCGATTATGTAAAATGTGAAGAGTCAAAAATTATTTTATAGTTCAATAAATGCAAAATAGATCATTGCCATTCATTATAAATAAATTTGTATCAAGAATAAGGCTCAAAGAACTTTTTATATTATCTATATCAATAATAACAAAGTACACACATGTTGGCGTATGAATATACAACGTCAGAGTGGGCATGCGCCATAAAAATTGACAACATTGAAAATAAAAGTAACACTTTTAACCAATCAGAAAACAGTAAATACATTTTAAAAATGTATTTATTAGAAAATCATCCTATGCCTATGGTATTCAATAATTAAAATCTGTATAATATTCGAAAACATTTTAAATATTTTCTCACAGCTGTTTCAATATATTTCAGTTCACTTCATTATAGATATAATATTATATGGAAACAATTGCAGTATCATTTTGGTTCAAGAACGTCATAATTTATATAAATTTTTTTAAAAAGAACCAAAGAGTGTCTATTGAAGTTGCATACCATATATTTCATCTATATTTTTGTAATCAAATCATTGGAAATACACTAAGGTGTTGGTAAAACATAACATAGTTATCAAAGGTACCAGGATTACAATTTAGTACGCCAGACGCGTGTTTCGTCTTCATAAGACTCATCAGTGACGCTCATATCAAAATATGTATAAAAGTTATGAATTTGAGTAAAATTTATGGAATTATATCAATTGAAGTCAGAAGGGGGAGGGGGGAGTTTGCTACCTGTTTTAATTTTGATTCAGACTTGTTTTGATTATAAGTTATTAATGAAGTTAGTCAAAATACTGTTACTATTGTATCTTTTGAAGTAATCTTGCATAATTCAGAATATCAAATTTTTTTATTTTTCTTCATAAATCGACACTTGATTATTGCTATGAACTACAAATAATTTACTTATTGAACTGTTGTATATCACTGCACATGGCCAGCTCAATGAAGAGAACTCGTTCTGTTTTACCTGTTTAGCACCGTCCGCTGAGATTCGAGAAATATTATTTTTACCCATTCTGAACATAGAAACCAAAATAGTTTTATCCCGTAAAACTGCGATTCCATTTGAATTTTCGAATTTGAAATCTACCTCAAAACATTTATCACCAGTTTCACTGTTGAAACAAAATAAATTACCTAGTTTTGTATCAACATAAAAAATGTTTTCTTCAATACTATCGATGTACCCTGTTTTGATAGACGCCTTAATCGTTTTTATTGTCTGGCCAGCTGTATTGACAATCAGTATTCCTGTATTTTCACAAGCGAGAACTAAGTGTTCACCAATACGACCGAGACCTGATACAGCTTCTGGTAATTCTACCGTGCGAATAATTTCTAGAGATTCAACGTTTCGAAATTCTACATATTTCATGTATTGAATTGAAACGCACACTAAAGATGGTTGGATGGCAATTACTGAGTGAGGAAACGAGCTTAGATGAACTACTTCAATTTGTTCCCCTGTCGGAGTGTATACCAGTAACTGTCCAGTTGGAGGAAATGGAACAGCAAATATGATATTACTATTTGGCAAAAGTGTTCCATTTATTGGCATATTTACATTGGTGTTTTGCCTTTGGAACTGGAATTTCCCAACTGCATGAAATATGCTACTACCCATTTCAATACTTTTGAAATGTTTTGTCTCTTCTTTAACCTGAACAATTGATGTGTCCGATTCATTGAATAGAACTTTCCCTGAACCTTTGATCATATTTAGAATCGATCTATCAAGGGAGAGCTCTATAGAAAGTTGTTTCATAGATTTGGTGTTGTCAGCTTCCTTTTTGACAGTTTCATCAGTGCTGGATTCTTGTTGTTTGAGATGTTGTATTTGCTCTTGTAGTTTTGATTTATATCTGATCGCTGCCAAGTCTATTTCCTCTTTGACAGAGTTTTCCATTCTGTCGATCTGTTGACGCAATTCACTGCAGAAGGTTTTTAACTGATTGAGCGCTTTAACCTTCTGTGTATCAATCTTTGACATATTATCAACACAGTGTTGTGTCATTTGTTGTCTTGGTGTTGTTGCCATGATGAATTCAGTCTATTTTTAATAAAAATGCATAGAAATAAAAAGAGTTTTGAATGATTTAATGTGACCTTTATTTTGTATATTTCTTGACCAGATACCGTTATTGCGTTGTCAGTTTATTTTCGATTTATGAGTTTGACTGTCCCTCTGGTATCTGCAAGTACAGAACTTATAAATGGTCGAATTGTTGTCGCTTTGACACATTCCCTATTTCCTTTCTCAATTTTATTAATGTAACACCAGATTGACGACCCTAATGTCTACTTGACTAAAATTTCAAGAACTCGACAACATTAACTTTGGTTATTAGAATCACGCTTTCAAGTTGTACGAATTATTTGAACCATGATTTCGTCCCTTTTGGCTTGATATCTATTCAAATCATTAAAACAATTTAGAGACATATTTGCATCTGTTATAACAAGAATGTGTCCCATCCGCATTATCATTTTCTATGTTCAACAGACCGCGAAAATTGGGTCAAAACTCTAATTTGTCATTACAATTAGAAAAATCATATCATATTAAGTTGATTCGACTTCAACTTTTTCAAAATCTACCCTCGATCAAATACGTTAACCTGAAGCGGGACAGACGAACGAACGAACGAACGGACGAACAGACGAACGGACGCACAGACAAGAAAACATAATGTATCATAATGTTCATAAATGGGGCATAAAAACAACTCACCTGTTTACCAGGATCACAGTATCTATTTAGCTTATCACCCTGACTACAATCTATTTATAGAGTATTATCAATTTATTTTTTAAATGTTATACGGCTTATTAAAAGCATTTCATCAAACTGATTCACACAAATACTTGGATATTGTTTGTATAAACTATCATACTTAATTTTTTCACATGTGCAGTAATGGCAGATTAGATGAGAGACAATCGGCTGTTTATCATGTTTAAAGAAAGATTACTCTAACTTAAATTAGACTATACCAATGACAACTGTAAATTATACCTTGTCAATCAGAGGAATACATTTATTCTACTTTAAAGCATACTAACAATACAATAAGGCTATGACATAAATGTTGACTGCAAGTGAGGGGACAGGACAGGAGGGTTGAAATTAAGCATGACAAGCAAAACAATATGTAAAAAAAAACCACATCTACAAAATCGAAAGTCTTATTTAGTTTGTGGAAAATATTTTCAATTGGAAAAATATCATATAAAAGTATTTTATTGAAAAAATATCATTTTAACAAATTTAATAAATAAAAAAAAGGTTACTGCTGAAAATAATTGATGATTGTGAACATATCACAGATGCTTTAAACATTTTAAACAGGCCATCATATCTGAAACCGTTTGAACTTTACAGTAAAATTATTGAATAACCCATCGTGAATATTTAAAAAAAAAAGACCTGTAAAACTGGATTGTTAAATATACCAAAGAAGAAAAACTGTTTTTTGAAATTTCAAAGTAATACAGACAACACCATATGATGTTTTTGTAACAACATATATGCAGTGGTACATAATAAGTGTTTAAGTTATACAGTCGCACGGACAAATAAAACATTTCATCACATTTTATTCGATTTTGTTAAGTTGGTTTTTGCAGTCACCTTCTCCAACGAAAAAGTTTAATTTTGAAAATCCAATCATTATCAGATCTTCCAATTCATTATAAACAAGAGTATATGTTCAAAACACACAATATCCAGCTAACACTATCATTATTTCATGATCAGTGAAACGCAAAAGCTCAGAATTGTAAATTCATTAAAGGTTATTCTGGTTTATTCAGAAAGAAGCGGAAGATATGCAAACTCACAAGTCGAAAATATTTTTCTAGAATAACCTTCTTCAGGCACGCACATAGAAATATTTGAAAGCCAATGATGTAGAAGTACTCCAAAAACCGAAGAGCTATTCGGACAAATGAAATATAGAAAATATGCTGAAATCCATGTCAATTTGCCATTATGAAAAAAAGACAAATGACAAGTAAAGGTGAGATATCACAATGGACCGTTAGTCCTGTCGTCAAGGTGGTCTTATATTGATGGATGGGAAGTTGATGCATTTGCACTCAGACCACATTCTTCTTATTCCTATAATGTATGTGCAGATGAATCTCATCGTATGACAATTCTATAATACTATGTAATAAAAGTTGTATCTCTGGTTTTAAGAACCCAAATATATAAATGAGGTAGACTCAATTCAATTATTGATGCCGTCAGCATTGTCACTGTCGCCATCAACGTAGTTCCTATGTGTCGATTTCGAATTTGCTGCAAGCGAGACACAAATTTAGAAAAAAGTATAAATTCTATGTACTGACGTTGTTTATCCTCTTGATTACGTGTGAAAGTGTTCATTTATGTTTTTCTTTTTAAATTATAAAATTTACTGTTTCGTCCATTTTTTGGTTTTTATTTGTCTATGTACATTATTAACCTTTACAGTTTAGTTCATTGTTGGTCATATAGTTTAAGCATAGCTCAGTACTTGTGCATCTGGCCAAAGTGTTGTGCTGTGGTCAATTTAGTATTGTTATATTTCATTTCTATTTGCTCTTGTGTTCTGTCTATATGCCATTTTTATCTTTGTTCACATATTTGTTTAAATTTCTTTTTTATAGTTGTCAAGATTATAACACAATGAAAAAGACTGTTATACCCCTAATTTTACCAATCATGTTTATTTTGTTCACACATTGTTGGCAATATATTACAATTCAATGCAACAGTCATACAAGTTAGAGGTTAGGCTAGCTATAAAAATCATGTATAATCCACCATTTTCTACACAAGAAAATGCCTGTACCAAGTCAGAAATATGACAGTTGTTTTCCATTCGTTTGATGTGAGCATCTTAATTAGGAAAATTGAAACCAGAAAGTTCTTTAGAGCTCTGTATTTTTGTTTTTTTACCTTTTTTTCCATAACATTGTTTATCAAATTTTACTTTTTCTACACAGGACTAAAAGATTTGTTACAAAGATAACTGAAAGAAGAGTTTTCATAGTTTATTTGGATTTACAACAAGACAGAAAAATATAACAAAAACTGTAATAGTACTGGAATGAAACACAACAATGAAAATTTGGTTTTATCAAAATCTGGTTCATGTTGTTTTATAATAGTATTAATAAAGATCAAACAAATTGTACACTGTTCTTAATAACCTTGAATGGATTTCAAATATGATTGTTTTCAAGCTATAAAATAAATCTAATGACTTATCACAAATACTGCACATAATTAAATTATCTTTCAATTTATACCAAAATTTTAATAAAGTAAAAAGTATAGTGAAATGTTATACAAAGCAATGATTTGACTTAATGAAAAATGTTTAAACAAAAATAACTGTTTTCAACATTTATACAGGATCAAATATATGTTTTTTGATTTATTAGTATGTTTGCTAGTATTAAATAATAAAGAGTATTTTATACTTTGTGAACCATAAACTCAATTTAGCCATTCAATAAAAAATGTTTGCAATTCACTCACAAGTAAATGTACTATCTGCATGTTATATTCTATGAAAGCAAAACAATGATGGCTCACAGAAATGATGTGTCCAGGGAACACAAATATTAAATCTTAAGAGTACAATCTCAGGGCGACTGAGTATATTTCTTTTTCAAATGTATTTCTTGTATGCCACCCATCATCTCCTAAAATGGATTAGTTTTCATTTTCATTTACCCCTAAGGTTTAGAAATAGGAATCTTATTTGATTTAATATTTAGCACCCATTTCATTGAGTGTGAAGGGAAAGATAGAATCCTTGGTTAGCTTGCTTGTTACCTGAACTGTGAAGTAATTATATGGTTCGGTTTATTACCTTATATTACCCTCCTTTCGGAGTAGTCTAGTCTTACAGACAGACCTATTTGTTAAATGTCACACTAGCCTCCTTTAAAGGAGGGTAATATACCTAACCTAATGACTTCACGAGGATTCTACCTTTCCCTACATACTCAATTAAATTGGCTGTAAAATTAGTTTTCTCTTTTAAACCACTAATTAAATTGATGTGGCTTCAGTTAAGCATTGACAACTGACTAATCATTCATTCTATCTTTGCTCAAAAAGCTGAAATTTAAAAAATCAATCAATTTCTTGATCAGATCAATAATAGATTTTCAGAAAAATATTTTATGTTTTTCTTATAGATATGGATGCTTATGCGGAAAAAGATAATTAACAGTGTAAACATAAAAGATAATGTCAAATTTTAACACTATGTTGATAAAAGCTAGAACCATTAATATTTTTATCATTATCTAGTAAACAATATAAGAATCTACATTCAAACATTTTGAGAGATTGATTTACACACACAACTTAGAATTGACAGCCTGAATATAAATATAATTGTATAATTTTTTATACACTTTTTTGACAAAACTTTGCTACTGATTTGGTATATTTCTGGTAATGGCCTAACTATCAAAAATGTCAATTTAGTGTTATTATTTCATTATAAACAAGAGTATATGTTCAAAACACACAATATCCAGCTAACACTATCATTATTTCATGATCAGTGAAACGCAAAAGCTCAGAATTGTAAATTCATTAAAGGTTATACAAATAATTCACAAGAAAAACTTAGCAATGGTCTTTATTCAGAAAGAAGCGGAAGATATGCAAGGGAAAGCCAAACTCACAAGTCGAAAATATTTTTCTAGAATAACCTTCTTCAGGCACGCACATAGAAATATTTGAAAGCCAATGATGTAGAAGTACTCCAAAAACCGAAGAGCTATTCGGACAAATGAAATATAGAAGATAAGCTGAAATCCATGTCAATTTGCCATTATGAAAAAATACAAATGACAAGTAAAGCTGGGATATCACAGTGGACCGTTAGTCCTGTCGACCAGGTGGGCTTATATTGATGGATGGGAAGTTGATGCATTTGCACTCATACCACATTCTCCTTATTCCAATAATGTATGTGCAGATGAATCTCATCGTATGACAATTCTATAATACTATGTAATAAAAGTTGTATCTCTGGTTTTAAGAACCCAAATATATAAATGAGGTAGACTCAATACAATTATTGATGCCGTCAGCATTGTCAAATGTGTGAGTTCGTGGTCTAGTAGTTAAGACCAATGGCTACAGTGCTGAAGGTCCCGAGTTCGATTCTCACTCGGGTTGCTAAAAATATCAGTACATTAAAAGGGTAATTTTCACCCTCTCACATACATCTCTGGTACCCAGACCGGAGTTTAAACTAGAATGGGTACGTTGGGGGCCTCGGTTGGTCAAAGTGTCCCTACTTTGACCTGGAGATCAATCTTCTGATATCTCTCTGGTTTGTCTGTTTCCACCGAGTGGCCCGGTGGTTCTCTCCGAGTACTTCGGCTTCCTCCACCACTAAACAGACTTCCCGGTGTCCTAGCACTCCCTTTGTGTTGGGTGGGGATTGATTGTCCTTGTAAAAATATTTGTCGTATAAATATACGTTAGTGACACATCTCCATTAATCCCGTTAGGGAGTGTACATGGATGCCACTGTACCCTCGCAGCTTTTGAGGGGTTCTTCGGATATCGGAGGCATTTACCAGTACATACATGTCACCGTCGCCATCAACGTAGTTCCTATGTGTCGATTTCGAATTTGCTGCAAGCGAGACACAAATTTAGAAAAAAAAGTATAGTTTCTATGTACTGACGTTGTTTATCTTCTTGATTACGTGTGAAAGTGTTCATTTATGTTTTTCTTTGTAAATTGTAAAATTAACTGTTTAGTCCATTTTTTTGTTTTTATTTGTCTATGTACAGTATTAACCTTTACAGTTTAGTCCATTGTTGGTCATATCGTTTTGGCATGGCTCAGTACATGGCATCCGGCCAAAGTGTTGTGCTGTGGTCAATTTAGTATTGTTATATTTCTTTTTTTTTTGCTCTTGTGTTCTAGTCTATATGCCATTTTTATCTTAGTTCACATATTTGTTTAAATTTCTTTTTTATAGTTGTCAAGATTATAATACAATAAAGAAGACTGCTTGCTGTACCCCTAATTTTACCAATCATGTTTATTTTGTTCACACATTGTTGGCAATATATTACAATTCAATGCAACAGTCATACAAGTTAGAGTTTAAGCTAGCTATAAAAATCATGTATAATCCACCATTTTCTACACAAGAAAATGCCTGTACCAAGTCAGGAATATGACAGTTGTTTTCCATTCGTTTGATGTGAGCATCTTCATAAGGAAAATTAAAATCAGAAAGTTCTTTAGAGCTCTGTATTTTTGTTATTCTACCTTTTTCTCTATAACATTGTTTATCAAAATATACTTCTTCTAAACAGGACTAAAAAATTTGTTACAAGGATAACAGAAATAAGAGTTTTCATAGTTTATTTGGATTTACAACAAGACAGAAAAAATATAACAAAAACTGTAATAGTACTGAAATGAAACACAACAATGAAAATGTGGTTTTAACAAGGTCTGGTTCATGTTGTTTTATAATAGTATTAATAAGATCATACAAATTGTACACTGTTCTTAATAACCTTGAATGGATTTCAAATATGATTGTTTTCAAGCTATAAAATAAATCTAACGACTTATCACAAATACTGCACATAATTACATTATCTTTCAATTTATACCAAAATTATAATAAAGTTAATAGTATAGTTAATTGTTATACAAAGCAATGATTTGACTTTATGAAAAATGTTTCAACACAAATAACTGTTCTTAAAATTTAAACAGGATCAAATATATGTTTATTGATTTGCTAACTATGTTTGCCTGTTTATATTAGTATTAAATAAAAAAGAGTATTTTTTACTTAGTGAACCATAAACTTTAGCCCTTTAATAAAAAGTTTGCAAGTGACTCACAAATATATACACTTTTTAGCATGTTATATTCAATGAAAGCAAAATAATGATGGCTCACAGAAATGGTGCATCCAGGGAACACAAATATTAAATCTTAAGAGTACAATCTCAGGGTGACTGAGTATATTTCTTTTTCAATTTTATTTGCTTCAGTTAAGCATTAACAACTGCCTAATCATTCATTCTATCTATGCTCAAAAAGCTGAAATTTTAAAAAATCAATCAATTTCTTGACCAGATCAATTCAGAAAAATATCTTATCTTTTTGTTATAGATATGGAATCTTATGCGTAAAAGACAATTACAGTGTAAACATAAAAGATAATGTCAAACTTTAACACTCTATTGATAAAAGCAGAAACGATTAATATCTTTATCATCATCTAGTAAACAATAAAAGTATCTACATTTATAGAAAGCATATTTCAAAGATTAGAAAATAAATATTGTATGATGAAAAATATGAAAAATAACTTAACTTTTGGTATATATCCAACATCCAAGAAATCAATAGATGGTAAACAGTCATTTGTTCTGAATTATAGGAGTTGCAGTTAAAGTCAAAGCTGAACTACCAATACTGTAATTTGTGATATTTTAGTTTGTGTGGTGCCACAAAGAATTTGCCAAAATGAACATAACCAAAAAAATAAAACATTCACCATAATCTAAACCAAAGATATAAAGTGTATAATTATGAGTATTTACAACTAAAATGTTAACTTTAGAGACAACATAAACTCTATATACTTATTGAGTTACAGGTCTCAAATAATTAATATATCATGAGTTGCTATGTCCAGATATTACAATAAGTGAGATTTGATTAAGCTGTTTTGGTAACTCTTTCACTTAAAATCTTGTTTTTGAGGAAGTTTTATTCTATCCTATTGCAGGTCTCAAAACATTATCCTTTTAAGTTATTAGTTATTCCCTTATAACTTATTAAGAAATTGAAATACAGTTTTCAAATAACCAGTGTCAAAAGTTCACACCAAACTATAATCACTTCACTTTGGTAATCCCCGAAAGATTTAAGGCAATTAAATTTTATAACTTATATGTCATGGACTTGCAGTGAGGTCTACACAGATAGCCTATTTTTATTAAATATAAACAAAATATTCATTGTGGTAAATGGCTATACAATGGTTGCTTTGTAAAAAGAACAGCTGCATGCACAAACAAAAATATTAAAAAGTATGTAACATGTAATTTGTACAGAATTCATTTTTTCCCCACACATTTAACAATCTATTTATAGTACTGTCTGTACTATCGACCAAAGTTCCTGAGTAAAATTATCATCAGTTCATTTAGTGATGAAATTAAATGTAGACAGCTTATAGCATATTACTGAAAATGATTATTTAATTTAATATAAGAATTTATATCCTATTTTATATATATGATAACTCATACTGAATCATACTGAATACTAATTTGAATAATTCCTTATAAATTTCTATATAGTTCTATATTAACTGATTATATGATTTTTATATAATAAATTATCATTCGAATGTTAACCTTAAATTCTGACTTAGTGGAGAATATATTATATATGGCATGTTATGTCTAGGTTTAAAGTGATACTTAAATATGCAATAACCTGGATTCAGCCAAAGTATCAGTTTTGTTTGCATTTTGAACCTATTTTCTTTTCAACTATATGCCTGATTCTACAAGATATCCAATAAGGTTCCTACATGTGTCTGGTAACGTTGTATAGACAGAACCAAAAAGTCAGCACCATCAAATGAAAAAATATAATTGCACAGAATTTTTTCGGAATCTTAACATAAGTTTATTCTATAACTATTTCCAACAGAATACAACTAAAACAGACTGAATAAAAACATGAACTCCACCTCCCTTCCATCACAATGTCAGAATGTTGATATACAGATATAAGAAATAAAACAGACTGACTAAAAACATGAACTACACCTCCCTTCCATCACAATGTCAGAATGTTGATATACAGATATAAGAATTAACACAGATATGCATACAAATAAGCAATGCAAATAATAATAAATAGATTCTATAAAATATCAACGACATATTAGTAGTAACTAATTAGGGTTTTACCTGATTAACAAAAGTAAATATTCTGTACAGATCTCTATTGCTACACATATGTACACTAATCTACTACACTACATAAATAAGCACCTATATATAAATATATGATGATCAGAGAACAGATATAATATACAAAATGAGTCAGACACAAAAATTATCATGAAACGTCACATATTTTTCATATTTTTAGAATTTAACTGTATGAGTTCTATTATCATTTACAGTACTATAATTCTATTTACTAACATTTACCTTGTTTGCATATTTCAACCCTGTAGTATTGTACTTTTTGTCATATATACCTGATTTTTAATTCCTTTTCTAATCAAGAATTACCTCCCTTTTGCATCAGGAATTTAAAAGCTTTTATTATACCTCATGGATTATATAAAGCAACAGATATAATTAATCATCAAATTTTTACTTAATATCTGAACGTTCTTCAAAGTGGTCAAATTTTTTTTCACTGAACTTCTGACACAGTAACAAACCATTGTGATGATAAAATTGTTACACCATCTTTTATTCAAATGTTATAAATGAAAATTAAAATGATGGAGGACATAACCTTTGAATGCAATACATGTCCCTTTTTGTAAACAATACATGATCTAATATACATTTGTTGTTGTTGTTGGTATATTGGGAATTTATGTTGGAACATTTCATTATTGGTATATTGGGAATTTATGTTGGAACATTTCATTATTGCCAAAAGAATCTACATCTAAGTGTTTGTCATAAAGCAAAGAATTTCACCTCCTGGAATTTTTGGGTCTATATTTAGTGGAAGCTGTGTGTAGGTTTAAAAGATGTCAACTGACTGCATATAATGCATAGACTTATTTGTAAGAAAAAAATCAGAATCTCATTTTACCAAAATTTGAAAAACCTGTGAATTTCATCAAACCCAGAAAAAATTTAATTATGTCGAATTAACTTTTTTCTTAGCATTTTCATGTTAAAATAGATCCCTTTTTTGTTCCTACTGTAAAAATAATATAAAGACAATGAAATTCTTTTATTGTTTGATGTTGTTGTTAGCAGCATATGTTATGTTGATATATTTGTTAGCTGCATTTTGTGTTAATATTGAAATAAACATTGTGTTAACATTAGAAGCAATTCCTATTTGTCCCTAGTAGACTCCCTACCTTTTATACAGTCTATGGCCATTTTAAAATTTATTGCTAAAATTAAAACAAGTTAATCAGAATCATAACACACATATTACTTCTAATGCAAGTTTTACATGCTCAAATTTTGAGAGATTGATTTACACACACAACTTAGAATTGACAGCCGGAATATAAATATAATTTGTATAATTTTCCATACACTTTTTTGGCAAAATTTTGCTACTGATTTGGTATATTTCTGGTAATGGATGAACTATCAAATTTAGTGAATGTAAGAATGATCTGACAAATTGAGTGTAGGATAGTAAAGATATTGTCAATTTTAGTGTACATTCTACTGAAAGTTCTATTCTTTAATATGTACGTATCACATCTTTAGTTTTTTATTTCTGAAACATTGGTATATTGGGAAGTTAAGTAGATCAACAATTATTTTTTCTGCTTTGTAAGTCCATATTCACTTCAAGAGTGGTTTTTTATATTAATTTATAAACACACTTTGTATGTATTTTGATACACATATTTGCCAAATTCAGCCCACTCACTTACTCAGTTGCAATGAATATAAATTTGAAAGTCATAATTTTCAGACAAATGAGGTTACTTTGCCGTGTGCACTCTATGTCTAAAGTGAGAGGACATGTACATTTATTTGACACAAAGATTATACGATTGAAGGGTTATGAAGATGATTTTCAGATTGAACCATTTCATTTGAAAACTATGTGCCCATTTAATATAAACTAGGATAGAGATAAAAACCTTTTTACAAAACACTTTAGGATTTCAAATATAAACACTACAAGAAGTTAAAGATTTCAATTCCAAAAAAATTCCCCCTCTTCCTTAACTTTGCAATCACTACTGTTTATGTGTTAAGGCTTCCACCAAAAAAAAAAAAAATTTTGCCTTCACAACCTATGCACAAACATATTTTTTTAATTCTTTTTTAATTAATCAAAGTTTTATTGCACTTTTGCTGTTAACAATTTACTCAAACTACATAATTTTAAAATTGATATTAATGAGATATAAATTCATGAACCCAGTACTTATGGTCCTGTTGACCTAATATTAATCTACTTATTATCATAGATATAGGAAGTTATATTTTATGATTTAGAGAGGCTATATGTTTTATACTATTAGAAAGTGATGTTAAATAAAAAATCACTTGTGAAAATAATAAATAAATGCACTATTTTTGTATAAATAAATAATTAAATACATGTACATTTCTCTAAACAAATTTACAGTACTTTCTGTACCATGACATATCGAACAAACAAAGATGACTGGAAAAGTGTTTACCTAAATCAATACAAATTGTATTGTCTAAAGTGTAAAATAATGCCCCACCAATTTCATATGACTAAAATAATTAAAATATTTGCATCAATCAAATAACAAATATTGCATCTTTGAGGAGTCAAATATAAGTTTTAGTTATGTACTGAGTAACTAAAACAGAAAATAATGTTCTGCATCTTAAATCGAATCATCATTTTAAAATTTGTCTACCAATTTTTCATACACAACTTATCTTGTTACTGTTAGGCAATATTCTTTTAGAATAACCTTAAATTTTTTGTTGAAAAAAAAATTAAAAAAAAAAGATTAAACTAAACATATATGTGTCATGTGTGTGTGCACTAAATGTGTACACTTATCATTTTATATATTGTAAGCAGCAACTATTCTTTCAAATAAGCTTCACCTAACACATTACATGGCTACATCTTAACTTTACAGTTAGCACACTTTTGCAATGAGCTGTAATCAGAATTAGCACATACCCACCATTAATATCCTCTCACATAACCCGTAGATCTAACAAAAAGACAGTCAGCATGCTAACAGGTATAAAGGAGAACATGTCACAAGACACATAAGTAAACATGTTGCATTGAGTAAGAAAGTAGAACATGTCATCATGACACATAAGTAGAGTATGTCTTATTGAGGTATTATAAACAGAATATTTCCTTTCCATGGTACTGATAGATACATTCATCAGCAAATCTTAATTTAAAAAAAATAACAGTTGATTGATTTACTATGAATATGAAGTAAATTAGAACTCTTGGTCACACTGATGTCTCTCTAAATACTCGAGTAGATTTTCCATTTTGTTGGCGTATATGAATGTATTTTGTTGTGTCAACATGAGAAATTTTCACTTGTGTACTAGGGATAATAACTTCTGTCGCAGTAGGAAGCTGTAACAATTCAGGGGCAGAAACTGTTGGTGCTGAAAAAGAAATATGAGAGATAAGTATGTACAAGTGAGCTTCAGTATAAGGAATATAATATGCGACTCAAACCAGCTGTCCAAATTCTGGAACTCCCATGACAATGAGCCATATTATTTACCCTTAATATCTATTATTGAAAATAAACACTAAATAATCTTAAGTTGACAGTGCCAAGTACAATTAAAAGAGATGATTTTTTTTACTCTTAAATCTATTTTCAGTAGAAGGTGTAGTAGAGTTGACAATCTTTTTATTCTGGTCTGACAGATGAAACATTCATAACATACAGATAGGATTACAGTATATACTTCAGAAATACAAAAACTTAATAATGACCCTCCTAGAATATCATACTTTGTGGTGAGGTAAAATGGCAGAATTATTAAATGAACAATTATATGACAAATATGTGGTTTTGCAGACATCCCAATCAGTTAAAAACATTTAAAAGACAAGGAATTAGAGAAATTATGTCACATTTTGTTACAAATCTGTTCTTTTCTAATTAAGGTTAATACCATATTCTATTTTGTGTTGCATTTTAGTATTTCATCCACCTTTTTAATAGTTTACCATGCATTTCCAATATAATGAATAATATCATTAGCATAGATAAAGCTCTCTATAATACAATTACACAAAATACCATCTTGACAATACTACAGCATCACTTATCATTCTACAAAGGTTTAATAAAAAGTAATTGGTGTCTTATTTTTTTTTGCCAGACTAGTACTGCCAGTAAATACTATGTGCAAAAAAGTAAAACAATTAATAAAAACAGAAAAATGAACATTGTGGACAGTCTTATCTTTTAATCTTATTAAATTGAGAATCTGTCTATTCAACACATATAATGCCACCACTTGCATACAACATTGTAAAGGGACATAACAGAACGGTAAAAGTGACACAACAAAAAGAAATCAATTTGTAAAGGGACATAACTCTATAATGGTAAAAGTGACACCATGCACACTTGATCATTGTTTTGATGTAATCAGCATTGTGTATAAATTTTATTACATTTGGTTATGGCAAATTAAAATTAGGAAACAGAATCATGAAATTCAGCTACTTTTCCAAAAGGGGCATAACTCTAGAAGGGTAGAAGTCACTGTCGCCACCAAAATTCATATTTGATCTGTGTTTTTTGGTAGTTAGCATTATATATTCCAGATGGAAAGACAAACCAACTCACCTCACAAGGTGTGGGGAACAATAATGGGAGATGGAGATGCACAACTTCATGATCACAAATCATGAAAAGTTAATCAATGTCTTGAAAGAATGTCTTAACACTTACCATGCTGAATTGTTTGCAGAAAATGTCCAATTTTGATTTATTTGCAAAAATATGCCAATTATATTTATATGAGCTTAACCCTGCTGCTAAAGCATATTGATGCCTTTAAATCTGATGTAGGTGATCACAGGGTGGGGTGGTCAGGGTGAGGAGGCGGGGATTGGTGGGCGGGAATTTGCCCCAAAGTTGGTCATCAGGTGCAAAAAGCGTCAATTTGGATAATTTTTCATCCTTAATCTTGACCCTGAACACCCAGGGATGCTGGTAAAGGTACCCAGCTGTAGCCTGCATATAGAAAGGACCCCAGTTAACAAATTAATTGCAACAGTTGTTAGGTGGGAGTGAATCTGATCTTGGTTCAGCAGTCTACAGAAGGTCATTTGGACCAAAAATATGGAATTTCACGATTTTTTACTTCAAATGGCCCTGAAATTTGAAGTAGTTGTTTCCGATGCATATTTCAATAATAATTATGATCAGTAATTATATGCCTACGGGTTTGCACTATTTTGGCAAGTTTTAGGCCACTGAACTCCTGTATAAGACACAGAAGGGAAGCCCACCCCTCCAGAAAAAACAGAGTTTCATCCTATTTTAATTTTCCAAGACTATAGATGGATGGAACAAGATAATAAGTACATGAATCATAAAGCTGACCTCTAAAAGTATGGAACGCCATTGGAGACATATAACGGTGGTCTGGGTACACCCATCATATGAGGGGTACTGCATGGTAAGTGTTAATGAGTTAATTCCTACTTTTTTGTTAAAACCTATGACGTTCTTTAAATCTGTCTACCCTTGAAGTTTTCAGGATCTGAGTTGACACTATAGGAGTTGATTATACAAGATCGGTATCCATTTTATCACACTATGCAAAGCAAGCTAGGTTGATAATACTGTAAACAGAACTTTTAAATTTCCATCCACAAAACAAACTGAGCATTATTATTATTTTCTAAATCAATTCTTTTAATTTGAAATTCACAAAATTAAGTTTTTGATAACTGGATCAGGTGACATATTCCTAAAATCTAAATTTTACTAACACAGACAAGGCAGTTAATTTCTAAAATTATGCAACCTTCAACAGCAATAGGAACAACAACAGAAGATTTTCCTCTATCTGTTTTAAGGTTATTTCTTTGAAATTTCTCTCTCATTAGAATTTGTATTTAAAATTGTGATTGTTTCAAAGGCATTGTTTTTTCCCCTCAAATTTGGGGTTGGAGTGCATGTGATAATTGCTATTTCAAAAGTGTCAATGGGTATGCTAAAATCAGTATATAAATTCTTATTTGGGAAGGAAACACAGTATTTAAAAAAAGTGCTTTGAGAGGATATTACAATGCAAATAAGCATCAAAGTCTTATTGTGACAAAACAATGGAAGTTGTGTAAAAGAAGCTTGCAAAAGTCTCTCTAGAACCATTTACCTTTCTTTACATACAAAGGAATAAACTTTAGGATGGATTTCAAAGGAAAGTAAACATAAACAGTATTTTTGTACATACACTACTGTGGATTCATTTATTTTTGTGGGTAACAATTTTTGTAGATTGCAGAACATTTGCCTTTTTGTCGTGGTTTCCCCCCAAAGTCTGCATTTGAACTGATAGAAATTTTGTACTTGTTGTACATTTCAATTCGGGGTTCACTTGTATCCATGAAAAGCAAAAAAATTGGTATCCAAAAAATAATAATAAATCCACAGTATGCATATTCTAAGTTCATACAGTTACAGTAATGACAGGAACTAGAATAAGCTCAACTAAGTGACTTATTTAAAATGTATTGCAGATATTTTATAACAACTTCTACTTTCAATGGTATACATCAATCAAAACTTATATGAAATATTGGGTAAAATGGTTTACTACTATTTCAAATGTTATACAAGTCAAAGATAAATAATTTCAAGCCAACTCTTAAAAAGGAAGACACTTTATGCTCATATGAGCACAATATTAAACACAACATTAAATCTTCTTATTTTACAAAAAAAAGGTAAAATTAAAAGTTAAGTTTCAGGTTATCAATCGTCTTTTAAACTGGCTTTTCATGCTTATTAGCAGTATTGGTTTTGCTCATTGTTGAATGCCATACTCTGACCTGAACTTGTTATATTTTATGTCATTTGGTCTCTGGTGCAGATTTGTCTCATTGGCAATCATACCACATCTTCTTACTTTTAAATTATTGCCACAAAATTTGTATTACTTTTTTTTATACATATTTCCAAATATTTGGTTAATACTATGGATTCATGAATTCATTCATTTTAAAGTACAAATTACTGTTTGCTGAATCATTGTATTTCCATGAATACTATTTGATGGTTTTGACATCCTGCTCACAAGGAAATTTGTATTGTTGGACCTAAAATTCCTGGTTCTTCTATACCAAAGAATTATGAAATGAAACTACATTAAAATACGACAACACCTATAAAAGATATATAAAATAGTGAAGAAGTAATGTGTTCTAAGACATTCAAATCATCTGCCAAAGATAGATACATATAGTAAATCTTTTTGTGTTTAAACTATTTTTTGAAAATTCTTTTGAATTTAACAGATCAGGGCTTTTGGTCCTAAAAGTGTACAAAATTTGTGCTCGAAACACCAAATTTTGGTAATATGATTTGTTAATTTCTTAGTTTGAGTACAAAAATTGAGTGAGAGTATGATAACTGTTATAAAAAGTTGTATGATCACAAGCCCAGGAAAAGGATAAATGGATTATTGGAAAATCTTATTTTCAATATAAAGGAAGTTTCACTCTTCAATAAACACATTGAAAGTATATTCCAAAAGATATTAGCTTATATATGGATCAAGATGAAATAAATGCTGTGCAGAATACATGGAATAACTAAATAAAATGGAAACAAAAATTAAAAGAAGCTAAAAATAACAAAAGTTAAAAACAATAATGAAAAATAAAATAAAATAAAATAATAAACTAAAATAACATAAACTTACTAAAAATAAACTAAACATGAACAATCACAGTACAACACAGGGACAATGCCTCTTTCCATCTATCTTCTGAGTTGAGTTTTCTGTCCTGGGTTTAACAAGTGACACATGCTCATCATGCTCGGCTGTTTCTATAGAGACATGCTTTATGTTAGTGTTTCCGATACCAGGATTAGTGTTTATTTTAATGGGACTGTTACTAGGAGATTCTGACACATCAGAGACAGTTGTATTTTCTGATCGACAGTCTTCGCTGCCAGCAATGTTATTGTTCTCATTGGATTTAATCTCATCATTGTCGGAATCTATATTATCCTCTGAGGAAGAGCTATGGTGACGTGAACGTGGACGCTTTGGCCATTGTCGTAAAACGCTGCGTACTTTCTGTACATGCTTTGCTGCTTCTACAAATGACATTTTTCTGTCTCCATTTGGGCGTGACAATTCAATTCCACTTCCACGCGTGCGGATGCTTTTCTTAAATTCAGGAGAGAGACCTTGTTCACTTTCAAATTGAGCAAAATCATGAATATTAATATCCTCTAAGTCTACAGGGTCAACAATATTGCCGTTAATAGAGAGAGACTTTGCAAGAGGCAGGGGGGATTGGGAGGAAACAACACTGTCTTCAAGGTTACCTTGGCTTTTCTTTAAGTGGAAGAACAGAAATATTGGCTAAAAATAAAACAAAAATGTATAAATACAAACATAATGTAAATCAATTTGTACATTTCTTGTATGTATATGAAGTAAATCCTGTACCAAAAAGTTGCTCCTTTGCCATTGTTTAATTACATGTTTAAATTTTACAACAAATCGTACATCATTTTTTTAATTATGCTATTCCTTTTTGTATAAAACAAGAAAATCAATTATGAAAAAGTCAATGGCAAACAATTGCATTTCTCAAAGTCTGTTAGAATAAGATATAAATTCAAAATCACACATACAAATACAATTTGTCCACAGTTATCAATTTCTGTAAACATAGATGCTTTCCTTATTAATATTAAATAAACAATGTAGATACTTTTTGTCTTTATGCATATAAAAATAATAAAAAACAGAGTTTTTCACTCTTCAAGTTGTCAGATTGGCAATTATTTCCTGTAGTTCTACATCATATTTCATTGCAACATGTTTGCACCTTTTAAATTGTAGCATAGTCTATATACTGTCAATATCGAAATGGACTCCCTCCCTTATTTGACACCTGTATTATAACAAAACCAGAACTTGTACCATGGATTACCAATTTTCAAGTGCAAGGATAGCATTTCCCATTTGATGATAATTGATGCCGGGCCTCAGCTAAAACACTCAGTCGAGCTTAGGTCAAATATCCTTGTTGCTGTTATAGTCTTCTAGTATAAAGAATATATTCTATGCTGTCTTCTCCCAAAATATAACCACAGCCTAGGTATTAAAGTCCCTACTGTTGATATTTTTTTTCTACTTAAAATTTACATTCAGATAATGAGGAAATATGGGAAAAAATGAATACAATATCACAGTAAATAAAGAATCAATTTCTGATCTGCTTTTATAAATAAAAAATACAAAAGGATACAGCCTAATTTTGATCCTCACAGCAACTCCTATTCTGCTTGCACTAATGTTTCAATTGTCTAGTTGATATTTCTTAAAACTAGCAAAGATATGCCTGTGATACAAAAAATAAAGTCCTACCCCCTGAGTTTGATGAAATCATTTCCAGGTACTAAAATATCTATCAAGATGGTTCTTTTTTCCTAATTACTAAATTATATAATTTTGCTGAATAAACATAATTTTTCTCATTTGTAGTTTCTAAAACAAGGGACTGCATTGGACCTCACAAGAAAAATGACAATTATTTGAATACTTCAACTATTAATTCTACTTAGCATAAATACCTTGTGATCTCCCATACAGCTGTCTTTACCTATTGTGTCATATTTTGGAACAACTGTTTCATTCTAAATTTGTGGATAAAAAAAACATTTGTTTAATCAGTGAAGTAACTAACAATAGAACAGTATAAGACAGCTACATATTAAATATGAAAATACTTTACAAAATCTGAATGCCAGTCTTCTTTTGTCAATCTGATATAATGTCTTTAAATCACACGAGATTTAGATAAAGAAAATCTAAATTATATAACTTTATGGATTTTTAATTTTGGAAAATAGTGTCATATATATTCAAAATTTCTGTATGCATTTTTAAAGCAAAACTATATATCAATCATATCAGGATAATATTTTTTTCCTTGTCAATACATACTTGTACAATGATATTTTTGGCACTATGTGAGAGCAGTAATCTGTCACACCATGACGGACATCTTGTCTTCATATAAGATAAACCATCACTGACATCTTCAGAAAACGGATAACTGTTTGAAGAAAAGAAAAAAAGAATGCATGAGTTTCAACAGTGCTAAGCGTACACAAATCTACAATTCAAATTATCGGATAAACAACAGGTGTCTTAACGAAATCCCAAATACTCACAATTATAGTACATCTCATCACTGTCAAACTGTTGACAAACAGAAAGACATTCTGTTCAGTAGGTTTTCAGGATGTGTGTAAGTTTTTTAATTATCAAAAATTTAAAGCATTGGCAAAAAGGATGTACATGTTCCAAAGGTCCAAAAAGCATCACACTTTATAACTCATTACTGTTCAGCTTTTCACCGTAGAAGAAGAAAAAATTCGGTTTTGTAGGTCCTTTGGAAAAAGTTACGAACATATTTGATGAACACAAGGACAGACAAAGGGATATTCATTTTGTTCAATCTACATTCACAATCCTTACCTTGGAGGGAAGTTAATCTCGTATTCAAATAATCTATCTTTATAAAGTATCATTTCATTGTCATATTTCCGCAACTGTAAAAAACAAATTAAAATCATAATTAAACATGTGATAATTTTTTTTTTATCAGCTATAAAAGATGTTTTAGAAATAAAAGCAAAGTTCAACTTTGTATAAGTCAAGATTTGTAATTTTTTATGCAAATTGGAACAACTTTTCCAATAAATATTGTCTCCCTTATGTTTATATCAATTAAATTTCATAGTAATAGAGTAACTCATAACAAACATCTAAATAATAACAGGTGGTATGTATTGTGTTTATTGGAACTATTTTACTATCAGCTGGTTATATATTTGTTGTTTACATACTGTGGATAATATTACAGAGGTAAAGGAGAGTTTGCTGATCTCACAAATGAGCATACTTGGTCATTAGGGGATGCTGATCTTGCATCCCGCTTACTGTTTTGTCACATTCCTGTTTCCTGCTTACACTATGTACGTAAGCAATTCCCATTTTTTTTGTCATTTCTCTAATCTCGCAAGACCTCATTTCCTGTTTTCGCGAGACAATAATTTGACTTTCACGTTTCATGCTTACAAAAAAATAGGCAATCCCGCATCACGCTTAGATCCCAATGAGACCCACATCATAGGCATGAATATTTACAATAATCAAAATACAAAGACCTTTCATATGATTTGTCTTTTTGATTGGCCAAGGCATTCTGAAAGTGAAATTGTATTTTTTTAATAAAAAGCAAAATCTATGACTGAACATGATTTTCATGACAACTTTACATCAATTCATGGAAAACAAATAAAAGGCTTGGCTTGCTTTTACTTGTAATTTCATATTTATAGCGATTCAAATTGTAATTTAAAGAATAACAATGCATCTTTTTGTCATTTAACAGGGATGTATTTAGTATTAATATAAACATATACACAGTGCCTTCAATATCCAATACAGCTTTACCCAATAATAAATTAAGACTTACATGTTTGGATTTTTTAAGGAAGATTTCTGAATGTTTTTCATGACAGTCAAAACCTTTTGTTTCTAATGTTAGCACAACCTGTAAAACATAAAGACAAAATTATAAATAAATAAATATTCCGCACAAAATGATAAAGATTGTCAACTCTGCAGCAATGTCAAACAACAATCTGGACTTTTAATAAAAATAAAAAAAATTCCTAGTTTTTACCCATCACAATAAAAGGATTTGACATCACTGACCACAAGCTGATTGTTTGGCAACAGTCATTATGTCAATACAAAAATGATGTCATTCGTAGTAATATTCTGGATTTCAAATTTGGTGTATATAACAGTGGCATGAAAGATCATGTCATGTAATTTACAAAGTCTGAGCAGGAAAAACTACTTATCTGCATGGAAAGCAGATGCCAGTAATTTTCCAAAAAATATAATATTAACTTTTCTTGAGTAAACATGTCTGCAATTTAACAAATGTTCATGACCTTTGACTTACCTTATTGTTAACCTCTTCAGTATAACAAATTTTATTGACCTGCCCTTTCTTCCCTTTTGTTTGGTTTGAAGTGGTTTTCTTTGTAAGTTCCTGAAATATAAACAAGCAGGCTTTAATTTTACAGTTATTTATTTTCAGTTCATAAAATAATAATAATGATTAAGGAGTTCACTTTGAAAGGAAAAGTGTAATTTAACTATTCACACTGATTATATATCTACACTTTTTCTACTGTTTAGAAAACTATTTCCACTTGTTAAAAAACATATCAATTCTCATGAATATTCATTTTTAGAATTGGTCATTAAGAAGGACTAATATACAATGATTTCATTGTAGGACGCCAAAGTTAAAAAAAACATTAAGGAGAAGTTTGATAAAACTTCACTATTAGATTCAGCACTCATAAAATATATATAGAATTACATTTTTCCTTTTCTGTAATAATATGCATGTTAAAGTCTATTTATATCACCATAAATTCTACTGTGGATTCATCATTCTTTTTGGGCTATCAATTTTCAAGGATTTGGTGTATGTATTTGAACCCCTAATCTAAATATCTAACTTAAATTTAAATTTACAAAGGCCTGTATCATACTCTAAAAAAACGGTGCCATTAAACATACATAGATATAACATATCCAAATAAATTGTTTTCCACAAAAATAAATGAATCTACAGTAAATAAAAGAGCCATAGCTTTGCATATTAACCAAAAGCAAAACAAACCTAACAATATATGTATGTCAAACCACACTGATTAATAATGATTATATACTTATTAAAACACTTTTTATAATCATAAAATATTAGTAAAGTAGAAGAACCGTCTATGTGTAAGCTGTAAAGAAAGATAACTCTTGTGCAAATCTAGATATTTTCAAAATATTATTTTTAAGAATAAAATTAATACTTCGCTTGATGTCTAAAAATAAATAAAAACTTTGCTTGATGAGAAATCCAAATAGAATCTTATAAATATTGAATATGGACTGGAGGTATAAGATTTCCAGCATGTTCAGTAATTTCTATTCTTGACCCAATGTTTAAGAAATGTGTGTGTCATGTCTGATTACATTAGCGTACCAATCCTATTAACAATATTAGCAATAAGCTATAAAAAAGTACTCAAATCATGCTTCTCATACATTTTTTTAAATAGCAAATTGAATTCTAATTTCATATATAGTTTAGTATAATGGTTAACCCAAAGAAAATAAAAAGAAATAATGCAATATTCTTAAAGGTGTCCATATAATTTTTAGGACAGGGTACGAAATTCATTCATTTAAACACAAAAATTACATAGATTCTTAACAAAAAAAAATTAAAGTTCAAAAGTGCGTTAAAGTCCATTTTGATATTATGGACTTATGACTCCGTAATTGATACTTTTTCAACAGGTTACCTTCCACGGTAGGACTTCCTGGTACTTGGACATACAAGAGCAACGTAAATAAGTAAATTTAAGATTTTAATCGGTAAAATTTTGAGGGAAGGTTAACTGTTTAAATGCTTATTATATATGACTAAATCACTGGAAAATAATTTCCCCCAATATTGCAAGATCATATATTAAATTGTATTTGTTTTGGCAGCTCATAATTGACTGAGTACCAGAATGCCCTACCAAAGAGTATGAAACCAGTCGATTAATTGTAGAGTCAAAAGTCTATAATTTGAAAATGGTCTATTCAGACAGATTTCCCTGTTCAAAACTTGATTTTAACACATTTGTTTCACAAACCTTGCCACTTTTACAGAGATATTTGATATTGATAGATTTTTGTTCACATACTGGTTCCCAGAATTAATCTTACTATTTCTTCTCATAAAGACGCAACTTGTGAATTTTACCAGTAAACATACAATCTGAGAAAGTTTGAGGCATATTAATGTGAACAATATGCCACTGTGAAACTACAAAGTAAAAAGAATACAGTTATAGCCATAAAAGGAGTCCTTTAAGAAATTGCATTGCCTATAATAACAGAAGTGTAACTTATAGAATTGTATACATGCAATTCAAGAGGGTTGTTTGTGAAATTATGTGTTATTTGTGAAATTATGTGTTATGTCTATTAATATCCATACTTACATTTATTAAGGCATTAGAATCTAGTCGGAAATTAAAATCTCCAAAAATAAACTGTGGGACTTTATCATACTGGTCTTCCTCAAACCTAAAGATACAAAAACAATCTATTCAAACCTAAAGATACAAAAACAATCTATTTCATTGAAACTTTGGTGGATAGCTGTCTCATTGACAATCATATAACATCTCCTTTTTCTTATTTTCACAATTAGGAAATGATATTTGGGTAGCTTAATCCATTTGAATACAGTAGTTTTTTTTGTATTCATCAACCATTAGTATGTCAAGGCAACTTTGTTCATGAAATAGAAACATCAAGAGCAAAGATGATGATATAGAGTTCAACATGTGTTATTGTTATCATGGAAGTATTATATTGACAGGAACTACAACGATAAATAAGCATTTATTTATAACCCGGGTAGCCCTGTAGAAAATATATAGAAAATGTCTAATTAGTACGCTGTCGTTAATTTCTTTTGTGACTATCTGCGATGCCGCGGTCATAAATTGACCAGAGATACTTCTTATCAATCACGTGGTTTTAATCAAGACAGCTTAACAATACTACCTGTCGGAAAACACCTTTACTTATTTCAATCGCGTCGGTAGACCTTTATTCGTGAACATCTTATTTAAACAAATCGACTGATGCATAAAAAATGAAAATCGACCAAGAATTAATTATTCTACAACGATTTGAAATAGTGAGTGACATTATTTTATTAGTTTGTGGGTAAAGTTTAATTCGCGATTAAGGTGTGTCCCGGTTACCGCCGGTTAACAATAAATATATTTCATAAATATTAAACTGTGAAGTTTAGAGTAATATATATGGTTAAGTTACTGGATAATCCTGGAAAGTAGAAATTTCCAGTTTACAATACGAAAATTAATCGAGCAAGTACCAATCAACAAAATACAGCAGAAGAAAACAGAGATCTAACTACATTATATAGCTATTCATATAATACATTTCTGTCCCCTAAAATATGTTATCACTATCTGACCAAATGAAACCGTCCAAATGATACTGGTAAATATTTTTGAACAGTCGCACAACAATTTATATAATGTCACTATACAAATCCTTAAGTCGCAGTACTAAAAAAAAAAATTCAACACATCGGGTTCAGCTGAACATTCGTATATACCAACCAATGATCTTACCCTGGATTTAGAGAGAAGCTTAATAATTTCTACATTTATCTAAAATCTCTCTGATTTTATTTTAGATTTATGAGTTTGACTGTCCCTTTGGTATCTTTCGTCCCTCTTTTAAGACATTTTAGCCTGTTTTAGAAGTGTTAAAGACCTCCATTAATTAAATTATATTGTTAAGTTCCTGTCTAATGGAGGGTTTACTCAAAATCTAAATAAATGTTTCATGAATAAGAACTATATCATTTATTTTAATTCAATCTTTAAGAAGAATGAATGTTGGAACAGTTTATTATATAAACAAACATAACCTTACAGTTGTAAAACTAACACACTTCTGTAGAATAAATATATGTTGATTTATGACCTAAGTATACTTATCCTATTTACCTCTTAAGAGTATGTATAAATGCTGCCTTTCTGTTTTTACTGTACACTGATGGGCTCTGGAAAACATAAATTTGTACATATTTACAGAAGATAAGTGTGCTATAAACATTTCTTATCACCATTACTGCAATAATCATAATCTTTGACCTTAAAACGGGTAAACAGTTTGTTTTAGGGGTACTTGAGTTTTTATAACAAGGTTTTATTGTATATATTTAGTAAATGGCAAATTAACGAACCTCTTTGCTGCCAACTGAACAAACAGTGCCTAGTATTGGTTTACAATAGCATTTGGATTGGTTTTTATCTGGATATAACTTCTTACAAAGCAAATTACAGAATTTTAATTGGATTTTCCATTCTGATAAGACAAACTATGCTTCACATTTTTCATTTTATCAATGACAGTCTTTACTTCAAGTTTCTCATTCAGCCAATTCATTCATTGCTTTAAATTGTCTACTTCTGCTAAAAGTGACACAGGGCCAAAATTAAACCCTGTCTATGAGTTTTGGTTCTTAGCATTGTCTGATCATGAATTTCATAAAATTTTGATGATAAAAAATTGAAATTAGAGAGTGTGGAAAAAAAGTGGGATGGACTTTAAGACAGACTAAAAGAAGGATGGTGAAGGGTAACACTAAATGCCCCCTTCTCCTAGCAGCAGGTGAATTGGAGGCATACAAAATGTCAATATTCATTTTACCGTTTTTGAAGGATTTATTGTGGTAAGAATAGGTCAACCAATTTTCCATGTTGATATTCTTTTCTTTTTAATTACTGATTACAGTTAGCACAAGCCTTAACAAGGTCAAAAGGTTGCATGAATACAGATTCAAAAGTGTTGAATTAATGACTTTCAAGTCAATAATACAGTGGCAATGCTTTTATGAGTAATTTGACAAAACAAATTGACACCTAAAAACAATATATTATTTCAATATTCTGCTTTGGAAATTAAAAATAGATTAAACTAATTAGTACCTAAAGCTACTTACTTCTTGCATGGAGATGATATTGGATGCGTCATGGAACAAATGAATGTTGACAAGGTCAAATATGCTGAAATTATAATAAAGCATGTCAGATCATATTCATTCTGTGCAAATTGTTCTATAAACAACAAATTTGTATCAATAACATTATTTTATATATATATGCAACTCGTCTAAACATCAACCCAACAATGTTAGATCTGTAAATTTGCTTTCGCAAATTTTTGGTTCTTCCCTCGCCGGGATTCGAACCCATGCTACTGTGATATCGTGACACCAAATCGCCTGCACTGCAGCCGTCCCGCTAGACCACACGACCACCTGGGCTCTCAAAAAAAGAGCTTTCGGTGGGCATGTGTTACCTTTCCACGTCAGTTTTAATCTATATATATATCCATCAATGTTAGAAAGCTTCTCTATGTTACCTTGATACTATGTATGAGACTTTCTGTCATACCTTTTACATCAAATACATTGTCATTACTATTTTTTCTTTAATCACAATATATTTTAATATATTCCAATAGACTTTTTTAATATACTCTTTTTAAAATTAGAGATGCAAACCAATACTTCTGTGTGTTTTAATTTGTAATTCCTAATTAACAGTGGCTTAACTTTGTCATAACCTTTACCCTATTAATTAACCTTCACTCTATAACCTTACCAATTTTTGATATTCCACCTTGTCCTAATGAAACCTTTTCTAGACCATTTAAACTGTAAAGAAATTAGTAAATTAAACATTTAAATTCTTTTTCAATGTTTTAATAAAGACAACTCAATTGTGAATTTATATAAATATAGCAGTAATCCTTAATGTTGAATAAGTTTTCTAGATTTTTAAATATGTTCATACTGTACGACACATAAGCTACTAGCAATACAAAGCATAAAGAGATGAGTAAATTGTAGACTTTGTAATATTTGCTATTTTTTCACAAAACAAAAAAAAAGTATCATAGAGCAGGACCCCAAAATAAAAGGATTTAAAAAAAATCAAAATAGCAGGGGCATAGTATCATGTCCTGTAGAAAAATATATGTTCTGTGCAAGTTAAATATAATCCAGTTTAACTGTTTGCAAGTATATTCAAATCAACTAAATGTGATTTGAAGTCAACTTGAACTAAGACAATATAAGTGATTCCTACTACATGTGTTGATACAGCTTTGATGCCAGGTGACACAAAAATAAATTCAGATTAAAATCCATACACCCAACATAAACATTTTAAAAACATCAGTAAAAATAAACTTTTTCTAAAATATTTGATACATTACAGAAAATAATACACAGTCAACTCCAGAAAAATCAAACCATGTGATTTTGACTTACATCTGGAAAAAAGTCTTGTGGAAACTTTGCCTTTTCTTTAATTTGTACTGTTTCTATATTCCCTGAGAGAACCTGAAACAAGAAAATAACAAATGTCAAATATAATAAACACTGTGTTCTATGTATAAATTAATTCCAAGAAATCATTTAAAATAATACTAGCTTTTTACTATATTACATATGTATAATTAAATACTAGTTAACCCTCCTACCAGAAAAGAACTTGACAAAATGTCTACAGACACACATCTCATTATTATTTATCTGACACCTGAAGAAATAAACTGCTTCATTTGCAGCTGTCAATGCAAACCTTTTTTCCAAAAATCTTTTTTTTATGATGAATTCTTTTATCTATACAGAAACAAAATAATCTAATTCAGTAATATAGACTTTTTGCATAATATTTCAATGCTTGAAAGAAGAAATATAAAACAAAGGCAAAAAATATCCAATTGTTAGATAAACAACCAAAATTTTATTAATATGAAATCATGAACACACCAAAAAAATCACTTCAATAAACCAGAATTTGTTTGCAAGGGCTGCCTTTGTTTGGTTACTAGTTAATTCATTCATATTTCAAACAACAAATTATGTCTCTCATTATTATAATAATCTCCCCTTAGACAGTATTAAGATTTGAGCCATGCAAAGTCTATAGGGTAAAGGCTGTATACCACCTGATTGGCAGATATCACTATTACTGCCTCAAAATCTGTTTATTGGAGACAAATTGAAGCCTAGTAAATGTCTTCCAATCCCACAGGGGAATTGGTTTGAACTCTTTATTATAGTACTTTCTTTATTTTAACAAAATTTCTAATAAATTATAGAATCATATAGGCCTGGTAGGAGTGTAAAATAAGATATACAGAATATTTTGCACATTAATGTTTTCATTTTATTTTCTCAGAGCTCTATTTCAGTTATTTATTTATTGCACATAACCTTCTATCATCTTTATATCAATTGAATTTAGTTTTAAGTTAATGTGCAAATGTTCAGTCATAATAAAAAAGCATGGACTTGTGTGCAAATATTCAATAGTCACGTCTGTGCTATGTTAATAAATTCCTGTAGTTAAATCTAATAATGTTATCCTACAAAGAGACAGCAAGCTTTTTAGGAAGCTAAAACTTGTACTGTATTAATCTTTAAATTCATCAAAAGTCATGAATTTCCAACACTCATCCCAACAAGTCAGCAATCAGCCAAACCTTTTTTTGGTCAATAATCTTTTTTCCAATATGGGTTTTCCCCCATTTAAAGGCAAAGAAATGAAAATGCATTTTCTCCTCCTTCCTTATATTTCATTTCGCCAAGTACACTTTGACTCATACAAATTTTTATGAAACAAAGCTGTGATAATGTACCCTATTCAGAAGATGATGTAGAAATTTACCTGCTTACATAAAGAATCCTTGGCATAACACTGTGCAAACATAAGAATTGGAATAAATAAAAAGATAAGGATAACAAAAACCATGCTTATCATAGTTGTTATGTTTTCTTCTATATACTAAAAAACAAATTAGCATTGCTTTTATCGAAAAAAAAATATATTAAGATGAAAAGACCCAACAAATTTTTAACCACCTAACTTAATTTTAACATTTAAAGGGAAATAATTCAAATAGGTTATCTCCCCTTATTTTAGACTAATGATATTCCACAACATTAGAGAAAATGTCTGTTTTCTCACACATAAAATAATAACTCTGCAACAACTGTGGTTGCAAAACTGCTTTTTATTATCTTTTTTCTTTAATTTTTCACTTCAACTTGCTTATTTCTATGTTGACGCTTTTTTTCCAAAGTTTGAATACACTCATAATTTTTTAAGGAAACTGGTCAAAGTAAATATTACTTCAAACAAAATTTTACATATTAAAAGGTGAATTCAGAAATGCAACTGCAACATGTTGAACGTGTTGATGGTGATGTTTATAGGCAGTGTAGAAAACCTTACAGTAGAATAATATAAGAAACAATCTCAGTTAGTATCATCAACTCACCTCTCTTCCAACAACTGGTATAAATTTACAGTCTGAAAAAGAAACCAAAAATCAGTTAATCAAGAATACTAGTCAATTTGTATTCAGGTGTATTCAAACAAATATCATTTCTTTTACTCCAATTCTGATAATAATTCAAGAAAGAATATGAGTTTGAAGGACACTACGTCTCTCTCACACTATTATATGTCCATGTTTATAGAAAAGGGAATCAGGGTCAGAACTATATTTTGATATATATATTTTTTTTAAATGACATCATAGTGATTATAGTTTCAAGTTGATGTGACAACAACTTCAAAAACTTTGTAATGAACTACAGTACTATAGTTAAAAAAGTGGCAGAAATTTTAACTTGATAATGTATTTCAACTATCATATTTTATGTTTGGTGAACAAAGACTAGCAAGATATAGGGGTTAAAACTGTAAATTGCTATATAAGTTCTCATTATAATAAACATGTGTTCTTAGTTTCAAATTGATGTGACAATACTTTATTGTAAACTAAACCATAAACTTTGTTGGACTCACAAAGTCAACTTTAACAGTCACAATTTGAACAGAACATTGACTTTAACAGTGCTTATTTGTTTTCAAAAGGGGTTTATCCGAACCCCCCGAAACCCCCCTGGCTACGGGTATGTTAAGAGTATCATATATAATTCTAAAAGTTATTGAAATGTAAACATATAGAGAGATTTGTTTTTTCCTTTGTAAAATGCAAACTATTCAAAAGTTTCATATACTTCTGTAAAAATGGTGCTTTAATTTAAATACAGAAATGTCAGTACATTTCAGTTTCTTATTAATTCTCTGTGAACTGAAGCTTGTAAGGGATGGCAATATCAAGAACTAATATTACACCTTTGGGAAGGTTAGTCAAACAATGGATCACGTTTTTGAGCTAAATGCTCCAATTTCATCAAATATGCATGAAATATTTGTCAAAGAACATTAAGCACACAGTAATCAATCAACCTAATTCTACTTGTCAAGATTTCACTAATATGGTTAGAAAAATTATCTTCAGTTGCAAATTAATTTAGTAAACTGCTGTCATGTATTTGAAAGGTAAACAAACTTTGCAGATTTCTACAAACAAATTTTATAATCTGTGATATGAATGATTTATCGATTAAAAAAGGATTAAACTATCAGCAGGATTTTTATGATGTAATACGCACATGTAGAAGATAGCATGTGATGAAACAATAAGTACACAAGTAAAAGATAACAATCTGATAAATACGAAAATACATTGACGTAATACATGTCATAATCAAATTGTTTAAAATTATCTAATATGTTTGATGTTAAATTATTGATGTTGTTAGAAAGTCAGCTGATTGCTGGGCTATAATTCTCTGTCTAAAATTTGAAGCTGATTTCTAAGCTTTATAATTTCATATTTCAAATGGCTCAGTCAGTAGTAAAATTTCTCTTATTTTGTATGTCAACTTAATCATGTCTTTTTTTTTGCTACAAAGTAACAACACTTGGTCAGCACCTCATAAGGATCATTCATGCCATGTTTGGTTTCATTCCTTTCATTGGTTCTCTAGGAGAAGTTATTTGTATGTATTTCCCATGGGGTCCTTTGTTAAACTAAGTCCCTCACTGGTGACCATCTTAGATGATGGATCAGCAACAAAGTAACAACACTTGGTCAACACCTCATCAGGAACATTCATGCCATGTTTGGTTTCATTCAATTCTATGGTTCTCTAGGAGAAGTTCAAAGTGTAAAAAGTTAACGCCAACAACGGACAACGATGAAAAAAGACGGACGCCAAGTGATGAGAAAATCTCACTTGGCCCTTTGGGCTAGGTGAGCTAAAAAGAGAAACACTTTAAAATATGAAAGTTTGAATAAGCAGAAAAAAACACCAAGAAACAATCAGTAAGCAAATAATTAATGTATTCAAGTACTATTTTGAAAAGAGAAAGGTTAAAATATAAAACTAAAATCTAAGTATTTATATCACTAAACAAATATTACGGCTGAGAAATGTTTACATAAATTCTGGTTCATTCTATCATTTTCAATACTACAAAGAAACGTTTTTTATAAATTAAGTGTGTACACCAATTTATCAAAACAAAATGCATTTGAAGAATAGAAATCAACTCCCTAAATGTATAAGTAATTTCAAACATCTATTCTAAAATTTGTCCTTATTATACAGGAAACTGAAATCATGCACAGTTCTAATTCAATTTAACTAACAATTGTTAGATGTTTGTAAGATGAATGCTACTTATACCATAATGGTTGAGGCATTAACATGTTTGACTGCCTTTATAATGTTGAAGGTCAATGAACTAGAAGATCAAGGTCAATGAACTAGAAGATCAAGGTCAAATGAAACTTGTCAGACACATTTTGGCATTCCTGATAACAAATTCTAGTTATATTGTTGACTTATTATTTATAAGGTTTAAAAACTGACCAACACCAAATTTTAAAACTGACCAGTGAAGCATACATATGAGTTCAAGGCCATAACACATATTCCGGATTAATATTTATAGATTATTACATGTCATTTTCCATATTGGCTCTGGTATCAGCCCAAGACTCCCATATCAAGCCAGAGGGCTTTAGCCCGAGGGCTTGATATGGGTCGTGGGCTGATACCACGGACCATATGGAAAATGACATGTTATAATCTATTTATCACATATTTTCAAGAAGAGAAAAAAGATAGCATATATACCAAGTGATGTTTGATTTTTCAACAAAAAATTAAAAAAGAAATATATATTTAACCAACAAAATTTAAAAAATGTATAACATTGAGTAAACAAAGGTTTGTGAAAAGCTTAACACATAATTAACAATAAATGACAACTTGTTTACAAATAGTGGTTGATTCATGATTGACAGGTTACCGGAAGTTAAACTCGGGGGCTTGATATGGATTTCGAGGGCTGATATCGATATCGGCCCGAGGGCTGATAACCAACCTTGACTTCCGGCTATTATTGGCCATGCAAAAACGTACATATCAGTACAAAATATGTGATAAATGCCATTACAGACCATACAAGTATCTTACTGTGAAAAACATATTCTAAAAACTTCCACTCAAAATGTAATCATAATTATGTAACAATGGCTGAAGAGCTTGTAAAATGCAACCGTCACTCAAATGTTGATGATTCTAAAAGCAATACATGGGAATCTGTCCATAGGACACAGATGATGGACCCTGCTTGCATATAATATTATAAAGGTACATAATTCAAGAACAGTAAAATGATATACTGCCCAAATTTGTACTCAAGTTCTGAGTATGGGATATTTTAAGCATTATGTATAAGTTTCATAATATTTGGTTCAGGCAGATCCAAGTAACAAGAACAGAAACAAAAAAATGATTTTTTTTCATTTATGAAGGGACATAACTCTAGAAAGGTAACTGTAGCTTCTGTTTTGTTTTGGGGTTATATAAATGTTCCAGACCATATGAGTATTTGGACCGTACGCGTATACATATACTCGTATGGTCCGACCATACGCGTACATTCGGACCGTATGAGTATACCCGTATGGTCCGATACGAGCTGACCATACATGTTATTTTATCATGGGTAATTAATTAAATTGAAACAAGCTTTTATCACAATCTTAATTTTACTAGTGATTTTTAGTTTAACTAATTGTTATTGATAATTTATTACAATTAGATAAAATGAACAAACCAACAATTGAAATTAAGGATTTGTTTAATTGTAAATCTGAATCCTATTTTGGTACTATCGCCCAAGGTGACACAATTCAAGTAACGCAATATTTTTTTACATTTTCATGAATGTTTCTTTGCATTTGCATTTTGTGGTAAAGTTGCTTAATATTCCAAAACAATTGACCTCCCACATGATATTTACTTCCAATATCTTCAATTTCAGTGATCATAATTCAATTAATGCATTACTGATCGACATGATTAGATTCAAGAGATTAACAGATTTAATTAGCATGAATTTAAAAAAAAGTTAAATTATAAAGTTTTTGTTTCAATTACAATTGAACTTCATTATATCAATTTGATAGTAAAGTTATGTTGATTTGCTATTTGCATTTGTATCTAATAAACCTGACCATCTTTTTTAATATTAGTCAGACCATACGGGTACGGTCCGACTGTATGCTTATTTTGAAAAAGTAGGCATACGGTCCAGACCGTACGCCTACAGTCCAAATACTCATACAGTCTGGAACATAAATACTCTGCCATATCTAGTCTGGGTTTCTGTTAGTTATGTTTCTGCTACCAGGGCTCTGATTAAATAAGCCCTTTTTAACAGATCTTTATAGGTTGCTCTTATGTTGTACAGTTACACCACAGTTCCAGATTAGAGAAAGGTTTGGAGCCAGCAAACATGTTTAACCCTGCCACTTTATGTATGTGTCTGTTCCAAATCTTATCAAGAGATTCATCAAAAGATGAGTATTGAAATACTTCTTGATGTTTTATTTTCAAGGTTACATTTTAAGTTATAAAATGTTTCATATATATTAGTTAAGCTATAAAGTTTTACCTAATTAGGTTAATAGTAATATTTATCAAATGTTTCTAGATCTAAATATAGTATATTAGTTCAAACTGTGGGTGTGGATCAGCTCATTCTAATCTATTACTGAATGTTTTGATTTCTCTGACAAAAGTTAAAATAACAATCTATATATCAAATTTACAGTGAATTAAATTTTCACTTTTGACCTGTACAGTTGACCTATTTAAAATGAGATTTTAAAAGAGCTTACATAACTCTACCTCATAAAGAATATTTTTATTTTTAAAGATCTGAATAAATTTAGATCATTTTTTAACAACATAACTCTACCTCATAAAGAATATTTTTATTTTTAAAGATCTGAATAAATTTAGATCATTTTTTAACAAACAAAACACAAAAGCTTGTATCATTTGTTATCTTGAGACATTGAATTGTTTCAAATTTATAGGTTTTTTTATGTGAGACAACACAACTACTACCAGAATATACCAGATGTAAATGCAGGTGGTTTATTAAGGCACTTCTGCTAAAGGCGAATTACTTGTTTAACTTATGGTAATGTATCATTTAAAATCAGATAATAATTCCAGACTGCCAACCTTAAATTCAAATGGTGAATAAAAACCCCACCTAGAAAAAGTGGTTGCAAGAAAGGATGTAACAGGGGGCATGGAAGTACTTAGTACAAACTGAAAGTGTACCAGCCTCATTGCTTACAACTGAGGTCCCTTCCAATAAGACATTTATACTATGAAATGATAAGCACACTGGTATCCATTATAACTTACCTACAAAGTCCCATATAGATATATCTTCTACACTTTCATGGACGAAGTAAAGGTTACCTAAAGCCTGAAATATAAAGCAGACAAAATAAAAACCAAATATATTTGACACACTGCTTATAAAAACTGAGAAATGGATATCATCATGAAAACTTAATGTTGCTCAATGATTAACAAAATGAGGTCAAGGTCATGTGGACCTTGTTCAAGTCATTTTGACCTTGTATTGATTCTATTAATCATAATACATCTATGTATAAATCAAATATATAAATCTTATTACTGACAATAAGAAGGAAAATCAAGTGATAGAAACACAATAGAATAAAGCAATAGCTTAACTATTAACATGAGGTCAAGGACAAAAGACACATGCCAGATGTAAACTTCCGAACATTATGCATCTGTATACAAATATATATTATGCAGATTTTCTACCTTTCTTGAAAGTAAAGCTGCATACAAATAGTTTAAGCAGCTGTCTCTAGAAATAGAATCAGCTATGCCCCATTCATCACAGGTGAGAACAAAATTCAGGAAAACCTTCCTATGTATTATGTAAAATGTAACATTTGACTCAGATAGCTTTTCCTTGACACTTTAAATGGATAGAGTTTTGTTGTAAACTTCACAAATTCATCATACTTAGAAATGTTTTAATTTATGACTTGTAAACATTAAAAAACAGAAAAAAATTAAATTTACATAAAAACCACTAGACTAGTATTAAATATGTATTTACAAGCAGTGTCAGTCAAAAAAAAATTCACACTTAACAAGAATTAATAGATTAATAGTTTTAAAATACAAATTTAGACCACAATAAACTGTAATGACACCAAAAATAATAAAATATTACAGTATATGTCTGTATGATGATAGCATCTAAATAAGTCAAGGTCAGTAAACCGTATGATCAAGATAGTATGCAGTTTGGATTGATGATTCTAGAAAGATAAATTCTGCTTTGATATTGTCAGATGAAATTAGCATCCTTCCACATTGGGTAATCAAAGGATCAAAAGTATGTGTGTGATCAAAGATGGTAAATGATTACATATATAAATTATCCTTGATCTTCTCAACAAGATTGGTTTTCTTGCTGGAGCCAGTACACTAAAGCGAGAAAAGTTGACATGACCAATGATAATCTGTTTATCGCTATTTTACAAATGACAACATTGTAGATTTCAATGACAACGCCACATGCTCACTTAGTTTCTAGCGATTTTTTTTTAAATCAAACGACTCCGCTGTATTTGTATGACATACCGCACTTTAAAACTAAAGGCAACTGTGGTAAGGGTACATCGTAGATAAGCTGCTAACTTTACATCAACCTTTAGTATATTTTCAATCCTCTATTGATTTAGTATCTGTATATAACTTTTGACAGTTATCACCAGATACAAATTAGTATTTTTAATTTAAAAAAAGCCATAAAATTAACATCATCCTTGGTCAGGGTTACTTTTAAGCATGTAAGTTATGAATTTATTACAATAGCTAGTTTTGCCATGTTAGAATCTTCAGGAATGATAAATCTGATGAACAAATTACATAAAACTGGGGTTTCTGTCAGTTAATGGTGTTCACAAATGTTACATAACCACCATCATACATAATGACATTGTTTCAATAAAATTGAGAATGGAAATGGGGAAAGTGTCAAAGAGACAGCAATCTGATCAAGTGAATTAAACAAGACCTTCAATGGAACCCATTCTTTTTTAATGTTTTCTCTGCCCTGGGCACTTCAAAATTGTTGTACAAACAAAGAGAAGTGAAGCCTACACATTTGGTTGGAAATTGGTGTAAGTCTGTAGCTCTGTGTTGCACTTCACTACACCCTGCAGATTGTATAAATGCACTCTAATTTTCCTGGTGGTTTGTGCTGCTCAATTGATGTAGTTATCTCCCCGTTTTTAATCAATTGTTTCTTTAAGAGGAATAGTCTTCTGCAGCGGTCTCCTTCACATTATCTTTGGTACTCAGTAAAACATATAGTCATGTATAAATTAAAGATATTACTAAGAGAATCTGACACACACAAGTGACTTAAACATAGGGATTAGGAAACTGCATTTCATTTACTTAAATATGTTCAACATTTAAATTACCGGTGATAAACATACAACTCTAATGTGGGGAAACTTATTAAAGGGAGGTTAAAAAAAAGCTATCAACTTTTTGGTTTTGATGTTTTCTTTAAAATATAATTGTAGTACATGTACACTCTCCCATAGATTTAAAGAGAATACAATGGAATGGTGTGGGTTCCTCACATCAAACCACAATGTATTACAACTCTTTGAACATTTACAACTGAAAATATACAGAGATGCTTAAAATGATTGTAAAGAAGTCTAAACATTTCAGTTAATGACTATTACCGTGAATTTGTCTGCAGCAGTAAAGTCCTCATCAAGAAATACTCTTGCTCTATCATACTTCTGCAGTTCTTCACAGCCCAACATGGCTCTGAAAATAATAATACAAATTTTAAACTTCAATGCATATATAACCAATTACAGATTTCTAAAACAATAAATACAGCAGCTATCATAGAATAATACTTCCTCAAATCCTAATGGTTTTATAAAAACATATATACTAAAGTCTGATATCAGAAAAGATTGTCTCATAGTTTAAGAATGTTTTGTAAATGTAGTGCTAGATTTTATAGGAAAAAGTGTTCATTCAAATCCCATGGTGCAATTTGAAAATACTGGCAAAAGCACTATTATGGTCTCTAAAACATTATCTGTAGCTTATGATTTTAACCTGTTCAAACGAGGAAGAATATGGTTTTGTAAAATATTAATTTACTGATTTCTCTTTATCAGGTTTGCAATACTTAATTAGAAACATTCTCATTGTCAATATGTTGAAACTCTAGATGTTACATTAGATCAAGGTCATTTTATACCCCTTAGGAACTTGACTAATTACATTTAAGGTTTGAACTGTCAGGACTATGTAAGTCATTCACCAATTATTCCCATGTATAATGCAGCAGTGGTATTTGCAGTCCAATTGCACTGACCTTATATATATTTGTTATATACAGTCACTAACCACATATCCCCTTGTGTAAGATGTTGTAAATGTGTTTTGGTAGAGTTTCATTACGATTTAATAAAGAATATAGATTCTCAATTTTTACATCATCCACTTCAAATTCAAAATTGATAGTTTTTACCCAATATACTTCATTTCCAAATATTGTTAGAGTTGTAAGAGAACCAAAAATTGCACCCAGCTTATATGTTCAGCAAAGTCACACATACTTCCTTTGTCCAAGACTTGTACATATAAGTTCTATATTTGAAGACATGTCCAAGACTTGCACATAAAAATTCTATATTTAAAGACATGTCCAAGACTTGTACAGATAAATTCTATATTTGAAACCATGTCCAAGACTTGTACATATAAATTGACTATTTGAAGACATGTCCAAGACTTGTACATATAAATTTTATATTTTTTTTCTATTCTATTCTACCATATAGTGACCGCCTTCAACAAATTGAAGATTATGTCACAGGAGGAAACTTACAACAAGACATAGATTGGAAAAATGTACAATTTTTAAAAAATAGGAAAAATTAAAAATATAAAATGTTTTGTATAATAAAGTAAGATGTTGAAGACATGTCCAAGACTTGTACTTATAAATTCGATATTTGAAGACATGTCCAAGACTTGTACATATAAGTTCTATATTTGAAGACATGTCCAAGACTTGTTTGTATAAATTCTATTTTTGAAGACATGTCCAAGACTTGTACATATAAATTCTATATTTTGAAGACATGTCCAAGACTTGTACATATACATTCTATATTTGAAATCATGTCCAAAACTTGTACATATAAATTCTATATTTGAAGACATGTCCAAGACTTGTACATATAAATTTTATATTTGAAGATGTGTCTAAGACTTGTACATATAAATTCGATATTTGAAGACATGTCCAAGACTTTTACATATAAGTTCTATATTTGAAGGAATGTCCAAGACTTGTTCACATAAATTCTATTTTTGAAGACATGTCCAAGACTTGTTTGTGTAAATTCTATTTTTGAAGACATGTCCAAGACTTGTACATATAAATTCTATATTTTGAAGACATGTCCAAGACTTGTACATATACATTCTATATTTGAAACCATGTCCAAAACTTGTTCATATAAATTCTATATTTAAAGACATGTCCAAGACTTGTACATATAAATTGACTATTTGAAGACATGTCCAAGACTGTACATATAAATTTTATATTTGAAGATGTGTCCAAGACTTGTACATTTAAATTCGATATTTGAAGACATGTCCAAGACTTGTACATATAAGTTCTATATTTGAAGACATGTCCAAGACTTGTTTGTATAAATTCTATTTTTGAAGACGTGTCCAAGACTTGTACATATAAATTCTATATTTTGAAGACATGTCCAAGACTTGTACATATACATTCTATATTTGAAACCATGTCCAAAACTTGTTCATATAAATTCTATATTTGAAGACGTGTCCAAGACTTGTACATTTAAATTGACTATTTGAAGACATGTCCAAGACTTGTACATTTAAATTTTATATTTGAAGATGTGTCCAAGACTTGTACATTTAAATTCGATATTTGAAGACATGTCCAAGACTTTTACATATAAATTCCATATTTGAAGGCATGTCCAAGACTTGTTCACATAAATTCTATTTTTGAAGACATGTCCAAGACTTGTACATATAAATATTATATTTTGAAGACATGTCCAAGACTCTACATATACATTCTATATTTGAAACCATGTCCAAAACTTGTACATATAAATTCTATATTTGAAGACATGTCCAAGACTTGTACAAATAAATTCTATATTTAAAGATACGTCCAAGACTTGTACATATACATTCTATATTTGAAACCATGTCCAAGACTTGTACATATAAATTCTATATTTGAAAACAATTTATAATATATATAGGAAGATGTGGTGGTGTGAGTCTAATGAGACAACTCTCCGTCAAAATAACAATTTATAAAAGTACACCATAAGCATTTGTTAACAATATTTTTACAAAAAAGAGATTATAGCTTGAGTGCCAGACACCTGGCTGCCCACTGTGGGTAGGTAAAAAAAGCAAAATCCACTTGGGCTGTTGTGTAAATATTTTATTTGTTTATAGCTGGATACCACTTTGCAAACCTATCTAGAAAGTATATATAAAATGTTTATTTTCTAATAATTTTTTTTAGATTTGCTAATCCCTATATTCTCAGCACTGTCAGTATAACAATCTTGACAAGGATGAAGCATGAAACAGTTGTCAACAAGAGATTGTGTATGTTACCCTCATACTGAATTTGCCAGGGTAACATTAAGATTTCTGATCATAAATTAGTTCAGTGAACTTTAATGTTAACCTGTAGTATGCACTACTGTACAAAAAACAAATCATCTAAATTTAAATCTATAAAAAGTCGTTTGTGGCTAACATTTGCAATAATTTAACATATAATGAATTTTCATACAATGAAAGTTCACATTTCAAAACATCATTTGCAATATTGATCTAGATCATTGACCTACCACATTCTTCAATCAACAAAGAAGCAAAACGTAAATTTGAATGAGAAATTAAAGAAATGTTTAGTCAGCATCTTACTTTGAATATTCTTATTGATTAATTGTACTGCAGCAGATATGCAAATATCTGTTACAAGGTACAGGAGATGTTCAGAATTAAGAACTTATCTTTGGTTATAGAGAAACACTGATATTTAGTATAACAGACCTAATATACTCAACAGAAAATTTCTCTAAATGAAAAGAAGATAACAATAACCTTTAACTTGATTTTCTGCAATGCTTCTATCATTGAATAATTCAAAGTTTGGTGAACATAATCAATGATTGCATCCATCTATTGACTATAAATGGAACTTAACAAGTGAAGGACAGCTGAGATAAAAACTTTCTATATTTATGTAGCTGCTGTAGCATCATTCCAGTATATATACTGGAATGATGCTACATATATATACAAGATATATAAAAATATTTCTGAGTCAATAAGAGCTTACATCATCTATCATGTTTATCTTGATAGATAGTTGCTGCTTGCAACTAAGCTACTATAAAAAGGACTTTTAATCATAAAGCTGATGTCACCTTTTTGAAAGTTTTATTGTTGCTGTCATATTTTTAGATTGAATATTAATTTAAGGATATGTTCCCTTTATTGCAGTCACAATCCCTGATCCTCCTTTTTCTTTTGTGGAATGTTTTATATCTTTTTGAGAGGCCTTTTGCTCTTTTTCTTATTACTTTTAAACGGATAGTAGCTACGATTTCACTAAAATATGACTTAAACTAAAAATACCGAATCAGATATTTTGAAATAACAATTGTTAAGCTTGCTATGGATAATGGTATGGGTTTGCTTATTGTTGAAGGCAATATTGCATTACATTTAGTTGATAATATCTGCTTTTAGTCTATTATAAGTCTACCATACCACACCTTATTATGTATAAATGTATAAATATACATTTAAATAGAAGTGATAAATAAATAAACAATATTGCTTGTTTTATATTTAAATGATTACATTGCAATAATGTCTCTTTTAATAAATGTACACATGTTATTATATCTTAATCATAAACCCACAAATCTTCGATATTGTAAATCTTATATCCAAACAGTCTGAGGTAAGAAAAACAACAACTTAATCTTTTAGTTCCATTGTAATAACAGAAACTATACTTGGGTACATGGTGTATAAAAAAACAATTACAAGTTGAATTCGATTGTCTGTTAGTCAAACTATGAATTCACAATTTTTCTTATATTTCAACAATGGCCTCACTTTTAAAAAGGTTTTATGCAGAGATGCATATCCAAAAGGGGTTAGAGCACAAATAGGCTTGACTCTGTTCTCCACTCTCTTCAGGCTGGGCACCTATGCTCAAAATGTCATTAAAAGTGCCATTGTATCATTTAGGAATGCCAAAAGGTGAGTTTATTTTATCATTTAATCATGTCACTAACTATTGGCTTCAAAACAGGATCATGTAATTGATGAATCTTTTGTTTAATCGTAACTAATTAAGTTTGATCCTATATGATAAATGTTGATAATTTAATAAACTATTAATTGTTGAGACAGTTAAAGGAAGATAATAAATTGATTGCATATTAGAAGTGACAGATAATCCATGGCGTTCATTCACCCAAGGGGTTCTCATTCTCATAAGTCTTAGACAGATAACCATGACGTTTTGGCTGAGTTCTTTATTACAAAACAAATTAGAGTAATTCTATGCTATTCTGTATTCATTTCATAAAATATAACTTTGGAAAATGATGGAAAAAGAATATAGAACATATCTATACAGATTCCAATTATTTAACAACACCAAAATAAATATCTAAGTATTTTATAACATTATCAAAACATTAGTTTTTGTTCTATTCAAAGACTATTGTAATTAATTTTGTACTCAGTTCCCTTAAAGACGTAATGACTTTTTAGATGCTATACTTATTCACTCGAAAGTACTGAACATGCTGAAGGGTTTTAATCATAATACATTAATCTTCCTACTTAACTGAAAAGAATCAAAATTGCAGAATAAATAGACAATCTTTTTTTCATATATTGACTTAGGTAAGTCATGAATCAAATGCAGCCGAAATTAAATAGACATAGAAATAACAAAGTAACAGAAAAATCCTTTATCTTTAGTAAAAACAAATTAATGGCAGCACAAAAGTTGGATAAGTTACAATTTAATACACCATTAATACGTTGTAACTTCTTTGTGAGATAAGAGATACATGCAAATCATCTACTGAACTGATTCCAACCTAAACAATCCAGTTTAACATGCAGCTAGACAACTAATTAAGGAATGGACAAGTCTGTACTCATTAACTGGTGATGAAATCAACATCTGCTGGAGAAATTAATCATTTGCATTACATAATTTCTATAGTTTCTGTTGTTGTATTTACCCCCCAGTTAATTTCCCCCAACAACTTCAATCAGGCTGACTAGAAACAGACAATGCAATTAAGAAAATCACATGTAATTGTTTATATGCAGATGCAATGTTATTGTTAGACAATAATCGACAAACCATCAACACTCTGTGATCTATCATACATGTAGCACCTCAAAGCGTTCTATTTATAGCAAACAGTCCAAAAGCAAGAAAATTCCTCAAAGTGAAATCCAGAAGCAGGAATTTATTTTAAAGCAAACTTTTCAAAATTGGTTGATTACTTGGTCTGTAACTGATACTTGTATTACCTCTTATCATTTCAAACACTCTTCAAATTTTGAAAGTGTATTTAACAGCAACTTCAGTCTCTTTTTCAACATTAGTCTAGAAACAAGCAAATGACTCCAAGTAACATCTCAGTGCAATTGGTTCAGTAACATTTCAAACTTTTGAAATACATTATGTAACTAATCTAATGATCCTTTAACACATATATAATTTTACAATATCAGTTTCAAAACAAATTTAAATTTGGAGAAAGAAATGCATTTTTAAAGGCTATAAATGAAAAGAAGTTAAAAATACATGTATGCTTGGGCTCTTTTTTCCCTTGATTGGAAAATCACTGATATCAACAATCATAAATATATGTTTCTAACCAAATGCTTATTTGAAGGCTTTCATATTTCAGGAGAATTTCCCTTACGGCATGGGAAAATGTGATTTTCATGTTCTCTCTCCACATCATTAATTGATCTAAGAAGTTCTTCACTAATCTATATATAAACAGTTTAATACAGCTGCCAAGAGAAGTAAATTGACTTGAAGAACTTCAAGGTGTTTTGTATATGTTTATACTTCAGAATGATTGAAATAGAATTGGTGTGGTATAATATTTCTAAACAGTTTAACAGTGCCATTTTTTTTTTCGTTCCATGCATGGAAAAATTTACAAATTAATCATTAATAGTGCTTCATGTTCAGGTTTAAGCTTTTATTTACAAAAAAACAAAAAAGATGGCAAGAATACAGGTCATAACGACCCAAAACGGATAAAAAGCATAAAACGCAAAAAATATGCAGTTAAAATTAATTATTATCTGCAAAACCTTTGTATTCTACAGCAAACCTGTGAACAGACTTCTTCTAACTCATTTGTTGTATCTTTGGCATGTATAAAACAAGAGTGCATACACTGAAACCTCTCACCTGCTTTACTAATCATAATTGATTTAATGTTGAAAATCTTTAAAGATAAAGGCTTTACTAAAAGATCACATGAACTTAACCATGACCAATGAACCATGAAAATGAGGTCAAGGTCAGATGATACATGCCAGACAGATATGTACACTGTACAGTCATTCCATACACTAAATATGGTTGAGAAAACTTGAACAATCATCTGCAATTAATTCTACAAAAGTTTAAGTCACAGCATTATATGACCTTGACACCACCTTAAATGTTGACCCTCAATTATCAATCATAATTGAATAAACAGAATTAATCTATTTTACCTTACTCTCTATCTCATTAAGATATATTAGCATGTTCTTGTATTTAAAGACATGACTTGCAGCATAGCAGATGAATTCTCAGGTAACAAATACCTTGTAACATAATGATTAAAAGTTGCAGATGAAAAATGTATAGTCTGAAGATGTCAATTACATGTAACAGACATGTATGTATCTGGCGGGAAACAGGAAACAGGAAACAGAAGGGAGAAAAATCAATCTAAAATTTGAAAAAAACAGCTTTCTAAGAAATCATCAAAGGTATCAGGCTTGTTATTTGCTTTGTTAGAAGAATATTTTGTCTAAATAAGATTCAACAGACGAGCTCTAATCACAACAGTTGGTCCACCAGATCAAATATGAAGTTAAAAAGCATTGAAAACAAAAGCTTTGTGCCAAATAGTGGTAAGACTATCTACGCCTTGCGATAGAAAACATTTTAAAAAGAGTGTGGAATAGTTTGTACATTTCATTATGTAAGTTTATTGAAATAGAACAATACAATGATATTTCATGTCAACAAAAAACAGCTGGTCAACTACAAAGAGCCTCCCTGACAAATAGTCAACCAGTATTGCAACGTCCCATTGGTTGTAAGAACTAATTGAAGAAACCAGGTAAAACACATTGAAGCCTGTTTTAATAATTGTATTATGGTTGAGCCTATCCAGACAAAGCTGGGTATCAACTAGCAAAATGTTACAGTCTGTAGTTGCTGCCATTATGACAATTTTGTGATAGAAGACCCTGTGACTAACAAGCAGAGATATCACCCAGCATAAACCATCCTTTAGCTTGGGACCATACTTAAATTTTGATACCTGTAACATGTAAGGGAGCTACCATTTGATTTTTAAGGGGGGGGGGAGGGGCTAGGATGAAAATTTTTGTCCTGCATTTTTTTTTTAGCTGTAATCTCTGTCCTGCCTTTTTGTTTTTCACTCTGTTCGATCCTGCCTTTTTTTTTTTTTTTTAGTTTATCCAACTTTTTTTTACCTAAATTGTCATCCTAACTTTTTTTTTTGGCAAGTGTCTCATCCTGCCTTTTTTTTGTTACTCAAAACTCCTGTCCTGCCTATTTTTTTTCAAATTTCATCCTAGCCCCCCCCCCCCCCTCCCCCCCCCATAAAAATCAAATGGTAGCTCCCTAACTGACAATTCAAAGATTAAGGGGCCTTTAAGGGTGTTTGTTGAAGGTATTCAGTTGCATTATGATCAAATGTGTCCAACTGCAAAGCATTTGGCAGCCATAGAATGTTTTTTTCTCAAAAATTCAGGTTTCAGAAGATTACAATGAGCCAAAGAGGATGTTGGAATAACTTTATATGCATCAATGTCCATACATTCAGATAAGCATCAATATCCATGCATTCTGACAAAAAAAACTTTCTGGTATTTCTTTATGTTTATAAGGTTTCAAGTTTTTTTTTCACTCATTCAAAGACATAAAAGTAACTTTAAGAGTAAAATACATGTAAAACTTTGCTCTTGACACAATACACTACTTCATACTTTAAATGTGATTCTGTCCACTGGTTCATTATTAATCTACTCATTCATTGACTTCATTCAGTGTAGTATTAAATACAATTACTTATTGATTTTGTAATTTAGAGATAACTTAATTAATACATCAATGTCAAAAGGTAAAGAGATTAGGTCGGCAAGCTGATTAACAGGTCTTATGATGGACAACTTGTTTGTTCTACATCCTATTACTCTTTTGTTATCACAGTTCCTCCATGTGGAAGATATAATGATATGATGACATGTTAACTTGGCAATGGAAATGATGGAACACATCTTATACATATCTTCAAATATTATATGTTGAGAAAGTACACACAACACGACAGACAAAAGAGTAAAACACAAATGGTAATATTCAATACAACACAGAAAATGAATTAACATTATGAACCCCACTTTAGTTTTAATTTGGAGGTTAACTCATGTGCCCCATACAAGTAAGCAAAGCAATACTTGCTCCTCTCATTGCATTGGACAATGCTTATGACAGTAAAACATTTGTAATAAGATATTTTGGAAGACAAACCAGGAATAGTGAAAGACAGTGTGTTTGTGACAATGGAACATATCCATGGTCATCTATTGCACTGATATACTATAAAATTCTTATTTAAGGCCGATGCATTTATGCAGTGTGTTGGGGGTGGAAAAACAAAAATTAACAAGAAAATGCCAAAATTTTAATCCTGCTTAAATGCAACCTTATGAAAAACCCATAACAAAACAACTGCAGTTTATATAGATGTGATATAAGTATAGTAAAACCAGTGTTCTTCCCTGCATAACTCAAATACATGTAGCATACCAGTAAACTATAAAATTGGGGAAATTATAGCATCACATTCATAACACAATCTATAACATATATAATCTCAGAAAGCACCCCATTCAAGCAATATAGCATCACATTATAATGATGGTAAAAGGCCAGTGGGCTTACACCAGGAACTAATTCAGTGGTACACATGGTGCAGGAGAAAAGGACAACATATTATGAACAATAGACAAAGAAATTTCATTTATTTTCACTCATGCTTAAATCTTAAATAAGGAACTCATAAGAGTAAAAAGTCTAAATTAAAATGACTGATTATAATTAAAAAAAACTTCATTTGTTTGACTGAAATTTTAAGATTTTCCATGGTCCTCAAAACAATCAAACATTTAAAATATTTATCTGAATATCAAAGCTACTTTCCATTAAATAATTTTAAACATTGAGAGGATTTGGTTTGCTTCATTGCCTTTCCATAATTTAAAACTAGTTTGGTTTTAAAATCTGTTTGATATCTTCCCATACAAATGTCATGATCGTTGTAATCTTTACTTTTAACAAAATTTAGGTGTTCCACATTTCTGTATTTGCAGACATCAATCATGGGATTAATGGTTGCAAATAATTTTTACTGGCAATGCATCAGCCATAAATATTCAAAATGACCAGAAAGGACAAAAGTAATCACAATTTGATTATCTAAATGACAAAACCAGATATTCTTTTAAATTATTATGTGATTTAAAACTTGAACCAGTTTTGAATGTTACTAAAAGGTTATATCATTGAAATAGCAACAGAAAAGTACACTAAAACTTCTGTAGCATGAAACAGCATGCCTTGAAGGTCTCTTGCACCTTTTAAATTTGCTGTTGAGATGTTACAAATTCCTACTAAATTTTACTTGTTTGTAACAGATAGGACTAAAATAATAGAATTGGAATATTTTAAATATCAATGAACTCGAAATGCTGTGGACTTCTATAGCGGAAATCTAAACAATCCATATATTATTATGAAACAGATAAAGTAAAACAATATATAATCCTTGTAATGTAATGACACAACATCATGAAAGTCATACAAAACCATCTAAAAGTTGAATGTTGTCAAAATGCAATCTATTTCCCTTTATTTCTGTCACAATCTATATTAGATCTCTGTTACAATATATATCAATTTTTCATAATTAACATTTTTTTAATAAAAAAATCCAATTTAGCAAAAATGAATTTTAATGAAGAATTGTACCTGCCTATGTAAATAAATAAAGTACAAATTGATATACACATGTTTAAACGATTTCCTGGATTATAGCTACTGGAAATATCACTTCCTCTTATACAATATTGATTACCATACTAGTAGTTGTATTTGGCAAAACTTTAAGAAAATTTTGGTCATCAATGCTCAACTTCGTACTTTATTTGGCCTTTTTAACATTTTTTTATTTGAGCGTCATTGATGATCATCAGTCTTTTGTAGACCAAATGTGGGTGTGGCGTAAATATAAAAATTTCAATCTTGATGTCTATGATGAGTTTATTTACAAACATTTTCAGAAGTCAGACAACTTTGCAGCAGTAAATATTGATTTACTGATCTCCACTTAAATGAATACATGTATTACAATAAATACTGTAAATTAACATACTTTATGAATACTGCATCCCATAGATTTATTTTTGCAATTTTCAAATTTCATTGACATATAGATATTATACCAAGGCTTGGTTTTCCATATTAAAAGCTTTTTTCTACTGGCAAAAATGATTTTGTTTACATTAATTTACAATGTATTAAAACCAGTATTGAATTAATATTCTAACAACCCAATCTCTAAACTTAGCAACAAGTAATAAAAGTTAATCTCTAAATCACAGAATATTTCCTGTTTGAAATTAAGTATCAATGTTTTCCGATTCTGATCATATTCAACATGCCTGTTTTGTTAAGATGCTGACGAAATTCAATTGTATCTATGCATGAATGGGAATTGACAGGTTTTTTTTCTGAGAAATGAGGAAACAATTTGAACTTTCAAAATAATGACAGCATTGTTCACAATTCTGATATATCTCTTATTATCAAACATTTGTCAAATGCACAGCATGATTTGTGCTATAAATAGACCTAAAATAACAATATCTAAGCCCACCAGGATATACCTACTGATAGGAACACATTTCAACACAACATAACTCTTTAAATGTTCTCACATGCATAGTTCATTACATCCTCTATGGGAAATCAGGCTAATATTAGAATACCATAAGACATAAGGTTGATTTTTTTCTGTCCAACCCAAACTTTATCAAATCCTGAAGACAATAACTCAAATCTGAGACTTATATCCCAAAATCTTATTTTATATTTTGTAAATTATGAGGTTTTAGATGCAAAGTTTAGGTAATTAAAGAGAAAATGACTTTGTCAAATTTTGTATACCCTGTTTCCATTAATGTTTAATATAATGCTTTAATTCGAAGGCGTAATCAGTCCACTTTTCTAGTCATTTTGATTTGATGACTTTTTTTTTTTATTACAGATGCATTTTTTTTTTATGTGAAAGTAGTTTCAAATGGGATGTTTTGGTGCTCCTGGACTAGGAAGAAAGAAATAGTCCTTTCTGTAAAGCATCATTGTGCAATATAATATTAGAATGTTTATCAAGTATCAAGTTTTATTTTTTCTATGACAATCAAGCACAGCAGGCTATTCTTTTCTGTTAAATGCCATTTGTTTTGGTTCGACTACAGCTAAATAAACAATGACTATATTCCTAAAGGTACTCACTTGACGAACTTGTTGACATGTTGCATGGAATCTTCATAATTTTTACCACCAACTTCCTGACAATGAAGGGCAAGTAATCCTGGCTGATAATGCTGTACACTCTACAAATCAAGGTACACATTTAAAGATGGAATTGTGATGGAATTTCAAAATATATAAAACATTTCAGTCATTTCAAAATTACTTGTACATGTATGATAATCATTTTGTTAAAGGTTTATATATTAACATATATATAAATATTAGTGTTTGAAAAATGTTGTTTGTGCCTTCTACAACGCAATTTGTTTTAAATGCACACGTATAAAAATTGCGGTTTTTATACAATGCAATCATAGGTTTGAGCATAGTTTTCAATTTAGACTTGTTTATACTAATATTATAGTGATAGTGATGCAAGTTGGTATTCACTGTGTAGTCCAGAAGTATAATTTAACAATTTACATTTATATATATGTTATACTACCAATAACATTTTTAATAACTAAAATTTGAGTGCATCTTTTAGAAAAAATATTTCACTGGCATTAATTCATTTAATTGTACAAAACATCTTGTAGCTAAATATATCTTTGGGTAAGACTTTTGTTCATATCAAAATGATTATTTGGAAGATTATTTAAATGAAGAAGTTTCAGAAGTTTTTACAGTTTCAAAAGACGTATTTTAAAATGCTACAAATTTGTTATGGTCTTTTTTTTATTACTGAATATAATATGGGTTTGTTTGAGGTGCCTTCTGAACAGCTGTAACTATAAGACTTGAAACATTGGATGAAAATTGGCCTGTAGAAAAGTGATACATGTACAATTCTGAATATACATGTACATGGTTTTTATATCAGATGGTATATTCGTAAGCATGTTAACATGGTTAAGGTAAAGTATCCATAAAGCTGTGAAAATTGTTAAAAATGTAGCATAGACAAGGATTTTGAATTGGTGGTCTGACAACCATATTCATTGTTGAAGTTCATACTGTGATCTTTATTCTTTTCTTTAATATCTTTGTAATTTAAACTCTGTTGAATAGTTGTCTCATTAGCAATCACATCACATCTCTTTATTTTTATATCAATAATATAAATGTGTTTGACGTACACATATGAATACATAATGTAAGTGTTTCAGTCAAAACAAATAAATAATTGTCTATTGTGTAATTCCCTAGCTGGAGATATCAGATAAATGCTGATGACAAAAACACAGGGTCTCTATGCCAACGATAACTATCATGTACAATTACTTGCCAGTTTATATAATCATAACTCATAAAGAGATCAACATTCCATATTAATTGCACTTTCAACTTTTTGTAAAAAATAGATATTCTAACTAGCTAATAAAATGAATTTTAATAGATAGAGAAAGATGTGGTATGCATGCCATTGAGACAATTCTCCAACCAAATCGCAACTTGTAAAAGTAAAACACCAAAGGTCAAAGTTAAATCTGCTTAGCCCCAATGTAGGCATTTCATTGAAATTGGTTTAAAACTTCAAGTATTGAAATTACCTACATGTTAGCAACCAATAAAGCTGCCCAGTTGAAATACATATCAACTTCAGGAGTAAATTTGAAGTATCTGATACAACACAACAATTAACCAAAGGAAATCAGGACATACATGTCACATACCATATCATGTGAAACAACCACAGCAATTAACAATAGGAAATCAGGACATACATTTGACAGTCTGACATACCATGACATGTGATACAACCACAGCAACTAACCCAAGAAAATCTAGACATACATGTAACAGACCATGACATGTGATACAACCACAGCAAATAACCCAAGAAAATCAGGACATACATGAAACACCATGACATGCGATACATCAACAGCAATTAACCAAGAAAATAAGAACATAACTGTTACAGAGACCATGACATGTGAAACAACCAGTCATCTACAGAAAAATCAAGACATGCATGAGACATACCAACACATCTGGTTCAACCTTAGCAATTAACCAAAGAAAACCAGGACATATGGTCCGAGAACACAATTAATTCGTAGTGCATTTCTTTTAGAACATAAATGAAAATAAAAAAAATCCCACCTGCGCTTTCTCAAAGAAACTTTTACAGTGTGTTGTACTACTTTTGGGACAAATTATATCAAATTTATAGAAAACTTCATCGTCTCTAACTCAAAATATGGACAATTTTATGTTTAGGGCGTCTTGAAATCTTTTGACAGCTTCCGAAGTGCTCATTTTCAACCTTTTTCAGCTGGACCAAATCACTACTTTCCTTTAAAATTCTGGACCCAAATTTTTTTACAGTGTAATTTCATCCCCCTTCTTGCAATTTGAGGCAGTGAACATGGAGAAATAAATTTGGAAGGGGTATAAAAATTAATGGCAAGTAACCCACTGTCAACACTAGGGACTATATTTGTGAACAACGAAAATCAAGGGACGACAATGGTGGTCTCGGACCTAATAGGGTAGAAAGAGTTGACAAATCTTAAACAAACTTGGTATGAACAAAGCTTAATGTATTATAACACTGCTTACAAAGTTTCATGACAATAGGATGTACATTATAGACATTAAGTTAAGTTCTATACTCATCTTTGCGTGTAAAATTTTGACGTTAAAATTGAAAAATTTCAACTATCAACATTTGGGGCTTTAAAAATTAAAATATTGCAAAAAAATACTTTTTAAATGCCTTAACATATAACTTATCATGTACTAAAAGCAATAGAGTACTCATTTGATTTATCAGACTTGGCATAATTATTCAAAAGTCAAATTTATATGAGCCTGTGCCTAAAAATTCAGGTTTTTCAATGAAGGGGAGCCTTACATGAAGATGTAATATTTTCCAGCAATTTTTAATTTGTGAAGCTTTTTAGTTATAAATAATCCTTACATATGTATTTAAAGTACTTTAAATGGAAAGAAAAGTTACAAATAACATATCATATTAGTTTAAAAGGGTCTTAGGCCAAGTAAGACTGGAAAAAATTTAGGGTCAATTAAGGCCGTGCTACATATTTACATTAAAAAATGCATATTGAGGCTATAAGAAATAAAAATTTGTGTCTTTTTTATCATTTCTATACTCATGTGACATGATACAACAAATCTGAGCACAAAAAGACTCTTGCAATTAACTTTTCTTACAAGCAGTATGGGCTGAAACAAAGATTTTTGCCTTTTTAGGGAAAAACTTGCATGCAATTTATTCTCAACAGGCTTATATTTAAACCACTTGCTATCCTACAGAAGAAAAGAAATGTATTATGTGAAATGGAACAGGTACAATAGACATTGTAAAGTGCATTTGATACAAATTTAGTGAGGTCTGTAATATGGACATCAAATTTTATATACCAAGCTCCCCACTATTGCCTTCATCCAAACAAGGCGTTAGACAAGGGTCATTTATACAACACATTTTGCACATTTTATCTGAGATAAACTTCTTTTCTGTAGATTCAGAGTTCATAAATAAGTAAAAGAAGCAGGTAAAGGCATAGAAACACAATTATTGACCCATAAAAACCTGTCAGATAGAAAGTCAGGATGCCATTTATGCATCAATATTGAAAAAGTTATAAAATGCCTATTTTGACCATAAAATGCCAAAATTGGTCATTTTTGCAGAAATTCTATAAAATAAAAGTTTAAATCCTTTAGTTTCGTGCTACTTGACAAGTTGACATCATCAAATCATTTAGGGAAGTTGCCAGAGTACAAATTCTATATTTACAGATTTCACCTCTTAGGTCCGAGAACACAATTAATTCGTAGTGCATTTCTTTTAGAACATAAATGAAAATAAAAAAAATCCCACCTGCGCTTTCTCAAAGAAACTTTTACAGTGTGTTGTACTACTTTTGGGACAAATTATATCAAATTTATAGAAAACTTCATCGTCTCTAACTCAAAATATGGACAATTTTATGTTTAGGGCGTCTTGAAATCTTTTGACAGCTTCCGAAGTGCTCATTTTCAACCTTTTTCAGCTGGACCAAATCACTACTTTCCTTTAAAATTCTGGACCCAAATTTTTTTACAGTGTAATTTCATCCCCCTTCTTGCAATTTGAGGCAGTGAACATGGAGAAATAAATTTGGAAGGGGTATAAAAATTAATGGCAAGTAACCCACTGTCAACACTAGGGACTATATTTGTGAACAACGAAAATCAAGGGACGACAATGGTGGTCTCGGACCATATATGAGACTTGTGATACAACCACAGCAATTAAGCACAGAAAGTTGAACACAGAAATAAGTAAAGCAATTAAAAGGATTATCATAGTTCTGTATTTCACCCTTTATTTGCTTGATCAAACTGGCTTTTGTTAGTCTTCATACTTATGAACTTGGGTAATAAAAAAAAGTTCCACTTGTTACCCATTTTTTACAATGTTAGAACAACAGATACTTAAAGTGACATGCTACTCTTTTTATTCTTTTCTTAATATCTTACAATGAGATGATCATTGAATAAATTTCTCAAGTTTAAGGATGATAATTTTACTTTTCTAGGAAGATACATCAAAATTATATAACCATGATAACAAACTTCCTGTAAAATTTTATATCTCATTGTGTGAAATCCTACTTTTAAAAGTACATTGTCCATAGGAATGAATCTGTGTTTTTATTAGAAATTTTTTGAAGGACAGTGGTCATGAATTTGAAAGATGGGGGTTTATAAACATTATATAGATAGAGATTTTCAAATTTTAAAGGCCAGACTCCAAATTAGACCAAATAAATGCATGGGGTACCAGCCTGAATAAAACACTATAAACATGTTACAAATTTGAAATGATACCTGTACTAGTAGAAAAATTTGACATTTTAGAATATCTTGTTTAATCATTAATTTAGAATCTGCATAAAAATAAAATTAAGAATACATATTATACACAGACAGCACATGTACTTAGTATAGATTTCTTTTTACAAACTAAAATCCTCCTACACATCTTTTGTTGTTTATTTATCTTTTTGATCTTCTTATTTCATTCATCACATATTTAGGGATTTAATCCCAATACATGATCAATATATATTACAACTTCGTTATTGTCAGATAATGACATCCTTTACTGTAATTATCATGCAAGTTATTTTAAAAAATATTCATTCACTATATTGTTAAAAATGTTTGTTCTAACTTTTGAGGTCTAAAGTTTTGTTTGGAAGTTACATGTACAAAAACAGAACAAAACCATGTAATAATTTAATAGGTCTGAATTTATGTTGACACAGAGATATGTCTTGTCTGAATGAAAACACAAATTTTGAATTAAAACTTCAATACTTCAAATGTTAACTATATATGCAACGTCTGTAATTCAGTGGTTGTCTTAGTTTGTGTTGCTGTATATCATTTATTTTTTATTTATTGTTTTGAACATTAACCCGATTAATCAGGTCTTTAGTTTCCTTTTTTGGGGTCTTTTATAGGTTGCTTTACACTGTGAATTTTGCTAATTGTTAAAGGCCCTACAGTAACCTGTATTAGCTACATCATTTACTCCATATGTCATTTGAGAGTTGTCTCATTAACAATAATAGCGCATCTTATTTTTATAAAGTCAGTGAGCTGAAGTCAGTGAGGATGCAGGCTAAATAATGTCCATAGAAATGAGATGTGTAAATACTAGTACAACTCTGTTCAGAATATCATGGATTTACCATATTTAGTGGTCCATGATGGAGGGCATCTTCAAATGACCTTATAAACTTAACACATTTAATGTATGCTTTATGTTTCATAGCCAATAGATCATGATTGATGGGGCAAATAATCTACAGGAATATGAGCTGCATAAACCAAATATCAATGCCTTTTTTAAAGGAGGCTCCCTTTAAACTGACATAAATCCCCAACTTTAAGAGATTCTAGGTCAACACACCATGACTCAGGGGGTTAGGGAGAGGAAAGTCGATGAACCAATGCTTGTGTAAATGCATAAAAACAATTGTGGAATAAATATTGGTGGTTCTCATTGAAATTATTTATTCACAACCCTAAACAAATTGTTGACGCTGGTGTCACTGAATTTCAGAAAACAACATGCCCAAATCATACCGGCACTACTTGAAGAGGTGACACAAAGAATGATGTTCGATATTATTTGCCCTTTTGTGTGTAACTGATCTCCCCATTTCTTGCTCATCTGCTCATCTTTCTTAACAATTTTCATAGCATGAATGTGTAGGTTGAATTTAACAGTACATCCTTATGCACCTAATAGATATTTAAAATTTTGTTGAAAGAAGGACGAAAAAAAATTGATTTAAAACCTTGTAGAAATGCAAATTTTACAATATCTGTCTAAGTATCCAATCGAGGTGCTTCAGTACTGATATTATCATATATTATATAAAACGGTTTCCATGCAAAAGTTATACTCAGTAGTGCAAGAACCTCATGGGTAGACAAGGTCGTTAAACACCCCCTTAGTAGTATGCAAAAGTAATACATTAGCAATATATAATATCTTCAAAATATCTCTCTCATGTACAACAAATAACTACCACAATTCTTCATTACAAAAACATTTTACTCGTAAAGATTCAATTTAAATTAGATTTGTTATTGGGTTTATGGTTCATGATTTTTGTATAACTCACTTGCAATCTTGACTTTATATACATTATGTAATGTGTAAATTTTGTACAAACCTTTAAAAATTCCCTCAGCCAAATCTTCAGCATATGATCAGGCTAAAATTAAAAGAAATATAGTTCATGAACATAATATATAACTATTACTAATCAAACAAACCAGTGCAGATTTTGACAGTACATCATAATACATGTAGATTTTTCTAAAACATCATAATACATGTAGATTTTTCTAAAACATCATAATACATGTAGATTTTTCTAAAACATCATAAATAAAATGTATCCACAACCAATGCTTTAACTACCGGTATATCAACCAAACATGAAAAGTGACTGAAGTGTTTTTACATTTGAATTAGATGGAATTTCTAATGGTAATCTTCATGCATGTAAATGATGTTGTTCAATTGACTCTTTCTAATGAAGGTCAAAGTTTACCCGTTAAACATGAAATAAATTTAACCTGCATATAGAACTTTATTATTAAAATTGAGATCAGGGAATGTGTCAAAGAGACAATGTCATAGAAAAAACAACAGCAGAAGGTCACAACCAGGTCTTCAATGTAGCGAGAAATTCCAGCACCCAGAGGCGTCCTTCAGCTGGCCCTGTATACTATAATGACATGAACTTAAAATTTCAAAACTAATACATGTTATACTTAACAATTTAATATAAAATTTGTATCCAACATCATTCATCTCACTTTAATGTCAGGCAAATGACTACCAGTCTACCAAAATTCATACAGAAACAAGGGAGACAAAAAACTACTACTAAACTGCTGCAATTATCAAGTTAGGCAAAACATTCTTATCACTTGTTAAAGATGTGCACCTTTCTAAACAAATCTAAATTAAAATTGAATAAAAAAAAGTGATTATTTGTTAATTGCTTAAAGGTCCAGAGGCAATTATTAAATGCAGAAAGAATGAATTAGTAAATGTTCTATGAAAAAAATAACCCTTTCTATTATCGGCGTTCAGAGCTGTTAGCAAAAAAAGGAAATTTTGAATCTCAACAGAGATTTAAAACATAATTTACATGTATATCAAGTTTCGTCATAATTCCAATTTTGAGATGGTGTACCCAGATTTGAGATTTGAATAATACCCTACAGGAGCACATACTCAAATTGTAATGAATTAAATAATACCCTACAGGAGCACATACTCAAATTGTAATGAATTGAATAATACCCTACAGGAGCACATACTCAAATTGTAATGAATTGAATAATACCCTACAGGAGCACATACTCAAATTGTAATGAATTGAATAATACCCTACAGGAGCACATACTCAAAATGTAATGAATTGAATAAATGATAATGATTAAGTCTAACAAATTAAAAGGAACAGTAATTGTAAGTGCACATTAACTGGTAAGTGTACGAAATGGCAAAAGATAAATTGTATGATAAATGTCATGAAAATTACTTAGTTAAAAACAGGGAAAAATAATATATTGTGTGACCAGATGAGGCTTTCTTCCAAAAAAAAAGAAAGACATATTTTAAGGTTACATGAACATTTAATCCTCTTGCAGTTATTTTTAAAACATATACATGTAGCTGGTAAATTTATGTTTTTGTTTTGTTCGTGTTGTTTTTTTACTTTTAAAGCGAATTTGTAGTCATACTTTATTAATTAGTGATGTACATGTATATATATTTGGTGATCTCAAAACATATTTTGTGACATCTTTGTAATTTTTAATAAACAGATCCTAATTCGCCACTTGCTGCATCTATACTTTTTTTTCAGATTTGAAAAAGAAAAATTGGGAGTATTTCAATTTCTTTTTTTGAATTAATTTCATAATTAAAGATTAGCTAAAAGTAGGTAAAGCCGCCTATGAAAATTACAACAAGTCAGTGTCATATTCCACATTTTTTCTTCAGATCAAGATTTAAAGATTGTTGGTTGCTTGATCATGTTGATGTCCAGTGACAAATATATTTTATGTGTGTTCAAGATGATTCAGAAAATGAGGATTCAGTTTTAGTTTAGAGTTTTTTAGAAATGACTTCACCTACATTCTGAAAGCACAAGCGTCATATTTTCTTGTTTATTCACAATGAAGACTATTTTAAGTTTGATTTAAAATATAAAATGTTAAACAAGCAAGCAAATTAATAATAATAAATTTAATTATCGCTATTTTGTGCATTTTTCCTTTGATCTTTTTTTGTGATAATTTTCATATCATGCTACTCGCTTGAGATGGAAAAATTATCGCTAGAAACTAAGGACGCCACGTGCGTTGTTAACGAAATTGACATTGAAATTGACAACGTCGTCATAGGTAAAATAGCGATAAACAGATTATCATTGGTCATCTCAACTCGATTGCTATTCTCACTTTCGCTGTTCCAGCTCAAGCGAGAAAATCATTCTCGTTGAGATAATCAACGATAATCTATAAATACTAATAAATTTAAATGCTCTAAATCATGTTAATAGTTCAAGTTGTAGAGGTTATTTTAACTGTAACCATTATGTAAATTTATAGCTAAAATAGACCTATACTTTAAAAAATAGTTATAGTGATATATATGTATGCTCCATTGTTGTATATATAATGAATATCAAGAGAGAATAATGATACCTTTTTTTTGCTAAACTAAAAAATAAATCAATATATAAATAAAACTACATGTACTTCAAGAAAATCAATAAACCAGGAATTAACTTTCTTTTTAGGTTTTTTTTTAACATTTAATTGAATTTTTAGCCTTACTTTGTAAATTTGAAAAAAGGGAATAGTCTGAAAGTAAATAAAGTTGGAATAAAACTAGAAAAATTGCAAAATAAAGAATATGCTGGCCAAACAATGTATTTGCATGTTCCTAAACCAAATTTGGGGTATATATCACCAAACTTATTACTGTATGTACCAGATTGAGCAGGACAAATCGGTAATCCAAATAATAATGATGTCTTTAATTTCTTTTCTGGGACGGCTTCTAGTCGAATTAATAATGACGTCTTGAAAGGCTATTACATTTTTTTTCTTTGACGCCTTACTTCGACCAAGTAAGGCGTCAAAGAAAAAAAATATAATAGCCTAAAAAATATAATAGCCTAAAAAATATAATAGCCTTTCAAGACGTCATAATTATTTGGACTAGGACGCCTTCCTGTTGGTCTCCTACATGTATATGTCCCAGATTTTTTTTTATTAGCCTTGCAAGATGTCACAATTATTTGGACTAGTCAAATCAGATAAATTTTTGATTTCAGGCCATATTTTCAGTGAAATTGTAATTATAATTGCCCTCAGGTCAGCAGCAAGGTATGGTCATTTTCATGACATACTGACCTGAGGGTACGTAGGTTGTAAAAGCAAAACATTACTTTGGTTTTACACTGTGCAAATGTTTAGCTAACAAACGATCGCTTATATTAATGTTTATACATACATCTTCAAATATAGACCCGACATTGGCTGTAACAAGCAGCATTCGGGGATAATTCCCGTCCATAATAATAATTTTTCACTTCATCTATGCTCGTGCAAAGCAAGTTACTCAAATAATTGTTTGCATTGAATTTGTTGTTTTTCTACATCACATAAATATTGCACTTAACAATTGGAACTATTTCATTGTTTGTATTAGCTCTAGGTTTTTATTTCACGAAATGACACTTGTAAACAACGTAAAAAATCCAATTCAATACACAAATTGTGTATTCCTGTTTCTCCATCGAGCACTAACTCTCGATTGACGTCACTTCTCCTTTGACAGCGCCATCTATAAATAATACATCGGAAAGTACCGTAAGACTTCGTTTGTACAAACGGTGGGAAATACGATTTTTTGTTTTAATTGATTAGTTTTAGATTATGAAAAGGACATTGTGATCAGAGGCGGATTTAGGGGGGCAGGGGGCCCGGGCCCCCCCTTTTTAGAGAAAAAAATTGGTTGCTTATATAGGGAATCACTGAAGCGTGACTGGAGCGGGCCCCCTCTTAGGTCAGTCAGTGGGCCCCCACCTATGAAAATTTCTGGATCCGCCACTGGTGATGACGCGTTCTCAGTACCGATTAACAGTAATTTATCCACATGGTATCAGATACATATAATTACAATTCGAGACATATGTACACAATGTATTATATGTCTTATCATTTATTACACAATCCTTACATCTTACATGCTCAGCTAAGTCTTACATACTATGCCGACTACCAGCTGACTATTAGTTGTATTTAATCATTAAAAGACAACTGTATGTACTAGTTACACTAGTTATTGAGCATCATTGAATGTACTTTTTTTCATTTGGTCAACTCAAATCTATTGTTTAAACTCTTTATTCTAGACTGAGACTATTATAACTATAACTTATAGAAGACTAGTTTTTTTACTGATAGCGTTTGACATTTTCTGCCAAACAAATTTATCAATTTTACATAACTTAAATTATTGTATGCTGGTTCATATTCTGGACGCCAATCTTTGCTCCTTTATTATGTAATTCACTAACAAATGTCCTGATGTTCATATGATGAAAATCATAATCTTTCAGTCAGTTTAATTGAAGTCTGGAGCTGGCATGTCAGTTAACTGCTAGTAGTCTGTTGTTATTTATGTATTATTGTTATTTTGTTTATTTTATTTGGTTACCTCTTCTGACATCAGACTCGGACTTCTCTTGAACTGAATTTTGATGTGCGTAATTGTTATGCGTTTACTTTTCTACATTGGTTAGAGGTATAGGGGGAGGATTGAGATCTCACAAACATGTTTAACCTCGCCGCATTTTTGCGCCTGTCCCAAGTCAGGAGCCTCTGGCCTTTGTTAGTCTTGTATTATTTTAATTTTAGTTTCTTGTGTACAATTTGGAAATTAGTATGGTGTTCATTATCACTGAACTAGTATATATTTGTTTAGGGGCCAGCTGAAGGACGCCTCCGGGTGCGGGAATTTCTCGCTACCGTTGAAGACCTGTTGGTGACCTTCTGCTGTTGTTTTTTTATTTGGTCGGGTTGTTGTCTCTTTGACACATACCCCATTTCCATTCTCAATTTTAGTCTTAGTTCTAGACAAGACAAGACAATTTATTACAACTTATATGGGGGCCTCTTATATTAGGCACACGCTACAAGAGGATAACAATTATATATTAATGACCATTAACAATTACATATAGCCTATACTTATACATTTACAAGCAAGACACACAATAAATTAATAATTGATATCGTACAATAAAACTGAAATATATTAAGTTGATTTGTTTGCAAAATTCTTAATTGCAACGTGGTTAGAAATTATTGTAACATGCTCATGATGAGTTATGAAAATATTTTTTCAATATGTCTTAGAAACATGCACACTTTTGTTAGCACTGTCACGTTACAGTGTGATAATAGACCAATACATTTCAATTGTGAAGGATTTTTTATGTAATATGTAGGTATATACCTTTCTCTTAAAGACATAATTTGTTTATTGGAACATACAAAAAAGTAATGATATTCGTCACCAATGGTATTTGAATCGCAGTGGCAGCATATACGATTTTCTCTTGGTGTATTTTTCCACTGGCCATCTTCGATAGGGATTTTGATATTTGAACATCTAAATTTATTGTAGATGTATCGATCTGCCACTTTAAGATTGAGTAAATATGGCTCCAAACAAAACATTGTTTTGTATGAAGCATAAAACACACCTCTAGATGATTTTGTCATATCAGCAGATAGACTGTGTCCGAATTGGTCAACCAATCTCTGTTTTATTTCTTTTTTAATATCCGAACTTTTGTTATCACCCTGCGCATTCCAGACAAAAGAAAATCCTGTATCATCTAAAATTTGTTTCGAGGAAGATAACCATTTAAATGAGTATTGGCCTGAGTTATGTAATTTATACATTATCTGATACAAAAACCCAGATAATTTGTTACTACCGCTTTGCATTAGCCTTGACCAAAAGCAAAGTAATTTAGTTTTGATATTAATTTTTAGTGGAAATCTGCCAGTTTCCCCATAGACCATATAGTTTGGTGTTGTTGATCTATCATTCAAGACTCTTTTTTGGAAACTCAAGTGCACCTTTTCAATCATGTCCACATTTGTCTTAGTGAATTTTCGAAAGTTAAATAATACTAGAACACACCCGTGATTACGCGGGTCCGTGACTGAATCAAAGTATATAACTATGTGCAAGCCTTATTTTAGTATTAGTATTGTCATCTGATAAAGTCATGCCGATTATAAGATACACAGTTTTCTCTGCTTTCAAATCTTTTTGTTTGAACCCGTCGAACTGGAACTTATCAATTATTGGTAATATTAATTATTTGGAAAACAAATGGTCCTGGAAGGGAGTATTTTTTAATCAACATTATTGTCCTATATCAGTTATAAATAAAGTTGAATTTTTTGATTCGATGTTTTACGTCATGCCCACTAACAAATTGAAAACTGTACCTATACGCCTTATTTTTAGTCCACTTTTTTAGTATTCGTATTGTTATCTTAAAAAGTCTTACTGATCAAAATACTACAATTATATGTAACAACTTGACAATTTAGTAGTGTCAAACCTGTGATTATGACTTGTGTATATAGCATATTAATCCTAAATACACCGTTTGGTGGTGCGCCTGTCAGATGCGGAACGTTCAGATAAGGTAATAGGTAACAGGTGAATATACTATTGGTATCGGTATCGGACTCGATCCGGAACTTCTTTTAATTATTGGCAATATTAATTACTTGGAAAACAAAAGGGCCTGGAGTGGTGTAATTTTTAATCTACACCTTTGTGCTATATTAGTTATATATAAAGTTGAACTCTTTGATTGGTGTATTTTACGTGATAACGGCTGACAAATTGGACCTCGTAATTTTAGTATTATAGATTTATAAAACGGAACAGCAGATTTTCAGAATTTTCAGTGGTGCATATTTTTAAAGATCAACCAGAAAAGTTTGTCTATTAATAGACACAATGGTGAAACTTACATGCATGTAATACTTCTGACCGTCTAACTTTTAAGAATTGCAATTAGCTCTTGATGAGCTGAGCTTTCTTTGGTACACATTAGTGGCGGATCCAGAAATTTTCATACGTGGGAGCCAACTGACTGCCGATAAGGGGGCTTGCTTCAGTGATTCCCTATATATAATCAATCGAATTTTCCCCAGAAAAAGAGGCTGGACCCACTGCTCCCCCTAAACACGCCTCTGCATATAATCAATAGTAGCGATGGAGTAAACTACAACCGAAAAGCATCAATTGAAAGCAACTAGATGATTAAAATCTTGGGCTATTATCTCAATCTGGAACTGTCTAAATAGACTCGCTTAATCAACTATTTTTATAAGTACTTGCCTTTAAGGTGGTATGGGTGTCTTTCGCCATCTTGGATTGTAAAAAACAGAGAATCTAAGGTCCATATTTTCTATCAAGTTAGCAAAATTTGATGCAGGAATGCAGATATTTAATGTGAATTTTCATTTAAAAGAACCAATTTATAAGAATATAACTTAGAAATATTAATATTTTTACAAGTCTATATTATTTTTAGTAGTTTTTGAATATTTTCAAATTGGCATTTTAAGGGGAGGTAACTCTAAAACAGTGCATTTTCTGGTGGACTCTACATGAAATTTTCCTATTTTGTCTTTTAGCCGGAAAAAACGTACGGTGACCCTATATTTTCTTTTGATATTCTCAAAGCATTGTATGAAAGCTATCTTTTCCTTAATTATTTAACAATTCTATCATTTTGTTTAGTTTCTAATCACAAAATGGTGTTTTTTCCTGTATAATCCATACAAAATTTGTCATTTTGTCACGTCCTCTAGCTCGAAAAAATGCGCGGTGACCTATCATTTTTATTATATTTTTCACCATATATCAATAGATACTACGTTTTGGCAAAGTATGAACAAATTCTTTCATTTTTATTTTAGACTCCCATACCACCTTAATACTTTAATGTTAGTTGGTGTTTATCATTTGAATTTGACACAAGTATCATGTTTTATTTATATGACAACAAAGAATCATATACCAAATTGTTTAAATTCCTGTTTTTTGGTATGCTTCAAGCTTGTCTGTGCTCGGTTATATATCTTGTCTGCATGTTGTGTTTATGTTTTGTTATATTCGGTAAAAAGCTCTTTTAAAAGAGCTTATGTTTGTATTGTTATATGTTAATAGAATCAAAATAAAACTTTCGTATTCGTATTCGTATAAAAGTGTCTTCCGAATAAAGACGCCCCCCCCCCCCCCCGTGTCTTTTATCCAGGAAAAAATCCAGATGCGCTTCTTTTAGTACGAGAATTGATCTTTAAAAACAAAAAGAACGATAGACGGACGGACAGACAAATAGATGCACGGATTGACAGACAGGAACAAATCTCAGTCATACTTTTAGTTAATAAGAGTCTGTACAATAGGAACACAAGTTAAGATGAATAGGAAGGACTACTACTAGAATTCATCAGATTGCTAATGAGAATGGATCAGACTGGATAGAGACAGAAAATATAACAATAACCCATCAGAGAGTTGCAAAGTGTGGAATACATCCATGGGATTTAGAATTTGATGAAATTACTAACTTCTTTAATAATTTGAACAGTCTAATCCCTTGAAGAATGGATAGTCTTGCTTATACTTATTCTACTTAATTGGCTATCAAACCGTGTACAGATTATATGCCAACAAGAGACCATTCGTTATTGTTAGCAATAATATTTACACTAGAGAAAAAATAAGGCAGTGGCTATTTGACCGGCACCGGCAAAATATCAAATTTGCTATTTGATCGGCACCGTCTAAATAGCAAATTTGCTATTAAGCCGGCACTAAATAAAACTGTTCATTGATGTGATTAGAAGAGCATAAAAAAGCTTAATAATAATTTAAAATCATTTTATCACAATATCAAGCATTAAAAATACAGTACATTAAAAGCTAAAAGATGTTCATAACTAAATAATTTATAACTTTATAATATTAATTAAAAGCATGAAAACACATTTGTAAATACATTATTTATATTTTTCTAAAATATTTATAAAAAAATGTTGACTTTCAAATTTAAATCTGTGTAAAATCTATGGTTTAAATATTCTGCCAGTGATAAAAATAGTGTTATGCAAAACTACATCATAAAACAGATATGACAAACAATATCAATAGTTGTTTGCTATGAATTTCAAATGGACACACGATTTAACATTTGCAATTGTTACAAAACCAAGTCTTTGACTTTGGAAGTTGTTTAGTCTAGCACAAGATAAATGTTGTCACTCAAAACAGGAACTACACATTACACTGGCTTCCTTTGAATCTACATCGTGTGCTACATGTACATCTGTAGATAGGGTTCTTTTTCTTTTTTTTCTTTATATACGCTCTAAACAGCCAGGGGTGTAGCTAGGCCAAAATGATGTGTATTCAAAGCCGGGGGTAAGTCATATGACGAGGGGTCTTGGAACCCCTCAAGGCCCCTGGAAGCTCTGGTGTTAATAGTGAAAATTCTGCATTCTCGCAATTTCCTGGAACTTAACATGACCACATAAAAATCATAATAATTTGAGGGAAAAAAATAGAGAAAAACAAACTTCTAATGTGTATTGGGTTAGATTGGATAATAAGGAGCAGCGTCTGTGCAACTTACATGCTATTTTTCAAAATAAGAAAATACATAAATAAATACAGTTACATTTTTCTTTGTTTAAGTCTTTTTTTCACCTTTTCATTCTCAAATATAATTCTAAAAATCAAGGAACATAGCTCATCACCTTTTATTCAAGCTTTATATTTCAAATATTTTGCCACGAACATCACTGAAGAGACATGTATTGTCGAAATGCGCATCTGGTACCGTTAATGTTATTACTACCACTGGATCAATGCCTCTGCTGGTGGACTGTAAGTCCCCAATGTTATTACTACCACTGAATTAATGCCTCTGCTGGTGGACTGTAAGTCCCCAATGTTATTACTACCACTGGATCAATGCCTCTGCTGGTGGACTGTAAGTCCCCGAGGATATCACCAGCCCAGCAGCTAGTACCCAGTACTGAACAAAAATACGGATGTTTTTTGTGTTATTAAAATTTGCTGTTACAAAATGTTAAAATTATAATAAATCAAGGGATGTATCTCGCTCATGCAAAGCTCTGATTCCTTTCAAGAATTTGGCTATAGCTCATCACTTTTAATATACATGTAAGCTTTGGATTTCAAATATTTTGGCCACGAGCATCACTGAAGAGACATGTATTGTCGAAATGCCCGTCTGGTGCAGGAAAATTGGTACTGTTAATGTTATTCCTTCTTATACTGATAAAAATTAGTCTCATGAAATTTTTATTTTTTCAAGGTTTTTGTTTAATAGACCAAGCCAGATAATCGCTTGATTATAATTGTATTTCTCAAGTCTTCTCATCATACTGGAAGACTATTCTGCGATTGCATCGGCAACACAATCACTATGCTGGTTCCGTAAATAAAAAAGTATACTAGTTTCCGGAATGTAGTATAGCTATACAAAGTGACTATTATTATATTTGTATTTTACTTTTAATTTATCTTGTAACTTCACTTCTATTCATAATCATGATAAAAGATTCACCATATTTTTATTTTTGTCAAATTTTCGATGTGTACAGGTTTTTTTAGGTTTTTTTAGATAAGAAGTTTAAGTGTTTATATGATGAGCAACAGTAAAAAAAGTTTTTAAATAGAAAATTTTGATATTTACTTACTATTCTTAAATTTTAATTCCAGTTAGATATAATTTAATCAGAGCCGGCTAAATAGCAAATTTGCTATTTTGCCGTTGCCGGTCAAATAGCCACTGCCAAAAAATAAATGCTGTCTAGCTGCTATGTTTAATATTAAAACCCATTTATAGTCAAACATTTTGATTTTGAATAAAAGTTGCAATGTGAATAAACTTGAAAGGTCAAACATGTATGAAATTGTGAAAATCATATCACTGCTTTCAAAAGTCATCATGTTTTGACTTACTGCAAAATGTTTTAAGTGCCAGTCTGCCTAAGAATCAGGCAGTGGTGAAAACATGACAAAAAAAACCCACCCAATTTAACAATGATTTCAGTTCATAATATGCAGTTATGCACAAAATAACATTTATTTCCGTTTTCTGTTCTGGTTATTGAAGATACAATTTGGTTGAAATGCACTAGGAATTAATGAATAAGGGGAGATAACTCTGTAATTTGCTATCATTCTAACCAATTTTCTAACAAAGTTATTTGATATTACCAGACACACACGCACACACAAACGAAAGACTAATAATTTTTAACTCAGGATGATGGTAAGTATTAAATAGCATGATTAGCTCGGTGGGTTTTTTCTGATCATGTTTTGATTTTTACCTAAATTGCCTGATTCTTTATACAAAGAATGGTAAAAATTATATCTATAATTGTCTCTAGTTTTCTTTGTTGTGTTTTGTGGTTTTTTTTACCCATGGAGTTGTCAGTTTATTTTTTACATCTGAGAGCGAATTTCCCTCTTGTATCTTTTGCCCCTCTTTGTCTTGTGTATGGTGTCTTGTCTAAAAAATCATAATGTCGTAATAATTACAGCTTCTTTGGCGTAACCTGGGACTAATATTCTTAATTAATGTTGTAATAGAATACAGTGATTTCATGACGTATCACAAGCCACAAAGCTGAGTATGTCGCTGCTTATTCAATATTCTGACTAAAGGTCACACCACATTTAGCAAATATGACATTCTTCCAGTGTCTATGACAAAGACATAAAACAACAAGAAATTTTGCCTAATTCAGAATCAATTCAGCATTTGTCCTCAACATGCATGAAACATTTGCCACTGGACATTGAGAAAACATCTACAAATCTATCAATTCAGCATACATATTAAATAAAACAAGAATAAAATTACTGCAACAGTTATATAAATTATATAATATGACTTTTTGTCATTTCTCTCAAAGAATAAAAAGCTGTTAATGTTGTTCACTTTCAGCAACCTTGCTTATATGTGGCAGTCAGTATACAATGATAGCATGGTAGACTAAGAAGATGATTTTTTTTTCAAATACTAAAACTTTTCCAAACGAAATGAATGGATAACATTTACTGACATATTACTGACTTGGTACAGGCATTTTTCTCATGTAGAAAATGGTGGATTCAGACTGGTTTTATAGCTAAACATCTAATAGAATTGATGGAGGAAGACATATCTAGTACCTAGAGAGAACCATCAATCTTCAGCAAAAAAAGCCTCTGTCAATCAAGATATGAGTTGAATCCTTACAATAACCATTTTTCAGATTTGCATTGAATTTGAAAGGCTACTAGATGGGGCCAACTAATTTCCATGAAAATGAGATGTGCCAGTGCTGAAACAACTGCATAACAAACATAATTTACCAATCACTGGTGGTACATCATAAACTGACATAATCACAAACTAATATATGGTTGAAGACACTGGGGAAAGCATAGCCACGTCTCTAACAAAACTACAAGCATTGTTATGCTTATATATATATATATATATCTCAATTTTCTAACAAATAAATAAAAAAGTTTATTCTAAACATAGTTTTTATTTCATCACTGAATATTTTCTATATTGTTGTATGATTATCATATTTCTCGGTCTTATTTTGTTTGTTTTTAGCACAACTAATTCCCGAGTCTGTTGTTTCCTTTAAGTCTCTTGCCTTTCACAGCTTGTACCTCAGTCCATTAGTGTTTCTAGTCCATATTCTATCACAGCAAATAATTAAAGAGTTGTATTTGTTACCAAGTCTCTTTCTTTTAAAAAGTATTTTTATATTCATTTCCACCTTTTCCCTAAAGAAATTCCAGAATTGGAAGCATCAAATAATACCTAAAAATGGAATGATAAATTTTAGAACCTTAGAGTAAGATACAAATGTTATGTCAGCCCTATTTGTAAATATGATGATGATATAATATTGTATTATAATATTTGGTCCTGAAGAAAAAATCTCTAAAATTATCTCCCTTGAAATAATTTTCAGCAATGCATCCCCCCTTTTCTAAGTATGCTTATGTGATGCACATATTTTTACATGATTAGTTTATATTGAAGGTTATGAGTTATTAATGAAAAGAAATTCATTGAGCAATGAGTCCTGTCATGTGTCAATTAGTTTTGAAGCTATAAAATATATAAACTGGTAGAATCAAGGGAAATAACTCAACTGAATTTTTTAACAAGAAAATTTTATAAAAGGATACAACCTTTCTCTTAAACTGCATTTGTGTATTGTATTTGTAGTAATGCTGACTTACCTAAACATCAGGTAAATTTCTTCCCAATGGAACTTTGTGAATATTGAGGCCAGCATTGAATGAAGCTGTAAAAATAAATGATCAAAATGTGTTCTGTCCAGAGATGCTCAGTATATATATATTTTCTTCAACTTCAAATTGGTAGCATTATAAAATAAGCCTATTACTCATTTCTATTCTAGATTTTATGGTGTTTTTTGTATATTCTAAAAAAGAAATTTATTCTGAGCAACCATTTAAAAGTCAGCCTTTGTTGCAACAGTGTACTAAGAAAAATTTTCAAACAACAACAATCTCCCAAGAATATCACATACATTATTCAGATTGGGATTTTTTTTCGTAAGTGTTTTCTCAGTTTAGTAAAAAATAAGAGTCATAATGTTCCAGTCAGATGGATGACTAGGTCTTATATCATGAGTGATGTGACCATCATATTTAACTAACCTTCATAAATTTAAAAAATATTACCTCAAGTTTTGCATTAAACCATTTCAAAATTGAGGAAAAAAATCTCTTCCTGATTGCTAGTTTCATCCTGAAAAAGCAAAAAGTCCAAATTTAATTTGTTTTAAGAAAAACAGAACAAAACATAATGAAAGTTAAAATAAATGATGTTTATATTGATATCTAAAATTGAATTCCTTAACATTGAAATGGTTCTTTCACAATTTCTTCTCATCATTATCATGAAATGACACCAGTCTTTTCTTTCTACAATTTAAGATTGAAAGAATGCAGCAAATTGAAAATTATTTCCTAAATAATTTATAATATGCTACTTACTGTTCTGTTGATGAAATGTTCCTCATTGTCAAGTCTTCAGACTGTAGTACCTCAATTTATAAAAATACACTGAAAATAAAAAGTATAAAATTCATATATATCTAAGATTAGTATTTTTTAGTAGGAAAATAATATCAGGTCTAATTCAACATAGAATTGCTTTTTGAAAAAGATTATAAATTCTCCCTGAAACAGTAAATTACAAATTAAACAAATTTTAAATTTGAACATGTTCATTTGTTACTTCCCCTTAAAGATTTAATCAAACCTGACTGAGTAACAAAACAAAATCTTATCTTTCTTTATATGAACTATTTTTCCAACAAACCCCCTGCAACAAAATAGAATACCTTAAAATAAACATGGAAAAGCCTTGATTTCTTGATGCATCAAATATGACCATCTTTCTGATTGAAACAAGTCTGCCATCATCAATGGAAAGTTTGTCTTCTTCCATCAGATCTGGTTCTGGTAATGCCAAATGGAGATCTCTTGCTAGGATATAACTATCTTTCAAAAATATTCCAACTCGTTGAAGCCAGTTGATGTCCAGTTGGATATATTGCATGCATATTCACGACATTTATTCTAATATTGGTTTGGCATTATTGGTGAACTGGCAGACTTTTAAAACAAATCATAAGGAGCTGCTATCCACATATATTTATTTATATAACCTCCTTTAATGTTAAGCGTCAAACTGTAATTTTAGGCTACCATTAGCATGAAATTGGTAAAGTTTTACTGTGATTTGTCAAAAAAATCCTTATAGTGATTCCTCCAAGGTCAATATTAATTAATTATTGTATCTTAATTTTTGGAAAAAGAAATTAACTTGATTTTTTTTGTAGTCTGAAAAAATGTAAATTTTATTGTCATGTACCAAAATAATCCGTTGTTCGCCATTAGGTACCCCCAGAAACCCTGAAGCAAATGATAAAAACAAATATGGACAAGGATCTTGACAACTTTAGTAATGTGAAGGATAATGGACTACTGCATGCAGTACACTAGTTATATAATTTTGAAATAATTACCCAAAAAAATTTAATTGTTAACTGCATCAAATGAGAAAGTCATGAAAAAAACTTTTTAAAGCTTAAAATATCTTACAAAGAAACTTCAGAAATACATAACTAAGAAATTCTATAGAAATTATAGATAACATTTCAACTATTAAACAAAGGAAACAATTCAAACCAGCAAAATAGCACCAAATAAAGAAAACACCACTCAGAAATGACCAATGAAGTTTAGACATACCAATGAAGATTAGACATACCAAGGAAAATTAGACATAACAATGACAAAGACAAAGTGTTAAGTTTGTTAGATTGTTAAATGTTAATATAGAAATGGCTAGTAAATAAGATGTATTTCTGAAGTTATTATATGACATTTATTTGCATTAGTACATTTACTTTTAAATAAAAATATTTTTCTGTCGATCTATAATGTAGTGCACATATATCCCTGTAAATAAGGTTATTTATTGTGACCACTATACGCAAAATATTGCTAATATACTTTTTTATATTACTATTACCCCGGTAACAAGATATTACCCCATACAAATATGGCTTTCCATGAACCTGAAAACTTCAAATCTTTTGGTTATTTAGTGATAATTTTTAAAGTCTGGTTTGAAATAAAATGCAAAAAGAAAGATAGGAAACAAAACACATTATAAATTTATTTCAACATGTAATGGGAAAATCAATTTTCTTGAATTTGAAAAATAATATTGCAAGGTCAAAATTTTCATGAATTTGTTAAATTATATTTGACCTAAAATATATTGATATTTTATTCTGAACACTTTTATTAATAACCATATACTTAAGAGCCCATCTTTCGCCACTTTCCAATGGAGCCAAGTTCTGTTGAATAAACTACTTTCTGCAAAAAAAGACAGTCTGATTAAAACCAGTCTCCCCCTTTCCCCACTGCACGTGGATTGTCAGGGCTGGTTTAAATTAGATTTGAAAAAGAGATATTACACACACAAAACATAGATTAAAAAGCATTACATAATTAATTTATCTAAACATGTGATTGCAGTCAATATTTTGTAAAATTATATTGCAAAGTAAAAAGTTTTCTTGAAAATGATAAATTATATTGCAAAATCAAAATGTTCTTGAAATGATGAATTATTTTGACCCAAAATATATTTATAATTTATTCTTAATTCTATCATTTAATACTTAAAAGAGCCCATTTTTGCCACTCTCCAATGGAGCCAAGTTCTGTTGAATAATCAACTTTCTGCAAAAAAGACAGTCTAATTAAAACCAGCACCCCTTCCCCACTGCATGTTGATAGTCAGGGCTGGTTTAAATCAGACTTGAAAAAGAGAGATTACGCACAAAACATACATTAAAAAGTATTACATAATTAATATATCTAAAAATGTGATTGCAGTCAATATTTTGTAAAATTATATTGCATAGTAAAATTTTTCTTTAATTTGATAAATTATATTGCAAAATTAAGATTTTCTTGAATTGATGAATTATTTTGACCCAAAATATATTTATACTTTATTCTTAATTCTATCATGAAATACTTAAAAGAGCCCATTTTTGCCACTCTCCAATGGAGCCAAGTTCTGTTGAATAAACTTCTTTCTGCAAAAAAGACAGTCTGATGAAAACCAGCACCCTTCCCCACTGCATGTGGATAGTCAGGGCTGGTTTAAATCAGACTTGAAAAAGAGAGATTAAGCACAAAACATACATTAAAAAAGCATTTCATAATTATTTTATCTATTTAACATGTGATTGCAGTCAATATTTTGTAAAATTATATTGCAAAGTACCAATTTTCTTTAATTTGATAAATTATATTGCAAAGTACAAATTTTCTTTAATTTGATAAATTATATTGCAAAGTACAAATTTTCTTTAATTTGATAAATTATATTGCAAAATCAAGATTTTCTTGAATTGATGAATTATTTTTACCAAAAATATATTTAAACTTTATTCTTATTTCTATCATTAAATACTTAAAAGAGGCCATTTTTGCCACTCTCCAATGGAGCCAAGTTCTGTTGAATAAAAAACTTTCTGCAAAAAAGACAGTCTGATTAAAACCAGCCCCCTTCCCCACTGCATGTGGAGTCAGTGCTGGTTTAAATCAGACTTGAAAAAGAGAGATTACACACAAAACATACATTAAAAAGCATTACATAATTAATTTGTCTAAACATGTGATTGCAGTCAATATTTTGTAAAATTATATTGCAAAGTAAAAAGTTTTCTTGAAAATGATAAATTATATTGCAAAATCAAAATGTTCTTAAAATGATGAATTATTTTGACCCAAAATATATTTATACTTTATTTTTAATTCTATCATTAAATACTTAAAAGAGCCCATTTTTGCCACTCTCCAATGGAGCCAAGTTCTGTTGAATAAACTTCTTTCTGCAAAAAAGACAGTCTGATTAAAACCAGTCCCCCTTCCCCACTGCATGTGGATAGTCAGGGCTGGTTTAAATCAGACTTGAAAAAGAGAGATTACGCACAAAACATACATTAAAAAGCATTACATAATTAATTTATCTAAACATGTGATTGCAGTCAATATTTTGTAAAATTATATTGCAAAGTAAAAAGTTTTCTTGAATTTGATAAATTATATTGCAAAATCAAGATTTTCTTGAATTGATGAAGTATTTTGACCCAAAATTTATTTATACTTTATTATTAATTCTATCATTCAATACTTAAAAGAGCCCATTTCTTGCCACTCTCCAATGGAGCCAAATCTGTTGAATAAACTACTTTCTGCAAAAAAGACAGTCTGATTAAAACCAGTCCCCCTTCCCCACTGCATGTGGATAGTCAGGGGTGGTTTAAATCAGACTTGAAAAAGAGAGATTACGCACAAAACATACATTAAAAAGCATTACATAATTAATTTGTCTAAACATGTGATTGCAGTCAATATTTTGTAAAATTATATTGCAAAGTTAAAAGTTTTCTTGAATTTGAAAAATTATATTGCAAAATCAAAATTTTCTTGAATTGATGAACTATTTATACCAAAAATATATTTATACTTCATTCTTAATTCTATTATTAAATACTTAAAAGAGCCCATTTTTTGCCACTCCAATGGAGCCAAGTTCTGTTGAATAAACTTCTTTCTGCAAAAAAGACAGTCTGATTAAAACCAGCACCCCTTCCCCACTGCATGTGGATAGTCCGGGCTGGTTTAAATCAGACTTGAAAAAGAGAGATTACGCACAAAACATACATTAAAAAGTATTACATAATTAATATATCTAAAAATGTGATTGCAGTCAATATTTTGTAAAATTATATTGCAAAGTAAAAATTTTCTTTAATTTGATAAATTATATTGCAAAATTAAGATTTTCTTGAATTGATGAATTATTTTGACCCAAAATATATTTTTACTTTATTCTTAATTCTATCATGAAATACTTAAAAGAGCCCATTTCTTGCCACTCTCCAATGGAGCCAAGTTCTGTTGAATAAACTTCTTTCTGCAAAAAAGACAGTCTGATGAAAACCAGCACCCTTCCCCACTGCATGTGGATAGTCAGGGCTGGTTTAAATCAGACTTGAAAAAGAGAGATTAAGCACAAAACATACATTAAAAAAGCATTTCATAATTATTTTATCTATTTAACATGTGATTGCAGTCAATATTTTGTAAAATTATATTGCAAAGTAAAAAGTTTTCTTGAAAATGATAAATTATATTGCAAAATCAAAATTTTCTTAAAATGATGAATTATTTTCACCCAAAATATATTTATACTTTCTTCTTAATTCTATCATTAAATACTTAAAAGAGCCCATTTTTGCCACTCTCCAATGGAGCCAAGATCTGTTGAATAAATTACTTTCTGCAAAAAAGACAGTCTGATTAAAACCAGCCCCCTTCCCCCACTGCATGTGGATAGTCAGGGCTGGTTTAAATCAGACTTGAAAAAGAGAGATTAGGCACAAAACATACATTAAAAAGCATTACATAATTAATTTATCTAAAAATGTGATTGCAGTCAATATTTTGTAAAATTATATTGCAAAGTACAAATTTTCTTTAATTTGATAAATTATATTGCAAAGTACAAATTTTCTTTAATTTGATAAATTATATTGCAAAATCAAGATTTTCTTGAATTGATGAATTATTTTTACCAAAAATATATTTATACTTTATTCTTAATTCTATCATTAAATACTTAAAAGAGCCCATTTCTTGCCACTCTCCAATGGAGCCAAATCTGTTGAATAAACTACTTTCTGCAAAAAAGACAGTCTGATTAAAACCAGCCCCCTTCCCCACTGCATGTGGATAGTCAGGGCTGGTTTAAATCAGACTTGAAAAAGAGAGATTACGCACAAACCATACATTAAAAAGCATTACATAATTAATTTATCTAAACATGTGATTGCAGTCAATATTTTGTAAAATTATATTGCAAAGTAAAAAGTTTTCTTGAATTTGATAAATTATATTGCAAAATCAAGATTTTCTTCAATTGATGAAGTATTTTGACCCAAAATATATTTATACTTTATTCTTAATTCTATCATTCAATACTTAAAAGAGCCCATTTCTTGCCACTCTCCAATGGAGCCAAATCTGTTGAATAAACTACTTTCTGCAAAAAAGACAGTCTGATTAAAACCAGTCCCCCTTCCCCACTGCATGTGGATAGTCAGGGCTGGTTTAAATCAGACTTGAAAAAGAGAGATTACGCACAAAACATACATTAAAAAGCATTACATAATTAATTTGTCTAAACATGTGATTGCAGTCAATATTTTGTAAAATTATATTGCAAAGTTAAAAGTTTTCTTGAATTTGAAAAATTATATTGCAAAATCAAAATTTTCTTGAATTGATGAACTATTTATACCAAAAATATATTTATACTTCATTCTTAATTCTATCATTAAATACTTAAAAGAGCCCATTTTTTGCCACTCCAATGGAGCCAAGTTCTGTTGAATAAACTTCTTTCTGCAAAAAAGACAGTCTGATTAAAACCAGCACCCCTTCCCCACTGCATGTGGATAGTCCGGGCTGGTTTAAATCAGACTTGAAAAAGAGAGATTACGCACAAAACATACATTAAAAAGTATTACATAATTAATATATCTAAAAATGTGATTGCAGTCAATATTTTGTAAAATTATATTGCATAGTAAAAATTTTCTTTAATTTGATAAATTCTATTGCAAAATTAAGATTTTCTTGAATTGATGAATTATTTTGACCCAAAATATATTTTTACTTTATTCTTAATTCTATCATGAAATACTTAAAAGAGCCCATTTCTTGCCACTCTCCAATGGTGCCAAGTTCTGTTGAATAAACTTCTTTCTGCAAAAAAGACAGTCTGATGAAAACCAGCACCCTTCCCCACTGCATGTGGATAGTCAGGGCTGGTTTAAATCAGACTTGAAAAAGAGAGATTAAGCACAAAACATACATTAAAAAAGCATTTCATAATTATTTTATCTATTTAACATGTGATTGCAGTCAATATTTTGTAAAATTATATTGCAAAGTAAAAAGTTTTCTTGAAATTGATAAATTATATTGCAAAATCAAGATTTTCTTGAATTGATGAATTATTTTGACCCAAAATATATTTATACTTTATTCTTAATTCTATCATTAAATACTTAAAAGAGCCCATTTCTTGCCACTCTCCAATGGAGCCAAATCTGTTGAATAAACTACTTTCTGCAAAAAAGACAGTCTGATTAAAACCAGCCCCCTTCCCCACTGCATGTGGAGTCAGTGCTGGTTTAAATCAGACTTGAAAAAGAGAGATTACACACAAAACATACATTAAAAAGCATTACATAATTAATTTGTCTAAACATGTGATTGCAGTCAATATTTTGTAAAATTATATTGCAAAGTAAAAAGTTTTCTTGAAAATGATAAATTATATTGCAAAATCAAAATGTTCTTAAAATGATGAATTATTTTGACCCAAAATATATTTATACTTTATTTTTAATTCTATCATTAAATACTTAAAAGAGCCCATTTTTGCCACTCTCCAATGGAGCCAAGTTCTGTTGAATAAACTTCTTTCTGCAAAAAAGACAGTCTGATTAAAACCAGTCCCCATTCCCCACTGCATGTGGATAGTCAGGGCTGGTTTAAATCAGACTTGAAAAAGAGAGATTACGCACAAACCATACATTAAAAAGCATTACATAATTAATTTATCTAAACATGTGATTGCAGTCAATATTTTGTAAAATTATATTGCAAAGTAAAAAGTTTTCTTGAATTTGATAAATTATATTGCAAAATCAAGATTTTCTTCAATTGATGAAGTATTTTGACCCAAAATATATTTATACTTTATTCTTAATTCTATCATTAAATACTTAAAAGAGCCCATTTCTTGCCACTCTCCAATGGAGCCAAATCTGTTGAATAAACTACTTTCTGCAAAAAAGACAGTCTGATTAAAACCAGCCCCTTCCCCACTGCATGTGGAGTCAGTGCTGGTTTAAATCAGACTTGAAAAAGAGAGATTACACACAAAACATACATTAAAAAGCATTACATAATTAATTTGTCTAAACATGTGATTGCAGTCAATATTTTGTAAAATTATATTGCAAAGTAAAAAGTTTTCTTGAAAATGATAAATTATATTGCAAAATCAAAATTTTCTTAAAATGATGAATTATTTTGACCCAAAATATATTTATACATTTTTAATTCTATCATTAAATACTTAAAAGAGCCCATTTTTGCCACTCTCCAATGGAGCCAAGTTCTGTTGAATAAACTTCTTTCTGCAAAAAAGACAGTCTGATTAAAACCAGTCCCCCTTCCCCACTGCATGTGGATAGTCAGGGCTGGTTTAAATCAGACTTGAAAAAGAGAGATTACGCACAAACCATACATTAAAAAGCATTACATAATTAATTTATCTAAACATGTGATTGCAGTCAATATTTTGTAAAATTATATTGCAAAGTAAAAAGTTTTCTTGAATTTGATAAATTATATTGCAAAATCAAGATTTTCTTGAATTGATGAAGTATTTTAACCCAAAATATATTTATACTTTATTCTTAATTCTATCATTAAATACTTAAAAGAGGCCATTTTTGCCACTCTCCAATGGAGCCAAGTTCTGTTGAATAAATAACTTTCTGCAAAAAAGACAGTCTGATTAAAACCAGCCCCCTTCCCCACTGCATGTGGATAGTCAGGGCTGGTTTAAATCAGACTTGAAAAAGAGAGATTACGCACAAAACATACATTTAAAAGCATTACATAATTAATTTGTCTAAACATGTGATTGCAGTCAATATTTTGTAAAATTATATTGCAAAGTATGAATTTTCTTGAATTTGATAAATTATATTGCAAAGTACAAATTTTCTTTAATTTGATAAATTATATTGCAAAATCAAGATTTTCTTGAATTGATGAATTATTTTTACCAAAAATATATTTATACTTTATTCTTATTTCTATCATTAAATACTTAAAAGAGGCAATTTTTGCCACTCTCCAATGGAGCCAAGTTCTGTTGAATAAAAAACTTTCTGCAAAAAAGACAGTCTGATTACAACCAGCCCCCTTCCCCACTGCATGTGGATAGTCAGGGCTGGTTTAAATCAGACTTGAAAAAGAGAGATTACGCACAAAACATACATTAAAAAGCATTACATAATTAATTTGTCTAAACATGTGATTGCAGTCAATATTTTGTAAAATTATATTGCAAAGTAAAAAGTTTTCTTGAAAATGATAAATTATATTGCAAAATCAAAATGTTCTTAAAATGATGAATTATTTTGACCCAAAATATATTTATACTTTATTTTTAATTCTATCATTAAATACTTAAAAGAGCCCATTTTTGCCACTCTCCAATGGAGCAAAGTTCTGTTGAATAAAATTCTTTCTGCAAAACTCCAGTCTGATTAAAACCAGTTCCCCTTCCCCACTGCATGTGGATAGTCAGGGCTGGTTTAAATCAGACTTGAAAAAGAGAGATTACGCACAAACCATACATTAAAAAGCATTACATAATTAATTTATCTAAACATGTGATTGCAGTCAATATTTTGTAAAATTATATTGCAAAGTAAAAAGTTTTCTTGAATTTGATAAATTATATTGCAAAATCAAGATTTTCTTGAATTGATGAAGTATTTTGACCCAAAATATATTTATACTTTATTCTTAATTCTATCATTAAATACTTAAAAGAGCCCATTTCTTGCCACTCTCCAATGGAGCCAAATCTGTTGAATAAACTACTTTCTGCAAAAAAGACAGTCTGATTAAAACCAGACCCCCTTCCCCACTGCATGTGGATAGTCGGGGCTGGTTTAAATCAGACTTGAAAAAGAGAGATTACGCACAAAACACATTAAAAAGCATTACATAATTAATTTGTCTAAACATGTGATTGCAGTCAATATTTTGTAAAATTATATTGCAAAGTTAAAAGTTTTCTTGAATTTGATAAATTATATTGCAAAATCAAAATTTTCTTGAATTGATGAACTATTTATACCAAAAATATATTTATACTTCATTCTTAATTCTATCATTAAATACTTAAAAGAGCCCATTTTTTGCCACTCTCCAAGGGAGCCAAGTTCTGTTGTATAAACTTCTTTCTGCAAAAAAGACAGTCTGATTAAAACCAGCACCCCTTCCCCACTGCATGAGGATAGTCCGGGCTGGTTTAAATCAGACTTGAAAAAGAGAGATTACGCACAAAACATACATTAAAAAGTATTACATAATTAATTTGTCTAAACATGTGATTGCAGTCAATATTTTGTAAAATTATATTGCAAAGTAAAAAGTTTTCTTGAATTTGATAAATTATATTGCAAAATCTAAATTTTCTTGAATTGATGAACTATTTTTACCCAAAATTTATTTATACTTTATTTTTAATTCTATCATTAAATACTTAAAAGATGCCATTTTTTGCCACTCTCCAATGGAGCCAAGTTCTGTTGAATAAACTACTTTCTGCAAAAAAGACAGTCTGATTGAAACCAGCCCCCTCCCCCCACTGCATGTGAATAGTCAGGGTAGGTTTAAATCAGACTTGAAAAAGAGAGATTACGCAAAAAACATACATTAAAAAGCATTACATAATTAATTTATCTAAACATGTGATTGCAGTCAATAAAACAATAAAATGAAATACATAAACATACATCAATATCAAATCTTGGAAGTTACCTATAGAAAATATAAAGAAAAGACAAAAACATACACAAGAACATATAAAATGAAATACATAAACATGCATCAATATCAAATATGTACAGTACCTTATAGAAAATATAAAGAAAAGACAAAAACATACACAAAAACTTTATAAATGAAATACATAAACATACATCAATAGCAAATCTGTGAAGTAACCAATAGAAAATATAAGAAAAAGAAAAAAACATACACAAGAACAATTCTTTTAAATGAAAAAAAAAACATACACAAGAACAAAAAATACAAGAGAACATAAAATGAAGAGGTAACCTATAGAAAATATAAGAAAAAGAAAAATACATACACAAGAACATATAAAATGAAATACATAAACATCCCTCAATATCAAATCTTGGAAGAAACCTAGAGAAAAGAAAAAAAAACACACACAAGAACAATTCTTTAAAAATAAAACCTACACAAGAACAAAAAATACAAGAGAACATAAAATGAAAAAGTAACCTATATCATACATCAGTATCAAATCTTGTAAGTTCCCTATAGAAAATATAAAGAAAAGAAAAAAAATACAGAAGAACATAAAATTAAACACATCAACATACATCAATATCAAATCTTGGAAGTTACCTATAAAAAATATAAAGAAAAGACAAAAACATACACAAGAACAACCCTTTTGAACTATACACAAGAACAAAAAATACAAGAGAACATAAAGAGAAATAGTAAACTGTCTATAGAAAATATAAAGAAAAGAAATAAACATACACAAGAACATAAAATAAAATACATAAACATCCCTCAATATCAATTCATGGAAGTTACCTATAAAAAATATAAAGAGACAAAAACAAACACAAGAACAACCTTTTTGAACTATACACAAGAACAAAAAATACAAGAGAACATAAAGAGAAATAGTAAACCGTCTATAGAAAATATAAAGAAAAGAAATAAACATACACAAGAACATATAAAATAAAATACATAAACATCCCTCAATATCAATTCATGGAAGTACCCTATAGAAAATATAAAGAAAAGACAAAAAAAAACATACACAAGAACAACCCTTTTAAACCACACACAAGAACAAAAAATACAAGAGAACATAAAATGAAATGGTAAACTATAGAAAATATAAAGAAAAGACAAAAACATACACAAGAACATATAAAATGAAATACATCAACATCCCTCAATATCAAATCTTGGAAGAAACCTTAAGAAAATATAAAGAAAATAAAAAAACATACACAAGAATATATAAAATGAAATAAATAAACATGCCTCAATATCAAATCTTGGAAGTACCCTATAGAAAATGTAAGTAAAGAAAAAACATACACAAGAACATATAAATTGAAATACATCAACATCCCTCAATTTCAAATCTTGGAAGTTACCTATAGAAAATATAAAGAAAAGAAATAAACATACACAAGAACATATAAAATGATATACCTAGACATATATCAAGAAACCTATAGAAAATATATAAAAAAGATGAAGCATGCACAACTCTTCAAACAACTTATAGAAAAATAAAAGAAAAGAAAAAATCATATAAAAATGAAAAACATAAACATACATAAGCATACATCAATATCAACTCTTGGAAGTACCCTATAGAAAATATAAAGAAAAGACAAAAAAACATACACAAGAACAACCCTTTTAAACCATACACAAGAACAAAAAATACAAGAGAACATAAAATGAAATAGTAAACTATAGAAAATATAAAGAAAAGAAAAGAAAAGACATAAGAACATAAAATGAAACACATCAACATACATCAATATCAACTCTTGGAAGTACCCTATAGAAAATATAAAGAAAAGACAAAAAAACAAACACAAGAACAACCTTTTTAAACCATACACAAGAACAAAAAATACAAGAGAACATAAAATGAAATAGTAAACTATAGAAAATATAAAGAAAAGACAAAAACATACACAAAAACTTAATAAATGAATTTCATAAACATACATCAATATCAAATATGTGAAGTAACGAATAGAAAATATAAAGAAAAGAAAAAACCATATACAAAAACATATGAAGTTAAATACATAAACATACATCATTGTCAAATTTTTGAAGTAACGAATAGAAAATATAAAGAAAAGACAAAAACATACACAAGAACATATAAAATGGAATACATAAACATACATCAATATCAAATCTGTGAAGTACCCTATAGAAAATATAAAGAAAAGACAAAAACATACACAAAAACATTTAAAATGATATACCTAGACATATATCAATATCAAATCTTGGAAGTACTCTATAGAAAATATATAAAAAAGATGAAGCATGTACAACTCTTCAAACAACTTATAGAATAGAAAAAGAAAAGAAAAGAAAAAATCATATAAAATGAAAAACATAAACATACATAAACATACATCAATATCACATGTTGGAAGTACCCTATAGAAAATATAAAGAAAAGAAAAGAAATACATAAGAATATAAAATGAAACACATCAACATACATCAATATCAACTCTTGGAAGTACCCTATAGAAAATATAAAGAAAAGCCAAAAAAAAACATACACAAGAACAACCTTTTTAAACCATACACAAGAACAAAAAATTTGTAAGGGTTCCGCGGAACCCAGTGTCTCGCCTACTTTTGCTGTAAATCACAGGCTCAACAAAACTTAGGAAAAAAATCAATAAAAATATTCCTCTTGATACTATCTTTTGATTGTAAGAAGCTTCTGTCCAAGTTTGGTAAAAATCTAGGATAGTTAATGAATCTAATAAATGTTTTGAAAACTTTAACTGCAGACTGTATGAAGTATTAACTGGAAGAAAATCTAAGTCCATTTAAAAGTAAAATACAGAAAAAATGGAGTTATCTTTTTAAAAAATTTACTTCTGGATACTATCTTATGATCATAAATAAGCTTCTGTCCAAGTTTGGTACAAACCAATGATAGTTTAAGAAAGTTATTAAAATTCTAAAAACTTTAACCACAAAGTGAATGTAATGTTTCCCCACAGAAAAACTAAGTCTATTTATAAGTAAAATACGGGAAAAATGAAATTTTATTTTTACAAAATTTACTTCTGGATGCTATCTTATGATCATAAACAAGCTTCTGTCCAAGTTTTGTACAAACCAAGGATAGTTTAAGAAAGTTATAAAAATTCTAAAAACTTTAACCACAGAGTGAATGAAATGTTTCCCCGCAGAAAAAACTAAGTCCATTTATAAGTAAAATACGGAAAAAATGGAATTTTTTTTTTACAAAATTTACTTCTGGATACTATCTAATGATCATAAACAAGCTTCTGTCCAAGTTTGGTAGAAATCCAGTATAGTTTAGGAAAGTTATTAAAATTTCAAAAACTTTAACCACAGAGTGAATATTTGTGGACGCCGCCGTCGACGACACCGGCAAGTAGGATTGCTTAGTCTTGCTTTTTCGACTTAAGTCGAAGGCTCGACAAAAATACAAGAGAACATAAAATGAAATAGTAAACTATAGAAAATATAAAGAAAAGACAAAAACATACACAAAAACTTAATAAATGAATTTCATAAACATACATCAATATCAAATATGTGAAGTAACGAATAGAAAATATAAAGAAAAGAAAAAACCATATACAAAAACACATTAAATTAAATACATAGACATACATCAATGTCAAATTTTTGAAGTAACGAGTAGAAAATATAAAGAAAAGAAAAAAACATACACAAAAACTTTATGAATGAAATGCATAAACATACATCAATATCAAATCTGTGAAATAACCAATAGAAAATATAAAGAAAAGACAAAAACATACACAAGAACATATAAAATAAAATACATAAACATGCATCAATATCAAATATGTACAGTACCTTATAGAAAATATAAAGAAAAGACAAAAACATACACAAAAACTTTATAAATTAAATACATAAACATACATCAATATAAAATATGTTAAGTAACGAATAGAAAATATAAAGAAAAGAAAAAAAAGGTATACAAGAACAAAAACTATAAAAGAACATAAAATGAAGAAGTAACCTATTGAAAATATAAGAAAAAGAAAAAAACATACACAAGAACATATAAAATAAAACACATCAACATACATATATATCAAATCTTTAAAGTTACCTATAAAAAATATAAAGAAAAGACAAAAACATACACAAGAACAACCCTTTTGAACAATACACAAGAACAAAAAATACAGGAGAACATAAAATGAAATAGTAAACTATAGAAAAAATAAAGAAAAGATATAAACATACACAAGAACATTCAAAATAAAAAACATAGACATACATCAATATCAAATCTTGGGAAGTACCCATAGAAAATATAAAGAAAAGAAAAAAATACATAAGAACATAAAATGAAATATAAAAACATCCCTCAATATGAAATCTTGGAAGTATCCTAAACAAAATATAAAGAAAAAAACCGAAATACATAAGAACATAAAATGTAACACATCAACATACATCAATATCAACTCTTGGAAGTACCCTATAGAAAATATAAAGAAAAGACCAAAAAAAACATACCGGTACACAAGAACAACCCTTTTAAGCCATACACAAGAACAAAAAATACAAGAGAACATAAAATGAAATAGTAAACTATAGAAAATATAAAGAAAAGACAAAAACATACACAAGAACATATAAAATGAAATACATCGACATCCCTCGATATCAAATCTAGGAGGTAACCTATAGAAAATATAAAGAAAATAAATAAACATACACAAGAACATTCAAAACAAAAAACATAAACATACATCAATATCAAATCATGGAAGTACTCTATAGAAAATATAAAGAAAACACACAAGAACAAAAAATACAAGAGAACAAATAAAATGAAACACATCAACATACATCAATATCAAATCTTGGAAGTACCCTATAGAAAATATAAAGAAAAGAAAAAACATACACAAGAACATATAAATTGAAATACATCAACATCCCACAATATCAAATCTAGTGAAGTACCCTATAGAAAATATAAAGAAAAAAATACACACAAGGACATATAAATTGAAATACATACACATCCCTAAATATCAAATCTTGGAAGTACCCTATATAAAATATAAAGACAAGACAAAAGCATGCAGAAGAACATATGAAATGAAATATATAAACATACATCAATATCAAACCTTGAAAGTGTCTCATAGAAAATATAAAGAAAAGAAATAAAAATACACAAGAACATATAAAATAAAATAAATAACCATCCCTCAATATCAAATCTTTGAAGTACACATCTATTGCACGTTAAAGACACCCTTGTAGATTTCGAAAAAGAGTAGGCTAATATGCCACTACAAGGCAGCACTCGCACCTGCAAAGTGGAGAGGGATTAATATAAGTTGCAAAACTTGTTTCCCAATCCACTGTAAATAAATATGTTTAAACTAAAATATAAAGAAAGAAAAAAGCGTACACCATAACATATAAAAAGAAATACAAAACATCCCTCAATATCATTTTTTTTAAGTAACCTATAGAAAATATAAAGAAAAGACAAAAGCGTACACAAGATCATATAAATTGAAAGATATAAACATACATCAATATCAAATCTTTGAAGTAATCAATAGAAAATATAAAGAAAGAAAAAAACGTACACAAGAACATAAAATGGAATACATAAACATACATCAATATCAAATCTTGGAAGTTAACTATAGAAAATATAAAGAAAAGTAAAAAACATACACAAGAACATTCAAAACAAAAAACATACACAAGAACATATAAACATACATCAAAATCAAATCTTGGAAGTGCCCTATAGAAAATATAAAGAAAAGAGAAAAACATACAGAAGAACATATAAAATAAAATACATAAATATCCCACAATATCAAATCATTAAAGTTACCTATAAAAATATAAAGAAAAGAAATAAACATACACAAGAACATATAAAATGAAATGCATGATCATACATCAATATCAAATCTTGGAAGTACCCTATAGAAATATAAAGAAAAGAAAAAATAAATAAGAACATAAAATGAAATACATAAACATACATCAATATCAACTCTTGGAAGTACCCTATAGAAAATATAAAGAAAAGACAAAAAAACATACACAAGAACAACCCTTTTAAACCATACACAAGAACAAAAAATACAAGAGAACATAAAATGAAATAGTAAACTATAGAAAATATAAAGAAAAGACAAAACATATACAAAAACATATGAAATGAAATACATCAACATACATCAATATCAAATCTTGGAAGTCACCTAAAGAAAATATAAAGAAAATAAATATACATGCACAAGAACATTCAAAATAAAAAACATAGACATACATCAATATCAAATCATGGGTTTACCCTATAGAAAATATAAAGAAAACACACAAGAACAAAAAATACAAGAAAACAAAAAATTTGTAAGGGTTCCACGGAACCCAGTGTCTCGCCTACTTTTGCTGAAATTCACAGGCTCAACAAAATGAGGAAAAAAATCAATAAAAATATTCCTCTTGATACTATCTTTTGATTTTAAGTAGCTTCTGTCCAAGTTTAGTAAAAATCCAGGATAGTTTATGAATCTAATAAATGTTTAAAAACTTTAACTGCAGACTGTATGTAATGTTAACTGGAAGAAAACTTAGTCCATTTATCATGTTTATAAGGAAAATACAGATACACAGGTACAAAATATTATCAAAATTTCCTTCTAAATACTAGCTTATGATCTTAAACAAGCTTCTGTCTAAGTTTGGTACAAACCCAGGATAGTTTAAGAAAGTTATTAAAATTTTTAAAACTTGAACCACAGAGTGAATATAATGTTTCCCTGCAGAAAAACTAAGTCCATCTATAAGTAAAATACGGAAAAAATGGAATTTTATTTTTACAAAATTTACTTCTGGATACTATCTTATGATCATAAACAAGCTTCTGTCCACGTTTGGAAGTAATCCAGTATAGTTTAAAGAAAGTTATTAAAATTTCAAAAACTTTAACCACAGAGTGAATATAATGTTTCCCTGCAGAAAAACTAAGTCCATCTATAAGTAAAATACGGAAAAAATGGAATTTTATTTTTACAAAATTTACTTCTGGATACTATCTTATGATCATAAACAAGCTTCTGTCCACGTTTGGAAGTAATCCAGTATAGTTTAAGAAAGTTATTAAAATTTCAAAAACTTTAACCACAGAGTGAATATTTGTGGACGCCGCCGACGACGACCCCGACGACGGAATGTAGGATCGCTTAGTCTCACTTTTTCGACAAAAGTCGAAGGCTCGACAATAAAATGAAACACATCAACATATACATCAATATCAAATCTTGGAAGTACCCATTAGAAAATGTAAGTAAAGAAAAAACATACAAAAGAACATATATATTGAAATACATCAACATCCCTCAATTTCAAATCTTGGAAGTACCCTATAGAAAATATAAGGGAAAAAAATATATACAAGAACATATAAAATGAAATACATAAATATCCCTCAATATCAAATCTTAGAAATACCCTATAGAAAATATAAAGAAAAGACATAAACATACACAAGAACATTTAAAATGATATACCTAGACAAATATCAATATCAAATCTTGGAAGTAACCTATAGAAACTATATAAAAAAGATAAAGCATGCACAACTCTTCAAACACCTTATAGAAAAATAAAAGAAAAGAAAAAATCATATAAAATGAAAAACATAAACATACATAAGCATACATCAATATCAAATCTTGGAAGTACCCTATAGAAAATATAAAGAAAAGAAAAGAAAAGACATAAGAACATAAAATGAAACACATCAACATACATCAATATCAACTCTTGGATGTACCCTATAGAAAATATAAAGAAAAGAAAAGAAAAGACATAAGAACATAAAATGAAATACATCAACATACATCAATATCAAATCTTGGAAGTAACCTATAAAAAATGTCAAGAAAAGAAAAAAAACATACACAAGATAAAAAAATACAAGTAAACATATAAAATGTAACAGATAAACATACCTCAATATCAAAACTTGGAAGTTACCTATAGAAAATATATGGAACAGAAAAAAACATACACAAGAACAAAAAATACAAGAGAACATAAAATGAAATAGTAAACTATAGAAAATATAAAGAAAAGACATAAACATCACGCTATATTATATATTTGAAGTAACCTATAGAAAATATAAAGAAAGAAAAAACCATACACCATAACATATAAAAAGAAATACAAAACATCCCTCAATATCAAATTTTTGAAGTTACCTATAGAAAATATAAAGAAAAGACAAAAACATACAGCCGATCATATAAATTGAAAGATATAAACATACATCAATATCAAATCTTTGAAGTAATCAATAGAAAATATGAAGAAAGAAAAAAACCTACACAAGAACATATAAAATGGAATACATAAACATACATCTTATCAAATCTTGGAAGTTACCTATAGAAAATATAAAGAAAAGTAAAAATATACACAAGAACATATAAATATACATCAAAATCAAATCTTGGAAGTGCCCTATAGAAAATATAAAGAAAAGAGAAAAACACACATAAGAAAATATAAAATGAAATACATAATCATACATCAATATCAAATCCATACACAAGAACGTGAAGTAACCAATAGAAAATATAAAGAAAAGCATGAAAGGGTTGCATCCATGTTTTATTCATGAATTCATAAAATTAAAAAACACAAGAACAAATAAAATGAACATCCTTCAATATCAAATCTTGGAAGTAACGTCCTGCCTCAAGGATAACAAAACAATTACATTAAGAAATTTTAAATTGATGTTATACTAACAACATTCTGATGTACAAGCCATGTAGCATTGGTCTACAGGAAAGCAGGAAACGGTTGCGTCCATGTTTTATTCATGAATTTATAATTTATAAAATTAAGATAAAAAATAACTACACCTGGTGGTCAACATATATGAAATCATTAATAGTAACTCAGACTACTTTGGGAGAGATCCGTTTGCGCCAAAAATGCGTCCTTTTGCGCCACAACTTTTTTCTCCAAAGTAACATTTGCGCCACCTGTTTTAAAATTACATGGTATCATTTGCGCCAAAAATAAAACATACGATTGCGCCACTTAGAGGAAAATGACTTCTCTCCTCCTTTATTCGGACTGGGAACGGGCAGTTTGCACGGCAAATATTTCCTTTTTTGAAACATACTTTCTTCTTACAGCTGCTGCATTAAGTACTTCCTAATTTAATGTATGTAGTAGCTTGTAACTTCACTTTATTGTCCAAAGAGACAAACATTGAAGTATGAAATCTATAAAACAGTTCATAATAATTCTCCGTAGAATGCTTCTGCTCTATTAATAGTACGTATTACGGAAGATAGAGTTTCAGCCCGTACGGATGGTGGGAACAAAGCACTTTGGCTAAAACATAATCAGCAAAAGCTTCTATTTTCACCTCTTTTGGCATATCTTGTATTGAATATTCAACAAAGCAAAGCAATAAGTTTTCTTCTCTCTCTGTACATGGACTGTCTACTGCCTTTCAAGTAATTTTTATCCAGATGCTCACCTTCATGGTGAAATGTCTCAAACCGCATTATTAATTAAGTGAAAATAATTCAAATATTAAGGAATATTTACTTATAAAATTTTAAACATGTTAAACACAAAAACGATAGTATATAATATATATTCAAGGGTCTATTTCCTAGGTGATTGTGCATAAACCCTCAATTATGCTTTAAGTGAGCTACTTTTGATTGTATGGGGGTGAGGAGGGTATTTATCTAGGGGCATATTATGCCTTAAAACTTTTCCAGACACACAAGTTTGTCTGTACTCAGAGTGAATTTTGAGGTGAAATGCATCCTTTAGCCATAGAGTCCACATGAACCTTAAAATAAGTACAAACACATATTTTTCGTCTGTTTCAGATTAGACTAGAGGCTCCAAAGAGCCTGTGTCGCTCACCTTGGTCTATGTGAATATTAAACAAAAGAGACTGATGGATTTATGACAAAATTGTGTATTGATGATGGGGATGTGTTTGTAGATCTTACGTTTCTCAACATTCTTGCTGATTACAATTATCTCTATCTATAATGAACTTGGCCCAATAGCTTCAGTGGAAATGTAAGTGAAAATTTACAAATTTTACGAAAATTGTTAAAAATTGACTAAAAATGGCCATAACTCCATAGGGGTCAATTGACCATTTTAGTCATGTTGACTTTTTTGTAGATCTTACTTTGCTGAACATTTTTGCTGTTTACAGTATATCTCTATCTATAATAATAATCAAGATAATAACCCAAAACAGCAAAATTTCCTTAAAATTATCAATTCAGGGGCAGCAACCTAACAACAGGTTGTCTGATTCATCTGAAAATTTCAGGGCAAATAGATCTTGACCTGCTAAACACTTTTACCCTGTCATATTTGCTCTAAATGCTTTGGTTTTTGAGTTATAAGCCAAAAAACTGCATTTTACCCCTTTGTTCTATTTTAAGCTGTGGCGGCCATCTTGGTTGGTATGCCGGGTCACCGGACACAATTTTCAAACTAGATACCTCAATGATGATTGTGGCTAAGTTTGGTTAAATTTGACCCCGTAGATTCAGAGGAGAAGATTTTTCTAAAAGTTTACGGACGCCGGACGCCAGACGACGACGGACGCCAAGTGATGAGAAAAGCTCACTTGGCCCTTTGGAATATGTACAAAATGGCCTATCTCTTATATTCAATATATCTGTAGTTTTGATACATTTGAGGTTTGAAAAAATGTACAAAAAGGGCTACAGAAGGGTACATAAGGGTACATAAACCTTAATGAGGTAAAGTTTCCGACAAAGGCATCTGCAGTGGCTTACTTTGACCTTGACCACTGACAAAGGTTCATTCGATTTGAATTTTAAAAAGGTGGTCAATAATGAATTAATTTCCCATCAGCTTGCATAACTTTCAGTGGCAAATATTTCATGCATGTTCACTAAGGGCGATCAAGTTAAAAAAAACGACTGTCCTATTTTTAAAAACAGAAACTTGAGAAACAACAGACAAAGTTTGGGTTTAGTAAAGGGATTCATACGATATAACAAAAATTTCGTCTATCTGTATCGTATCCCAAATTTATGAGGAAAGTCATATTTTGATTCATAAAACGAAATATATAATAATCTGGGAAATATATACCTTGTCTGTGTGGTTATGTGAATAGCGTCATAGATTTCATCAACACTTTTCTTCTCTAAAGTATTTCCGACTTGTTCGTCTTAAAAGACAAAGGGTTTTGAAACACTTCGGCGGGAAGTTTTCCACTGGTCAAACATTTAGGGTCACAAAACATCAAACCAATAAGAATCCGCAAAAAAGACACACCCTCGACATGAAAACAACTCACAAATTCATTTGACCATAGTTTTGTTGAACAATTAAATTTCAATCTCAAATCGACCATAAAAAGGTAACCTAAAGATAAATCATAATAAAGAACGAAAAGCCATTTAAATTTTATATTAATAAGAAGTGTTTTTAACATATAACTATTTATATCAGAATAGAAGTCTTCAAGTCAAGTGTACTAAGGGATCTACCATTTGATTTTAATAGGAGAGGGGGAGGGGCTAGGATGTAGTTTGAAAAAGGCAGGACAGAAGTTTTGAGTAAAAAAGGCAGAATGAGCAACTTGGCATTGCCGCAAAAAAGACAGCATGACAAATTATAAATAAAATCATGGGACAAACTGTAATAAAAAAGTCAGTACCGAATAGAGATAAATTAAAAAGGCAGGACAGATATTACAACCAAAAAAGGAGTAGTTTCAGTAAGACCCGTTTTAGCAGCAAAAAATAGCATTTTGACAAAATTGTGAAATTGTTAATTTTTGATCATTGATTGCTTCTGCTACATAAATATGGGCTTTTTTTGACAGTACAATGCATATATATCGGGTACTAGCATCATCAGGTCATGCTAAATTACTAAATTTTAGCATTTTAGTTAAATTTAAGACGGTTTCCGTCTTAAATGAAAGGGGTGTTCATTCATAATATTGAAATGTAAGTTGTATTTTTTTTTATAATACTAGTACATAACATATATAAAGGCTGAGGATGAACACGGATGCGGCCACTTTCATTTTTTGACAAAAAAAATCTGAAAAGTGACATTTTTTAGGCATATTTGATAGATTTTTAATTTTTCAGCTTGACTCGGAGCGTTTTTTATGACTAAATCAGTTAAAATATTTCACATCAAATGGTTTAATCAACTGAAATAGCCACTTAAGTGTTTAAAAAGTGGTCTAAATCTTTCATCAGATGAACCTGAAATTTGAGGCCAAAATCGGCCCAAAGCGGACATACTCATTTGTTCGAACCCCGTTGGTTACGATATAAATTTGTAGAGCAGATACATACTCTCTGGTTACACATCCAAGGTTTCAAAACGGCAACCTGATTATATATAGAAATAATCCCCATATATTTATTTCCTTACACAATTTGAATAACTTCAGTGGCTAGCTGACAAGTTTCAAGGGAAATGTGTACATCTACTCAATAGACACACTTTCGACAGCAGAAGACCAAACTTCTCATCCTAGTTACCGTGATCAAATCACCTATGTATTATTTTGTACTTGTCTAGGATATGCATGAAATATTTGCAACTCAGTGTAGACTACCAATCAATAAAATAATTCAATCGGTGTATCTGATTGAAATGGGGAAGAACAATATACATGATATACAAGCACACCATTTATAATTACATTAGATGTATGTTTCATTATGATACTTTATTTTGATTGGCAAACTGCACATCACGTGTTATCACAAAAATTATTAACTTCGTGTTTTCATGTTCATAGCTAAAAAATGTAATTATAAGCACATTTTTAGTATTAAGCGCTTCCGCGCTTCATACAAAATGTACTTCGGTCAACACTTTTACACCCCAATAAATTTACAAAAAGAAGCATTCAATTATTAAACAAAGCCAGACCATTTGAAAGAAAATATAACAGTGATATATACAAGTATACATATTTTGAAGCACATAAACTTAAATCTTATCATGCATATATTTTATTATCACTTTTTCAATCAGATTTTATTAAACTTTAAATACAGGTTTAATTATGTTTTTTTTAGTAATTTTAGACTATAAAAAAGAAGATTTATATGTTTTAGTTGAGTATTACGTCCATTTTCACTGAACTAGTACACATGTTTAATAAGGGACCAGCTGAGGACCACATTCGGATGCAGGATTTTCTTGCTGCTTAAAACCCCATTGGTGGCCTTCAACTGCTATCTGCTGTTTGGTCGAGTTGTTGTCTCTTTGACAAATTCCCCATTTCCATTCTCATTTTGAGGTATATTCAGAAATATTTGGAAAAAATGTATTGCATAGATAAATTGCAGTAGAGCTCCTAAAGGGCAGTTTCAGCTTCGACTAAGTGGAATGATATAAACCATGGATAAATAGTGATAACAAGTGTGTTCTGAAAAGGTTTATATTTAAATGACCCTTGCAGTAACTCTGTCTGAGGGCTCTATAGTAGGCTACTGATGTGTAAATCCATGCCCGTACACTCTCAATGTTCTCAACAGAAAAATATTACTATATACCCTTAACTATATCAGTTACTTTATACCCTTAACTATATCAGTTACTTATATAAACCATTTTATTCTAGTACTTGTACATGTTGAACTATTTTCCGTTTATATTTAACTTTGTTTAGGGGCCAGCGTAAGGACACATACGGGTGCGGGAATTCTCGCTACATTAAAGACCCATCGTCTGCTCTGTGGTCGCGTTGTTGTCGCTTTGACACGTTCAACATTTCCTTTCTCAATTTTATTTGATTGTTTCTTAATGAACCGTGTAAAAATCAGTAATTTATCATTCTGAAAATGTCCATGCATTGGAAAATATGTCTATTGAATGCCATTTCTCGTATTTACATTTTACTGTTTCACGGCCGACACTCGGCTAACCGAGAGATAGGTCAGTTAATCTATATTGAGTATGCGGCTATATCGGCTGTGGGTCTGTTAATCGGGTTGGCTAAAGTCTGTTAATCAGGTGTTATCGTGAAAATCAGTGCAAGGTCAGCATGTTTCATTGTATAACTTTTTAATTATATTTCTATCATAAAAACTATCCATGTCTGACAAAATGATTTTGAGTACTGAATCCAGTGGTGTAATTATTTTTTTTCTAGCTTCAATAAACGATCTATAAAATGAAAAGGCGAGTTACTCATCAGTAAATTTATACACATTTTACACACACAAAATGTAAACAAAAATGACAAGTTGGTTGAGTTTACTTGCCTGCAATCTTTTGACCATCGAAAAAATACTGGCATTATGTTTGTTTACCATATTAACACCAATATGTGAAAAATCTACACGAAAAACTGTATTTTGGTGAAAGAAATCAATTTTTTATAAAAATATGGTCTGTTAATGGGTCGGATGTATAAAACTCGGTCTGTTAATTGGTCTGTTAAGAGTTATGAATGACATTACAAGTATAATTCTATTGCTATATGGGGTGTTATCTGAATAAAGATATAGGCCCAAGATTAGTGGCTAGAATAAATGGAAACAACACATGAACAACGAAACATAAGTTTAGACAATGGAATCTGAAAATTGATAGAAATTATTTCAAAAAGTGTAAAATCAAATTAATATTAAATTCATCAAAGAATGGTCGCATATATCATGTGGATTCTGTTTCATTGATATGAATGGCACCAATTTCTCATATACATACTAGTTAACAAGTACATAAATCAGAGATAAACTTCGTAATGTTTTGATTTTTTTTTATCAAATGAACTGAAATATGTTTACAATGCAAACAAATATAGACAAACCTTTCAACATCAACATTTCTCTAGACCACCTTGAAGGTAACTCGATAGATTAACAAGCACGTTTGCGGACTTCGAGTCGGCTAAATGACTTACAATATCATAGGAATACATCATTACTCGAAAAATAAAATTAATATTATGCATTTATTTTGATTTACAGGAATATAAAATTGTCTTGTTGTTACACATTAAATCAGCACACCACACTAATATAAAAAAAAATTACTAATGTCTATTTCTTGTTTAGAACCACGGTTTAGAACTTGGTACAGGCATTTCCTTAGGTGGCAGAAAATGAGAATGATGACTCGGTACAAAGGAAAATACATACCGGAAATAAACTCCTCATAGATGCCAGGATTGAAATTTGATTGTTGCGCCTTATATTTACGCAAGACACGCGTTTCGTCTACGAAAAACTCATCAGTGGCGCTCGAAAAAATGTTTAAATGGCCAAAAACAAAGTTGAAAAGCAATACTACTAATACCGGCGTCACACATTAGCGTATAACTCCGACGCTGCCAATATGCTTTAAGCGTGTATTGGGCGTACTATAAGCGTACCTAGAAGGCTAAGCGTCTATCCGGCGTTCAAGAAACGTATGTTGGCGTATGTTGTATGTTTTTTATGCTGCATAAAAATTTCCTCGGGTTGTAGCGTTCATAAAGCGTATTTACTTTCCTTCAGTGGCTAGAGGTATAGGGGAGTGTTGATTTCTCATAAACATGTTTATCCCCTCCGCACTTTTGCGCCTGTCCCAAGTCAGGAGCCTCTGGCCTTTGTTAGTCTTATATGATTTTTAATTTTAGTTTCTTGTGTATAATTCGGAGTTTATTATGACGTCCATTATCACTATACTAGACTTAGTATGCATATTTTTTAAGGGACCAACTGAAGGACACCTAAAATTGCGGGGGTTTCTCTCTACATTGAAGACCCATTGGTGGCCTTTGTCTGTTGCCTGTTCTATGGTCGGGTTGTTGTCGCTTTGACACATTCCCCATTTCCTTTCTCAATTTTACCTTTGTATTTCGACGTTCTTCAAACTTATGCAACGCGCTTTGAACGATTGCTAAGCGTTCCTATGGCGTGCAACTAACGTACATGTATACCGACTTTGTCAGTTTTCTCTGTACGTTTTATGCACGCTGGTCTATCCGCCAATGTGTGACGCCGGCATAAGGTAATCTATTCATAAGATAGAAAAGCCTTAGAATTCCAAAGAAAACGCATGGAATTTAACCAGCTGAAATGCAACACATGACAGATTCATAGATGTTACAGACTTTGAACAGACAAAAAAATAAGACTGATTGATAACTTTACGTAAATAATAAATTCATGCGAATTCGAGCGGCCAATCAGTCCATATAAAAAAATAATAAAATAAAAGTGCTCTTTCTATAAGGATACTGTTGCACAGTATTGTAATTTTTTCGTCATATGTACATCTCATTTTTTTCAATGTGAAAATATAAACTCAAGGTAGTAAGACTATTGTCGTGGCTAAATAACTCTTAACTGACACGATTTAAATTGTCCAACCCATTAACAGACTGAATTCCCCTAATATGCATTAAAATGTGGTATAACTCAACTTATATAACAATTATGAAATATTTATCAATAACAATTGATTTTATATAACCAAAGTACTACTTTGTGTCCTTTAAATCATATCTAAAAATGGTTTTTGGCCTTTTATCTAAAATATTGCTATGCGTACAATCATAAAAACCACATACTTGCGCGACGCCTTTTCGTTTTATTTAAAATTGCGCAGGCTCTGCATTTTTTATTAATGGTGGAAAATGTTCTATGATAGATATCATTTTGTCAGACACTTTTCTTTTTTTGATGTGATTCTCATAATGTGCAAAAAAATCTATATATTTAACAGAGTTTAACATTAAATTGTGAGTTTTACTCTTAACAGACTTTAGCCAACCCGATTAACAGACCCAACGCCGATATAGCCGCATACTCAATATAGATTAACTGACCTATCTCTCGGTTAGCCGAGTGTCGGCCGTGTGTTTACCGCCACCTTTTCTCTTAAATGGAATCATCATTTTTTTTATGAATACATTTTTTTCTCTCAATTGAATCGAAAATGAACTGAAATTGTTAATTCTATGATTTTCTTCATTCTAAATTTGCTGCTAAATTTTAATTGCATGGTATTGGTGAGATTGAACATTCTGTTTATATATCAGACTGATTTCATGTTATGTATATGTACTTTATACAAAATAATTCTTGTTCATCTGTTCTTATCTTAACTTGACCAAGCCAACGATTTTTCAACGTAATCTGTACTATAGAATTATATGAAAGTGTTTAGAGCCATTGTTCTTATACGTCTAATCTATAAATCGCACCACAGTTTTGTGTAAAAGGTCCTAGTAGAAGCTACTAATGATCCTCGTATACGAAACGCTGTACTCTTTCTTGTACCCTTTCATTTTTTTCTTATTTTTACGTCCCACCTACGATAGTAGAGGGGCATTATGTTTTCTGGTGTGTACGTTCTTCCGTTCGTTCGTTCGTTCGTTCGTCCCACTTCAGGTTAAAGTTTTTGATCAAGTTAGTTTTTGATGGGACTGAAGTATAATCAACTTGAAACCTATTGCACATGTTCCTTATGATATGATCTTTCTTATCTTAAAAAAAATTAAACTTTTGACCACATTTTCATGGTCCACTGAACATAAAAATTAAAAGTGCGAGTTTCAGGTTAAATGTTTTGGTCAAGGTAGTTTTTATACGCCCGTCGTCGACGGGGCGTATTATGGTATACCGTTGTCCGTCCGTCGTCCACACTTCGGACAATAACTTAAAAACACTTTCACCAATTTCCATGAAACTTAAGTGAATTGTTTATATCTATTGATGAAAGCTTCCTTTCGTTGTTTTTTTTTAATTTCAGATTTTAAGTTTTGGATTTATGGGGCTTTATTTAAAAAAAGGGGAGATTTTCAACACTTCGGACAATAACTCAAAAAGTCTTTCACCAATGTCCATGAAGCTTTGGTGAATTTTTTATAGCTATTGATGTAAGCTCCCTTTCAATTTTTATAAATTTCAGATTTTCAGTTTTGGATTTATGGGGCTTTATTCATAAAAAAGGGATATTTTTATGAATTAAGACAATAACTAAAAATGGCTTTTACCAATGTCATTGAAACTTTGTTGAATTGTTTATATCTATTGATGTAAGCTCCCTTTCAATTTTTATAAAATTTCAGATTTTAAGTTTTGGATTTATGGGGCTTTATTCATAAAAAAAGTTTTCTTTTTATCACTTCGGACAATAACTCAAAAAGGCTTTTACCAATGTCCATGAAACTTTGGTGAATTGTTTATATCTATTTATGTAAGCTCCCTTTCAATTTTTATAAATTTCAGATTTTCAGTTTTGGATTTATGGGGCTTTATTCATAAAAAAGGGGGATTTTTAACACTTCTGACAATAACTCAAAAAGGCTTTCACCAAAATCCATGAAACTTTGGTGAATTGTTTATATCTATTGATGTAAGCTCCCTTTCAATTTATAAATTTCAGATTTTACATTTCCGTGTTATGAATTTTTATGCTTAAAAAAGGGGGGATTCCAATTTTGGGACAATACATTTGAAGGATAAAAGACAAGTTAAAAGAGCAACGGGCGTATCATGCGCCAAAGCGCAGCCCTTTATTGATGAAGCTGAAGTCCAATCAACTTGAAACTTGGTACACATTTACCTTATGATATGATCTTTCTTATTTTAATCGTCCTGAATATGCATGAAATATTTGCCACTGGACGTTAAGCAACCAACAATCAATTCTTATTTTAAAACAAAATTAGATATAAATTAAAAGTGTGAGTTTCAGGTTAAAAAATTTTGGTCAAGGTAGTTTTAGATGAAGTTACTTGAAACTTAGTACACATGTTCCCTTTTGATTAATCTTTTTACTTTTAAGGCCAAATTAGATTTTTTACCCACTTTCACGGTCCATTGACATGGAAAATGATAATGCGAGTGGGGCATCCGTGTAATTTGGATACATTCTTGTTTTTAAATGTTTTCCTCAGGCTATACAGGCCACGTCATAGATAAATCTAAAAACAACTTCGCCCGGAATAAGAGTATGAATAATAGTAATTTTACTAAATTTATCCAAAACAGAGCCTAAATGATTAATAAAAAAACAGTTGCTGTGAGTCCCAAAACTTTCCGCCTGACTGATGATTTTGACCCATCCGAGAGCAACTTTAAGTTAAACCGCAATACTTTTATTGATATTCTCTTTATCTTAGTTTCCATCTTTCTTCGAAATATCCCAAGTTTTGTAAAAAAAAATGTGAACATATTCGATTTCAACATTCATAATTAAAAAAAACCAACAACATAAGAACTGAATTTCAAATCATGATAGCCTTTTGATAATCTAACTTTTCAGATGATTTTTGTTCTTCAAAGGAACACATTTCAAGCCAAGAATATTTTGTTTTTGATGTTGACCTCATATAGATATATCAGTATATTTCAAAAGCATAAAGACCTGAACATAAACTGCAGAAACTTGACATGGAAAGTTATGGCGAAAATGAGTACTCCATTCTATAAGTTTTTTTTAAATTTATTTCAGCCACCATTCGATTTCAACATTCAATATTTGTTATCAACATTCTACATTCGTATTCAACATTAGATTTCACAACCAACATTCGTTTTTCAATATCTAGCATTCAATGTTCAATATTCGATTTCAATATTCCTCATTCCGGTTATTTAACAGGTTTCAACAATTTTCAAAATTGTAAATGGGCTAACACCGGATTACTTGGCAATTCTAAATATTGATGATGTGCAACGCCACAACTTACGATCTGTCTCTAATAATGATCTTTTTGTTCCAAGACCAAATACAAATTTGTATAAAAAATCTTTTCATTACTCTGCAACCAAAGTATGGAATAATTTACCACTCGAAATAAAATTGTCCTAATGTGGAATTATTCAAGAAACATAGTTATAATCATTTTCTTGAAAATTATATGCAAGTCAAATAATTTGTTTTTCTCTAACAAAACTATATCAAATATTTTTATTTATTGGCCTTTGTATATTTCAATGATTGAATTGTTGTATATACTATATATAGTAATATATATTGTAATTTAATGTATCAATGTTAACTGTATGCATGTATTTTGTTTGAGGGCCTCAATGAAAATTAGACTATTTCTAATTGAGTTACCCTCTTTAAATAAAGAATTTATAATTATTATTAATATTATTATTAACAATCAACGTTCCACATTTTCTTGAAAAATGTACGGATATTGGGGACTTTTCCGTCTTTGTTGATTGATTAGTTCTGCTTAACCCGGAAGTTTGAAACAAGGAAGTGATTTGATTGAAGACAATAAAGATAGTTGTACACACTGTAGGGAAGGAAATCTTGTGTATGCATCTTATTTACGGTACCAATTAACAAAACTGACATTACAGGTAAACGACTAGAATGGTTACAATTTCCTCAATTTGAACCAGAGACGTATAATGTTCTTGTCGAAATAACCATATACTAGAAAACAAAACATTTTCCCAGTATATTCAGAAAGTTGAATGGGGCAGTATTTGGAAGAAGAAGAACTTTTATCATCATTTATGATGGTGGTATTGGACTACTCATAATCTTTTTCTAAATATTTCAAGTTGACATTTTTTATTATGAGATTTCATGCTTACAGACTGATTTTGCATGCTTTGTGCAAGTACATATTGCAGGGGCATATTTGGGCGGGGGCGTGGCGGATGTGCGCCCCCCCCCCCCCCCCCCCTTAAAATTTGCAAAGCATGGGTCGTTTTCAACTTGTTTAAGTATCAGAAGAGACCATTACTTCTTAGGCACTACTTCTTAACATTCAAAGTATATAAAACAGTCAGTTTAAGTAACCAGTGACTTTCTATACTAAGTAACTTAGTAAAAGAATCAACATGTTTACTAATCAACTATAAATATTGTATACTTCAAAGGAAGGTGTCTGAAAAAAAAATATTTTAGCATTTAAAGTACAAAAAAATGTTATATTGTATTTGCCGTTTTTATGATCAATTTCTTTGATAATCGAAGTGCCAAATTATATATACCGTATTACATGCATGGCTGGGATCACCACAAAATATAAATAACTTCGTAAATGCATCTCATTCTGATTTTAGTGGTTTGTGGTGAACACAGTATAGAGTCAGTATATATGTCTGGCACAACCTCCGAAAATCCAAAAAGTAAAAACAGATATTATGAAAGGAAAATTGAAAATCACGGCGAAAAGTCGAAATTTTCGTTTGCAAAATCTAATACTAGTATCTAGTATTGGTCATGTGAGCTGATCTGTCTTGTCTCACTTTGCTTCCAGAGATCCGCCCGTCTATCTGTCAACTCTTTGCATTTCCATCGTCCTAACCAAGTTTGTCGAGGATGGTGTTATGGAGTGATAAAGTAATTCTTAAGTGAAACGCATTGACGATCTGCAAACAAGGGCTTCTTATTTTTGTGCTGTTTCTGTTTTTTTCTGTTTAAAACAACTACCAGCACCAATGTCTTTCAAAGATTATAGTTGACTGAGATATTTATTACTGACATATAGATTATTTTAGAAGTGCTGGTGTCTTGTAGATTGTTGTCAGGTTGGATTTAGGTGGCTTCTACTTGAAACTTTAATTTCTTGCTGACTGTACCTCAAAAAAGTTCGAAATACCTACATTCCACCCCTTTAGAAGAATATTTCAAAAAAAATATCAAAGTTGCGGCCCCCCCCCCCCCCCCCCCCCCCCCTAATCTGAAATCCTGGATCCGCCCCTGCATATTGTCTGGCTTGTGTTAAAAGACGAAGAGCAGAGACAGCTTAACCTATTTGTTTAATACTATATTTCAGAGAGTAAAAGAGCTTGATGCTTCATATTTTTATGCACAGATTTGTTGAGTGACAAAGTTTCCACTAGTCATATGTCCATTTTCCTTTAACTCTTTTGAGATGCTTACCAAGTGTTCTTACTTTGTAGCTGATACATCATGCAAGATGGCCATCAAGAAAGGACTTAGTTTAACATAGGACCCTACGGGAAATGCATACAAACGTCTTCTTAAAGAGAACCCCTGAATGGAATGAAACCAAAAATGGCATGAATGTTCCCTGATGAGGTGCTAACCAAGTGTTGTTACTTTGTAGCCAATCGATCATCCAAGATGGCCACCAGCAGGGCACTTAGTTTAACACACAACCCTATGAGAAATGCCTACAAATGTCTTCTTTTAGAGATCACAGAAAGGAATTCAATATTAAACCATTTTTGGCCTCAATCATTTTTTAAGGGTATCTTTTATAATTTTTATCTTTTTTTATATGATTTCAAATCCCAAGTAGAGTCAGGTGAGATTCACAGGCTCTTGAGAGATTCTAGTTTAGTTTTACTGCACATACACTTTAAAACAGACATCAATTGAAATCCTAGATTAAAAGCAAATTTAGGCTAAATACAGTTCTTATCCCACCCTGCTCTTTGACTGCAGAGAAATCTTATCAAAATTGAAAGGCTAATAGATGAATAGAACAGTTGGTGGACATTTTTTTTATTTATTTATTGTTAAAAAAGTGTATGAAAAATACAATGCTCCAAGGCAAAGATCAATAAAAGAAAAAAACCAACTGCCATATTCATGACTTAGTACACATATTTTCTGAAGAAAGTGATGGGTTTAACCTGGGATTATAGTTTGTAGCTAAACCTCCCACTTGTTAGTTGTTTATTGTTCCATTATATTGAAAATTTGGGTGAGCAATCTAAAATTGAATAAAATAAAAATGCTTTCTACTTCTACTTTACAGGTAGATTTTGATGGCGAGACGTCAGTTACCCCTACCAGATGGCATAGCTCCATCAAGGAGAGCACCACCTGTAAGTCAGTACTATTGAGAAGTGAAAAATCATATAGATATATGAAGATGTGGTATGCGCCAATGAAACAACTCTCCATCCATGTCACAATTTATAAAAGTAAACCATTATAGGTCAAGATACAGACTTCATCATAGAGCCTAGAGTCACACCGAACAGCCAGCTATAAAGAGCTCTAAAAATTTCTAGTGTAGAACCATTCAAACGGGAAAACCAGCTGTCTTATCTATATATATAAAAAACAAGAAACGCCTTTGAACCAGATAAATATTGACTAAATTTCAATACATTTATTTTCCTGTTTCATTTCCAGAAGATCTCTTAGGCTTAAATTAAAATATTGTTTGTTTGCCCTTTACCGACCGACCCTACATTTGCCCTATAAATTCTTTCCGCCAGAAAATCTTTTATTTATATTTACCAGCAAGATTTTATTTTATTCTATTTTGTCGTTCCTACCAAAAATCTTATATTTGTTTTTCCCGCTCAAAACTTTTTTACCGGAATCCTCGGTTTTATCTTTACCGTATAAGGTCTAGTCTGTTTGGTATCACGTGAGCTTATCACGTATCATGATATGACGAACATCTTCACTAGCCAAGTTTTACGATCCACTCCCCCTTTAGTGAAGAGAGCGGGAGTGGATCGTAACCCTTCGCTAGTGAAGATGTGACGTACGTTACTCTGTTAATTTTTATACTTGAAGAGCAGCGTTCATTTACAAAATTATCAACGTGTGTACAAACTATTTTGTGTACGTTGTATTTTATGAAGGGATGGCCTTTTGTGATCCGTAGATCAGGATGATTATGTTAACGATGACTTCGACCAGCATTGCTATATTATTTATATCTTACATGAACCAAAGGTGACAAAAGCCTGTAACGTGGAGAATATATGGCAGTAAAATCCCCCAAGTTTTCCATAAAGATCATTTATAAACGCGATTTTAAATAAGTGACAATTGAGTTTCAAGTCATTGGAAACATAGGCACACACGAAAATTTAAACACTCTAGGGACTTTTTCTACTAGTAATGTATGTCTGCCTGGACATATTTTACCAGGACAAAAAAGAAAAATCACAAAAATACTGAACTTAGAGGAAAATCAATTGGGGAAGTCCATAACCACATGGCAAAATCAAATAACAAAACACATCAAAAACTAATGGACAAGAACTGTCATATTCCTGACTTGGTACAGGTTTTTTCAAATGTAGAAAATGGTGGATTAAACATGGTTTTGTGGCGCTAACCCCCTCACTTTGATGACAGTCTCATCAAATTCTGTTATATTTACAATGATGCTTTAACTAAACAGACACAATAAATAAAATAGTCAAAATATGAGTACAGCAGTCATCATCGTGACAAAGTTATCTCTCACAGAAAACCTTTAGGTAGATGTAAGCGTATAAGGTACGTAGTACAGAATATTAATACAAGTTAAAACTCTTCAAAGTTCCAGGCATATAAGTGTTGAAAATATGTGGCACAGCTCTATATTTTGATATTTGAAAACAAAATAGTAGTGGCTGTGCATATGAATTAACTTGACATTCTACATGATATTTTTTTTTTCAAAACTTCCTAGGAATATTATATTAATAGTCCCAGAAACTTATTAGCAATTTTTGCTTTTGCCAAAAAAGCAAAGCAGACAAAAATAACATTAAATGCAGATTTTGTATCTATAAAATAAAATTTTTATACCTACCAGCCTACCAATGACAAAAACTATACCGAGTCAAGTTATTTTTTTTGGGAAAAAAAAATAAAAAAAATTTCCTACCTACCTACCCTGTTTCAAAACATAGGGTCGGAAAAGGGCAAACAAACAATATTTTAATTTAGGCCTTACCTATAGAGTAAAGGAGTAAAGTTCAAATTATTCAAGAAGATCAGGGCACTTTACTTACAATTAAAAAACTTCCATCCACATATTTTCTGCTAAAACTTAAAAACAGGTTATATGGAGCTTTTTTGTAAGTAGCCACTTATTTTTTGTATTATTTAATAAGAACATCAGCAGTAGGTAGATATAGATATATTAAGATTATTAAAATCTTGAAAACAAGGAAGAGATTTATACATACACACTTCATGTGTAAGTATAACTTGCCATTAAGTGTGAGACAAGGCTCAGCTGTACTTTGACCTACATGTATAATTGTTTACTTTTTACACATTGTGACTTGGATGGAGAGAGATTTCATTGGCACTCATCCCACATCTTATAATAGGACCCACAATTTTTTTTTTGAGAATGTATAATGGTATGATGTAGTCGTTTGCTCCGTTTGGTTTCCAGACAATAAATTTATGAATGCATCTCTTTGAGATTTAATTGGAAGGTTCAATACAATGTACCACTAAAGGAAGATTTGGATTGATTTTTGGGATGATGGTCCCAACCATTTAGGAATTAGGAGCCCAAAAGGGGCCCCAAAACAAGCATTTTTCTACCTTCAGGATAAGAACTTGTGTGTATGTATTTCAATTGCTCTGAAAATGGACCACAATGGTAAATACCACAAGTAGAAGGTTTGGATTCATTTTGGGGGTTATAGTGCCAACAATATAGGAATTAAGGGCCAACAAGGGGCCAAAACAAGCATTTTTATAGTTTCTGGACAATAACTTGTGTGTAAGTGTATGGATCTCTCTGATGTTATACCACAAAGTTCCATATCACAAAAGGAAGACAAGAATTGAGACTGGCTATTGCCCCATTCTCGTACGAATTAGGGGACCAAAAACCAGCATTATTCTAGTTTCCAGAAAATAACTTGTGTTTAAAAGTATGGATCTCTCTGAAATTGTACAACAATGTTTGATACTAAAAAGGAAAGACTGGGATTGAGTGTGGGGTTAATTGCTTCAAGGGGGGATTCAAAATGATTGGAGGAGTTCATTTTGTTTTTCTTCAAAGTTTGAATTAATTGCACAGTACAATGTATTGCACAATTGATTTCTAAGATAATGAAATTTTTTTGTGTCAGAAACCTAAATTATGTCAAAAATTGATCACAATCCAAATTCAGATAGTATCAAGCTTGAATATTGTGTCCAAATTTGCCCCAACTGTTTAGGGTTTAACCTCTGTAAGTGTATCAGGTGCACTCAGTGAAGTATTTTATTTCTATTTGTATCTTATTTCAGTTTCAAAGTTTTTGAAAATGTATTATAACCCTTTGAAAATGAAATATTTCAATACAGATTGCTTTTTAAGGAGAGATGTTTATGTAGGGTTGCCACTACCTGACTTCCTTTAAAATAAAATACAAACATGCCTGTGATAAGTGTTGGGTTATAAAAACATGATGTTAAATTGATTTGACCTCTACAGGGGATCTCAGTGGGGGGTTCTGATCCCAGATTCTGCTTACTGTTTTGTCAGATTCCTGTATCCTGGTTTAATAGTGAGTGCTTACACTACATGTATGTAAGCAATTCTCATTTTTAGCTCACCTGGCCTAAAAGGCTAAGTGAGCTTTTCTCACCACTTGGCGTCAGGCATCTGGCGTCGTTAACTTTTACAAAAATCTTCTCCTCTGAAACTACTGGGTCATATTTAACCAAACTTGGCCAAAATTATCATTGGGGTCTCTAGTTTAAAAAATGTGTCTGGTGACCCGGCCAACCAACCAAGATAGCGGCCATAGCTAAAAATAGAACATAGGGGTAAAATGCAGTTTTTGGCTTATAACTCAAAAACTAAAGCATTTAGAGCAAATCTGACAAGAGGTTAAATTGTTTATCAGGTTAAGATCTATCAGATGAATTGGAAAACCCGTTGTTGGGTTGCTGCCCCTGAATTGGTAATTTTAAGAAAATTTTGCTGTTTTGGGTTATTATCTTGAATATTATTATAGATAGAGATGAAATGTAAACAGCAATAATGTTCAGCAAAGTAAGATTTACAAATAAGTCAACATGATCGAAATGGTCAGTTGACCCCTTTAGGAGTTATTGCCCTTTATAGTCCATTTTAACCATTTTCATAAACTGTAAATCTTTACTAACATTTTCCACTGGAACTACTGGGCCAAGTTCATTATAGATAGAGATAATTGTAGGCAGCAATGATGTTCAATACAAACACATCACCATCACCAAAAACACAATTTTGTCATGTTACCATCTGCGCCCTTTGTTGTTAAATATTCACATAGACCAATAGTCATAAATTTTTGTAAATTTTTGCAAATTTTTTGAAAATATTTTCCACTGTAATTACTGGGCCAAGTTCATCATACATTTTTTAGATACAGATAATTGTAGCAACAAGAATGTTCAATAAAGTAAGATCTACAAACACATCACCATCACCAAAACATAATTTTGTCATGAATTTATCTGTGTCCATTGTTTGATATGTACATAGACCCAAGGTGAGCGACACAGGCTCTTGAGAGCCTCTAGTTTTTTAATTTCACGTGTCCCACTAGACTTCATTTCCCATTTTCCCAGCACAATAATTTGACTTTCACGTGTCACCCTTACCAAAAAATCAGTAATCCCATGTCACGCTTAGACCCCAATGAGAGCCACTCTACAATCAGTGCTGTTAGATGATTATACTTACAGCATTGATGTTCTGTTTATATTTTTGTATTTGCAGCCATTACCAGCTGATGATGAGTTCCCACCACCTCCAGTACCTAGCAGACCGTTACCAGGGAGACCAACACCATCAGTTCCATCTGGTCCACCAGCGGTACCAACCTCTAGCAGACCTTCTGTACCAAAACCACAGGCTCAAAAGGTAATGAAGGAAGAAACCAATACACATGTAACATATTGAAACTTTGTTAAATGATAAATGCTACTTGGTGGAGTTCTGATGGACAATCTGTTTTAATATTTTTATGCTCCATTTATTGGCATTATGTTTTCTGGTCTGTGCGTCCATTTGTCTGTTAGTTCATTTGCTTTTCTGTCCTGCTCCAGGTTAAAGTTTTTGGTCAAGGTAGTTTTTGATGAAGTTAATGAATTTTAGTACACATGTTCTTTTTGATATGATATTTTTTATTTTAATGCTAAATTAGAGTTTGACCCCAATTTCAGGGTTCACTGAACATAAAACATTATAGTGCTAGAGACACATTCTTGTTACTCTTTCTTTCATTTGATTAACAGTTGAATCTCATCTGATCCAAGGGATCAAGTGAGATATTCTAAGCATTTGGTGTCCGTCGTTGTTTTTCCTCATCCTCAACCGATCCAAGGGATCAAGTGAGCTATTCTTAGCATTTGATGTCCGTCGTCGTTTTTTCCACATTCTCAACCATTAATTTTTATAAAGTCTTCTTCTCTGAAACAACATGGCCAATTAAAAACAGATTTTGTGGTTTTGCAAAAGTCTGCTAATTAGAAATTTGTAATTTGTTAAAACACTTATACCCATGAAATCCATGAAAAATAGTATTCAATGAATGATAATGAATTCATATTAATTTCCAAACAGTATTTCTTTCTTAATTGAACTTATAAATTGGTATCATTTCAGATGCTTCTGGCTCGAATGGGAGTCTTAAAACACATATTTGTATTCTAATATCTCTAATTAAGGGTGTCAGCTGTATAAATTATGTAACCAGGTACTCATATTTTATTTATATCGTGTTTAAACGTGTAATGAAATTAATAAAAAGTCCAAAAGATTCAATTTATGAATGCATGGACCTGTTACAATGTATCAGCATTTCATGTGCTTTTAAGACTAGAGCCATCTAATAATTTATCAGTATGACCCTCAAATACTGCCAATTGTATAACAATGTATTATGATCTTTCAAATCCGTTTAATTTCATATTGAATATCGAAATATATGTTATCATTATTGGCCAGAGGAGTCAAAGAAATGGTAATTCCTTGTGTCTCCCTTGATTTACCTTTCAATCTGGACATTATTTTCTTTTTAACGAATGAACAACATGCTGAACTTATGAGTAACCCACCTCCTCTGAAGTTCAAATAAGTCGGGTGTCACAGATTTTTTGGAGGAAATGGGAGTACCCAGAGGGAACCATGATCTTAGGCAGGATGAAAATGGACAATCATGTCAATTAAAAAATCAAAGTGACTGATAGAACTACACATTGTATGAATACAAATGTGTCGGGAATAAATTACACATTGTATGAATACAAATGTGTCTGGAATAAATTACACATCTTTTGTCAAGACTGCAACAATAGTCTAATAATAGAAACTTAGAAATGTGGTTTCTAGCTTTTGCATTGGTGGTGTCTGGGACGAATACATTGAATCTATACAATCATTTATTAGTCCTAGTTGGCATCAGTAACTGCTTGAGTTTGTGATTAGGCTGCAGTAGGGAAACATATTTTTTGGCTATCTGTTTATGACATTTTTAAACAATAATTTGTAGTTACTAACTTTTAGAACATTGTATTTATATGCTTTAAATCAATTTCATGCTCTCTGAAGTCGTAAAGGAGGTACATATGGTAACAATTAAATTAGTTAAATGAAAGATATGCATGTTATACAGTCTACTGTGGATTCATCATTATTTGTTGGATATCAATTTTCACGGGTTTCGTTGGTACAAGTAAACCACAAATTCAAATGCTCAACGAATCATAAATTTTCATAGGGTTTGTATGCAGATATAAGTAAAACCTGGTATTCAATAATCCACGAAAAATGTTAGTTTTCATCAATCCACGAAAATTGATACCAACGAAAATAAATGAATCCACAGTATTTTTCCATATTTGTTTATTTCTTTGGCTATATATACATTGTTTTTTTGTTGCATGTTTTATTTTTTTGTGAAGATATTTAATTTTTGGGAAACTATCTTAAAATTTTATCACATTCATCAAGTATTTCTTGTCTTATTCATTTCTTAGAATTTTAACATACATATATTTCTGGGAATTTTTATTGGCCCAAATTATATGTAGATTTATAAAACCTATACTTTTAAATAGGAAAAAATGTTAATATTCCTAGTTTGAATACTTTTTTTGTTAGAATAACACATGTACTAGAAGGACTTACTTTTTATTAGCTCACCTGGCCCGAAGTCCGGCGTCGTCGTTAACTTTTACAAAAATCTTCTCCTCTGAAACTACTGGGCCAAATTAAACAAAACTTGGCCACAATCATCACTGGGGTATGTAGTTTAAAAATTGTGTCCGGTGACCCGGTCAACCATCCAAGATGGCTGCCATGGCTAAAAATAGAACATAGGGGTAAAATGCAGTTTTTGGCTTATATCTCAAAAACCAAAGCATTTAGAGCATATCTGACAGCAGTGAAATTGTTTATCAGGTCAAGATCTATCTGCCCTGAAAATTTCAGATGAATCGAACAACCTGTTGTTGGGTTGCTGCCCCTGAATTGGTAATTTTAAGGAACTTTTGCTGTTTTTGGTTATTATCTTGAATAATATTATAGATAAAGATAAACTGTAAACAGCAATAATGTTCAGCAAAATAAGTTTTACAAATAAGTCAGCAGGACCGAAATGGTCAGTTGACCCCTTTAGGAGTTATTGCCCTTTATAGTCAATTTTTAACCATTTTTTTGTAAATCTTAGTAATCTTTTACAAAAATCTTCTCCTCTGAAACTACTGTGTCAAATTAAACAAAACTTGGCCACATTCATCATTGGGGTATCTAGTTTAAAAATTGTGTCTGGTGACCTGGTCAACCAACCAAGATGGCAGCCATGACTAAAAATAGATCATTGGTGTAAAATGCTGTTTTTGGCTTATAACTCAAAAATCATAGCATTTAGAGGAAATCTGGCATGGAGATAAATTGTTTATCAGGTCAAGATCTATCTGCCCTGCAAATTTAAGATGAATTGAACAACCTGTTGGGTTGCTGCCCCTGAATTCGTAATTTTAAGGAAATTTTGCTGTTTTTGGTTATTATCTTGAATAATATTATAGAAAGAGATAAACAATATATAGCAATAATGTTCAGCAAAGTAAGATCTACAAATAAGTCATCACGACTGAAATGGTCAGTTGACCCCTTATGGAGTTATTGCCCTTTTTAGTCATTTTTTAACCATTTTTCGTAAATCTTAGTAATCTTTTACAAAAATCTTCTCCTCTGAAACTGCTGGGCCAAATTAAACAAAACTTGGCCACAATCTGTAGACTTTTAGAAAATATTTTCCACTGTAATTACTGGGCCAAGTTCATTATAGATAGAGATAATTGTAACAAGAAGAATGTTCAGTAAAGTAAGATCTACAAACACATCGCCATTATCAAAACACAATTTTGTTATGAATTTATCTGTGTCCATTGTTTAATATGCACATAAACCAAGGTGAGCGACACAGGCTCTTTAGAGTCTCTAGTTTTATGAACTAGCAATTTTTTGTACATTTTCTTTTGTTTTCTTCGCAACAAAGCATATTAGAAACAACTTTTTCAGGATTACAGTTTTTTCCATTTCATAGGCTTTTAATTTTCAAATTGTCAAGAAAAACTCCAGTGGGCCAAAAAAAATTAGGTACAATGTTACAACTTCATGTGATTTTTTCGTTATTTACTTTATAATGTAATGTATGAAAAGACATTATAAATTAGGAGATTTATTTCCCATCAGAAATAAACAGAAAATATTGTAAGTCACAACATGGTAATACAAAAAATGTACAACAATCATCCCTTATCTGAAGTTTTTGTTGTTGTTTATTTTTGTTTAATTGTTTATCCACAATTTCATTCTGGTTTTGGCAGAGCTTATCATTATAAGGTGATCTAAGAGAACTACCTGACAAATAATGGTCATTCCATGGAACATAGTTAGCCATAGGAATCTGATTGCACACATGTAAATATTGCATTGACATATATATGATATAAAGCTAGAATAATGAGTATACAATGAGGACAATCTTGAGGAAGAATTATAAATCACTTAAAGAGAATGAGTACTGTAACTTATAAACCTCAGAGTCCTTTGATGCTTTTTGTCTGTGACATAATAAAAAATAATGCCATTTATATTTCCTGTGGAACTAAATAATGTCAGTACAGCAGTGTTTGATCACTAAGCATTATGAGTGCTGCATGCTAAGGCTTATACATTGTATAAAAAAAAGTCTGTCTGTAAAGTAATTTCTGAGAACGTAGGCTCATGGAACAAAAAGGTCAGTTGATAAGGCATTTTCTGAGCACCTAGGCTTATGTCACAATGAGGTCTGTAGATAAGCATTTTCTGGGCACTTAGTCAATGTGACAATACATTGGTTTTATAAAGTTTTTTTTTATTAATTTAAGTATCCAGAATGTGAACAATGAAAGTTTGTTAATTTTCTTACCAACCGTGTATCATATCTTTTAAAATTTGAGTTTAGTCTATTGTGCAATTTTTTTTGGTCATTTGTCAGTTATGATAAAGCTGTTGCATGTATGAAACTGCATGTTTATAGGTTTATACTATGAGATAATTTGTGGTTTTGTTGAATAACTTATAAATAATGAGTTAAGTGCCACTTCACAGAACAAACCAATTCTACAACCTGCTCCTGATTCTGGTTCAGATGTGGAGGATGACAGTTTTGATTCTGATTCTGACAGTTCCACAAAAAGTTATGAAGATATGTCAGGACAGAGCATAGAACCAGTAAGTAAAGCTGTACATAAGCAGGGATTCAGTAGATACTGTTTAGAAATATGGTACAGACCACCTAAGCGAATTAACTCTTAAAAACCAACTGAATATTTTACTTACATACTTTAAGCAAAGAGAAATCAAGCTCCTCTATTATCAAATAATATTTGTCAAAATTTTATGAAAATCAAATGAGCCAAATCTATGATAGTCATAGTTTTGGATACACCCTTTATTTGTCATTACATAGTTGTTGAAGCAAGTATTAAAAAAAGAACTGAACTGTAGAGCAACCTACAACTTCTTAAATCAAAATCATTTGGACTTTGGTAGATAGAGATTTAAAGGCACATCTACTTATTTCATTTTAAAGTTTTTTTTTAGCTTTTCAATGTGAGATTGAAGTGGAAAAGCAATATAGTATAGTTTTGTGGAGCATTAACATGTTATAGTCCTGAATATGCATATCACTTTGCTGCTGGATGTTAAGCAGTCATCTATCATTCAATATCATCTACTTCATTTGGGCTATAGTGGAGAGTAGTCTCATTGGCAATTATAACACATCTTCTTCATTTGGCCTATAGTGGACAGTAGTCTTTATTAGGGCCCCGCCGACTAAGGCGGGTCGCCCTATAGTGATCAGTCTGTCCGTCCGTCCGTCTGTCCGACTAAGGGGGGTCGCCCTATAGTGATCAGTCTGTCCGTCCGTCCGTAACACTTTCGTGTCCGCTCCATATCTAGAGAACCATTATGATTTCATACTTAATACTTAACATGATTATCAACCAACACCAGAGGGTGTGTCATGTATGTACAACTTTCTAGGTCAAAGGTCAAGGTCAAAAAATTTGGTTTTAGTTGACAACCCCCTGTCCTGTGGTGAAGATCGTGTCCGCTCCATATCTAGATAACCGTTATGATTTCAAAGTTTATACTTGACATCCATTTCAACAACCACAAGAGGGCGTGTCATGATGTATGTACAACTTCCTAGTCAAAAACTTTGGTTTAGAGTTGACAACCCCATGTCCTGTGGGATTGTGTCCGCTCCAAATCTAGATAACGGTTATGATTTCAAAGTTTATACTTGACATCCATTTTAACAACCACCAGAGGGCGTGTCATGATGTCTGTTCAACTTCCTAGGTCAAAGGTCAAGGTCAAAAACTTTGGTTTAGAGTTGACAACCCTGTGTCCTGTGGGATTGTGTCCGCTCCAAATCTAGATAACCGTTATGATTTCAAAGTTTATACTTGACAACCATTTTAACCACCACCAGAGGGCGTGTCATGATGTATGTACAACTTCCTAGGTCAAAGGTCAACGTCAAAAAAACTTTGGTTTCAGTTGACAATCCTGTGTCCTGTGGTGAAGATTGTGTCCGCTCTATATCTTGAGAACCATTATGATTTCAAATATTATACTTGACATCCATTTTAACCAACACCAGAGGGTGTGTCATGATGTATGTACCACTTCCTAGGTCAAAGGTCTGTCTGTCTGTCTGTTGGTCTGTCCATTGCTAACAAATTTGATCCACACTATATTTTGAGAGGACAGCTGTTATTATTTCATACTTTATACCTGACAAACATTTTCAACTTAACATATATATAAACCAACACCAGAGAATGTGTCATAATGTATGCATCCTAGGTCTAAGGTCAGTCTGGGCAGCACCTTTAAACATATTGTTCAAACATCAATCCATACATCCAGAAGTCACCTTAGAGTAGTCAACAATTAGTTCACATCATGCAGTCATATCACTATTATACTATGAAAGTAAGATGAGAATATTTATCAGTTTTAACTTAAAATCTTAGATTGAAATCACACATGAGACTCCTTAGAGTAGTTAACAATTAGTTCACATCATGCAGTCATATCACTATTATACTATGAAATAGTACTATCACTATTACCCCACGTTATTGACAGCGGGGCCCACAGAGATGGCTTCCATCTCAATGATATCTAGTTGCCAATTATAACATCTTCTTATTTTTATGTTTACAGCCTATTCCAGATATACCAAAAAGAGGCTATAAAGATAACAGAACAAGGCCGCCACCACCTCCACCAGCAAACGTCAAGGTTACTGTTGTCATGGCAACTGTCATCTGCTTCTATTGCACTGTCTTTTGCAGTTCAATAACATTTTGATTGAATTGACAAGACTATGAACTTATATCTATTTAATCTATTAATATACTTGTGAAATATTTGTGCATATCATTCTCATCTTGCATTTTGGCTCTGTAATTTTGTACCATAAAAAAAGGAAAGATAATTAACAGGCTATTATTTGAACTTGGAATTATTTTTAATTATGGAATTTGCTTGATTTCTTGTTATTGAACTTTTTAATAAATTCCATGTTTATTCTGTACTGAAATGTTCTGTGCTGTGCACAACACTTTCTATTATAAAGAAAATAGTATATTTTCAATAGAATCTACTGTGCCGTGCACAACACTATCTAACCAAAATATATTGTAAGGAAAGTGTTATTAACTGCTCAAAAGATTATTATACCAAATAAACATGGAATTTATGAAAAATTTTAAACACAAGAAATTATGCAAATTCCATAATTAAAAATAATTCAATGTTCAAATAATAGCCTGTTCTATGTCTTTTATATATAACACACATTGACGTTTTCATGTTTATCACTTTTATCTTCACATATCTTGGTGTACTTAGTAATTGTTTGAATTACAAATTTCTATATATTTTCTAAATTTTCTCAAAATTTCCTGAAGTTTTAACCATACTTGAAGTTCATTAATCATAAGTTCACTAAAATCATTCTGACAAGTTCATTATTTCTACAATTCAATTATTGCATGATTTTTATCTGTCATAAAATATAGCACATAGTAGCATTTATAATACAAATCTTCCCAAAAAAATAAAAACAAAAAGATGTTAAAAGTGTGTGTTTTATCCTTTCCTTCCTACACCCACCTAAATTCCCAACATTATTAAGTCGTCATTTCATATTTGTTTCGTTTAACAAGCATAACATAAAAAATAAAAATAAGTGACAATTTTTTTTAAAGTAGTTTAAAGGGTCACTAGCTAAGAGATATTTAAGATATTATTTTTTTTGTTCAGTCATTAATTGAAGTGAAATAGTGAAATAATACTTCAATTTTAGCAGCCAGGTTCACTTTTGTCAAAATAAGCTAAGAAACATTGATGATGAATTATTCACTTGCCAGTAAATAATTCTACCTCATTGAATCCCTATACATGCAAACTTCAATTTAACCCTTAGATAGTGATGGATAATGCATGAATTGTATGTGTTGATTTATTTAAAGGAAAAGAATGTCAACATTGAAAGTGAAACAAAATTGATTGATTGATTCGATCCACATTAAATCTTTCTTATACATGTAAAAACAATGAGTAACATATAGATTTTAATGGATGAAATAAAATTAAACAGACCTAGAAAAAATCCAATTGCAAGAGTTTCTATCTATTTCTATCTATATTTTTGTTTTTTTCACGTAAACATTTTTTGACCATTGGATGTCTTCAGAGGTCAACTTGATAGTTACTCAAATGGCGTCTAGACTCTAATACACACAAAACAAAGCTACATATTCTCAAGCCTATGCACTTTAAATTGTTTATTTTAGACTTTTTTTTATAATTTTGATAAATGTTTTACATAGTTGTAGATCAAGTATGAGAATTTGAGTCAAATCGGTGAACACTAATTTGATAGCTAGTGCCCCTTTAATAACCTTGCCTTGTGTCAGAATGCAAATTAACAGCAATTTTTTTTAAAATTATTTGTTTTTTGTGCATTAATTTATTGTTGTGCTAAATGTCATCTGCTAAGAATTATTATGTGTATAAATAAAACAAAAGAAGGACAAAAGAAAATAATGATAAAATTAGAAATGAAAAGTGTTCATTTAATTCTTTCAGATAATTCAAATATGTCATAGTTCTCACATGAACCAACATTCTTACGTGTTTAATTATAAATATGTTTAATTTGTTAATATTGTTATTCATGTTTAAAATATATCTTTCTGTGAAAGTTATCAATGGTTTCAAGACATATCAGATCTTCCATTTTTATAAAAAGATTTTTTTTTGCCCTCTTGTAACATGCAGTTTAATAAATTGAAAAAACGTATTACAAGCAAGACAGTTTTAAATGGTTGCTGGTATATAGATTTGAACCTTTTTTAAACAATGGCGTGTATTGTTGTAGCTTCTAGGCTGTGTTAAATGTGTAGTTGGTGTTATAGCAAACAGTATGCTTGCAGATATATTATGTACAATGTAGGAAGAATAAATAGATATCCAATGCTAGTTCTTTTTGTTCTTATTTAAGATATATATATATATATGCATGGTAAAATATTTTAGGTGAAAGATCAACGTACTTATAATGTTAGTCAAATTTTTCATATGAGTTTATGACTTAAAAATGATAGAATATTAGTTAAGGGCATGATATTGAAAAACAGAGAAGGGGTATTATGGGACAAATAATTATGCTTTATGAAATTTCAGGTTTGTTGGGGAAAAATCTTTTTCAATTTGATATGAATAAAAAAAAAATATCAATTAGTAATGACTAATTTTTTAGCTAGATAAAAGTGAGAAATTGTTGATTTCATTAAGTAAATATCAATAAAACATCTTTTTACACTTTCAGCCACTTCCTGAACCAGAAGTGGAAGAATTGTATGACGAGGGGGATGCAGGTGATATCTATGATGAGGCTGCCATGGGAGGAGCAGGTTCAGAGGTATACAATACAGCTTGATTAAGGATTGAATGTTAAAAAACAATATTAGGGTGTAAAAGCATCGGCCAAAGTACATATCAAAGAAGCCCTTCTATGACCAAAAGATGACGAGTAACGGAGTTATATCAAATTTTTTTTCAATACATTGTTGTGAGTTTGTGACTCTGTCATTTGAAGCATTTGCAGTTGCTTTGCATTTGTTGCCGAATCACCAAAAACTTTATGCTATCGTATTTTTAAAAATAATTTTCAATTGGAAAAATATTTTTCTGTTTTACCTTATAAATTCATTTATACATTATGCAAATATAGATGTGGTAGTCACCACTTGCCGATTGAGTCTGGAAGGTGGCAGGGTTTACCGAGAGAAGACAGAATCTGCCGTCTCTGTGACTCAAACGACATTGGTGACGAATACCATTATATTATGAATTGTGGATCTTTTATGTTTGAAAGAAAGAAATTGTTACCTACATACTGCTGGTCTAACCCTAATATCTATAACTTTGATCAACTGTTTAATTCATGTAATATTGTAATATTAGAAAAAACTATGTAAATTTATCAAAGTTATAAATGTGAAAGTCAGTCATCCAAGTTAATTTCATTGTATTGTTCACACATGCTTGTAAAAATTGTACCTTATAGTTATACCCCCGCTTTAAAAAAGGGGGGGTATACTGTTTTACCTCTGTCTGTCCATCAGTCCGTCTGTCCGTCGTACCGTCCATCAGTCCGTCCATCAGTCCGTCAGTCAGTCCGTCCCATGACACTTTCGTCACATTTTTCTCAGGAACTACAATACAAGGATTTCTGAAATTTGGTTTCAGGGTTTATCTAAGTCAGCTATACCGTGTGATGCGTTTTCAGATTGATCACTTGACAACTTCCTGTTTACCGAACACTTGTATGATTTTACACATGATAGCCAAGTTGAAAATTTTCGCCACATTTTTCTCAGGAACTACAATACAAGGATTTCTGAAATTTGGTTTCAGGGTTCATATAAGTCAGCTATACCGTGTGATGCGTTTTCAGATTGATCACTTGACAACTTCCTGTTTACCGAACACTTGTACGATTTTACACATGATAGCCATGTTGAAAATTTTCGTCACATTTTTCTCAGGAACTACAATACAATGATTTCTGAAATTTGGTTTCAGGGTTTATCTAAGTCAGCTAGACACTTGCATATTTTTACATTATTAATATTATCCACTTGCGGCGGGGGTATCATCAGTGAGCAGTAGCTCGCAGTTTTCTTGTTATATTTATGTATGTTCTCTATAACTATGTAATTGTAGTTTTATGAGAAATAAAGTATTTGTATTCGCAGTCATGAATGTTGCATTTTACTGAGAAATAAAATCTGACTTTGGAGTATTGATTCTTATGAACTATACATGAAATATAAATATTCTGTAATAATGTAGATTTCATCAATCAATTTTTGTTGTGTGTTTTTTCTTTAATGAAATTTCTCCAGATTAGAATTACTGTGTGTTCAATTTACATTTGAAAGTGTTCTGCTTGAGTTTTTGCTCACCTGGCCTAAAAGGACATTCTAAAAAGACATGTGAGGACCTCAAACCATTGTAGCTTCTTGTGCCTTTTCTTTTGACAAAAAAGTTTTTGGTTTCTGTTTCATCTACATCAATTATTGTTAAAGTTTGTTATAAAATAAGTAACATATTTTTAAATTTTGAAAATGTCAGAACCTATCAGACCAGGTTAATATTATACTGCTTATTAATTTTGTGTGTAATCATATATTGATTGACAAACTGATAATTAAAGAATATATTAGTTATATTTAAGAATTGAATGCTTCTTTTTGTAACTTCGTGGTGTGAAAAAGCGTTGACCGAAGTACATTTTGTATGAAACACAGAAGGGCTTCATTCTAAATATGTATGCATGGTCAATGCTTTTACAAACCTATGAAGTTACAAAAAGAAGCAATCTAAACTTATAATTACATTATTTAGCTATGATCATTAAAACACGAAATTTATAGTTTTTTATTTAATTCACCTGTGCGCTTTATTGTAGGACCATGTGTTATCATGAATGAAAAGTTTTATTGAATAATGCAATTGCTTAAGGAATAACATGTGATGTGTAAGTTAGCCAATCAGAATAAAGTATTATAATGAAACATACATCTAATGTAATTATTAAATTTTAATTGACCTTATTATTTTGCAAAGTATGATATAATACTTATTACAATTTTATAGGAAGAAGGTGAAACTTATGATGATGCTGAGATTGGAGATGCAGCTGATGTAAGACATTTAATTATCGTATAAAAATAGTTCTTATCTAAATAAAATCATCATAGATACCAGGATTGAAACTTTGTATTTTCGCCAGGCGCACATTTCGTCTACATAAGGCTCATCAATGACACTGAAACAAAAAAAGTTAGAAAGGCCAAATAAAATATGAAGTTGAAGAGCTTTTAAGACCAAACATTGTTGAAAGTTTTGCCAAATACAGCTTAGGTAATCTATTCCTTTGGCAGAAAAGCCTTAGTATTTTTAAAATTCAAAGTTCAAAACAGTGGATTTGTACTGTTGATCAAACAATCAATGTAAAATGAATTTTCAAATAAATAATGAAAAAAAAAATTGGAGAAGGAAACAAATAAGGGGAAACAATTAACAAAAAAAGATTAAAGTGAAACCAAATAAGAAATGGTGATAGCTTTAATATATTTGAAAACATACACTGTGAAACCAAGAAGGTGTTGTTCAAAGGAACAAGCATGCACAGTATACCTTATTTTTATATTATTCAATAAGACTCTGACATAAATTATTTTGTTTAAAGTAACTTAGTGTTGTTGTCTGTTGTAGCAACAAGAGGAGTATGCTGACTGTCAAGTTGAAGAAGTTGAAGTAAGATTTTATTCAGGAAAAATGTGAATCTTTTGCTTTGTATTATAGTTTACAAAGATGGAATCTTTTTATTTTATAGAACAATTAATTGTACATATACCAGAGATTTACATTTTTCCTCAGATCATTAGTTGTTGAAAGTTGTTATTTTTTTTTAAAGAAAATTGCCCATGTATATTTTAGGGAAAGTGTTTTTAAAATAATTAAAAATTACAAACTGTACCTGTACCAAATTCACCAAAGACATTGCAGTATTCAGTATTTTAACAAATGCAGTATTTCTTGTATTATAAAGTAGATTTCTGGTATATTGATGCCCATTATATATTTCTAACACTACTGAACACAAACTACATGGCGATATAATTATAACACATGCTCTTCAATTATATGTGTCTTGTAGACGGATTAAACAACTAATAGTAAACCATGTATTTCTTCATTTATATAGATACTGTGATTGGTTGATAAGACAATCTTTTAGTTTTTAACCTCTTTTTGATCAGTAACTCTTGTAACATTTATTGAAGTCTGCAGTTCTTACAAATAAATTGATAATACTAAACCAAAAAAAATAAATTTGTTTTCTTCTAATTTGTGAATAACTGTAGACCGCCTTATTAGATATATTGAATAAGAAATATACTGAAAATAAGGTAATGATTTATATATTCCCTCACCAGTAAATCATGTATTAGAATTTTTCTCTTATATATTGAATGATTCTAATTGGATTTTTTTTTTCATCTTAAGCCTCCACAAGAAAGCTATGATGAGTTTCAAGGTGTAGCAGCGGATGTAAGTATTATTTTGTAGACAGGATTCTTGAAAATGTACTGGAGTTGGTACTTTGTAAGTTAAAAAAGTTTCTTGAAATGATATGGGAATACCAGATTTACTGCTTATTATTTCAAGATTGTACATTATAACAATAGGGAAAAGGACGCATGATTTTATATGAAAAATACCACTATAGATTCACAGAAATCAACAAAAATTGGTATCCAACAAAAAAAATGAATCAAAAGTACTACTGTGAAAGTACTTTAATTCCTGGGTATCAATTTTCGTGGTTTGAGGAAAATTCACATGTTCCCGGGTTTTTAAATTCGTGGATTTTACGTTTCTAAAAATAAAAAAAAATAAAATTAAAGCCAGGTTACAAATAGTTTGGATTGAGGAAATTGCAAAGTAAACATTAATCAGTGTAAATCGTAGTGATAACACTTATTAACCCATGATGATTAAAGACCATTGAAGGTGTTAATAAGGCCATACACATGTCCCCAAAAGAAAACAGTAAAATAAACAAATGCTATAAACATATCTTGAATTGTCAAATAATTCTTATCAAAATCAAACCCAGCATGAAATTATAAATTCTCATATGTACGAGAACTACGAGGATATAAAATGAACACTTTATCATACTAGCATACCAATACTGGAAATTTGACTTTCATCGATCAAAAATATTTTTGAGAGAAGTAAATTATCAAAAGTTGTACAGTTTAGATATTTAAGATAAAATGGGTGTAATCATGCATGCGGTTGTAGTTCTATGACTGCTATTATAGAATTCTTAGATTTGGCGTTATTAAATATATTCTCTAGATCAGGTCAGTATTCAAACCTACCGATGGGGATCTTCTCATGTCTTGATTTGCACAATGGTTGTTTTATTTCGTTGTACACTTAAATTCGTGGATAAAGCCATCCACGAAAACCATGAAAATTGGTACCCCACGAATAAAAGTACTTTCACAGTATATACCTAGAAGTTGCTGATTTAATTCAGTGAAAAACCAGAAGCATTTATTTGAATATATCAACCTTTTTAATCACCTTATCCCCTTTGTTTTTTTTATTAAGCGATGACAGCCATTTATAACAATTATGTGATGATTGGAGTAATTATTGTATTTTTCCTTGCTTTTTGTAGGACACATATGAAGTAGAAGAACCCCAAGAAGAGGTTAGTACCTGTAACTGAGATTGAACAAGGATATTAATTATGATAAGAAAATCAAGACTCATTTATAGCTCACCTGGCACAAAGGGCTAGTTTGAGCTAATCCCATCACTTAGGGCCTATCATCCTTTACATCATTTTTTCTCTAAAAATGTATGGCCAATTGGAGAAAATGCAGCCACAATCATCCTTAGAGTATCTAGTTTTAAAAATATATCTGATGAGCCAGCTTGCCTTTATATAGTGTTGTCATGGCTAAAAATAAAACAAAAGGGATAAAAAGAAAAAAAAGAATAATTTTTTAGTGTCCCCTTGCTTGTAGTGTATGCCCTTATATTTTACAGTTATGTTTTTTTTGCTTTTGAGAGAGCTATCTATTAGTTTTTGTTATTACATTTTTTTTCTATTTCTTAAAATTTGAATTTAGGTTTTAAACTTGGTGGATAGTTGTCTTATTAGCATCATACCACATCTCCCTTTTTTATATTGATTGCAGGGTTTATTGCTCGTGCTGTGTGTATGCTGTAGAATGTGTCCCCCTGTTTGTAGTGTATGCCCTTACATTTTACAGTTATGGGTTTATGCTTTTGAGAGAGCTGTCTACTAAAAATTTTTATTATCACGTTTTTGCTATTTCTTTAAATTTTAAATTTAGGTTTTGAATTTGGTGGATAGGTGTTGCAATGGCAATCATACCATATTTTATTTCATATTGATTGCAGGGTTTGTTGCTCGTTCTATTATGGCTGCAGAATGTCTCCCTGTGCTTTAAATTGATGCCCTTGTATTTTACAGTTATGGGATTTCTGCTTTTGAGAGAGGTGTCTACTAATAGTTTTTATTATCACGTTTTTGCTATTTCTTTAAATTTTTGAACTTTGGTGGATAGTTTTCTCATTGGCAATCATACCACATTTTTTTTGTTTTTTTATAGACAGCTACTTTAGTACAAATAATCTTGATGTACAGTTCTAAAGATGCATATCAAATTGAAATGTACATTTATAAAGCTGTATATAAACTGTACATCTGTAAAGCTGTATATAAATTTTTCATCTGTGAAGCTGTATATAAACTGTATATCTGTAAAACTGTATATAAACTACATTTTTAAAGCTGTATACAAACTGCAACTGTAAAAATGTATCCACAGTTTATATACTGTTTTACAGATGTATATTTTATATAAAGCTTTATAGATGTACATTTTATATACAGCTTTATAGATGTACATTTTATATACAGCTTTATAGATGTACATTTATATACAGTTTTATAGATGTACATTTTATATAAAGCTTTATAGATGTACATTTTATATACAGCTTTATAATTGTACATTTTATATACAGCTTTATAGATGTACATTTTATATAAAGCTTTATAGATGTACATTTTATATACAGCTTTATAGATGTACATTTTATATACAGCTTTATAGATGTACATTTATATACAGTTTTATAGATGTACATTTTATATAAAGCTTTATAGATGTACATTTTATAAACAGCTTTATAATTGTACATTTTATATACAGCTTTATAGATGTACATTTTATATAAAGCTTTATAGATGTACATTTTATATACAGCTTTATAGATGTACATTTTATATACAGCTTTATAGATGTACATTTTATATACAGCTTTATAGATGTACATTTTATATACAGCTTTATAGATGTACATTTTATATACAGCTTTATAGATGTATATTTTATATAAAGTTTTATAGATGTACATTTTATATGCAGCTTTATAGATGTACATTTTATATACAGCTTTATATACAGCTTTATAGATGTACATTTTATATACAGCTTTATAGATGTACATTTTATATACAGCTTTATAGATGTACATTTTATATAAAGCTTTATAGATGTACATTTTATATACAGCTTTATAGATGTACATTTTATATACAGCTTTATAGATGTACATTTTATATACAGCTTTATAGATGTAGATTTTATATACAGCTTTATAGATGTACATTTTATATACAGCTTTATAGATGTACATTTTATATAAAGCTTTATAGATGTAGATTTTATATACAGCTTTATAGATGTACATTTTATATAAAGCTTTATAGATGTAGATTTTATATACAGCTTTATATACAGCTTTATAGATGTACATTTTATATACATCTTTAAAGATGTACATTTTATATACAGCTTTATAGATGTACATTTTATATACAGCTTTATAGATGTACATCTATAAAGCTGTATATAAAATGTACATCTATAAAGCTGTATACAAAATGAACATCTATAAAGCTGTATATAAAGCTGTATATAAAATGTACATCTATAAAGCTGTATATAAAATGTACATCTAAAAAGCTTTATATAAAATATACATCTATAAAACTGTATATAAAGCTGTATATATGTACATTTTATATACAGCTTTATAGATGTACATTTTATATACAGCTTTATAGATGTACATTTTATATACAGCTTTATATACAGCTTTATAGATGTACATTTTATATACAGCTTTATAGATGTACATTTTATATACAGCTTTATAGATGTACATTTTATATAAAGCTTTTTAGATGTACATTTCATATACAGCTTTATAGATGCATATTTTATATACAGCTTTATAGATGTACATTTTATATACAGCTTTATAGATGTATATTTTATATACAGCTTTATATACAGTTTTATAGATGTATATTTTATATAAAGCTTTTTAGATGTACATTTTATATACAGCTTTATAGATGTACATTTTATGTACAGCTTTATATACAGTTTTATAGATGTACATTTTATATGCAGCTTTATAGATGTATATTTTATATGCAGCTTTATAGATGTACATTTTATATACAGCTTTATAGATGTACATTTTATATACAGCTTTATAGATGTACATTTTATATACAGCTTTATAGATGTATATTTTATATACAGCTTTATAGATGCATATTTTATATACAGCTTTATAGATGTACATTTTATATAAAGCTTTATAGATGTACATTTTATATACAGCTTTATAGATGTACATTTTATATACAGCTTTATAGATGTACATTTTATATAAAGCTTTATAGATGTACAGTTTATATACAGTTTTATAGATGTACATTTTATATAAAGCTTTATAGATGTACATTTTATATACAGCTTTATAGATGTACATTTTATATAAAGCTTTTTAGATGTACATTTCATATACAGCTTTATAGATGTATATTTTATATACAGCTTTATAGATGTACATTTTATATACAGCTTTATAGATGTACATTTTATATACAGCTTTATAGATGTACATTTTATATACAGCTTTATAGATGTATATTTTATATACAGCTTTATAGATGCATATTTTATATACAGCTTTATAGATGTACATTTTATATAAAGCTTTATAGATGTACATTTTATATACAGCTTTATAGATGTACATTTTATATACAGCTTTATAGATGTACATTTTATATACAGCTTTATAGATGTACATTTTATATACAGCTTTATAGATGTACATTTTATATAAAGCTTTATAGATGTACATTTTATATAAAGCTTTATAGATGTACATTTTATATACAGCTTTATAGATGTATATTTTATATAAAGCTTTATAGATGTACATTTTATATAAAGCTTTATAGATGTACATTTTATATACAGCTTTATAGATGTATATTTTATATAAAGCTTTATATACAGCTTTATAGATGTAGATTTTATATACAGCTTTATAGATGTACATTTTATATAAAGCTTTATAGATGTAGATTTTATATACAGCTTTATATACAGCTTTATAGATGTACATTTTATATACATCTTTAAAGATGTACATTTTATATACAGCTTTATAGATGTACATTTTATATACAGCTTTATAGATGTACATCTATAAAGCTGTATATAAAATGTACATCTATAAAGCTGTATACAAAATGAACATCTATAAAGCTGTATATAAAGCTGTATATAAAATGTACATCTATAAAGCTGTATATAAAATGTACATCTAAAAAGCTTTATATAAAATATACATCTATAAAACTGTATATAAAGCTGTATATATGTACATTTTATATACAGCTTTATAGATGTACATTTTATATACAGCTTTATAGATGTACATTTTATATACAGCTTTATATACAGCTTTATAGATGTACATTTTATATACAGCTTTATAGATGTACATTTTATATACAGCTTTATAGATGTACATTTTATATAAAGCTTTTTAGATGTACATTTCATATACAGCTTTATAGATGCATATTTTATATACAGCTTTATAGATGTACATTTTATATACAGCTTTATAGATGTATATTTTATATACAGCTTTATATACAGTTTTATAGATGTATATTTTATATAAAGCTTTTTAGATGTACATTTTATATACAGCTTTATAGATGTACATTTTATATACAGCTTTATATACAGTTTTATAGATGTACATTTTATATGCAGCTTTATAGATGTATATTTTATATGCAGCTTTATAGATGTACATTTTATATACAGCTTTATAGATGTACATTTTATATACAGCTTTATAGATGTACATTTTATATACAGCTTTATAGATGTATATTTTATATACAGCTTTATAGATGCATATTTTATATACAGCTTTATAGATGTACATTTTATATAAAGCTTTATAGATGTACATTTTATATACAGCTTTATAGATGTACATTTTATATACAGCTTTATAGATGTACACTTTATATAAAGCTTTATAGATGTACAGTTTATATACAGTTTTATAGATGTACATTTTATATAAAGCTTTATAGATGTACATTTTATATACAGCTTTATAGATGTACATTTTATATAAAGCTTTTTAGATGTACATTTCATATACAGCTTTATAGATGCATATTTTATATACAGCTTTATAGATGTACATTTTATATACAGCTTTATAGATGTATATTTTATATACAGCTTTATATACAGTTTTATAGATGTATATTTTATATAAAGCTTTTTAGATGTACATTTTATATACAGCTTTATAGATGTACATTTTATATACAGCTTTATATACAGTTTTATAGATGTACATTTTATATAAAGCTTTATAGATGTACATTTTATATACAGCTTTATAGATGTACATTTTATATACAGCTTTATAGATGTATATTTTATATAAAGCTTTATAGATGTATATTTTATATGCAGCTTTATAGATGTATATTTTATATGCAGCTTTATAGATGTACATTTTATATACAGCTTTATAGATGTACATTTTATATACAGCTTTATAGATGTACATTTTATATACAGCTTTATAGATGTAGATTTTATATACTGCTTTATAGATGTACATTTTATATACAGCTTTATAGATGTACATTTTATATACAGCTTTATAGATGTATATTTTATATACAGCTTTATAGATGCATATTTTATATACAGCTTTATAGATGTACATTTTATATAAAGCTTTATAGATGTACATTTTATATACAGCTTTATAGATGTACATTTTATATACTGCTTTATAGATGCATATTTTATATACAGCTTTATAGATGTACATTTTATATACATCTTTATAGATGTATATTTTATATTCAGCTTTATATACAGTTTTATAGATGTATATTTTATATAAAGCTTTTTAGATGTACATTTTATATACAGCTTTATAGATGTACATTTTATATACAGCTTTATATACAGTTTTATAGATGTACATTTTATATAAAGCTTTATAGATGTACATTTTATATACAGCTTTATAGATGTACATTTTATAAACAGCTTTATAGATGTACATTTTATATACAGCTTTATAGATGTATATTTTATATAAAGCTTTATAGATGTACATTTTATATACAGCTTTGTAGATGTACATTTTATATACAGTTTTATAGATGTACATTTTATATACAGTTTTATAGATGTACATTTTATATAAGCTTTATAGATGTACATTTTATATACAGCTTTATAGATGTACATTTTATATACAGCTTTATAGATGTACATTTTATATACAGCTTTATAGATGTACATTTTATATACAGCTTTATAGATGTACATTTTATATACAGCTTTATAGATGTACATTTTATATAAAGCTTTATAGATGTACATTTTATATACAGCTTTATAGATGTACATTTTATATACAGCTTTATAGATGTACATTTTATATACAGCTTTATAGATGTACATTTTATATACAGCTTTATAGATGTACATTTTATATACAGCTTTATAGATGTACATTTTATATACAGCTTTATAGATGTACATCCGATATGCATCTTTAGCTCTGCACATCAAGATTACTTGTACCAAAAAAGCTGTGTAGTATCATAGAATCCCTTAAATATTGATAGACACAATAAGATTGGGCAAATATGTTCAGAATGTCAAAGAGATCAATACCTACTGCCCATTTTTACAAAACTATCAGACAGCTGTAATATAATTTTTTGGGTCTGTCATATATCATGTATACCCACTTCTTGTTCCTGATACTTTGAATCTTTCAATTTATTTAATGAAACAATGTTTTTCTACAAATATTTCTCCAACACTGTGTAATAGAATGACTTCATATTTGATCAGCAGCTTGATAGAAATGAGTTGTAGCATATAAGTGCTTTCTGGATCTTGCAGAAACTGGTGTTCTGTTTTGCAATATTTTGAATTACAATAGGGGGTAATGCTAAGTACTATAATATGTGCCTTCTTCTTACTACCTGGAATCATAATTAAAAAACAGAAAAATATTCTAAATAAAAATAAAAAAGAACAATAGAAAAAAGCCCACTATGGCAGCAGGTCACAGACTAGAAATGTCAGCAAATTGTATGTCTTTAAGCATTGGTAGGAAATAGTTATACATAGATATGTCTAACATACTGAAGATTCTTTTAATAATACATGTACAATGTTTGAAACATAAGTGATAAAACTTGTTGGTATATTTTACATAGGAGATTGGATTAATGGTAAGTTAGACGGGAACTGTTTCAAGTAGAGGCTTTTTTTTTGGTTAATCACTAATATTAATATGTACATGCATTATATATTAAGTAGGCTTTTAAATTAAATTATTGGAGAACATTCTATACAATATATAATATATCCATGAAAGGTTTTTAGATTAATATACAGCTAGATAAAGAAATGTATCAATGTGAGAAAAATATTACAACTACTTTGATTTTATTCAGCCTGCTAAAAACATTTAATGGTACTTCAAATTATTTTTTATTTCTATACATATATTGCAGGGTTTTTCAGCACTTTTTTAGAATTATCATTTTTTTTTAGAACTTATTAACCTATTACACAGTTAGTGTAGGTTTTGTTTTTTCAATACAGTTATAGAACACAAATAATTTTAGATAAGCTTTTTCTTAATTTTTTTTCTTCTACATTATTTAAAATCCCTTTGTTGGCTTATTAATTTTATGGATTGACTTTTTCACTCATTGTTATGAAAAAATATTTAGTTTTGTCTTCAACAATAGATTAACGTATGAACTTAAATTAACATATTCCAAGATAAAAGTTATTTTTTACGGGTATAACACATGACTGTGTCACTGTGTATCTTGAAAATTTCATCCCAAATTTCCCATAAAGCCCCTCCCCCTAAATATTTTAATTGTTTAAAACATAGTGTGTTTATGTTAATTTCATTGTTTACTCTTCATACCAATTATCATGAAACTTCTCAGGTTTAGTACCAATGTACATCCAAAGCACCTTTTGAGATTCAAAATCATTGTGACTATGAAATCCCCATAAAAATTGAGTCCATACCTCCAGAATTTATTTGCTCATATAATAATATGTCAAGAATCAAAGAAATTTTCTTGATTTTGAGATGTCTGTTCAAAATTCAAATTCACAGCTTACCTAGATAATGCACTTCCATGTCTCTTATCCACATGCCTAGCCAAGCATCACACCTTTAATGATATTAAATATTATTAAATACTGCTGGAGGCTGAGAGAAAATATAACCAAGGAGGCTGAGAGAAAATATAACCACCTACTTGCATTAGATATGATAATACAAGATGAACAAAACCACAGTGATCTTAAAATAACATAGTGAATGAAAACAGGGAACAACCTAACCAAAGAGCAGAAAACAGCCCAAGGCCACAAATGGGTATCAAAGACAGTGAGAAGATCTTGCTTGCATATTATGGCCAGATGATACAGTAACATAAAATTTCAGTAAAGAATTCCTCTTCGTTATAAAAAAACACAGTATTGTATTGCATTGAAACTTGAATAAAAAAGTATATTATATTAATTCCTAACTTTTTTGTGTGGACACAGAATAATTTGACTTTCTGTTCAGGATACATTTTGAAGTTTACTGCAAGTGTTCAATTCCACACAATAAAATACAACTATTTACAATCCTTAACTGGTTATAAGGGTATAGCAATGCAGATCTGTCTGACTCCTAACAGTTGTGATAATTAACTTTTCTCATTCATTGTTATTAACTAGACTATGAAACTTCTTGTTGTGCAGTGTGCAGTGGGTGACATTTTTATGCTTCTTTTTGTACTCGCTGGTTTTTGGAATTTTTCAATATGTTGAATGAAAAAACATATTTTCTTCAAATTTTTCTCAGGAACAATTTCATAAAAGTCTACCAATTGGTGTCTCAAAGTATTTGTAAGTTGACAATTTTTTTCTTCAAGTATATGTATTGGTAACTTCTGTAGAATTTTTCACTGAATGTATGTCTTTTAGAAATATAAACATGGCTGTATTTTGTATTTTTCACAATATAGACATATATAAAACTGTATAGTTTGGTGATGAAAGTATTTTTATACTGAAGTTCCAGTATTTTGGTCAGTTAGGTTGAAATAAGGAAACAAAGATTGCAAGAGATTAACTACGATGCAAGGTCCTCATGGGTAGTCAAGACTGATAAAAACCAGCCTTATCGTCGCTAGATATTGTAATTATTTCCACTATGAGAATTAATTCTAATTTAGTTTCTGACATTTTCAGTACCAGGAATGTGACGTAGGAGCACCAGTATCAGAAGAATTGTATCAGGTAAAATATGCACGATGTCAATAAATAATTTTGAGGATTTATCATACAAATGACAAATTCATTGCCAATCATTTCTAAAAGTATAATTAGAAAATTAATGCAATATTTCAGCAGTAGTCAAATTTAAAGCTAATAGGTATATATTTTAAACACATTTATACTAAGAAAGTTCAAAGTGAAGATAGGTCAATAAATTACTTTACCTTCAACTTGATATGATGATTCCTGTTATGGTATTTATACTTTTAAGTATCAAAACTTACATGTCTGTTGAAATCTATAAAAATATATATTATCACAGCTTTTCATCACAAATAGTTATTAATTTTTACAATTTTGTTGACAGATTGCTGATGATGAGACTCCCCCTCCTCCGGCCCCAGCCCCACCAATAGCAGCAGCTCCAGCACTTCCACCACCAAGACCTGTAAGTATTGGTTATTGATGATGAGACACCCCCTCCTCCGGCCCCAGCCCCTCCAATAGCAGCAGCTCCAGCACTTCCACCACCAAGACCTGTAAGTATTGGTTATTGATGATGAGACACCCCCTCCTCCTGCCCCAGTCCCTCCAATAGCAGCAGCTCCAGCACTTCCACCACCAAGACCTGTAAGTATTGGTTATTGATGATGAGACACCCCCTCCTCCGGCCCCAGCCCCTCCAATAGCAGCAGCTCCAGCACTTCCACCACCAAGACCTGTAAGTATTGGGCAGTGTTAACAATTGCAATTGATAGAAAAAGCTCCCTTTTGATTTAAATTTTAGGCTGTTTTTTTTAAATCACCAGCTTTCTCCAGTATTTCTTAATTGATATCCTCAAAACTTTATATTATTGTGAGGTATTGTGAAAGGGAGCCCCCTTCCAATTTTTGGAATTTTTCTGTGTTTTGTTTCAGAGTTATGAAACTCTTTACATTTAAGACAATTTTCACAAATCACACTTAAACTCCAGTATTCCTGGACTGATTTCATCAAAACATCACGTTATTGTGGGAATTGATAAAAGGAGGTTCCCATGTGATTTTTTTTTTAAGTTTGTCGTTCCAGAGTTATAACTAGGACTTTAATTATCAGATTTTAGTATATATTTCACATTTTGTACTTCATTTTGCTTAGACAAATACAAACTGTTTGATGGTTAAACATAACAAACATTTTGATTTCAACAGTTTCCTCAGGTATGTTTTTCTACAGACCCATTTTATTTGCTTTTGATTATAGTAAATTCCTTTGAAATATCCCATTTTTTATTACAACGATTTCCATTTGTTCCATTTGCACTATAAGGTTTGTGTCATGCACTCTCAATGCAGCTGTTTATTATGTCTTTTGATAACATAGTTATGTTTATGCAGAGCACTGTTTTTTCTTTGCAAAGCAGTGGAATGTCTTTGCGTACCATAACAATTTTATGTCTTTTCATTGCTTATTTAAGTCGTTGCATACCATATTTAAAGTCTTTGCATTGTATATTTGTATCTTTGCATAGCACTGTTATGTCTTTGCATGATTTTTTGACTTTGAAAAGCAATTTTTGTCCTTGCAAAGAATTTTATGATCATTAAGTTAACACAATTTTTATACAGAAATGGTATAACTCCAACATTCACCAAATATGTTTTTTACCCAAACCTTCAAGAAATATGCAGGTGCAATGCAATGACTTGTTTAAGAAATGGTATTAAGTTGTTTTTTTGTGGTTATTTACAGAAAGATATAATTAAATATTTTGAAGAAAAATTATTTGCATCAATTTTTGTGAGTACTTTATGGTTAAAATGTGTTAGTTGCATGTTTAGTATTGGTGAGTAATTCCCGTTTAGTGTTCCTACAATGTATGGCATTTGGTTAAACCTAATTTTTAATATCTGTTGGTGTTGCCATAAGAATAATTCCACCAAGTCGTTATCCTTTTATCCTGTGTTGAATTAACAGTCTAAAAAATATGCAGAACTTATTTTTGCACATAATAGAGAAAAATGTTGCCTGCTTAAGATTTAGTTCTTTCCAGTACTTTAGTGTTTTCAATGTTTCATTGCATATAATAATAAAAAAATCATTGCTGTCAATACAAGGGAATTTTTATACCCCCGCTTTAAAAAAAGGGGGGGTATACTGTTTTACCTCTGTCTGTCAGTCCGTCCGTCAGTCCGTCCCATGAATATTTTTCGTCGCATTTTTCTCAGGAACTACAATACAAGGATTTCTGAAATTTGGTTTCAGGGTTTATATAAGTCAGCTATACCGTGTGATGCGTTTTCAGATTGATCACTTGACAACTTCCTGTTTACCGACACTTGTATGATTTTACACATGATAGCCAAGTTGAAAATTTTCGTCACACTTTTCTCAGGAACTACAATACAAGGATTTCTGAAATTTGGTTTAAGGATTTATATAAGTCAGCTATACTGTGTGATGCGTTTTCAGATTCATCACTCGACAACTTCCTGTTTACCGAACACTTGCATATTTTTACACTATTTATTTTTTCGTCGCATTTTTCTCAGGAACTACAATACAAGGATTTCTGAAATTTGGTTTCAGGGTTTATATAAGTCAGCTATACCGTGTGATGCGTTTTCAGATTGATCACTTGACAACTTCCTGTTTACCGACACTTGTATGATTTTACACATGATAGCCAAGTTGAAAATTTTCGTCACACTTTTCTCAGGAACTACAATACAAGGATTTCTGAAATTTGGTTTAAGGATTTATATAAGTCAGCTATACTGTGTGATGCGTTTTCAGATTCATCACTCGACAACTTCCTGTTTACCGAACACTTGCATATTTTTACACTATTTATTTTTTCGTCGCATTTTTCTCAGGAACTACAATACAAGAATTTCTGAAATTTGGTTTCAGGGTTTATCTAAGTCAGCTATACCGTGTGATGCGTTTTCAGATTGATCACTTGACAACTTCCTGTTTACCGAACACTTGTATGATTTTACACATGATAGCCAAGTTGAAAATTTTCGTCACACTTTTCTCAGGAACTACAATACAAGGATTTCTGAAATTTGGTTTTAGGATTTATATAAGTCAGCTATACCGTGTGATGCGTTTTCAGATTCATCACTCGACAACTTCCTGTTTACCGAACACTTGCATATTTTTACACTATTTATATTATCCACTTGCGGCGGGGGTATCATCAGTGAGCAGTAGCTCGCAGTTTCACTTGTTCTACTTTCATTTTCATTAACATGATTAGTAACAAGTTTACTCTTGTTTTTAAACTATTTTACAGTAACATCAAGTGAAAATAATGGTTTCTTAAAACACCAAAGATATATGTTTATGACTCAGAAATCATCTTTTGTGTAATTAAATGAAGGTTTCTAAGAGAGGATTGTTTGCTTTTATACTGCTGTAAATATTTTTTGCATCCATTTATTAATGCTATCCTGATTGATTCTGTTCAGCCTAAATGATCTTGAATTTGGCAAAGCAACTTTATTTTATCAAATATTGTTTCATCTCATCTCATTCTACAACTTAGTATCAAGATCACAAAAATAGCAACACAATGTTAAACCATATTGACTCTCCTGAACAATGATATATACTTTATGAAGCATACTTAAATCATTTTGTTCATTAAAAATTTGTAATTAAAAAACCAGTAATACTAAAAATGTAGTTTTTATCATTGAATTTGATCATAATAGAAAATTGGTAAAACTTTTTTTGTGGTGTTGATCTTTTACAATTTCATCATATTGTAAGTGTGCCTTTTTTTTTTATATTTCAGAAACAGAAAAGAGATGATGCACCACCTCGTATGTATTCATTAGTAAAGTCAGCTTTTAATGAAATATTATTGTATAGTAAAAGTACTATATTCTACCTTTTTTTACCAACAGAATCAAAAATTGTAGAAATTTATATTGAAAGTGATCAGATGAGCAGTTTTCTGAACTAAAAAACTAATTTGAAAGAATTTTTTCTTTAAGATGAAGAACAGCAATAAAAATATGTTTCTTTGCTGATTGTGTGATTTCTGCTGTTCATGTACTGATTTTGTATCAAGGAGGTATACCCCCTACAATCAGCTTTTAATGAAATATTATTGTATAGTAAAAGTACTATATTCTACCTTTTTTTACCAACAGAATCAAAATTTGTAGAAATTTATATTGAAAGTGATCAGATAAGCAGTTTTCTGAACTAAAAAGCTGATTTGAAAGAATTTTTTTCTTTAAGATGAAGAACAGCAATAAAAATATGTTTCTGTGCTGATTGTGTGATTTTTGCTGTTCATGTACTGATTTTGTATCAAGGAGGTATTCCCCCTATAGTTTTTTTTCTATTATGTAACAACTTGGCTTAGGCGCCAATGGTATTTCTGTAATGTTGTTTTAATAAGAATAATATAATTTAGCGCCTAGGAATGTAGAAAAGAAACAACCAGTACCAAAACCTACTGGTATGGGTATGCCTGCTATAGGAATGGGAGACATACTCAATATAAAAGACAGACTCAAAAAAGTCACAGTTCCCCAAAAAGAACCAGACAAGAAAGAACCAAAGCAGTACACAGATCATAACGAACTTCAAGCTAAATTTAATTTCTTTAAAAACAAAGAAAGAGAAGGTAAGGGAAAACATTTCATTACTTGTTGCTTCTATATTGATGTTTTATATTAGTTTTAAGGTATTAATTCAGCATAACATCACAGCTTGATTAATGTTGTTTGTAAAGTAGTAAAGCTAAAGATGGACAAATAGTAAGATATTTTTGGGGTCATGAAATACTTCACAATAGTACATCCTTTGTTATGGGAAATATATAGACCACTAAAGTTTTTTGTTCTTTTGCACTTGCGTCGATTGTTTGAATAGTAGAATTAGCTAGGATGTGTTTTTCATGCACAAGACCTAATTTTTGGCTAAATTTTTGCTGGCTTTTATTTAAATTGGCAACATGACGAACATCATATATATTTGTTGAAGTTATTATTTTTTATAATCAGACTGCTAGAATAATCTATGTTTAGAATATTTTTTTCTTAGAACATATTTAGGATATTTAGGATATGCAAGCTTTTTTTGTTATATGTTTAGGTCCACCTACACGTAAGTCTATTCACACCTTTTCTTTGTTATAGTTTATTTTATTGTGAACCAAATGAAACATTTCCACAGAGTCATCTCCTCTTGGTCAAGATGTTTAAACTTTGGTCATCAGTTCTATTCATTTGGTTCACAATATTGTTCTTGAACAAAGCATTTGACCTGCAATTAAAACACCATTAAATAACAACCTGCTTTCATCACCAGCACCCAATATAGAAACCTTAATTGAAATAAAAGACCAAATGCTGCTCAATTTTCAAGTTGATATTTATGGTAATTCAAACTTTAGGAAAATAACACTGCATGCATATGCTTGTAGTATCGTTTCACTTAAACAATTGATTGCAATTCCTCAAATTGCTGCTATCCATAAAGTACTTAAAGAGCAATTTTTCAAGCTTTAGGTTAAACTATGCCAATAAGAACCTTAAACTATAGAAATAAAACTGGGGCCTATATTGTCTGAAGGGAGACGTTTTAAATTGAAAAGTTAAATGATAACTCTGGCGAATTATAAACTAACTTTTAATCTAGCTTTGATTTTAACACAGACAAAATACCAAAATTTACAAATACTTATTCTCAGCTGTAAATCATTGCGGCACATGAAAATTTGAAATACAATGTACCATCATGTTTCAAGTTTTTTTTTTAGCAATAATCACATCCATAATGTAATCTATTAGATTAGATAGCATCATATTACTATAATGTTAAAAAGCCCTGGGGAGAACGCTGCTCAATTATTTCAAAATGATTGTTAATTCAAAAACCTTTTCTCATTTGATTGAAAATAAAAAGTTTTCTTATCCCTTCTTTCCACTGTAAATAGAAAATGTGTTCTGACCTCAAATTAATAATCCACAGAATTGAAAGTTGCAATTTGAATACTTACACACGTCAGGTTGTCACAGATGAGTTATCTAACTATCTGTGTCCTTTTAACATTAATATAAAACATTCTGAAGAGATCCCACAAAAGTGTTACTGATTTTTATACGACCGCAAATTTCACGTTGGCGTCGTCGTCGTCGTCGTCGTCGTCCGAATACTTTTAGTTTTCGCACTCTAACTTTAGTAAAAGTGAATAGAAATCTATGAAATTCTAACACAAGGTTTATGACCATAAAAGGAAGGCTGGTATTGATTTTGGGAGTTTTGGTCCCAACATTTTAGGAATTAGGGGCCAAAAAGGGCCCAAATAAGCATTTTCTTGGTTTTCGCACTATAACTTTAGTTAAAGTTAATAGAAATCTATGAAATTTTGACACAAGGTTTATGACCACAAAAGAAAGGTTGGGATTGATTTTGGGAGTTTTGGTTTCAACAGTTTAGGAATTAGGGGCCAAAAAAGGGCCCAAATAAGCATTATTCTTGGTTTTTGCACAATAACTTTAGTTAAAGTAAATAGAAATCAATGAAATTTAAACACAATGTTTATGACCACAAAAGGAAGGTTGGTATTGATTTTGGGGGTTTCGGTCCCAACAGTTTAGGAATTAGGGGCCAAAAAGGACCCAAATAAGCATTTTTCTTGGTTTTCGCACCATAGCGTTAGTATAAGTAAATAGAAATCTATGAAATTTAAACACAAGGTTTATGACTATTAAAGGAAGGTTGGTATTGATTTTGGGAGTTTTGGTCCCAACAGTTAAGGAAAAAGGGGCCCAAAGGGTCCAAAATTAAATTTTGTTTGATTTCATCAAAATTGAATAATTGGGGTTCTTTAATATGCCGAATCTAACTGTGTATGTAGATTCTTAATTTTTGGTCCTGTTTTCAAATTGGTCTACATTAAGGTCCAAAGGGTCCAAAATTAAACTTAGTTTGATTTTAACAAAAATTGAAACCTTTGGGTTCTTTGATATGCTGTATCTAAAAATGTACTTAGATTTTTGATTATTGGCCCAGTTTTCAAGTTGGCCCAAATCGAGGTCCAAAATTAAACATTGTTTGATTTCATCAAAAATTGAATAATTGGGGTTCTTTGATATGCCAAATCTAAATGTGTATGTAGATTCTTAATTTTTGGTCCAGTTTTAAAATTGGTTTAAATTAAAGTGCAAAGGGTCCAAAATTAAACTAAGTTTGATTTTAACAAAAATTAAATTCTTGGCCTCTTTAATATGCTGAATCTAAACATGTACTTAGATTTTTGATTATGGGCCCAGTTTTCAAGTTGTTCCAAATCAGGATCTAAAATTATTATATTAAGTATTGTGCAATAGCAAGTCTTTTCAATTGCACAGTATTGTGCAATGGCAAGAAATATCTAATTTCACAATATTGTGAAATAGCAAATTTTTTTTTAATTAAGAGTTATCTTTCTTTGTCCAGTATAGTAAGCAAGAAATATCTGCAATAATTTTTTTTAATTGGAGTTATCTTTCTTTGTCCAGAATCAACTTAAATCTTTGTTATATACAATATACAATGTATATTCACTTTTTACTACCAACTGATAAATTTAAATAATCTTTACCATTCAGTGATAACAAGCAGTTTTTTTACATCTTAATATTTTATGATGTATTTAAATGAGTAGTAATTGTTGCAAACTCCATTAGAATATTTTAATTGAAATTAGTTTTGGAATAAGGGAAAGGGGGATGTGATTAAAAAATTGGGTTCAATTTTTCTCATTTGAAATTTCATAAATAAAAAGAAAATTTCTTCAAACATTTTTTTGAGAGGATTAATATTCAACAGCATAGTGAATTGCTCTAAGAGAAAACAAAAATTTTAAGTTCATTTGAATACATTCATTCTGTGTCAGAAACCTATGCTGTGTCAACTATTTAATCACAATCCAAATTTAGAGCGGAATCCAGCTTGAATGTTGTGTCCATACTTGCCCCAACCGTTCAGGGTTCAACCTCTGCGGTCGTATAAAGCTACGCCCTGCGGAGCATCTGTTTTTTTTTATCATTTTCTTTATTGAACATTTCCATTATATACACATTTTCCTGCTAGAATAGTCATTCACACTTTGGGTTCCCAGTTTTTGTGGAATTTCTTGGGTTAAGCTTAACAACATATTTTTAACTGTTCAAGAAAATACAAATTTTCAGAAAGTTTATATACACAATTTTGATAAAACTTTAGAATTGAAAGTAGGTTAAAAAAATTAATTCATTCCACAAAAGTTGATACCAACAATTATGCATCTATATTAAATTGAACAAATTCTTAGGAAGATTACTTCCATTCTATCAGACAAAAATAGAATGATACATTAGAAATGGCACAAAAAGTGAATTCCTTGATCTAAACCTACAAAATGATTAATTTTTTTTTTTAAACCTGAAGAAAAGGTAAATATTTTCAATTGTAGATTTAAGTTTGGTTCAATGGGTTCTTTATTGTATGTAGAATGATAAGAAACAGTAAATTGAATTGCAAATATAAAAAAGAAGATGTGGTATGATTGCCAATGAGACAACTATCCACATAAGACCAAAATGACACAGACATTAACAATTATAAGTCACTGTATGGCCTTCAACAATGAGCAAAGCCCATACCGCATAGTCAGCTATAAAAGTCCCCGATAAGACAATGTAAAACAATTCAAACGAGAAAACTAACGGCCTTATTTATGTAAGAAAATGAACGAAAAAAAACAAATAAGTAACACATAAACAAACGACAACCACTGAATTACAGGCTCCTGACTTGGGACAGGCACATACATAAATAATGTGGCGGGGTTAAACTCGTTAGCGGGATCCCAACCCTCCCCTAACCTGGGACAGTGGTATAACAGTACAACATAAGAACGAACTATCAAAAATCAGTTGAAAAAGGCTTAACTCATCAGATAGACAAAAAATACAAGTGGACTTGGCCGGGTACTTAAATTGGATTTGAGTTTGAAATTTAAAATTTTTTGTCATTACATGAACTAATTTCCATACATGCAAATTACTCTATTTTAAGAAGCTGGTGTTGAAGTTTTTTTCTGTAATTGTAATTTGATACTTTGCATTGTGAGTTACAGATAAATTGTTAAAAAACTATACCTTTTGTATTCAAAATCATGCAGAAAAAGAACATCTCCCGGTTATGCAAGATAGAATTTTTCTAGCTACTAAAAAATATAATTTCTATTCTACATCCCCCCTTTCCACCCCTCCAACAAACTTGAGAAGAAAAAAAACCAACAGAAAATAGAAATTTAAGATACTATAGCACAGCCCTTTATCATTATTTGTACCAAACATCTGATAATGTTTCAACACGTTAGAAGTTTACCTTCTTGAATTATCTTTCAATTAACATACTTGCAGCTGCATTTTGTAAGTACTAAATTTAAAAAAAACTTTAGCATTAGAGAATATAAACTGATTATCTTTATATTTTGTTTGTTCAGTATATTACCACCCACGTAGAAAAGTGCATTCTTAAACATGTAGTAAGTTACTGGATTACTCCCCCTTATCTGTACCTATTAGCACTGTATTAGATATAGAATGTAGAAGTATGAAGGGGTATGTGATGGCTATAGGACATGTAAATGTCAGAGATAAATAGATGTATAAAGGTGGAGTGCTTTGTATAAATAAGGCATGATTATATAGAAATTTTCACAGTTTGTTGTTTTCACAAGAAATGTTTCCTTTTGTAGATACTGTATTCTCAGAATTTACACATGTAAATCTATAACGACAGTATGTTGGATAAAAAAAAGTTGTTTGTGCACTAAAATAGAATTTTCCATCAAGTTTTGCTTATTGCAATGTCCATTCTGTGGTATTTTTTGCGTTAAACTAGCACAATTATTTCTTAATTTATAGCGCTTTAAACTTTTACATTTCAGTTTGCTTAGTATTTTGTGTAATTCCAGATATTTTGAAAAACAATCTTAGTTAAAAAAAAACTCTGAAATACTTTAATTTTAAAAGCTTTTTTAATTTTGTAGTGTTTTTGCAATTTAAAATGATTGGAGTTTGCAACAAACATCCCTTAAATGAATCACTATGCATTTTATTTGGTGTCCTTTTAAACTCTTGTAAGGAGAACCGTTAAACCATTTGAAACAATGGTCATCATTGTGTTGGAGCCATTAAGCTTTAATTTTACTGACAATTTTTCTATCTCATGCGAATAAAACAAGCTGCCAGCAAACTGTATGTGAAATATTATGCACTGTGTTAAGGGCATACGATACAGTTACAGGGGAGGTAATGACGTTGCTAAAGTAAAATGTTATTTTCCCGACGTCAAACTGTGACATATCGGGAAAAGATGCATTTTTCGACTTATTTTTATCATTCAAACTGATTTAATTTGAAAACGAGTTCATGGACCCCTATTTTTCAAAACAGCAATTTGTTTCATTTTGCAGGGAGATTATGTGACCCAAATTTTATAAAACTGTAAATAGAGGATTTTTTTTAATTTTGATAAACATGCAGCAAAAAATGACGTATTTTCCTCAATTCATAAACATTTGATAAATATGAGTTATTTCTGAATAAAAAATGCCTAATTTTTTTTAGATACTTATAAAATACAGAAATTACCGATTATTTAACAAAAAACAATTTGTATTTATCTTTTATAACCAAAAAGTTATGTCTTTCTTTCGAAAAAGAAATTACGGCCACAAATCTGAATATTGAGCAAATATACAAAATTTCGACCTCATTTTACTCAAAAAGTAGCACATGAAGGTATATTTTTCATTTCATATTTGATTTAATCAGGTAAAAAATAGCCTATATGCAAATTTTCACGAACTTGTAAATACAGGATCAAAACTGTATCGTATGCCCTTAAAAGAGCTGTTCTTGTAAAGCAACAAACTGAATATGATATATAATGACAGATATAGGCTTTGTAAGATGAAATGTTAGAAGAGGCAGACTGTGATTTAGGAATTTGCCTTTAGATGGTGTTGTATAGATATTTATATTATTGGCGAATTGTTTGATTATATGCTTTGTAGGAGTATGAGTATTGTGTCACCTATGATAATAAAAGTGAGATTGTTTTGTCAAATTAGTGTCTAATTCCTCCCTTGAAAAATGATACTTTCAAAAATAGATGGAAGTCCCATGGAACCAGGTTGCTTGAACGTTACATGTGGGCGTTGAGATCAAGATACATGTAAATACCCTAGTGTGACGATGAGTTGTTATTGTCTAACTTGCTAACTTACCATGTGCCGCATAATAATCAAAATAAATAGTTTTTATTTGTATTTTGATTAACAAATTCAGTTTTAATTGCATGAAAGCTATCCAAAATAAAATTGTGGCTTGTGATCTTAAAAGTATATTAAGGTTTACAAATTAACAAATATTTATAGCTATGTATTATCAGATTTAATCAATCTTTTATTGTTTTAAAACAGTCAAAAAGCAATCCACTGAGGTTATGCAGGTTTCAAACAATGAATTTAGTGTCTCTTAAATTTTGTCATTGGTATTTTGTTTACAGACAGTAGTAGTGACAGTGATGAAGCTAAGAAACCATTAAAACCAAGTCTTAATAAACCTTTACCAGTGAAACCTTCAGATGTTCCAAGTGGCCGCTTTCCCAAACCGGTTGCTAAGAAGAGACCGAATGTTCCACTTAAACCTGCACGTGTTTCGGATGAGCAAAATGACTCTTCACCAAATTTTTTAAGTCAGGTAAAGTTAAAACATGTAAATAAACCAGCGGAAACTGTAGAAAAAGAAGTTGCAAGCAATATTCCTTTACAACAACCAAAGAGAGAGCCTTCACCTTTAAAATTTGGAAGGAGTTCTGAGTCATCAGACAAGAATGCCTTACAAAATCATACTGGACCAAGTTTTATGGCTCAGAAGAATTCACAACCACCAGGAAGAAATTTTCCTCCGACTCGTCCAGTACCAAATGCCAGACCGACAGAAAAGAAGTCCTTCCTGCATGCCTACCTGGACAAGAATCCAGAAGTCTCAAACCAGAGGATTCCACCAAAACTGGTACCTAAACTGGTAGCTTTCTATGTCTGTGTATTCTGTTGCATGACTGGTGAAACTGGATTATCTAGATCTGTAGCATGTTGTCATTAATCCTTAGCTCTTGTCTATGTATTTTTCAGAGATTTATTTCCAGCCTTGTACCTTGAAATGAATATTGACAGATTTCTCCAAAACATGTCTATTGTTCATGTCAGTCAGAAAAAAAGACTATATATCTCATTCTACATGTTGGTTCCACTTCTAATTAATAGCGTAGACAAGCATTAAAATTCTATAAAATTGGGCAATGTGTCAAATTCATGTGAATACAAAATATTAAAATTTTTCAATCTCAAAATTTAGATATGTGGTTATTTGGTGTTTATTTTTCAACATTTGACTTACACTATTTGAAACCAATGGGCTTTTCTCAACTACTGGGTTTATTTGGACTAAGATTGATTTTAACCAGTTATATTACAAGTGGAATCATCTGTCGCATAAATAATTTTCTCTTATTTTCAGAATGTTTGACCTTAAACACTTCCAGATTTCCTATCATAAGCCTGAATAGAAATTTAACTTTCACATTCTATCCTATACTGCATGAATTATAATGAATGCTGTTGTACTTTAATAGCTTTAGCTAAAGGTGCCAAGCCAGATATTACTCCTAAACCTGTTGGTTTCGGTTTTAAGAAATCCATACCAGCGAAAGATGACAAAGTAAACTCCCCTGTATCACCCACAATTCCAGGTGAAAGGTCATTACCCCAATCTAGGGTGAGTATTTACCAATACATAATGGTACTTTGTAGTTTTTTTCGTCTATAATTTCTTTTTAAGATAAATAACCTAACAGTATGGGTATCACTTACTTTTGATAGATTTATTTTCCTGGATTAAGGGCATACGATACAGTTTTGATCCTGTATTTACAAGTTCATGAAAATTTGCATATAGGCTATTTTTTACCTGATTAAATCAAATATGTAATAAAAAATATACCTTCATGTGCTACTTTTTGAGTAAAATGAGGTCGAAATTTTGTATATTTGCTCAAAATTCAGATTTGTGGCCGTAATTTCTTTTTCGAAAGAAAGACATAATTTTTTGTTATAAATGATAAACACAAATTGTTTTTTTGTTAAATAATCGGTAATTTCTGTATTTGATAAATATCCTAACAAAATATGCAATTTTTTATTCAGAAATAACTCATATTTATCAAATGTTCATGAATTGAGGAAAAACGCCATTTTTTACTGCATGTTTATGGAAATTAAAAAAAATCCTCTATTTACAGTGTTATAAAATTTGGGTCACATAATCTCCCTACAAAATGAAACAAAATGCCGTTTTGAAAAATAGGGGTCCATGAACTTGTTTTCAAATTAAATCAGTTTGAATGATAAAAATCAGTCGAAAAATGCATCTTTTCCCGATATCTCGCTGTTTGACGTCGCGAAAATAACAAATTACGTTAGCAACGACATTACCTTCCCTGTAACTGTATCGTATGCCCTTAAGGAAAACTTACATAGATATAGGAAGATGTGATGTGAGTGCCAATGAGACAACTCTCCATCCAATAATGTATGTTTACATTTATATTCAAGGTTTTGCAGAAGTCTGCATACAAGTTTATAGAAAATTTGTTATTTGTTTAACATAATTTTCTTGGTATCACGAAAGTCATTGAAAAGTGGTGTCCAACGAATAATATTGAATCCCCAGTATTCGTCATAATCTTTAATAATCAATATCTAATTAAGCTACAAGGTTCAAGACTTTGTCCAATAATGATTACTGTAAACCAACTTATTTTCGCGGATACTTTATTTCGCGTTTTACCCTTTGTAAACTATTTCGCAGCTATTTAATTTTGCGATTTTGTAATTTCTGGATATAGTTAATTTAGGAAAGATCTAAGTTTTACATATTCGCGACAATTTATATACACGTTAATTTTCTAGTCGTGAAAGTCGCGAAAATAAATCGCTCACGAAAATAAGTTGGTTTACAGTATATTTCTTCTGAATTTGTCAATTTCCAAGTTGATAGATTTTTAATTCTTTTAATGAAGACTTAGTATTGGTTTAAGAAAACAGATTAAGACCTTGACTTTATGTAATATATGCTGAAATTAAGGTACATATTAGCTTGTAGTGTATAGACTGGGAACTGAATAACTAGCATGTGTTCTGTAGTAATAATAATTATACACATATAACATGTATGATATTCAAATTAGTGATTTTGGTTGTGTAAAACTAAATGTATGAGATATCATAGATCTGTTTATTTAAAAAATCACATGATCAATTTGAAAAAATTGCTTGAATCATCCATAAGGGTCTATCTCTAAAAAAAGTATGCTATAAAACATGGTCTAACTAATTTAATACCTGAACAAACACATTTGGCATAGATGTTCATACTTTCATCATTTAATTGAAATTAATTTATCAATTTATCAAAAAGCTGTATCAAAAAGCTGTATTGTTCTTCCATAGGCTCAAATGTTTCCAAAAAGACATTTTTTTGGTAAGATTTCAGTCTCAGGAAGACAATACCTGATACACTTTGTTTAGTTTATCATGACAATTAGGACCACATCTTTCATAAAACATTGGCAGTTGCAAATTTAAAGGCTTTATGTACAATTTAAACTTAAACAATATAAGCCCTTCGCTATTAAAAGATTCTAATCTATGCACAAAAAGAATGACCCAAAATTGATACTCATAGAATTACGTTGTTCAAATTAAGAAATTTGCATTTAATAAAACAACAATGAAACTATTTGATACTTTCATTTCTATAAAGTTAACTGCATCTTTTCCGTCAAACAATAAATGATATTTTGTCAAAAACTGCTTTCTGCTTCTTTTTCATTCCCACAAATTCCTCTTTCCAATTTTGAAATCATCACTTTTTTTTGAAAAATCTGGTCTAGGAGCATTCAGTGGCAATTGTTAGAATGGTAGAGCCTTAGACCCTGTTTACACTGGCAACGAAATTGAAACGATCTTTATTTGAATCGATCTTAAAAAGACCAGTTCGCGTTTACATTGCACAAGCAAGATCAATCGAGATTGCTTATTTAATCAAGTACGTTTACACTACAACATAAAAAGAACCGGTCTGACCTTTATTTTCCCATCTAAATATAACAAACACCTGAAAAAAAATCAATTGCGATTGATCTAAGCGTTTACACCAAAAGAGATCAATTCAAATAAGTTTGATATTTCTATAATCACCTCTAGAGGTAGGCTTTTTAAGTCCAATTAAAGATCGATCTTACCCGTTTACACTGGACCAAAGATCGACCTTTTTGTCAGTGTAAACAGGGTCTAAGATGCATGATTACAGATATCATGTTCTTCAGTCAATAAATTTAATAACCGATGATGATTGTTCTGAGATGACCATGTTGACATTGACTGACAATAATCTAGACTAAAACTAATTCACAGACAAACTTGTGGAAAATTTCCAGTTTCATTTTAACAATCATTATTCTAAAGCTATACAAATTGAAACTGTATCTAACAAATGTTTATGTCTTAACTAATATTTCTATACCTTTTTCCAAATCTTAGAGTAACAATAATAACCATATCACTATCAGATGTTATGAATAATATGCACAGTGATTGAAACAGGCTCATTGGAGCCTCTAGTTTGAAAGTAATACAATCAAGCATTTAATTAAATTTTGACTGAAAAAAGATAATCATTATTCCAATGACTGAAATATGTTGTTTTAGAGTTGTACACATTTATTCTATTAAAGTAATTACATTGAGAAAATCATCACATTAATTTCTCAGTCTTTAGTATATATATATGCATTTAGATTTGAAGCTTAGGGTTTTTTTTCGCTTTTTTTATAAATTTTAATGCTGTTTATTTCAAATAGCATGTAAAGTCTGTCACCATATTTGTTTATTGTCACAACATATTATTGAGGTGAAAATTTTTTTTTTTATAGAAAAGATATATTTTAAAAGCTATTATTTAGGTGTAAGTGATTTATAAAAATGATATATGGTATATCAGAAAGCATTATTCAGGTGAAATTTATTTATAGAAATAGAAAGCTATTACATGTTCATTGTATTTAAATGAAAGTTATTTATGGAAATGCTATATTTCAGAAATCTAGTGATTCCTTGCCACCTGTGCCACCACCAGTCAAAGAAATCCCATCCCAACATCGAGATCTGCCTCCACCTCCATCCAATGCCACACCTGGTCTTCCACCACCCAGGGGAAAAGATGGTTATACAAAGGTATGCTTTCTATTTTATTTATAATAGGTACTTGCTTCACTTGCTTCACTTATGGAGCAGGAACTCCTAACCATCCAGAGGAGCTGAGTTATCTCCCTGCTTTATGTGAGAATTGGGTTACTTTTTATATTTTTCTGTTAGGGATTTAGAATGTCTGTGATGTCTGTACAAGACATGATATTTCTTATGTATCCTTTGTCCTTAAACCCACTGATTTGTCATTTTGATTTTCAGTCCATGCTTAGAACTACTTTTGTATATGGAAAATGCTATCACATATGTACCAATACAATCATTTGGGAGGGGGAGTTAGATTTCATAGGGGATAAATCAAAGTGCAGCAGATTCATTTTGTTAACTTATACAAATGAAATCAATGAAAATTGAATATCATAACATAATCCCAAAATTGATAATTACTCAACAGTATTTATAGCAAGGCTAACTGGCTAAGGCAAGATGAGGGTATACTAATTGAGCTCATACAGCCACTTGAATATGTGCAGTGAAACAAAGGAAAACTACAGAAAATTCAGGTGGATTTGAAAAGATAATATTCTGTCATATTGTTTTGTTTTTTTCCTTAGTTCATTTCACATCATCATTTTCTCTAGATGATAAATATTTATTGCATTATTTGGCTTTTGATTACTGATATCTTGGCTCATTTGACAAATGGGGCATTTGAAATGAATATTACAACTGCTGAGCTTGTTTTCACTATTAGTTGATATATTATGTTGTTATAGATGATATTAAATATGGCTTTCTATTTTAAGCCATATGAAGTTTAGACATGTTTTAGATAGAATGATCAATAACTACTGTGAATTGTTATCATTTATTATTTTTATAGGTCAGTGTAAACGATGCAGAGGAAAACAATAATGAAGATGATGACCAAGAAATTTATGATGATGCCATATCAGTAAGTCTTTTGTTTCTGTTCAAAACTTTTTGTGATTCAAAACTTTTAAAACATTGTTTATACAATGCCAATATAAAGTTTAAAGGCTAGTTTTAGCACACAAGTTGTAATATTCTGTTGGTTTAGTTTTCATTGGTGTGTAAGCCAGAGAGAACCACCAACCTTCAATGAAAAACTGGCTATCCTAGTAAATTTAAATAAAGATTGGAATGAAAGGTGCTTGCCATGTGCAGGGTTTGAACTTGCAACGTCAGTGTTGTTAGGCTAGTGTCAGATACAATAGATGAACTATATAAACAACTCAGCCATAGAGGTCCCTGTTGAAAAAAGATGTATAAACTATATTTACTGGAACAACATAGGAAAACAATGAAGTCACTTTATGAAATATGAGGACGACAGAAGGTTAATTTTAAAAAAGTGTATGCCTTTTAATTGTAATTATTTGTATTTTATAGTTTGAAGATCCGTTGTTGAAAGAGAGATGGTATTTTGGAGAGATAGACAGAATGGTTGGAAACGATAAATTAAAGAAAGTGGGAACAGTGAGTAATTTAGTATTAAATTTTTTTGTTAAATGAGCAGCATGCTCCACTTAAAAGTTGATTTTTAACTGGATTTTTTTACAAAAATGTTGGTTATTGATTTTGGGGGGATGTATGCAGGGCGGCCGGGCAGTCGGGCGGTTGGTTGAGTGGGCAGCAACCAAATGTTGTCTGTGCATTAACTCATGAACTGTTCAACCAAAGCTTTTAAAATTTTAATATGTTGTTACTGACAACAAAATGAAGGTTAAGTTTAATAATGACGATTTTTACTTTTACTGTTCAGGAGTTATCGTTCTAGAAAGATTGAAAAATGGCGCTTCTAGTTGTGTTCGTGCATTTACTCATGAACTGTTCAACCAATGCTTCTCAAATTTTAATATGTTGTTACTGATGACAAAATGGAGGTCAAGTTAAATAATGACGAATTTGACTTTTACCATTAAGGAGTTATGGTTCTTGAAAGATTGAAAAATGACATTTCCATTCATGTTGTATTGCATTTACTCATGAACCATTCAACCTATAAGCTTTTCAAATTTTGATATGTTGATACTGATGATAAAATGGAGGTCAAATTTGATACTGAAGAAATTCACTTTCACTGTTCATCAGTTATGATTCTTGTGATATAGCCAGGTCACAAATACATGTTGATAGACAAGTTTGCTGTCATTGTGACAGCCTCTTGTTTAAAATTTTGATCCTTATTGTCAATTAAAAGATATATCATATAAGAAGATGTGGTATGAGTGCCAGTGAAACAACTCTAAGTCTAAATTTGTAAAAGTGAACCACTATAGGTCAAAGTAAGGCCTTCAACATGGAGCCTTGGCTCACACCAAACAGCAAGCTAAACTATTCCTTATATCTTGTAAAGCATGCTTTTTTATTATAAATCGTGTTCATTTGTACCTCAATTGCATAATACAACAGTTAAATCAGATCTTGCAATGCCCCACTCCATCCATCTGAAAGACTTGGGTAAAAATCTTTCTTTTTGACTTCCATGAAAGTGAATAATTTAACATCTGATTTTCAGCTTGATAATGCTGAGAATGTATATAACAATGTTGTAATTCTTTCTTTTAGAATGGATCTTTCTTGTTGAATGTATTTACATACATGCATATAACAGTGTTGTAATTCTATTTTTAGAATGGATCTTTCTTGTTACGTAAAAGTACAAAAGGTGGAAATAACCAGCCCTATACATTGATGGTTTTATATAATGACCATATATATAATCTCAAGATAAGAGAAAGAAATGATGGTAGGATGGCTATAGGAGAAGAAAAACCTGATGAAATGGTAGGTTGATATGATAATTCTTCTCCTCTCTTCAAACGTTTGTGTGTAGATTTTAAACACATTACATGTATTAAACCTTCATCTAATGCTTAGTTGGAGGTTAATATAACATAGCTCAAATGCTATAATAACATGTTTAGTTTTGTTTACTGTATATAGTTAAAGAATACTGTGGATTCATTTATTTTCTTTATTTTCTTATTTGATAACTATTTATCATCTTGGATATCAATTTCAATGGATTGAGGAAAAAACAAATTTTCAAAGATATTTGATTTCATGATTTTGTCAAAGTCTGCATACATTCCTACAGAAAACTGGTATTTAGTTTAACATTTAAATCCATGGTTTAAACTTTAACCCATGAAATCCATGAAAATATGCTTCAAAACATATTTATGAATGGCCAGTAGGTGACCTCAATTTGAGAATTCATCTTGAGATAAAGTAGAATCTCCTTCACGCATAGCTTTTGATGGGTTTGACATTTTAAATTTCTGTTTGGTTCAGATTTTATATTGGCTTTCAAGATAAATTTTAGAGCATGTCTTTAATGTACAAAAAATTAATTGAGCATAATGGCAACATCTTTTTAGAAACAATTTTTACTGTGCATGCTCACAAATTGAAACCAAATTGTATATTTCTAATTTATTTGGCTTTAAGCATTATTAAAGAGACATTGTTAGTTGAAATTAATTCTATGTAATTACTTTTATTTCCAGTCATTTATGACAGTAGAAAATTTAATCAAACACCACCAGTCCAATGACGTCATTCTGGTTCACAAAGACGGCAAACAAGACACTACGATGCTGATCAGATCTCCGATGAAATGATAATTTTTGATGCATTCACAGACTGGTCATATTGTAAAACTTAAATCATTTTTGAATAGAAATGGCTGATAATGTGTTTGATTTTCTGTTTGAGATGAAGCATTGTTTTCGGCTAGAGCTACAGCTGCCATAGAACTCACATGGAAAGAATATTGTTAGTTTTACCAATGTTTTCAAGCTAAATCTACAATCTATCAACATTTTATTTCAAGCTTCTACGTCATGCATGATTGAGCAGTATCAAATGAAAAAGTTGTTAACAAGTTTAATACTTTGTAGAATACTAAATCTATTATTTATCAGTTTGATATGTTTATCATCACGAGTACCCTGAAAGTACTTCTGGGCAGATAATGAATTAAGGGAATACACAAAACATTTTAAAAGAAATTTAATCATTTCCCAGTAAAAAGAATGTTTTAATGTCATTTCAAAATTAGAAAATAAGCAAAGAACAATATTTAACCATAAAAAAAAGTAGAAAATTGTTTGGATATTTGGTTCTTATTATTTCCATGGTTTTATTTTGGCACTTTTTGTTGGGTGCATTTCATAGAACATATGACAAACGATCTACACAAGTATTTATAAACATAATTTGCAAAGTGTCTACATGTCTTGTCTAGTGATAAATAATATAAAATCTGTGATAATAACACGAGGTGGTTGCCATTGGGTATATATCAGGGTGCCACATATGTAATGTGAAAACATTACAATAATCTCAAGCATGCTTGTTCTTATGTGTTCATGCTCCGTATATTGTATAATGTATTACTATCCATTTAGTGATGATTTATGGATGTGAAAAATGTATTTAGACTGTCTTAGGATATAAAAGTTTATCTGGATTATGTATACTGTAGAGAATTTTTATTGATCATTCTATGTTATTTTATAATACACCTATTTTTAAAATGTGCATATTTATGATTTTATTATTGTGTGTGTTAAATATACATATTTCATTGAACTTTGCTAGATTCTGCCTTGAAAAAAGCATTATGATGCCTCTCATAATTGAGTATTATGTTTGTTTCGTTTTTACTCCCCTCTGTAAATATAATGAAAAATGGTTATGATATAGCTTGCAGACAATATTATATGTAATTAAATTTTCAAGGTAAAACCTGTCACATGACCATGTTCTCAAGTCAGGAACCTGGCTAGTGCTTGTCTTATGTTATATCGTAATGTTTTTATTCATTAGGGAGTTTCGTGTTCAGATCAGATCTTTTATAATCTCTTTGAAATATTTTTGCTGCTTTTCTAAAATAGACAAAACTCAGACTTTGACATATTCTAATGACATTTGCAATTGTTGTAAAGTGTATATTAATAATTTAAAATCTTTTGCTTTTTTTGTATTACCAGGTTGCTGTCTCACTGATGCATAGCCAACATCTCCTTCCAATCATGTAAAATATGATTGGATAGATTTTTTTCTGACATATATTAACAAAGAAATAATAAGGATTTTTACACACCTGCATATAATTTCCTAATAACTAAACTTTAAGATTGAACAGATTTTTTAATTTTTACTTGCTCTTTTCCATGGATTTTTTCAACAAGGAATAAAGATGCTAAATTTTTTATAAAGTTTTAAAGGTGTCATTTTATTGAAAGGTGAAAGTTGTTACTAGGGCATTCAAAACTGTACTCAAGATTGTCCTTAAAAGTTTACAAATAAAAGATTATAATATGCTTAAACTTTGGTTTAAAGTTTGTAAGAATTTAAGCGATTTATAAAATTTTATTTTGCTAGTTTTTTTTATTTTACATTCCAGATGAAATATAATAATATATCATTCCTAACTGAATTCCATTTTTGCATTACATTTGAACTGTATTTCTTTCAGTGATAAATTTATAGATATCAGTACTAGAAATGTTATAAGTTTATACAAAATATATGAAAATCAAATAGATTTTACATTACAGCTATAATCTTATATGTATTCATCAATAATTAAGCAACTAGTACCATAAGTTTTTTTTTGTTTTTTTTTAACTTTATCAAGAATTTTAAGAATATTTCAAAGATTTTATCTTGATCATTGAAATACATGGAAAACAAAGCACCTCTCAAAAATTTCCCACATTATTTATCAGGATTTCCAAGCCCTGTAATAAAAATAGCAGTGAAATTGAAAGAGAATGAATGTAGTCAGTCAAGATATATCATGTTAAAAGTGACCATAAACTGAATATACTGACCATGTCTTAGTGTATGTTTCAAAACACTGATTTTGTAAAATTTTGTTTATTTGTTATGTTATGCAGGGTTTTATTTTGATCCAGCATCATATTTTGTTTACTGTTACATTTGTTGTTAGCTCTTTTAAAAAAGTTGTCATTGTACTTAGGCAGGTGGAGATTCAGTTAGGTAGGGGCTTTCCCCAAGCCCAAGAGAAAAAAATGAAAATGAATGTCAGATTATTACCAAAATGTCTTTAGTTGCTTATAAACATATTTACACTTTTGGTATATTTAGCTGAATTTTGTCTCCAAATGACCTTAGATTGCCTACGAATAACCTTTTAACGTCAAGCAACAATCACTTTTTTATTGTGACGCCAATTTTTTTGAATTGTTATGTCAAAGTTTATGGGAACCTGTGTGATTCTACGTAATGGCAGACAAATTTGCATACAAGTGTAAATAAGTCTATATTCAAAGTAACTCCAATGACATAATATCCTGGATCTGCACCGGTAGGTTATTTTATTTATCAATAATTATTTTATTGCCTTTATATTTTTCAGAATACAATGCTAAGGATGTTGTCTGTTACTGTTTTGTAAAAGGAAAATAACAAAAATTGCTCAGTTTACTACATATTTTTTTAGTGTGTATGTGTTTCAGTTTGGTCTATACTTTGAAGCCAAATTAAAAGAAATCATGGTCTGTGAGAAATTTAGCATAATACTGTTAGTGAACATTGTAAGTTTTACCATTTTATTTAATAAACCTTTTTAAAAGATATTGAATAATTATAAAACATAAATGATTATATTGCAGGGTTGATTTTCACAAGAAGGTGTGTCAAAATTGACATGTCACAAACTTAATTTATGAATACATTCCTAGTACAAGAATATCTAAACATACAATGTGATGTGGGACTCAAAACTTTTGAATACCGTGAAGAATGTAAATAAAATTTGTATTATTATCATGTCTTGTCATCAGGGATTCCTTATTACAATTTTTGCGATGCCACCCGTTTTAACAATAACTAGTTCATAACATTCCTTTAAAAGTGTTTACACGTACTAATTAAACCGACTTTTTAAAAGACCACATGATATTCAGAACAAATTTTAGATGCAGTGCTGTCAACTAGACAGGTTCTATTATATTTGTGTTGTAAATTTTGACAAAAATCAGGTGGTGATAATTCTAAATGTCTAATTTAATGTTTTTGTTTGAAGCTCTCCAAACAAGGGATCATCTCATTTTTTCGTATTTTAAGGTGGTACCCAACACTTTAACTAAAATTAGTTTGGCTCGTTTAATTTTCATTAAATTTTGTCTAAGTATTTACTTTGACCCTTTAACAAAAATATAAAAATTTCAAAAACTTTGAACCAACCGTTTTGTCAGAAAAATTACACTGGTTATATAGCAGTTTGACAAACTACAATTTTGATCATTGAGAAGCTTTTAAAATATTCCTTTTACCGCACAACGTCATTAAAACATTTAGATGACTTTACAGAGTTATCTCCCTGTAGTGTTAGGTACCACCTTAAGTGATATAAATGAAAAATTAGAAATGTCTTTACAAAAATACTTTACACAAACTAAATTCAGATATATATAAGAGAAAATGTCTTTACCTTTGAAAAATACTTAAACTATATTTTGCCATTATGAATGAATTGCTGAATTTTAACAATATGTAAGAACAAGAATAACAATTTGAACAAATCTTATAACTTATTAATTTTACTCCATTTATATTCCATAATAGACAACTTAGTCTCTTGTAGAATAAGTAAAGTAGTATTTTTATTAGTAAAGCTTATGCATATATATTCTTGCACTTCCTGTGTATACATGTGTATGTATTTATTGATTTTAAAGTATTGAAATGTTGTTTACAATTTTTACAATTTCTGTATGATTTTTGCGGCGTTTTGCATTTGCACCGATTTTTTCTTTCATTTGCGCCAATTTTTTTTTTCATTTGCGCCAATTTTTTTACAGGTAAATTACAGGTGAAATGATACAAGAAGATGTGGTATGAGTGCCAACGAGACAACTCTCCATCCCAGTAATGTTATTTTCATTTATCATTAAAGACCTCTTCCGTTAGCCAGTTGTACATATGTTATGAATTGTCAATCATAACATGCATATAACTGTTATCTCCTGTTTTAAATCAAGAAGTAAAAACCTAAGATAAAAGCACTTTGTTTATACGAAAATGACGAATTAAAAATATATGTCGTCATTCAAATCCATAGAAACGGAATACATTCAAATCATAAATCTGTTTTTGCCGAGTATGTTTAGTAGGCAACACATCTAATATATTCCTTTCTTATGATTTCGTCTCTTCTATATTTGGGGTAATTGTCGATAAAGAAGGCCATCTTTTCTTTGCCTGGCATATGTACTAGTGGGGACATTTCTAGAGTTCGCATTTTCTCACAAGAGAGCTATTAAACCAAGAGTTCCACATGGTGAAGTTGAAATCATCCCTTCGTTAGTTTTATGGAAGCCATCACGAATTGGTTGACCGTTATGGAATGTGTACTTGTACGTTGTCTACGAATGTATGAAATTTGTCATCAGAAGGAGCGGAGCATCAGACAATGTCAAATGTGAAGCAGTCATCGATTTCATTAAGGGAAAGGAATGGTAACCCGAAACATTGGGATAGCCATTTACCAATTGCAATGTCACTTGATTTGTCTTTATACTCTGTGCTCGGCCAATGTAAAAGTATGAACTTACCTGTAACTTACCTGTAAATCCAATTAGGAAAAAATATAAAATTGGCGCAAATGAAAAAATGAAATCGGCGCAAATGAAAGAATGAAGATTTTCAAAATCGGCGCAAATGTCATACGCCCGATTTTTGGTATCCTGATCAATAACAGAATGTTGAATCCTATTTACACAAGGAATAACATAGCACATAGTTTGATTCAACTGATCAGAAAATTTTAACCAATTGTTGAGAATAACCATATATAGTCACGTCAATATATTAAGTGCAAAGTGATAAATTAAAGCATACATACAATCCTTTAATATTTGAATTCCAAAAGTCTTTTTATGAATGTGATAATTAAGATATTTTCACATATATTTTGATCTCAATAGAAACCAATGTCACAAAAGCAAAGTAATCCTACATTCTTATGTAGGTTGTCAACAATTAGGTTTAGTATGAAAACATCAATAACCTTGTCAAACTAGCATGGATTTTACAAAAAAAAATTCAATAAGTTTTGTTATGATCAAATGCCAGATCAAACATTTTTTGTTTCTTTCATTTTCCATATATTACTGATAAATGGACTTATAGTGTTATTTGACATCTAGTAATTAGAGACAGTTTGGTGTTTTTAAAGTTTTAAGCATCAATAATTTTGTCAAAACTTCATAGAATTTTTAATGACAAATATTATAGATTTTAGCTAAAACACATTCCAATAAATAATTATTGTTACAAAAATGATTATGTATTTTAAAGTGATTTTATTATTCATGTTATATATATATATGTATATTTACAATGTATTTTAAACCATTCACATAGTATATTTTGAATTAAATAAAAAAATCAATTAAATGGCTTATCAATCAGTACTTTATATTGATGTTGATCTAAAAAAAGTTCCAAATAGTTTTTCAGTCATAATCAGTTCATGAAGGGTGTGCCGTTAAATTACAAACTTTTGCACACCCACAGCTGAGGATTTTTGACATTTCTATATTTGTTTTTGTTTTCATGGACATCCTTATTTAACTTGTCTGACTTGAATTTATAGATAAAATTATTATTTGCATACACATAAGATTACAGCAGCCATTCCATTCACCAAGTAAAGGTAATCTTTTGTTTATGTATCTATTAAAAACAGACTCAAACACAAAGACTTATTGCCACAGACCACCATTTATTCCTCTATCAGTTCTTAATGTTTTGTATCATTAAAAAAATTGCACCATGCACTTTTGTCAAATTTTGTGTGTGTGTAATGTATAGTGCTAGTCCAAATTTATATCCAAAATTCAGATAGATTGAAGCCATCACTTTTACAAATTTAGCCAATACACATCCATACCCCTATTGACAAGTCAAGAGATGTTCCAACCAGATCAGGAGCAGGGCGTAGCTTAATATGACCGCAGAGGTTGAACCCTGAACGGTTGGGGCAAGTATGGACACAACATTCAAGCTGGATTCAGCTCTAAATTTGGATTGTGATTTAATAGTTGACACAGCATAGGTTTCTGACACAGAATGAATGTGTTCTAATGAACTTAAACTTTTGTTTTCTCTTAGAGCAATTCACTATGCTGTTGAATATTAATCCTCTCAAAAAAATGTTTGAAGAAATTTTCTTTTTATTTATGAAATTTCAAATGAGAAAAATTGAACCCAATTTTTAATCACATCCCTCTTTCCCTTATTCCAAAACTAATCTCAATTAAAATATTCTAATGGAGTTTGCAACAATAACTACTCATTTAAATACATCATAAAATATTAAGATGTAAAAAAACTGCTTGTTATCACTGAATGGTAAAGATTATTTAAATTTATCAGTTGGTAGTAAAAAGTGAATATACATTGTATATTGTATATAACAAAGATTTAAGTTGATTCTGGACAAAGAAAGATAACTGTAAGTAAAAAAAATTCTTGCAATAAGATATTTCTTGCTTCCTATTCTGGACAAAGAAAGATAACTCTAATTAAAAAAAAATTTGCTATTTCACAATATTGTGAAATTAGATATTTCTTGCCATTGCACAATACTGTGCAATTGAAAAGACTTGCTATTGCACAATACTTAATATAATAATTTTAGATCCTAATTTGGACCAACTTGAAAACTGGGCCCATAATCAAAAATCTAAGTACATGTTTAGATTCAGCATATCAAAGAGGCCCAAGAATTTAATTTTTGTTAAAATCAAACTTAGTTTAATTTTGGACCCTTTGGACCTTAATGTAGCCCAATTTGAAAACGGGACCAAAAATGAAGAATCTACATACACAGTTAGATTTGGCATTTCAAAGAACCCCATTTATTCAATTTTTGATGAAATCAAATAAAGTTTAATTTTGGACCCAGATTTGGACCAACTTGAAAACTGGGCCAATAATCAAGAATCTAAGTACATTTTTAGATTCAACATATCAAAGAACCCAACCGATTCATTTTTTGTCAAAATCAAACTAAGTTTAATTTTGGACCCTTTGGACCTTAATGTAGACCAATTTGAAAACATGACCAAAAGTTAAGAATCTACATACACAGTTAGATTCGGCATATCAAAGAACCCCAATTATTCAATTTTGATGAAATCAAACAAAGTTTAATTTTGGACCCTTTGGGCCCCTTTTTCCTAAACTGTTGGGACCAAAACTCCCAAAATCAATACCAACCTTCCTTTAATGGTCATAAACCTTGTGTTTAAATTTCATAGATTTCTATTTACTTATACTAACGTTATGGTGCGAAAACCAAGAAAAATGCTTATTTGGGTCCCTTTTTGGCCCCTAATTCCTAAACTGTTGGGACCTAAACTCCCAAAATCAATACCAATCTTCCTTTTGTGGTCATAAACATTGTGTTTAAATTTCATTGATTTCTATTTACTTAAACTAAAGTTATTGTGCAAAAACCAAGAATAATGCTTATTTGGGCCCTTTTTTGGCCCCTAATTCCTAAACTGTTGAAACCAAAACTCCCAAAATCAATCCTAACCTTTCTTTTGTGGTCATAAACCTTGTGTCAAAATTTCATAGATTTCTATTAACTTAAACTAAAGTTATAGTGCGAAAACCAAGAAAATGCTTATTTGGGCCCTTTTTGGCCCCTAATTCCTAAAATGTTGGAACCAAAACTCCCAAAATCAATACCAGCCTTCCTTTTATGGTCATAAACCTTGTGTTAAAATTTCATAGATTTCTATACACTTTTACTAAAGTTAGAGTGCGAAAACTAAAAGTATTTGGACGATGACGACGACACCAACGTGATAGCAATATACGACGAAATTTTTTCAAAATTTGCAGTCGTAAAAAAACTGTAAAAATGACCTTTTTGCACTTGGCCTATTTACTCATTCCATTCAGTTTAAATACAACCTCCAAAAATTTATTTCACCTCTCTTCTTTCATTTCCACCCAAAACAATCAAAAGGGAAAGAAAAAAATTAAGGAACCTCATTTGTGGACAACGATAAGCGGGGTCATTAATTATGGTCTTGGACCTTATCATTGAACAATAAGCTATGAAAAAGAGGGTAAGGTCAAATAAAACCTGCCAAACAAACATCTACACCTTACAATTATTCCAAAAAAACAAAATATAGTTGACCTAAAAACTTAAACTTGATCACTGATACATAAAATGATGTTGATGTCAAATTAAATGATGTCTAATGAACAAGTAGACCTTTCAAGATTCTTGGTTCAAGGACCAAGGAAATTTAACAGACAGAAACTTCATAGCAACACATATATCTGTATACAAGATTTAAAGCATAAACCTCTTTTACCTCCTGAAATCATAAGTTTGATACAAAAAGTTTATATCTACACTGCCACTGTCTGGTTATTATCCCGTCTTTTATTTACAGGCAAGACAAAATCATATAGATCAGTTTCCAATACATGTACATACAAGCAAACATATAACAAAGGCAATGGTGAAGGTTGCTTTCTAAATAGTTATATCTCTTCTTTCTTTAAGTGGAATCATGTAAAAAAAAAACTCATAGAACTACACCATCCAGTGTTAAACAAAAATGTTATATATCTAACAACCAAATGAACAAACAGAGATTGTAAACAAGATTCTTTCTGAAAAATGGTAGAAATTTCTAAACCGGATTCACAGAATGCACTGTAAACCAAATTTCTGTGATTGACATTGTATTTGTCCTTAGAAAAATGTGACGAAATGTTCAATTTGGCTGTTCATGATTAAAACTATGTAAGTGTTGGGTTCAAAGGAAGTTGTTGAGTTACGAATCTGAAAATGCAACACACTCTATAGCTGACCCCTATAAACCCTGAAATAAAATTTCAGTAATGCAGCTTCCTGAGAAAGATGAGATGAAAAGCATTCATGGGACAGACAGATGGACTGACAGTTGAATTGACAGATAGACTGACAAACAAACAAACAGAGGTAAAACAGTTTACCCCCACTTGTTTTAAAGAGGGAATATAAAAAGTCAGCGTCTGCATTGCAGTCTTTGCAAACTGCATATGCACTTGCTTAAATATGTAAAGATTTCCATTCCATTATTGGTTGGTCTCGGTCTTAACAAAGATTAAACTGATCAACAAAAACACTGCTTGTTTATCAACATTTTATTACATGTTATCAATCAATACAAAAATATTGTAAAAACACAAACATAGATATATTGCACCTTGGGAAAGTCCTTGCTATGAAAGGTATGTCAGATAGGAAATAAATTCAATTCAAGATAATTTTTGAAAACAAATCCATTGTTACATTTCTACTTTAAAAAAGATTTTTAATCATGGACCTGTGCATTTCTGGTAAACAAATATGCAGACAGTACATGAAGTGAGAACAAATTATTGGTTAACACATTACCTATTAAACTTTTGTAAATTCTTTTTAAACCTTTAGATCATTTTTCATGTTTACCTTCTATCTGACAAAACCTACATTAAAATAGCACCTTTTTAGATATATATAAAATAAGAACAATTGACATGACTATAAATATTAGGGATTGTGGATTCCTTGATTATCAATTACTATAGAACAAACTTCTTAGTACTCTTCAAAAATACTGGAGTTCACTCAAGATTTTAATTAGAGTTCAAATAGTTCTAAAGTTTTCTTAGTAATGATTGCAGACAATGGATTATATAAATAAAATGATATGTATGGGGTGCATGTAAATGAAAAAGCAATCTTATAATTCTATCTTAAATTTAACCAAAGTAATGATGAGTATTTTGATAATATTTTTTTTTATTCCAGAATCCCGAAATTCCAAGCTTAAAAACACCCTATCCTGGAGTCCAGATAAAGGTCCTATCCCCCCTCATTGATTCCTTTAAAAACACTGTATGCTCCACATACAATTACAATAATAACTGGCAAGAGAGAATTGAAATGCATTGATAGTTTCTTTCATAAAAACAGACTACTGATCTATAATGCCATAATGATGAACACATATTACCGGTATAAGTAAAGGAAAACTGGTGTATATCAGCTGTGCTACATATATAAATGTTCTCAATAAACTACATGCAAAATACATTGATAAAGAAATCTCTATTTTTTTCCAGCCAATTATTTCTTGTAAAATATATTAGTATAAATACACTGAAATATTTAAACAAATGATATTAAAAAAGACAGAAAAAACAACTATATGTTATAAAATACATGTTAATTTTTAAATAAACTATACAATACTAGGCACAATATCAAATACACTGATAAATCTCTACAAACTGGCAAGACTACACAAAACTAAAATGCAAAGTTCAAATAAATAATTGTGTAAAATATAAAGACAAAAATATGGTGGGTTTAAATTTCACATTAAATCACATTAAATATGCACATAAATACACGTTTTTAATTTTTATATATGGAAGAATTATGAATTTGATATGTTTAATGAATGTACTAACATAACTAACTAAAATGTAGTATTTTGGCACATATATTAGGACGGAGTATTATAACTTGAATATAAAGATTCTACAATAAAACAATAAACATCTATTTTGAAAAAAATATACCAATAATATGAAAATATAAGTATAAACAGATAAACGGCAAGAGTAATCTAAGAAGATTTTAGAACAAATATTCTATATCCTTTATTGCTTCAAGAATGAATGCATATTTCAGTGGGAAAAATATTCCAATATATTTTTTCCATTATAAATTCATATCATAAAGGAGCTTCTATTCCATGACAAGTTCATAACTACATAAAACCTTAACTGTTGTTTGTATTTTGGTCTTATTTTAGCCATTGCCTTGACAGTGTATTTTTGGACTTGTGAGTTTTAATGTAGCTGTGGTATCTTTTGTCTCTTTTTAATCCATCTACTTCCTATCATAAATCACCCTAGGACAATATCAACCCAATAATTAATTTTTAATATGAATCTGTCTGTATTTTGGAAATCCTTGTTTAAAATTGATTAATAAAAATAGTTGTTGGGAAACTTTAAATGCAAATTTTCAACTTAAGTTAAATGAAAATGTTATTTTAAGGGCGAAAAGGTCATAAAAAAGTGCCCTTATAATGAACGATATTCTGGAACAGAGAGAAAATAGAGAAAATAATAGAGAAAATTATTGGCTTTTATTCTGTGATAAAAAAAAAAGTTTATAAATAACATATTGATACAGAACTGACCAAAAATTAAAATGGTCCTTATTTAGAATATTCTTTAGAATTTATTTACTATACATGTATATGCCATCATTGAAGATCTTAACTGATGGCATTATCTAACTTCTTATAGAAGTTAACACTCAAATTCCTGATGGTCTTGTGTAACATAAGGCTGCCAGTGTATGGATATGTAACATTCTTATAATCCCAACTCATAACTTGAATCCAAAATCTAGGTCACTGTACATGTAGTTACAAGTCATATTTGTAATGTGTTGGCATACTTGGCTGGTTTAATTCGTATGATTCTGATCTGTAAATAAAATACAAAGTGTCATACATACAGCACATTCATCTTTCATATAAGAAATATGTTATTTTAAAAGAACACTTGACATGTATGAGTTGACATAGTAAACCAATGAAGCCTGATAAACAAAGCATAAAAATTCTAAATGTTATTACTGATACAATGCAAACAAGTGAAACTGTGAGCCACTGCTCACTGATGATACCCCACCCCGTGGATAAAATTAATAGTGTAAAAATATGCAAGTGTTAGATTAACAGGAAGTTGTCAAGTGATGAGTCTGAAAACGCATCATACAGTATAGCTAACTTATATCAAGCCTGAAATCAGATTTTAGAAATCCATGCAGTGTAGTTCCTGAGAAAAATGTGATGATAAATATTAATGGGACGGACAGACTGATGGACTGACAGATGGAAGGACAGAAAGAGGTAAAACAGTATACCCCTCTTTTTTCAAAATGGGGGTATAAATATTAACATGAACATATCATTAGTGATAACTGTATTGTATTTAAACCAGCTTGGATGTTCTAAAGGACCTTTAAATTGATATATCAAGTGATATGACATATTGTTAAAGACTTTAAAACATAACCATAGTAACATGTTCTATAAATAGTGTAAAAAATTAGCTTCATGTTTGCTGTATACAAGAATAAAATCTGAATAAAGATAGTGTCTTAGGCTTGTGTTTTATCTTCTTTATGTGCAGGACTAAATAAATATTTATGAAGCACAATATTGTGGCTAGTACAACAAATTTTTCTTTCTTAATATATAATTTTGAAGAATGTTCTGGCTACAATATTTTTTTTTTATTTTCATCCACATCTTTAAATGATATTTTAAAATGAAATGATGAAGAAATATGACTTCTGAATAAGTTGGAGGATTTTGGCAGCTGAGTAATGACTGACTCAGAGATGTCAGACACATATGAATAAGTTCATAGATGTTGGTGGTGAGTGGTGACCCACCCATATAAATCAGACAACTATGAATAACCTGATGGATTTTGGTAGCAGAGAAGAGAAGTTACTTAAGAATAAGCTGGTGGATTTTAATAGCTAGTTTAATACTAACCCAAATAAGTCTGACACATATGAATAAGCTGGTGGATTTTGATAGTTAGTTTAATACTAACCCAAATAAGTTTGACACATATGAATAAGCTAGTGGATTTTTAATAGCTAGTTTAATACTAACCCAAATAAGTCTGACACATATGAATAAGCTGGTGGATTTTAATAGCTAGTTTAATACTAACCCAAATAAGTCTGACACATATGAACAAGAGGCTCTTAATTCTTTTGGTTAAATCTCTCATCAATGATTATTTTGGTTTTTCAATTTATTTAAATGTTTTTTGGATCGTCCTATTTTCTTCAAAAGCAAAAAAAAATCATTTTCTCCTATGTTCTATTTTAGCCATAGAAGCTATGTTTCTTGACATACAAGGAAATAAAATATAAAATTTATACTAGATACTATGAAACTCATTTAGCCTAAGTTTGGCTGAAATTGATACAGCAGTTTCAAAGGAGAAGATTTTTTAAAGAAAGTCAACATGATGAACAAATTGTGAAAAAAGTCTTTAAAGGGCAATAACTCCTTCAGGGGTCAATTGACAATTTTGGTCAGATAGACTTATTTGTAGATCTTACTTTGCTGAACATTGTTGCTCACTTTACAGTTTATCTCTATCTATAATAATATTCAAGATAATAACCAAAAACAGCAAAATTTCCTTAAAATTATCAATTCAGGGGCAGCCACCCAACAACAGGTTGTCTGATTCATCTAAATGCTTTGGTTTTTGAGTTATAAGCCAAAAACTGCATTTGACCCCTATGTTCTATTTTTAGCCATGGCGGCCATGTTTGTTGATAGATCAAAGCTTCGGATACAATTTATAAACTAGATATCCTAAGGAACATTCAGTTAAAGTTTGAAAGTATTTGGCCCAGTGGTTTCAGAGAAAGAAGATTTTTGTAAAAGATTACTAAGATTTACGAAAAATGGTTAAAAATTGACTATAAAGGGCAATAGCTCCTAAAGGGGTCAACTGACCATTTCGGTCATGTTGACTTATTTGTAAATCTTACTTTGCTGAACATTATTGCTATTTACAGTTTATCTCTATCTATAATAATATTCAAGATAATATCCAAAAACAGCAAAATTTCTTTTAAATTTTCAATTCAGGGGCAGCCACCCAACAACAGCTTGTCTGATTCATCTGAAAAGTTCAGGGCAGATAGATCTTGACCTGATTAACAATAAAACCCCATGTCAAATTTGCTTTAAATGCTTGGTTTTTGAGTTATAAGCAAAAAACTGCATTTGACCCCTATGTTCTATTTTTAGTAATGGCAACCATGTTTGTTGATAGATCAAAACTTCGGATACAATTTATAAACTAGATACCCTAAGGAACATTCAGTTAAAGTTTGGAAGTATTTGGCCCAGTAGTTTCACAGGAGAAGATTTTTGTAAAAGATAACCAAGATTTACGAAAAATGGTTAAAAATTGACTATAAAGGGCAATAACTCCTAAAGGGGTCATCTGACCATTTCGTTCATGTTGACTTAGTTGTAAATCTTACTTTGCTGAACATTATTGCTGTTTACAGTTTATCTCTATCTATAATAATATTCAAGATAATAACCAAAAACAGCACAAAATTTCCTTAAAATTACCAATTCAGGGGCAGCAACCCAACAACTGGTTGTCTGATTCATCTGAAAATTACAGGGCAGATAGATCTTGACCTGATAAACAATGATACCCCATGTCAGATTTGCTCTAAATGCTTTGGTTTTTGAGTTATAAGCCAAAAACTGCATTTGACCCCTATGTTCTATTTTTAGCAATAGCGACCATGTTTGTTGATAGGTCAAAACCTCGGATACAATTTATAAACTAGATACCCTAAGGAACATTGAGTTAAAGTTTGGAAGTATTTGGCCCAGTAGTTTCAGAGGAGAAGATTCTTGAAATAGTTTACGACGACAGACGACGACGACAGACAATGACAGACGACGACGGACGACGACAGACGCCAAGTGATGGCATAAGCTCACTTGGCCCTTCGAGCCAGGTGAGCTAATAAGCTAGTGGATTTTAATAGCTATTTTTATACTAACCCATATAAGTCTGACACATATGAATAAGCTGGTGGATTTTGATAACTGGGTGGTGACAAACTATGGGTTTCTTCTCTTTGATGCCGACGTCTGTCTCTGAAAAATATAAATTAGTCAACTATATTTCAAGCATATTGCTTACTTTCAAACAATGTAAAAAATATTTAAAAAAGAATACGTTCAAATGCTAATGATGCACAACTTCTTGCAATATAAATAAAAACACATTACCAAAACAAATAAATAAGATCAGGGTGAGTTTAGTGTTATAAAGCGCTGTATCCATGTTTAGTAAAGTAGTGATGATGAACTTACACTTTACAGGCAAGCAACCTTCTGATTTAAATTCCAGTGTTAATGGCCCTTACAGCAAAATACCAAAATATTTAGAATCAATAAAAAACTAATATCATTAAAACAGGTATCACGTTTTTATTAAAGAGATTCTCTTGTGGAACACCATTATTTCAAGATGAATTTAACTTGACTCTTATTAAGTTATATCATTCTGACAAACTCAAGAATTTTTACCTTTGTAGTGTATTAGGAGCAGAGTAGCATGTTCTTCTTGATCTGCCACTGGAACCATTTCTAGGTAAGCTCAGAGATCCACTCCTTGGTTCTAACAATGTATCTCTCTTGTGTGACAGATCTCTAAGACTCTGAGATGCTCTCCTTATTGTATTATAACATTCCATTTCATACCTGATCAAAGATAATATAATAAACTTCATAATATTTTTCCTTTTTCATTTCTATCTTCATTTTTATGTTTTAGATTCTATATTTTTTGGCAAAACAGAAGACAATGAACTGAATTCTTATATTTATATATAAAAACATAATATTCAGATAGAACACTTAATTTGATTTAAACAAATCCTAACCAATTAATTGTATTTGTAATAGTACTATAGTTAAGCACACATTTATTATCTTCATTTTTAAAAAAATATACAATTGAATAAGAATAGACTTTTGTATTACATGTCATGTATATTGGTGCTAGTACTTTGTCTGTTGCTCAATATAAACTGAAAAGTATTTGTGACCATTCCTTTAGCAGAATATATACTCTATTGCTATATAATAACTAATGTTTCACATTAGACTTACTCTTCCACCGGCTTTTCTTTCCTAAAAAATAAAAAAATATGTTTAAAATGGTAAAAAGGTACACAGATTATATGCCTAAGTGTTATGTTAGCCTGTCTCTTGATTTGATTTGATTTTTGTGTTTTAACACCACTTTTAAGCACTGCATTTAGGCAATTTTCTGGCGGCCAGTTTTTATTGGTGGAGGAAGCCTGAGTGCTCAGAGAAAACCAACTGACCTTCGATAGGAAAACTGACAAACCTAGTCAATTAAAATTAGAGTGTCTTATAGCATAAGATTTGATTTAAAAGTTATTCAAATACTGTCAATTCAGAAATAATAATGAGGTTTTAATCAATTGATGTGCAAAAAATGTTAATGTTAAGCAGTGAACAAGGGAGAAAGGGAGATAATTATTTTTTTCTAATTGATTGAATATAACAGTATAAGTTTTCTCCCATTTGCTCAGTATTTCTTAAATTAGAAGAAACTTCATTGTATCTGCATTTTTCTTGATAAATTATTTATTTTCTGTTTTCAGTTTTCTAAATGAAACCAAGAATAGTTTGACACACCTATAAATCAAGCAACATTTTTAGTATGAATTATGAAGCTATGTTAAGCATGCTTTATCATCTTTACATATAATCATTTACTAAGTTTAAATATATTTTCATAGATGTGAAATAAGGGAGACAATTTTTCTTTCTAATAAACTAAAATAATATTCAAAATGGGAGATAACTCCATAACCCTAAATTGTGGAACATTGTGTCTTAAAAGTGCTTGTTCACTGTATTTTTTCTTCAGTTATTCTATTTTTTCAGGTTCTTATCAAAGATAAGCCATTTATTTAAAAACAATGTTTATTTAATCAACATTGTTTGTAATTCTAATTTTTTGGCAAAGGGACGCAATTCCTAGATTAGACATTAATTTGTATCCTGCCTATTCAAACCAGATGTAAAGTGTATGTTATTTTGATGAAAACTGATTGATTTTGCAATTCCATTTTGACCAGGAATGACTGTAATGAACTTATAAAGTCATAACTATTGTCAGATCCCACATATTAAGAAATATTACAAAAAATCAATCAGACTTATAAAGTCATAACTATTGTCAGATCCCACATATTAAGAAATATTACAAATATTAATTCTTTCAAATACAAAATAACAGATCATTTATTGAAATCAACCTAGCTGTATAAATAATATTAAAAACTGATCATGTCATCATGTTTATTTTTTCATCACATTTTATCAAGTTGTATTGAACATTATTATCACACTTGACTTTTTATGCTAATGTATGTATGCAATGTACTAGTATATGTTTGTGTTTTACGAGGGCCTCAGGGAAGATTAGTTATATAGCTAACTGTGTAACCCTCTTAAAATAAAGTATTGTTGTTGTTGTTGTTGTTATTAAAAAAATAACTTAGTATATGAGGTCCTGCATTTTGATTGCATTATTTTCATATTTGATACTGTATTATCTAATGTGCTTTTATCTTTCAGGTACTTGTCAGTATCAATATAACAATGATTTAAATAATCTTACCTTTTACAGCAAGTACAGAGGATAGATACTGTAATTATCATTGTCAGTAACAACACTATTCCCCCTGGAATAATGAAACAATACACAAACTCCATGAAATAGTCTTGACATCTTTCATCACCACATATGTCAGGAGGGTTGAAATCATCTACTGTCATTACATTCACATCCATAGACAATCTAAAATGGAAAGGTTTTAAAAAATGATTAAAAATATCATCTTTTTAAATGTAACTTTCATCAAATAGTTTCAAAAACCAAACACACATTTTGCTTTTTTTTTAACTTGAAAAACCAATGCATGTTTATTAAACCAAATTAATTTAACCAGCAAAATTGTCAAAATTGATGTTTATTTATACATGAATCAGATGCTCTGCAGGGCGCAGCTTTATACGACCGTAGAAGTCGAACCCTGAACAGTTGGGGCAAGTATGGACACAACATTCAAGCTTGATACAGCTCTGAATTTGGATTGTGAGCAAATTTTTTACATAATATGAGTTTCTGACACAAAACAAATGTCCAGATCTTACAAATCTATTGTGCAATTTTGTGCAATTAAAGATTTATTTTTTGAACTTTTCAAATATTTGGAATTTGAGAAATTTGAAGAAAAAAATATTGAAAACAACTACCACCAGCCTTTTTTTTTGCAATTAGTTCAAAATCTGAGATTTGTTTATACATAATATACAAGGAGTGTAAGGGAGGTAAATCAGAACATATTTTTAAAGATCTTTCTTATGTTGTACTGTTACACCACTGTTCCAGGTTAGGGGGAGGGTTTTGTGTCAGCAAACTAGTACATGTACTAACCAGCCACAATATGTATGTGCCTTTTCTAAAGTTGAAGCCTGTAATTCATTGTGGTTTGTTGCTGAACTTTGCAGTATATCATATCGTGAAGAAGTCCCCTATTACAGTCATTGACAGTAGAAAAATCAATGATTTTTTTTTTAAATCAAAAATTTTCATTTGAATAAAATATATATATATATTTATCAGTCTAGTAAAATAATGTAAGGAACTCAAAACCAATTAATTTTTTTATAATTATTTGATATGAAAAAACAGTACCTGATGACCGAATTTCTTTGTTTACATTGAATATGACGTCATAACTGAAATAACCATGATAACGTCACAACTAAAATGCCTAACAACAGAACCAAAATCAGAAACGTTACAGTATTTCTGTTTCTTCTTTTAACATTTTTGAATTACAAACAAATAATTCATACAGACTTCGTCCCCTTTAAAAGGTTATGCCTGGCTCATATTATTTGTTTTTTTGTTCAATCCTTCAACCCTCCTTGTGAAGAATTGGATGTGGTTCATTTGATCAGTTGACTATGCATTTGTCGCATCGTTAAGATACAGGTGATAGTGATAAGACAATAAATTCATGACAGTGTTTTAAAAAGCTTCCTACAGTTTGTTGATACAACAATTTATAACCATTATAAAGTAACCCGAATAATTCAGTTGTTATATTCCCCTGATCTACGAAGGCTACATTAACGCCTGAACGTCTTCCTCCATCAAGACCGTCAACCGGAAAATTCACACCGCTATGCAATATGGGAATTTTGATTTAAATTGGCAGCTAAGGAAGGAGGAGTTCCAGATGTTAATTGATGTTAAATTGTGTTAACTGATGTTAATTGATGTTAATTGATTATTATCGGATTTGTGTTAATTGAACACACATGTTTGGTAAGACAATTACAAGACAGTTGCGCAGACTCATTAGTTTGATCGCTGCCGATTGGATCTCTCTCACAGAGAGCAGGTGACACGGCCAATGATCATAAGGAGTTCAAGCCCTCATGTGGGAGAAAATCGGACACGGAAAGGGCTTGAATTATTCGAGTTAATTAAAAAGGTAAATAACTATTTAAGTCCGTTGTACTTATAAACTCATGAAACTTCTCTCTGTGCAGTATTTTTTAAATATTCAATTTGTGCCTTTTTGTATAAGTGATAATTTATCTTTAAACCTATGTAAAGTAGATTAATAAACCTAACAAATTACATAAATAACTTTCAGTCACTAAAATTTATAAATATCTTTGGTTTTCTTCAACAGACAAAAGTTGGTCTTTAGTTAAATTTGTTTTATTGAACATAAAATATGTACTCAACTCCCGAACTCCATTTAAAGAAATTTACATGTACAATGCAAGAATTGTCACAAATTATTTAAAAAAAACTATCCTATTGGAATAAATCGATTCAATAAATGTTTTGAAACAAAAAAGTGTCAATTCTGAATACAAAAATGAAAATCATATCATATGAGACAAGGTCGGAATCGTACACATAATTTTTCTGAATCCATAAAACAACTTCCGGTTCAGATGGCCAGTGCGACGAGTAAGTTTTCTTCTTTTAAAACAATGTTAAGCATAAAATAAATGCACACAGTAACAAATTATCAAATTTGGTTCATATCGAATGTGACCAACGTTCATTCAATTCGATTTGTTTGTTAGTTTGTTCAATTCATTGGTAAAACGATTTGCACATCTGAATACCAATATATGTTCTTTTATAAGATAAACAAAACGTCCTTTTATTTAAACATAAGTGCGAGCTTTAGGCATCTAAGTTTGTTAGTCCCTTAGCGAATAAGTCGAGCGGGCATTAGGTTTTCTCTCTTTCTGTCTGTCTGTCCATCCATCAGTCTGGTAAATCAGTCTTCCAGACTTTCAGTTCAGATTTCCTTAGTCTGAGATTACTCTGATGTCCTACGGCTGTTTTGCCAGACAAGCTGGGGCTGTCTGAGATTACTCTGACGTCCCAGTGTTCTCCCCAGGCCGTTTTAGCATCGTGGTACCGCGATGCTATATTTTTTCACCGTGATGCTAAAATAATTCCAGCGATGCTATAATTATTCCCCAGACGCTATAATTATTCCCACGACGCTATAATTATTTTGAAGATGCTATTTTACTTGTCCTCAATTTTAAACTATTATTGATTATGATCATAAAAATTATATCACCTTTAATTGTAATCCATTTCGGTTGGACACTAAAGGCAATTAAGAGATTAAATAGCTAGGTGTTAATTGCCCTCAGGGTGTTAACTGTTTGGATGCGAATATCCCAAGCTGACACTTGTGACATGACTAATACCACGTGTCTGCAATCACCAATTTCGACATGGATAAGTGCAATCACAAATCAATTCGAAATCTACGTTTTGTATTACAAAATTTCAAAGATTGAAACGATGTTTTTTTTTTCAAAAGGTCGTTTATCATGTTTATTTGTCATTGTTTGTGCAACTCTCCCAAAACTCTTCCGGTAATACGAGAGCGAGAATTTTGGTTTAGAGCTAAAATAAGTTTTATACTTCTTTAAAAAGTTATCATTATCATGATTATTGGCTTAAGTTTATGTTTAATCCATTTAATGCATTAAAAGCGTCTTATTCATTCACAATCTCTTGTCAAACAATAATGATACTCGGACTCATTTTCGTAAATTTTTCTATGGCCGCCATTTCACATTTTTGTGTAAACTACGGAACGGAACCGCACCAGATATGAAAAAAATATGCATTTTCACGATATTAAATGACAACAGATGGACAGTTGACAGAAAAAATATACCAAGAGAGAAAACTACGCATTAATATTAAACAGACTATTTGTTAGATAACTTTGTTAAAAATACATATCATTTTGATGTAAAGATAAGAAACAACTGGGACTAATTCATTGAGTGCCATGAAACAATGAATTTCATAAACATGACAAAAAAAAGTTTTTCAAGTGATTTTTTTTTGCTACTTTTGCTACTTTATCTTTATTTTTATAGAATTCAAGCTTCATGGTCCTTTAGATGTATGGTCTACAAGAGAAAAATTGGCACTAGCCTGCTCTGTATTAAGAAGTGGAGATCAGAACTGGTAATTGATAATGAAGTCTTTAACATTGGTTCTTCCATGTCCTCCTGATACTTGTACACACTTGTATCACACTTAAAGATGTGTTAAGCAGGATAATAAAAAACCTGCATGTATTGCAATAAATACTTTAAAAAAATCAGATATGTAGAGGGACAATGTTTTAAACATATAAATATATAGAAAGAAACTGGATTTAGCCAGATATAAATCCACATAGCCAGACCATAGTTATAAGAAGATGTGGTATGAGAGGCAATGAGACACATTCTTGTTTGGTGTCAATGATTTATAAATAAGACAAGGTAGACAAATATAGTTGTTTTTATTTCTACTATGTCTTTTAATCAACTTGGTACATGTTTTTTATTTTGAAACATTCTACTTAATATTCAAGTCCAAATATGACCTGTCATACCAATCCTATGCATTTCTTTCTTGATTATATGATTGCCTTATTGCAATGTGAATTATTAGTGTCATGTCAAATATTCTATCTGTTTATAAATAGGGTATCAGTTAGTAGAGCCATCAAGCCTTTTGGAGAAAACAGCAGACCAGCAGAATGGTTTTCTCAAAGAGTAGGTACATGTATTATCAATTCATTGAGACCATTCAAGATATTAAAGAACAGTGAAATCATATTCGAAACCCATTATTTTGTTGGGCATTTACAATAAAAATTTCATTTCACAATGAACATGTGTGTACTACATGTACTAAGTTGATGTGACCAAGATCAACCCTAAAACAAAACTTTATCATTATACTGATTGGCTGACAGATGGATGCATTGACCCATAGAAACATAATATAATCCATCTGTTCTTTTGTAGACAGGGCACAGACCTGAAAACTTAATATAACCTGCTTGTTCTTTTATAGGCTGGGCACAGACCATAAAACATAATATAATCCCCCTATTCTTTTGTAGGCAGGGCACTGAAACTCTAATCAATGCCTTGAAAAGTTATTTTTTTTCATTTCTTATAAAATATTAGAATTGTCTAACTATAGCTATAAAATGATAAAATATAAAACTAAATCCACTTCAAGTAAAGATTTTTTATAAGCATGGCAGAGACATGATTTGTTTATCTTTGCAGAATTGTGCTTTGCAGTATACAGATTTATTAGAAAAAATTGAAACACCAAAGTAAGTTAGCATATATACTAATATAGTAAATTCCAAAGGGAGGTATATTTAATGTTCACTATTTTTAGCTTGGTCACAATATCTCATCATGGCGCTTGTCATAGCTTATAATTATAATATACACTTGATCAACATGCTTGTAATACATGTAATAGAGATTGTCAGTATCTCCTATCATGCCTATAGGTCATTGGTTTGCTATAGGTTCTTAAACTAATGAAACTTTCAGTAAATTTTCATACACTTACTTTTTGCAAATATTATCCTCTGTCATCATGGTCATAGAAAAAAGAATGCATTACAGAAACTTTTATTTATAACATTTGTTATTAGCAATTTGATTTAAATTTGCTATTCACATGAGGGGAATTTATTTTTACATGTGTTCTAAAATATACATTTTTAACTTTTTTGTCGTTTTATTATTGTTATCAAACTACACATAGACACCTAGCTTTTAGAATCTTATTTTGAAGCTACAATGTACATTTGTTTCATGCACTATCTAATCTTTGCATTTTGATTTCTTTCTATATATTGTTATAAATTTTGTTGAGGAAGATGATTTGATTCTTTAATTGGAGGTCAAATAATGATGTTTTCGCAGAACTTTTTGAACATTTTGTTTTGTGTTTTTTAGATTTATTTTAGAATTTAGAAACTAAGGAAGAATAGTACAGTATGGTACATGTTTTATCTTGTAGCTTGTATGGAGAAAGGAGAATAATATAAACTTAAGTTTGTTCTAATAGAAAAAAAAAGGATATGGGGTATCCTTCCATGACATAAAATCAATACATGTACAGCTACAACAAAAATATGTGCTAAAATGGAGAGTTGTCTCATTGGCACTCACACCACATCTTCCTATATCTAAAAGAAAAGGAACAGCACTTTTTAACCAGATTTTTGTGACAAAAATGTCAGTTATTAAATTGGGGATGCTCGGCGGGCAGGGCGGTCGGGCGGGCGGCAATCAAATGTTGTCCATGCATTAACTCAAGAACCGTTCAACCAAAGCTTTTAAAATTTTAATGTGTTGTTACTGACAACTAAATGAAGGTCAAGTTCAATAATGGCCATTTTGACTTTTACCGTTCAGGAGTTATGGTTCTTGAAAGATTGAAAAATGGCGTTTCCAGTCGTGTCCGTGCATTTACGCATGAACAGTTCTACCAACGCTTCCCAAATTTTAATATGTTGTTACTGGTGACAAAATGGAGGTCAAGTTCAATAATGACGATTTTGACTTCTACCTTTCAGGAGTTATGGTTCTTGAAAGATTGAAAAATGGCGTTTCCAGTCGTGTCCGTGCATTTACGCATGAACTGTTCTACCAAAGCTTCCCAAATTTTAATATGTTGTTACTGGTGACAAAATGGAGGTCAAGTTCAATAATGATGATTTTGACTTTTTCCGTTCAGGAGTTATGGTTCTTGAAAGATTGAAAAATGGTGTTTCCAGTCGTGTCCGTGCATTTTCTCATGAACCATTCAACCAAAGCTTTTCAAATTTTAATATGTTGTTACTGATGACAAAATAGAGGTCAAGTTAAATAATGACGATTTTGACTTTTACCGTTCAGGAGTTATGGTTCTTGAAAGATCGTAAAATGGTGTTTCCATTCACGTTGTTGCATTTACTCACAAACCATTCAATCTAAGCTTTTCAAATTTTAATATGTTGATACTGATGACAAAATAGAGGTCAAATTTGATATTGACAATTTTAACTTTCACCAATCATCAGTAATGGTTCTTGTGATATTGCCAGGACACAAATAAATGCTAATAAATCCGGTTTGCTGTCGTTGTGACAGCCTCTTGTATTGCTATTCTTCATCTCAAAATCACAGTAAGGCCTTCAACATGGAACTATAAAACTGTCATCTCACTGTAAGTTTGTTTTGTATATTTAGGAGAAAGAGGGGAGATAAAGGAGAAGCAGAAAATCCTCAATCACAAATAATACGACAGCTGGCTGTTGACAGAGCAGAGGAATTGAAGAAACATGTGGTGGAATATCAGCACAGATATAAGTAAGTATCTGTTGTTAGTTTATGCTCCCAACACAGAAAATATGTTGTGGTGGTAAAAATACTCATATTTAAGTCAAGAACATGTACATTGCTGTATATCTTAAGATCAATTATTTTTGTAAGATTTTTTTGTGAAAAGAGTTGCTGTATTTTTTCTTTAAATGAATAACTCAGAATTGCTTAACTTTCTATCTGCTTTTAATTCATCAAATAACATGAATAAGATGACTAGATTTAAAACTACTCTGACATAAATCTCATGTTTTTCGTTTTCAAGTTTTAATCATTTATTGATGTTTATTTGCTTAATTGAAGTTAACTAATGCAGTGTATTAAAAATGTGTTCAATTTTCATGTTCATATTGAAAATTATATCAGTTTTGATAGGGAAAGATGTAAAATTTAAAGAAATTTAACGTTATGAGTTTCATTTCAGAAAACTAAAGAGGGATCTTGAAAGCATCAAAACTGGTCAGTGGGATGATACTTTGCCCGAGATATGGGAACAAATACAAAAGTAAGTAAAGAAAAAATTGTTGGCCTCAGAGGTGCTTACAATAAACAATTTGTATTTTGTTTATGCAGGTGGACATTTTCATAGAATTTTATAACACTTGAACAAAGGCTTTCTTGTGATTGACATGATTAAAAAAGCAATATTTGTAAGATTTTTTGTCATTTTTCTGTAATTGACATAAAGATTGATTGAGGTATTTTTTTATAACAGATCTAGTATTGGATTTGTTGTTTTTATACATCAATAACCTTGCCATATAATACATACAAATGTAGAGCTATAATATTATGAAAATTAGACAGAAGCTTCTTCATCATTAAGAAATTGTATCTGAAGAAAAAGTTTGATTTTGATTTTGATATTTCTATATTTTACTGGCAGTCATCATTAAACTTTGATACTTACAGTATTAATTGCTGAATTGCAGACAAGAACATGGCTTCATTTGAGAATATTTTTCATATTAAATAGAGCAAAACATTGTGTGACTGAATTAAATGCATTTCTCTTTTGGTAATGTCCAAATGTTTAAGTTCTTTTGTTTTAATACTTTATAGAGAAAAAATAGCAAAAGAGGAAGCTTTGGTGGAGAAGAAACCAGAAACCACAGAAGATGAGGGTAAGAATAGATATTCAGTTAAAGTGGTAGAGATCTGCTGACAAAAACAATACATGAACTCATAAGGCTTGTTAAGAATTGCGCTAATATTAACGTACCTTTTTGCGGTACGGCCGCTATCTTTGTGACGTCGCGTAATTGTTATACTTTATGTTGTATTGAATAGAAACGTATAATGGCAGACGTAGTTCTATCTTTAATGCCTTAGATAACTTACGATAAAATACACAACGCCACGAAAAAATCTACATTGGTGCCGTGACCAGGATACAAAACGCACCTGTGAAGGAGAGTACTAAATATCCGTTGTTATTGCCAACACACCACAGTCTTACGTCCTTAATTGTAATGGATGCACACACAAAGACTTTACATGCCAGACTTAACAGTACAATCGCATATATTCAACAGAAATATTGGATACCGAGAATAAGGCAGTGCGTAAAATCACAAATTCGTAAATGCGTTTAATGCATTAAAATATCAGGAATGCCTTACAGGGCACCCGATCCGCCACCGCTACCTAAAGATCGAGTCAACTACGATTATCCTTTTTCAGTAACCGGCGTTGATTTCACAGAAGCTTTGTATACAAAAGGAAAACACAAAGAATTAAGCAAAACATATATTTGTTTATTCTACAAGGCTGTTGTATCTAAGTGAAGTTGATCTTCTTAAAACAATATTATTAGGCAGAAGGGGAATCAAACAAAAATGATTTATGATATAACAATGTATAAACAAAATTGAGAATGGAAATGGGGAATGTGTCAAAGAGACAACAACCCAACCATAGAGCAGACAACAGCCCAATGTCAACAATATTATGGGACTTCAATGCAGTAAGAAACTCACGCACCCTGAGGAGTCCATCAGCTGGCCCCAAAACAAATATGTATACTACCGTAGTTCAGTGATAATGGACATCATACTAAATTCCAAATTATACACAAGAAACATAAATTAAAAATCACACAAAGCCTGTCTGCTCACAGTAATTTATAATACAGTTTAAGTACAAGTTAGGATTCAAGTACATATGGTACATACTAGAGTTTTAAGTTCATGTTAATGTGGTTTCTTTTCTTAAAAGGAACCAATTGATCATGTGTAGAGATAAGATATTGTAATGATTTTTATCATCATTGCTTGCTTTCTGAAATAATGTCTGTTTTGTGTCAATAATAAACCTGGCATCAGTTTTGTATTTTCTGTTTAATTTAGATAAACCCAAGTCAGTAGAGATTGAAGTCAATTCAGAAGAGAGTAACCAGGAACCAGTCATAGAACCTACAGATATACCTCCACCTATAAAGGTTAGTCAAAATATATACCTTCTTTTGTACAAGTTAATTTTAATGTTATGTACATCATCAAAGAAAGATAAGATTTTAATGACACTTTTCAACAAGAGGTATATTTTTATTGTTTCTGAAACTGTTATTAATAATCAGGATCTTTTAAGAGATATTTAGAAGAAATTATACTTTTCAAACCCTGCATATTGTTTCAATTATTTCCTTTTCAGAGTATTAAAAGAGGCGAGGTCCTCATACAATCATCAAAGATAGACGGGTCCATACCCTATTTCAAATTTGAGATATATCTCTTGGTAGAGATAATTTGTGAATGAGACTATTGACTATGAATAAAGCCCCACTGATCAGTAAATTGATATCAGAACAAAAAATATAACATTCTAAAAGGATCAACTAGTTTAATCAGTACTCAACATGCTAATATCTCAGTTTAAAATAATGGATTAAAAATAATGGATACTTTAATTCAATACAGAATACATATATTGAGATATTTTGACAACAATTTTCAGAGGGTTGTTTTTATCATTTAAAATCAAATGCAAGTTAGTATTTCTAGCTTTACTAATACAAATTCTATTTTCTTCAAATAAGAATGTCCATATACATTGTAGGTAGAGGTAGTATTGACTTTTATCACCTTAAATTAAATGTAACTTAGTATTTCTAGCTTTTCTCATTTAAATTCTGTTTTTCATCACATAATACATATCCATATATATTGTAGGTAGAGGTAGAAGAGACAAGTGTCCCCATCAACAAACCATTGACCCTAGATATAAAGAGGTTATCAGCTGATGACAAACCCAAGCCTACCCCTCCAACATCACCATTGTTATCTACATTGTTACAGAGTTCTAAATCATCATTTGGGGATTTACAGCAGTTAAAACAGGTAAATTGAGGGATATGCAGTTTCATTTAATGATTTTAATTATGCAATTATTCATGTAAAACAATTTTTCTTCCTTATTATATGTATATTATATATATACTGTGGATTCATTAATATTCGTTGGATACAAATTTTCATGGATTTCGAGGGTATAAGGGAACAACGAATTTAAATGTTCAACAATTTACAAATTTCCTATATAAAGGAATATATATGCAGAATTTTCCAAACCACGTTATTAAATATCCATGAATATGCAAGTTTTCCTCAAATCATGAAAGTTTGTACCCACGAAAATAAATGAATCCACAGTACCAAAATATTTATCCTCTTCATCCTGAATAGGACATTACGGTACATTGCTTTATAAAATGATGATTGTCTTCTTGACATCTTTATTTAAGTTTCAGGACTAAAACTGTATCACCATAAGGAAGATTCACTAAACTTTTGTGATCTTACCAAACTGGAGGTAAATTATAAAGCCAAAATGTCAAGGTTGAAGGTCATATTTATACTCTGCCATTTTGACAAAAATTGGTTTGACCAATTATCTTTCAACCATATAGTTTTCATTTCTGTTTTATTTATTTTTTGCTACAGGAAGTAGAATCTAAAGACCAACAACAGACACCAAAGACTTCAGCTGGTTCAACAAAACAAAGTGAAAGTACAACATCTACATCAGGGGAGATAACTGATATAACAAGTGAGTTATTGAAGTGTATACAAATGCAATTTGTCAAGATTTCTTAATTCAGAAATTTTTGGTGTTATTTGAACTATTATAAAGAAATAAGAGAAAATTGGTTTTCCAAACCTTCACTAGGACTTCATACACCGTATCGCTATTAGCCTACTTGGCCGGCCGACCCGGCCGCTTGACCTTTTGACGCATACAACAATCACTTTTCCATTGTGGCGTCAGATATTTTGTTTTATGACGTCAAAATTTTACAGGAACCTGTGTGATATCTAGTAATGGCTGACAAATAGGGATAAGGTGTATTGCCTAGGGCATATGTTTTTATCCATGACTGTCATTCTTTTTTTCTCTAATCAAACAATTGTGTTGATTTTTTTCCCCTAATGCTAGCAGAAGTTTTCAAAATGAGGCTGCAAATGGGGCATTCATTTCATTCCAAAACATCTAGTTTCTCAATAAATTAAAAACAGATTTAAATTTAGGGGATACTTTTATAAACAGGTGCAAATTGAAGATATAGTAAAAAAGATTAAAAGGACAGTGTCGATTTATCAAGGAGCATTGAATAACCCATATTCTTTGGATTTTCATTTATTCCATAATATTACAGGTACGACAGCACAAGTTAAGAGACCCCAGCGACCAAGTACAGAAAAGGCTGAGCTAGATCCAGAAGTTGTAGTAAAAATAGAGCCAATAGAACAAATACAAGGTAAATGTTGTGAAGTAGGAGAAGAAAAAAGGTATACAGTCATTATTTCTAATGGGGAATGATGACCCTGTGTAAGGTATCAAAATTAAAAAAATTTACATTAAAAAATAAAAATGTCTTCATGTGTTTATAAAATTTATAATAGATTTTTTTTTATACCATTGTAAATGTCATGTGTTTTTTTATGCTGTGGCATATACCATGTGTTTTTTAAGTCTAGTTTTATTTTAGATGAGTTTTAAATGTAATTTAATTGCAGATGTTCAGGTGAATGTGGAAGTAGAAACTGAAGAAGTAAAACAAGAGGTGGAAAAAGAAGTAGTTGTGGAGAGTCAAAAAGAGGCCCCAGAAGTGGAGAAATCTGATGTCAAAGAGGAAGATGTAAGTTTAAACATTTGTACTAAATTCTATTTTGGAGGTAACACGTTTTCTGATTGACTGACACTGTTTTGTTTATCAGCTCATAGACATAATTTGTCATTTGACAGTGACATCATCAACATTATTTCATGATGAATTCCAGTTTAAAATGAACGCCGGCTATTCAGTGTGCACCACATTTTTCATGTTATTTCTTCATAGACAGAAAATTATTACAGTCATTCCATAATAAGATTTTATTAGTAGATTTTTGTAAACAACTTATTGTGAACAAAATGAAACGTTTCCACAGAGTCATCTTCTATTGGTCAAGGTATTTAAACTTTTGAGGTGAAATTTTGATTTACAATTATTTTCTCGGAAATCATTGATGTAATAAGTGATATGAGAGCTCAACCAGTCAGTTTTATTGCTACAAATGCATATAACCTCGCTTAACCAAACGTTCAGATGAAAATCTAGTTATTAAGAGGAACCCAGATGAATCCTTCTTTTATTTTTTTTTATTGATGGAATAAAAATTAAAGTAAGCTGGTGATGCTTTAGTGAATTTAAATAGTGTTTATAACCATAGGTAAATTGATATTTGCAGCCGTCAAATGGAAAATTGATGTGATCACATTTTTAATTGAACCAAAAAGAAAACACAACTAAATCATACATTATAAAATCAATCTCATATAATGTTAAAACTTGTTTGTATGATTTCATGGCAAATCAATCATGGAATTGATGCCCTAAAAGTAATGATGTTATCCAATCAAACATACATGTATGTTCAAAACAATGTTGTTTATTAATTGAAACTATGTTTGTTTTATGACAGGATGATAGCCAAGTTTCTATTGATGCTGGAAATGCTACATTTGTTAGTGTTGATGAGGAAATATCAATCAGAGAAGAACCTATGTCACCAGCTAGTAGTGAATCATCTAAAATTAGTGAAGCAGATGTCAGATTTCTAAATAAAAGAGGTACGTTTCCAATAAATCCATAGAAACACATCTCTTTATCTCCATGTTCTAATCTCCATCCACCCTCCCCCTAATGTGCTTGTAATAATAACTACAATTAGAGTGCAATAAAAATATATTTTACTCTCTCAAATGAATCATTTAACAAGAATGTGTCCTAAGTACATGGATGCCCCACTCGCACTATCATTTTCAATGTTCAATGGACCATGAAATTGGATAAAAAATATAATTAGGCATTAAAATTAGAAAGATAATATCATAGGAAACATGTGAACTAAGTTTCAAGTTGATTGGACTTCAACTTCATTAAGAACTACCTTGACCAAAAACTTTAACCTGAAACATGCACTTTCATTTTCTATGTTCAGTGGACCGTGACATTGGGGTCAAAAGTTTAATTTGGCTTAAAAATTAGAAAGATCATATTATAAGGAACATGTGTACTAAGTTTCAAGTTGATTGGACTTCAACTTTATCAGAAACTACCTTGACCAAAAGCTTTAACCTGAAGCAGGACAGAGGGACGAACGGACAGACAGACAGACGGATGGACGCACAGACCAGAAAACATTATGCCCCTATTCTATCGTAGGTGGAGCATAAAACGACAATGATACACACAAATACATTAAAATTCATTGTATAAAACTATTTAACTGTCCAAGAAATAATGGTTACAAAATAATAAAAAAATAATCGACTTTGACCTTTTAAGCATTACCCAAGCATTTAAGATCACAAATACAAGTTTGCTTGAAGATTCACATCTAGTTTTACTTACACATTATTGATTTGTTGTTGATTGTTGTCTTTTTGGCTATTTACCACTTTAATGCTTATATTCCAGGAGCAAGGAAAAGTAGTAGCAGGAGATCTTCAGCTAGAAATAAGAAATCTATCGATATCTCTGTAAGTGATTTATATTATATTTGATATGAGTGGGCATAACACACTAGAGGGAGCAATTTTTTCACATACATCATTAAATTGGTTTCCTTTCTCTAACTATAGTTTGCGTCAACCAAATGTTATGAAACTTATAAATAATATAATGTTTATTACCACAAAAAACAGATCTAGTTTGAATTTTGTTTGTGTCAATTTTATCATTCTAGAGTTATGCCCCTCTACAAATGGAAAATTTGCTGAACTTTGTATCCGTTTTCTAAATTTTAGTTTGCCTCAACCAAATATTATGAAATTTATGCACACTGCTTATTATTACAAAACACAGGTCAAGTTCAAATTTAGTTGTATATCTTTCTATCAGGAGGAGGACAAGAAAGAAGATCTGAGTTCTCAGTTGACAGATGGAGAGACAAGTGACGATGATGGCAATGAAAGTGACGACACAGCCATAGGTTCAGCATCCATTGCTAATACATCAGTTACAGCTACATTCTCAGAATCCATACCCAACAGTCCTTTATCACACTGGTTAGCATTTTTAGTGGAAAATTATGAAAGTGTCTTTCAGATCATATCAATTGTTGTATATAAAGGAGATGTGTGGGTTTCAATAATAGAAACGGCAACCAAATTGCACAAAAATAGTTATATTTCTTGAAGGTTAGGTAGATCTCCACTTCAAGTATATATGAGAGCATTTTGGTTGTCAAATTGCATTAATAAGGCATACATACATTCACAATTATATTGATCCATCCACAACAAAGAGATGCTAACAATATAATTTACTGTCCAGATTGATTAGCCTTTTATTATTGTACACACTGATGGTTGACAGTTGATAAGATAATTTAAAAACCTATTCATAGTCAGCTGTATATGACAAATCATATCTACAAACCTAACAAATTTTCCACATTAATGGTATGTCTCTTTCAAGTATTGGCTGATTAAATTATCCTTATAAACCCAGCTTATATTTGCATCTTCTTAACACATTTATTCCAATGATAAAATAAGTGGTCATTCATGGCCTCATTTTGATAAATTAATGAGGCATTAAAGCCCCAGTGTCTCTTTTGCTTTTGTGTTCAAAATGTTGATTTTATTCTTCAATGACCCTTGCAGTAGTGATACGGAAGATGACAAAGCCCACAAAAACTGGAAGAAATCTATAATGTTGGTGTGGAGAATGGCTGCTAATCATAAGTAAGAATTGCTTTATGTCATTTGTTCTAAATTTTGCAAGATCTTATATGAAAAAAATTCTACTGCAATGTTATTATAACACAGCATTTTAAAAAGAATCTTTTGATAAGCCATATTTAACTTGAGTTAGAAAAGTGAAGTATAACAGAAAGAAAAGTTAAGTTGCTCATATTGTCTAAATGAATGGAAATCAACTAAAAAGATATATTTTAACTAAATATCCTGTATGTATTTCAATCATAATATCTATACTCTGAGGGATTACATTTAAAGTAGATTAGATATTTCTCACTTACTTTTTAGATATGCAAATGTGTTCCTACATCCAGTGACAAATGAAATAGCTCCAGGATATCAGGGAATTGTACTAAGGTATTCTTATATTGCTTCATTGTAAATACCAAATAAAATGTAAAACCCATATAAAACAAAGATCTTTACAAATAAAAATTCTGTTAAAACAGACAGATATATTTACCATAAGACTAAAAAATGTAACAACAAACATAAGAATAAGAATATTTTATTATTCCAATCAAGGGCCCTTGATGGGCAGCATAACATGTACACATAGAACAATACATCATGATTTGTAACAGAAAAACATTTTTATATATTTCAGACCTGTCTCCTCACACTACTTTTATTTGATCAGTTGAGGTTAATTATATTGAAAAAACTTGAAATAATTTAATTCCTTAGATTGATGTCTTGCAATGAACTGATGCAGCATTTGTTTGTTTGCTAAAAATTTTGTATGAAAATATTTGAAAATTGTGTTTAATTTAATTTCATATAATTAACAAGTAAGTTAAAATTTAGCCAGAATAAAGTAATTTCAACAAATGTTGTGATAACTAGACATCCACAGTAAATTAAAATGTTGTTGAAGATTTCTTTTTATAATATTCTGTTTTTCTCTCTATAGGCCATTGGACTTAACAACTATAAAGAAGAATGTTGAGGCTGGTATAACAAGGACGACACCTGAGTTCCAGAGAGATATGATGTTAATGTTTACTAACGCTATCATGTATAACAGCTGTAATCATAATGTACACAAGATGGCCGTGGAGATGTATGATGATGTCATGACACATATTGAGGTTAGTTATACAGATATATGAAAAAAAGCTGTAGTACAATTGCCAATCACACATCTCTTACTGAGACACCAAATGACATAGAAGTTATGAAACTATAGGTTATTACCTGTTGAGCATAGAAGCCAACATACTAAATTTAAGTGCTAATATTGTAAGATATATAATGTGATATTAGAAAAAGGCTTTATAAATGATAACTTGAGATAAAAATTGATCAGCTATCCTAATTGACATTAGAACTTTACAAAATTTCAGATGAGAATATATAAACATTTTTATAATTTATTTATTCAATGATAAGATTAATTTTATTTTAAAAAGCTGATGTCATGTACTAGAATTCAACTCACATTGTGTCCTTTATGTTTTCTAACAGATGTTAATTTTATAACATAGTTTTAAACCTTAGAAGTAGTAAGATTTGATTTTTGAAATTATCAATGTCTTTACTGTTCAAGAGATTGATACATTGCAACTTGAAAGAATGGTTTCTTTAAATTGGAAGATATCTCATGATTTAACTCATTAAGCAAATAAAACATAATGGATGTGATTAAAGTAGATTTTAACATTTACAGCAATATGTCAGTGCACAGTTAATGTTACAGTCATCAGAAAGTAAATCATTAAGGCCATCTAGGAGAACTGAGAGCAGTGACAAAAGTGATAAGGTATGGGTTCCTTAGTGTTGTGTTAATCATCATAGATATTTATCTGTTCATCTTCTTTATTTTTATATAAAAAAAGAATAAAGTAAACCATCATCAGCCTGCGTACAACACTAGTTTAGTGACAAGAAGTCAAATATCGAATTCTGAACTCAAGCAATCTTCTTACGTGGAAGGTCTAGGTCTATTATAGGTTTATTTGCTGTTTAAAAAAATGTAAAATAATGAATGAGTTGAACAAATTTAGAAACAGAACTTGAAATAGTAAAAGGAAGACCCAAAGGAAAGCCCCAGATAAAAATGATTGAAAATTTTGTAATAGTGGCATTGTGGAGGATGAAATTCATTTCATTCTTCATCGTCCATCTCTTAAAAAGGTCCAGTTTTACTTAAGTTGTAATGTATTGAATTCACAATAGTTTAGAAACATCTGAAAATTGAGGAAAATGGTGGATATACAATCAATACCCCCAGAAAAGAAAATAGATATCATTGTGATAGATTATGTTTTCTCTCTGTGTATGAGCAGATTTATGTCTTTTAACAGGAGGATGACTCTAAGAGAAGAAGAACGTTCTCAGAATCTCATCAGGAGGGAGGGAAATCAAAGAAAAGAAAGACGAGAGGAGACGACACATGATCCAAATCTTAACCACTGAAAAAGGAATTTCTATAGACATAAAAGATCCTATGAAGACAGAATTATGAGAATAGTAATAGGGAGGGCATTATATACAAGAATGAATTATTCACTAGAATTTGTAAAGTAAAACAAAAAAGACTGTTGAACTGTACTATACAAAATAAAGATGAAGCTATGACATCTAAATATGTCTCTTTATTGTTATGTATGTGTATAAAAATTAAATGTACTTATTTCTCTTTTGTTAGTTGTATCAGCCTCTGAACCAACAGTCATACAAACACATATGTCTTTGTAAAAGTGAAAGAAAAATCTCTCAAAAATGATGATCACAATGTTATTTGTAATCCTAGACTTTAATCTTATAACAAATGATGAATTGGTTTCTACCTTTAATGGTTTACTTTTATTAATTGTGACTTGGATGGAGAGTTGTCTCATTGGCACTCATACCACATCTTCTTATATCTATTCTAGTATTTTACAAAATAAAAGTTACTACTTAAAGCATGTCTGGATCTTGGTGTATCTACCACGCAATAGTGTTATCTTAATGTGATTCAGAAGCAACACAGTGTTGTATTTCATTGAAACTTTTTGCTGCAGGACTGACTACCCACAAAAATAACACCATGACTTTGATATAAAAATTTCATATCAAGAATTTTGTCAAACTGTTTATCTTATAATGTTACTTTGAATTTTGATTTAATCTTTTGTTTGAAACGATAAAACTTTAATATGTACAGAAACGTCAAAATATGCACACTATTAAAGCAGTGCGCCTCATTAATTTGATATAACTCCTTCATTATTGTTCACAAAAGCTTACACTATATGTCAATAAAAAAAGGAACGGGAGGGGAATTCATTGATCATTATAATATGCCTTTGCCGTAAAGTTTTGTTAACATTTTATGGAAGTGCTTTAGGATCACAGGCGTAGTTGTACAGGGTATCCATTCCATATATATGAACATATATACGTCCCAAAGTTGGTTTTTGTTGTCTAGCTTTAGGTTGCTTTGACCAAATGTTACACAATAAATGCTTGTTACTACAAAACATAGATCAAGTATTAATTTTGTTGTTGTCTCTTTTTAAAACTGTTCTAGAGATACGCCCCTTTACAGAGGGAAGAATTTGTGAATTTTTCGCTTCTGTTCTCATAACGTAGTTTGCCTCAACCAAATGTTATGAAACTGATACACACTACTTATTACCACATAACTCTGATCAAGTAAAAATATTTTTAGTGTCACATTTTGGTTAAAGATTGCATGATATGTTATCAAAACCCTATGGTACTGACTTGATATAAAAATCTTTCAAGGTTGATCACTACCTTTGAGATACAAAAAATATAGGGCATTGATTAAACATTCTATACTCTCTATCCATGAACATTTAAAAAAAATCAATGAAATATATGCTCAGATGTTTAAGTCACAAAAAATTGTTATACTTGTCAAGAAAATTTTATATTTGTTCAAGTAAACTATTGATATTGTAGATCTAAGGCTGATTGGGTAGGGTGAGAAAATGCTACTTTAAAACACATTTCCATAAACAATTATGGAATCAGTGGATGCATAATAATTAAAACTATGCAAACCAATCCTGAGGATAAAAATGTGTAACAATACAGCATGACACAAAGATCAAAACAAGGAAGAATGATTGCCATGCAGTACATAATGGAACTGTGGAGTCAAAGTAAAGAGTGCACATAACATACATATTATTAAGCTTCCTGAAAGTGCTACTGACTACCATACCAGTAATATTTGTTTATCAGAAAGGATCACTGGAATAAAAAAAAGGAGAGGGAAGATACTAAAGACATATCAAATCACATTTGTTTTAATGTATAAATACACATCCATGTGTTTTTTTGTTTTTTTTAAGATTCTTTTATCTATATTGCACATGATGCTTACTAATTTTATATAAGGCAAAATCGTAATTATACTTGTATTTTGGGTTTGACTTTCCTTGACATTTAAACACTTAATTCAAACTTTTTTACCTTTAAATCAAAATAAGATGCATTTGTATGTGTTAAAATATCATGTGAAAGTGTCATAGTAGTCTCAGGCCTGACGATATAAAAACTAATCTGTACTTTTAAAAATAAAATTATTAATATATTTACATTTACCTTTGCACTTTATTTTGTTTAACACCATTTGGTCCAGGTTAGAGTTCAGTCTATGGAAGAAGCGAATGATGATCAATCAATATAAACTTATATCAACGAGTTGCATTGTGGGAAATTTCAGACGCATGTTAGCATTTGTATGAAAAATGCAGATTTCTCGGTATAAAGTAAAAACAGGGTGACATTTAACACGACATACGTCTGGTGTATATTTTCCATGAATAATTCTATGTAATAACAAGCAAGGAGTATTAGAACGATACAATTTAATTGCTGAATAAATGAAACCAGAGACATATAATACAACTATATTATTTTATGTCTCTGATGAAACATAAATGCACGATTTATCATTTGTAGATGTACACATTTATGCCCGCGTCACACTGTCCCGATTTTTACGCCTATGGCAACACGATTATGGAAATTTTCAAAATCGGGACTGATCGTATCCAGATCGGCCTATTCGTAGTGCCACCTTTAACCATCGTAGAACTATCGGCCACTTTTTCTAGCCTTCGGGGACAACTTCGGGAAGGGTTCTAAATTTTTTAACATGTTAAAAAATTCCCGAAGGTGCGTCCGATGTTGAGGGTTCGTATTGAGTTCGTATCACCATCCTCCCCATCGTAATGTCACCGGGCGATCATCTTTGAACATCTTATTGCATTCGTGTTTTCATCGGGCAGTTTTGACATTACGATGTCTACACGAATGAATCACGAAGCTACCCGAATGTCTTACGATGGCAACACGACTTCGTGAAGACCTCATAATCCCGCCGTGTAGCCATCAAATAAAAGTACGAAGGCGACAAGATGGAACTAAGGCAATAAATCCAGATAAATGTAAGTTAACTTTCGCGTTAAAATACATTTAAATTGCTAATGGTGATATGCACTAGTCAGTCTAATACGACAGTTAAGAAAGACGTTCACAAAACATGGAGCTCATATCATATGATTCTATTGTTACACGAATTTTTACTCCATAACCATTTTGTTTTCTATATGTCATATTTTGCCGCATTTGTTGCTTCCCCACATCCTTCCTTTTGTCTTTAATATTATGATATTCACCTGGAAAGAGCTCTTTTTAAATAAAAGGGATCAACGAACCCATTACCTTACCTTTAAGATAGATCAGTAAACATTGGCATGATTATGGGTGATTATTCAGACTAGTGCACACATTTTACAGTTCAAACAAGGCAATGCCGAGCGTGGCATCCCCTCGTATGTAACATATTGGGGACAAATATGGAGACTATATTTGTCTATGACACATGCAGAAAATGGTAAATTGAATATGCATATTTGATACATAAAGTGATAAACTATTTTTTTTTTTGAAATGTTCAAAATAATATATATTCAATATTGATTAAACAATTTAAAACGCGTGATGTCTTCGTCCTATAATTTAAATGCATCGTAAGCTGTACACTACGTCTTTTAGACATCGTATGGCTATCGCGCCATCATCGTAATCCAACATGTAGTCTCGTAATCCATCGTGTAGCCTTCGTGATCCATCGTGTAGGCTTCGGCTGATATATAAAGCTTAAATACCCGTCTTCGTATGTCCATCTTTTGGTATCGTATATAATTTCGGCACCATCGTAAAGACTTCGTTATACATCGTACTTGGTTCGGTCACTTTTTGGTATTTTATCGAGATCGGGACCAACTTCGTACGAACTTACAATTTTCGCATTCGGGTGTCCATCGTATATCAAAATCGGGACAGTGTGACGCGGGCATTAATGAATATCATGTAGCAAATTCAGTGGAATTCAATTGAGATTAATTTAATTGTTTGCTAAGCCAAAATCACCTATAAGTCAAAGATACTGCTATATTTTATTACATCAATGCAACGTTTGTCTTTTATCATAGCGATGTGTTTTTAATATAAAAAAAATATGAATGCGATACTTTTCAAATATAACTGCTGTAGTTTTCTAATTTGACATGAATACGATGACACATCGCAATGCATGTCAAGAAAACCACACACATAATTCACAAACTTAGTTCATGACCGGGATCATTCTATTTGAAGTGATGATGCAATGGCAGAATTTTAAATGCGGTTGTAAATAGTCTACCGACCTATTAGATTATAATATAGGTCCAGTGGCGGATCCAGGGGGAGGTCCGTGGTTTGAAACCCCCTTTTTTTGTCCGATCAATGCATTTGAATGGGGATATATGGTTGGACCCCCACCCACCACTCCCCATTATCCTGGATTGCCTTTAAAAAACGACTGGCTCCGGCCTTGAGGTCACACTGCTATAGCATATCCACATGGGTTATATCGAAATAGACAACAAATATTACTTAAAAGAAAGAAAAAAAAAACATTCATTCAAACAATCCATTCCAATACATCTCCCAATTACAATGAATATTAAAATCAGTAAAAATAAATTTTCCTAACAAATTAAAATGCTCAAATGCTGATGTCCCGAACTTTGAAGATACCAACTGAGTAGCCTCAGACTATGAATTGAACAACTTCACATACAACGAAAATCAAAAATCTTGTCAAACAGAAAATGTGTTTATTATTAACAACAACAAAAAATATTGAGTAGGAACACAGTTCTTTTTGGATATGAAAGACTTTTCCCGTTGGTAAATCGATATCTCTATGAACATAATCAGCTCGTTGCGTGGACGCTCTTTTAAATCGCGATGACCGTGCGGGCATTCCAGCATTCCGAAGTATTGTTGCCACAGAGATTTGACTTTCGTTTTTTACTACTACCCGATCGCATAAAAACGCGACCATTTCTTAGTGAAAAATAACAATCCGTATCGCTTTTTATAGATTCGAATACTTAAAATAAATGTTTAGTAAAAGAGCATTCACTGCTGTTTATTTGGTATTTTTATTGACGTAATCATTCTGGTACCATCATAACTGCCGTTACCGTTAAAGTATGCTAGTTCATATTGCACTTTACAAAAGATTCAGCACCCAAATGACGTTTTTGGAGGACTGGAAAGCAGTTATTTATAAAGGGAAATTTTAAAGATTTATAGATATAAGAAGATGGTGCATGAGTTCGAATGAGACAACTTCCCATCAAAGTAATAATTTATTTAAAGTAAACCATTATATATCAAAGTAGGGCCTAGATTACCTTAGCCGTATTTGGCACAACTTTTTTGAATTTTGGATCCTCAATGCTCTTCAACTTTGTACTTGTTTGGGTTTATAAGTATTTTTGATTTGAGCGTCACTGATGAGTCTTGTGTAGACGAAACCCGCGTCTGGCGAACTAAATAACAATCCTGGTACCTTTGATAACTAAACACGGAGCCTTGGTTCACAGCGAACACCACGCTATATAGGAACCACAAAATTACTAGTGCTAAACCATTCAAATAGGAAAAACCAACAATCTAATTTGTATAAAAAGGGAGAATCAAAAGTACAGGTCTGATTCAGTCGAATCAATTTTAACGAGGACAGTATGAGTCATCTTTGTCACAAGTTAGTTTCATTGTTGAAAACAAAGAACTTCTCCCATGCGTGCGTTGCGAGCATATCGGATATATATTATGTCGGTGCGTTCATTATAAAATTTGCTAAATTTTATATATGTGAACAATAATTTTGAAGACATTGCTATTTTATTAAAGATTGTTCATTGTTAAACCCTTATTTGATTAGTTTTGCTAACCAAAACCAATTGAGAAATTTGTAAGATGTAAAATCACAAAAAATACTGAACTCCGAGGAAAATTCATACAGTCCCTTCTCAAATGACACACTCAAATGACAAAACATCACGGTACTCGGTACTAGCATTTTCAAATTTTGAAAATGGTGGATTGAACCTGGTTTTATAGCACTAAACCTCTCACGTGTATGGGAGTCTCGCAAAATTCTGTCATATTTACAATAATGCTTGATCAAAACAGACATATAGGTAAAATTGTCGAAATATGGATACAGCAGTTTAATATTAATACCAATAAGTACTTATATTGATATACCAAAATCTCCGCTATGATATTTTAAAAGTATCGTATTGATATTAGAATTAATAGCATTTGTTTATTTTTGTATATAAGAAAAGCACAGCACTTCAAATTTTACACGGACATAGACGTTTGCTTCTAACTAACTTCTGAATGTATATTTAGACTCAACTGTTGTTTATATTTGAACACCTACTTAGTTTTAAAGTTAGTATTTTCTTAATTTTTTCGTTGCCGAAAAACAACATTTTCCGCATGGAATGTCTGTATATTTTTACAATTGTTATTAGACATTATCTTACATTTTAAACATTTCTAGGAATGTGATTGGTTAAAAGCGCCCTCGTGGAGACCGTGTATATTTCATATTAGGTTAGTAGGGAGGCGGGGATTATCTCATACACAGTTAGTAGTGGTGTTACGTCCCTTTATATTCTTTATAATGTAGTAGAGAGGAGGGCTTATTTCATACAGGGTTAGTAGTGTTGTACGTCCCTTTATAAAACAAAACTGTACTGAGAAAAAATCGTAAAGGTTTCAACAGACGAAGATAGTGATGGTTAAGATTGAAATAAATGCATAAAACGTATTTAAACCTAACAAGTTGTTATTGTTGGTATCTGTTTTTGTAGGATCAATGGAAGTAGTTTCTTAACGTTAACATTATTGAAGACTGACTTGCTCATTTTGATAGCTCACTAGTTTAAATTTCACACGTTGAGATAGTCGGCAAGATAAATTCGTTACATAGTGTGTTTGTGACCTAATACGATATATATGGTGGCAGTAAATTCCATATGTGGTCAGTAAACTCCATATGGATTGAGAGATACGAGCGTCGCTCTCACCCAATATGGAATTTACTGACCCCATTATATCGTATTAGGTCACTAGCACACTATGTAACTAAAATATCGCTATGTGATATAAGAACAGTTTATATCAATTGGCTTCTTCCATAGACTGGAGTTGTCTTTGTGACATTGTTTTACATCATATTTTTTTTTACAATATTGTTTTTATACGCCAGGTTACTGGACATATAATGGTATACTGTTGTCCATATGTCCGTCCGTCCGTCCGTCCGTCGTCAATATGTCGGACAATAACTCAAAAACGCTTCAATCAATTGGCATTTCAACTTTTATGAATTGCTTATATCAATTGACGTATGCTCCCTTTTGATTTTTATAAATTTTCGAATTTACGCTTCGGAGTTATTTGATTTTATTCATAAAAAAGTGGATTTGTAGTTTTCGGTCAATACTTTGTGCAGTTAACATGAAACTTTGTTTACTGTTTTATATCTAATAAGATAACATTCCTATGTTTTTCACGAGTTTCTGATATGACATTGAGCAGTTATTAAACTTAATTCTTTGACGGGCATATCATGCGCTCATGTCGTAGTTGTTTATTAGATTGTGACATAGATCAAATGTATTTATTCACGGTATGTCTTCTTGATTTGTTTCTATGTCACTTTGATCGAGTTACGTAGGCCATTTCAATTGATGTTTTCTGAGCCTGTTGTTCAGTTGTTAACATTTGGTGAGGGGTTCTCGTTTTTCGTTTTTTTTTATATAATAGATAAGAACGTTAATTACTCTTTTTGTATTGTTTCACACTAGACATTGTAAGACCCTTTACAGCTTGATGTTTTTGTGTGAGCCAAGTCTTAGTGCCAATATATACTAGTTTAGTGATAATGAACTCCATACTAATTTCCAAATTGTACACAAGAAACTAAAATTAAAAAAAGCAAGACTAACAAAGGCCAGAGGCTCCTGACTTGGGACAGACACAAAAATGCGGCGGGGGTAAACATGTTTATGAGATATCAACCCTCCCCCTATACCTCTAGCCAATGTAGAAAAGTAAATGTCTACTCTTACCATTTTGATTAATTGACCTAATTGCAGGACTCGATTCTCAATTAATTTATTTATTTATTTTAAGCAACAAAATGGATGCAATGTTTTACAGTTCGCATTGGAAGAGATGAAAAAGAGAAAAGATCTTTTCTAAATCTTTCCTTTGCCAACAAAGGTCTCGATGGCGTCAACCTAGGCAATATCCTTCATCATAAATTAGTTCAATCGAAAATACCTCCTTATTTCAAAGACCAGTCTGTACCAATAATTTCTTATACCTATACCAAACCTATTGCAACTAAAATTTTCAATTACAAACGCGTTTTGAAGGATCTCGATATTGACGACTTCAAGTCTAAACCTCCTGATTGCACTTGTGCTAGTTCCCAATTCACATATAATCCTGCTGGCCACGTTATTACCGGTGACCTTAACATTGTTAATAACACTTCTCTACGAAACGTGTTATCGAAAGGTCCGAAATATCGTGAGCCTAAATCCATCAATTGGAAATACAACTTTAAAATTTTGATGGATTCAGTCGAGGATTATGCCAGGCAATGGGATAATCGCGAGAAGGAAGACGTAGACACTCTATCCGAATGGATTAAGGCAGTGAGGTCGTTAATACAAATCAGAATTGAGAAACTGAATGGGTCCATCAATGCCCATGCTACGTCAATCTTCAAAGATCCAAATGTTGCTAAACACCTATCTGACCTCCATGATAAATATGTTGTTGTCCCCGCAGACAAAGCCCCAAATAACATCGTTTTTGTCTGTAAAAGTCATTACATTAATTGCTTGATAAACGAATTAGGTATAGACAATTCACTTGGAAACCCAACATATACCCTCACGACACTTACCAAAGAGGAAATCCTGGATAATCATAGGTCTGTTCTTTGTTCCTTTGGTATTTCAACCAAAGATGAAGAACTGGATCTTCCATCACTGTATTGGATACCTAAACTACATAATTGTCCTTACAAACAACGGTATATTGCTGGGTCTTCCAAGTGCTCCACGAAACCCCTTTCTAAATTATTAACATCCATTTTATCAGCAATCAAAGACGGGCTTCAAAGTTATTGTGAAACTGCCTATTCTAGAGGTGGCGTGAATCAGATGTGGATACTTAAAAATTCCAAAGATCTTTTAGAGTACATACAATCGAACTCTCTTTCATCTTGTAACATTATTAAAACATTTGACTTTTCTACTCTTTACACAAGTATTCCACATTCCAAACTAAAAGCAAAATTAAAAGAGTTGGTATTACTTTGCTTCATAAAAAAGAATGGCCAACATAGATACAAGTATCTTGTCTTAGGGAGGGATAAATCCTACTTTGTAAAGAATCATTCTGATTCAAACAAAAAATTCTCTGAAACCGATATTATCAAGATCCTTGATTTCTTGATTGACAACATATTTGTTACGTTCGGAGGACGTGTTTTTCAACAGACTGTCGGCATCCCAATGGGTACAAACTGTGCCCCTCTACCTCCTGACTTGTTTCTTTATTATTATGAGGCTGACTTCATGCAGGAACTTCTTAGGAAGAAAGATAAGAAGTTAGCAATATCCTTTAACTCTACTTTCCGCTATATAGATGACGTTCTTTCACTAAACAATTCAAAATTTGGTAACTATCTGGATCGCATCAATCCCATCGAATTAGAGATAAAGGATACTTCAGATACAGTCCAGTCGGCTTCATATCTTGACTTACATCTAGAAATTGACAATGAAGGTCGGTTGAAGACAAAACTTTACGACAAAAGAGATGATTTCAGCTTTCCAATTGTGAACTTTCCATTTCTAAGTAGCAACATTCCAGCAGCACCTGCATACGGGGTATATATCTCCCAATTGATACGATATTCCCGTGCTTGCATTTCCTATCATAAATTTCTTGATAGAGGGTTACTGCTCACAAGGAAGCTATTAAACCAAGAGTTCCAAATGGTGAAGTTGAAATCATCCCTTCGTAAATTTTACGGACGCCATCAAGAGTTGGTTGACCGTTATGGAATAACCGTTTCACAAATGATATCGAATATGTTCCTTACGTCGTAACTACAATCCCCTTCCCTTTCATGAATTTGACCTACCGAATTAGACTATTTACCGGATTTGTAATCGCATAAGCAACACGACTGGTGTCGCATGTGGAGCAGGATCTGCTTACCCTTCCGGAGCACCTGAGATCACCCCTAATTTTTGGCGGGGTTCGTGTTGTTTATTCTTTAGTTTTCTACGTTGTGTCATGTGTACTATTGTTTTCTGTTTGTCTTTTTCATTTTTAGCCATGGCGTTGTCAGTTTGTTTTAGATTTACGAGTTTGACTGTCCCTTTGGTATCTTTCGTCCCTCTTTTTTTTTTATAATGTAAGTATTATTATTTGCAAGTATTTAACGTTATACTCCATGTAAATACACACAAGATGTTTAATTATATTTGATTGTGTCATTTTCAAATATTTCCATTCCCTAATAACATCGTACTGATGTATTTAGGCCAGGTTTAGGTTTAGTCAGATGTTTCTGGCTCTTTGTTTCCCCCTAAGACACAGGGTAAATATATTGCCCCATAACTGATAACAATAAATTTTGTTTTCATATAAGACTACAGTAGCTCACAAAAGGTCATTTATCAACGAAGATTCTAAATTTCTCCTTATGATGTGAGTTTTCAATAATACCAATGGAAAAAATACTATAAGGTTAAAGTCTGAGTCAGCCTTTTACCGCTATAAAAAAAATATATCGGAAAGGAGCCTTATAGCCTATCGATAGTTTTAGCTTATTCTGTTACCTATATTCCTCTGAAATAGAATATCAATTCAAAATTCTAGATTATTTTTAATTTCACCTGAATAAATCCTTGATGGTATTATCACACAAAAAGATATTTGATTTTGGCTCGATTTTGGACAAAATTTAGTCTTGGTATCTATGACGAGTTTATATAAAAGTTCAACCTGATAAGACACGAACTAATGTTGCACTATTGGCGTTCAGTAACCTTTTTCAACAGTAGATATTTTCAAGATGAGGTTCTTTATAATGATCTCCCTGTTAAATATCGATAAAAAATAAATAAACAAAAATGACGAACTCCAACGGAAAACCAAAATGGAAAGTCATATGTAAAATGTCAAAATCAAAAACAAAAACTCAAACACATTTAACGAATGGAAAACAACTGACATATTTCTGACTGGTACAAGCATTTCGTTATGAAAAAAGTGGTTGATTAATCCTGGTTTGATAGATAGCGAGGCCTCTCGCATGTATGACAGGTGCGTAGAATTATAGAAAAAAAAAGAAAAATAAAGAAAAAAGATCAAGAAAAAAATAGTAACATTGATTAATTGGTACACCTGAAAGTTGTTTACATTTACGTTATTTAGTCTAATTATATGGATATAATTATCTCATTGGAAAGCATAACAAATCTTCTTATTAAGTCCTATAAATAAAGTGTTGATACTTAGTGTTCCTACTCAGTACTTTTATATGCCATAAAATAACTGCCACACATATCAAAACTCTGAAGAATGCATCTGATACAGTACATTAATGTTGAGTCAAAGAGGGAAAAGAGCACACATAAAGTATTTATTCCTAAGTCTTCCGAACGTGCTACTAACTACCATAACAGCATATAAATATATTTTTTTTTTTTTATCAAATTGGACCACTAAATTCGGAAGAAGGGCTGGGATATTATAGATATATTGAAACACATCACTTATAGACGATCAACCAACGTCGTGCCAAAACCCCGAAATAATTACTAATACATGAACTACTTGAAGGGTTGTATAGCAATGACTTCAAACTTTTAAAACAAGTTTCCATTATCAATCAGATTGTAGGATATTGTCATTTGAGCGAGAAAAATATAGGTTTTTGTGATATTTAGTTTTAAACTCTTTAAATAAATAAATATGTGAATTTTATATTTTGAGAGAAGGTTTGAATTGTTTTGTAAATCTTTGTCAGAAAAAAGTATTGCATCATATTTAAGGTGCATTTATACGATTTGTAGATATGTTTAAGTACCAGGTAGAACAGTTGTGTGCTATTGAACTGTATAAATAACTTCTAATAATAACACATCCAACTATTCTTTTTTAAATTAAATATTTGCTTTGGCGACAAAATGGATACTATGTTTTTATGTAAACGCAAGACGTATTTGACGCTATGCTTCATTTTAAAAAACTATCAATATGAACTCATTTTTTTAATATTTTGAAACCTGAGTAAACGATTTGAAGAAGGAATAATCCATTATTTTCTACACTAGAAAATGCCTGTACCAAACTATGACAGTTGTTTATATTCATTCGTTTGATGTGTGTGAGATTTTGATATTGCCATTTAAACAGGGACTTTCCGTTTTTAATTTTCCTCGGAGTTTGGTATGTTTGTTGTTTTACTTTTACGCCACTTTCTACGGGAATATATATGCTTTCGGATTGTTTGTATCTTGTATAATGTCATTGCTGCTTCGAAAAATACAAGTAATATGGCAGTGAAACACACCCTAATATCTAGGATCCGTAAAGGCATAATGTCATCATAGAGCGGATCGTCAAATTTGATGTGGAAGACATCACACAAAATATATGTGAATTGACAGTTTATCGCACTTTGCGATAGACTTTTCATGCCACCAGATAATCGAAATTGATTAAATAAAAAAAACGAGTTATTCCCCTGTTGTGGTCGCACCGATGATCATATTAAGGGTTCAGATTTCATATTTTTCAATCGTAAAATCCAAAATCATATTTGATGTGACTATCAAAATCAAATGGGAGTCGAGAATTGAAACTGGGAACGGCAACTCCTTTCTTTGGGGAATATATGAACCAACAGAGAAACAAATTGGAACTTTAATCCCCGAAAAATGCCCTTTCTTTTAACAGACTTAAGAATACAAAAAATAACTAAATTCAATATATAACAGAAATATAATACGTTTAGATCCAACGCTACAATTTTCACAAACATATAACAATTCGCAAATAAACACATCAATCATCATAAATGAGCTTATTAAGATTGACAAATGTCCTAGTTCTCGTTAAAAATATAAAACAATATCCTGGTATCTACTATAGAAGAAAACGAACCATGGAAAGACGAAAACTAAATGAAACTACAACTGCTTACAATTATTGACCTCAATATTTTTGTAGACAAGTATCATTAATGTTCTTTACATGTCGAAATTCTAAATATAAAGATATGACACAGATTTATCTAAAGGACTATAAATAGACTTTTTAAAGTAGAAACAAAATGTGAAACACTTAGCGAAGGAATTTATAATATATCCTGCAATGCTTAAAAAAATGTGTTCCTTCTTGGTCATAAACAAAAAAGAAGTCCATCATGCATTTAGAGGAATGTTAAAAAACGAAGTTAAAAATAAAATTGCGTCATTCGTTATTCAACAATTACACATCATGACACATGTTACAACATTCAGCAGTCTTCGGTAGAATCCGCCACTACTCTCCTTCTATCCGGTGTTAGGTGAGGGTACGGAATCGGCCGAGTTGAGACGAATGACGTATACTAGTTTTTGATAGCCATATAAGGTGGTGTACCCGTTATAATATTTAAGTTTAACCCAATAATACAGTTTATTTTGGCTCGAGTCCAGATCGACATTTTATGCAGTTCTTTTGAAGTTTCGAGGTTTGTTCATTTTAATTATACCTCTGACAAATTGTATCAACTGAATATTGAAAATACTATAGATAATAATAATTGTAAACAAATCATGGAAAAAAAACAAACAAAATTTATGAATGTGTAATTGTGTTTACAAATAATGTGTAAAAGCTACAGGACGTGACAAAATGACACATTTTGTATGGATTATACAGGGAAAAACACCATTTTGTTATTAGAATCTAAACAAAATGACATAATTGTTAAATACTTAATGAAAAGATAACTTTCAGACAATGCAATGAAAATATCAAAAGAAAAGATAGGGTCGCCGTACGTTTTTTCCGTCAAAAATACAAAATAGGAAAATTCCATGTAGAATCCTTCAGAAAATGCACTGTTTAAGAGTTTCTCTCACTTAAAATGCCAATTTAAAAAAAAAAAACACAAAAAATAATCCACATTTGCAGAGATATTTAATAATTATAAGTTATATTCTTATAAATTGGTTCTTTTTAAAAAAATGTACATTCAATTTAAAAACTTCCTTCCTGCATCAAATTTTGCTAACTTGATAGAAAATCTCGACCTTCTGGTTCTGCTGTTTTTTACAATCCAAGATGGAGGAAGTATACGTAGTTTTTTAATTTCAGATCCTATATTCAATATTGGACTTTGATATAAAAAACATATGTTTAAATAATTTGTGCCAACTATTTTTCTTACAACGTTACTTTGATTTCGATGGTGTTTTTTCGTTTAAAACAATAACTTTCAATTTCTTTAATGTGTACAAACTTATTCCACAAACTATGCAGATTCTTAAAGAGTCGAGCCATCTTAATAAATGTAACTTAATTTTTTTTTTTTTTCATAAATGAACCATATGCCATGACATATTTGCAAATTCGTTACAGTAGAGCTGATTCATGCGAATTTACCATAATTCGATAATGAAAAATAAGGGATTGATCGTTCATCATTATGTTCCGGACCATACGCGTATGGTCGGGGTAATTAACACTCTGTTACAGTTTACTTTTAATACTTCTAAACTCTTCATATGGTATGACCGTTCATTCAAAAGACGCTATCATATAGGTAATTTTATCATTATATTATAATAAAAAGATAAGCTAAATAAAAATAAGAAGATTCACATAGTTAATTTTACTTAATTGTCAAATTTAAAGTAAACACATTCTATACCGATGGCCATGACCGATTTGTTATTACGAGTAAATGGCAATATGTCGACTAAAAAATTAAATTCCAAAAATTTCTTAATGAACTGTTACATAAGAAGTCACTGGAAAGTAGCATACTATTAGTTTATTTAAGTTGTGTTGTGAAGATGGTGTATTGCAGTCATTTTACGATATTTGAGATCTGGAGCTTCTTAAAACACCTTAGACATCAGAATTGCCAAAGACCTCGGTATCACTGTACGCAGCTGCAAAAAAGGCTTGTGTTTCACTCGCAAACAAAATGTGTAAATGAAAAAGATCGTGCACAAATTTCTTGCAAATGCAAAAAAGCTATGATACCGTGTGGAAGTGAATGTCATGTCCAAACCTACATGCACGAATGTAACTAGCGATGAAAACTAACTATGGCATCAATATTAAATTTTTACGTAGTTTTTAGGATTATAAAATTAAAAAAAATGTCATGTTTTTAACCATCACTGTTTTTAAAGATAAATTTTTTGTATTATTGAAACGTTTATAATGTAATTTGAAAAACAATATATATACCAAATACTCATATGGTCCGGCCCGTTAATAACCAAACGAGTATTATACTCATATGGTCCGACCATATGAGTATACGCATATGGTCATGACCATACGCGTATGGTCCAAATACTCATATGGTCCGGAACACTATGCCCTTGCCGTAAAGTTTCGTTAAAGGGGCACTAGCTGTCAAATTTATGGTCACCGATTTGACTCAAATTCTCATAATTGATTTATAACAATGTAAAACATTTATCCAAACTACCAAAAGTCCAAAAGAAACAGTTTATAGGGCATGGGGTAGATAATATGTAGGTTCGTTTCATGTGAATTTTAGTCCAGACGCCATCTAATTAACTATCGATTTGACCTTAGATGACCATCGAAAGATTAAACACTTCTTAGAGATATTAAGATAAGACGTGGCACGGTACTTGTTTATCCCAAATTCATGTATTTGGTTTTGATGTTATATTTGTTATTTTCGTGGTGTTTTGTGTGTTGCTTGGTCCGTTTCTGTGTGTGTTGCGTTTCGGTGTTGTGTCGTTGTTCTCCTCTTATATTTAATGCGTTTCCCTCGGTTTTAGTTTGTTACCCCGATTTTGTTTTTTGTCCATGGATTTATGAGTTTTGAACAGCGGTATACTACTGTTGCCTTTATTTAAGTAATATTTGTTTATCACAATTGATTATTGAATTTGATGTAAAAACGCATGACATCAAAGATAACCTAAACCACATCAGTTGAAGACGAATTTACAACGTTAACTAAGTGTTAAAACAGATTTATAATAATGAAATAATAAACTCTCTCAAAAGGTATCTACTATACAATTAGAATGCCAAAAGTATCTTATTGTCATTTGAACGAGAGCATATAGATTATAATGATATTTAGTGTAAACTTTTTAAATAAAAAAAACCCATGGTCAATCTTTGTCAGAATTCAAATGAAAATAGTATTACAACATGTTTTTACATTCACTCTTAAGAATTGTCAATATGTTTTGCAAAGTTTAAATACCAGGACGAACAGTTGTTTGCTATTGGACTGTATACATAACGTTTTTAAGTATACGACATACGTTTTTAAATTTATATTATATGCTTGAGCGCCACAATGGATACAATGTTTTAATGTCAATGCATTTTTCAACGTTATGTTCCATAATTCGGGTTAGCTAAATTTTGTTAATCAGGTGTTATCGAGAAAATAATTGCAATATCAGTATGTTTCATTGTGTAACTTTTAGAATATATTTTTATTATAAAAACAATTCATGTCTAGCAAAACAATTTAGTGTACTGAATCCAGCAGTTTATTTTTTCTAGCTGCGATAAACAATCTAGAAATAGATAAGGCGGGTTACTCATCAATGAATTTATTCACATTGTACACACAAAAAAAAAATGTACACAAAATGACAAGTTTGTTGAATTTACTTGCATGCAATATTATGAACCCCAAAAAAGAAAGAACTTATGTCTCTTAACCATATTGATATCATTGTGTGAAAAATCTACACGAAAATCCGTATTTTGTTGATATATATTCAATTTTATTTTAACCATGTTAATGGGTCTGTTAATGTATAAAACACGATCTGTTAATTGGTCTTTAAATAGTTATGAATGGAAATAAAAGTATAATTTGATTACTATATATGTGTTGATATAGGAACAAATGGGTATGCTCAAGACGAGTGGCTTAAATATACGAAAACAACACATGAACAATGAAACACAAATCTAGACAGTGGAAATAGAAAATTGATAAAAATGGGTTCAAAAAGTATAGTATTAAAGAAATATTAATTTCATCCAAGAATGGTCACATATGTAATGTGTATTTTGTTGTATTGTCATCTACATTGGTAACCAGTATATCAATTATATAAACTTCGTAATATAAAAAAAACATCAGTAAGTAAAATGTTTGATTTAATGTAAGCATGAAGTGAAAAAATAGTAGTTACTTTGTAGTGATTAAACATCGCGGATAATACAAATTCAACTTTTAAAATTATTATACCATATGTAACATACATACACAATCTAATCTTTACTCTAAAACATTTTTTTATCAAATGGACTGAAATATGTTTCTAATTGCATAAGAACATAAACAAACCTTTCAACACGTTTCTCTACACCAGCTTGAATGTATTTCTATTTAAAAATGCTAGTCGGCTAAATAACTTACAATTGAAATACATCATTACTCTAAAAATGAAATTGATATTATGCATTTGTTGTGATTTCCCGGAAAATAAATCATTCTGTTTGTTACACATTGAAGTTAATCAGCACCCAGCATACATATTGATAGAAAAAATACTTTACTGATGTCACTTTATTGTTTAGTACCATTTCTTACTATCGGATAGAAAACAACGGCCATATTCCTTACTTGGTACAGATATTTTCTTAGGCAGAAAATGACAATGATGACAGGTATAAAAGACAATGCATATAGGAAAACGCATGGAATTCAACCAGCTTCATTGCAACATATAACATTCATAGATGTTTCAGACTTTGTACAAACACAACAAATAAGTCTGATTGAAAACATATATAATAAATTCATGCAGCCAATCGATATCAGTCTATATTGAAGTGACACATCCTTCAATAAAATGCAAAGGAAGTAAAAAAAAATGCTCTTACTAGAAGGATACTGTTGCACCGTATTGCCACATCTCATTCAGTACCTTTTCAATGGGTAAAATATAAAAATAGCAAATATATTGTCGTGGCTTAATAACCATTGACTTAAATTTAAATTGACCAACTCATTGACCGACTTTATTCGCGTAACATTTACTAAAATGTGGTTTTATTACGATTATGAAATATTTACTATTGTCAATTCATTTTTTGAACCAAATTTCTATTAAAAGTGTCATATAAATGATATCTTAAAAAAATATCCGATTTTTATCCAAAAAATTGCTATGAGTATAAGCATAAATTCCGTATACTTGCACGGCGCTTGTTAGTTTAACTGAAAACTACGCAGGCTATGACACGTTTTTTAACAGGTGAACAATGTTCTTCAACAGATATCATTTTGTTAGACACTTTTCTTTTTTTTATTTGGTTCTTATGATATGCCAAAAATCTGTATATTTAACAGAGTTTATCATTAAAATATTGAAAACAACACGTTATTAATTTCTTGCGTCCGAAGCGCTTTTCTGGATTTACCTTCATCAGGAACGCTCAAAGATTTGAAATCCGAAGATGTATAAGTACCGAAACAGTTGAAGAGCTGTATGTCAAAAAATACCTAAAATAAATAGCCAAATTCATCTAAAGCCAACTTTGCCTGAGGGAGTTGAAACCTTAGTTTCTTAATAATTTAGAAATTTATAAACGGACAATTTTAGTAAAGTTTGTTAAATCATGTCAGTACCGAAATACTGACTACCGAGTTGATGATACCCTCGGGGACTGATAGTCTACCAGCAGAGGTATCGACCCAGTGATGTAAAATATTGAAAACAACACGTTATTAATTTCTTGCGTCCGAAGCGCTTTTCTGGATTTACCTTCATCAGAAATTGTACGTTTACTCTAAACAGACGTATAACAGACAGAATCTCATTTTTTTAAATAACTTCCAACAACCCATTCTATTAAAAATAGCACTCATACTTTTTATCAAATTAAAAAAAAAACCAGAACAACTTAGTAAAATATTCTTTTTGGCAAAGTTTAAGACAATTCGTTCTGAAAAATTATATACTTATGATCTACTTAAAATGACCAAAATTGTCAATTGACCTTCAGGATTTAAAGACAATTTTTAACTTTTTTGATCCCTTTAAAGACAGTTTTACACAATTTGTTTATCAAGTTTGCTAACATTTTAGAATCTTCTCATCTGAAACTGTTGTGCCTAATACTCTTAAAATTCAAATGAATATTAGTTATTATGTTTGTTTTGTTATATGCGAATCACTTCAAACCAAACCCTTTGGTATTCGTAACACGGAATATGATTATTAACAAAACAAAACGTACTCTTTTCCGTATTGCTAGCACCTCGGGTTGTTAAGGATATCTTGGGATTATAATAGAGATATCGCTATGGAAAAGGCAATGTGTAAGTCTGTTCATGCTTTGTAATTTCAGATTACATAAAACATGAATTTGAAAACATTAAATCTATGTCTGATGTTGTCGTTTTGTTTGGAGACCAACCAAGAAAAACGTAAGTAAATAACAAAACATTAAATATAATTTTTACCGCCAATTTAAAGTTATACAATATATAGTTTTATCGACATTAAGGAGGTTTAACATAAGGAATTGAAAGAAAACATGGCCGTGATTACACCACAATGTCTACTATCAGTGCACACAAACTGATGCATCTACGAAAGTTTTAATGCATAAAAGTAAAATCACAAAAATACTGAACTTAGAGGAAATTCCTGACTTAGACAGTCATTATCATATGAAGAAAATGGTGAAATAAACCTGGTTTTAAAGCGCTTATCCTCTCACTTTGATGACAGTCTTATCGGATTCCTTTATATTTATAATGATGCGTTAACTAAACAGACATAATAAATGAAATAGGCAAAATATGGATACAGCAGTCATCATCGTGTAACAGTTTTAAAAGGATCAATTTAACAGAACACAATTTTTTTTATCTACAAACACATTCATTGATTTGCGTGACTGACGTCAGAAAATTGAAAAAGTCACATATATTTGTCGTTTAATGTATACACAAACAATTTTAAAATTTCGAATGGGCAATGTTAGCATGGCAGAACCTAGATATATAAAGTTTTATGAAGTCTTTGTTTCAAATAAACCGGGATTGTTATGTGCATTGTTAACCAGTCTGGCTGCAGAAGATAGCAAAATAACCAAACATATACGTTTCATTTGGTACAGTCCACTTAGTTACACAGTTTACATCACCTTTTGTTTGCGGATGTCTATTGTCTATCTTTTGTCCATTTCAATCAATAATTTCCACAACATTTATTATTTGAGGGGAGCTTCTCTTAAAAACATCTAAACTTAGTCCAATAAAAAGGATGGCAAACTCCTAAAGAGGTTATAATATTCTGAAACATAAAATACATATAATGATATAGTTCCTTCCATGCCCTATTATCAAGTCTCTATGTGTTCTCATAGTAAAATTTGTGGTGCAAATACGGCAATATTAAACTAAAATGTATGACGAACAATACCACAATACATTGAAATTCTAATGAAATGTGATGAAATAACATTTAACTGATCTATCAGCACTGTAATATACATTTAAACGCACTTATATGCACAACATATAAAACTTATATAACAATATAGATTTTTTGTTTAATGAATCGTCGGTACCTCTATAAGTTTTAACCTAAATCAATTTCTGTAAAAAAATAATTTTTAATAAGGTTATAATTAAAGTTTCTCGATATATAGAATATGCAATACTAGTTTAATACTTCTCTCTGACTTTGTTAACAAAGATATCACCGTTTTATAAACAGCAAAATAAATTTAACAAAAAAATGATGTATTTCCATTTGTATTTGGCGATTTGGCTTGTAATTTTGACTGTACCTGTAGAAAAATGATTTCAAATCGATTGGTCATCCTACATTTTACCGTGAAGTTGTTAACAAAGACTGGAGTAAACTTGTCAATCATTCTAATAACTTATTTTAAAAGGCTCCTATTCAACATTGTTATGATATCTTTGCACATTGTTTTTTATTGATATAAATATCGATTTTGGTATCCGTACATTAGGATTATTATGGCACCCTCAACGGAGTTGGGATGACATATTGTTATTCTACGTTTCTTTTTTTTCTTATTTTTATTGGGATACGATTGTTTTCACGCAATCTGTAGACTTTTACCATTGGCTCGAGAGCAATGCGCTCACGTCAACCGTTTTATTCTAAACACTGAGGAACATCACAGATTCTTATGATTGTATTGCTTTTAAAGGTAAGAACAAACAAAGGGATTAAACTTAAACAACTTTCCAATACTCTTCTATTCATAATCATCATGTTTGATAAAAATCCCTTGACTTATATGCATGTTTTTAACAACACGGAAAAGTCAGAATTAAGCAGTATTTATATTTAGGGTCTCTATAAATTAAGAAACACGTCAGAGGGAAGTCCCCAGTTTTGATAAAAATGCGATCTCTAAATTCCGATAAATCTATTTCTGTCATGAGAACTGAAGTGGAGTTTTTTCTATTTGTTACCGTTATGAAACTGATATTTGAGATTGTATTTCCATAGATAAATAGAGAACTATCTAGTTAATAAACATTTTTAATGCGTTCTTGTTCCAAGGTTTGCTTTGGTAATTATGCGCATGCGAATAGTTTTTTTGACTTCAAGGGGTATTAGATTGAATGGTTGCTCTGGATTTCCCACTCAATTAAATAATTTATAACTCATGGGATCTTTTCTAGGTATGTCTGCTATGGAGGGTTATTGTTGTTGCATAATTATAAATCATATGCATCATTTAAATTAAAATAAATGTACTCCACATAGTCAAGTTGTAACGAGAACACCCCTTCAGGCGAAATGGAGTCTTCCATATTATCGTTTTGAGTTGTCTCCCTTCCGGAAAAAACTTCCATGAATTCTGTATTAGCTCGTTCTGTCGATAAACGTCGTATTATATTATAAACGATCGCAATTTAAACTGAGGAATGTGTACGGAAAGGAGTCATGATCACTTACCCAAAGGAAATCAAATATATAAAGAGTTAGGAATGGGGTTTATCCTAGAATTAACAAAGGAAAATAGGTGATAAGATACGGAGTGAAATGCCTTATCTCACTCCAAGTCTCAGTGACTGCCGTGGAAGGTAAACTTGGAATTGATAGTACAAAAATAAAACACAATAGACCTAAGTGAATTGTTCATACACTTTTATCCGGGATTGGCTTTTTTGTACCTATTCAGATTACGTAAATTACATTTTACATGTGCAGTTGACCAAAGTTTTGAAAATAATATTAACTTATCTACATGTATACATGTGTCAACGAAACAAGTGCAATCGTATCCCTCAGAGCAATCTGCTCTTTGATTAATTTATTGCAGCAAATTTTGTCCAGGTGATTTCTCGAAATCCAATGGACCAATGTTGATGGAACTGAACTATAGTAAGGACCCCCACATGCAGAGTTGCAGGAAGCATGGAATGGTTCAAGATGGTTACCGTTTCCATGGAAACAGAACAATTGTGAAAAAAATCCAGTTTTTGGTTTTTGTGAACTGTTTGGATATGCTTTAACTCAGAATCATTATATTTTAATACAATGTAGGTGCCCACTTTATACCGGTTTTGGATGATTTTGGCTCTCATTGGAACTACTCTGTTACAATGGAAACTACACCAAAAGTTCCAAAAATCTCAAAGTGCTCCAAAGTTCATGAAACTTCGCATTAACGATGAGCAACATGTGGCATTTGGAGTTGGAATTTCCAAAATAGCTCTTATTACCATGGAAACAATGCAAAAAGGTCAAAAATTTCCAAAAAAATGAATATGCTGCAAACTGCATGAAATTTTACAGGAATAGTAACTAGCATAAGCAGAATTACATTTTGGAGTTGGAATTTTCAAAATGGCCACCGTAACCATAGAAATAGCTAAAATATCCAAAATTTCAAAATGCTTCAAACTTTATGAAACTTTACAAAAATGTTAGAAACGGTTAGTTCTCTCAGATTTATTAATTGTGTCCCTTTTAGTTGTTACGTTTGAGGGATAGATAAATACCCTGCCGCATCCGATTTGTGTTTTTGTTGGATGTTTTCGTTCTGCTCTGTATCGATCTGATGAGTTATGTCCTTTTCAATTGATTTGAATACTTTGTTCTTATGCCTTACTGTTACACCACTATCCCAGATTAGATGAGATTTGAGCTTTATATGCATATGTATGCCAGTCGTAGTTTTGATGTACCTGTTCCAAGTTAGTTACCTGTAGTTCAGTTGTTGTCGTTGGTTCATATTTATCATATATTATTTTGAAATTGTTTTTTTTATCTTAGGAATAAGGTAGTTATTTTTCTTAATTGAACTGTTTCATATTTTTTCATGTCGGGTCTTAGATAGCAGGCTTAACGATATGGGTTTTAATAACTGTTGTAGGCCTCCCGGTAACTAGTAATTTCTTTCAGTAACTTCATTTGAGCCTTGAGGACAGGTGTCTACTGGGAATACTATACTATTTATAATGATAAAGACATTTTGTCTGGAATGTCTTAAATTTTGAAGTATGATGTGTTATATAGATTTACGTCAAACGAAATGTAATGTTATAACTTTATTTGCAGTTACTTTAGAAGCAAAAACACCAATTATATTTGGAGGGGAAGCTGAACTTAATTGTAATATTCCTTGTTGTATATATGATTCAAACTGCAAGGCGTTTTGGCATGTTAATAGAACCAAGGAACGTGTCTACATTCCTGTAAATGAAAAATCAAGATATCCGACTAAGTATGAAATATTAATGGGGCATCAGAGTTGTAAACTAATTATAAAGAACTTTGAACCATCAGATGTAAATACGTGGTATTCATTCACAAGAAAGTTTGATTCAATTAGTAAAAGGTTAACACTTGAGGAAAACAGCTTTGAATGTAAGTACTTTTCTTTGAATATTTGATTAAGATAATAAAAAATATTACTTAAATAAAATAAGAAGATGTTGTATGATTCAAGTAATACTATTGCCAATATATTAGACTTATGTTAAGAAAAATATATGATATCAAAATATTACTTAAATAAAATAAGAAGATGTTGTATGATTCAAGTAATACTATTGCCAATATATTAGACTTATGTTAAGAAAAATATATGATATCAATAAGAGACACAAAAAAATGGTTTGTGTAAAATTTGATACAGTTATGTTTAGCAGTACGTCTATAAACCTACGTTCATCGAAATTGACTCAAATAGAAAATGATGTCCACTATATTGAATTTTACCGGAAGTGAGATTTTTTTTTCATATGCCTCCCTATCTGAATTAAAAGAGTAATGAGGAGGAAGGTTCATGCTGAATTTCATTCTTGTACATGATGTGCAAAATTGTTATGAAATTGTCTTGTAGCCGCTGGACTATCAAACTTAACTCATAGAATTAGAAGAATTAACATTATCTCACTTTATGATTCTTGACATATATTTTGAAACACATGACACACTAGGTAAATTATCTTTGTTATTAGTAAAATATAATTTGGATACCGCACAACAAAGGTGTGCATTAACTACCTCAGATGTACTGCAAAGTTCAGATGTACTCTTACCTTTAGAGTTTGGCCCTTGATTTTGAAAGGTGTGTAATTCCATGGAAGTATCACTGAGAGTATCGAGACAATTAAACAGTTTATTTCGAAATATGAAATAGAAAATGTTTCTAATTTCGTAAGCTAAATCATTGTGAACAATGCTGATATTGAATCAGTGTTCAAACTAGGTAATAATAAAATTGAGAATGGAAATGGGGAATATGTCAAAAAGACAACCCGACAATAGAAACAAAACAACAACAGCTGAAGGGCACCAAAAGGTCTTCAATGTAGCAAGAAATTCCTGCACCCGGAGGCGTCCTTCAGCTGGACCCTAAACAAATATATACTAGTTCAGTGATAGTGAGCGCTATACTAATTTCCTAATTGTACGCAAGAAACTAAAATAAAATAGTATAAGACTATCAAAGGGCAGAGGCTCCTGACATGGGACAGGCGCCTTGGGAATGTCTGCCAAAACAGAAATACAATCCAAATAAAGTTCAATTGATTTTATTCGTGTCAAGACAAGGGAGTAGCCACATATCAATCACAACTCTTTTACATAGTGTTCAAAAATTTATACAGTTGAAAAAAAATAGCGGAAAAGTGGGAGAGTAAAAAGTTGGAAAATAAAACTTTTTTTCTGTTTATTCAACATTATGAGTTATGGAACAAAATCTCTCATCGGTTCAACTTTCTGTTAAGCATATCACTGAGAAAAGAAAACCAAAACTTTGTGGAGGGTTACAAAAAATGAATTTACCAGAAGCATGAACTTCCCATATCACTTTTCTTAGATATGTACTGAATCAGGCAATAAGTCTCTTAAATACTCTGGAGTTTTGTTATTCAAAATTTTGTGATAATGAGTTTATACATATAAATTGTTTATACTGGTAAGTTAAGTACCCCCCGTGACGATACGCGCTGCGTCAAGCTGAATACTTTTAAGTTTAGCAACCAAATTCTGATTTTGAGAGTCCCAAACGACATCGGCATATTCAAGAATTAGGCGAAGTATATATGTAAATTTTTTCAAGTGATAATTTATCAAGAACATTTTTCATTTTACTCATTATATTTATTCTTTTGTAAGATTTAGAAACTATATATTCAATATGGTCGTTCCAGGATCCATTATTAGAAAAAAAAGACACCTAGATGTTTGTGTTTACGTGCTGTTTGTAGCTCTTGGGCGTTCATATTTAAGGTAGCACAATACAAAGATTCTATAACTCCAACTCCAAAGTTTTAAAATGCTGTAACATTCCTAATAATGCTTGAAAATTTATAAAAGTGGTAGTTTTGGATAGCTAACAGATTATTCCTTCAAATAATGGTTATGTTAGTATTATGCAACAATTATGTAACCAATTATAATGTTAACTGTCTCTAAAATATTTTTCAACAATTTCCACTTTCAAATGAAATTAGCTTCTGCATAGGTATCCATAGAGTGTTGATTTTATTATATGTTGTTCCTATGACCATTATCTACAAAAGGGTGTATCAGATTTCAGATAGAATGTAAAGAACAAATTTTACACCTAATTAAATATTATCTTCTTTTATGTGGTTAGGATGTTTACACTAAATAGAGATTTATGAGAGAATAATCTGAGACACAGTTTTAAAGCCAATGATGTGTTAATTTCGTTAAAATTTTCTGTATAGTTAAAGAGATGATAGAGCTAAATTCATGCATGTGAATTTACCTAGATTTTGCCACTAATTAAAAAATAATTGGTTACATAATGATTGCATAATAAAAATATTGCATTCATTTTAAAGATTAATCTTTTGTCTATCTATATATACATTTTTTATATTATTTTCTATGAATAAATAAGAAAGTTGCAGCATTTCAACGGTTAGTGATTGGGAGTAAAAAAATCTCTGTATACAAAACTTTGAACTTTTTGAAAAACTAAGGATTTTCTTATCACAGGCATAGATTACCTTAGCCGTATTTGGCATAACTTTTTGGAATTTTGGATCCTCAATGCTCTTCAACTTTGTAATTGTTTGGGTTTATAAGTTTTTTTGATTTGAGCGTCACTGATGAGTCTTATGTGGACGAAACGCGCGTCTGGCGTACTAAATTATAATCCTGGTACCTTTGATAACTATTTGTATTGTGCTACCTTAATCGAGGACGAAAGGGTCAATTTTTTTGTGTTTTGAAATTATCATACTTTCAGTTTTTTGGGCATACAAATTCACACCATTTTTTTTACCAATTATAAATCTTATCTAGATCGTCATTTAAAATTTGAGCTGTTTCTGTTGGATTGCCAACCATAATATATAATGAAGTGTCATCTGCGAATAGCTTAATTTGAGCTTGAATGTCTTCTACAATATCGTTTATAAATATCAAAAATCCCATTGTGTTTCATTTCTACTTGGTTTCGGGCTTGATGGGCATAGTTTAACAGAACTGTGAACGTGTGCCTTATTTCAGGTCTATTACAATTATAAAACAAAACTATCAATTACAAAAAGCTCATTCCGTTATAAAAACAACCAAAATAATATTTCCAATTACAAAACAACGGTCTTCAAACTAACTGAAATATTCAAAACAAACAAATTGACCATTCAACAAGCAAAAATGAGAAACGAAGTTACTGACAATTGTGTCCTAGTTGATGACCTGAAAATGTAAGCTACAAAACGATTAACGGCACGAGAAAAGGTGTGTTTGAATCAAGGCAGACTTGTATTTTAAATAGCTATTGCCTTCTCACCAATTAACATTACACGAAAAGATTTTGGCACACATAAAATGATTCATGTCTTATTGATGTAATCAGATTAAAAATCTGTGAAAGTGTCACGAAATAATTTTTTTTTCGTTCAAAATGTTGTAAATTAGTCTTACTCAAATCATGAAATACTTAAACTTAAATTATATAACTTTCATCAGCTTTCGTTATATGATAAATTTCATTTTTTAAGCTAAATGATAAGTATCATTTGAGCAAATAACACAGAAAGCAATGATTTTATTTTTCGTGTTAAAGGCATAAGGAACTTCAAATAAAAAAAAACCTAATATGCATATGTTTTTTTTATTACTAAATGGATAGTTTTCATTATACAACTTATGTAAATATCCTTTTTTCTGAGGAAAATCATTTAATTTGTCCACATTTAGAAGAGTTTACTTATTTCTAATTGCTTCCAGGAAGCAATTCGCCGACATATTGTCCGTATGCATAGTAACCCTCATGATAAAAATTCGGTGATCGCAATACGCATTAATCTGTTATAATAATGTTAAACACGTGCTCAGTACCCATGCTTTTTGTTATTTGTTTTCTATAAGGTGACAATCGGTATACTTTTGGCTTCAAAACACGGCATTTAATGAGCAGCCATATCTTTTAAATCTTAACAGACAGAGAACACAAAAATTGACGATTATACGATATATTTGCTCCAAAAATCATAAAATCGTGCACAGAGGACCAAGTTTATGATATATACATGCATTGGTTCAAGAATTGGATAAACTTTTTTTTACACAACTCACTCGCTTCATATGACTTTAAAGATGGATTGTATGATGAGGTATCTTTGGGTCCTTTTGGAAACCACAAAATTTTGAAAAAAATTACCACGGGAGTTTACGACGACATTCGTCATTGAAAAATATAATGATTTTCCAATAGTTTGCATATTAATATACCGTGTGTTATCCGTTAACTTAAACTCGTTAACTAGACGTCTTTTCGATACTGGTCATCCTACTATAGATACCATGATTAAATTTTGTGTTTACGCAACACGAACATCTGAGAAAGTTCTAAAACTGACATAAGTACATTATTATGTTTGATATGGGGAAGGAGAAGTTGAAGTCGTATTTGTAAGATTTCAAAGAAGATCTAACAGTGTCATCTATGACATTCATAAGCCGTGTGTGTAATCAGGTAATTTTTTTTAAATTACTGTGATCAATGCATCCGATTTTGTTAGTTCATTTTAGATGTTAAGACATGTTAAGAAAGATATAACTTGATTTCACGGGTGCAAATATACGGCAGACTAGTACTTTGTTTTACTGTCTCAAATATCCGTTTACCTGGCTCCACAATTATTGAAATTCTTCTTATATTGGGAAGAATCAAATTAATTGTTCCAAACGAATTGTATTAGAAGACAATTTTTTTTAGATAAAGAATGATAGAACGCGAAATGTAACCTTTCAATTTTTTTTGTCAATGTCCAGTGAAAGTTATCGTTCAAAACGAATTGCATTAGACTAATACGTGTCTATTGACTTCAAACATTACTTATTTCCATGTTATATTTAGTCCTTGTCACAGCTGTATGTACGTTCTAAAAGCTGAACTGACTGATACTGATATAGCGTTATAATCTGGAGATTGTCCGCCATTGGTAAAACAATCTAAAATAAATGTATTCTCTTTTTGTCGCAAAGAGCTAGCTCTGCTGTTTGCTATGTTGTGTAATTTAATGTTAATTACTTTACTATACAGTGAAACCAAACGACGAGACAATGGATGTCAGAGAAGATATGAGTAAACGGAACGTGTACAGTATTAACGTTACGTTTACAAAGGTTTTCCCAAAACCCAAATGTAATGCCTCGTATAATGTAAGTAGAAATATGCATATAAGTCGATATATATGTTTATTTTAAAATTAAGTTATGTCGTGGTTAATTTTATTGAAACGTTTTTGATTTATTTAGACCCCTTGCTACTACTTGTCGATTTCAATTATTTCGAGGATCAATACAAATAAATAATATTTTATCTTAAAGCTTGCTAAATTTGAAGCGATTGTTTTCTTAAGATATAATTCTTGTGGTAAATTTAAGATATTTTATTTCTTGTTAATCAAATTAACTTTTCAGACAATTTCGTGTCCCTACCTAACAAGAAAGATTTTTTTCACATTGATTTTCATATCGTACTAATACAATCTTTGGATAAAAAGAAGGATGAAAGACATTGTTCTTAGTGAAGGTAGCAAAACACAAAGATTTTTTCACTCCCAGTCAGACAACTTAAAACTGATGTAACATTTCATCCTTCATTAAGTTTTACAAATGAGGTTCCAAAATAAAGAAGAAAGATTAATCTTTCAAATTGTGATAATTTTATTATGACATAATTCTTACATAACCAATCATCATGTAATTAGTTGCTATATTGTGATGTCCACACTTCAAAGAAATTATAAAATACAAGAATCTATAAAATATTTTAAAGTTTAAAGTTGTATGATTGGGAGGGAAACATCTTTGTATTGTGATAACTTAATACTTCGATTAGATAACAACGCAATCGTAAATGCAAAATATCCGAGAGGTACCAGTGAACCCAGAATAGATAGACGAGTAGTAAAAGTCTCGGTGAGATTTATCAGGTTTTACTATTTATCGTTATGACCATCAGTTACTTCGCACTCAACTTAATATGTTTTCCACAAGGCCAGGAAAGAAATGAAAAGGAAAAGAAAAATAGACTTGAGAGGTATTATAGAATCAAACAAGAAGCATAAGTCGTCAAGACAATAAAATATATATGAAAGAAGAAAGCACCAATTATAAAGATAACTCGAGACGTTTTAGAAGAGCAAAGTTGAAATACTCAATGTGTTCATAAAAGCAAATCTAAAAAGCTACCACATTAAAGACAAATGTCCATACTCTACCACGAATGATATTTAAATCAATACCAAAGGGGTCAACAAACACTGAATAATCCCAAACCACATAAATATACAGTTCCAGATTCAATCCCGTCTTTCATACTCAGCATGCTATCGTTTCACAAAGGTTCGTACATTGTATTATTTACCACTGATTGTTGAATAATTCACTAACCAAGTTTACGAGTGTTGAAATCTCTGTGCATCGACAGCCAATAACAGAACAAGGTCCCAAAAGCTCTTCGATCTGAACGTCTGAAAATGGAATCAACAAGCACCTGTCAGTTCTTAAAAAATCCATTTTGGATTCCCGATTGTACAGCTCATAAATATGAAAGAACAAGATGTACTAGAAAAGGTTGAAATGATAGCCTCAAATTTAATTACAATATGTAAAGTGTCTATTTTATTGCTTTCCCTTATTACTTCAAACTCCAACATCAATCTTCTTATCTCCATTTGTTTATTTTATTATAAACTTCCGTTTTCTGCCGACTGACCCATTGACTCTCGCCTCCCGTCCCATTATTTCCGTGTGTCCCTGTCCACTCCCCAATAAGGGAATGCAAATCTTTGGAATTGGTAAGAAACGGACATACTGGTTATTATGCTAATTATTCAAACTTTAAATATTTAAAAATGTTAAACCAAATAGTTTGCCAGTCTCTAACCAGTATTGACACAGAAAAGATGCTGCATAAGAAATTAGTATGTAAATTTTCCAATAGAGCCACAAACATTTGATTTATTCACGGCCGGGTAGGATGGTTTTTATGCAGATTGATCTGTTGCTATGCAAGATTTATTTTTTACTGGGGCTTGCTGTATATTTTTATCAAGTTTAGGGTCCTCCCAGATTTGTATATTTATTAACATATCCTCCTGCTACCCCGAAAAAAATCTTTCCAACCCAAGACTTTCGACAACTCTATTTCTTAAGGCAATTGATTTTTGTCAAAATTATATTTTATTCATGACCTTTAAACAAAATGTTGCTTTTCTGCATCATACTCATGGAAGTAAAAACATCATATTTTTCAGAATTAAAATTCAAATCAATGTTAATTTGTTTACATAAAAATGCATCTATTAATTTGGACACTACCCTTTAATGATGATCTCCCAAACCACGAGTATCATAACCTATTCCGTTAAAGCAGCAAAACATTCTGGTCCTTTGTAAGGGCTGCATGTTCATATATGATAAATGCATATGCTTTTACGTCTCTCTCTCATTATATATGTTACAGTAAATAGGTGAAATTAGGAATTACATGTAATTATTAAACATTTAAGTAAATACCTGTAATTACTAGCCAAATTAGTAATTACATGTATTTACTAGTTGTTTCATCGATTACTGGTAATCACTGATTTTTTTTGGTCATTTTTACAACTATTTACTAACTTGATGTTTTTGTTTTAAAATAAAAACATAATTCAAGATACCAAATAAGATAGTAAAGGGGAAGGGATTTTATGGGAGCTAACTTAATTTTGTCCCATGCTGATTTCTGATTTTGGGCAGACATTGATATAAAAGTTTTGCATAAAAAAAGAATTACAAGGACCACGAACATAATGTTATTATTCCACAGCTAATAAAATAAACTTCACAAATGGAGTCTCATCTCTACATCCAATGATCTCATTCAGCTCACCTAGCAATCACTCATTGAAAAATCATAATGCGCTCAAATAACCTCATTAAATACATTGACAAAACCAAACAAAATCATCAAGCCAAACAAAACAATATGTTTAGGACTTTAACCATTGTTATCACACACTATTGTCATTTCTATTGGATTGGATCTATTTCAGCTGTTTTTCTTTCTTTTGGAAATAGGGCTTTATCTAATGATCCAGAGGACCAACTCACTCCTTACGGGTCGTACCAAAATATCACTCCAGACCCAGAGAAGTCCCACAAATTGAAGAAACGCTAATGTTGTACCTCTATTCAGGAAAGACGAATGACTTTTAGCTTCCAATTACAGACCTGCGTTGCTTACCTCCATTGAATGCATAGTCATTTAATTTCTGCATTGTAGTTTTTATTATCAATATGGATAGTATTATATGTTGTTCTTATTTGTTTCGGATTTCCGTGTTATTGTGATATTTTAATTGGATATTTTTCTAATTTCTTGTTTGCTTTTGATGTGAGATTGGATGTACCAGACCAAATGTAAATTAGTATGTGGTGGTGTCTCTTCATTGCCTTCTTAATTCTAGTTTAATCAAATGTACTAGTATTTTGATTATTGTCCATAACATCCACTAGGATTCAAGAATAAATTCTTTTTCTAGACAGGCTTTTCGGAGAGTAAAATCTATGTTGTCTAAAATTATAAATTTGTTTTATATTTGTATTCATGAGAATATTGGAGTTGGTTTGCGATATATTTTAATAAGTTTTCTACTCACATGTGAATTTAATTTGTCTAGCTTGATTTTGTTTTCATAGATAATTAAATCAGATGTTCACTTGCTAAACAGGTATGTATTTCAAACTTGTTGTCAAAAAAGACAAATTTGTAAATTCAAAATTCAGGAAGGATTATTTTCTTGAATTAGCGTTGAATAGTTGTTCATAGTGATGTATTTATAACATTATATTTCATATGTTAATATCGCATTGTTGAATAATTTAGGATTTCGGCTGCCGAAAAAAACCGTACAGTTCCTGTTGCGAGCATGCGCTATTTTTATTTTTTTTTAAGCAAGCAATAAATCATATTCATAATATTCATAATAAAATAATACAATGATGTTACTATACATTTCTATAGGAGAATAATCTGACGTCCGGCATTATATCGAGGTCAAAAAGAAATGGTATTTTTTACTGGTATTCCATTGGGATATCAGTTCATCAAGAAGTAAACGGGCGGTTTCTGTTGACTTGCAAAGTAGGAGAATTCGAACAGAAAATAAAAGAAATTGTTTTCAATAACATTTACGAACAAGAAGGTAAGGAAACATTTGATCAATTTGTTTATTTATTTACCAAATAACAGTGACTGCAAATGCATATGAAAGATATAAAAATGACAACAAAGGGGAGGGGTTAAAAATTCGTATACGGAGAAAGACAGACAAGGCTTCTGCCAAATTAAAAAGGAATAACTGTTAAAAAAGCTACTTATCTTTACTTTTGCATTGCATAATGTCAAGCTGTTGATATTGTCATAATAAGCTTTTAATTTGGAGGTGAAGTAGATTATTTCTAAGTTTAAGAGACATGACTTGAGCTATATAATAGTTGGAAATCAAATTTTAACTAGTTTAATTATGATGACTAGTCTTACTAAGGTCTTTCTTTCATTTTGCTAATAATATAGTATAACTCTGATTTACATCCATTTACATATATATATTTTCTATATAATTTCGAATAATAGTGTTGCTAATATCATATGGAATATTTTTTATTCAAGAATAAAAGTTGTTAACACCAACAAATCATAACAGAATTATATAAAAAAAATGAGCTTGGGTTAAAAACACAGGCTGTTGGTGAATGGACCCTCCTTTGAAATATTTTTTTACGTTTTTTATTTATTTTCCGTACATCTTATGAAGTGATTTTACTTTTTATTGTTTTATTCAAATTGTACTGCTATATTCCATACGAAAGATTACAATAACTGTACAGTTTATATGAATTTTTAGATACTAATAAAAAGGGGGTCAAAACTAATAATTATAGTACGAAATTAAGGAGAAGTTAACTTGAAAATTTTAATTAAACTGCGCATCTTAGTATTTCAATTAATCTGAAGGTTTGTACAAATATTCATCAAAGAAATATATTCTCGGTTATAATTTTTTTCAGATGTACACTGTGTATTACCTGTGGTAATCACATTTATTATCACATTGCTTTCAACAATTGCAGTGGCAATGTTTTTACTAGGGATGCTTATACGCAGAGATAATACATGGGACGCTACACAAGGATTTGGGTTTATTCTTTCAACTCTTCTTAGTGGTAGAAATCCGTTTCGAGCAGATATACGTCCAAATACTCAACATAATGATACTGTAAAGCCAAAAACAAAGCCAGCAACGAAGTTTCATAAGAGAACAGAAAACACTGTTCATTTGTTAGTTGGTGATTTTTAGTATCTATTGACAAAAGTGCAGTACACCCAATAGGTTATTTTTTGTAAAACTATGTAAGGAGATACATAATTCAAGAATGCTTTAGACAATGTTAGAATGTTTAGCTCCTCATCACTTCATCACTTCATCATCCTTCGTCTGTCGTTGCCCATAATATTTCCTAAAGACTAAACCGAACGTAGGCAAACTACTATTGGAGTATTTTGTTTATCTTGTTTATCTAGTTCAAAATACTGACCGATTGAGCAATTTTTGAGCGATTTAATTTGGTCTCTTCTTTGATTCCTCTCAGAGAGGTGCTAGAATTATAATTTTTGTTTCTCACTTCTAAGTTAACACCGCTAAGTGGTACCTCAGTTTAATTTTTTTCGAAGGTAAATTAAAACAAAATTGAGAATGGAAATGAGGAATGTGTCAAAGACACAACAACCCGACAATAGAACAGACATCAGCAGAAGGTCACCAACAGGTTTCAATGCAGCGAGAAATTTTCTGCACCCGGAGACGTCCTTCAGCTGTCTCCTACACATATAAATAAATATATATATATATATATATATAATGAGACGTGGTATAGTCAATTTTACATGAATTGCGGTTTTTATTCAACGCAATCATAGGTTTGAACGTAGTTTTCAATTAAGAGTCGTTTATATTTTTCGTTTTGGCTTGTATCATATTTTCCCTCCGGTTTATATGATCCGTTCATCCTATATTGACTCTTAAAATTCAAGAGTCAGGATCTAAAAATGAGAGTTCTTTTAATATGGCCTTCCAAATACCGTTTCGATCCCTTACATCACTGAAGAGACATTTATAGTCGAAATCCGATACTGGTGTACTAAAAAATAATGACACCGTATGTTTGTGGCACAACATCGTGGCCACAAGTTAAAATTGATTTCTGTTTAGTATTAAATTTATATTAAGATCCATTTTGTTACATCTTGTGATCAATTTTATTTGGCAATCGCCAATGGCAGTCAGCAGGGTTAAAGAACATCAGTTGTTCGACTTGTTAGTCAAATTCGTTTTGTTTAAATATACTTTTTCACTGTTTTGGTTTTTTGGAAAATGTTGTTTGTGCTGTTTTAGACCCTTTAACAACGGAATTTGTTTTACATGCACACGTATAAAAATTGCGGTTTTTATCCAACGCAATCATAGGTTTGAACATAGTTTTCAATTTAGACTCGTAATTTTCAGACATTTATATATGTATATATATAAAACATTTATGGCAGTGTGACATAATGCCAGGACTACAGTAAAAATATAGGCAAGAACATTCAGGACAGAAAAATACACAAATAAGCATTACAAGATCTTACAATAGGACATTGCGACATGCTTTACAATAGTTAAAATGTAACACACACAGAAACGAAATTTATATATAACAATGGTCATATTCCTCACTTGGTACAGGACATTTTTAAAGAAAAAATTGCTGATTGAACCTAGTTTTGTGGCTTGTCAAACCTCCCGCTTTAATGGCAATGTTAAGTAATACATTAAAATCATAACACACATTACAGGGTTACAATACAAATAAATAGGAGAACATATTTGACAAAGAAACACACGAATAATATCAAACAAAAGGCACCAGTTTAAAATTTCATACGCCAGAAGTGCATTTCGTCCATACTAGACCAACCAGATACAAAAGTTCTAAAGCCAAAACAAGTACAAAGTTTAACAGCAATGAGGACCAGAAATTCAAAAAAGTTGTGCCCAATTCGGCTAGGGTTTTCTGCTTGGGATGAGAACATCCATATTATTTAGAATGTTTAGAATGATTTATAGTACTTTTGCAAACAGTAAATGACGCGCTTTTCAGAATTAACCAATAACCAGAACGCAGACAGCCAACCGAATGTTGTTTTGGTAACAAAACGCGTGAACAGGTCTATGAACTTAAATAGTAGCCAAATCTATCTGTAAAAGGTTAACTTAGTATGAAGAAACATTGACTTCTTAAAAAATCTAAATTAATCATCTGATGTATTTTATATATCATGAACAATTTGCACTTATTGTTTTTGTAAATAATACCCAACATATATTTTATGAACATTCAAGATGGTGACTGAAGTATAAACTGGTGATTTAATATTGATGCCATATGAATAGAGTGATTAATCTATTCGTATGAACTATTTTTGCGGAGGCTTACGAATATGCATTTTGTATGGTTTGCATATACTAGTCAACAAAAAAAAAAACGATACACGACTTTGAAATATAATTTATCAAAAAGTATTAAATATAAAACAACATGTGATAATGAAAATCAAAACTTGTCGGAAAGTATCTAAATTCCGTGTAAATGATCGTAGGGTGCAAATTAGTTTTGCGGAAAGTTGAATAAAAAATCGACACATAATTTTCTAAGCACTAAATGGAATATAAAATTTGTTTGAAAATATTCAATATGCTAATCAATTTATGTTCATGTTGTAACTAATGGGTTGAAATATTGTTTTTTTTCCAAATTTTGGAGAAAAAAAAAAGTGTTTTTGAAATTTAAAAAAATGCAAAAAAAATATATTTTATTTTCGTCTCAAATCAAGGCTTTAGATATGAAAAGAACACACAGGAAATTTGGAACCTTTCGGATTAGTTTTACGATTGTTACCGCTTTTTGAATATCACTTTGGATAGCGGGTTGCTGCTCACAAAGAAGCTATTAAACCAGGAGTTTTGTTATCACATAAGCAACACGACGGGTGCCACAGATGGAGCAAGATCTGCTTACCCTTCCGGAGCACCTGAGATCACCCCTAGTTTTTGGTGGGGTTCTTGTTGTTTATTCTTTAATTTTCTACGTTGTGTCATGTGTAGTATTGTTTGTCTTTTCACGGTGGGTATGGTTGTCCTGCGAGAGAACGTTCTTTGCTGGTGATTCGGTCCTGATGGGTGCTGGTGATCAATGAAAAAAATGTAAACAAAGACGAAAATGATGTTTTCAATTTTGTTTCTTATGGGTTCCTATGTTAACCATTAAAAAGTTGACCCTCTAAACTGTTTCAGTAAGCGTAACACAAAAATGCTCCTTTTCAGAAAATCTCGAACTGAAAAAATAAAACAAAAATGCTCATAGAGTCCGCTTTCTATACCGCAATCCACACGACAAAACTATTTTGTGAAAAAACATTGCAATTTATAAAAATGTAGTTTTTTCTCAATTCATTCATGTCCTTATACTGTGCTAGTGGGTCCTGTCATTGTGCTGGTGGGTCCTGATACGGTACTGGTGATTTTGGATAAGAAGTTGGTCATATTTGAAACAAATGTTACAAAATCAATTAAATTGGGCAGATAATTGTCGTCAATAGGATCTATGGCTCCTATTTTAGCTCTTGTGCATCCATTTGGCTGTTTAATATGTGTTTTCAAATGATCGTTACTTGTATTACATAATTACATAAAAGGGCAACATTATTCGTCCAATATCAGATAAAAATATATAGTATCTAAAATGAGAATAGTTTTACTAAGATATTAAATGCCCCTTACATTGATGCTTCAACAATGATCAAAGCCCATGCCGCATAGACATGTTTGTTAGCACACTACATACCCCTCCCCACATCCACCAAACCAATCCTCCTCATTTCCTCCTTCGATGTTACAGTGGTGTACCAACACTCACAGGTACTGAAAGCTAGTTCAAAGCCGCATTTTCAACTAATAGATAAACCATGTTCTCATATACAAAAATCCGAATCGTGTCGATTAAAAAAGTCTCAAAACTTACGTTCACATTTTAATATTTGATGAAGCAGAACTTTAAAAGTGTGCAGTGAATCTTGTGCTCACAACAGTTATTGTCATAATTATGTTTACATAAGACTTATAAAGAATTAAGAAGGTACCAAGAAATATTTACAGTTCAATCTAATGATCATGAATGGAAGGAAATGGTACGGAAGTTTACATAGGACAAAAAGAAATTGATAGTATTTTTTGGCGAAAGACTTAAACACTTCTTAGAGATATTAAGGTAAGACGTGGCACGGTACTTGTTTATCCCAAATTCATGTATTTGGTTTAGATGGTATATGTGTTATTCTCGTGGGATTTTGTCTGATGCTTGGTCCGTTTCTGTGTGTGTTGCGTTTCCGTGTTTTGTCATTGTTCTCCTCTTATATTTAATGCGTTTCCCTCGGTTTAAGATTGTTACCCCGATTTTGTTTTTTGTCCATGGATTTATGAGTTTTGAACAGCGGTATACTACTGTTGCCTTTACTTAGCATTATATGGTACAGCTCTTCTATAAAAGCATGCAAAAAAAAAACTTTGATTGACTTGCTTGCTATGTTTGCTTGGATGCTTTCAAACAATGGGTAGGCGCAGTTTCAATACATACTGGGATTTGATTGGACAAATACAAACTGACAGGAATGAAGTTAATGTTTATTGTCCAAACAAATCCTAGTATATAGTAAACAGACTACTTACCTGTCGTTTACAAACATCCAAACAATCATAGCAAGCAATTTAATCAATGGTTTGCTTTGCATATATTTATAGAAAAGCTGTAAATTCTAAAAAAAAAAAAATTCTTCTTTTCTGAAATATTTTACCCAACTCATACTTGACAGGATTGTTATCCTATTTAAATGTGTAACCAATGAATTGAACACAAGTTAAAAATTCCACAATACTATATAATTCATTTTATGTGTTTGTTCGGAAAAAGTTGAAAAGAATAGAGTTTTTTTAATGTCGTGATTATCTGTCGCTTTCTATATCTATGCTTAGAATTTATTTCAGATGACATGGACTCCTCACCCTGGTGACCCTGGTGCCTTTCATAACTTTATCCGTATTTAAATTTCAGCTTTCCAATTGTGAACTTTCCATTTCTAAGTAGCAACATTCCAGCAGCACCTGCTTACCGAGTATATATCTCTCAATTGATACGATATTCCCGTGCTTGCATTCCTATCATGATTTTCTTGATAGAGGGTTGCTGCTCACAAGGAGTTTTAAATAGTGAAGTTGAAATCATCCCATTTTACGGACGCCATCACGAGTTGGTTGACCGTTACGGAATAACCGTTTCACAAATGATATCGGATATGTTCCTTACGTCTTAACTACAATCCCCCTTCCTTTTCATGAATGTGACCTACCGAATAAGACTATTTACCGGATTTTATTTGCATCTCTGAACCCCCACCCTCGGCTTGTTTTTAGGAGGGTGTCTACAAATGGTCGATTACAGAAATCTTAGTTTTGTTAGTGTTCTCTAGGTTATCTGGTCTTCATTCTGTGACATGTTCTAGTCTGCCCTTTCATAAAATGATGATTGTTTTTAGCGTTCTATCGAACTTTCGAAAAAAAATATACCGGATAACCGTTCAGACAAAAAAAATATGTTGAAAAAATCTTACAGATACAGCAAGTGATTCTTAATAGCTATAAGATACATTTTTCTGTTAAAATACAACTTTTAAATCTTATGGGAAACTATTCCAAGCTTAAAACTTTCACTGTAACCTCGCTCTAACGTATCCCCTACGCCCCCCCCCCCCCAAATAAATATTTTTGCTCTCCATTTTTATGCAACACCTTTTATATTTTTATTTTATGGGTATTGTTGAAGGTCGTACGATGACGTATGGTTGTTAACATATACTTCCTTTGGTTTCTTATGGAAATTTGTCCATTGACAACAAACATACCACATCATCTACTTTATATAAATGTTGTATAAATAACAACGTATTTTGTTGATCTTGCAAAATGATCGTAATCCCGAACATTGTAAACATATTTTCTTATCTAAAAAGGTCACAAGAAGGGTTCCATTAACAGGCCAATAAATAAAATAACAGTTATTTAAAAAAAAAATAAAAAATAGGGGTATTTTTCTTTCATTATAACAGTAAACAGATTCACAACAATGTCAATTTCAAGAAAGCAGACAACAGTTAATTTGTCAATAACAGTACAACATCAATGATCTTGAATATATGCCACTTTTAACTTAAATATAAAGGCACAGAACCAGGACATTGGAGCACAGAACCAGGAACGTTTTTCTTATCACCAGCACAGCCTCAGGACAATTCCGTTTAACGAACTTGCACGACTTTTGCAATATGATATTGTTGTAATATACTTTGCATGGTACTTATGACGCATCAGAGAAAAATTAAGCAACACAGTAGTCGTTTTAATGCCGTTCTGATACAATGTAAACAAACCCACCAGCACAGAATCAGAACCCACCAGCACCTGACAGGACCAAATCACCAGCACAGAACGTTCTCTCACAGGACAACCGTGGATTTTGTCTTATCATTTTTAGCCATGGCGTTGTCAGTATGTTTAAGAATTATGAGTTTTACTGTCCCTTTGGTATCTTTCGTCCCTCTTTTAGACATACTGTCTATGGTAAATAAGTTGATAATGTATACATTTTAACGATTTCTCAGGGGACCGAACGTTGCTTAACAAATGAGCGAAGAAACTGTAAGATTTTTAAATACCACTTGATGGCAAACACTGTCTTTACCTTTAAATGAGAGGTTGGCATTATAAGTTGGAACAGCTGTTTTTTGCAAAAAGGAAGAAGTCGCGAAAAAACGTCACGAAAGAAAAAAAAATTTTTTTTTAACGGATTTAGATTTCCATAATGATTAAGTATTACTACCTTCAACATTGGTCAAATGAACGGAAAACTTTATCTTTAATTTGAAACAAAAGTCTTGTATCGTTTCTTTTGTTGACTAATACATATAAACATGAACTGTCGGTGCTGGATTGCTGTTTTGATAATTAAGGTTCATCAAAAGGAATTGAAAAATATGGCCGTGTTTACACCTCAAATATTACTATGAGTACAGACAAACTGGTACATCCAGGAAAGTTTTAAGGCATGGCAGGAACTAGATATATAAAAGTTATAGGAAGTCTACGTTTCAGAAAATTAAAAACTTACCTGCATTTTGATGTGCATTTTTTTCCAGTCTGCAAAAGATAGCAAAATAAACAAACACCCGAGTTTCATTTGATACGGTCCACTCAGCTACACAGTTTAAACCTGTTAAATCACCTATTGTTTACAGGTGTCTATTGTCCATCTTTTGTCCATTTAAATCAATACTACTCACAACATTGATAATATGAGGGGAGCTTCTCAATCGTTTTCACTACTTAGTTAATTTTTGCACCTTCTGCAGGAACGAAAAAAAATGGATAGCAAAATCTAGAAAAGTTTATAATTTTCTGAAACATAAAATGCATTTAAAATTTATATATGACGTCGCGTACGGTGTCTGCACTCAGAGTAAAATTTGGAGTGTAAATACGGCCATTTTAGCCAAAAGGTTATGATGAACCTTAAAAACCCTAAAAAAAATGAAAATGTATGACGCATATCTTCGCTGCTGCTGTTAACACAATACAAAAAGAGTATACGATAAGCGATCCTTACTATAGCATAAACGATTAACAATGAAATGACTGAGATTTTTCACGTAGTTGGAGTTTTATACTCGTGGTTAATAGTTAGAATATATAGCACAACAGTGAGGCAAAATATACCACAGGTCGAAAACGAACTAACAATAACATTGCAAATATCGAAAAACAACGAACAGGCAAACGACACTTCACTTCACAAAACATAACATGAAAAAAGTATAACAACACGAACCCCGCCAAAAATCAAGAATAAGCTCAGGGGCACCTGGTTAGAATACGAAGGTACATAGTTCTCTATATTTTTGTGTGCGCAGTGGCTCTGGATCGCAAAATCATTAAGCTGGTATTGCATTGTAGTGGTTTTGGTGCATGTATATGCTACATGGTTTCAAATAATATTATAATGATCAATTAATTTTTCTTTCTTTTCAGTTGAGTTTGTATTTTCTTTTTTTAATTTATAACTGTTAGTTTGTATAACATGATGGTCACAATATCATTAGTTATAATACTTATGTGATGTTTTTTGTAAATATGAAAGACTTATATTAATGTATACAAATTTGCACATTATGGACATTCTTTGGTAATTTTGGTAATAATGTTAAATTTCGACTTGAGAAGGAATACTCTCTCTTGTTACTATATACCTCAGCTGTATACAAAGTAAAACCCTGACGACACCTTTATATATTGTAATAGAATAGAACATGATATTTTGTTTCATCCAACATGTTCAATTGTGGTAACATCTTTTTGACAATTTGAAATTCAAAATTTGCCGGTTGAAATAAAGATACTTTTTATTCTCAATCCATCAACACCATCACGAGTAAATAAATGGGGTCATACATCAAAAAGTCATGACAGGGGAGACTGGACTATTTACTTTTTTTTAATCTTTATATATAGATATATATGAGTTTGTAAATTTCAGTTATATTGTCTACTTAATTTGTAGGTATCACAAACTTATAATTTAGAGCTTATTTGGTAATATATAAATTAATTTGATTTCAAATACTGATCATATCTTTAGTTGTTTTGACTTTGATATCTTATCTTTTTACTTATTGATTACTTTATTTGTAACTGTGAAAATTAATTACTTCACTATGTATCTGCTTTCATTATTTCAATTATATATTTCAATATTTTCATAATTTTATATCTAACATAGCCTAATTAAAAATTAGCCTTAACATCCACACGAAAAAGATGAAAATAACACTTCATAAATTACATATGCCGAAAAATATGTTAAAATATTTGATATCATCTTTAACGGCTATAGGAGCATTTGTTATGAAAAATAATAAATTAGTATGAATAATTTCGTGCCATAGATAATGAGTGGAATTCAAATTAATTTTTACTTTAATGGTGTAGCTAGTTCAAATAGAAAGTCAAGTACCAACTTTCAGTTCCAAGAATGTTGCATTACATTTTTTGGTTTTCCTCAGTAATTTCTCCTCATGGTCATCGTCATTATACATCTTTTACTCTGCATGATGTCTCTATTAATGAATTGCTGCGATGTATACAAAAGCCGATCGGTATTTACATTCGCACGACACAATATGCATAACCCCTTTTAAAACTTTATTCTCTGTTGAATATATGATTGGAAACCACAGTTACAAACCCTTATTCAAACAAAAACAAGCTGACAGCTATCATTTTGGATATTGCAAGTCACAGACTTTTTTCTTTAACCATTTCGCAATGGAAAAGATGTAAAAGAGAAAAGATCTTTTCTTGAACTTTTCTTTGCCAACAAAGGTCAGGAAGGCGTCAACTTGGGCAATACCTTTAATCATGCAATAGTTCAATCGATTTTAAAGATCACTCTGTACCAATCATTTCTTATACGAGCCACGAGCATCACTGAAGAGACATGTTTTGTCGAAATGCGCATCTGGTGCAACAAAATTGGTACCGTTGATTCTATTACTACCACTGGGTCGATGCCTCTGCTGGTGGACTATTAGTCCCCGAGGGTATCACCAGCCCAGTAGCCAGTACTTCGGTACTGGCATGAAAATACGGATTTTTTGTGTTATGAAATTTGCTGTTACAAAATATAAGAAATTATTATAAATTAAGGAATGTATCTCCCTCATGCAAAGCTCTGATTCCTTTAAAGAATTTGACTATACTTTTTGGACCTTTTGGATTATAGCTCTTCATCCTTTATATAAGCTTTGGATTTCAAATATTTTGGCCACGAGCATCACTGAAGAGACATGTTTTGTCGAAATGCGCATCTGGTGCAACAAAATTGGTACCGTTGATTTTATTACTACCACTGGGTCGATGCCTCTGCTGGTGGACTATTAGTCCCCGAGGGTATCACCAGCCCAGTAGCCAGTACTTCGGTACTGGCATGAAAATACGGATTTTTTGTGTTATTAAATTTGCTGTTACAAAATATAAGAAATTATTATAAATTAAGGAACAAGTAGTCAGTATGCTGGAGTTTCTTATCGACAACATATTTGTTGAGTTTGGAGGTAGACTTTTCCAACAAGTTGTCGGCATTCCTATGGGAACAAACTGTGCGCCTCTTCTTGCCGACCTCTTCTTATTTTCATATGAATCGGAGTTCCTCCAGACACTTGTCAAAAACAAGAGGATCAAAGAAGCCAGATTATTTATTTCACTTTCAGATATATTGATGATGTTCTTTCCTTAAACAATCCGAACTTTTCTGATTGGGTTCCATTAATATATCCCCCAGAACTCGAGATTAAAGAAACAACAGACACGGCTTCCTCCGCCTCATTTTTAGACTTATATCTCGAATTTGACTTACACAGTCATCTCAGTACCAGAATCTATGACAAACGAGACGATTTTAATTTCGAAATTATAAATTTCCCCCACCTTAGTAGCAATATACCAACTTCACCTGCATATGGGATATATATTTCCCAACTCATTCGATATTCAAGAGCTTGCAGCTCCTACTCAGACTTTGTAAAACGTCATCAGTGTCTGAGTAGAAAGTTGATGAACCAGGGGTATGTCAAAGAACGTCTCGTCCTTTTTCTAAAAAAGTTCATCGGAAGGTACCAAGACCTTGTTGATAAATATTCCGTATCAACTTCTCAAATAATACACGATGGTCTTGATGTATAGATTCTGCGTACTGATGTTGTGTATCATCTTAACAACATGTTTTATTGTTCTTTTATTTGTTTTTGTTCTATTATTAAGATTTCTTTTACTGTTGAATGGTTTTATGTGATATCCGTTTGACGTGGCTCGGTACTTATACATCTCGTCAATGTGTTTGTATTGGCTTTCATTTTTTTGGTGATTTGTTTTGTATATGTGACTCTTTGTATTTCTTTTGTGCTTATAACGTGACTCTGTACTTTAAAAGATCCCGTCAGTATGATATTTGTCTATAATATGTCATTATGAAATATTTCTATTATGAATTACTATATACGTTGAACCACAAACGTCAAAATCAATCAATGGCGTAGTGGAATTGACAATTTTTGGATTCTCATAAATTCTATGTATAACTTTTGAACTAGATATAGGAAGATGTGGTTTTGGATTCTCATATATTCTATGTATAATTTTTGGACTAGTTTGAATCTCGGTCTATTTCTGTAATTTATTCTTACATACTTTTGATTTTTTAACTCTGTATGCGTACATTGCCTATGAAAAAATTTAAAATTGTTTATATGCACATTGAACAACAAATTTATGTGACGTATATAATTTTTCTTACGTCAGACACTCAAATCAATCCATGTGTTCTTAGACAGTAGATGTTATTGTGTCCTGTTAAATTGTTCCCTTTAAAAAGTTTTGGATTCTCATATATTCTATGTATAATTTTTGGACTAGTTTGAATCTCGGTCTATTTCTGTAATTTATTCTTACATACTTTTGATTTTTTAACTCTGTATGCGTACATTGCCTATGAAAAAAATTTAAAATTGTTTATATGCACATTGAACAACAAATTTATGTGACGTATATAATTTTTCTTACGTCAGACACTCAAATCAATCCATGTGTTCTTAGACAGTAGATGTTATTGTGTCCTGTTAAATTGTTCCCTTTAAAAAGTTTTGGATTCTCATATATTCTATGTATAATTTTTGGACTAGTTTGAATCTCGGTCTATTTCTGTAATTTATTCTTACATACTTTTGATTTTTTAACCCTTTATGCGTACATTGCCTATGTAAATTTTAAAATTGTTTGTATGCACATTGAACGACAAATTTATGTGACGTATATAATTTTTCTGACGTCGGACACTCGAGTAGATCCATGTGTTCGTGGATAGGTTTTTGTGTCCTGTTAAATTGTTCCTTTTAAAAGTTTTGGATTCTCATAAATTCTATGTATAACTTTTGGACTAGTTTGATTTCTGTAATTTATTCTTACATACTTTTGATTTTTTAACCCTGTCTGCGCTCATTGCCTATGTAAAATTTAAAATTGTTTATAATCCAGGTACTTTTGATAACTATAGTATGCACATTGAACGACAAATTTATGTGACGTATATAATTTTTCTGACGTCAGACACTCAAATCAATCCATGTGTTCGTAGATAGTAGATGTTGTTGTGTCCTGTTAAATTGTTATACGATGATGACTGATGTTCCCATATTTTGACTATTTTATTGATTGTGACTGTTTATTTAACGCATCATTTAAATGTAACGGAATTTGATGAGACTGTTATTAAAGTGAGAGGGTTAGCGCTATAGAACCAGGTTTAATCCACCATTTTCTACATTTGAAAATGCCTGTACCAAGTCAGGAATATGACAGTTCTTGTCCATTCGTTTTTGATGCGTTTTGTTTTTTGATTTTGCCATGTGATTATGGACTTTCCAAATTGATTTTCCTCTGAGTTCAGTATTTTTGTGATTTTACTTTTTCCCTCATGCAAAGCTCTGATTCCTTTAAAGAATTTGACTATACTTTTTGGACCTTTTGGATTATAGCTCTTCATCCTTTATATAAGCTTTGGATTTCAAATATTTTGGCCACGAGCATCACTGAAGAGACATGTTTTGTCGAAATGCGCATCTGGTGCAACAAAATTGGTACCGTTGATTTTATTACTACCACTGGGTCGATGCCTCTGCTGGTGGACTATTAGTCCCCGAGGGTATCACCAGCCCAGTAGCCAGTACTTCGGTACTGGCATGAAAATACGGATTTTTTGTGTTATTAAATTTGCTGTTACAAAATATAAGAAATTATTATAAATTAAGGAATGTATCTCCCTCATGCAAAGCTCTGATTCCTTTAAAGAATTTGACTATACTTTTTGGACCTTTTGGATTATAGCTCTTCATCCTTTATATAAGCTTTGGATTTCAAATATTTTGGCCACGAGCATCACTGAAGAGACATGTTTTGTCGAAATGCGCATCTGGTGCAACAAAATTGGTACCGTTGATTTTATTACTACCACTGGGTCGATGCCTCTGCTGGTGGACTATTAGTCCCCGAGGGTATCACCAGCCCAGTAGCCAGTACTTCGGTACTGGCATGAAAATACGGATTTTTTGTGTTATTAAATTTGCTGTTACAAAATATAAGAAATTATTATAAATTAAGGAATGTATCTCCCTCATGCAAAGCTCTGATTCCTTTAAAGAATTTGACTATACTTTTTGGACCTTTTGGATTATAGCTCTTCATCCTTTATATAAGCTTTGGATTTCAAATATTTTGGCCACGAGCATCACTGAAGAGACATGTTTTGTCGAAATGCGCATCTGGTGCAACAAAATTGGTACCGTTGATTTTATTACTACCACTGGGTCGATGCCTCTGCTGGTGGACTATTAGTCCCCGAGGGTATCACCAGCCCAGTAGCCAGTACTTCGGTATTGGCATGAAAATACGGATTTTTTGTGTTATTAAATTTGCTGTTACAAAATATAAGAAATTATTATAAATTAAGGAATGTATCTCCCTCATGCAAAGCTCTGATTCCTTTAAAGAATTTGACTATACTTTTTGGACCTTTTGGATTATAGCTCTTCATCCTTTATATAAGCTTTGGATTTCAAATATTTTGGCCACGAGCATCACTGAAGAGACATGTTTTGTCGAAATGCGCATCTGGTGCAACAAAATTGGTACCGTTGATTTTATTATACCTATGTCAAATCAATTGCCACTAAAGTTTTTACAAATCTGACTGAGTGACAGCCTGTAAGACATGACTGTCTATAAATAGTGAGATATTACACGACGGGTGATTTGACAAGCTGAGTCACTGACTGACTCGAGTGTCTGGAAGTGTGGATTTTAAACTCCGGCGCAAACAAACACTTGCAACTTTAGTAGATGTATTATTCAACATGAAATACTTTTACTACAAATGGACGTTGTTCAGCGCAAACAAATATACTTAAGCTGAAGATTTAAAAAAACATCATCGCTTCAAAGCTAAATCCAGGCATAATGTTTAACGTTACGGACGCTAATGAGTCTGTTTTTTTACGTTTATTTAGGCATTAATAGGATTAAACAAAACAAAACGTAAAGTCATATTATATTATTCATCCTTTGAATCAAAATAGAATAAAAACAATATATTTTAATTTATGATTTTGAGATGATTCCGTGTGCATAAAGCCGTTTCTATCACGTAAGACTTAACAACAGAAATATCAATAATAAAAATAAAAACGGGTTAAGGTATAAGGACATCATTCGTAAATATAGCTCAACATGCAGACTTCTTATACGTTCAGGTATTTCACATCCAATTTTTTATGGAAATATTCTTTATAAAACACAAAAATGTCAGTATTCAGCTCAAAAACTAACAAACCTTTAAATAGATATAGTTACGATACTGTTTTCAGGTCATTAAAGATTGCTTATTTTGGCGTTAATATTGATTCACTTATAGGGTCTTTGCATCGGAACTAAGCACATTTATTCTAAAACCATTTGTTGTCATGACACGGGTTATGTTCTTCTCATATATGTTATAATGGTATGATACTAAACCCCTATTGGGAAGGATTTTGCTTGATATTCATATGATGAAATCATAATCTTTCAATCAGTTTAACTGAAGTCTGGAGCTGGCATGTCAGTTAACTGTTAGTAGTCTGTTGTTATTTATGTATTATTGTCATTTTGTTTATTTTCTTTGGTTACATCTTCTGACATCAGACTCGAACTTTTCTTGAATTGAATTTTAAATGTTTGTATTGTTATGCATTTACTTTTCTACATTGGCTAGAGGTATAGGGGGAGGGTTGAGATCTCATAAACATGTTTAACCCCGCCGCATTTTTGCGCCTGTCCCAAGTCAGGAGCCTCTGGCCTTTGTTAGTCTTGTATTTTTTTTAAATTTTAGTTTCTTGTGTACAATTTGGAAATTAGTATGGCGTTCATTATCACTGAACTAGTATATATTTGTTTAGGGGCCAGCTGAAGGACGCCTCCGAGTGCGGAAATTTCTCGCTACATTGAAGACCTGTTGGTGACCTTCTGCTGTTGTTTTTTTTATTTGGTCGGGTTGTTGTCTCTTTGACACATTTCCATTCTCAATTTTATTTAAATAAAAGTTCACATTTGCAGCGCAATACAACAACTAATTTGGCAAGTGTAGCCCCTGTCTGACTGTCCAAAAGAGATTCTTCAAAGAGAGACGTAGATACATCACTCAGCTGTGTGGATGGTCCTAAAAATAGTGAAATATCATTTTTTAACATTAAATTTGGTTTTTCTTCACAACATTTTAGTACATCAATAAGTCGATTATACACATTTCCCATGGATAGGGCAGTAGAAATTTCATCAGATACTCTGTTTAAATATGGTTCAGTAATAATTTTGGATATGATGCCCAAAGCTCTGCAAATTGCCAATATTCTATCATCTTTTAGTGCTTTCAAAATTTAACGGTGTGAATATTTAGTGTGCTTTTAGAGTTTTCAAAGTACTGTACCAAATGAGAAGCTAATTAAAATGTCCCTGCTGCATTAAACAACAAAACATTAAATCTGTTTCCTCTATAATTCATTACAGGAATCGATTTTATCCCTTTATCCTTCATGTAAATCGACGTCGCATACAAGGGATCCCCTGATCCATCTTTATAAAAAAGTTTGGAAACAAATCTGTGTGTCAAAGTTTTTGAATCTGAAGAACTTTTAGAATCTGAAGCCGCACATAAACCAATAGTACTTTCAAATTTCATAATTTCTTTTTCACAGATATCTGCAAACTGCAATACCGGATGATCAGCACATCTAAATTAATTTATATTGTTATAGTTGCATGTACCAGTAGCACTATGTTCAGCATTTAATAATCTATTGTTTTTTTTTTTATTTCAGTTGCACTTCGGTCAGTCATAAAGTTTGATGGTTTTTTTTCCAAAAAGTTGGTACTCTCAGAAATATCATTACAAGTGTCTTGTCTTAGGGAGGGTAAAACACCATTGATTTTTCCCTATTCGTCATTGTTTAGTTTACACTTTTCAAAATTTATCTTTGATTAAAATAAAAAGAAACATACTATGAGTAATTTTTTATCTTGTCAAGTACTACAAAAAAAAAATTATATATCATTTTGTTGCATATAAGAACTGGAAGTTAACCAATCAAACTTACCTCCTTATTTAATCTGTGTACAAGCTTTAATAACAAAGTGACCTAAAAAATAATTCTATAGGAACACCAAATAAAAAAATATTGGTACTTTGAAATACCCAAGATATATGTTTATGGCGAAGGAATGTTTAACTGTAATAAAATGTTGGATTAATAACCTCAAATTCAAGGGAATATAGTTTTCGACATATGTTCGTATGCAACTGGATTTGACGTACTGTGATTTTGTGGTATTACACCTAAAGAATCACTATAAAATATTCAAATATTTTTTTCTCTGAAACTGACATTATCAAGATGCCTGATTTCTTGATTTGATTGACAACATATGTGTTACATTTGGAGGACGTGTTTTACAACAAAATGTCGGCATTTCGATGGGAACCAATTGCGTTCCGTCTTCATTTTGACTTGATCTTTTATTATTATGATTGTTATCAAAACTAGTAAACGTATCTATCCCATCGAACTAGAGATAAATGGTACAGCAGAAATAGCTAAGTCTTATTCATATCTTGACTTACATCTAGAAATGTACAATAAGGGTTGGCTAAATACAAGGCTTTGGAACAAAAGAGATGGTTTCAGCTTCCGAACTGTAGAGAAGCCTTGTAAATTTTACGGATGCAATCACGAGTTGTTTGACCGTTATGGAAGAACCGTTTGACAGAGGATATCGGATATATTTTAACTATATTTCCCTTCCCTTTTCACTAATGTGATATATCAAATTATACTATTTACTTGGTTTGTAATAACACGAACAACTTGACGGGTGCCACATATAAAGCAGAATCTGCTTACAATCCAAGAGCCCATGATATTACCCCCGTTTTTAGTGGGATTCGTGTTGCTTGTGTCTTTAGTCTTCTATTTTGTGTCTTGTGTACTATAGTTTGTTTGTTTGTCTTTTACGTTATTAGCCATGACGTTGTCAGTCTATTTTCGATCAATGAGTTAAACTCTGATATCTTTTGCCCCTTCTATACAACTTATTTTCAATTTTGGCAATTTTCCTTTTCAGTGTTAAGTCACTGTCGGTTTTATATGTCAACCTCAATTTCGATGAAATAATTAATCTGGTTGAAGGTAGGTTAAAATTTGAACAAGGTTAAAATTCATGAAAACCACCAAAATACATGTAAATGTTGATGTAAATAAAAATAAAAATAGGTGATGTTCTTTCACTAAATAATTCAAAATTTGGTGTCTATGTGGAACGTATCTATCCTATCGAACTAGAGATACTACAGATACAGTTAAGTCAGCCTTATATCTTGACTTACATCTAGAAATTGACAATGAGGTTCGGTTAAAGAAAAAGCTTTACGACAAAAGCGATGATTTCAGATTTCCAATTGTGAACTTTTCGTATCTAAGTAGCAACATCCCAGCAGCACCCTCATACGGGGTATATATCTGCCAATTGATACGATATTCCCGTGTTTGCATTTCCTATCAGGATTTTCTTGAAAGAGGGTTGCTGCTCACAAGGAAGCTATTAAATCAAGAGTTCCAAATGGTGAGGTTGAAATAATTCCTTCGTAAATTTTATGGACGCCATTACGAGTTGGTTCACCATTATGGAATAACCGTTTCACAAATGATATCGGACATTTTCCTTACGTCGTAACTATAATGACCTTCCCTTTCATGAATAAGACCTACCGATTTAGACTTATTTACCGGATTTGTTATCGCATAAGCAACACGACGGGTGCCACATGTGGAGCAGGATCTGCTTACCCTTCCGGAGCACCTGAGATCACCCCTAGTTTTTGGTGGGATTCGTGTTGTTTATTCTTTAGTTTTCTATGTTGTGTCATGTGTACTATTGTTTGTCTGTTTGTCCTTTTCATTTTTAGCCATGGCGTTGTCAGTTATTTTAGATTTATGAGTTTGACTGTCCCTTTGATATTTTTCGTCCCTCTTTTAAAGCAGTATACTCCTTATGATAATTTTACATCAATCAGATTAAACGTTTACCTTTTTTCATTTACGAGGAAAAGATTGGTTTTACCGGGAATAACTCTACCAATTCAAATAAAAATTCAGATATAAAAAGCGAACACATCATTTTGGTAGTGAAGACCAATTATCAGACTAGTATCATTGGTTTAAAATGTAAATCACATATACTTCAAATTGGAAATGATTATTTAGTTATACACAACATTTCCGTCTAGCATAAACATTTTCTATTTGTTTAAACATGATTTCCGTTAAAAGAGGAACACCATTGTATTTTTTTAATAGATGTTTCATTCATTTCCGTCCCCAAAGAAACGTTTTAAATTATGCATTGTAGATTATAAGCAATACGTACCACATTATTCATTATATACAAAAAAAAAGGATATATCATATGCAGTCACTACATGCTGTATTTGAACTCTTTTGTCAACGATTCTTCGAAAAGATGTGTTTGGCGAAAACATATTACAATTGGATAATTCTAACATCAATACTAGCTCAAATAGGTAACATTATTTTTTCATGTATATCGCTAATAACATTAAATGAGAAAAATGTCAAATGAAGCAATGTTCAAACTTGAGTGCACACAACATATAAAGTAACATTCATTTTTTTTTATTATAACACTTATGAAAATATACTTCAGCTCAAGATAGAAAAGAACGCCATCGCTTCAAAACCAAATCTAGGTATTTTGAATGCTTAGTTTTTAAGACGTTACGAACGCTAATGGGTCTTTTTTTTTTTTTTTATCTTTATGAAGGCATAGTTAGGATTAAAAAGAATAATATTACGTAAAATCATTATATAAGTTATTCAACATAGAATAAAAACAATGTATTTCAATTGATGATTTTGTGATGATTCCGTGTGCATAAAGCCGTTTTTATCACGTAAGACATAACAACAGAAATCAATCATAAAAAATAAAAACAGGGAACACATAGATATCGATAGGATTTGCTGAAGAGGGAAATAATATTACCAAATTCATGATATTGAGTAGTTAAGTTAACTCTGAATATTATCATTTTACATTCAATAATTCTCTTCAGATTTGTAAATTTGCAGGCGATAAAAAAACCAAACCAACCAGCACTTCAAAAGTGACATATTTTCACAAAAACTAAAGAACCACAGGTGAAACGCCTAAACATTTAAATGTGAATCATTAAATTTTACGAACTTTTAGCATATCATAACCACAACTGGAATAAAAAAACACAGCTTCCAGCATTGCCAACGGATTAGAGTTAATTTACAAAATTAAATGCATGTAGAGTAGGAATTCGGTTGGCAAGCGTGCCTGTTCTTCCCTCATGTACTGCCCATATTCAACTTTTTCAACATACTTGCAATTTAGTTCTGCATGGTTAATCTTTGTTATTAGAATTGACACCCGCAACCAATATAAGTAGGTGGAGTAAAATCCATATATAGGTTGATAATGACTAATCAAATCTGAAAGTAATGCCTTCAAGCTTAACTCTGCCTATGTCGGTTCTTAACACATATTCTATCAAAATCTTGAAAGGAACCGTTGAAAAAAATTGCGGCAAATTTTATAGCGATGTAAACTACTCTTTAGGTAAATAAACAAATGTTTTGTAAGTATTTAATACATCCTGAATACACTCCGTTGAATGTTTGGATTAAAATTTATGCCTCTGAAGTCTGTATGCGACACTTTTTTTACATTTATATGTATGTGTGTTGTGTTCACACATCATTTACAACATACTGAAATTTGATGTGACTGTCATACAAGTGAGAGCTTTAACTAGCTTTACACTAGGTTTAATCCACCATTATCTACTATCTCTTAGTAAAACACAATATTGTGCAAAACTACAGCAATAAGATACTGGTGGTGATTCAGGAACTCAAAACGGTTAAGTAGTTCATGCTTTACTAGTGGGTCATGTGAAAAAAAACCATTCCTGAAAGTTTGTATCAACTAGGAGACATATACAAAATAAAAAGTATCAATACATAGAAATGGAATTTATATTATAAATGTTTAGATAAGTTTATTATAGTTGTATATAATGTGATGATGCGTTGTCCTTCCACTAAACTACTGATGACATTAACATGTAATCGGATATGTTATACATTATAAGGCTTGTCGTTGATAGTGATATAACTAAAGGACAATGTTAACATTATCTTTATCATAATACGGTTTTTCTGATGCTGTTTTTAATTGTCTGTGATGTTATTGAGTGTATATATTGCTAATTGTATACAGCACATTTCAATTGGATAAGTCTTCTAGCTCATACACATTAAGTCTGGCACGTTATTTTGATTGATTTTTCCCCTTCGTATATGCCATAGGTATATACAAATGCATTATCTTTGATATCTCAATCTTTCCATGAAAAAGATTTACTCAATTAGAATATGAATTTGTTTTTTAAATGCTGAGATGAAATAATTGAGGCAAAGATATTATAAAATGATTGCTTCGTTTAACTTACCCCTAAAAAACTTTTTATCAGTCTACAATGTTGACAGTTTATATGCCGATAAAACGTGGAATTTAAAGTAAATTCTAATTTAACGGAAAAGGGTGCGCTCGATTGTCGTTCCCCTCTGCAAAAAAAAAAATCAGCTCGCATATTCAATATTTTAAAATTTAGGTACTGAGACATTTTTTGTAAATCATAACTCCAAAAGCTCAAAGCAAAAAAAACCAACCTCAATTTGATTTACAAAGACAAATTTACAGAAAAAGTGGCAGAAGCAGTTAAAAAGGAGACCAGTATGTCCGGTCCCCATGCAACGGTAGCGGAAATTTAAAAAAAAATTATGGTCCGGTCCCTTTTACAAGAAATAATTGTAGCCGGCCCTCTTTTTCGAGTGTATGGATCCGCATCGGTTTGAGGGGGGGGGGGGGGGGGGGGGGCAGAATTTCGCTTCGAACGACATGTACATGCTCACTTAGCTTATCGAAAGTCAATTCATAAATTAAGTTAAATTAAGTTGAAGATAACAATTAATGGATCCTGTTAGTAAACAAAAGTTTCTTCATATTTTTCCTGCTTGAAATCTTTACCCTCATGATTAAAGGGAGTTTCTAAAAAAATGTTCAGATCATTCTTAAATGGATAGCATTTATCCAAATCGGCATCCATTTTCAATTTTATCCTGTAATAACACCATTTACGTGACAGCAAATCAACAGAAAACGTGATAATCAGAAATTCAAGGGTCAAAATTAAATTGAATCATTGGTGAATGTTGAATTCTTGTCGAATATTCCGCAACTTTTTGTTGAGGGCAGCCAAAAGAAAAACTCAGACAAATTTGGAAAAAGAAGACAAAAACAATCGTAATGTTAAATCTTGTTTAACTAAATTTTACATCGAAATGCTAATTAAATAATACCTTTTATTTTTTTGAGACGACCCCTTCATTTTACCTGTCATAGTCGGTGTCAACAGCAGGTACCGAGGCTTTCCGTAAATGTCTCTAAATGTCTCTAAATGTACCTCTACATATATATTAACATCACAACTGGTCTTCTTTGCTTATCTGATAGACAAATATCGGATATAGTTGTTTACATCGCAACAGTTGTTTACATCCCGAATACAAAACTTTCTCACTCGACATGAGGAGTGCATAGACAAAACAAGCAGGATTCTGTTAATTAGGGTGTACATTAGAAATCAGAAGAAGCTAAAGACGTAAATACTAATTAAATGCTGAAAAATGTGTGAACAGAAGAATATTTGTCGAAGGAACGATAAAGTGGACAGTTAAAATGATCACATAGAATGTGGTGAATGCAGATTGGCTTTCTTTTTCTAGTCGTTGTGTCTCAAATTACATTAACTGAAGGATGTTTCTTTGAACGAAAATGTCTAGTGAGTAGACATTTTTTTTAAGTTATATATCATGATCTATGATCATTCATCCGAATATTAGAAGTTTCCATTGTTTCTCCTACGTTCTCAGTGACGAGGTATTACATGTACTTTTAGGAATAGATTAAGTTCTACATTATACTGTTGGAATATACATGTAACTCTGTTTTGTAAAGGGCTGAAAAAAAGAACTGTTGACAGCTTTACAAAATAACAATTACTTCTTTCCCATTGTTTTTAACAATTAAGAGGCTGAGTAAAAACAAAGGTGATGATGTGCGATTGCCAATAAGACAACTATCCACCAAATTAAAATGAAGTGGATGTAAGCAATAATAAGCAACTGTCTTCATCAATGATAAATGGTATGGAGAACTAGCCAAGTATGCCACTGGTTTGTCCAAAAGTTTACTCCTTTGCCTTTCGTCGTGGTCGTCGTGATTTCAAATGTTTGGCTTTGAGTGTTAATGATGAAGGTAAATCCAGAAAAGCGCTTCGGACACAAGAAATTATTAAACGTGTTGTTTTCAATTTTTTATCTGGTTAAATGAAATATGTAATAAAAAATGTATACCTTCATGTGCTACTTTATGTGTAAATTGAGGTTCGAATTTCAGATATTTCCTCAAAATACGGATTAAAGATTGTGGAGGTATTTTTCCTTTCGATAGAAGTACATAACTTTTTTGTTTTTAAAGAAAAACACGAGCTGTTTTTTTTTAAAATTATTTGTAATTTATGTGTTAAATAAATATCGTATAAATTTGTACTTTTTATATTTACAAATAACTCAAATTGGTCAAATGTTCATGCATGTAGGAAAAAACTCTATGTTTGCTGTATATTAAATTATTAATTAAATCTGACTGGTTATGTTTTGGAATTTTGGTAAGATTTTCGGAATCCTCTGGTTTTATCCATTTGAATGCATAAACAAATTTTGGCAGTTGACCCCCATTTTTCTTTTTGTAATTCTTTTACATGTATAATGATAAGCTGGCTGTTAAAGTCTTTTGAAATTACATTTACTTTTTAATAGTTGTTGAGGACTTTAACTAGTCAATGATAAAGCTATGAAAAGTCAAGAGAGAACATTTTCCCACCAAAATTTCAATGGCTAATATATTGAAAACAAGCACTGTGACCTACATAACTTTTTTTGCTCTTTGGATTCCTTTATTAATCCCCTATCAATATAATCTAGTGTTTTAAAAATTCAATTACTTCGAAACTGAGAAGCGAACTCCCTTAAGATTGTCTGAAAGAAAAAGACGAGAAAATACAAGAAACATAACGACTAATTTACTATGCTGCATCATCCTTACTGTCTATAATATTAGTCAATGGACGTTGCAAACTTACTTTAACTTCAACAACAGATTTCGTTATCAAATAAAAAATCTTGAACCTGATCTAAATTTTGAATGTATTTATCAAACAGCAAAAGGAGTAGGTCCGGTAAGGGCCGGTTGTGGCCTCAAATATCAAGTTCATCTGACGAAAGATTTTGGACACTTTTTAAACAACTAAATGTCCATTCAAGAAAAGATAAAAAAAAGATTTCAAAGAGGGATTGGCTCTAGAGGCTGAAAAAGCTGCGTCTGAGCAAAGAATGGGCAACCTTTACCAAATAACGAAGAAACTTTGTGGTAAAAAAAGAAACACCAACATGCCAGTAAAAGACAAACAGGGTAATCGAATAACATCTGAAAGAGAACAAGAGAATAGATGGAATGAGCACTTCAAAGAAGTATTAGATAGGCCAGAACCAGAAACAACAGCAAACATACCCATAGCAGAGCACGACCTTGAAGTAAATATAGAAATTCCATCAAGATCGGAGACTATCAAAGCAGTAAAGAGTCTTAAAAACAATAAAGCTCCAGGAAACGATAAACTATCAGCAGACATTCTTCATATACCATTTAAAAAGATTTGGCAAAATATCAAGATACCTAAAAAGTGGTCAGAAGGTAACATCATAAGACTGGCTAAGAAAGGCTATCTCACAAACTGCAATAACTGGAGAGGAATCACCTTATTACCAATCCAAAGTAAAATTTTCACCAAAATCTTAATAGACAGAATTAAAACAGCAATTGATAACAAACTCAGAAATGAACAGGCAGGCTTTAGAAAAGGAAAGAGTTGTTGTGACCACATATTTGTGCTACGAAACATCATTGAACAATGCACAGAATGGCAATTAATAATCAACTTTATAGACTTTGAAAAAGCCTTTGACAGCATACACAGAGAAAGCTTATGGAAGATTTTACGATGCTATGGAATACCAGCAAAAATAGTACAACTTCTATACAGAATTCAGATGCACTGTGGGAACATCATCAGACATCAGCTTTCTAGTAAAATCTGGAGTTAGACAAGGCTGTGTTATGTCTTCCCTTCTATTTATTATAGTTGTCGATAGGGTAATGAATACCACCATCAGTAACAACAACAACACAGGCATTAGGTGGACTCTTTTTAACTACCTAGAAGATCTGGACTATGCAGATGATCTGGCCTTATTGTCGCATCTAGAAACACACATGCAAGACAAAACCACTTAGTTACAAAAGAATGCAAGTTTGATTGGTTTAAACATCAACAAGTCATGCCTCTTAACACCACAGAGCCTCCTTAAATAGATTTAAATGGGACACCCCTAGACTGCACTTCATCTTTCACCTACTTGGGTAGCATAGTAACATCTGAAGGAGGAGCAGACAAAGACATCAGAACCAGAATAGGAAAAGGAAGACCTGCATTTTTAAAACTAAAACACATCTGGAAGACAAGCAACATCAGTAAGAACACCAAAATTAGATTACATAACAGTTGTGTACTAGCAGTCCTACTATATGGGGCGGAATGCTGGAGAATGACAGAAAAAGACATCAACAAGCTCTCCAGTTTTCACAACGGTTGCCTTAGAAAGATATTAAGGATATTCTGGCCGCGTAAGATCACCAACAAAGACCTCCATGAAACAACAGGATCAAACAACATGGAGACTTTATTGAAGCAGAAAAGATGGAGATAGATTGGCCATGTTCTAAGAAGATCAGCAGAGGACTTGACCAGAGTAGCCCTTAGATTGACACCTGAGGGGGAAAGGAAGAAAGGAAGCCCCAAAACAACTTGGAGAAGAACAGTTGAAGCTGAAATGAAAGAACATGGAATCAGCTGGGGTGTAATAAAAAAGAAAGCACAGAACAGAGATGAGTGGAAAGAACTAGTCCTTGCCCTATGTGCCCCCGGGCATAATAAGGACTAGGTAGGTAGGTAAGGGGTCGTCTTACTGAACCTACTCCTTTAATGTCCAATGTGCTGAAAAAATTCTAAACTGCATCCGATTTTACCAGAATAAATGTTCGCGCGATGAAGCTATAATAGTTTGTTTTTTTAACTTCATTGTAAATGCTTCGATATGTCAATTTTTACTCACTAAATAGTGTGTTTAAATTCTTAAATTGTATTGTATGGCAGTTTATAAAATCGCGCTTTTGACTTTTTTCTTATGATCATGATGTAGGTTGTAGATTGTAAGGTCTATTACCCACAAAAAATAATTATAAATTGAATTGAATTCAATTGTGATTTTAGGGTAACAGTTCAAGATGATCGAAAAGGTGTAATTTTGTTGTTTAATCTCTGTGGAAATCATAGTAGTAGCTATAGTCTAGAAGTCAAGTTATAAAAATAATCATTAATTCTATAATACCCGAATGTTACGAATGCTTTCTGTTTTAGTTAAAATGGCGACCATTCACCAGTATGTTCTTAATGAAAGTACATCCGTTTTGAAGTGTCCATATAATGGTTTATCACCGGTTGTTACATGGATGCATAATCAACAAGTATTCTCGGTATCAAATGAAGTAAACAAAAAGGTATCCAAACATAACAGGCTATCTGTAGTTGGAAATCATACAGCAGGAGAGTATTTTCTTAAGATAAAGAATATTAGTGACGCTGACACTGGATCATATGTCTGCATATCAAGGAGAAATGCCACTGTTATAGATTCTACAACATTTCTGATTTTAATGGGTGAGGAACTGTATTTTTTGTCAAAAGCAGAAACACGTTTCCAAAGTATTTTGTTGTTGTTGAAGTCATGAATTGCATAGACAGTTATTATTTATCCTGTGTATCACTGGCTGTTGACAACTAAGATTTCACGCACGTACATTATTACTATCTTTTACATTTTCATTTCTAAAATAAAAGTTATCAATGACATAAACAAGTTATATATTTTCTTACCACAGAACTTGAGGTCTATGGCTCCTTAAAAGTTGTTAAAACATATAAAAAATAAGTTGAACCTATTCTTTCTCAATTCTGTTTAGTAATAAGAACCTCGGACCCTGACGAATCCATTTTAGTCCTCTTAACTAGCTAATGTTTTCCACGAATATGTGAAAATCATTTCATGAGACAAGCAATTCCGAATAGTTTTCAATGCCTTTTGTTCAATATTCATTTTCATAACAAACACATTTCTTTTTTTAAACTGCGGTTCTTAATTTGTGTGACATAGAATGAAAAAAACTAAAACCCTTTCCACCTCACACAGAACCACAAAATCAAAATGTTCATGGAAAATCATGATCATTAATGTATGAATGATTGATTTATATATATTACTTTCAATATAGGGTTTTGTTTGGTTACTGTCTCATTGACGCATCACACCTCCCCAAAACAAATGTTTTTGCATTATTATTCCAATACAATATGTTATTATATGTAATATTGTACATGACCAGCATTAATACACTAACTACTGGACATTATTTTTAATGAAATATTTGTGAATGTAAAATTACCCCTTGATAGATATATAAATAATTTATTTTCTAAAATCTAAATACCAATTTACAGAGAAACATACACTATAAATTAAAATACAATAGTTGGTGAAACTGTTACTAAGAATCTACATCTCGCTTTCTAAATCAAAAAAATATATATCGTTCTCTGTAATTCTAAACTGCCTTCTGTAGAAATGCGTATAGGTAATAAGCATGAACTAATATGTACATATATCATATCTATACTGGGATATAGTTCCACCATCGAATATGTCAATCATCGGCCAGGATTCAGACATCTTATACACTGAAGAAGGCAGTGAAGTAAATTTGACATGTGAAGTGCAACCTGGAATTCCATCAGAAAACCTCCTTTGGATATCAGATAAAAGAACGTTTGTTAATGGATCAACGCAGATACAGTATACATTTCGAGCAAACCAGAACGACCATATGAAAGTGTACACATGCATTGCTGTGCATATGACTTTAAGAAAGCCGTTGATAAAGTCAATACAACTCGTGCTACCATGTAAGTGATGTTTTCTTAATTGGGAAAATATAAATTAAAAATCAAATTGATCATGGAAATTGGGAATGTGTCAAAGAGAAAACAACCTAACCAAAGAACAGATAACAGCCGGATGCCACCATTGGGTCTTCGATACAGCAAGATGATCCCACACCCGGAGGCGTGCTTCGGCTGGTTCCTAAGCAAAAAAGTTTACTAGTTTAGTGATAATGGACGTCATACTAAACACCGAAATATACACAAGAAGTTAGAATTAAAAATCATACAAGACTAACAAAGGTCAGAGGCTCCTGACTTTAAAAAGCAATGAACCAAGCTATTTAAAAGACTATTATAAATTGATAGTATATACATATAGTAAATAAAAAAGTAAAAAGAAATGCAGGGTCCGTATGCTCGTTTTCGAGATATAAGCCATTGAAAATTTGGCGGGAAATAATTCTCTCTAGATTTTCATACATTTAACATTGGCAACTTATTTGTTCCAAAACTATGAAAAAAAATAACAAGAATTTATATAAAATTTAGTAATATGGCTTTATAAAACTTTATGTTATAAAATTATGAAAAGAAAAGTAGGGGTTAGTGGGCATTTTTCTTAAAAGACAATACATTGATAAAACCGGAGGATTCCGAAAATCTGCCCCAAAAAAATCACAAAATGGAGGAGCAAACATCCTTAAAGCCTCGGTCACACCTTACCGGATAGCTCGAACGGACGCATAACGGTTAACTTTTATTCAATCTGTTTTTGTCCGTTAGACGTCCATTCAATTCCGTTAGACGTCCGTCCATACCCGTTGCATGTCCGTTAAGCGTACGTTTTATCCGTCGACGTCCATTCTGTCAGGTGGAATTTTTGTTAGCATGTTCAAATCTTTGAACGGACGTCCAACGGATAAAATGTCAGTTGAACGTCCGTTTGGCGTCCGTTTTGTACGGTACTCGTTCGTTTTGTATCCGTTACGTGTCGGTTATACTGATACATCCGTTGGAGGTCTGGAAGGTAAATTCTACCGGACGTTTAACGGATAAAACGGATGTTGAACGGATGAGAAACGGACTTCTACCGGAAGTTTAACGAATAAAACAGATGATGAATGGATCTGAAACCGATAAATGCCAATTGAAAATTTCGCGTCAGAAATGCCAATTATTGGTATGTCAGATTTCTTAAAGTTCATGAATTCTTATTATTCATAATCATACATTTAACATTGGCAACTTATTTGTTCTAAAACTATGAAAAAATAACAAGAATTTTTATAAAATTTAGTAATATGGCTTTATAAAACTTAATGTTATAAAATTATGAAAAGAAAAGTAGGGGTTAGTGGGCATTTTTCTTAAAAGACAATACATTGATAAAACCGGAGGATTACGAAAATCTGCCCCAAAAAAATCACAAAATGGAGGAGCAAACATCCTTAAAGCCTCGGTCACACCTTACCGGATAGCTCGAACGGACGCATAACGGTTAACTTTTATTCAATCTGTTTTTGTCCGTTAGACGTCCATTCAATTCCGTTAGACGTCCGTCCATACCCGTTGCATGTCCGTTAAGCGTACGTTTTATCCGTCGACGTCCATTCTGTCAGGTGGAATTTTTGTTAGCATGTTCAAATCTTTGAACGGACGTCCAACGGATAAAATGTCAGTTGAACGTCCGTTAGGCGTCCGTTTTGTACGGTACTCGTTCGTTTTGTATCCGTTACGTGTCGGTTATACATCCGTTGGAGGTCTGGAAGGTAAATTCTACCGGACGTTTAACGGATAAAACGGATGTTGAACGGATGAGAAACGGACTTCTACCGGAAGTTTAACGAATAAAACAGATGATGAATGGATCTGAAACCGATAAATGCCAATTGAAAATTTCGCGTCAGAAATGCCAATTATTGGTATGTCAGATTTCTTAAAGTTCATGAATTCTTATTATTCATAATCATACATTTAACATTGGCAACTTATTTGTTCTAAAACTATGAAAAAATAACAAGAATTTTTATAAAATTTAGTAATATGGCTTTATAAAACTTAATGTTATAAAATTATGAAAAGAAAAGTAGGGGTTAGTGGGCATTTTTCTTAAAAGACAATACATTGATAAAACCGGAGGATTACGAAAATCTGCCCCAAAAAAATCACAAAATGGAGGAGCAAACATCCTTAAAGCCTCGGTCACACCTTACCGGATAGCTCGAACGGACGCATAACGGTTAACTTTTATTCAATCTGTTTTTGTCCGTTAGACGTCCATTCAATTCCGTTAGACGTCCGTCCATACCCGTTGCATGTCCGTTAAGCGTACGTTTTATCCGTCGACGTCCATTCTGTCAGGTGGAATTTTTGTTAGCATGTTCAAATCTTTGAACGGACGTCCAACGGATAAAATGTCAGTTGAACGTCCGTTAGGCGTCCGTTTTGTACGGTACTCGTTCGTTTTGTATCCGTTACGTGTCGGTTATACATCCGTTGGAGGTCTGGAAGGTAAATTCTTCCGGACGTTTAACGGATAAAACGGATGTTGAACGGATGAGAAACGGACTTCTACCGGAAGTGTAACGAATAAAACAGATGATGAACGGATCTGATACGGATAAATGCCAATTGAAAATTTCGCGTCAGAAATGCCAATTATTGGTATGTCAGATTTCTTAAAGTTCATGAATTCTTATTATTCATAATCGATCTTATATAGTATAGGCACGTCTCCACAATCAAACGGCTCTTATTCAGGCCAGACACTTCCATTTGGCGGAATTTTGAAGAACAAACCACAACCAGTTACACAGAAACATTTTGAATATTTATGCGATTTACATGTTTTATTATTGTTGCTTTTGATTTTTCCGTATATCTTGTTCATCCGTTTTATCCGGTACGCTTCCGTTATGTTTCCGTTTTATGCGGTACTCGTCCGTTTGATGTACGTTCGACGTCCGTTCTGTCCGGTACGTTTCTCGTACGTTGCATTCGGTGTGTGTCCGTTATGCATTCGTTACACGTCCGTTTTATTCGGTCAGTACATCAACGGACTCCCAATTGATAACATTTTGTCAACGGTCAACTTTTATTTTTATCCGTTAAGCGTCCGTTCGTGCTATCCGGTAAGGTGTGACCGAGGCTTAACATTATTATTGATTACATAATTGTTGTGTAATACTAACATTGTATCAATTTGAAAGAGTAATCTTTCAGCTATACATAAAAACCACTTCCAAAATTTTCAAGAATTATAAAGAAAGATACAACATTCCAAAACTTGGGAATTGGAGGTATAAAATCTTTGTATTGTGCTACCTTAATTTAAGTCTTAATTGTTATCTGTAAAAGTTGAATTTGTAGATAAACCAAAGGTTAGAATGACAGTGTACCCAGGAAATGAGATCAAAGTCGGTCTGAATGTGACCTTGTCGTGTATTATTGATAATCTTTTTGATTTACAAAGTTTAACATGGTGGAAAGATAGCATGCTGTTATCTTCTAGATCGACAGAACTATTTATCACTAACGTGCAAACTAGAGATGCTGGTACCTACAGATGTATCGCTGTCAATACAAATGGAGAAGGATACAGTGACATCAAATTAATAATAGAAGGTAATTAGAATTAATGAAAAAAGACAATAATAAAGAAATCCATCAATGGCTTGATTATGGTTCGTTTCTCATCCAAACACTTATGTCTATATTTTATACTTGGTATATCACGAGGATAGATTCGTGCTCCTATATAAAACTTTAAAAAGATAATGACAGCATTCACTGAAAATAAGTGGAAATTGGGTGTATTGTCATACACACTATACACGTCATTACTATTAAAAAAAGTAACTGTGTTGACTGTCTTCCTTAAGTGTATAATACATATTGACTATTCCTAAACAGATACTACTAGCTTTCTGATTTACCTTGAGCTTAAATTGGAACGCTAGTTACTTCCTTATTATGTGCTGTCTTTTGTTCAATGTTTTGAAAAAAGATTATTCCTTTGGTAACTGGACTATGCAGGGATTTGTGTGTGTTTCGTACTTTAAGACATACAGTCTTAAAAGTACATGGGGAAGATTTGTTATGATATAAAACTGGTTTAACACCACCACAAATAACTAACAAGCTCAATACTTCAAATAGTTTTGTGAACTGGGTGTTTCAACTAATGAGAACGTTTACCTTTCGAATTTAGTTTTTCCCAGATAACTGCACATCTATTGTCATACTATCATTGTATACTCTAACAACTATTCTCTGCTGGCTTTTGTTTGTCATATATTGTATACATTTTTGTTTTCCATAGCATATATATGCTTCTTGCAAATTAAGTATTCATCCATGCATATTTGATATTCTCCCTACAGAATTTACAAGTTCTGACAGGAGGATGGTTTCATCAATAAGCCGGCAAACAAGCTTCACAAGTACACCTGAAGCATACGGTAAGCCATAAATATAACTTTTTCTTGTTACTTTCCTCTGAATCTCTTAAAGTTATAACAGAATACAATTCTTTGTGGGTTAGGTCATCATCACGAATTGGTTGAGCTATACAATTTTTGGTGTCTCAACACACTACTGTTTGAGCGGTCTAAGAAGTAAAGAGTTAAAATACTAGTCAAATCATCTGATCTGTAATTTTATCGTTTGTTTCCTATTCACAACTTTTATAATTATTAGAATTTTATATATAAAAAAAAAATATCAATGCTTGATATTTTCAATCATCATATCTTTGGTATCCATAGAATATTACCACAAAAGATTGGATGTGAAATACCTGAACAAGATGTCTACATGTTGATTTATATTTACAAATGCCGTCCTTGTACCGATGATAAAATTCATTGGTGACAAGGGAATGTCACCATCTCAAATGTATAATTCATAATAGGAAATAAAAACGTCATCTCTTTTTAATATCAAATTAGTTTACATTAAGTACCCATAACAGATGAAGATATCATGATACAGGAAAGAGCAGTATTAATTGATATTATTAACTCTATGTTAAGAAAGTTCATGAGTATGGATCTCTTTAGTGTACATGTTTTGACACTCAAAAAGTAGTAAATTCAACCATTTTCAAAGAGCTTATTTAAAGAATTTATTACAAGTTTTTTTTTACTGATACCAAGTGTACTAGTAAGTAGAAAATACAGTTAAGTAAGTGAACAATGGCTTAACAACGACATAAATATTTATTTGTATGGTGCTTGCCGCAGCTTTGAGAGACTGTAAATAGTCGAAGCATTTTTATTGTATTTTGTTCTGCTTGCAAAGAAGTTACTCAAAGTTTATGTTTGATACAGATGTCATTTCCCGAAAATGGAGTCATCTGGAATTTTGGTGTATTCGGGATTTCTTTTTGCAGAACCTCATTTTAATATTTACGTCAAACACATATTCTATTATTAGTAGCATTACCAGCCGGGACAAAAACAAATTCCTTGGCGAGTTCCTTTATCTTATGTATGATACGAGAAATAGGGATAATAAGGTTGTTGTTACGAGTAAAAATTAAAATCACAAAAATACTGAACTCGAAAATTCCAAAATTCCAAACGGAAAGTTTATCATCAAATGGCAAAATCAAAAGCTCAAATTCATCAAACAAAAAACTGTTCTTTATAATATTGTAAACGAATATCAACTTTGTTCAGTACTGAATTAAAATATGAATCGAAGGATTTTTGTCAGTTTTTTTAATCTTAGCAATAAGTACGGAGAAAGTCATGGATCCCAATCAATTACATCCCAGCTCCTTTGTTATAACAGGAGTTATCTCATCCGGATCACTCCTACCAGATCAACCCAGTTTGTTATGCATGCTTGCCTTTGTTCTGAAACATTTTGGCGGGAATTTCAAATCCACCATAAAACTTATAATCAATTATGTTCTAATCGTAACCTTTTATAGCAATAAAAATTATGAAAATTGTCTGTCTCTAACTAGCACTGCAACATCAATATTTGCGACTCTTCTTGGACTATCAACCTGTAAATAAATAATTAAAACTTATAATTAATTATGTTCTAATCGTAACCTCAACCGAACATAAAACATTTATCAATATAATACAAAACTCTCACATGGGAGTAGCCACTTGCAAAAGTCAAGTGCATTTTATTCAGGTAATAAGTACACGTAATTCATTTTTATATCAATAAAAATTATGAAAATTGTCTGTCTCTAACTAGCACTGCAACATCAATATTTGCGACTCTTCTTGGACTATCAACCTGTAAATAAATAATTTTCATAATTATTTATTTGGAAAAAAGCATCTAGAGCACTTGACTGCAATGACTCGAATGACTTTAACTACTATCAAACCACCCGTGCATAAAAATTTTCCCGCATACTTTATATATCCAATCAAACAGACCTTTCTATAAATAGCATAAACACATGTTCCTTACCAAACAAAACAAACTGTATCGATATATGTTCAACTTTGATAAATATAATTATACGTTAAAGACTATACTGAAATGCAGTCGACTTTAGCGTTTGATAGTTCATTGATAACATTCTGGCGTATCACAAACACACAACTTGTTACGTCTCTTTTCATTGGTCAAAAGATTTAAATACAACAACAATGTAGTCGTGTGCACGTGAATTGACATAGGTGACCGACAATGGAATTTACTATGTTACTACGAACGTAAAAACAATGATTTGTATAGTTTACGAACCTTTAGTCAAAATAAATAAATAAATGTTTTGTTAACATCAAATAGTGGGGTGGATATTATACTGATATTTTGTTTTAAGTAATATTCTAAGTTATTTGCATGCAGCAACTCAATTATCTTGTACCCGGCATGTTGAGAAATATAAGGATAACATAAAATACATGTGCCGATTTTATACGGATGAATATATGAACCACTTTTAATTTCTTGCATACTGACGACAGGTTATAATCATAACAAAGTCGTAGTCACTTATAATAAGTATCTCATAATACTGAGTCTTTACAATAATTAATCAAGGGTTGCACTGACATTCCTCTTTTATTATTTTCATGCTATAAAACATACACACAGTACAAAAATGTAGCTATAAGCGTACGATAAACGGAGGAAATTGTCCCCCAAAGATAGAAACAAAATAACTTTAATCGTATCATTGGTGCACCTGAATGAATTCAGTGAAGGCAGGTTGTTGTAATAAATTGAAATGTTACATCGGCGAAGACTATTTCTTTTGCAGGTGTGGAACTAAATAATAAATTAATACTCGTGAGAAATCGTAGTTTATAATGAACAATTCTCTTGTTTGAATTCAGGGCCTTTTATAGCTGACTATGCGGTATGGGCTTTGCTCATTATTGAAAGCCGTATAGTTGTTAATTTCTGTGTCATTTTGGTTTCTTGTGGAGAGATGTCTCATTGGCAATCATGCCACATCTTCTTTTTTTAAATATAAATGTACTGTTTTCGATTTTAAATGGATGAACATTTATAGTTTATAAACTGCATTTAATCATCCCCTGTGCCATGATTGGCCATCTCCGTTTTTTCTTAACAAAGCATGGTTGGTTACATGTTATGAATTTACTTACAATTTCGGGATTATTTTTTTCTTCAAGTAAACGGAATCAGAAAAATAATCACTATCCTATGTCGAATACATAACACTTAGAAAAGAATATGAAAAGTGTTTGTAGTAAAGTACGGTTTCATTTTTCAAGTACAACGTTAATTCATCGAGTCAATTGAGTAAAAGAAAATGCAGGATAAGCAACTTTGGACGTGGGGTGGGGGGTGGGGGGGGGGGGGGGGTGACTAAATGAAAAAAATATGTGAATTGAGTTTGGAGGAGACATTTAAATTGATTATTTAGATGTGAAAACTGTTAAGATTTTAAAGTTTAAACTATTTACTGCTAATTGCAGAAAACTATAAAACCAATGAATGTCACATGCACATTTATAAAAGCTAGAATTGTGATTGGGATCATGTATGAGAATACGTCGATGGAAGCTTTAAACGACCTTGACCAGATACGTGAATATTAATCAGTCCATTCAACGTTATAGTATGTGTGTACTATTTTCGAAGGTGTGAGGTCGAAGGTTTGAATTGACCAATGGAAACGATCGTTCCTTAGAGAGTTAACCAAAAAAGTTTGTTTGACCGATTACGTCGCACTACCTTTCGCTAAGCTAAGCCGCATATGATATCAAAATTCACGTAGAAAAAATCCAGTGTATATGCTGGGATTCGAACTCAAGACCTTTAGCATGTCAAGAAAAGACACATACCACTACACCAGGACGACTGTATACCAACTACAGTTATTTAACATACATAAAGGGAGCAAGATCTTTTTATAAGTGGGGCGAGATGGCAGACCTTAATTCAGTGGGGTTGAACCTTTTCGTTAATAAGTGAGTTCTCAGACTGATTGTTCAAATTGATTTTACACTTTTTCAAAAGTGGGGCGAGTCGGTAAACAAGAGTGGGTCGATTTTTTTTATAAAGTGGCGATATAGTGTGGGCCGATTGGCAAGTGGGGCGAGTTGACAATGTTTGATATCTACTCATCGTGTTCGGGGGTCATAAAGGGTATACATTATATAATAATATATAAAGTATATTACAATGGTTTCATAGCGTTCTAAACTAGATTTTATGAATTGTAAATGGTTTTTCGTCTAACCTTAAACAGCTGGGATGTAAAATAGTTATCCCACTCGGACTTGGTGTGTCACACTGACACACTGCGTCCTTGTGGGATAACTATTAATGATTGCCGTGGAAAATGAATTAGGTCCTTTACTGAGGAATGATTTCAACTGTTGTTCATGAACGATGTTAAGGTCTCCTATTATAACATGGGAACTTAGGTCATAAATGTATTTGGAATTGGTGCAATTTAATGATGTTGATGCGTTGTAAACAAAACGAATAAGATGGATTTCAGTATTGGTTAAATAGCCAAATATTTGGTCTTGAACAGAATTATCATTTAAAATACCGAAAAGAAAGATACTTGCACCTAATTTGGCCTGTTATCTTTATAAAACAAAGTCATGCCAACTATTTAGAATACCGAGACCTCGTTGATAAAAAAATCCGTATCAACTTCACAAATAATACAGTATGGTCTTGAATTATATTCTCTAGGTACTGACAGTTTTTATGATCTTAATTATCTGTGAAAGTTTCAATTTTGAACTTGTATATCGTTAACCTTTACTGATTATATACTTTTGTATCTTGTCATTAAGTTATTGTGATATGGTCAACTTTGAGTTACTGTCTTTGGTTTTTGCTTATATGTACCTCGTCTACATATTTTTTAGTGTTTCTTTGTTGAAACAAGTATTTGTTTTGATAGTGGTTACGTTTTTTTTTAACTTATGTTGACTGCTGTTCCCTAATTTTTGACGTTTTAAAACTATGGTATCCGTTTGTTTTGTTCACACAATGTTGTCAATATAATGGAATTCAATAGTTTCATCGATAATTTGTTACACAGGGAAATGCATTTGTAAAGTCAGTAATGTGAAAGTTATTTCCCGTGCGTGAAATGTCTTTGAGCTTTTGATTTTGCCTTTACCGATACTTAATTTTACTAAAACGTTTGTGTCGGATGTAGCCATATATGATGTACTATGAATTATATTCCGATTATTAGAAATATCGCATTCAAGAATATAACTTGAATACAAATACATTATAAGATTGGCATATTTTGGCTGTAGTACTTATTTGATTTTTGGTTGCCAAAATAAATTAAAAAAATGTATACACAAATAATTGGTTCCAATGTTCCAAATGAATTTTAAACAAATTATAACCACTATATAAAACCGAAGAGGAAAGGTTCTACTGGCCTTTTAAAAAAAAATCTATATTCTAGTCTTGTTGCTCATATGGTCTACTGTTTTATTTGCATTGATGTAAAGCTATATGGTTTATGTATACTTTTGACTGTAAAAGGGGAGATACTTAGCTTCTTTCAGTAAATAAAATGTCACTTCCGGTCTCCAATGTTAGGTTAGTGTATGTTCATCCAAAAATTATGATTTCTATGTACTTTTTCCATGAAATAGGTGCACAAATATATGTACTTCCGGTTCAAAAAAATTCACTTCGTAGAAATATTTCAAGATCATGTCACCCAACATTTTGCAGAATATCTTATGGCTTTACCATGTACCAATTTGAAGAAATAATCACTTTATCCTAAAATTGTAGTGCCTTATATCAGATGATTATGGAATGACCAAGACCTAATGTATCATATCTTCATTACAATTAAGCAACAATTTATTATCTGTTAACGTTACTTTCGATCTTATCTAAATTATTTATACAATTATCCTTAATTTTACATATATAAAAGCACAGAATTCTAAAATTTAATTATGATATAGTGCATAACATGCTAAAGGATGATCACAATGTAGACACGAATAGGCAGCATCCTTCTAAAATTCAATTTGGTTTTAAGTTTAACAAATTGTCTTATTAAGGATGTACTTTGTATTCGTGTCAAATGTTCGACCTCCTTGTGCTTTTTCCATACAATGCTAGGTAAAATATTTTAAACCCATAACACGCATTTATGTTTACATTAAGTCTTAATAGCTCATGAACGGTCATTTACCAAAATTTAAAAAGATGATTAATTTTCTTTCTTTTGTTTTGAAACCCAAATGATACCAATGCAAATTTAAGGCAAAAGTCCGAGTCCGCCTTTTCCCGCCATATTTTAAATCTCAATTATCTTGAAAAGGATGTCCATGACCTTTTAATATGTTTAGCTTATTTTTATCCTTAACAAATGCTCTACCGACATATAGTATCAATTTCAAAATTTAAGTAAGCGTAATTGACGACACTCACCAACTTAACAACTGTTTCTGACTCATAATATACTAGTCAACACAAGATGCACAATTATCATAGAATATAATTAATAGAAATAAAACTGTTAAATAATCCAATGAAAACAATTCGTTTGCACAGCAGATGCATATGATTGAAAGAATCTGACCAAATTGGAAAGTTGGAAATAGCTAATTATTGAACACTTGGGTCATATTTATTTTGCGGAATATGATGACAAAAGACGGCACTTAATTTAAAAGATGAGAACAATCCAGTTAACTCTTTTTGGAAAATACATTGCCTTGTATCTTTCCTTTTGTTGACTAGTATGATTAAGTCAAAATTACACTTGTAATTTATTAAAGCTCTTCTGTATAATTTTGTTAAAAATCAAATATATTTTGAATTTTTAGACGCTAAATATTTTGTTTATCAATTGTCAACATATTAATGCTCCCATTTTTTTTAACATTGTTACATTAAAAAACATGAATATAGTGTAAGCAATTCTTTTCGAGACTTTAAAACCAGTTTTTTTTAAAGCGTCTATTTCATTTTTATAGATAATGGAAAAAGACAAAAGATACCATTACTACATATTATAGCTTCTTGTTCATCGTTCGTAATTTTCTGTTTATTGTTGGCAAGTACTTTTGTTATATACAGACGATGTCACAGAGCAGTACATCGTGGTACTGTCAATCCAAATCCCATTGGTCAACTTCCAAATCGGTGTTCAGAATCAGAGTATGAAATAATTGACGAATCTGGAATACTTCCTGTTCAAAACGTACAAATGGAAGTAGTTCTAGAAGTGACCACAATAGAAGCCACAGCTGCTGAGACTACTATTGATACCAAATCATCTAGTTCCAGTACTAGTGACTCTCCATCACGTTCACCTCGACCGTTATCTGACTATCTTAATCCGTATTGTGCCTTGAAAGTTGATTTAACCGACAACAAAAATGAATATGAGATTTTTTTGTACAAAACTACCTTTGATACTTCTGTTCAAAGAGAAGGAAAAAAATATTTCAACACGATATAAGTTGTGAAACACATCAAAAATGAAGAATATCAAACAATTGCTATGTATGCATACAACACTATTGTAAACATTCGGCAATTTTTTTTTATAAATATTTCAGTGTATGTAAACTATAATTCAAATCATGAATATATATATTTTTTTCTCAATTTGTATTTGTTGCTGATTATTTCGCCTGTATATAAATGATCTCTCTTTTCAATGTTTTGTATAAAACACAAAAAATGGAAATGCATCAACGTTCTCGAACAATACCTCGTTGAAGCAGAGGATTTAGTTTTTGTACTTTTATTTTTTTTCATCTTCGGAATTAACATGAATATAAATTATATGGTCATTTTAATAAATTTTCTTTTACAAAACTTTGAATTTTTCAAAAAAACATTATGCATAACTCCAATAAAAATCGAATTCAAGGGTAATGACTCGGAGTTGTATGACAATATTAAACACTATGGATAGTAGAAGATCCTGGAATTCTGAACATTTCTGTCCCTGTCAGAATTTCTCTGTCACTTTAATCTAGACAATAGCTGACAAAATATGCATTTCACACTAAAAATTTAATTTTAGCCGTGTCGGCTATAGTTAAAGTAAAAGATGTGGTATGATGTCAATGAGACAGCTCTTCACAAGATCACAAATGACACAGAAATCAATTACTATAGGTCGCTGTACAGCCTTCAACAATGCACATTCGCATAATCAGCTATAAAAGTCCACGAAATGACAAATGTATGACAATTCAAACGAGTAAACTAACGGCCTAACTAATGTACAAAAAAATGAACGAAATACAAATATGTAACACATCAACAAACGACAACCACTAAACAATGGGCTCCTGACTTAAAACATGCGAAAAGATAAAGAATGCGAAGGGATTAAACATGATTGCGGGATACCAACCCTCATCTTAACATGGGACAGTAGTGTAAATAAGAACGAACTATGAATATCAGTTGAAAATAATGTTGGCCGACAGGCGGAGTTTATTGCACAATTGAAATTTACTACATTTTGTAAATTATGTTTTTTGTTTTTTAGTATATCATCATTTAATGTTGGTTCAGCGGTCTGCCAAAAATGCGTGAGACTCACACATGTTCATGTTTTTTTTGCGGCAGTATCCTTGGATCTAATTGTTTCCTCTTTGATCTTTTTTGGCCTAATCTCACGCATTTGCTTAATGAAAAGTTGGCAGAACTGCTATACATGTGTCAATGAAAACTATGGCAATCATATCCCTCAGAGCATTCTGCTCTTTGATTTTTTTATTATTGATTTTTCTACTGTAATAGGGGACTTCGTCCCCATATTACTTATGAATAATATTTAAGTGTAATAAATGTGGTCACAGTTTTCCGCAAGGCAATTTAGTCATCGGATAGATTTGGTTCATAATAAAAAAAAATATATAAAACAAATATGACAGACGACTATTTCTGAATAATGGGCTGCTGACTTGAGACAGGCAAATGCACTATGTTACAGGGTCAAATAGGTTTATAAGTACGCAACCTTCACCAACCTTAGATAATTCTACATGTGTAACAAATTCTTGAACACAGTTGAAAATAATTTTACTCACATGAGAAGCACGAAGCATAAAAACATAACAAAAAGAAAAAATAAAGACAAAAAATGTGGATCTAAAAGATCTCGCAGTTATTAAAGTCTAGTTTACCATCATGTAACAACGAAAACAAAAGATGCAAGGTACCACAATCTAGTTGAAAAATCATGCGCCGAACACCAAACAACTTCATTGGTTAACCCAAAAAAACAAAAAAACAAAACAAAACAAAAGTATACAAAACATTACACAAACACCTATTGTCTAAACAATACTTACCCGGATTGATTGAAGATGCCCCCGAAGGATATGTAGATCCATGACACAAAGTGACATTCATTGTTGCTTCTGGTTATGCAAATTGTTTAGAAAAGTCTCATTTAGGGATATCACAATCGAGGGCAAAAGAAGGGTTTGTGCCTGCGACATTTGGAACAGAACCGTGTTCATCTGCCATGGGGTATTCCAAAGAAGTCAACTAACTCATGATTAAATGCTTTTATCTTTCGAAAGGATAACTGGAACCCCTGCTTCAATAGCTTGCTTGTAAGCAACAACTTTCTATCAACTTGGAAAGCTTAAAAAAGAGGGACGAAAGATACCAGAGGGGCAGTCAAACTCATAAATCGAAAAAAAAACTATTGCTAAAAATGAAAAGGACAAACAGAAAAACAATAGTATACATGACACAACATAGAAAACAAAAGAATAAACAACACGAACCTCACCAAACACTAGGAGTGATTTCAGGTGCTCCGGAAGGGTAAACAGATCCTGCACAACATTCGGCCCCGAGTTGCTAATGAGATAACAACTCCGGTAAATAGTCTAATTCGGTAGGTCACATTCATGAAAAGGAAGGGGATGGTAGTATCGACGTAAGGAACATATCCGATATCATTTGTGAAACGGTGAAACGGTGATACCATAACGGTCATCCAACTCGTGATGGCGTCCGTAAAGTTTACGACCTTCGACATTTGGATGTCTTGATTTAATAGCTTCCTTGTGAGCAACAACCCTCTATCAAGAAAATCATGATAGGAAATGCTAGCACGGGAATATTGCATCAATTGGGAGATATATACACCGTATGCAGGTGTTGCTTGAATGTTCCTACTTAGAAATGGAAATTTCACAATTGGAAAGCTTAAATCAACTCTATGTCGTAAAGTTTAGTACTCAACCGACTCTCGTTAACAAACTCCAGATAAAAGTCAATGTATGAAGCAAATTTCATTTAAAGATCGATTGTAAAGATGGGGTGGTTCATTATTAAATCATGCATACCGGGACTAAAATACCACTAAATTCATAATGGAAGGGATTAGTGTAAAGCTTAGAAATATCAATGTCGAGAAGACAAATGAAATTGTCTTTTGAAGTTTTTTGTACTATATATACTTTAATATAGCACACTTTACATATTAAACTGACTTACATATTTGAGAAAGTCCACCCGGACGCGGGCTTACGTTATATATCGATTCTGCGGTTGTTTATCTCACTAAATCTTTCTAAGGCGTAAGCCTACATTTTATTATCTACAAAATGATCAACATGTATCACAGACATATTTTAAGTGTCGAAATTATTCGTAACAAGCAGTGTAATTATTTCTTCTTCTCAAGGCCGATTGCAAGTGTAAAGTACTCAGCAAATGATTAATTAAAAATAGGTCTTACCACTATTCTGTGGAGAGACCTATTGTATTTGCTCTGATTTTTTTCTTCTTCTTATGTCAAATGTTTTACGTGCCCTATTTTGTGGTTTCGCTTGATGTCGCTTAGAGTTTGTGCAAACATTTTTGAACAGTTATCGAGCTTAAAGCCTTTTGAGAGTGACCATGTTTAGTCGAAGATATTTTAATGTAAAATTTATCACCCAATACACAGTTTACTTTGTGATGAGGTCGTCTCTGTAACCGTAAAAGAGAGCGACACATTTATTCTACCAAATTGATCACTATATCATCATTATGTTTTGTCAATTTGTCGGATGCGATACGAAGACTCTATATAAGAGTTATTTGAGATGGTTTGTAAAACTAAGATTTATTGACAGTATTGATCACAGCTTTTTATTATTAAACACAAATTTAATTATGTACACATATATATATTCAACGATATATATATATATATACAGTATATATGTATAGATCATTTTTTAGTTACCTCTGACAACCTACACACAACTAGATATATCCAACGCAGTCATAGGTTTGAACGTAGTTTTCAATTTAGACTCGTTTATATTTTTTGTTTGGGCATGTATCATATTTTCCCTCCGGTTTATATGATCCGTTCATCCTATATATTGACTCTTAAAATTCAAGAGTTATTCTAAAAATGAGGGTACTTTCTCTAAAAATGAGGGTACTTTTTATATGGCCTTCCAAATACCGTTTCGATCCCTAACATCACTGAAGAGACATTTATTGTCGAAATCCGGATATGGTGTACTAAAGAAATATTGACACCGAATGTTTGTGGCACAACATCCTGTCCACAAGTTAACAATTTTTTTTCTTTCTGTGATGTATTAAATTTATATTAGGATCCATTTTGTTACATCTTGTGATCAATTTTATTTGGCAATCGCCAATGGCAGTCAGCAGGGTTAAAGAACATCAGTTGTTCGACCTGTTAGTCAAATGCGTTTTGTTTAAATATACTTTTTCACTCTTTTGGTCTTTTGGAAAATGTTGTTTGTGCTGTTTTTAGACCCTTCTACAACGAAATTTGTTTGACATGCACACGTATAAAAACTGCGGTTTTTATCCAACGCAGTCATAGGTTTGAACGTAGTTTTCAATTTAGACTCGTATATATATATATATATATACATAAGTACGTCTGAGTCAGTGACAACCCTACAACAGATGTATCCATCGGATCGCCATCAATGATGGTGATACATGGCTGTGCACTGACTCAGACGTACTTATGAATATAATTATTTTCTGTGACTGTATCTTACATTAATTTGTAGGATCCTTTACTATAGATAATTTAGCTGATCTGTAACAATAACATCTTCATGCCTTATTTATCATGTACTGTAGTACGCCGCTAGATTAAAACTGACGTGGAAAGGTAACATATGGCCACCGAAAGCTCTTTTTTTGAGAGCCCAGGTGGTCGTGTGGTCTAGCGGGACGGCTGCAGTGCAGGCGATTTGGTGTCACGATATCACAGTAGCATGGGTTCGAATCCCGGCGAGGGAAGAACCAAAAATTTGCGAAAGCAAATTTACAGATCTAACATTGTTGGGTTGATGTTAAGACGAGTTGTATATATATACTTATGAATATAATTATTTTCTGTGACTGTATCTTACATTAATTTGTAGGATCCTTTACTATAGATAATTTAGCTGATCTGTAACAATAACATCTTCATGCCTTATATATCATGTACTGTAGTACGCCGCTAGATTAAAACTGACGTGGAAAGGTAACATATGGCCACCGAAAGCTCTTTTTTTGAGAGCCCAGGTGGTCGTGTGGTCTAGCGGGACGGCTGCAGTGCAGGCGATTTGGTGTCACGATATCACAGTAGCATGGGTTCGAATCCCGGCGAGGGAAGAACCAAAAATTTGCGAAAGCAAATTTACAGATCTAACATTGTTGGGTTGATGTTTAGACGAGTTATATATACATTATGTACACAGCCATGTATCACCATCATTGATGGCGATCCGATGGATACATCTGTTGTAGGGTTGTCACTGACTCAGACGTACTTATGAATATAATTATTTTCTGTGACTGTATCTTACATTAATTTGTAGGATCCTTTACTATAGATAATTTAGCTGATCTGTAACAATAACATCTTCATGCCTTATATATCATGTACTGTAGTACGCCGCTAGATTAAAACTGACGTGGAAAGGTAACATATGGCCACCGAAAGCTCTTTTTTTGAGAGCCCAGGTGGTCGTGTGGTCTAGCGGGACGGCTGCAGTGCAGGCGATTTGGTGTCACGATATCACAGTAGCATGGGTTCGAATCCCGGCGAGGGAAGAACCAAAAATTTGCGAAAGCAAATTTACAGATCTAACATTGTTGGGTTGATGTTTAGACGAGTTATATATATATATATATATATATAAGTACGTCTGAGTCAGTGACAACTCTACAAAAGATGTATCCTTCGGATCGCCATCAATGATGGTGATACATGGCTGTGTACATAATGTATATACAACTCGTCTAAACATCAACCCAACAATGTAGACATTAACCCAACAATGTTAGATCTGTAAATTTGCGAAAGCAAATTTGTGGTTCTTCCCTCACCGGGATTCGAACCCACGCTACTGTGATATCACCAAATCGCCTGCACTGCAGCCGTCCCGCTAGACCACACGACCACCTGGGCTATATATATATAAAACGTCTGAATAATAGTCAACGATTTTCCCCACGAGGGCGCTGGATCGTTACAAGTAACGATAGATGTACACAATAAAATAAATATTATATAAACGCCTAAAAAGTTGGTGTTGTTATGTACACTTTTAGGCTATATACAACTCGTCTAAACATCAACCCAATAATGTTAGATCTGTAAATTTGATTTCGCAAATTTTTGGTTCTTCCCTCGCCGGGATTCGAACCCATGCTACTTTGATATCGTGACACCAAATCGCCTGCACTGCAGCCGTCCCGCTAGACCACACGACCACCTGGGCTCTCAAAAAAAGAGCTTTCGCTGGCCATGTGTTACCTTTCCACGTCAGTTTTAATCTAGCGGCGTACTACAGTACATGATATATAAGGCATGAAGATGTTATTGTTACAGATCAGCTAAATTATCTATAGTAAAGGATCTTACAGATTAATGTAAGATACAGTCACAGAAAATAATTATATTCATAAGTACGTCTGAGTCAGTGACAACCCTACAACATAAGTATCCATCGGATCGCCATCAATGATGGTGATACATGGCTGTGTACATAAGGTATATACAACTCGTCTAAACATCAACCCAACAATGTTAGATCTGTAAATTTGCTTTCGCAAATTTTTGGTTCTTCCCTCGCCGGGATTCGAACCCATGCTACTGTGACATCGTGACACCAAATCGCCTGCACTGCAGCCATCCCGCTAGACCACACAACCACCTGGGCTCTAAAAAAAAGCTTTCGCTGGCCATGTGTTACCTTTCCACGTCAGTTTTAATCTAGTGGCGTACTACAGTTCATGATATATAAGGCATGAAGATGTTATTGTTACAGATCAGCTAAATTATCTATAGTAAAGGATCCTACAAATTAATGTAAGCTACAGTCACAGAAAATAATTATATGCATAAGTACGTCTGAGTCAGTGACAACCCTACAACAGATGTATCCATCGGATCGCCATCAATGATGGTGATACATGGTTGTGTACATATATATATATATGTAGAGCCCAGGTGGTCGTGTGGTCTAGCGGGACGGCTTCAGTGCAGGCGATTTGGTGTCACAATATCACAGTAGCATGGGTTCGAATCCCGGCGAGGGATGATCCTGGGATACAGCGATCCACAAAATGTACTTTATCACTAAAATATAAACAACTGTAACTGTAGTTTATTACACGCAACGAAGTTGCCAAACACATTTTTCATATCAAAATACTTATCTCTGTAATTATACACGTCTGCTCTTTTGCAGCTCAAAGTTAAAACAAAAACGCTAACGCCAAATTGACATCACCACTGTACATCTTAAAGCCTACATATGAATTTATAAAGGAAAGCACTGCAATGGACGAGATTAAAACTTTCCACTAGAATAACCGAATTTATGTATATTACAAAAGTTCTATTATATCCCCTAATGTATTTGAAATAAATGATATGAATTTGTTACTGGTAAACTATAAGTGATAGAAACAAAGGGTCTGTTTATTTAAGGTCCTTGGTTCTTAGAATAGAAATTAGGTCAAGGTCAGAGGTCAAAGTCAAATTCTAAATTTTGACTTTTCTTTTTCCAAGATTCCGTCTGTCACTTTTAAAGATATATAAGTTAACAAATTTTGTTCTTCCCTCGCCGGGATTTAAAGCCATGCTACTGAGATATCGTGACACCAAATCGCCTGCACTATAGCCGTCCCGCGAATCCACACGACCACCTGGGCTTCACAAAAAATGCTTTCGGTGGCCGTTTGTTACCTTTCCTCGTCAGTTTTAATCTAGCGTCGTACTACAGTACATGATATATTAGGCATGAAGATGTTATTGTTACAGATCAGCTAAATTATCTATAGTAAAGGATCCTACAAATTAATGTAAGATACAGTCACAGAAAATAATTATATTTATAAGTACGTCTGAGTCAGTGACAACTCTACAACAGATTTATCCATCGGATCACAAACAATGATGGTGATACATGGTTGTGTACATAATGTATATACAACTCGTCTAAACATCAACCCAACAATGTAAGCTCTGTAAAAAAAAAGTATAAGCTTTTTGGCACGTGTTATGTTTGATTAGGGCGACTAAAAGTTAAATGCTTTTTTCATTTATAATCTGACCTCATGTTTGTGAGTAAATTTACAAAAAAACTGAACTCAGAAGAAAATCAATTCGGAAAATCAATAATCACATGGCAAAATCAAATAACAAAACGCATCAAAAACGAAAGGACAAGAACTATCATATTCCTGACTTGGTACAGGCATTTTCAAATGTAGAAAATGGTGGATTAAACCTGGTTCTATAGCACTAACCCTCTCACTTTAATGACAGTCTCAGCAAATTCCGTTATATTTACATTGATGCGTTAAATAAACAACCACAATAAATAAAATAGTTTAAATATGGGTACATCAGTCATCATCGTATAACAATTTTTAAAGGAACAATTTAACAGACCACAAACACATTTACTATCTTCGAACACATTGATTGACATCATTACCTCGATTATAATAGGTATAACTGTAAAGTTTTTACTTTAATGGTCTGTCTGCTCCTTGTTAGAAGTAACTTCACAGGAAGAAAAACAGTAAGCAAAAATATTAAATTAAATGTCATTCAGATTTCTAAAATCTCTGCACAAAACTATTTTATTTTGATGTATTTGTGAGGTGTTAATAGTTATCAAAGGTACCAGGATAACAATTTAGTACGCCAGACGCGCGTTTTGTCTTCTCTTATTACCTTAAGATACAATGTTAGTATCGATATTTTTTAAATAAATTGCAAACCATTTTGATCGTTAAAACTAAACAGAAATTGAAATACTATCCGTGTATTCCTGAATTGAAAAGTTTACATATAAATTAACACTCGTGCGCACAGATGTATACATTTTTAATAAATTGTTTTGGTTGTTTTTATTATTTTAGTCTTTAAGGCCACACCAATTTAATTTCTTGTTCTACGGATTTTCGGACTCCAAAATTTGGGGCGAGCGAGCGATTTGAAAATTTAGATAAAAAAATATTTATTTTGCAAATTCTTGAGGCGAAGCTTGAAAAGTAAAGGCGAGCGATTATAATTTTGTTTTGTTTTCGACAATATTAAAACTTGATTTATCACTTGTACTTGGTTATTTCTTTAATTTTCTAAAGTATTTTTTCCCTGTTCATCAATAAATAAATAAATCTGGTCTATGTATGTGTGACTGACAATGAGACAATTCTCCATTCTCGTCATATTCAGTTCGGGGGCAACCCCTTAACGTTATGAATATCCCTTTTTCATGTTTCATGAGTGATCAATATATAAGTTATAATATATTTGTTTGTACAAAAGGGCTCCTATTTTCTCAAAGAACTATACATTTATCTCGTATTAAATGGTCAAAACATGTCCAAGAATTTTGTAATATTCCTGGACTTTAACCATGTTAACACATTTACTTTAACAGTTTAATATTATTCAAAATAAGTGGACCCCTCTTTTAGAAAAAGTTGTTTAAAATATGATGTAACTCTTCTCTTTTTGTGTACAAAATATCTAAGTTTTCAAAGGTTTTGAATAGAAAAACTATACAAATCCTTGGTATTTCTATTTTCTTTTCTACATCAGTAAAATGACTCCTTGTCTGATGATGGGTTGCTCTTAGCCTGATAAGATCTGATATTAATAACAAACACAGGTGAAAGTACGACTTTTACATGGGGCTTTGATACAGACCGAACAACAAGCTATACAGGGCCCCACAATTATTAGCGTACACAATTCAAACAGGAAAATCAACGATCTAATTTATATATCCAAAAGGGAAAATACCAATGAAAAACATCAATAAACAATAACTGCTGAACGACAGGCCCCTGAATCAATCAAGACAGGTGCATAAACATGCAGCGGCTATGGATAGTTTTGTTTCGCCAGCATACAATATAATTACTGTTGAAGGCAAATCCTTCAGAAGTTCTTTGTACTTTATTCTAACAACGAACATATTTTGATAGGGAATATAAGTAAGGGCGAAAGAAACCAATGATTTGTTCTTTACCGGTATATATTTCCGCTTTTATAAATTCATATCGGAGCACTCCTTCTTTGGATAAATAGGTTTCATGCTGAAACAAATATTTTCACAGATATTTAAGAAGTGTGGTGGTGTGCTTTTATGGTAATTAGTTATCAAAGGTACCAGGATTATAATTTTGTACGCCAGACGCGCGTTACGTCTACATAAGACTCATCAGTGACGCTCATATCGAAATAGTTATAAACCAAACAAATACAAAGTTGAAGAGCATTGAGGATCCAAAATTCCAAAAAGTTGTGCCACATACGGCTAAGGTAATCTATGCCTGGGATAAGAAAATCCTTAGTTTTTCGAAAAATTCAAAGTTTTGTAAACAGGAAATTTATAAAAATGACCACATAATTGATATTCATGTCAACACCGAAGTGCTGACTACTGGGCTGGTGATACCCTCGGGGACGAAACGTCCACCAGCAGAGGCATCGACCCAGTGGTGTAAATAGTTATCAAAGGTACCAGGATTATAATTTTGTACGCCAGACGTGCGTTTCGTCTACATAAGACTCATCAGTGACGCTCATATCGAAATAGTTATAAACCAAACAAATACAAAGTTGAAGAGCATTGAGGATCCAAAATTCCAAAAAGTTGTGCCAAATACGGCTAAGGTAATGTATGCCTGGGATAAGAAAATCCTTAGTTTTTCGAAAAAATTCAAAGTTTTGTAAACAGGAAATTTATAAAAATGACCACATAATTGATATTCATGTCAACACCGAAGGGCTGACTACTGGGCTGGTGATACCCTCGGGGACGAAACGTCCACCAGCAGAGGCATCGACCCAGTGGTGTAAATAGTTATCAAAGGTACCAGGATTATAATTTTGTACGCCAGACGCGTGCGGGAAATGGACATGATTACATTTCCGGATGCTTTAAGCGGGAAAATAAAAAAAATAAAAAAAATCTGTTTTGAGAAAAATAGGTGCGGGCGGGTCCGTCGAACAAGTAATCAAATTGGTGTGGCCTTATTAAATCTAAAACAATATAGTTTCTGTCCCACTCTCTATACCCATGGTGCCTCTTATAAAAATGTAAGTAGCCGAGAAAAGACGGGATTGTGAACTTCGAAAAATTAAGCATGTCTATCGCCTTGAAAACCTCACAAGGTTACAGAAGTTGTATCTGATGTATTTCTTGCAATAAATAAACGCAACAGGAGTATACCGCTGTTCAAAAGATACAACGTTACCATCATACAACTTAATAAAATATGTTGAACATATGATTATGTGTATGTGCGGTTAGGTTAGTGCTGTTGTTCATAGAAAGTTTCCGACTTATAAAGAAAAAATATAGGTAGTTGCTATTTGTCCGAATAGCCGGACGAATAGAATCAGGACTATTTGTCCAGCCACTACAATTGGCATGTCAATATTCGTGTGTGCGTGTTATATCATCTTCAGCAGCACCAACGAGGGGGTAGCAATTTATATATATGGACATTCAAAAATCAAAGTTTTGTAATCTTTATTGTTAGAGCCCAATCTTGTTACTGGTTATTGAAATTGTTGTTTTCTTCATACTAGTATATAAACCAATGTTGATCACGAATGATAAGAAAAAAATCAAATGTATTCCATATTTAATACTTCATATATGACTTTTCATTGCGAAAAGAGAGAATTTTAAAACAAATTCGGGTCGTGTTTGGTTTGACCCATTGACTTAACTTAATGATTGCAGCCCCCCCCCCCCCCCCCCCGGGTGCTACTGAAGATATTATCACACGCATTTCCGTACGCACATAAAATGGCATGCGCATATGAATGGCCGGACAAATAGCTTTGGTACTATTCGTCCGGCTAGTATTCGTCCGACTAGCCGGACAAATAGCAACTTCGAATTATATACACGTATCTATCTGTGTTCACTGGCATAGGATAACATGAAAATATAAAGAATGCTCTAGCTTAAAGGAGTCATTTAAAGATGACAAACATAAAAGCAAATAAATGCAATTTAATTACATTGATTTCAGGTGTTTATGGGTTTGTTTACCTCGTTTGGCTTTGATTGCCTTCTATTTCTGTTGTTCACCCATATTGCTATCTGTATTACAATAAATAACACTAGAACACACCCGCGAAATCGAGGGCATTCAGAGCGTGGTTGAAAGTATGTAAAGTGTTGTAGACAGAATTTTGTAAAAGATTTAATGGACTTGAGAATTTCGGGAAAAGTATCAAAAGTCATAGGAACTTGGGGACAAGAAAAAGTTTTTTTACCCTCCTACTTTATTTCCAAAATGCCCATTTTTGTTATCTTTCGATTTCATTATGAACATGCATTTCGAATATCATGAACATTCAAGTCAGGAGCCTGTAATTCAGTGGTTGTCGTTTGTTTATGTGTTTCATATTTTTTTTTTGTACATAAATAAGGCTGTTAGTTTTTTCATATGAATTGTTTTACATTGTCATTTTGGGGGCCTTTTATATCGGACTATGCAGTATCGGCTTTGCTCATTGTTGAAGCCCCTAAGGTGTCCTTTAAATGTTAATTTTGGTGTCATTTTGGTCTCTTGTGCATGGAGAGCTGTCTCATTGGCATTCTTACCGCATCTTCTTTTTTTGTAATCAATTTAATGACTGGAGAATATCAGAAAAGGTATCAAAAGTCAAGGTTATTTGGGACAAGATAATTGTTTTTCAAAGCCGGCTCCTCCTTTTTTTGTTTGTTTTCTATTAATTGTAATGACACATGAATAATTTTAGCGCTTATCTGTATATTATGAACATTCATAAAGAGGGGTCAGAGGGGTCCTGATTCCAATATCCCGGGATTGAAAACATGAAATCCCGAGGTTCCGAATTTAATACAAATTAATTTTCCCGACATCCCGAAATTCGAAAAAAGAAATCCCGGATTTCGAAATGATCAATCCGGAAAATTCGATCTTAAAAACACCCTTTCCCGACGTCCCGAAAAGGTCCTGGCCCTCCCCCTTTTATTCTTTACTATGAATTAAGTGTATTTTCTTTTTACATTCAATTCTCAGTTTAATAATCGATCCACGGCGGTCATTGATGTATTATTCAGACCTCTCTATTTACAAACTTTGTAACCGCCGTGGATAGTAAACTTGAAAATGATATCAGACAAAATATACACTTTATTCTTAGTATATGCATTTGTTTCATAGTATACAGAAACACGCAAACCGGAGGTCTAATCTGACTTAAAATTTCGTCCAATGAAGGATATCAGACAGAAAATACACTTTATTCGTAGTATATGTATGTTCAAAGTATGCAGAAAAACGCAAACCGGAAGTCTAATCTGACCTAAAATTTCGTCCAATGACGGAAACATATCCGGACGCTTTTTATCTCATTTTTCTCCCAAAATAACTCGATCTGAATAATCATATGAGTGGATGACAAAAGCGATTATACACTGTTCCTATAGGACACAGAGGCATGATGATTTATTTATAGTGGAAAGCAGAGAAGCGATACACAAAATGAGGTCTTCTCGTTTAATAGTATAGATTATGCAATAATGACATGTCATAGAACTTTACTTAAATGATAAAAAAAGTCCCACAGAAGCAAAATAACACGCCTATTAACCATCTTCTTAATTTAAAGAACTTGAAGCGTCAACTATGTTTTCGTTGGGTTACCTACTTTAAGGTTACTCACAATTTAAAAAGTGATAAAATATATGAAATGCAGCACGAAAAAAGGGTACATAAAAGAATAGTTTAGAATGATCTAAGGTCTACTTTTCTTTTATGTATTAAAAAAATTAATCACAAGAATGTTTTGTAAAAGTCTGTCCACCGGTAATGGTATCGGTCCATTGTGGAAACAAACACCATTAAAACTATATTAAAAATTAATTGTAAACGCAAACTAATGGATATACATGTATTTTAGTACATCGATCGCATTGTGGTTTGGGGTTTCCGTCCAAGAACGTTCATACAAAATCCTCTTAGCATATACACTTTTTTTTGGTCATTACGTTGACAAAACATAGACTCCGGTTTTGCAATATCATAAATAATAAACAATTGTTTAGAATACGTAAAAAAATATCCGTTTTGTAATTACTTTTTCTAATCTGCCATGCTCACAATTGTTTCTTGAACGCACTGTTTCTTGACAGGCTACAGTTTCTTTGAAATATGTCAAAATATTTTTATCACGATGTTAATTTTTGACCGCCATATTCATAAACTATTTATCTCTCTTATTGTCAATTTTACCAACGTTATTTTTAGCTGTCCAAAAACTGGACCTTTTTTTCCCTTGAATGTAGTTGATTCTTTGATATCGATGTATCTTCTGGCTGATTTAATGGAATTCATAAGAAATTGAGTGTCAAGAAAAAAAATAATTACCGAGCCGCGGATGTATGATAAAAACATAACTCAGCACTTTTTTTTGTTTTTAAGAAATAAATTACCGAGGATTCAGGTGATGGACTCTAGTCGCCTGTTTGATAACTGTTCATTTGCAATAGATATATCCACTCTTTAAACGTAAGAAACGTACAAGCGTATCAATCGAAACCGTAACAATGCCTTCAAAATATTTCCTAACATTACTTCAATCGGAATAACAAGTAAATATCAATTCGGAGACAAATGGTGCGAACTCATAGGTGCAGATATTTTGAAAGTCATCGGGATTTTCACCTTTCTAATCTACAAATAAGCTACTTCTGTTTACAGTCAACAATATCTCTTCATTTGGTTTGCTATTTCTATACAATTATTCTAACAATCATTATTCTTGTTATTTTTATCAATTTATAAAAATAAAACACATAAAAACGTGTATCTATAATTCCGTTCACTGTTATCAGTGAAACGCATCAACAAATTCTAGAAAGAAAATTGCAAGTACACCAAACGAACTTTTAACGACTTAACATATACAATGACTGAATGAAATGTACTAGTATTGCATAAGTATCATATAGCAGGTGATATTATCTCATTTGTAGTCCAGCTATCTATAGAATATTCACTTGTTGAGCTGGGACAGGGATCCGTTAATATCCAAAGCTAACTATCACATGCAAAACGGAGGCAAATTTCCGACAAATCAGAACAGCTGATCTTTTGAAATTATTATTATAAACAAATCGAATGTGATCTGTATGATTAAGTAGAAAAATGTAAAGACTACAGTCATAGTCATAAAAATTTAGTGTTTGAGCGTATCGATCAATCAAAACTGAAACACAAGTATGCGATATAACACTAAAGCATAATTAAACAATGTCACATCTAAGGATTATGCTTTTGTTTAAACCTAAATGCTTCGAATGAAAGAAGATACTGTATGAAAGGAGGTCCAAAAACGATATTAGTTTGACATCTATCCCATAAAGTCCTTAGTTAAATGGAAATCCGACTGTTCGTTACACTGTACAGCTCAAATAGTAATCCAGACAAATAATTCAGTGAATTGCATCGGTGCAGAAAAAACTAATAATACAGATCCTGTTGAAGTGATTCCTCCGTCTATAAATTATGCATTATCATCCGGTTCACGAATATAAATCAATATTTGACATGCTTTTATACAAAAGAATCTTTCTAATTGAGATGCATGATATATATGTAACCGCAATCACTTATTTTTCTTTATACAGACCTCTACCATCAATCCAGCATTTGATTAATGAAATCCTAACAGCAACTTTTTTTCTCGCAATAATGTCATTCAAATTGTTATTCACTTCTCTCTCGGACGATCTATTGAACAGATGGAAGTAACGCAATTCTTAATTTTCGAATAGGCGAATCCTTACTGGTGAGTCATAAATATGAAGAGTTCAACTAAAGTTAAAACAAGAAAAGAAGTAACTAGGCTATTTGTCGTAATTTGTTTTTAATTTGTTTTTTTTAAATATTAGTATCTTTAATTGGTCAAAGTACTAGTGTTGATAGAATGCGTCATTACAGTCGCAGCTGTACCATTAAGAAGAACAGTACAACCTAAGATTGCACATATACAAGATGCAAATATGAAACCATAAGGTTGAACTATTCAGGTTAGTTTTGTAATTTAGGAAAACAATGTCATACTTAGAACCATGTGGTGTTCATTAGCAGCTATAGTTTGATAGGTGACGAAACGTGTTAACGAGCGATAATTCGTCCTATGCATAGAGCATGAAATGAAGAATGACTTCGTGTATATAAAATAAAGACCTTGCTCTTCCCAAGAACAATTTTAATAAAATTTCATTTTGTGAGTAAGCGCATATTGACGATAGCATGGATAGATTTTGTTTGTATAATCATGCCGTTGACTGTTCAATGTCTGTCACATAACCACCCTGACTTGCGCAAATAGAAGCCAACCACAAGTACAGCAGAAATGGCCACCCTTCCGGAGCATTTAGATTTAGTCTTCTAGGGTCTGGTAAAATTCGTTTTCTCATACTTCATTTTCTACCTCTTTTTCTTTTTTTGGTAGAATATTTTCAACTTATTGATTTTTCTGATCCTTTATTTTATAGATAGACATACGTTAACAAATGCTGAATTACAAAGAAAAGTTAACCGAACAACTTGAGCTGAACTCTGAAGAAACAGATTTATTTTCTATATCTAGCCTACTTCTCCATACATCTGTTTATTCATTATTTCAGATCAGTCTGACAGAAAACCGTTGTTACAAAACAAACCATAAAAATACTAGCAATTAAATCTTAAAATAAATGAATGTCTAATTAGTCCGATCAGACGACTATTCGGTTATCTTAATGTATAAAATTGCAAAAACATTACAACTACTTAGTTGAGATCAACTGTAAAAACAGTCGCAATAATAAGATAAACGCCTTGATAGTTATATTCTTTGTTTAGATGAAAGTCTTTCATATCGATGGCATTTTATGTATACATGTATTTAGATTTTGTTTTTAAATTTGACGCAATACAAACAAACATTTTAACAAAATACAGGCATGTGATTGAAATTTATACATCAAATCAGCAGTATTTTCCAAAATCTCTCAAGGGTCAAATAAGTTTGAACAGTGTGTTCTAAGTTAAATCTTATTCTGTTGTTATAAGAATGGTTTGCATTACAAATATCCAAAGCGGCTATCCAAATCCTATGCAATAAGGTAAATGATATTTTTCAAGTTTAACATTTATTTTGTATTATAAAGGGAAAGTAACAATGGCGACATCGAAAGGCGTATACTTGGCGAAGTACATGGAATCATCGAACCCTCTGTTATTTTTATTAAAAAAGAAAATGACACTCTTCTGGTCGCCAATTATAATGGAACTGCTATTTTGTATAAGCTGCCCTTAAAAATATTGTGGATGGTGTTTTTTTTATTGAAAGATGAGGACAACTAATTCGTGTGGTAGTGTTATATATTTTGTGATTGGTGAGTGTAAATTCAACAAGAACTTAACACAACTTCAAATATTTGTAATTGAAATTCATGTTTCATAAAGATTAGTTGTCACTATCTTTATATTTTTTGTGTGTCAATTTAAATTGATAAACAACTTAACTAGTTCAGTACAGATTGCAAGTTTATTACTTAGTAGACACATAGATTGTATTTCACAATCTCCTGTTAAAAATGGAACGGAAAAGATTATTCACTTGTATGAAAGCAACATACAATTTCATTATTTTGACAACAATATGTGAACAAAACAAACAGAATAATAGTAAAAAATGTCAAAAATAGGGATACAACTACCTTAAAGTTTATTTAAAATACGGTTAAAAATGTTTCGCCATGCATACTGAAATGCTTATCCATTGTATAAAGTGTTTATAAGCATCGAGCATGCCCTTCTGCAATGTCAAAATATAATTATCGATATGATGTATGCCAATTAGTGTTCAAACCGAAAAAGCAGTACATATATATATGGTTTTGTTTAGTCTATCAGAAACAAAACCAGTGCAGAACTCCTGTTTTCTACTTAAAACATACTAGTCAGCGATCATTTCATATTCTAAATGAATAGAATACAAAGGCGAACAAAGTATGAGACAGTACAACAAATGATTTTTTTTTTTTTTTTTTTTTTAATAAAATAATGTATTTATTGCACTTTTCTTTGCTGTTGTTACAAATTACTCGACCTACAGCAGTTGGCCGAGTATCCCTGTGAATTAGTCACTGGATAACCAGGGAATTTATTCAGTGAATTCATATATAAGATAGTTTATTAGTTTTACAGTTCATGGTTATTACATACATTTTACAAACTATATTGTTTCATGATTACGGAAAGTGTACAGTTTTGTCCGGTTTTGTTTCTAAAGATTAAAAACTTTATGAACGTTGACCAAACTCCGTACAGTGATCGTTTCCGTTCCGGAACTTTATTCGGGCCCGTATGCGGATCGGAACTGGAACTGCCGGGGAGTTTGATCGTTGACCTTTAACCTTATTGATGAAAACCATTGAAGCTGGTTGATCAATTGTCCGGATTAATTTATACGTTTTATTGATACTCACAAAGGCATTTTTTTATGCAATCATGCAGAGCGAAATCCACAGGAAGAGAGACAACTGTTACATATTGTATATCATAACTCTGGAACACTGCATGCAATCAATTTGTCAAGTTCAGGTCAACAAATTGTAAACTTCGTTGACTTCTAGTTATTTTTTAATCTAAATTCTGGTCTCATTTAAATATAGTTTAACCATAAGAAGAACAAAAATGTCGGCATCAATGTTGTTAAGAGACACATTAGCAAGGTTTAGTTTTTCAGTTTCTATTGATGATTATGTCTTGGTCTTTTAAAAATAAAAGGAAACACTAATTTGCCGAGTTCAAAATCTCAAACATTCATTACGATACACACATGCAAGTATTAAACACGACTATACCAGCTGGGAATCATATGAACACAAATATCTTATCTAGACAGGGTGTGCTGACAGGTTAAACGTCACATTCTATACATGCATCACACATAAAATTAAGAATGGAAATGGGTAATGTGTCAAAGAGACAACAACCCGAACAATGTAGCGAGAAATTCCCGCGCCCGGAGGCATCCTTTAGCTGGCCCCTAAACACATATATACTTGTTCAGTGATAATGAACGCCATACTAATTTCCAAATTGCACACAAGAAACTTAAATTAAAACAATACAAGACTAACAAAGGCCAGAGGCTCCTGACTTGGGACAGGCGCAAAATTGCGGGGTTAAACATGTTTGTGAGATCTCAACCCTCCCCTTATACCTCTAGCCAATGTAGAAAAGTAGACGCATAACAATATGCCCATTAAAATTCAGTTCAAGAGAAGTCGGAGTCCGATGTCAGAAGATGTAACCAAAGAAAATAAACAAAATGACGATTATACTTAAATTACTACTAGCAGTTAACTGACATGCCAGCTCCAAACTTCAATTAAACTGAGTGAAAGATTATGATTTCATCATATGAACATCAGGCACAAGCCTTCCCGTTAGGGGTTTAGTATCATACCATCATAACATATATGAGAATAACATAACTCGTGTTTGCCAACAACTGTTAATTTTGAAAAACTACTTTTTGATAAATATTCCTAAAGTAATGAACTAGAGCAGTTTTCGCTCGGACACACACTCCATAATCTATATTATAAGAGCAAAAACATGTGTCCACATTTCACAAAGGTAATAGAACGTAATTGGTAAATGCAATTTGCCCGAGGGTATCACAAGCTCAGTAGTTAGCACTTTTTGTGCTGACATGAATTGTCATTCATATGGTTATATTTATAAATTTACTGTTTACAAATTTTTGAATTTTTGAAATACTAAGGCTTTTCTACCTCAGGCATAGATTACCTTTGCTGTATTTGGCAAAACGTTAAGGAAATTTGGTTCTCAATGCTCTTCAACTTCGTACTTTATTTGGCCTTTTTAATTATTTGGATTCGAGCGTCACTGATGAGTCTTTTGCAGACGCGCCTGGCGTATATACTAAATTCAGTCCTGGTATCTATGATGAGTTTATTTATATAGCTCTTTACATTTCTCCGCTTATAGTATTAAATTGTTCTTATCGTTAATTTAGTATCCTTTTTGTGTTTTTTTCGCAAACATTTTGCAGAATAAGAAATTCAAGCGCATATGAACCTCTTTTGTGTGATTTCTACTTAAAATCTTTATTTTAGTTTAATCATTGTATTGGGGTTATTTAATTGTGTTAGATCGAGAATATATACAAAATATCTATACGATACCTTTTTTGCCTTAAGTGTTTGAGAAGAGTGATCGTTAAAACACATTTCAAACTCTTTTCATTTACTCATAATTTTATCTTTAGATAAATTTATAAGCAGTATTGGTTTTGTTTCTGTCGTGGTTTTGAAAATGGAATTGGAATTTGTCTTCTTTGAGTACACGGAAACGAAGATAAATATTGTTTTCAGCATCAGCCTCGTTCTAAAACTGTGTGTACGTGTTATCACAAATCCCAGTAGATGGAAAAAAAAATAGTAGAACGAAGATTTATCATTAAAATACAATAAACTATTCCGATGCGTGTCATCTGTTATTCAATTAATTTTTATTGGTTACTGTATTTTGATGTATATTTATAATTATCTAAAAAATAGTATATTTCTTACAAAGAAGAACCGATGTTAAACCATAAAGCAAGTAAAATAATTGACTATATGCTGTAAGATGTCAAAAAAGAGGGACGAAAGATACCAGAGGGACAGTCAAACGCATTAATCGAATAAAAAACCTGACAACGCCATGGCTAAAAATGGAAAAAGACAAATAACACAGACATATGCATATGTTCGTCAACAGCAGAAGTGGCTCTATACAATATGCCAAGAACTGAAACAGACAAGTAGTGAACGCATTAGGAAACTATTTTAAAGATATGAATATTTAAAATTGAGATGTGCGTGCATTTCCTAACACTTTATCGATACTTTCACTGCGAATTATCAGAATTGAAGTCAGTGCGTCAGTACTGACATGGTTTTAAACAACTGTTCGAAAGCTACTATAGATAAAATTAGAAACACAGATCAGACACATTGTATAAGTTCCTTCTTTAACAGCATTTAACACATGCAAAATGTTTTGAAATATTTGTTGGAAAATGTTTGTGAGGCGATACTCATTTTGCATGTGTTATTTTGAATTTCTAATCTGACCTCATGTGTGTCGGATACACGGCAAAACAAACTAAACAATACCGTATTTGCTTGCGCTAGTAATGGGTCGATACCACTGCCGATAGACAATAAGAAGAGTAATTTATGCTTCGGTAATGGCAAGATATATCAAATTTAAAATGACTGGTTGATTAAGTGAGAAACTGAAAGAAAGTTTAATTTTTATTGCATAACAGCTTTTTATAACAATTTGTTTTATACGCGAGAATATTTTCTGTGTTTCTGGCATAAAGTAGATGTCTTCATCTTCAATTTGGTTTCATAAACTGAAAGAGTTTTAAAGTTTTGGTAGCATATTGTTTGTATACAATACGATTTCGGAATCTTATCCTTTTTAATCTGCATTTTGATTTCAAAGAGATGCACAACACAAGGAATATATTTGTTACATATCTGTTTATTTTTATTGTAATTAGGTTTATAACACAATGTTAAATGTTGTACCCCTATTGTGACATTTTTACCTGTTGTGTCTGTTTATTTTGTTTTTTTTACACATAGTTGTCAATATAATGATTTTATGCGACTATTAAACAAGTGAGAGGTTCAGACAGCTTAATACCATTTTCTGAAAATGCCTGTAACAAGTCAGGAATATGACAGTTGTCATCCATTCTTTTGATATATTTGATATTTTGATTTTGCCGTTTGATATGGGTCTTTCCGTTTTATTTTTTCTCGGATTTTGCATTTTTTGTAATTTTACCTTTTTTTCTTTGAATAATAAACAAGGCTCACACTCTTTTTTTGTTTCTCCGGTTTTTATTCTTTCAAATGATATGTAGAACAATTATACGTTTTTGCAGATGAAAAAAGCTTGAATTGGAAAACCCCTTTACAGCTTTTGTCCAAAGAGAAACTTATATTGTGTTCAATGTCATGACATAGTTATGACAGCATTTGCAAATAGGTATGGCCCTGCATGTCCTTATGATTACCACGTCTCGGGAACTTTCTTAATTGTAGTTTTAAGTCATATATGTACGTGTTTTGTCTTTCAATGCATTTGGTGCTGACTGCTTATCTATATATATGCTAGTTTACGTTTTATTAATTCATGTATCCAGCGCTCTCAAAGGAACGGCAGGAGGGGAAACAGTTATATGCATTTTTCTTAATCCGAATTTTGTTCAACTCTACCCTTCAACAAGAACTAGTATTAAAATCTTATATGTCATCTCCAATATACAAGTGGGGATAACCTCGTTAAACATGTTAGACAAATAAACCACATAAAGTCACACAACAATTTAAGTATCCCAGAGTATAGTTTAGCTTATCTTTTTAGGTTTTGTTCTTCGGCAATTTAAGCATGTCTGTCATCCTGAAGACGTTAGAAGATTGTGTGAGTGTGATGCATTACTTATTGCAATAAAATATGCTTACAATTTAACTGTGTATAAAATTTTGTGCGGTAGGTATAATGCTGTTGTTCGTAGAACATTATTGATTTTATAAAATAGAAATTATATACACGTATCTGTGTTAAGGTCAAGTGACAGTAAATGGGCTATGTCACAGATTTCAGTAAAATTTGGCATACAACTCTGGCTCGATGAACTTCAACTGAAAATCGAAAAAATAATGTATTTATCTCAATTATCATTTGAAATATTACTGTTTGAATTCTTACAAAATGGGTGAACATTTGTATAGAAAGCACATAAAATCGGCGAAAACCCTTCTAAAATTTGTCTTAAAATCGCCAAATCTCTAATTCTACTCCATAGATTTTTCTTAAAAAACTATATGTTGTTGATAGATAAATTCCCGTTATAATGATGCAAAATAAAGATAGGGTCACCGACTTCGTTTTTACGGTATACATTATTCAGAGTTGCGTTCTTTGTGAAAAAATCCAACAAAACGTCGAAATAATCGTAACGTTATCGCGTTTCAGGCCGTAAAACGTTGTTTTTTGACGTTTTTCAGTGCCTACAAGGTATCAAATTGATTATTAGACAAAAAACGAATTCGGTGACCCTATGATTATTTTATATCATTAAAACAGAAATTTATGTGTCAACAATATATAGTTTTTTAAGAAAAATCTATGGAGTAGAATTAGAGATTTGGCGATTTTAAGACAAATTTTAAAAGTTTTTTCGCCGATTTTATGTGCTTTCTATACAAATATTCACCCATATTAAAAGAAATCAATCTGCAATTTTTCAGATAATAAAAGAGATAAATGTATTATTTTTTCGATTTTCAGTTGTAGTTCAACGAGCCAAGGTTGTATGCAATTTTTTAGCAAAATCTGCGACATAGCCCATTTACTGTTCCTTGACCTTAAAGTGTAGTTCCATGTCATTATTGCATAACGTTATTTAAAGTAATAAATAGTTATATAGGTGAACAACAGAAACAGTAGACAATCAAAGCAAAAGAGGTAAACAAACCCATAAACAAATAAAATCAAACACAAAGTAATTAAATATTCAAATTCAGCACGACAAAAAGGGTCATCTATAGAATAGTTTAGAACGATCTAAGGTTTACTTGTTAAAGATGTTTTACTAAATTTATCAACAGAATATTTTTGGAATTTAATGTCTTAGTCCACCTGGTAGATGTATCGATCCATTGGGGAAGCAAAATTTATTCAGAGCTATAGAAGAATTTTATTTTTAAAGATAACCGCTGAGTATGAGTGTTTTTGAATACACCGATTGCGTTGTGGTTGGGGTTTCTGTCCTCAAATGTACACACACAATACTCTCTGCATATACGTTTACTTTGGGTCATTAGCACGTAACATAAAATGTTGCCATTAAATAAATAATAAGCAATTTCAAAACGTCAGAAAAATATACGTAAAGTAATTATTTTTTTCAATTCGCAAAGCTTCAAATTGTTCCTGAATGACGCTTTTTTTTTTAACAGACTACAGTTTCTTTGAAATTATTAAGTTGTCAAAATATTTTTATTACGATGTTGTTTTTTTCCGACATATCTAAAAACAAATTATCACTCTAATTGACAATTTAAACAACGTATTTCCTCAACTGTCTGAAAACTAGACCTCTTAGTTTTCTTGAATGTCGTTGATTCTTTGATATCCATATATCTTCTGGCTGATTTAATGGAATTCATAAAAACAAACTGAAGGCCAAGAAAAAAAAGTAATTTCCGAGTCGCGGATGTGTAATTAACACATAGCTCAGCACTTTTTTTCCTTTTAAAGAAATAAATTACCGAGGATTCAGGTGATGAACTCTAGTCGACTGTTTTATTACTGTTCATTTGCGATAGAAATATCCACTCTTTAAACGTAAGAAAAGTACATGCATATCAATCGAAACCGTCAATATGCCTTCAAAATATTTAGAACCATTACTCCAATCGGACATAATAAGTAAATATCAAATCAGAGACAAATGGTGCGAAATCGTAGTTTTGATATTTTGGAAAGTCAATATAAGGTCATCGGGGTTTTTCACCATTATAATCTACGAATGAGGTACACCTATTTACACATGTTACAGGCATTAATACCACATTTTTGTGTAACCATTAAAGGATAACTATAAGAACCTCATTTGGTTTGCTATTTCTATACAAATATATTAACAACTACATTCATGTTATTTTTATCAATTTATAAATATGAAACGCATAAAAATTTGTATCTTTAATCTAATCCAGTTGCCGATTATGTTTCGTTTTGATAATTTGTTTATTTATTATTACAGGGTGTGACTGGTATTGTTTTCAGAAAAACCCTGCGTCTACGTCTCAGTCCACTGTTATCAGTTAAACGCATCAACAAATTCTAGAAGGAAAATTGCATGTACACCAAACGAACGTTTAACGACTTTTAAAAAATATACAATGACTGAAAGAACATGTATCGCATAAGTGACATATAGCAGTTGATACACTATCATTTGTAGTCAATCTATCTATAGAAAATTAACTTGTTATGCTGGGACAGGGATCCAGTGGATCCGTAAATATCCAAAGCTTACTATCCCATGCAAAACGGAAGCCGATGGCAAATTCTCGACAAACTAGAACAGCTGATCAGTTGAATTAATTATTATAAACAAACCGAATGTGACCCTTACAAATAATTAGAAAAATATACAGACTACAGTCATAGTTTTTTGTTTTATTTTGAGCGTATCAATCAATCAAAACTGACACACAAGTACGCGATATAACACTAAAGCATAATTAAAAGATGACAGAATTATGGACTTTGCTCTTGTTTAAACCGTAATGCTTTGGATGAATAAGATACTGTATGAAAGGAGATCTAAATCATGAATATTTTTTGCAAGTCCAAAACGATATCAATTTGAAGCATTTGTCCCTTTAAGTTCTTCATTAAAACGGAAATCCGTCTGTTCGTTACATTGTACAGCTCAAATAGTAATCCAGACAAATAATTCGCTGATTGGCATCGGTGCAGAACAACTAACAATACAGATCCTGTTAAAGTGATTCCTTCGTGTAAAAATTATGCATTTTCATCCGGTTCAAGAATATAAACTAATATTTTACATGATTTTATACGAAGGAATCTTAGACTTTTCTGTCACTTTCTAATTGAGATGCATATGTATGTAACAACACTCACATACTTACAAGCATTTTCTTACCAGTACACTTGGTACAATAAGAAAACTACTAATAAATTGTTCAAATAAGACCTTCGAAAATAGTGGAATTAATTACTTTTGGGGTGTCAAGAACTCGTTGGAAGTACTTTATAAATTGCATGCTTATATTGGTGATTTTGAATCTGTTCAAAGTTTTGATTTTTCTACCCTGTATACCACATTGCCTCACATTGTCATCGAGAAAAAATTCACCCACCTAATTAGATGGGCATTTAAAAAGTCAGAATGTGAATATAAAAACTCTTTTATGTCATATTTTAGTAGCAATAAACAAAAAAAATATGTCAATTGGACATGCTTTGACACTATGTATGCCCTTGAATTTTTACTAGATAACATTTTTGTTCGCTTTGGAGATTCCGTATATCGTCAATTTGTCGGAATTCCAATGGGGACTAACTGTGCACCACTTATTGCGGACCTATTTTTTATTGCTATGAGTTACAAGTTATGACTAAAATCAGCAAAGACCCATCGAAACAACATCTCTTAAACAAATTTGATAATACTTTTAGATATAAGGATGATATTTTGGCTCTAAATAATGACGACTTCAGTATGTATACTAAAGAAATTTATCCTGTTGAACTTACTTTAAATAAGAATAATACTAACAATGACCACTGCTCTTTCCTCTATCTTGATATCTATATCACTAACGGAAAGCTTAATACTAAAATTTATGATAAAAGAGATAATTTTTCATTTCCTATCTTTAATTATTCATTTTTAGATGGTGACGTTCCCTGTGTCACCATCTTACGGTGTTTATATACCTCAAGTTGTACGGTTTGCTCGCGTATGTAACAATGTTTTAGATTTTAACGAGAGAAATTTATGTAATACTGAAAAATTATTACACCAGGGATTTCGATATCACAAACTAGTCAAAACATTTACTAAATTTTATCATCGGTATAAGGACATCATTCGTAAATATAGCTCAACATGCAGACTTCTTATACGTTCAGGTATTTCACAACCAATTTTTTATGGAAATATTCTTTATAAAGCACAAAAATGTCAGAATTCACCTCAGAAACTAACAAAACCTTTAAATAGACTTACCAAGAAGGGATATAGTTACGATACTGTTGTCAGGTCATTAAAGATTGCATATTTTGGCGTTAATATTGATTCACTTATAGGGTCTTTGCATCGGAACTAAACACGTTTATTCAAAAACCAGTTGTTCGTATGACACGGGTTATGTTCTTCTCATATATGGTATGATGGTATGATACTAAACCCCTAACGGGAAGGATTGTGCCTGATATTCATATCATGATGAAATCATAATCTTTCAATCAGTTTAGTTGGAGTCTGGAGCTGGCATGTCAGTTAACTGCTAGTAGTTGTTATTTATGTATTATTGTCATTTTAATTATTTTCTTTGGTTTCATCTTCTGACATCAGACTCGGACTTCTCTTGAATTGAATTTTAAATGTGCGTATTGTTATGCATTTACTTTTCTACATTGGCTAGAGGTATAGTGGGAGGGTTGAGATCTCATAAACATGTTTAACCCCGCCGCACGCATTTGTGCGCCTGTCCCAAGTCAGGAGGCTCTGGCCTTTGTTAGTCTTGTATTTTTTTTTATTTTAGTTTCTTGTGTACAATTTGGAAATTAGTATGGCGTTCATTTTCACTGGACTAGTATACATTTGTTTATGGGCCAGCTGAAAGACGCCTCCGGGTGCGGGAATGTCCCGCTACATTGAAGACCTGTTGGTGACCTTCTGCTGTTGTTTTTTTCTATGGTCGGGTTGTTGTCTCTTTGATACATTCCCCATTTCCCTTCTTAATTTTATCTACCATCAATCCAGTATTTGATAAATAAAATACTAACAGCAACTTTTCTCTCGCAACGATGTCATTCAAAGTTTTATTTAGTCTTCTATTAGACGTTCCATTGAACAGATGGTAGTAACTCAATTTTAATTTCCGAATGGCGAATCCTGACTGGTGAGTCATAAATATGAAGAGTTCAACTAAAGTAGAAACAAGAAAAGAAGTAACTAGGCTATTTGTCGATTTTTTAATTATTTTTTTTAAATATTAGCAGCAGACCTTTAATTCGTCAAAGTGTTGATAGAATAAACTATACAGTTTATTTCTATTTCAAAAAACAACGGCAGACATTATCTGTTAACAAAACTCTGTTCTTTCCATTCTCAATTTTAGTTGTAACTGTACTATTCAAAAGAACAGTCATAGTTGATTGAAGATGAACATATACTAGATGCAAATATGAAACCACAAGGTAAAATTTTTCATGTTAGTTTTGTAATTTAAGAAAACAATGTCATAGTTAGAACCTTGTAGTTTCTAAAACCATTATCTACAAAAGGAAAAGGGTGTCTCAGATTTCGGTTATAATGTATAGATCTGATTTTACACCTAATCAAACAATATCTACTTGGATGTGGTGGGAATGTTTACACTAATTACAGATTTATGGGTGAATGGAATACGAAAGCAATACATCGAGACAAGCTTTTGTAGCTCCTGTTGTGTTGATTAAGATTTTGTTAAAATTTCCTGAATAGTTATACAGATGATAGATCTAGAGCTAAATTCATTTTAGTGAATTGACCAAGATTTTGTCATTTATTGCATAATAATTGATTACACAATGTTTGCAAAACAAAATTTTTTGATTCATTTAAAAGAATAAGTTGTTATCTATCTATATATACCTCTTCCTAATTAATGTATGTATATGCTGTCTGAAGATAGTAACAACATTTCAAAGGTTGGAGAAAGAAGGTAAATTAATGTTTGTATTGCGCTACCTTAAAAAAACAAACCAACAAAGTTAAAACTACGAATGATCTTACAACTTGAGATGAACTCTGATGCAACAGATTAATACACATTTCTATTATATTTTTCCATATATCTGTCTACTCACTATTTTAGATCAGACGGAAAGAAAGCGGCTATGACAAAATAAACCACAAAACTACTAGCAATTTAATCTAAAAATAAGTGAACTTCTAATTAGTCTTCTGTACACGTATGTGCCAACTTGGCCATTTGATCTAAAGGATATAAAGAAGATAAGTACTTTTCATTGCTTTCGTAAGTTCCCTTTTGTGCGCTAGACGAACGTTTCATTTAGGCATTATTAATGCACATCTTTTAAAAATAGCTTATTGTCAATGAGTAGTAGTAACTTATCCTGACTCTATATAACATATTGTCGTACTTTAGCAAACTGTTTGCTCTTTTCTTATTCGTATTTCATTAACGTCATGAAAAATTTAATGTCAGTACGTTGTTTAAGCTTGACACCATGGATATACTCATTTGATTGCAAAATTATTTTCGTGATATTTTTGGAACCAGTGTTGGTAGAAAACAAAGTGATTTCCATCAAGAAATGTGGTTGAGTGCAAAGTTTTAACCTATATTCGTGCATTTTGAACTGATGCGTCAAAATAGACTTCTTCGGATATTTCGAAATGTTGATGTTGACTTGGACGATGTTCTGCTTAGACTGACATTTGGTATGCAACAATAGTTGCGTGTGAAAAAAGTTATTTAATCTCTTAAAAATATCATCAAAAATACATGAATAAAGTATGGAAGTTTCATCCACATATCATACGAATCATTAGGGACTTTTGAATTAAAATGATGAGAAGACTAATACTTATGAAAAGAGAGAAAGCATTTAGAACCGGTTTTTTTCCAAAAGATATTATTATGATTTGTCAAGCATGTCAAGTGCGGTCTGAAATAGAACACTGAACCCAATTACAGTTTGTTACTTTTTCGTACCTAAAATGTGAAACCTTTGAAAATGCTAAATAGAAATCATATCTGACAATTCGATTAATCACATCAAATTAAATTGTACTTCCTGTTGAGTGTTTCCTTTCCAAACTTGAATTGGTGTCAGAAAAACTTTAGATAGAATTACTAGAAGAAACCTGACAATCTTTGGTAAATTGTAACCTACTCCATTCTTGTAATCAAATTTATCTTTTTTAACAAGTTTAATATTTAACATGTTAAGGTTCATTTTAACCTTTTTAGAACTCGTGGACGTAATTAGGAAAAAATGTGGTTCGATAACAATATTGGAAGTGACTCGCTTTTTATTCATATTCATAACTTTTTTTGAAAATTTTGTACTTAATTTGTCTTCCATTGCTCTTTTTTTTAAATGTTGCTTATGTTTTACACCAAGTCGAAAGGATGTTTGATATATTATATTTAACAATTATTGCGCCTTAGAAACTCGTTCTGTTCAACCAAATATTTTTCCAAATGAGAGTATATAGTTGTTGTTTTCAGTTAATGAGACTTCTTTTCAGATTCGTTAAAACATATTGGGTACATTTTGATTCAAATGTATTTAAATCAGTTTAAGTTTGACCTATCCAATATCCTGTTCAAAGAGTTTTTTTCTGTATTTCAAATTCTTGACAAGGCTTGAGTTGATTACATGGGGTTTCAATTGAGGAAAACAGCATAAAATCAACTCAGACTATTACTGCAATACAGGTTGAATGGATTTTATTAACCTTTGTAAAAAAACAGATATTGTTTAATTTAAGGTAAAATACCTTTCTAAAGAAAAAGATAGATCAACAGGACGAATGGCAGAGCAAAAGTGTACTTTAAACCTGTTTAGTAAAGGTGGAGGTATAGTGTATATTGTACAATGGGAACGACCACGTATGTATATTTCTAGAAGTTACGTTGTTCAGTTATTCTACAAAAGAAATTTACATACATAATCTCATCATTTATAACAGATCATACCAGATTATACACCTTGATAATCCTCTTTTGTTATTGATCTATATTTGTACGCATCTGGCATATTACATTATAATCCGGGTACCTTTGACAACTTTTGTAATAATATTTCCAGATTTTTGTTATGACATTTTAAGAGCATATTTATCTCAAAAATAGGAAATATGAAACATCATAGAAATTAAAGTACTCATTTAATAAAGAGAGACTTTCCTCTTTATTGAAAAAATGTAACTAAAGATAGATAAAATAAATTTCAAACTTGACAGTGTACTTATGTTATCAATGAAACGTGTTTATGTATATTGAGCTATGTAATTGGACCAAGATGCCTTTTACTTTCCAAATTCATACTTGTATAGATCAGCAAAATCACCATAGTCTGATACCATATAATTTGTTTCTTTTGATTTCCTGTCTAGCCGTAAATGACCTTAATAAAAGGGTAATATTAGAAAAAGATATTCTTGTCAAACATTACAATAATGTCTATATTATTTCCATACAAATCCTTAATTATAACGTAATTATTAATAGTACTAGCTCAACCCTTTTTCTTGTTTTCAATTTAGTTTGAATTTTAGCAATCCACAAAAAGTGCATCAGTATTTTTCTATTAACACACATAATTATCAAAACTCCATACGAATAAATAATTATCGTAACATCAAACCAAAACTACTTTCACATGAAGGGATATTTTGAAAAGGAACAAAACCGAACTCAAACTAAATTCCAAAATGGGTAGTGTATGAAAACGGTAAAAATATACTGAACGTCTTCAACCAAAAGAATGGACGAAAAACAACTGTCATATTCTTGACTTGGTTGAGAGCCTGACAAGAGAAAAAACTTGGTAGGAATACACAGTCCGTATGCTCGTTATCTTCCAAGTTTTGTAAACAATGTTTTATCTTCAATTTTGGTTGCAAAGGACTAAAATAATTGTCCATTTTTTTTCAACATTTCTTTCATATATTTTAAAATACACCTACTTATGCTTTAATTATGAAATGTATAATTTGTTATTCCAAAGTTACAATCGTCTCTAAATTATAAAGAGGTACGTATTTACGAATATTTCAAAATGTTCTATCAGTCGTCATTAGTTAAAGCAAACGTTTACACTGAAAACACATATTTTCCCTTGCATTATTTAGTTGACAATTACCTTCTATAAAATTGATAATAAAAATGGAAAATGTGTCAAAGCGACAACAACCCCGAACATAGACAAACAACAGCCGAAGGCCACCAATGTGACTTCAATGAAGCGAGAAACTCCCGCAACTGGAGGCGTCCTTCATCGCCAGACTTAAAAAGACGTGTTATTAGGGAGAAGCGTTAATAATACACATACAATTTTCACATAAAACCTATGTAAAATACTTTTAGTAAAACCTTTTTGACCAGGTCAAATGTTCCCATGTTGTAAAGACAATAACAATCAAAACCAAGGAATACACAAAGACATTTACATCAACAGTTATAAATAGGAATAAGAAACAACACGAACTTCACTAAACACTTTAAGCTTCGCTAACCATAACGTTGGGATAACGTTGCACGTATGTGCATTCCTCACTTTTAGTTTGTACTTGGAATATCTAAAATGTGAAGTATAAAGCACATACCAATAAGAGAGTAAAGCAATGTTTTGATTCTTCATTCAGTGACCCTTACATATAAAATTAAATCCTTTTATAATCAGAATGAAATGATATAGAATTGTAATGCTCCGAAGGCTTGACAATTTCTCTATCTTTTTAAAGCATTTATATTACTGCTTCTTACTTTAATATCAAAACAAGATTTTTTATGTTATGTGTTTTGTACACGTTAGTTTTACAAGTAATAACAATCTGAAAAATGTAAACAAGAAGAGTGTATTGGTAAAATGTACATGTTATTACTGGATAAAGCACCAAAATCCTAATATACTGGTCTCATCAACTACAAAACCTTAAGTTATTTTTTTTTAAAAAGAATTATGGTACAAAAGTTTGCACACAGTTTGTCATTCGTACCAAAGGAACGCAATTTTTAAATCACTATGGGTTTATTCCCCGGGCAGGCCATCAATGCAGATTGATTGATTGTTGGTTGCTTAATGTCCAGCATAAATGAAGAAGATTCAGTAAAACAAAATATAATGATTAAATAATTATTCATAATAAATGTAGCATAACATATTAAAAACCAAGGGGTAAAGTTATTATTGGTTTTTTTTTAAATGTCTAACATACTAAACATTAAAGTCCATCAAAGTTTTGCCACAGCATCGATAAGGTCTAGGCAACATATTATTTTTATGGCCTTCAACCCGAATATAACATTGTGTAAAGAAAAAGTTGTATACGTTTAACCGGAACTGATCACATAACAAATGCACATTTAACTTCCAATTCAGTAGAGATCGGGAACTTTGAAGGACATAGAAAGGAATAGACAAGACAAGGAATATCAAGAAATTTAGCAAAGTCCAAACAAGTTTTTGACAATTATATTTTGACATCCAGTTGTTTTCATTGTTTCGTTTGATGGTAGTAACTACAAACAAGGTAGATAAACATACAATCAAGTAACTCATTATTCCTTTCACATTGTGCTATAAACGTGAACGTTCATTCACTTATTCATTATTACGACTTATTCAGAAAATTTGCAAAATTTGTTACGAAATATACTCTTTTAACGAAATTAGAAATCAGTTCTGAAAATAGAAAATATAATTTTTTCTAAAGTAGTATGAAATTTAAAGCTTGTGTGTTTGTTGTAATGTATATGTTAATTATCAGGTAATAACATTAACTGTAATGTTGTACTATATAGATACGAGGAACACATACACTATTGGTAAGTAACATATACTGACATCATTCATGGAAAATGTTGCAGTAAATCAAATAAACAGTCTTTATTCACATGTGAACCACACTACAAATATTATTTGCAGGCATTGCTTATCATAGCCTCCACATTTTCGAACCATACAGTTGTATCTTAAAATATATATGGTATTTTATTGGACATGCATAAGCTTTCATCAAAACTGGAAAAGTAAACTGAACAATTTATACAATATATAATATTTAATGGTTTAGAAAAATAGAATAATAGATATTGTCAAATATCGGCTGTAACTCAGATATGGAGCTTTACAAGGCGATAGGTTAATAAGCAACTTTAAAAAAAAATGAAAAATAATTATTTAGAAAAAAAGAACAGGTAATTGACTGCATAAATCATTAGCATATCTGTATTATGTTTTCAAAAAAGAAGATTTGCCTTTTATCAGTTTATGAAACCCATGGTTTCCATGGACACTCTTATTTTGTTTCAATTGATCATCAAAACAGAAAAAGGTTAACTGAACAATTTGTACAATATACAATAGACAATACAAAAATAGAACTGAATAGACATATCAAATTTCAATGATCTTCTCGTTGAATATTCACAATAGTGTGATACTTTGCATCTGGTATTTCAATTTCCCTAAAATTTAGATAGCAAAGTTGAAAATAGAGAGATACATTCTCAATAGCTCCCTAAAATCCGTTACATTATTAAGATTTCTGTTAAACATGTGTTGGATCTCTTGAACATTATCACTTTGTGAACTACCTATTTTTCTAAGTATTTATATCAATTATCATACTGTAACATTTAAAATTTATAGCTATATTGAATCAGGCTTTAAAGTTATCATAAAATCTCAAAACTATTTCATAGACGGGTCATTCCAGAAGCAGACGGTTCTGCAAGTGGAATGGCAGTTGTCTTTCGGCAATCACTTTGAAAAAATGCCTCAATTTGTAGGAAAAAAACAAGAAGGGTGACATTTTTCCCAAATGTCAAAAACCTGATTATGGCAGAAACAATGCCTGTTGAATGAACAGTATCATACAGTTTTTTTTTATAATTTTGGATTGAGTAGTGCAGTTTGAGTATTTATTCCTGAAGACAAATCATTCACTTATCGAAAATCTTCAAAGTTACTATGATTATGAAGTCCCTTCAGTCGTACTTGTATTTAAACTGATAGAAATGATAACCAATAAAGAAATCAATATCTTTGAAAAAAAAGTTACGCAGGTTTACACGTATGTCCTATGTATTATTAACATGCTCCAAGTTTAATGAACTTATGAAAATACATTTTTTTAATGCCATATGTGTTATTTTTAAGCCAAAAAAAAAATGGTAGAATACATTTATCAAAACACAAACTACAAAGATAGGTCAGGTTTTTCGAAAGCTAATATTCATTATTAACCTTTAGCCACGTTCTGATTGGTTATCATCAATGAACTTCCTTGTCGTGTACCTTCACTAAACAACAATAGCTCGCTCAGGTAATGATATTCGACTAACCATAATAATTTAGAAACTTTTTCTAGTTTTATTTGTATTGATAGTTATGTTAATATCTACATTTATATAGAATTAAGTCAAAACATTTGTAGAACGATACTGCTACAAGATGATGATTTACGAGAAAGATGAAATAATATCGTATTTACATATTTCGATACAACAAATCGATCCCGTACCTTTAATTGTAGGTTAAGTCTATGTAAAGATATGTACTATAAAATTTAGAGCGAGGGCATACCAGAATATTCGTTAAAAGGTGTAAAAATAAAAACTGAGGGATTCTCATGGTTTCAAAAATCATTTAAAAGAATAGGACACCATGCATCAATAGGATTGGCGTCACTATCTTGTCATACGTGCCCGCCATACGAATCCTCACTCAGTCAAAACACTGAGTTAAAATGCTACAATCGGGGGTAGGAAAAAATCGGCAAAATAAAAGATCACACTATTATTGTATATGAATGTTTAAGATTGCGAAAACATTGAACTTGAGAAAAACTGATAAGATAAAACACCATAATAGTCTTTGTTTAAAAGAAAGTCTTGCAAATCAATGCATTTAATGTATTTTTGTCTTTAAATTTTACGCAATAAATACACACAGTTTAACAAAATATCCTTGAAAGTAATGTAAGGTCATATCGCTATGTGAATTAAAGTGATACACATTTTAAATCAGCAGTATTTACCAAATCTCTCAAGGGTCAAACAAATGTAATCAGTGTGTATTTTATCAATGGAGTTTGGAACTTTGATACAGATTGTATAATTACAGGTCATTCGAGCTCAATCCTAATGTTTAAACTTTATTCTGACGAACAAACAAAATTAGAAAAAAATTTGTCTAGAACAAAGAATTTGCTTTTGGAAACATCATAAAAAAAATACAGAGAAGACGCATACACAAAACTGACAATAAAGTCCTGCAATGTTTTGATATTCATATTTGGCTGAGTATGAAAAGGTCCAACCCGGCTTATAGTATGATAATGTTGGAGTGATTAGGCTGGCAAAAATGGGTACATAGTTTATATGTTCAACTTCTCCCACAATTTTAAATCCAGATACCCGAAACCTCACATAATAGCTGCACATATGTTGAAGTTGTCAGTGTGACCTTCCACTATGAAAGTGTATAAGGATATTTTTTTTCATTCGTCCCAGACTGAAAAAACAAAGTAATTTGTAGTACAAATTATAGAACATGGTGTAACTTTTTTTGTAAATATTTCCTCTTACAGTTTTCGACACAGATCCATGCTCTTTCACAGACACTGTCACTGTCTACCTATTGATGCTGTGCATCTTTTGGTATGCAATTGTTTGAAGATTTTTTTCACTTTTCATTCTTGAGAAATCAAACAATATATCACAATAAAGCAACACTTATCATAAGTATTAACTTCACAGGAAACAGTAAAAATTATTTATAAACTACACTTTGGCCCCACCAACATAATTAAATCCATTTCTTACCAAAATATATCTAATTTTACAACTCCAGTTTTGTTTATCATTCTTTTTAGGACAACTTCTTTCATACATCTCATCATAGCAAGTTTTTAGAAGAAATTTTTCTGTACTCAAAATTATCAACCAATATTCGAGTATTCTATACTGCATTTCAATGGACATATAAAATCAACTTAATTCACAGTACAACATATTAGTTACAGCAATGATTTTTACTTTAAGAATACGTTTTCAAAAATACAAAGGAACTTTTTTAATTTTTGGCCCCAATTGAAATTATCATATTTCTAAGCAATAATTCAATATGCTTGCTACATAAAAATAAACAAAATGACAACGGTGTTTCAGGATTAAAGTAATCGTATTTGTTTTATTAAATATGCTTGACACAGCCTTTTTACACTGCTCTGACAGTTTATATGGGTATTTAAAATATTACCATTACTATAACACAGATTCTCAAATACATGAAATCGCTACATATATCAATAGCTTTTTAGTTAAAACATATTTTATTGTTCCAAAAAGAGACAAATGGATTAGACACAAGTTTTCCAACTTAGTAACGTCTTCTCCAAAGCTTTTCAATTTGTATACCATTGCTCTTCTGTTCTAAATTTCCCTCTGGTTCTAAGACTACAATTTTTATTTTTGATAATAGTTTTGTACAAATCAAATTTATTTCAATAAACATTTATAGCATCGATAATCTTTTGTAGATCAGTTATACTTTCACTAAATAAAACCATATTGTCACACACATTAACAAATCCAGTTTTACCATTTTAAGTCCTATGATTTACAATTTTATGTTATCAGTTATATTTCCTTATCATTGACATACAATAAATACAACAGTGGGAATAAGGATTCATTTTGCATTAGATCAACAGTACATTAAAAAAAACCATCACAAAATGTTCCATAAAGTTTAACACAAGTTTTTGATTTGCTATTCATAGATTTAATGACATTTAATTGCCTACCCCATTGACTTTACATCTGACTAACCTTTTCCATAATTTGTAATGCGTGATATTATCAAAAGCTCTGACGTAATCTTCAAAGATACAGTATATACGTTTACCTTTACCCAAATAATTAGTGATCAGGGAATAAAGGGCAATGACAGTATCGACTGTTCCAAATCTAGGACGGAAACCAAATGGTATACTTGTCTACACATTGTTCTTTTCGCTCTAATGTAGCAATTAACCTTGTATTCAGCAACGAGGTGAAGAATTTCCTAACATGAGATATGCATCGCTAGTTGTTAGGGTTAGTAACGTCTTCTTTACGATGATACTTTAGACCAATACTGTATTTCAGAGAAATTTACGGAAGTAAGAATATTAATAAAAACTTTACCCAATATTGGAATAAGTACATTTTTTACAGCAATAAAATATTCGTTCATGATGCAGTTGAACCCAGTAGCTTTATCATATTTTAATTGTTTTACGCTTTTTCTGATTCAGTTTCTGCAAATGGAATGTTTACTTCCTCATGTACGTATGGTAAAGTTTCTGATTATATTTCCTTGTCCGTTTTTGTGTTATTTTACATTTTTAAAAATGTTTCTGAAATTGTTCTACAGTTATTGTATGTACATGTTCCCTTCTTTGACATTTTGAACTTCTGAAAGCATTTCTTTAATCTCCGTACATTTTCATTTCTGCACAATATTCAAAGCCGGCTTGTTTTGTCTATAAATATTCTTGCAATCTTCTGATGTTCATTGTTTATCTAATTTAACAAACGCTTTATGATTTTTATTTGTGTTACTTTCTTTACAATGTTCGCAATAATCCTTAAAATCAACTTCTGTTTTGATGTATTGTTCACAAATTAATGCAAGCTGTTGTTCACATAAAAACATAATAAGTCAAATTATTACAACTCGGCCAGTTGTAAGGGTCATTGATGAGTCTTTTGTAGACGAAACACGCGTCTGGCGTATATACTAAATTTTAGTCCTGGTATCTATGATGAGTTAATTTAATCATTTGTAAAAAAAATTGGAACTGTTTATCAAAATCCTGTTAAATAAGGTTAAAAATATTTAATATTTAAGTTTAATATTTATTTTGTAGTATTCAGTTAAGTGACAATGGCGACATTATGCAGCATGTTATGTTCTGTTTGTGAAATCCAGCACAAGAACAAAGAAGCTGAATATTGGTGTTCTGAATGTGAACAAGGCCTATGTCCCGAGTGTCTGAACTGCCACAATGCTTTGAAATCGTCTAGAAATCATGAGGTAATTACAGTTGAAAACTACAAGCAGCTTCCATCTTCAATATCCAGTATACAACATCACTGTTCTGATCACAATAGAAAGTTCCAGATGTACTGTCCTCAGCATGAAAACCTATGTTGTCCGTTATGTATCTCTTCTAATCATAGAAACTGCGTTGGTCTGTTATCGATAGAAGAGGTCATAGCAACGTCGAAGACATCGTCTTTATTGGACAGTATGGAACAGCGAATTAAAGATTTGTTAACTAATGCAGAGGAAATCATCGATGACCGTAAACAGAACCTCACTTCAATACAGAACCAACACCATAAGTTTCAGTCCGAGATAACACAGATGCGTGATCAAATAAATAAACACCTTGACTTCCTAGAAAAACAGTCTACTGAGGAATTGCTAGCTACCAAAAAGGATGTAAGCAGTCGAATAGAAACCGTCATTACAAATATAACCCAGAATTATAAACATGTGAGTAAGTTGAAAAATGAAATGTGTTCAATTAGGAAATATGCATCGAATCTTCAGACATTTTTAGGAGCTAAAGTCCTTGAGGTGGAAATCCAAAAGAAAGAGGAATATCTCCAGTCTCTGTCTATTGATGGAAGTCTCGAGCAAGTTGTTATTAATCTTGAGGTAGATGACGAACTATCAAACATTTTATCTATTCAAAAATTTGGTTCAGTTTCGACAGAAAAAAAATCGCCATTATTTGTACTTAAGAATAAAACAGAGAGGCAGGCTCAAATATTAAGAACGCCAGTTGTTACACCAAGTTCTATTCATGATATAAACCCAACGCAACAACAAATAATAGCCGTTCCAGAGAAAATAACTGGTTGCTCAATGACCCCGTCAGGTAAATTCATCTTTGTGAACTGCTACGAGCATCAATTGATCATTCTAACAAAAGATGGAAAATCGGATAGTGTAATTAATATACCACCACAATATCCAGTGGATGTAGCATGCATCGACGACTTAAGCGTAGCAGTTTCATTTCATAGTGCATCAGATATTCAGATCATCAATATTGCATCCAAGAAAGTTGTAAAAACCATCAACACATTGAATATATGCGGTGGTATAATCCATCAAGACAACAACATTTTATACTGCGAGAACTACAACGGTGTTAGAGTGGTGAAATTGCCAAACACAGATAATGTTCTTTTAGTCGACGACATGGAAATAAATCATTGGAGCTATATAACAACATATATGGATTTCTTATATTATACTAAACACAATACAGTAAGCTGTTATTCCATAACAGGTAAGAAACTATGGGACTTCAAAGATGAATCAGTGTTGAAAAGTTCCTGCGGTGTGACCGCTGATAAACATTCAAATATTTATGTCGCAGATTATGAAAATAGTAGTATAGTCGTAATTTCACCAGATGGGAAAAAGGGAAGGCGTATACTTGGTGAGGTACAGGGAATCATCAAACCCTCTGGTATTTTTATTAACAACGAAAACGACACTCTTTTGGTCTCCAATTATAATGAAACTGCTGTTTTGTATAAGCTGACCTTTTAAATATTGTGGGTGTTTTTTTTTAATGAAAAATGAAACAACTAGTTCGTGCTGTAGTGTGGTATATGTTTGTTATTGGTGAGTGTTAATTCAACAAGAACTAAACACAATTCCAAATATTTGTTATTGGAATTTATTTTATCATAAAGTTCACTTGTCACTGTCTTTTCATTTTTTGTCCATACTTACCCAAACCGTTTCTTTTTATTTATGACATCTGAAATGAAACAAATTGACCCCCCTCCACAATTTTTTTTTGACATCCCCCTTTCCTTTATTCCAAAACTGATCTCAATTCAAATTTCTAATGAAGCTTGCACCAATTACTTCTCATTTAAATACATATCAAAATGTAAAAAAGTGCTTGTTATCACTGAATAGTAAACATTATTTTAATTTATCAGTTGGTAGTAAAAGTGAATATATATTGTATATTGTATAAAACAATGATTTAAGTTGATTCAACTACTATTCAAGACAAAGAACGATAACTCCAATTGAAAATTTCTTGTTATTGCACAATATTGTGCAATTAGATATTTCTTGCTATTGCGCAATACTGTGCAATTGAAATTGAAGATTTCTTGCTATTTCGCAATACTGTGCAATTGGAATTTTATTGCTATTGCACTTAACTGTGTTATTGGACGATTTCTTGCTATTGCTGAATACTGTGCAATTGAAAATTTCTTGCTATTGCACATTACTTAATATAATTATTTTGGATCATGATTTGGACCAACTTGAAATCTAGGCCATAATAAAAAAATCTTAGTACATGTTTAGATTCAGAATACCAAAGAAGCCCAATAATTCAATTTTTGTTAATGACTCCCAAAATCAATCCCAACCTCCATTTTATGGACATAAACCCTGTGTTTAAATTTCATAGATTTCTATTTACTTATACTAAAGTTATGGTGCGAAAACCAAGAAAAATGCTTTTTTGGGCCCCTTTTTGGACCCTAATTCCTAAACAGTTGAAACCAAAACTCCCAAAATCAATCTCAACCTTTCTTTTGTAGTCATGAACCTTTTGTCAAAATTTCATAGATTTCTATTAACTTAAACTAAAGTTATAGTGCGAAAACCAAGAAAATGCTTATTTGTGCCCTTTTTTTGCCCCTTATTCCTAAAATGTTGGGACCAAAACTTCCAAAATCAATCCCAACCTTCCTTTCTATTCAACTTTACTAAAGTTAGAGTGCGAAAACTAAAAGTATTCGGACGACGACGCCGCAGACGACGACGCCAACGTGATACCAATATACGACCAATAAATTGTCCATTTTTGCGGTCGTATAAAAAGTGTAAAAAATAGAGAAACAGGTACTTTGAAGCTTTTTTCATGTCGATCAACTACAGTTAAATATGCTTTACCATGCATACTGAAATGCTTATTCATTGTATAAAGTGCGTATTAGCACCAATCATGCCCTTCTGCAATGTCAAAATATAATTATCGACATGATGTATGCCAATTAGTGTTCAAACCGAAATAACAGTATATGTATATAGTTTTGTGTTAATCTATCAGAAACAAAACTAGTGCAGCAACTCCTGTTTCCTACTTATTACAAACTAGTCAGCGATCATTTCATATCTTAAATGAATAACATACAACGAACAAAGTATGAGACAGTACAAAAAAAAATGAAATTAGATTTATCATAAGACAAGACAAACGCATTTTTTTTTTATACAATCATACAGAGTGAAATCCACAGGAAGATAGAGAACTGTTACATACTTTATATCATAACTCTGGAACACTGCATGCAATCAATTTGTCAAGTTCAGGTCAACTAATTGTAAACTTCGTTGACTTCTAGTTATTTTTTAATTTAAATTCAGGTCTCATTTAAATATAGATTAATCATAAGAAGAACAAAAATGTCGGCATCAATATTATTTAGAGACACATTTGCAAGGTTTAGTTTTCCAGTTTCCATAGATGGTTATGTCTTGGTCTTTTGAAAATAAAGGAAAACACTAGTTTGCCGAGTTTAAAATCTCAAACATTCATTACGATACACACATGCAAGTAAAAAACACGACTAAACCAGTTGGGAATCATATGAATACAAATATCTGATCTAGACAGGGTGTGCTGATAGGTTAAATGTCACATTCTATACATGCATCACACATAAAATTAAGAATGGAAATGGGTAATGTGTCAAAGAGACAACAACCCGACCATAGAAAAAAAAAAGCAGAAGGTCACCAACAGGTCTTCAATGTAGCGAGAAATTCCCGCACCAGGAGGCGTCCTTCAACTGGCCCCTAATCACATATATACTTGTTCAGTGATAATGAACGCCATACTAATTTCCAAATTGCACACAAGAAACTAAAATTATAACAAAGGCCAGAGGTTCATGACTTGGGCCAGGCCTAAAAATGCGGCGGGGTTAAACATGTTTGTGATATTTCAACCCTCCCCTAAACCTCTAGCCAATGTAGAAAAGTAGACGCATAACAATACGCACATTAAAATTCAGTTCAAGAGAAGTCCGAGTCCGATGTCAGAACATGTAACCAAAGATATAAATTATACATAAATAACAACAGACTACTAGCAGTTAACTGACATGCAAGCTCCAGACTTCAATTATACTGAGTGAAAGATTATGATGTCATCATATGAACATCAGGCACAAGCCTTCCCGTTAGGGGTTCAGTATCATACCATCATAACATATATGAGAAGAACATTTTCTGTGTCATGCCAACAACTGTTAATATTGAAATTCTACTTTTTGATAAATATTCCTAAAGTAATGAACTAGAGCAGTTTTCGCTCGGACACACACTCAACAATCTAGTATATTAAAAGAGCAAAAACCTGTGTCCACATTTCACAAAGGGAATAGAACGTAATCGGTAAATGAACACACCAGACAGTAACACGAGGATTATAGATGTTGGTTTGACGAAGGGACCATGATTACATTCAAAATTAATCTATGCAGGCACTTGTGTAAAATATTTGAAAACCTTATCATTTACCAATTGTACATGTTTTTTGTCTTTTTAAAACATTTCTTACTTCCAACTTTACAATTTTAAAAGTGAGTTAAAACAAAATTCTGTTGACTTAATGACATTGTGGCAACAAAGCTATTACTGCGCCCAGCCCTTGTTATCTTGACCAAACACCATTTATGTATCGATTGTCGAGCAATGGCTGTCTTTGTCGACTTCATCTCATGTTTTAACTTTTCTTATCTGAGCGTCACTGATGAGTCCTATGTAGACAGAATGCGGCAAATCTGGCGTTTTAAGTTATAATTTATACATTTGATATTTTTTTACACCACTGAGTCGATGCCACTACTGGTGGACGTTTCGTCCCCGAACATATCACAAGCCCAGTAGTCTGACATGAATATCAATTATATGATCATTTTTATAAATATCCTATTACAAAACTTTGATTTTTTTTCGGAAAACAAAGAATTTTCTTATCCAAGGCATCGATTACCTTAGCCGTATTTGGCACAACTTTTTGGAATTTTGGGTCATCAATTATCTGTGACTTTGTTCTTGTTTGGCTTTATAACTATTATGATCTGAGCGTTACTGATGAGTCTAATGAACACGAAACGCGTGATTGGCGTATTGATTTATAATACTGGAACCTTGGATAACTATAAACCGATAACATAATGTATGGCGTTTATTTATTTTTATTCTCAGGACTTAAAAAATTATACCGAAATTATCAATTCATTCCTTATTTTTATTTACTAGCGCTTGGTCGATATTACCTCAAACGTCAGTGATAGAGAAACTATGGTTCTAACTTTCTGTTGCAAAATTGACAGCCGATTTTCAATATACTGTTAACAAAATTCGTCTATATCAGGCATATATTACCTTGGCTGTATTTGGCAAAACTTTTAGGAATTTTGTTCTCAATGCTCTTCAACTTCGTACTTTATTTTGCCCTTTTAACTTTTTTAAGATTCGAGCTTCACGGATGAGTGTCTATGATGATTTTATTAACAACCACTGGGTCGATGCCACTGCTGGTGGAGATTTATTTCCGGAGGGTATCACAAGCTCAGTAGTCAGCACTTTTTGAGCAGACATGAGTTGTCATTGATATGGTTTTATTTATAAATTTACTGTTTACAAATTTTTGAATTTTTTGAAATACTAAGGCTTTTCTTCCTCAGGCATAGATTACCTTAGCTGAATTTGGCAAAACTTTTAGGAAATTTGGTTCTCAATGCTCTTTAACTTCGTACTTTATTTGGTATTTTTGATTAAATGGATTCGACCGTCACTGATGAGTCTTTTGCAGACGAAACGCGCGTCTGGCGTATATACTAAATTTAGTCCTGGTATCTATGATGAGTTTATTTATATATCTCTTAACATTTCTACGCTTATAGTATTAAATGTTCTTATCGTTAATTAGTATCCTTTTTGCGTTTTTTTCGCAAATATTTTGCAAAATAAGCAATTCAAGCGCATGTGAACCTCTTTTGTGTGATTTCTACTTTAAATCTTTATTTTAGTTTAATCATTGTATTGGGGTTATTTCATTGTTTTAGATCGAGAATATATACAAAATATCTATTTTGCCTGTTGTTGCTTAAGTTTTTGAGAAGAGTGATCGTTTAACACATTTTAAACACTTTTCATTTACTCACAACTTTATCTTTAGATAAATTTATTAGCATTATTGGTTTTGTTTCTTTATTGGTTTTGGAAATGGAATTAGAATTTGTCTTCGTTGAGTACACGGAAACGAAGATAAATATTTTTTTCAGCATCAGCCTCGTTCTAAAACTGGAGGTCGTATTGTGTGTACGTGTTATCATAAATCCCAGTAGATGGAAAGAAATAGTAGCACGAAGATTTATCATTAAATTACAATGAACTATTACGATGTGTGTCATCTGTAATTACATTAAATTTTATTGGTTACTGTATTTTGATGTATATTTATAATTATCTTAATAATAGTATATTTATTACAAGGAAGAACCGATGTTAAACCATAATGCAAGTAAAATAATTAACTGTATGCAGTAAAATGTCAAAAAAGAGGGACGAAAGATACCAGAGGGACAGTCAAACTCATTAATCGAATAAAAAACCTGACAACGCCTAGGCTAAAAATGAAAAACGACAAACCACACAGACATATGCATAATTTCCTCCACAGCAGAAGTGGCTCTATACAATATGCCAAGAACTGAAACAGACAAGTAGTTAACACATTAGAAGACTATTTTAAAGATATGAATATTTCACATGGAGGTGTGTGTGCATTTTCTAACACTTTATCGATACCTTCACTGTGAACTATCAGAATTGGAGTCAGTGATTCGGTACTGACATGATGTTAAACAGCTTTTCGAAAGCTACCATTGCTAAAATTTCAAATACAGGTATGACACATTGTATAAGTTCCTTCTAAAACAGCATTTTACAAATGCAAAGTTTTTTTTAAAAATTTGTTGGAAAATGTTTGATAGGCTATACACATTTTGCAGGTGTTATTTTGAATTTCTAATCTGACCTCATGTGTGTCAGACATACGGCAAAACAAACTTAACAATAGCGTATTTGCTTGCGCTAGAAATGGGTCGATAGCACTGCCGATAGACAATAAGAAGAGTAGTTTATAGTTCTGTCATGCCAAGATATATCAAATTTTACAATGACCAGTTGATTATGTAAGAAACTGATAAAGTTTTTATTTTTATTGCATAACAGCTTTTTATAAAAAATTTATATACGTGAGAATATTTTCTGTGTTTCTGCCATAAAGAATCAGTCTCCATTTTCAGTTTGGTTTCATAAACGGAAATAGTTTTAAAGTTTTTGGAAGCATATTATTTGTATACAATACGATTTCGAAATCCTATTTAATCCGCATTTACGAATATATTTGTTACATATCTGTTTTTTTTTATAATAATTAGGATTATAACACAATGTTAAATGTTGTACCCCTATTTTGACATTTTTATCTGTTGTGTATGTTTATTTTGTTTACACAAAGTTGTCAATATAATGGAATGTTATGCGACTATTATACAAGGGAGAGGTTTAGATAGCTTAATACCATTTTCTAATATGACAGTTTTCATCCATTCTTTTGATATGTTTGAGATTTTGATTTTGCCGTTTGGTTTGGGACTTTTCGTTCTAATTTTTCCACGGGGTTTGGCATTTTCTAAATTAACTTTTTTTCTTTGAATAAAAAACAAGAGACACACTGATTTCGTTTTTTGTTTCTCCGGTTTTTATTCTTTCAAATGATAAGTAAAAAAAAGAAGACTTTTAGCAGATGAAAAAACCTTGAATTGGAAAACATATTTACAGCTTTTTCCCCTAGAGAAACTAATATTGTGTTCAATATTATGACCTAATTATGACAGCATTGGCAAATAGGTATGGCCCTGCCTATTCTTATGATTGACCCGTCTCGGGAACTTTCTTAATTGTAGTTTTAAGGCATATATGTACGTGTTTTGTCTTTCAATGCATTTGATGCGTACTTCATATCTATATATGCTAGTTTTATTTATTCATGTATCTTGGGCTGTTAAAGGAACGGCAGGAGGGAAAACAGTTATATATGTATGTTTCTAAATCCGAATTTTGTTAAACTTTATGTTTAAACAAAAACTAGTATTTAAATTTTATTCGTGATCTCCAATATACAATGGGAGTATCCTTGTTAAACCCACAAACCACACAAAGTCACACAACAATTTCAGTATCAAAGAGTATAGTTTAGCTTATCTTTTTTAGGTTTTGTACTTCGACAATTTAAGCATGTCCATCATCCTGAAGACGTAAGAAGGTTGCAAAAACTGTATCTGAGTGTGATGCATTACTTATTGCAATGCAATATGTTTACAATATAACTTTGTATTTGTGCGGTAGGTATAATACTGTTGTTAATAGAATATTATTGATTTATGAAATAGAAATTACAATGTATATACATGTATCTGTGTTCACTGGCAAAGCATAAAAGATAACAATACTAGAGCCTTTAGAGTACGGTTTAAAAATAACAAACATAAAAGCAAATAATGAGATTTAATTTCTTTGATTTTATTTGTTTATGAGTTTGTTTACCTCTTTTGCTTTGAATGTCTACTGTTTCTGTTGTTCCCCTATATAACTATTTATTACGTTAAATAACATTATGCAATAATGACATGGAACTACACTTGCTCATATAGAGTACCACAGAAGTCACCTTACATGCATATTAATCCTGTTCCAAAATACACAAAGTAATTAAATATTCAAATTCAGTACAACAAAAAGGGTCCTCTATAGAATAGTTTAGAACGATCTAAGGTTTACTTGTTAAAGATGTTTTACTAAATTTATCAACAGAATATCTTTGGAATTGAATGTCTTAGTCCACCGGTAGATGTATCGATCCATTGGGGAAGCAAAATGTATTTAAAGCTATAGAAGAATTTTATTTTTAAAGATAACCGCTGAGTATGAGTGTTTTTGAATACACCGATTGCGTTGTGGTTGGGGTTTCTGTCCTCAAATGTACACACACAATACTCTCTGCATATACGTTTACTTTGGGTCATTAGCACGTAACATAAAATGTTGCCATTAAATAAATAATAAGCAATTTCAAAACGTCAGAAAAATATACGTAAAGTAATTATTTTTTTCAATTCGCAAAGCTTCAAATTGTTCCTGAATGACGCTTTTTTTTTTAACAGACTACAGTTTCTTTGAAATTATTAAGTTGTCAAAATATTTTTATTACGATGTTGTTTTTTTCCGACATATCTAAAAACAAATTATCACTCTAATTGACAATTTAAACAACGTATTTCCTCAACTGTCTGAAAACTAGACCTCTTAGTTTTCTTGAATGTCGTTGATTCTTTGATATCCATATATCTTCTGGCTGATTTAATGGAATTCATAAAAACAAACTGAAGGCCAAGAAAAAAAAGTAATTTCCGAGTCGCGGATGTGTAATTAACACATAGCTCAGCACTTTTTTTCCTTTTAAAGAAATAAATTACCGAGGATTCAGGTGATGAACTCTAGTCGACTGTTTTATTACTGTTCATTTGCGATAGAAATATCCACTCTTTAAACGTAAGAAAAGTACATGCATATCAATCGAAACCGTCAATATGCCTTCAAAATATTTAGAACCATTACTCCAATCGGACATAATAAGTAAATATCAAATCAGAGACAAATGGTGCGAAATCGTAGTTTTGATATTTTGGAAAGTCAATATAAGGTCATCGGGGTTTTTCACCATTATAATCTACGAATGAGGTACACCTATTTACACATGTTACAGGCATTAATACCACATTTTTGTGTAACCATTAAAGGATAACTATAAGAACCTCATTTGGTTTGCTATTTCTATACAAATATATTAACAACTACATTCATGTTATTTTTATCAATTTATAAATATGAAACGCATAAAAATTTGTATCTTTAATCTAATCCAGTTGCCGATTATGTTTCGTTTTGATAATTTGTTTATTTATTATTACAGGGTGTGACTGGTATTGTTTTCAGAAAAACCCTGCGTCTACGTCTCAGTCCACTGTTATCAGTTAAACGCATCAACAAATTCTAGAAGGAAAATTGCATGTACACCAAACGAACGTTTAACGACTTTTAAAAAATATACAATGACTGAAAGAACATGTATCGCATAAGTGACATATAGCAGTTGATACACTATCATTTGTAGTCAATCTATCTATAGAAAATTAACTTGTTATGCTGGGACAGGGATCCAGTGGATCCGTAAATATCCAAAGCTTACTATCCCATGCAAAACGGAAGCCGATGGCAAATTCTCGACAAACTAGAACAGCTGATCAGTTGAATTAATTATTATAAACAAACCGAATGTGACCCTTACAAATAATTAGAAAAATATACAGACTACAGTCATAGTTTTTTGTTTTATTTTGAGCGTATCAATCAATCAAAACTGACACACAAGTACGCGATATAACACTAAAGCATAATTAAAAGATGACAGAATTATGGACTTTGCTCTTGTTTAAACCGTAATGCTTTGGATGAATAAGATACTGTATGAAAGGAGATCTAAATCATGAATATTTTTTGCAAGTCCAAAACGATATCAATTTGAAGCATTTGTCCCTTTAAGTTCTTCATTAAAACGGAAATCCGTCTGTTCGTTACATTGTACAGCTCAAATAGTAATCCAGACAAATAATTCGCTGATTGGCATCGGTGCAGAACAACTAACAATACAGATCCTGTTAAAGTGATTCCTTCGTGTAAAAATTATGCATTTTCATCCGGTTCAAGAATATAAACTAATATTTTACATGATTTTATACGAAGGAATCTTAGACTTTTCTGTCACTTTCTAATTGAGATGCATATGTATGTAACAACACTCACATACTTACAAGCATTTTCTTACCAGTACACTTGGTACAATAAGAAAACTACTAATAAATTGTTCAAATAAGACCTTCGAAAATAGTGGAATTAATTACTTTTGGGGTGTCAAGAACTCGTTGGAAGTACTTTATAAATTGCATGCTTATATTGGTGATTTTGAATCTGTTCAAAGTTTTGATTTTTCTACCCTGTATACCACATTGCCTCACATTGTCATCGAGAAAAAATTCACCCACCTAATTAGATGGGCATTTAAAAAGTCAGAATGTGAATATAAAAACTCTTTTATGTCATATTTTAGTAGCAATAAACAAAAAAAATATGTCAATTGGACATGCTTTGACACTATGTATGCCCTTGAATTTTTACTAGATAACATTTTTGTTCGCTTTGGAGATTCCGTATATCGTCAATTTGTCGGAATTCCAATGGGGACTAACTGTGCACCACTTATTGCGGACCTATTTTTTATTGCTATGAGTTACAAGTTATGACTAAAATCAGCAAAGACCCATCGAAACAACATCTCTTAAACAAATTTGATAATACTTTTAGATATAAGGATGATATTTTGGCTCTAAATAATGACGACTTCAGTATGTATACTAAAGAAATTTATCCTGTTGAACTTACTTTAAATAAGAATAATACTAACAATGACCACTGCTCTTTCCTCTATCTTGATATCTATATCACTAACGGAAAGCTTAATACTAAAATTTATGATAAAAGAGATAATTTTTCATTTCCTATCTTTAATTATTCATTTTTAGATGGTGACGTTCCCTGTGTCACCATCTTACGGTGTTTATATACCTCAAGTTGTACGGTTTGCTCGCGTATGTAACAATGTTTTAGATTTTAACGAGAGAAATTTATGTAATACTGAAAAATTATTACACCAGGGATTTCGATATCACAAACTAGTCAAAACATTTACTAAATTTTATCATCGGTATAAGGACATCATTCGTAAATATAGCTCAACATGCAGACTTCTTATACGTTCAGGTATTTCACAACCAATTTTTTATGGAAATATTCTTTATAAAGCACAAAAATGTCAGAATTCACCTCAGAAACTAACAAAACCTTTAAATAGACTTACCAAGAAGGGATATAGTTACGATACTGTTGTCAGGTCATTAAAGATTGCATATTTTGGCGTTAATATTGATTCACTTATAGGGTCTTTGCATCGGAACTAAACACGTTTATTCAAAAACCAGTTGTTCGTATGACACGGGTTATGTTCTTCTCATATATGGTATGATGGTATGATACTAAACCCCTAACGGGAAGGATTGTGCCTGATATTCATATCATGATGAAATCATAATCTTTCAATCAGTTTAGTTGGAGTCTGGAGCTGGCATGTCAGTTAACTGCTAGTAGTTGTTATTTATGTATTATTGTCATTTTAATTATTTTCTTTGGTTTCATCTTCTGACATCAGACTCGGACTTCTCTTGAATTGAATTTTAAATGTGCGTATTGTTATGCATTTACTTTTCTACATTGGCTAGAGGTATAGTGGGAGGGTTGAGATCTCATAAACATGTTTAACCCCGCCGCACGCATTTGTGCGCCTGTCCCAAGTCAGGAGGCTCTGGCCTTTGTTAGTCTTGTATTTTTTTTTATTTTAGTTTCTTGTGTACAATTTGGAAATTAGTATGGCGTTCATTTTCACTGGACTAGTATACATTTGTTTATGGGCCAGCTGAAAGACGCCTCCGGGTGCGGGAATGTCCCGCTACATTGAAGACCTGTTGGTGACCTTCTGCTGTTGTTTTTTTCTATGGTCGGGTTGTTGTCTCTTTGATACATTCCCCATTTCCCTTCTTAATTTTATCTACCATCAATCCAGTATTTGATAAATAAAATACTAACAGCAACTTTTCTCTCGCAACGATGTCATTCAAAGTTTTATTTAGTCTTCTATTAGACGTTCCATTGAACAGATGGTAGTAACTCAATTTTAATTTCCGAATGGCGAATCCTGACTGGTGAGTCATAAATATGAAGAGTTCAACTAAAGTAGAAACAAGAAAAGAAGTAACTAGGCTATTTGTCGATTTTTTAATTATTTTTTTTAAATATTAGCAGCAGACCTTTAATTCGTCAAAGTGTTGATAGAATAAACTATACAGTTTATTTCTATTTCAAAAAACAACGGCAGACATTATCTGTTAACAAAACTCTGTTCTTTCCATTCTCAATTTTAGTTGTAACTGTACTATTCAAAAGAACAGTCATAGTTGATTGAAGATGAACATATACTAGATGCAAATATGAAACCACAAGGTAAAATTTTTCATGTTAGTTTTGTAATTTAAGAAAACAATGTCATAGTTAGAACCTTGTAGTTTCTAAAACCATTATCTACAAAAGGAAAAGGGTGTCTCAGATTTCGGTTATAATGTATAGATCTGATTTTACACCTAATCAAACAATATCTACTTGGATGTGGTGGGAATGTTTACACTAATTACAGATTTATGGGTGAATGGAATACGAAAGCAATACATCGAGACAAGCTTTTGTAGCTCCTGTTGTGTTGATTAAGATTTTGTTAAAATTTCCTGAATAGTTATACAGATGATAGATCTAGAGCTAAATTCATTTTAGTGAATTGACCAAGATTTTGTCATTTATTGCATAATAATTGATTACACAATGTTTGCAAAACAAAATTTTTTGATTCATTTAAAAGAATAAGTTGTTATCTATCTATATATACCTCTTCCTAATTAATGTATGTATATGCTGTCTGAAGATAGTAACAACATTTCAAAGGTTGGAGAAAGAAGGTAAATTAATGTTTGTATTGCGCTACCTTAAAAAAACAAACCAACAAAGTTAAAACTACGAATGATCTTACAACTTGAGATGAACTCTGATGCAACAGATTAATACACATTTCTATTATATTTTTCCATATATCTGTCTACTCACTATTTTAGATCAGACGGAAAGAAAGCGGCTATGACAAAATAAACCACAAAACTACTAGCAATTTAATCTAAAAATAAGTGAACTTCTAATTAGTCTTCTGTACACGTATGTGCCAACTTGGCCATTTGATCTAAAGGATATAAAGAAGATAAGTACTTTTCATTGCTTTCGTAAGTTCCCTTTTGTGCGCTAGACGAACGTTTCATTTAGGCATTATTAATGCACATCTTTTAAAAATAGCTTATTGTCAATGAGTAGTAGTAACTTATCCTGACTCTATATAACATATTGTCGTACTTTAGCAAACTGTTTGCTCTTTTCTTATTCGTATTTCATTAACGTCATGAAAAATTTAATGTCAGTACGTTGTTTAAGCTTGACACCATGGATATACTCATTTGATTGCAAAATTATTTTCGTGATATTTTTGGAACCAGTGTTGGTAGAAAACAAAGTGATTTCCATCAAGAAATGTGGTTGAGTGCAAAGTTTTAACCTATATTCGTGCATTTTGAACTGATGCGTCAAAATAGACTTCTTCGGATATTTCGAAATGTTGATGTTGACTTGGACGATGTTCTGCTTAGACTGACATTTGGTATGCAACAATAGTTGCGTGTGAAAAAAGTTATTTAATCTCTTAAAAATATCATCAAAAATACATGAATAAAGTATGGAAGTTTCATCCACATATCATACGAATCATTAGGGACTTTTGAATTAAAATGATGAGAAGACTAATACTTATGAAAAGAGAGAAAGCATTTAGAACCGGTTTTTTTCCAAAAGATATTATTATGATTTGTCAAGCATGTCAAGTGCGGTCTGAAATAGAACACTGAACCCAATTACAGTTTGTTACTTTTTCGTACCTAAAATGTGAAACCTTTGAAAATGCTAAATAGAAATCATATCTGACAATTCGATTAATCACATCAAATTAAATTGTACTTCCTGTTGAGTGTTTCCTTTCCAAACTTGAATTGGTGTCAGAAAAACTTTAGATAGAATTACTAGAAGAAACCTGACAATCTTTGGTAAATTGTAACCTACTCCATTCTTGTAATCAAATTTATCTTTTTTAACAAGTTTAATATTTAACATGTTAAGGTTCATTTTAACCTTTTTAGAACTCGTGGACGTAATTAGGAAAAAATGTGGTTCGATAACAATATTGGAAGTGACTCGCTTTTTATTCATATTCATAACTTTTTTTGAAAATTTTGTACTTAATTTGTCTTCCATTGCTCTTTTTTTTAAATGTTGCTTATGTTTTACACCAAGTCGAAAGGATGTTTGATATATTATATTTAACAATTATTGCGCCTTAGAAACTCGTTCTGTTCAACCAAATATTTTTCCAAATGAGAGTATATAGTTGTTGTTTTCAGTTAATGAGACTTCTTTTCAGATTCGTTAAAACATATTGGGTACATTTTGATTCAAATGTATTTAAATCAGTTTAAGTTTGACCTATCCAATATCCTGTTCAAAGAGTTTTTTTCTGTATTTCAAATTCTTGACAAGGCTTGAGTTGATTACATGGGGTTTCAATTGAGGAAAACAGCATAAAATCAACTCAGACTATTACTGCAATACAGGTTGAATGGATTTTATTAACCTTTGTAAAAAAACAGATATTGTTTAATTTAAGGTAAAATACCTTTCTAAAGAAAAAGATAGATCAACAGGACGAATGGCAGAGCAAAAGTGTACTTTAAACCTGTTTAGTAAAGGTGGAGGTATAGTGTATATTGTACAATGGGAACGACCACGTATGTATATTTCTAGAAGTTACGTTGTTCAGTTATTCTACAAAAGAAATTTACATACATAATCTCATCATTTATAACAGATCATACCAGATTATACACCTTGATAATCCTCTTTTGTTATTGATCTATATTTGTACGCATCTGGCATATTACATTATAATCCGGGTACCTTTGACAACTTTTGTAATAATATTTCCAGATTTTTGTTATGACATTTTAAGAGCATATTTATCTCAAAAATAGGAAATATGAAACATCATAGAAATTAAAGTACTCATTTAATAAAGAGAGACTTTCCTCTTTATTGAAAAAATGTAACTAAAGATAGATAAAATAAATTTCAAACTTGACAGTGTACTTATGTTATCAATGAAACGTGTTTATGTATATTGAGCTATGTAATTGGACCAAGATGCCTTTTACTTTCCAAATTCATACTTGTATAGATCAGCAAAATCACCATAGTCTGATACCATATAATTTGTTTCTTTTGATTTCCTGTCTAGCCGTAAATGACCTTAATAAAAGGGTAATATTAGAAAAAGATATTCTTGTCAAACATTACAATAATGTCTATATTATTTCCATACAAATCCTTAATTATAACGTAATTATTAATAGTACTAGCTCAACCCTTTTTCTTGTTTTCAATTTAGTTTGAATTTTAGCAATCCACAAAAAGTGCATCAGTATTTTTCTATTAACACACATAATTATCAAAACTCCATACGAATAAATAATTATCGTAACATCAAACCAAAACTACTTTCACATGAAGGGATATTTTGAAAAGGAACAAAACCGAACTCAAACTAAATTCCAAAATGGGTAGTGTATGAAAACGGTAAAAATATACTGAACGTCTTCAACCAAAAGAATGGACGAAAAACAACTGTCATATTCTTGACTTGGTTGAGAGCCTGACAAGAGAAAAAACTTGGTAGGAATACACAGTCCGTATGCTCGTTATCTTCCAAGTTTTGTAAACAATGTTTTATCTTCAATTTTGGTTGCAAAGGACTAAAATAATTGTCCATTTTTTTTCAACATTTCTTTCATATATTTTAAAATACACCTACTTATGCTTTAATTATGAAATGTATAATTTGTTATTCCAAAGTTACAATCGTCTCTAAATTATAAAGAGGTACGTATTTACGAATATTTCAAAATGTTCTATCAGTCGTCATTAGTTAAAGCAAACGTTTACACTGAAAACACATATTTTCCCTTGCATTATTTAGTTGACAATTACCTTCTATAAAATTGATAATAAAAATGGAAAATGTGTCAAAGCGACAACAACCCCGAACATAGACAAACAACAGCCGAAGGCCACCAATGTGACTTCAATGAAGCGAGAAACTCCCGCAACTGGAGGCGTCCTTCATCGCCAGACTTAAAAAGACGTGTTATTAGGGAGAAGCGTTAATAATACACATACAATTTTCACATAAAACCTATGTAAAATACTTTTAGTAAAACCTTTTTGACCAGGTCAAATGTTCCCATGTTGTAAAGACAATAACAATCAAAACCAAGGAATACACAAAGACATTTACATCAACAGTTATAAATAGGAATAAGAAACAACACGAACTTCACTAAACACTTTAAGCTTCGCTAACCATAACGTTGGGATAACGTTGCACGTATGTGCATTCCTCACTTTTAGTTTGTACTTGGAATATCTAAAATGTGAAGTATAAAGCACATACCAATAAGAGAGTAAAGCAATGTTTTGATTCTTCATTCAGTGACCCTTACATATAAAATTAAATCCTTTTATAATCAGAATGAAATGATATAGAATTGTAATGCTCCGAAGGCTTGACAATTTCTCTATCTTTTTAAAGCATTTATATTACTGCTTCTTACTTTAATATCAAAACAAGATTTTTTATGTTATGTGTTTTGTACACGTTAGTTTTACAAGTAATAACAATCTGAAAAATGTAAACAAGAAGAGTGTATTGGTAAAATGTACATGTTATTACTGGATAAAGCACCAAAATCCTAATATACTGGTCTCATCAACTACAAAACCTTAAGTTATTTTTTTTTAAAAAGAATTATGGTACAAAAGTTTGCACACAGTTTGTCATTCGTACCAAAGGAACGCAATTTTTAAATCACTATGGGTTTATTCCCCGGGCAGGCCATCAATGCAGATTGATTGATTGTTGGTTGCTTAATGTCCAGCATAAATGAAGAAGATTCAGTAAAACAAAATATAATGATTAAATAATTATTCATAATAAATGTAGCATAACATATTAAAAACCAAGGGGTAAAGTTATTATTGGTTTTTTTTTAAATGTCTAACATACTAAACATTAAAGTCCATCAAAGTTTTGCCACAGCATCGATAAGGTCTAGGCAACATATTATTTTTATGGCCTTCAACCCGAATATAACATTGTGTAAAGAAAAAGTTGTATACGTTTAACCGGAACTGATCACATAACAAATGCACATTTAACTTCCAATTCAGTAGAGATCGGGAACTTTGAAGGACATAGAAAGGAATAGACAAGACAAGGAATATCAAGAAATTTAGCAAAGTCCAAACAAGTTTTTGACAATTATATTTTGACATCCAGTTGTTTTCATTGTTTCGTTTGATGGTAGTAACTACAAACAAGGTAGATAAACATACAATCAAGTAACTCATTATTCCTTTCACATTGTGCTATAAACGTGAACGTTCATTCACTTATTCATTATTACGACTTATTCAGAAAATTTGCAAAATTTGTTACGAAATATACTCTTTTAACGAAATTAGAAATCAGTTCTGAAAATAGAAAATATAATTTTTTCTAAAGTAGTATGAAATTTAAAGCTTGTGTGTTTGTTGTAATGTATATGTTAATTATCAGGTAATAACATTAACTGTAATGTTGTACTATATAGATACGAGGAACACATACACTATTGGTAAGTAACATATACTGACATCATTCATGGAAAATGTTGCAGTAAATCAAATAAACAGTCTTTATTCACATGTGAACCACACTACAAATATTATTTGCAGGCATTGCTTATCATAGCCTCCACATTTTCGAACCATACAGTTGTATCTTAAAATATATATGGTATTTTATTGGACATGCATAAGCTTTCATCAAAACTGGAAAAGTAAACTGAACAATTTATACAATATATAATATTTAATGGTTTAGAAAAATAGAATAATAGATATTGTCAAATATCGGCTGTAACTCAGATATGGAGCTTTACAAGGCGATAGGTTAATAAGCAACTTTAAAAAAAAATGAAAAATAATTATTTAGAAAAAAAGAACAGGTAATTGACTGCATAAATCATTAGCATATCTGTATTATGTTTTCAAAAAAGAAGATTTGCCTTTTATCAGTTTATGAAACCCATGGTTTCCATGGACACTCTTATTTTGTTTCAATTGATCATCAAAACAGAAAAAGGTTAACTGAACAATTTGTACAATATACAATAGACAATACAAAAATAGAACTGAATAGACATATCAAATTTCAATGATCTTCTCGTTGAATATTCACAATAGTGTGATACTTTGCATCTGGTATTTCAATTTCCCTAAAATTTAGATAGCAAAGTTGAAAATAGAGAGATACATTCTCAATAGCTCCCTAAAATCCGTTACATTATTAAGATTTCTGTTAAACATGTGTTGGATCTCTTGAACATTATCACTTTGTGAACTACCTATTTTTCTAAGTATTTATATCAATTATCATACTGTAACATTTAAAATTTATAGCTATATTGAATCAGGCTTTAAAGTTATCATAAAATCTCAAAACTATTTCATAGACGGGTCATTCCAGAAGCAGACGGTTCTGCAAGTGGAATGGCAGTTGTCTTTCGGCAATCACTTTGAAAAAATGCCTCAATTTGTAGGAAAAAAACAAGAAGGGTGACATTTTTCCCAAATGTCAAAAACCTGATTATGGCAGAAACAATGCCTGTTGAATGAACAGTATCATACAGTTTTTTTTTATAATTTTGGATTGAGTAGTGCAGTTTGAGTATTTATTCCTGAAGACAAATCATTCACTTATCGAAAATCTTCAAAGTTACTATGATTATGAAGTCCCTTCAGTCGTACTTGTATTTAAACTGATAGAAATGATAACCAATAAAGAAATCAATATCTTTGAAAAAAAAGTTACGCAGGTTTACACGTATGTCCTATGTATTATTAACATGCTCCAAGTTTAATGAACTTATGAAAATACATTTTTTTAATGCCATATGTGTTATTTTTAAGCCAAAAAAAAAATGGTAGAATACATTTATCAAAACACAAACTACAAAGATAGGTCAGGTTTTTCGAAAGCTAATATTCATTATTAACCTTTAGCCACGTTCTGATTGGTTATCATCAATGAACTTCCTTGTCGTGTACCTTCACTAAACAACAATAGCTCGCTCAGGTAATGATATTCGACTAACCATAATAATTTAGAAACTTTTTCTAGTTTTATTTGTATTGATAGTTATGTTAATATCTACATTTATATAGAATTAAGTCAAAACATTTGTAGAACGATACTGCTACAAGATGATGATTTACGAGAAAGATGAAATAATATCGTATTTACATATTTCGATACAACAAATCGATCCCGTACCTTTAATTGTAGGTTAAGTCTATGTAAAGATATGTACTATAAAATTTAGAGCGAGGGCATACCAGAATATTCGTTAAAAGGTGTAAAAATAAAAACTGAGGGATTCTCATGGTTTCAAAAATCATTTAAAAGAATAGGACACCATGCATCAATAGGATTGGCGTCACTATCTTGTCATACGTGCCCGCCATACGAATCCTCACTCAGTCAAAACACTGAGTTAAAATGCTACAATCGGGGGTAGGAAAAAATCGGCAAAATAAAAGATCACACTATTATTGTATATGAATGTTTAAGATTGCGAAAACATTGAACTTGAGAAAAACTGATAAGATAAAACACCATAATAGTCTTTGTTTAAAAGAAAGTCTTGCAAATCAATGCATTTAATGTATTTTTGTCTTTAAATTTTACGCAATAAATACACACAGTTTAACAAAATATCCTTGAAAGTAATGTAAGGTCATATCGCTATGTGAATTAAAGTGATACACATTTTAAATCAGCAGTATTTACCAAATCTCTCAAGGGTCAAACAAATGTAATCAGTGTGTATTTTATCAATGGAGTTTGGAACTTTGATACAGATTGTATAATTACAGGTCATTCGAGCTCAATCCTAATGTTTAAACTTTATTCTGACGAACAAACAAAATTAGAAAAAAATTTGTCTAGAACAAAGAATTTGCTTTTGGAAACATCATAAAAAAAATACAGAGAAGACGCATACACAAAACTGACAATAAAGTCCTGCAATGTTTTGATATTCATATTTGGCTGAGTATGAAAAGGTCCAACCCGGCTTATAGTATGATAATGTTGGAGTGATTAGGCTGGCAAAAATGGGTACATAGTTTATATGTTCAACTTCTCCCACAATTTTAAATCCAGATACCCGAAACCTCACATAATAGCTGCACATATGTTGAAGTTGTCAGTGTGACCTTCCACTATGAAAGTGTATAAGGATATTTTTTTTCATTCGTCCCAGACTGAAAAAACAAAGTAATTTGTAGTACAAATTATAGAACATGGTGTAACTTTTTTTGTAAATATTTCCTCTTACAGTTTTCGACACAGATCCATGCTCTTTCACAGACACTGTCACTGTCTACCTATTGATGCTGTGCATCTTTTGGTATGCAATTGTTTGAAGATTTTTTTCACTTTTCATTCTTGAGAAATCAAACAATATATCACAATAAAGCAACACTTATCATAAGTATTAACTTCACAGGAAACAGTAAAAATTATTTATAAACTACACTTTGGCCCCACCAACATAATTAAATCCATTTCTTACCAAAATATATCTAATTTTACAACTCCAGTTTTGTTTATCATTCTTTTTAGGACAACTTCTTTCATACATCTCATCATAGCAAGTTTTTAGAAGAAATTTTTCTGTACTCAAAATTATCAACCAATATTCGAGTATTCTATACTGCATTTCAATGGACATATAAAATCAACTTAATTCACAGTACAACATATTAGTTACAGCAATGATTTTTACTTTAAGAATACGTTTTCAAAAATACAAAGGAACTTTTTTAATTTTTGGCCCCAATTGAAATTATCATATTTCTAAGCAATAATTCAATATGCTTGCTACATAAAAATAAACAAAATGACAACGGTGTTTCAGGATTAAAGTAATCGTATTTGTTTTATTAAATATGCTTGACACAGCCTTTTTACACTGCTCTGACAGTTTATATGGGTATTTAAAATATTACCATTACTATAACACAGATTCTCAAATACATGAAATCGCTACATATATCAATAGCTTTTTAGTTAAAACATATTTTATTGTTCCAAAAAGAGACAAATGGATTAGACACAAGTTTTCCAACTTAGTAACGTCTTCTCCAAAGCTTTTCAATTTGTATACCATTGCTCTTCTGTTCTAAATTTCCCTCTGGTTCTAAGACTACAATTTTTATTTTTGATAATAGTTTTGTACAAATCAAATTTATTTCAATAAACATTTATAGCATCGATAATCTTTTGTAGATCAGTTATACTTTCACTAAATAAAACCATATTGTCACACACATTAACAAATCCAGTTTTACCATTTTAAGTCCTATGATTTACAATTTTATGTTATCAGTTATATTTCCTTATCATTGACATACAATAAATACAACAGTGGGAATAAGGATTCATTTTGCATTAGATCAACAGTACATTAAAAAAAACCATCACAAAATGTTCCATAAAGTTTAACACAAGTTTTTGATTTGCTATTCATAGATTTAATGACATTTAATTGCCTACCCCATTGACTTTACATCTGACTAACCTTTTCCATAATTTGTAATGCGTGATATTATCAAAAGCTCTGACGTAATCTTCAAAGATACAGTATATACGTTTACCTTTACCCAAATAATTAGTGATCAGGGAATAAAGGGCAATGACAGTATCGACTGTTCCAAATCTAGGACGGAAACCAAATGGTATACTTGTCTACACATTGTTCTTTTCGCTCTAATGTAGCAATTAACCTTGTATTCAGCAACGAGGTGAAGAATTTCCTAACATGAGATATGCATCGCTAGTTGTTAGGGTTAGTAACGTCTTCTTTACGATGATACTTTAGACCAATACTGTATTTCAGAGAAATTTACGGAAGTAAGAATATTAATAAAAACTTTACCCAATATTGGAATAAGTACATTTTTTACAGCAATAAAATATTCGTTCATGATGCAGTTGAACCCAGTAGCTTTATCATATTTTAATTGTTTTACGCTTTTTCTGATTCAGTTTCTGCAAATGGAATGTTTACTTCCTCATGTACGTATGGTAAAGTTTCTGATTATATTTCCTTGTCCGTTTTTGTGTTATTTTACATTTTTAAAAATGTTTCTGAAATTGTTCTACAGTTATTGTATGTACATGTTCCCTTCTTTGACATTTTGAACTTCTGAAAGCATTTCTTTAATCTCCGTACATTTTCATTTCTGCACAATATTCAAAGCCGGCTTGTTTTGTCTATAAATATTCTTGCAATCTTCTGATGTTCATTGTTTATCTAATTTAACAAACGCTTTATGATTTTTATTTGTGTTACTTTCTTTACAATGTTCGCAATAATCCTTAAAATCAACTTCTGTTTTGATGTATTGTTCACAAATTAATGCAAGCTGTTGTTCACATAAAAACATAATAAGTCAAATTATTACAACTCGGCCAGTTGTAAGGGTCATTGATGAGTCTTTTGTAGACGAAACACGCGTCTGGCGTATATACTAAATTTTAGTCCTGGTATCTATGATGAGTTAATTTAATCATTTGTAAAAAAAATTGGAACTGTTTATCAAAATCCTGTTAAATAAGGTTAAAAATATTTAATATTTAAGTTTAATATTTATTTTGTAGTATTCAGTTAAGTGACAATGGCGACATTATGCAGCATGTTATGTTCTGTTTGTGAAATCCAGCACAAGAACAAAGAAGCTGAATATTGGTGTTCTGAATGTGAACAAGGCCTATGTCCCGAGTGTCTGAACTGCCACAATGCTTTGAAATCGTCTAGAAATCATGAGGTAATTACAGTTGAAAACTACAAGCAGCTTCCATCTTCAATATCCAGTATACAACATCACTGTTCTGATCACAATAGAAAGTTCCAGATGTACTGTCCTCAGCATGAAAACCTATGTTGTCCGTTATGTATCTCTTCTAATCATAGAAACTGCGTTGGTCTGTTATCGATAGAAGAGGTCATAGCAACGTCGAAGACATCGTCTTTATTGGACAGTATGGAACAGCGAATTAAAGATTTGTTAACTAATGCAGAGGAAATCATCGATGACCGTAAACAGAACCTCACTTCAATACAGAACCAACACCATAAGTTTCAGTCCGAGATAACACAGATGCGTGATCAAATAAATAAACACCTTGACTTCCTAGAAAAACAGTCTACTGAGGAATTGCTAGCTACCAAAAAGGATGTAAGCAGTCGAATAGAAACCGTCATTACAAATATAACCCAGAATTATAAACATGTGAGTAAGTTGAAAAATGAAATGTGTTCAATTAGGAAATATGCATCGAATCTTCAGACATTTTTAGGAGCTAAAGTCCTTGAGGTGGAAATCCAAAAGAAAGAGGAATATCTCCAGTCTCTGTCTATTGATGGAAGTCTCGAGCAAGTTGTTATTAATCTTGAGGTAGATGACGAACTATCAAACATTTTATCTATTCAAAAATTTGGTTCAGTTTCGACAGAAAAAAAATCGCCATTATTTGTACTTAAGAATAAAACAGAGAGGCAGGCTCAAATATTAAGAACGCCAGTTGTTACACCAAGTTCTATTCATGATATAAACCCAACGCAACAACAAATAATAGCCGTTCCAGAGAAAATAACTGGTTGCTCAATGACCCCGTCAGGTAAATTCATCTTTGTGAACTGCTACGAGCATCAATTGATCATTCTAACAAAAGATGGAAAATCGGATAGTGTAATTAATATACCACCACAATATCCAGTGGATGTAGCATGCATCGACGACTTAAGCGTAGCAGTTTCATTTCATAGTGCATCAGATATTCAGATCATCAATATTGCATCCAAGAAAGTTGTAAAAACCATCAACACATTGAATATATGCGGTGGTATAATCCATCAAGACAACAACATTTTATACTGCGAGAACTACAACGGTGTTAGAGTGGTGAAATTGCCAAACACAGATAATGTTCTTTTAGTCGACGACATGGAAATAAATCATTGGAGCTATATAACAACATATATGGATTTCTTATATTATACTAAACACAATACAGTAAGCTGTTATTCCATAACAGGTAAGAAACTATGGGACTTCAAAGATGAATCAGTGTTGAAAAGTTCCTGCGGTGTGACCGCTGATAAACATTCAAATATTTATGTCGCAGATTATGAAAATAGTAGTATAGTCGTAATTTCACCAGATGGGAAAAAGGGAAGGCGTATACTTGGTGAGGTACAGGGAATCATCAAACCCTCTGGTATTTTTATTAACAACGAAAACGACACTCTTTTGGTCTCCAATTATAATGAAACTGCTGTTTTGTATAAGCTGACCTTTTAAATATTGTGGGTGTTTTTTTTTAATGAAAAATGAAACAACTAGTTCGTGCTGTAGTGTGGTATATGTTTGTTATTGGTGAGTGTTAATTCAACAAGAACTAAACACAATTCCAAATATTTGTTATTGGAATTTATTTTATCATAAAGTTCACTTGTCACTGTCTTTTCATTTTTTGTCCATACTTACCCAAACCGTTTCTTTTTATTTATGACATCTGAAATGAAACAAATTGACCCCCCTCCACAATTTTTTTTTGACATCCCCCTTTCCTTTATTCCAAAACTGATCTCAATTCAAATTTCTAATGAAGCTTGCACCAATTACTTCTCATTTAAATACATATCAAAATGTAAAAAAGTGCTTGTTATCACTGAATAGTAAACATTATTTTAATTTATCAGTTGGTAGTAAAAGTGAATATATATTGTATATTGTATAAAACAATGATTTAAGTTGATTCAACTACTATTCAAGACAAAGAACGATAACTCCAATTGAAAATTTCTTGTTATTGCACAATATTGTGCAATTAGATATTTCTTGCTATTGCGCAATACTGTGCAATTGAAATTGAAGATTTCTTGCTATTTCGCAATACTGTGCAATTGGAATTTTATTGCTATTGCACTTAACTGTGTTATTGGACGATTTCTTGCTATTGCTGAATACTGTGCAATTGAAAATTTCTTGCTATTGCACATTACTTAATATAATTATTTTGGATCATGATTTGGACCAACTTGAAATCTAGGCCATAATAAAAAAATCTTAGTACATGTTTAGATTCAGAATACCAAAGAAGCCCAATAATTCAATTTTTGTTAATGACTCCCAAAATCAATCCCAACCTCCATTTTATGGACATAAACCCTGTGTTTAAATTTCATAGATTTCTATTTACTTATACTAAAGTTATGGTGCGAAAACCAAGAAAAATGCTTTTTTGGGCCCCTTTTTGGACCCTAATTCCTAAACAGTTGAAACCAAAACTCCCAAAATCAATCTCAACCTTTCTTTTGTAGTCATGAACCTTTTGTCAAAATTTCATAGATTTCTATTAACTTAAACTAAAGTTATAGTGCGAAAACCAAGAAAATGCTTATTTGTGCCCTTTTTTTGCCCCTTATTCCTAAAATGTTGGGACCAAAACTTCCAAAATCAATCCCAACCTTCCTTTCTATTCAACTTTACTAAAGTTAGAGTGCGAAAACTAAAAGTATTCGGACGACGACGCCGCAGACGACGACGCCAACGTGATACCAATATACGACCAATAAATTGTCCATTTTTGCGGTCGTATAAAAAGTGTAAAAAATAGAGAAACAGGTACTTTGAAGCTTTTTTCATGTCGATCAACTACAGTTAAATATGCTTTACCATGCATACTGAAATGCTTATTCATTGTATAAAGTGCGTATTAGCACCAATCATGCCCTTCTGCAATGTCAAAATATAATTATCGACATGATGTATGCCAATTAGTGTTCAAACCGAAATAACAGTATATGTATATAGTTTTGTGTTAATCTATCAGAAACAAAACTAGTGCAGCAACTCCTGTTTCCTACTTATTACAAACTAGTCAGCGATCATTTCATATCTTAAATGAATAACATACAACGAACAAAGTATGAGACAGTACAAAAAAAAATGAAATTAGATTTATCATAAGACAAGACAAACGCATTTTTTTTTTATACAATCATACAGAGTGAAATCCACAGGAAGATAGAGAACTGTTACATACTTTATATCATAACTCTGGAACACTGCATGCAATCAATTTGTCAAGTTCAGGTCAACTAATTGTAAACTTCGTTGACTTCTAGTTATTTTTTAATTTAAATTCAGGTCTCATTTAAATATAGATTAATCATAAGAAGAACAAAAATGTCGGCATCAATATTATTTAGAGACACATTTGCAAGGTTTAGTTTTCCAGTTTCCATAGATGGTTATGTCTTGGTCTTTTGAAAATAAAGGAAAACACTAGTTTGCCGAGTTTAAAATCTCAAACATTCATTACGATACACACATGCAAGTAAAAAACACGACTAAACCAGTTGGGAATCATATGAATACAAATATCTGATCTAGACAGGGTGTGCTGATAGGTTAAATGTCACATTCTATACATGCATCACACATAAAATTAAGAATGGAAATGGGTAATGTGTCAAAGAGACAACAACCCGACCATAGAAAAAAAAAAGCAGAAGGTCACCAACAGGTCTTCAATGTAGCGAGAAATTCCCGCACCAGGAGGCGTCCTTCAACTGGCCCCTAATCACATATATACTTGTTCAGTGATAATGAACGCCATACTAATTTCCAAATTGCACACAAGAAACTAAAATTATAACAAAGGCCAGAGGTTCATGACTTGGGCCAGGCCTAAAAATGCGGCGGGGTTAAACATGTTTGTGATATTTCAACCCTCCCCTAAACCTCTAGCCAATGTAGAAAAGTAGACGCATAACAATACGCACATTAAAATTCAGTTCAAGAGAAGTCCGAGTCCGATGTCAGAACATGTAACCAAAGATATAAATTATACATAAATAACAACAGACTACTAGCAGTTAACTGACATGCAAGCTCCAGACTTCAATTATACTGAGTGAAAGATTATGATGTCATCATATGAACATCAGGCACAAGCCTTCCCGTTAGGGGTTCAGTATCATACCATCATAACATATATGAGAAGAACATTTTCTGTGTCATGCCAACAACTGTTAATATTGAAATTCTACTTTTTGATAAATATTCCTAAAGTAATGAACTAGAGCAGTTTTCGCTCGGACACACACTCAACAATCTAGTATATTAAAAGAGCAAAAACCTGTGTCCACATTTCACAAAGGGAATAGAACGTAATCGGTAAATGAACACACCAGACAGTAACACGAGGATTATAGATGTTGGTTTGACGAAGGGACCATGATTACATTCAAAATTAATCTATGCAGGCACTTGTGTAAAATATTTGAAAACCTTATCATTTACCAATTGTACATGTTTTTTGTCTTTTTAAAACATTTCTTACTTCCAACTTTACAATTTTAAAAGTGAGTTAAAACAAAATTCTGTTGACTTAATGACATTGTGGCAACAAAGCTATTACTGCGCCCAGCCCTTGTTATCTTGACCAAACACCATTTATGTATCGATTGTCGAGCAATGGCTGTCTTTGTCGACTTCATCTCATGTTTTAACTTTTCTTATCTGAGCGTCACTGATGAGTCCTATGTAGACAGAATGCGGCAAATCTGGCGTTTTAAGTTATAATTTATACATTTGATATTTTTTTACACCACTGAGTCGATGCCACTTCTGGTGGACGTTTCGTCCCCGGACATATCACCAGCCTAGTGTTCTGACATGAATATCAACTATATGATCATATTTATAAATATCCTATTACAAAACTTTGATTTTTTTCGGAAAACAAAGGATTTTCTCATCCCAGGCATCGATTACCTTAGCCGTATTTGGCACAACTTTTTGGAATTTTGGGTCATCAATTATCTTCAACTTTGTACTTGTTTGGCTTTATAACTATTATGATCTGAGTGTCACTGATGAGTCTAATGAACACGAAACGCGTGATTGGCGTATTGATTTATAATACTGGTACATTTGATAACTATCAACCGAGAACATAATGTATGGCGTTTATTTATTGTTATTCTCATGACCTAAAAAAATATACCGAAATTATCAATTCATTCCTTATTCTTATTTACTAGCGCTAAGTCGATACCACTGCATGATATTACCTCAGAAGTCAGTGATTCCTTATGGGCATGAATCGTAAATGATAAAAATGATGGCGAAACTATGGTTCTCACTTCTTGTTGCAAAATTGACAGATGATCTTGAATATACTGTTAACAAAATTCGTCTATATCAGGCATATATAACCTTAGCTGTATTTGACAAAATTGAGGAATTTTGTTCTCAATGCTCTTCAACTTCGTACCTTATTTTGCCCTTTTAACTTTTTTTAAGATTCGAGCGTCACGGATGAGTCTTTTGTAGACAAAACGCGTGTCTATGATGAGTTTATTTTATTTACAACCACTGGGTCGATGCCACTGCTGGTGGAGATCAATTTCCCCGAGGGTATCACAAGCTCAGTAGTTAGCACTTTTTGTGCTGACATGTATTGTCATTCATATGGTTATATTTATAAATTTACTGTTTACAAATTTTTGAATTTTTGAAATACTAAGGCTTTTCTACCTCAGGCATAGATTACCTTTTCTGTATTTGGCAAAACGTTAAGGAAATTTGGTTCTCAATGCTCTTCAACTTCGTACTTTATTTGGCCTTTTTAATTATTTGGATTCGAGCGTCACTGATGAGTCTTTTGCAGACGCGCCTGGCGTATATACTAAATTCAGTCCTGGTATCTATGATGAGTTTATTTATATAGCTCTTAACATTTCTCCGATTATAGTATTAAATTGTTCTTATCGTTAATTTAGTATCCTTTTTGTGTTTTTTTCGCAAACATTTTGCAGAATAAGAAATTCAAGCGCATATGAACCTCTTTTGTGTGATTTCTACTTAAAATCTTTATTTTAGTTTAATCATTGTATTGGGGTTATTTCATTGTTTTAGATCGAGAACATATACAAAATATCTATACGATACCTTTTTTGCCTGTTGTTGCTTAAGTGTTTGAGAAGAGTGATCGTTTAACACATTTTAAACACTTTTCATTTACTCATAACTTTATCTTTAAATAAATTTATTAGCAGTATTGGTTTTGTTTCTTTAGTGGTTTTGGAAATGGAATTAGAATTTGTCTTCGTTGAGTACACGGAAACGAAGATAAATATTTTTTTTCAGCATCAGCCTCGTTCTAAAACTGGATGTCGTATTGTGTGTACGTGTTATCATTAATCCCAGTAGATGGAAAGAAAAATAGTAGAACGAAGATTTATCATTAAATTACAATGAACTATTACGATGTGTGTCATCTGTAATTACATTAAATTTTATTGGTTACTGTATTTTGATGTATATTTATAATTATCTAAATAATAGTATATTTCTCACAAGGAAGAACCGATGTTAAACCATAAAGCAAGTAAAATAATTAACTGTATGCAGTAAAATGTCAAAAAAGAGGAACGAAAGATACCAGAGGGACAGTCAAACTCATTAATCGAATAAAAAACCTGACAACGCCTAGGCTAAAAATGAAAAACGACAAACCACACAGACATATGCATAATTTCCTCCACAGCAGAAGTGGCTCTATACAATATGCCAAGAACTGAAACAGACAAGTAGTTAACACATTAGAAGACTATTTTAAAGATATGAATATTTCACATGGAGGTGTGCGTGCATTTTCTAACACTTTATCGATACCTTCACTGTGAACTATCAGAATTGGAGTCAGTGATTCAGTACTGACATGATGTTAAACAGCTTTTCGAAAGCTACCATTGCTAAAATTTCAAATACAGGTATGACACATTGTATAAGTTCCTTCTAAAACAGCATTTTACAAATGCAAAGTTTTTTTTAAAATTTGTTGGAAAATGTCTGATAGGCTATACACATTTTGCAGGTGTTATTTTGAATTTCTAATCTGACCTCATGTGTGTCAGACATACGGCAAAACAAACTTAACAATAGCGTATTTGCTTGCGCTAGTAATGGATCGATAGCACTGCCGATAGACAATAAGAAGAGTAGTTTATAGTTCTGTAATGCCAAGATATATCAAATTTTACAATGACCAGTTGATTATGTAAGAAACTGATAAAGTTTTTATTTTTATTGCATAACAGCTTTTTATAAAAATTTCATATACGTGAGAATATTTTCTGTGTTTCTGCCATAAAGAATCAGTCTCCATTTTCAGTTTGGTTTCATAAACGGAAAGAGTTTTAAAGTTTTTGGTAGCATATTATTTGTATACAATACGATTTCGAAATCCTATTTAATCCGCATTTACGAATATATTTGTTACATATCTGTTTTTTTTTATAATAATTAGGATTATAACACAATGTTAAATGTTGTAACCTTATTTTGACATTTTTATCTGTTGTGTATGTTTATTTTGTTTACACAAAGTTGTCAATATAATGGAATGTTATCCGACTATTATACAAGTGAGAGGTTTAGATAGCTAAATACCATTTTCTAATATGACAGTTTTCATCCATTCTTTTGATATGTTTGAGATTTTGATTTTGCCGTTTGGTTTGGGACTTTTCGTTTTAATTTTTCCACGGGGTTTGGCATTTTCTAAATTAACTTTTTTTCTTTGAATAAAAAACAAGACACACACTGATTTCGTTTTTTGTTTCTCCGGTTTTTTTTCTTTCAAATGATAAGTAAAAAAAAGAATACTTTTAGCAGATGAAAAAACCTTGAATTGGAAAACATATTTACAGCTTTTCCCCCTAGAGAAACTAATATTGTGTTCAATATTATGACCTAATTATGACAGCATTGGCAAGTAGGTATGGCCCTGCCTATTCTTATGATTGACCCGTCTCGGGAACTTTCTTAATTGTAGTTTTAAGTCATATATGTACGTGTTTTGTCTTTCAATGCATTTGATGCGTACTTCATATCTATATATGCTAGTTTACGTTTTATTTATTCATGTATCTTGTGCTGTTAAAGGAACGGCAGTAGGGAAAACAGTTATATATGTATGTTTCTAAATCCGAATTTTGTTCAACTTTATGTTTAAACAAAAACTAGTATTTAAATTTTATTCGTGATCTCCAATATACAATGGGAGTATCCTTGTTAAACTCACAAACCACACAAAGTCACACAACAATTTCAGTATCAAAGAGTATAGTTTAGCTTATCTTTTTTAGGTTTTGTACTTCGACGATTTAAGCATGTCCATCATCCTGAAGACGTTAGAAGGTTGCAAAAACTGTATCTGAGTGTGATGCAATGCAATATGTTTACAATATAACTTTGTATTTGTGCGGTAGGTATAATACTGTTGTTAATAGAAAATTATTGATTTATGAAATAGAAATTACAATGTATATACATGTATCTGTGTTCACTGGCAAAGCATAAAAGATAACAATACTAGAGCCTTTATAGTACGGTTTAAAAATAACAAACATAAAAGCAAATAATGAGATTTAATTTCTTTGATTTTATTTGTTTATGAGTTTGTTTACCTCTTTTGCTGTGAATGTCTACTGTTTCTGTTGTTCCCCTATATAACTATTTATTACGTTAAATAACATTATGCAATAATGACATGGAACTACACTTGATCATATAAAGTACCACAGAAGTCACCTTACATGCATATTAATCCTGTTCCAAAATACACAAAGTAATTAAATATTCAAATTCAGCACAACAAAAAGGGTCCTCTATAGAATAGTTTGGAACGATCTAAGGTTTACTTGTTAAAGATGTTTTACTAAATTTATGAACAGAATATCTTTGGAATTGAATGTCTTAGTCCACCGGTAGATGTATCGATCCATTGGGGAAGCAAAATGTATTTAAAGCTATAGAAGAATTTGATTTTTAAAGATAACCGCTGAGTATGAGTATTTTTGAATACACTGATTGCGTTGTGGTTGGGGTTTCTGTCCTCAAATGTACACACACAATACTCTCTGCATATACGCTTACTTTGGGTCATTAGCGCGTAACATAAAATGTTGCCATTAAATAAATAATAAGCAATTTCAAAACGTCAGAAAATATACGTTTAGTAATTATTTTTTTCAATTCGCAAAGCTCAAAATTGTTCCTGAATGACGCTGGTTTTTTTTAACAGATTACAGTTTCTTTGAAATTATTAAGTTGTCAAAATATTTTTATTACGATGTTATTTTTTTCCGACATATCTAAAAACAAATTATCACTCTAATTGACAATTTAAACAACGTATTTCCTCAACTGTCTGAAAACTGGACCTCTTAGTTTTCTTGAATGTCGTTGATTCTTTGATATCCATCTATCTTCTGGCTGATTTAATGGAATTCATAAAAAAACTGAAGGCCAAGAAAAAAAGTTAATTTCCGAGTCGCGGATGTGTGATTACTCATAGCTCAGCACTTTTTTTCCCTTTAAAGAAATAAATTACCGAGGATTCAGGTGATGAACTCTAGTCGACTGTTTTATTACTGTTCATTTGCGATAGAAATATCCACTCTTTCAACGTAAGAAAAGTACATGCGTATCAATCGAAACCGTCAATATGCCTTCAAAATATTTAGCACCATTACTCCAATCGGACATAATAAGTAAATATCAAATCAGAAACAAATGGTGCGAAATCGTAGTTTTGATATTTTGGAAAGTCAATATAAGGTCAACGGAGTTTTTCACCATTATAATCTACGAATGAGGTACACCTAATTACACATGTTACAGGCATTAATACCACATTTTTGTGTAACCGTTAAAGGATAACTATAAGAACCTCATTTGGTTTGCTATTTCTATACAAATATATTAACAACTACATTCATGTTATTTTTATCAATTTATAAATATGAAACGCATAAAAATTTGTATCTTTAATCTAATCCAGTTGCCGATTATGTTTCGTTTTGATAATTTGTTTATTTATTATTACAGGGTGTGACTGGTATTGTTTTCAGAAAAACCCTGCGTCTACATCTCAGTCCACTGTTATCAGTTAAACGCATCAACAAATTCTAGAAGGAAAATTGCATGTACACCAAACGAACGTTTAACGACTTTTAAAAAATATACAATGACTGAAAGAACATGTATCGCATAAGTGACATATAGCAGTTGATATACTATCATTTGTAGTCAATCTATCTATAGAAAATTAACTTGTTATGCTGGGACAGGGATCCAGTGGATCCGTAAATATCCAAAGCTTACTATCCCATGCAAAACGGAAGCCGATGGCAAATTCTCGACAAACTAGAACAGCTGATCAGTTGAATTAATTATTATAAACAATTATCATGAATATTTTTTGCAAGTCCAAAACGATATCAATTTGAAGCATTTGTCCCTTTAAGTTCTTCATTAAAACGGAAATCCGTCTGTTCGTTACATTGTACAGCTCAAATAGTAATCCAGACAAATAATTCACTGATTGGCATCGGTGCAGAACAACTAACAATACAGATCCTGTTAAAGTGATTCCTTCGTGTATAAATTATGCATTTTCATCCGGTTCAAGAATATAAACTAATATTTTACATGATTTTATACGAAGGAATCTTAGACTTTTCTGTCACTTTCTAATTGAGATGCATATGTATGTAACAACACTCACATACTTACAAGCATTTTCTTACCAGTACACTTGGTACAATAAGAAAACTACTAATAAATTGTTCAAATAAGACCTTCGAAAATAGTGGAATTAATTACTTTTGGGGTGTCAAGAACTCGTTGGAAGTACTTTATAAATTGCATGCTTATATTGGTGATTTTGAATCTGTTCAAAGTTTTGATTTTTCTACCCTGTATACCACATTGCCTCACATTGTCATCGAGAAAAAATTCACCCACCTAATTAGATGGGCATTTAAAAAGTCAGAATGTGAATATAAAAACTCTTTTATGTCATATTTTAGTAGCAATAAACCAAAAAAACATGTCAATTGGACATGCTTTGACACTATGTATGCCCTTGAATTTTTACTAGATAACATTTTTGTTCGCTTTGGAGATTCCGTATAACGTCAGGTTGTCGGAATTCCAATGGGGACTAACTGTGCACCACTTATTGCGGACCTATTTTTTATTGCTATGAGTGACAAGTTATGACTAAAATCAGCAAAGACCCATCGAAACAACATCTCTTAAACAAATTTGATAATACTTTTAGATATTAGGATGATATTTTGGCTCTAAATAATGACGACTTCAGTATGTATACTAAAGAAATTTATCCTGTTGAACTTACTTTAAATAAGAATAATACTAACAATGACCACTGCTCTTTCCTCTATCTTGATATCTATATCACTAACGGAAAGCTTAATACTAAAATTTATGATAAAAGAGATAATTTTTCATTTCCTATCTTTAATTATTCATTTTTAGATGGTGACGTTCCCTTGTCACCATCTTACGGTGTTTATATACCTCAAGTTGTACGGTTTGCTCGCGTATGTAACAATGTTTTAGATTTTAACGAGAGAAATTTATGTAATACTGAAAAATTATTACACCAGGGATTTCGATATCACAAACTAGTCAAAACATTTACTAAATTTTATCATCGGTATAAGGACATCATTCGTAAATATAGCTCAACATGCAGACTTCTTATACGTTCAGGTATTTCACATCCAATTTTTTATGGAAATATTCTTTATAAAGCACAAAAATGTCAGAATTCACCTCAGAAACTAACAAAACCTTTAAATAGACTTATCAAGAAGGGATATAGTTACGATACTGTTGTCAGGTCATTAAAGATTGCATATTTTGGCGTTAATATTGATTCACTTATAGGGTCTTTGCATCGGAACTAAACACGTTTATTCAAAAACCAGTTGTTGGTATGACACGGGTTATGTTCTTCTCATATATGGTATGATGGTATGATACTAAACCCCTAACGGGAAGGATTGTGCCTGATATTCATATCATGATGAAATCATAATCTTTCAATCAGTTTAGTTGGAGTCTGGAGCTGGCATGTCAGTTAACTGCTAGTAGTTGTTATTTATGTATTATTGTCATTTTAATTATTTTCTTTGGTTTCATCTTCTGACATCAGACTCGGACTTCTCTTGAATTGAATTTTAAATGTGCGTATTGTTATGCATTTACTTTTCTACATTGGCTAGAGGTATAGTGGGAGGGTTGAGATTTCATAAACATGTTTAACCCCGCCGCACGCATTTGTGCGCCTGTCCCAAGTCAGGAGGCTCTGGCCTTTGTTAGTCTTGTATTTTTTTTTATTTTAGTTTCTTGTGTACAATTTGGAAATTAGTATGGCGTTCATTTTCACTGGACTAGTATACATTTGTTTAGGGGCCAGCTGAAAGACGCCTCCGGGTGCGGGAATGTCCCGCTACATTGAAGACCTGTTGGTGACCTTCTGCTGTTGTTTTTTTCTATGGTCGGGTTGTTGTCTCTTTGACACATTCCCCATTTCCCTTCTTAATTTTATCTACCATCAATCCAGTATTTGATAAATAAAATACTAACAGCAAGTTTTCTCTCGCAACGATGTCATTCAAAGTTTTATTTAGTCTTCTATTAGACGTTCCATTGAACAGATGGTAGTAACTCAATTTTTAATTTCCGAATGGCGAATCCTGACTGGTGAGTCATAAATATGAAGAGTTCAACTAAAGTAGAAACAAGAAAAGAGTAACTAGGCTATTTGTCGATTTTTTAAATTTTTTTTTTAAATATTAGCAGCAGACCTTTAATTCGTCAAAGTGTTGATAGAATAAACTATACAGTTTATTTCTATTTCAAAAAACAACGGCAGACATTATCTGTTAACAAAACTCTGTTCTTTCCATTCTCAATTTTAGTTGTAACTGTACTATTCAAAAGAACAGTCATAGTTGATTGAAGATGAACATATACTAGATGCAAATATGAAACCACAAGGTAAAATTTTTCATGTTAGTTTTGTAATTTAAGAAAACAATGTCATAGTAAGAACCTTGTAGTTTCTAAAACCATTATCTACAAAAGGAAAAGGGTGTCTCAGATTTCGGTTATAATGTATAGATCTGATTTTACACCTAATCAAACAATATCTACTTGGATGTGGTGGGAATGTTTACACTCATTACAGATTTATGGGTGAATGGAATACGAAAGCAATACATCGAGACAAACTTTTGTAGCTCCTGTTGTGTTGATTAAGATTTTGTTAAAATTTCCTGAATAGTTATACAGATGATAGATCTAGAGCTAAATTCATTTTAGTGAATTGACCAAGATTTTGTCATTAATTGCATAATAATTGATTACACAATGTTTGCAAAACAAAAAATTTTGATTCATTTAAAAGAATAAGTTGTTATCTATCTATATAACCCTCTTCCTAATTAATGTATGTATATGCTGTCTGAAGATAGTAACAACATTTCAAAGGTTGGAGAAAGAAGGTAAATTAATCTTTGTATTGCGCTACCTTAAAAAAACAAACCAACAAAGTTAAAACTACGAATGATCTTACAACTTGAGATGAACTCTGATGCAACAGATTAATACACATTTCTATTATATTTTTCCATATATCTGTCTGCTCACTATTTTAGATCAGACGGAAAGAAAGCGGCTATGACAAAATAAACCACAAAACTACTAGCAATTTAATCTAAAAATAAGTGAACTTCTAATTAGTCTTCTGTGCACGTATGTGCCAATTTGGCCATTTGATCTAAAGGATATAAAGAAGATAAGTACTTTTCATTGCTTTCGTAAGTTCCCTTTTGTGCGCTAGACGAACGTTTCATTTAGGCATTATTAATGCACATCTTTTAAAAATAGCTTATCGTCAATGAGTAGTAGTAACTTATCCTGACTCTATATAACATATTGTCGTACTTTAGCAAACTGTTTGCTCTTTTCTTATTCGTATTTCATTAATGTCATGAAAAATTTAATGTCAGTACGTTGTTTAAGCTTGACACCATAGATATACTCATTTGATTGCAAAATTATTTTCGTGATATTCTTGGAACCAGTGTTGGTAGAAAACAAAGTGATTTCCATCAAGAAATGTGGTTGAGTGCAAAGTTTTAACCTATATTCGAGCATTTTGAACTGATGCGTCGAAATAGACATCTTCGGATATTTCGAAATGTTGATGTTGACTTGGACGATGTTCTGCTTAGACTGACAATTGGTATGCAACAATAGTTGCGTGTGAAAAAAGTTATTTAATCTCTTAAAAATATCATCAAAAATACATGAATAAAGTATGGAAGTTTCATCCACATATCATACGAATCATTAGGGACTTTTGAATTAAAATGATGAGAAGACTAATACTCATGAAAAGAGAGAAAGCATTTAGAACCGGTTTTTTTCCAAAAGATATTATTATGATTTGTCAAGCATGTCAAGTGCGGTCTGAAATAGAACACTGAACCCAATTACAGTTTGTTACTTTTTCGTACCTAAAATGTGAAACCTTTGAAAATGCTAAATAGAAATCATATCTGACAATTCGATTAATCACATCAAATTAAATTGTACTTCCTGTTGAGTGTTTCCTTTCCAAACTTGAATTGGTGTCAGAAAAACTTTAGATAGAATTACTAGAAGAAACCTGACAATCTTTGGTAAATTGGTAACCTACTCCATTCTTGTAATCAAATTTATCTTTTTTAACAAGTTTAATATTTAACATGTTAAGGTTCATTTTAACCTTTTTAGAACTCGTGGACGTAATTAGGAAAAAATGTGGTTCGATAACAATATTGGAAGTGACTCGCTTTTTATTCATATTCATAACTTTTTTTGAAAATTTTGTACTGAATTTGTCTTCCATTGCTCTTTTTTTGAAATGTTGCTTATGTTTTACACCAAGTCGAAAGGATGTTTGATATATTATATTTAACAATTATTGCGCCTTAGAAACTCGTTCTGTTCAACCAAATATTTTTCCAAATGAGAGTATATAGTTGTTGTTTTCAGTTAATGAGACTTCTTTTCAGATTCGTTAAAACATATTGGGTACATTTTGATTCAAATGTATTTAAATCAGTTTAAGTTTGACCTATCCAATAGCCTGTTCAAAGAGTTTTTTTCTGTATTTCAAATTCTTGACAAGGCTTGTGTCTCTTTTATAAAGAGTTGATTACATGAGGAAAACAGCATAAAATCAACTCAGACTATTACTGCAATACAGGTTGAATGGATTTTATTAACCTTTGTAAAAAAAACAGAGATTGTTTAATTTAAGGTAAAATACCTTTCTAAAGAAAACGATAGATCAACAGGACGAATGGCAGAGCAAAAGTGTACTTTAAACCTGTTTAGTAAAGATGGAGGTATAGTGTATATTGTACAATGGGAACGACCACGTATGTATATTTCTAGAAGTTACGTTGTTCAGTTATTCTACAAAAGAAATTTACATACATAATCTCATCATTTATAACAGATCATACCAGATTATACACCTTGATAATCCTCTTTTGTTATTGATCTATATTTGTACGCATCTGGCATATTACATTATAATCCGGGTACCTTTGACAACTTTTGTAATAATATTTCCAGATTTTTGTTATGACATTTTAAGAGCATATTTATCTCAAAAATAGGAAATATGAAACATCATAGAAATTAAAGTACTCATTTAATAAAGAGAGACTTTCCTCTTTATTGAAAAAATGTTACTAAAGATAGATAAAATAAATTGCAAACTTGACAGTGTACTTATGTTATCAATGAAACGTGTTTATGTATATTGAGCTATGTAATTGGACCAAGATGCCTTTTACTTTCCAAATTCATACTTGTATAGATCAGCAAAATCACCATATTCTGATACCATATAATTTGTTTCTTTTGATTTCCTGTCTAGCCGTAAATGACCTTAATAAAAGGGTAATATTAGAAAAGGATATTCTTGTCAAACATTACAATAATGTCTATATTATTTCCATACAAATCCTTAATTATAACGTAATTATTAATAGTACTAGCTCAACCCTTTTTCTTGTTTTCAATTTAGTTTGAATTTTAGCAATCCACAAAAAGTGCATCAGTATTTTTCTATTAACACACATAATTATCAAAACTCCATACGAATAAATAATTATCGTAACATCAAACCAAAACTACTTTCACATGAAGGGATATTTTGAAAAGGAACAAAACCGAACTCAAACTAAATTCCAAAATGGGTAGTGTATGAAAACGGTAAAAAAATACTAAACGTCTTCAACCAAAAGAATGGACGAAAAACAACTGTCATATTCTTGACTTGGTTGAGAGCCTGACAAGAGAAAAAACTTGGTAGGAATACACAGTCCGTATTCTCGTTATCTTCCAAGTTTTGTAAACAATGTTTTATCTTCAATTTTGGTTGCAAAGGACTAAAATAATTGTCCAGTTTTTTTCAACATTTCTTTCATATATTTTAAAATACACCTACTTATGCTTTAATTATGAAATGTATAATTTGTTATTCCAAAGTTACAATCGTCTCTAAATTATAAAGAGGTACGTATTTACGAATATTTCAAAATGTTCTATCAGTCGTCATTAGTTAAAGCAAACGTTTACACTGAAAACACATATTTTCCCTTGCACTATTTAGTTGACAATTACCTTCTATAAAATTGATAATAAAAATGGAAAATGTGTCAAAGCGACAAAAACCCCGAACATAGACAAACAACAGCCGAAGGCCACCAATGTGACTTCAATGAAGCGAGAAACTCCCGCAACTGGAGGCGTCCTTCATCGCCAGACTTAAAAAGACGTGTTATTAGGGAGAAGCGTTAATAATACACATACAATTTTCACATAAAACCTATGTAAAATACTTTTAGTAAAACCTTTTTGACCAGGTCAAATGTTCCCATGTTGTAAAGACAATAACAATCAAAACCAAGGAATACACAAAGACATTTACATCAACAGTTATAAATAGGAATAAGAAACAACACGAACTTCACTAAACACTTTAAGCTTCGCTAACCATAACGTTGGGATAACGTTGCACGTATGTGCATTCCTCACTTTTAGTTTGTACTTGGAATATCTAAAATGTGAAGTATAAAGCACATACCAATAAGAGAGTAAAGCAATGTTTTGATTCTTCATTCAGTGACCCTTACATATAAAATTAAATCCTTTTATAATCAGAATGAAATGATATAGAATTGTAATGCTCCGAAGGCTTGACAATTTCTCTATCTTTTTAAAGCATTTATATTACTGCTACTTTCTTTAATATCAAAACAAGATTTTTTATGTTATGTGTTTTGAACACGTTAGTTTTACAAGTAATAACAATCTGAAAAATGTAAACAAGAAGAGTGTATTGGTAAAATGTACATGTTATTACTGGATAAAGCACCAAAATCCTAATATACTGGTCTCATCAACTACAAAACCTTAAGTTATTTTTTTTTAAAAAGAATTATGGTACAAAAGTTTGCACACAGTTTGTCATTCGTACCAAAGGAACGCAATTTTTAAATCACTATGGGTTTATTCCCCGGGCAGGCCATCAATGCAGATTGATTGATTGTTGGTTGCTTAATGTCCAGCATAAATGAAGAAGATTCAGTAAAACAAAATATAATGATTAAATAATTATTCATAATAAATGTAGCATAACATATTAAAAACCAAGGGGTAAAGTTATTATTGTTTTTTTTTAAATGTCTAACATACTAAACATTAAAGTCCATCAAAGTTTTGCCACAGAATCGATAAGGTCTAGGCAACATATTATTTTTATGGCCTTCAACCCGAATATAACATTGTGTAAAGAAAAAGTTGTATACGTTTAACCGGAACTGATCACATAACAAATGCACATTTAACTTCCAATTCAGTAGAGATCGGGAAATTTGAAGGACATAGAAAGGAATAGACAAGACAAGGAATATCAAGAAATTTAGCAAAGTCCAAACAAGTTTTTGACAATTATATTTTGACATCCAGTTGTTTTCATTGTTTCGTTTGATGGTAGTAACTACAAACAAGGTAGATAAACATACAATCAAGTAACTCATTATTCCTTTCACATTGTGCTATAAACGTGAACGTTCATTCACTTATTCATTATTACGACTTATTCAGAAAATTTGCAAAATTTGTTACGAAATATACTCTTTTAACGAAATTGGAAATCAGTTCTGAAAATAGAAAATATAATTTTTTCCAAAGTAGTATGAAATTTAAAGCTTGTGTGTTTGTTGTAATGTATATGTTAATTATCAGGTAATAACATTAACTGTAATGTTGTACTATATAGATACGAGGAACACATACACTATTGGTAAGTAACATATACTGACATCATTCATGGAAAATGTTGCAGTAAATCAAATAAACAGTCTTTATTCACATGTGAACCACACTACAAATATAATTTGCAGGCATTGCTTATCATAGCCTCCACATTTTCGAACCATACAGTTGTATCTTAAAATATATATGGTATTTTATTGGACATGCATAAGCTTTCATCAAAACTGGAAAAGTAAACTGAACAATTTATACAATATATAATATTTAATGGTTTAGAAAAATAGAATAATAGATATTGTCAAATATCGGCTGTAACTCAGATATGGAGCTTTACAAGGCGATAGGTTAATAAGCAACTTTAAAAAAAAAAATGAAAAATAATTATTTAGAAAAAAAAGAACAGGTAATTGACTGCATAAATCATTAGCATATCTGTATTATGTTTTCAAAAAAGAAGATTTGCCTTTTATCAGTTTATGAAACCCATGGTTTCCATGGACACTCTTATTTTGTTTCAATTGATCATCAAAACAGAAAAAGGTTAACTGAACAATTTGTACAATATACAATAGACAATACAAAAATAGAACTGAATAGACATATCAAATTTCAATGATCTTCTCGTTGAATATTCACAATAGTGTGATACTTTGCATCTAGTATTTCAATTTTCCTAAAATTTAGATAGCAAAGATGAAAATAGAGAGATACATTCTCAATAGCTCCCTAAAATCCGTTACATTATTAAGATTTCTTTTAAACATGTGTTGGATCTCTTGAACATTATCACTTTGTGAACTACCTATTTTTCTAAGTATTTATATCAATTATCATACTGTAACATTTAAAATTTATAGCTAGATTGAATCAGGCTTTAAAGTTATCATTAAATCTCAAAACTATTTCATATACGGGTCAATCCAGAATCAGACGGGTCCTCAAGTGGACTGGCAGTTGTCTTTCGGCAATCATTTTGAAAAAAATGCCTCAATTTGTAGGAAAAAAACAAGAAGGGTGACATTTTTCCCAAATGTCAAAAACTTGATTATGGCAGAAACAATGCCTGTTGAATGAACAGTATTATACAGTTTTTTTATTATAATTTTGGATTGAGTAGTGCAGTTTGAGTATTGATTCCTGAAGACAAATCATTCACTTATCGAAAATCATCAAAGTTACTATGATTATGAAGTCCCTTCAGTCGTACTTGTATTTAAACTGATAGAAATGATAACCAATAAAGAAATCAATATCTTTGAAAAAAAAGTTACGCAGGTTTACACGTATGTCCTATGTATTATTAACATGCTCCAAGTTTAATGAACTTATGAAAATACATTTTTTTAATTCCATATGTGTTATTTTTAAGCCAAAATAAAAAAATGGGAGAATACATTTATCAAAACACAAACTACAAAGATAGGTCAGGTTTTTCGAAAGCTTATATTCATTATTAACCTTTAGCCACGTTCTGATTGGTTATCATCAATAAACTTCCTTGTTGTGTACCTTCACTAAACAACAATAGCTCGCTCAGGTAATGATATTTCGACTAACCATAATAATTTAGAAACTTTTTCTAGTTTTATTTGTATTGATAGTTATATTAATATCCACATTTATATAGAATTAAGTCAAAACATTTGTAGAACGATACTGCTACAAGATGATGATTTACGAGAAAGATGAAACAATATCGTATTTACATATTTCGATACAACAAATCGATCCCGTACCTTTAATTGTAGGTTAAGTCTATTTAAAGATATGTACAATAAAATTTAGAGCGAGGGCATACCAGAGTATTCGTCGAAAGGTGTAAAAATAAAAATTGAGGGATTCACATGGTTTCAAAAATCATTTAAAAGAATAGGACACCATGCATCAATAGGATTGGCGTCACTATCTTGTCATACGTGCCCGCCATACGAATCCTCACTCAGTCAAAATACTGAGTTAAAATGCTACAATCGGGGGTAGGAAAAAATCGGCAAAATAAAAGATCAGACTATTATTGTATATGAATGTTTAAGATTGCGAAAACATTGAACGTACTGGGTTGAAAAAAACTGATAAGATAAAACACCATAATAGTCTTTGTTTAAAAGAAAGTCTTGCAAATCAATGCATTTAATGTATATTTTTGTCTTTAAATTTTACGCAATACATACACACAGTTTAACAAAATATCCTTGAAAGTAATGTAAGGTCATATCGCTATGTGAATTAAAGTGATACGCATTTTAAATCAGCAGTATTTACCAAATCTCTCAAGGGTCAAACAAATTTAATCAGTGTGTATTTTATCAATGGACTTTGGAACTTTGATACAGATTGTATAATTACAAGTCATTCGAGCTCAATCCTAATGTTTAAACTTTATTCTGACGAACAAACAAAATTAGAAAAAAACTGGTCTAGAACAAATAATTTGCTTTTGGAAACATCATAAAAAAAATACAGAGAAGACGCATGCACAAAACTGACAATAAAGTCCTGCAATGTTTTGATATTCATATTTGGCTGAGTAAGAAAAGGTCCAACCCGGCTTATAGTATGATGATGTTGGAGTGATTAGGCTGGCGAAAATGGGTACATAGTTTATATGTTCAACTTCGCCTACAATTTTCAATCCAGATACCCGAAACCTCACATAATAGCTGCACATATCTTGAAGTTGTCAGTGTGACCTTCTACTATGAAAGCGTATAAGGATATTTTTTTTCATTCGTCCCAGACTGAAAAAACAAAGTAATGTGTGATACAAATTATAGAACATGGTGCAACTTTTTTGGTAAACATTTTCTCTTTACAGATTCATGCTCTTTCACAGACACTGTCACTGTCTACCTATTGATGCTGTGCATCTTTTGTTATGAAATTGTTTGAAGATTTTTTTCACTTTTCATTCTTGAGAAATCATTGCTTAATTTTGTGACAAACAATATATCACAATAAAGTAACACTTATCATAAGTATTAACTTCGCAGGAAACAGTAAAAATTATTTATAAACTTCACTTTGGCCCCACCAACATAATTAAATCCATTTCTTACCAAAATATATCTAATTTTACAACTCCAGTTTTGTTTATCATTCTTTTTAGGACAACTTCTTTCATACATCTCATCATAGCAAGTTTTTAAAAGAATACTTGGATAAATTTAAAAAAATCATATATGAATTTTTATGGAACAATAAGACAGAAAAAGTTAAACGCACCGTATTAAGCTATAACCAACTAGCTGGTGGGTTAAAAATGGTAAATATAGATAAATATATAGAATCTATAAAGATAGGTTGGATAAAAAGATTAACTGCTGATAAATTTCTTAATTGGATGGTTATACCAAAATTTTATCTTAATAAATTTGGTAGCAATCTACTTATCTTAAGGATGAATACTAATAGTATATATTCTATACCAGGTACTAAAGAGCTACCAGAATTTTATCATGATATGATTAAAGTATGGTTAAAAAATAAAAATAATAAAACTAAAAATCCAAATAATTACAGACTTATCCGTCAAGAAGTTATTTGGGGAAATCAATTAATTAAATTTCAAAAGAAAACACTCCTTTTTCAAAATTGGATAGACAGTAATATCATTCATATAAATGATATCATTAATGAAAATGGAGTCTTTTCAGAAAAAATTATAAGTTTAAAGTTAAAAAATAAATCAAACTGGATAGCTGAATTCTCAAAATTGAGAAAAGCAATTCCAAAAGAATGGTTAGAAATATTAAATGAAGAATGTTCAATAAAAACTAGTGTTTTAATAAATAACTCACTATATATAAGTGAAAAAAATAATTGCCAACATAAACTAGAAAAATTAGATTCAAAGAAAATTTATTCAATTTTAATAGAATATGATAAAGAAGTTCCAATAGGATATCATAAGTGGAATAATATTTTGAAATGTGAAAACATACAAATTGAAGCTCAATATGTGCAAAAATTTATTCATAATTACTTAAAAGATAATAAACTGAAAATGTGCAGATGGAAATTATTACACTTTATTCTTCCAAACAAAGTCTTATTAAAACAATGGAAAATAAGCCAGAACTCTACTTGTAATTTTTGTAACGTTACAGAAGACTATAAACATTTTTTTGCAACATGCCACTTTTTAGATGAGTTTTGGGGAGAAATATATAAGATACTTGAATTAGTTAAGATTGGTAGACACATTCTCACTGAAAAAAATTTAATCTGGGGATATAAAATTAATGATGAACATTATTATGAAATAAACTTTCTACTTACAATTATTGTATTTACTATTCACAAAATACATTATTTGTCAGTATATAGAACACAAAATATCAACATATATAATGTTTTTAGGTCAGAATTTAAAATAGGATTATTATTACAAAAAAAATATATTAATATTGAAAGTAAAGGGATACTAGAAAAGATATATTCTTATATTTGATAGCATTATTGACAGTATTGCAATATTTTATGTATTTTACAGAGCTCCTTGTACTTCAATTGTTTGATAGATGTTTGTTTTTTTTAGTTTTGAAAGTGAAAGTACAAATATACTTTTTCCTTAAATCTACATACTGTAACTTAATATTATACATAAGATATGCAAATCATGCTTAATACATTATGAGAACAAGATTCTTATGTAAACCTACCTTCCGTGGCTAATTCATTTAAATTTGGAAAGCACGTGGTGAAAGTAATTAATCCACACAAAAAATAACAAATGAATTTACCGTTATACCGGATAACAGAGAAATACATTAAACCACAAATCAAATTCGGAACACGCTTAGATAACCCGTGATTCTGTTTTTATCCCCAACATCTATCAGATAGTTACAATATATATATATATATATATAAAGTTCATATTCAGAGTTATAATTGTAAAATTATAGAGAATTAATGTATTTAATGATAAACAATGTATAACGACAAATAATATATAAACTAACAAAATTATAAAAAAAATACTACCTGAAGATACCCTGGTCTTAAGGTACTAACAAACAGGGATCTTTACTGAAATAGCTGTACCAGTGAAGAAATCTGTTAACAGCATGTGATATATTGTTGTTGAATAAAAAAAAAAAAAAAAAAGTTTTTAAAAGAAAATTTTCTGTACTCAAAATTATCAACCAATATTCGAGTATTCTATACTGCATTTCAATGGACATATAAAATCAACTTAATTCACAGTACAACATATTAGTTACAGCACTGATTTTTACTTTAAGAATACGTTTTCAAAAATACAAAGGAACTTTTTAAATTTTTGGCCCCAATTGAAATTATCATATTTCTAAGCAATAATTCAATATGCTTGCTACATAAAAATGAACAAAATGACAACGGTGTTTCAGGATTATTGTAATCGTATTTGTTTCATTAAATATGCTAGACACAGCCTTTTTACACTGCTCTGACAGTTTATATGGGTATTTAAAATATTACCATTACTATAACACAGATTCACAAATACATGAAATCGTTACATATATCAGTAGCTTTTCAATTTGTATACCATTGCTCTTCTGTTCTAAATTTCCCTCTGGTTCTAAAAACTACAATTTTTATTTTTGATAATAGTTTTGTACAAATCAAATTTATTCAAATAAACATTTATAGCATCGATAAACTTTTGTAGATCAGTTATACTTTCACTAAATAAAACCATATCGTCACACACATTAACAAATCCAGTTTTACCATTTTAAGTCCATATGATTTACAATTTTATGTTATCAGTTATATTTCCTTATCATTGACATACAATAAATACAACAGTGGGAATAAGGATTCATTTTGCATTAGATCAACAGTACACTAAAAAAAACATCACAAAATGTTCCATAAAGTTTAACACAAGTTTTTTCTGACGTAATCTTCAAAGCAACAGTATATACGTTTACCTTTACCCAAATAATTAGTGATCAGGGAATAAAGGGCAATGACAGTATCGACTGTTCCAAATCCAGGACGGAAACCAAATGGTGCACTTGTCTACACATTGTTCTTTTCGCTCTAATGTAGCAATTAACCTTGTATTCAGCAACGAGGTGAAGAATTTCCTAACATGAGATATGCATCGCTAGTTGTTAGGGTTAGTAACGTCTTCTTTACGATGATACTTTAGACCAATACTGTATTTCAGAGAAATTTACGGAAGTAAGAATATTAATAAAAACTTTACCCAATATTGGAATAAGTACATTTTTTACAGCAATAAAATATTCGTTCATGATGCAGTTGAACCCAGTAGCTCTATCATACTTTAATTGTTTTAAGCTTTTTTAAGTCCTTGAGGTGGAAATCCAAAAGAAAGAGGAATATCTCAAGTCTCTGTCTATTGATGGAAGTCTCGAGCAAGTTGTTATTAATCTTGAGGTAGATGACGAACTATCAAACATTTTATCTTTTCAAAAAATTGGTTCAGTTTCGACAGAAAGAAAATCGCCATTATTTGTACTTAAGAATAAAACAGAGAGGCAGGCTCAAATATTAAGAACGCCAGTTGTTACACCAAGTTCTATTCATGATATAAACCCAACGCGACAACAAATAATAGCCGTTCCAGAGAAAATAACTGGTTGCGCAATGACCCCGTCAGGTAAATTCATCTTTGTGAACTGCTACGAGCATCAATTGATCATTCTAACAAAAGATGGAAAATCGGATAGTGTAATTAATATACCAACACAATATCCAGTGGGTGTAGCATGCATCTACGACTTAAGCGTAGCAGTTTCATTTCATAGTGCATCAGATATTCAGATCATCAATATTACATCCAAGAAAGTTGTAAAAACCATCAACACATTGAATATATGCGGTGGTATAATCCATCAAGACAACAACATTTTATACTGCGAGAACTTCATCGGTGTTAGAGTGGTGAAATTGCCAAACACAGATAATGTTCTTTTAGTCGACGACAAGGAAATAAATTATTGGAGCTATATAACAACATATATGGATTTCTTATATTATACTAAACACAATACAGTAAGCTGTTATTCCATAACAGGTAAGAAACTATGGGACTTCAAAGATGAATCAGTGTTGATAAGTTCCTGCGGTGTGACCGCTGATAAACATTCAAATATTTATGTCGCAGATTATGAAAATAGTAGTATAGTCGTAATTTCACCAGATGGGAAAAGGGGAAGGCGTATACTTGGTGAGGTACATGGAATCATCAAACCCTCTGGTATTTTTATTAACAACGAAAACGACACTCTTTTGGTCTCCAATTATAATGAAACTGCTGTTTTGTATAAGCTGACCTTTTAAATATTGTGGGTGTTTTTTTTTTAAAGAAAAATGAAAACAACTAGTTCGTGCTGTAGTGTGGTATATGTTTGTTATTGGTGAGTGTTAATTCAACAAGAACTAAACACAACTCCAAATATTTGTTATTGGAATTTATTTTATCATAAAGTTCACTTGTCACTGTCTTTTCATTTTTTGTCCATACTTACCCAAACCGTTCTTTTTATTTATGACATCTGAAATGAAACAAATTGACCCCCTTCCACAATTTTTTTTCACATCCCCCTTTCCCTTATTCCAAAACTGATCTCAATTCAAATGTCTAATGAAGCTTGCACCAATTACTACTCATTTAAATACATATCAAAATGTAAAAAAGTGCTTGTTATCACTGAATAGTAAACATTATTTTAATTTATCAGTTGGTAGTAAAAGTGAATATATATTGTATATTGTATAAAACAATGATTTAAGTTGATTCAACTACTATTCTAGACAAAGAACGATAACTCAAATTGAAAATTTCTTTCTATTGCACAATATTGTGCAATTAGATATTTCTTGCTATTGCGCAATACTGTGCAATTGAAATTGAAGATTTGCTTGCTATTTCGCAATACTGTGCAATTGGAATTTTATTGCTATTGCACTTAACTGTGCTATTGGACGATTTCTTGCTATTGCTGAATAATGTGCAATTGAAAATTTCTTGCTATTGCACAATACTTAATATAATTATTTTGGATCATGATTTGGACCTTAAAAAAAATCTTAGTACATGTTTAGATTCAGAATACCAAAGAAGCCCAATAACTCAATTTTTGTTAATAACTCCCAAAATCAATCCCAACCTCCATTTTATGGACATAAACCCTGTGTTTAAATTTCATAGATTTCTATTTACTTATACTAAAGTTATGGTGCGAAAACCAAGAAAAATGCTTTTTTGGGCCCCTTTTTGGACCCTAATTCCTAAACAGTTGAAACCAAAACTCCCAAAATCAATCTCAACCTTTCTTTTGTAGTCATGAACCTGTTGTCAAAATTTCATAGATTTCTATTAACTTAAACTAAAGTCATAGTGCGAAAACAAGAAAATGCTTATTTGTGCCCTTTTTTGGCCCCTTATTCCTAAAATGTTGGGACCAAAACTTCCAAAATCAATCCCAACCTTCCTTTCTATTCACTTTTACTAAAGTTAGAGTGCGAAAACTAATAGTATTTGGACGACGACGCCGCAGACGACGATGCCAACGTGATACCTATATACGACCAATTATATTCCATTTTTGCGGTCGTATAAAAAGTTCAAAAAATAGAGAAACAGGTACTTTGAAGCTTTTTTCATGTCGATCAACTACGGTTAAATATGCTTTACCATGCATACTGAAATGCTTATCCATTGTAAAAGTGTTTTTTAGCATCGAGCATGTCTTTCTGCAATGTCAAAATATAATTATCGACATGATGTATGCCAATTAGTGTTCAAACCGAAATAACAGTATATACTAGAACACACACGTGATATCATGGGTCCGTGACTGAGTAAAAGTATATAACTATGCGCAAGTCTTATTTTAGTATTAGTATTAGCATCTGATAAAGTCATGCCGATTATAAGATACACAGTTTTTCTCTGCTTTCAAGTCTTTCTGTTTGAACCCGTCGAACTGTAACTTATCAATTATTGGTATTATAAATTATTTGGAAAACAAAAGGTCCTGGAATGGAGTATTTTTTAATCAACAGCATTGTCCTATATAAGTTATAAAATAAATTGCGCTGTTTTACGTCATGCTCACTAACAAACCTATACGCCTTATTTTTAGTCCAGATTTTTAGTATTCGTATTGTTATCTCAGTAAGTCTTACTGATTAAAATACTACAATAGGTAACAATTTGACAATTTAATAATGTCAACCCTGTGCTTATGATCCGTGTATATAGCATATTAATCCTGAATACACCGTTTGGTGGTGCGCCTGTCAGATGCGGAACGTACAGATAAGGTAATAGGTAACAGGTGAATATACTATTGGTATCGATATCGGACTCGACCCGGAACTTCTTAATTATTGACAATATTAATTACGTGGAAAACAAAAGGGCCTGGAGTGGTGTAATTTTTAATCTACACATTTGTACTATATTAGTTATATATAAAGTTGAATTCTGTGATTCGTCGCATTTACGTGATGACGGCTGACAAATTGGACCTCGTAGTTTTAGTATTATAGATATATAGTTTTGTGTTAATCTATCAGAATAATAGTGCAGCAACTCCTGTTTCCTACTTATTACATACTAGTAAGTGATCTTTTCATATTTTAAATGAATAAAATACAACGAACAAAGTATGAGACAGTACAAAAAAAAATGAAATTTGATTTATCATAAGACAAGACAAACGCATTTTTTTATACAATCATACAGAGCGAAATCCACAGGAAGATAGAGAACTGTTACATACTTTATATCATAACTCTGGAACACTGCATGCAATCAATTTGTCAAGTTCAGGTCAACTAATTGTAAACTTCGTTGACTTCTAGTTATTTTTTAATTTAAATTCAGGTCTCATTTAAATATAGATTATTCATAAGAAGAACAAAAATGTCGACATCAATATTATTTAGAGACACATTAGCAAGGTTTAGTTTTCCAGTTTCCATAGATGGTTATGTCTTGGTCTTTTGAAAATAAAGGAAAACACTAGTTTGCCGAGTTTAAAATCTCAAACATTCATTACGATACACACATGCAAGTAAAAAACACGACTAAACCAGTTGGGAATCATATGAATACAAGTATCTGATCTAGACAGGGTGTGCTGATAGGTTAAATGTCACATTCTATACATGCATCACACATAAAATTAAGAATGGAAATGGGTAATGTGTCAAAGAGACAACAACCCGACCATAGAAAAAAAAGCAGAAGGTCACCAACAGGTCTTCAATGTAGCGAGAAATTCCCGCACCAGCAGGAGGCGTCCTTCAGCTGGCCCTTAATCATATATATACTTGTTCAGTGATAATGAACGCCATACTAATTTCCAAATTGCACACAAGAAACTAAAAATTAAAACAATACAAGACTAACAAAGGCCAGAGGTTCCTGACTTGGGCCAGGCCTAAAAATGCGGCGGGGTTAAACATGTTTGTGAGATTTCAACCCTCCCCTAAACCTCTAGCCAATGTAGAAAAGTAGACGCATAACAATACGCACATTAAAATTCAGTTCAAGAGAAGTCCGAGTCCGATGTAAGAACATGTTACCAAAGATATAAATTATACATAAATAACAACAGACTACTAGCAGTTAACTGACATGCAAGCTCCAGACTTCAATTATACTGAGTGAAAGATTATGATGTCATCATATGAACATCAGGCACAAGCCTTCCCGTTAGGGGTTTAGTATCATACCATCATAACATATATGATAAGAACATAACCTGTGTCATGCCAACAACTGTTAATATTGAAATTCTACTTTTTGATAAATATTCCTAAAGTAATGAACTAGAGCAGTTTTCGCTCGGACACACACTCAACAATCTAGTATATTAAAAGAGCAAAAACCTGTGTCCACATTTCACAAAGGGAATAGAACGTAATCGGTAAATGAACACATCAGACAGTAACACGAGGATTATAGATGTTGGTTTGACGAGGGGACCATGGTTACATTCAAAATTAATCTATGCAGGCACTTGTGTAAAATATTTGAAAACCTTATCAATTACCAATTGTACATGTTTTTTGTCTATTTAAAACATTTCTTACTTCCAACTTTACAATTTTAAAAGTGAGTTAAAACAAAATTCTGTTGACTTAATGACATTGTGGCAACAAAGCTATTACTGCGCCCAGCCCTTGTTATCTTGACGAAACACCATTTATGTATCGATTGTCGAGCAATGGCTGTCTTTGTCGACTTCATCTCATGTTTTTACTTTTCTTATCTGAGCGTCACTGATGAGTCCTATGTAGACATAATGCGGCGAATCTGGCGTTTTAAATTATAATTTATACATTTGATATTTTTTTACACCACTGAGTCGATGCCACTACTGGTGGACGTTTCGTCCCCGAACATATCACAAGCCCAGTAGTCTGACATGAATATCAATTATATGATCATTTTTATAAATATCCTTTTACAAAACTTTGATTTTTGTTCGGAAAACAAAGAATTTTCTTATCCACAATTACCTTAGCCGTATTTGGCACAACTTTTTGGAATTTTGGGTCATCAATTATCTGTGACTTTGTTCTTGTTTTGCTTTATAACTATTATGATCTGAGCGTTACTGATGAGTCTAGTGAACACGCAACGCGTGATTGGCGTATTGATTTATAATACTGGAACCTTGGATAACTATAAACCGAGAACATAATGTATGGCGTTTATTTATTTTTATTCTCAGGACTTAAAAAATTATACCGAAATTATCAATTCATTCCTTATTTTTATTTACTAGCGCTTGGTCGATACCACTGCATGATATTACCTCAAACGTCAGTGATTCATGATTGGCATGAATTGTAAATGATAAAAATGATAGAGAAACTATGGTTCTAACTTTTTGTTGCAAAATTGACAGACGATTTTGAATATACTGTTAACAAAATTCGTCTATATCAGGCATATATTACCTTGGCTGTATTTGGCAAAACTTTTAGGAATTTTGTTCTCAATGCTCTTCAACTTCGTACTTTATTTTGCCCTTTTAACTTTTTTAAGATTCGAGCGTCACGGATGAGTGTCTATGATGAGTTTATTTACAACCACTGGGTCGATGCCACTGCTGGTGGAGATTTATTTCCCGGAGGGTATCACAAGCTCAGAAGTCAGCACTTTTGAGCAGACATGAGTTGTCATTGATACGGTTTTATTTATAAATTTACTATTTAAAAATTTTTGAACTTTTTGAAATACTAAGGCTTTTCTTAGCTGAATTTGGCAAAACTTTTAGGAAATTTGGTTCTCAATGCTCTTCAACTTCGTACTTTATTTGGCCTTTTTAATTAAATGGATTCGACCGTCACTGATGAGTCTTTTGCAGACGAAACGCGCGTCTGGCGTATATACTAAATTTAGTCCTGGTATCTATGATGAGTTTATTTATAAATCTCTTAACATTTCTACGCTTATAGTATTAAATGTTCTTATCGTTAATTAGTATCCTTTTTGCGGTTTTTTTCGCAAACATTTTGCAAAATAAGCAATTCAAGCGCATATGAACCTCTTTTGTGAGATTTCTACTTTAAATCTTTATTTTAGTTTAATCATTGTATTGGGGTTATTTCATTGTTTTAGATCGAGAATATATACAAAATATCTATACGATACCTTTTTTGCCTGTTGTTGCTTAAGTGTTTGAGAAGAGTGATCGTTTAACACATTTTAAACACTTTTCATTTACTCATAACTTTATCTTTAAATAAATTTATTAGCAGTATTGGTTTTGTTTCTTTAGTGGTTTTGGAAATGGAATTAGAATTTGTCTTCGTTGAGTACACGGAAACGAAGATAAATATTTTTTTCAGCATCAGCCTCGTTCTAAAACTGGATGTCGTATTGTGTGTACGTGTTATCATAAATCCCAGTAGATGGAAAGAAATAGTAGCACGAAGATTTATCATTAAATTACAATGAACTATTACGATGTGTGTCATCTGTAATTACATTAAATTTTATTGGTTACTGTATTTTGATGTATATTTATAATTATCTAAATAATAGTATATTTCTTACAAGAAAGAACCGATGTTAAACCATAAAGCAAGTAAAATAATTAACTGTATGCAGTAAAATGTCAAAAAAGAGGGACGAAAGATACCAGTGGGACAGTCAAACTCATTAATCGAATAAAAAACCTGACAACGCCTAGGCTAAAAATGAAAAACGACAAACCACACAGACATATGCATAATTTCCTCCACAGCAGAAGTGGCTCTATACAATATGCCAAGAACTGAAACAGACAAGTAGTTAACACATTAGAAGACTACTTTAAAGATATGTATATTTCACATGGAGGTGTGAGTGCATTTTCTAACACTTTATCGATACCTTCACTGTGAACTATCAGAATTGGAGTCAGTGATTCAGTACTGACATGATGTTAAACAGCTTTTCGAAAGCTACCATTGCTAAAATTTCAAATACAGGTATGACACATTGTATAAGTTCCTTCTAAAACAGCATTTTACAAATGCAAAGTTTTTTTAAAAATTTGTTGGAAAATGTTTGATAGGCTATACACATTTTGCAGGTGTTATTTTGAATTTCTAATCTGACCTCATGTGTGTCAGACATACGACAAAACAAACTTAACAATAGCGTATTTGCTTGCGCTAGTAATGGGTAGATAGCACTGCCGATAGACAATAAGAAGAGTAGTTTATAGTTCTGTAATGACAAGATATATCAAATTTTACAATGACCAGTTGATTATGTAAGAAACTGATAAAGTTTTTATTTTTATTGCATAACAGCTTTTTATAAAAATTTTATATACGTGAGAATATTTTCTGTGTTTCTGCCATAAAGAATCAGTCTCCATTTTCAGTTTGGTTTCATAAACGGAAAGAGTTTTAAAGTTTTTGGTAGCATATTATTTGTATACAATACGATTTCGAAATCCTATTTAATCCGCACTTACGAATATATTTGTTACATATCTGTTTGTTTTATAATAATTAGGATTATAACACAATGTTAAATGTTGTACCCCTATTTTGACATTTTTATCTGTTGTGTATTTTTATTTTGTTTACACAAAGTTGTCAATATAATGGAATGTTATGCGACTATTATACAAGTGAGAGGTTTAGATAGCTAAATACCATTTTCTAATATGACAGTTTTCATCCATTCTTTTGATATGTTTGAGATTTTGATTTTGCCGTTTGGTTTGGGACTTTTCGTTTTAATTTTTCCACGGGGTTTGGCATTTTCTAAATTAACTTTTTTTCTTTGAATAAAAAACAAGACACACACTGATTTCGTTTTTTGTTTCTCCGGTTTTTATTCTTTCAAATGATAAGTAAAAAAAAGAATACTTTTAGCAGATGAAAAAACCTTGAATTGGAAAACATATTTACAGCTTTTTCCCCTAGAGAAACTAATATTGTGTTCAATATTATGACCTTATTATGACAGCATTGGCAAATAGGTATGGCCCTGCCTGTCCTTATGATTACCACGTCTCGGGAACTTTCTTAATTGTAGTTTTTAGTCATATATGTACGTGTTTTGTCTTTCAATGCATTTGATGCGTACTTCATATCTATATATGCTAGTTAACGTTTTATTTATTCATGTATCTTGCGCTGTTAAAGGAACGGCAGGAGGGAAAACAGTTATATATATATGTTTCTAAATCCGAATTTTGTTCAACTTTATGTTTAAACAAAAACTAGTATTTAAATTTTATTCGTGATCTCCAATATACAATGGGAGTATCCTTGTTAAACCCACAAACCACACAAAGTCACACAACAATTTCAGTATCAAAGAGTATAGTTTAGCTTATCTTTTTCAGGTTTTGTACTTCGACAATTTAAGCATGTCCATCATCCTGAAGACGTAAGAAGGTTGCAAAAACTGTATCTGAGTGTGATGCATTACTTATTGCAATGCAATATGTTTACAATATAACTTTGTATTTGTGCGGTAGGTATAATACTGTTGTTAATAGAAAATTATTGATTTATGAAATAGAAATTACAATGTATATACATGTATCTGTGTTCACTGGCAATAGTAATTATTTTTTTCAATTTGCAAAGCTCAAAATTGTTCCTGAATGACGCTGTGTTTTTTTTAACAGACTACAGTTTCTTTGAAATAATTAAGTTGTCAAACAAATTATCAGTCTAATTGACAATTTAAGCAACATATTTCCTCAACTGTCTGAAAACTGGACCTATTAGTTTTCTTGAATGTCGTTGATTCTTTGATATCCATCTATCTTCTGGCTGATTTAATGGAATTCATAAAAAAAACTGAAGGCCAAGAAAAAACGTTAATTTCCGAGTCGAGGATGTGTGATTAACACATAGCTCAGCACTTTTTTCCTTTTAAAGAAATAAATTACCGAGGATTCAGGTGATGAACTCTAGTCGACTGTTTTATTACTGTTCATTTGCGATAGAAATATCCACTCTTTAAACGTAAGAAAAGTACATGCGTATCAATCGAAACCGTCAATATGCCTTCAAAATATTTAGCACCATTACTCCAATCGGACATAATAAGTAAATATCAAATCAGAAACAAATGGTGCGAAATCGTAGTTTTGATATTTTGGAAAGTCAATATAAGGTCAACGGAGTTTTTCACCATTATAATCTACGAATGAGGTACACCTAATTACACATGTTACAGGCATTAATACCACATTTTTGTGTAACCATTAAAGGATAACTATAAGAACCTCATTTGGTTTGCTATTTCTATACAAAGATATTAACAATTATTATTCATGTTATTTTTATCAATATATAAATATTAAATGCATAAAAATTTGTATCTATAATCTAATCCAGTTGCCGATTATGTTTCGTTTTGATAATTTGTTTATTTATTATTACAGGGTGTGACTGGTATTGTTTTCTGAAAAACCCTGCGTCTACATCTCAGTCCACTGTTATCAGTTAAACGCATCAATAAATTCTAGAAGGAAAATTGCATGTACACCAAACGAACGTTTAACGACTTTTAAAAAATATACAATGACTGGATGAACATGTATCGCATAAGTGACATATAGCAGTTGATATAATATCATTTGTAGTCAATCTATTTATAGAAAATTAACTTGTTGAGCTGGGACAGGGGTCCAGTGGATCCGTAAATATCCAAAGCTTACTATCCCATGCAAAACGGAAGCCGATGGCAAATTCCCGACAAACTAGAACAGCTGATCTGTTGAAATAATTATTATAAACCAACCGAATGTGACCCTTACAAATAATTAGAAAAATATAAAGACTACAGTTATAGTTTTTTTGTTTTGTTTTGAGCGTATCAATCAATCAAAACTGACACACAAGTATGCGATATAACAACACTAAAGCATAATTAAACGATGAAATAATTATGGACTTTGCTCTTGTTTAAACCAGGCCTGTTTTTACCAAATTCGGAATATTGGTAGAATTCGATCTCTTATTTCTGTTGAAGCCTGTAAAACACTAGTATGCTCCCTAGTAACATCAAGGCTGGACTATGGCAATGCATTGTTGTACGGTACTAACACCAACATTATCAGTAAATTGCAGCGGGTACAAAACACAGCAGCACGTTTGATAACACGAAAAAGGAAATTTGACTCAATTACACCTGTTTTAATTTCGTTACACTGGCTACCCATACATTACCGTTGCAAATACAAACTTATTTTATATGTGTACAAAGCACAGCATGGCAAGGCTCCGAGTTACCTTCAAAATTTAATTACGCCATACAAGCCAAGTAGATCCCTCAGGTCGGAAAATAGTATGCTCCTTCATCCTCCAAATGACATTCGAACGAAAAGCTACGGTGAGAGGCGTTTTGACAAGGCTGCGCCTACACTCTGGAACAATTTGTCACCGTCTTTACGGAGTGTAAATTCCTTAGATGTTTTTAAAAAGCAACTCAAGACTCATTTATTTCGGACTGCCTTTAAGGATTTCTTGTAGTTTTTATATATTTTTAATTGACTGCATTAGTTTTAGACAGTTTTATATATTTTAGAGTACATGCATTTTTATTTCTTCTATAAGTATCTTATAAATTTTTATTTGCTTGTTTAATTCTTTTAAGATAGTGCTTTGTAATCTATGATTTATGTATTTTTGTATTTTATATATTTTTTAATGTGAAGCGCTTAGAGTAATTTTTGTCATTATATAATGCGCTCTATAAATATTGTATTTATTATTAATGCTTTGGATGAATAAGATAGTGTATGAAAGGAGATCTAAATCATGAATCTTTTTTGCAAGTCCAAAACGATATCAGTTTGAAGCATTTGTCCCTTTAAGTTCTTAATTAAAACGGAAATCCGGCTGTTCGTTACATTGTACAGTTCAAATAGTAATCCAGACAAATAATTCAGTGATTGGCATCGGTGCAGAACAACTAACAATACCGATCCTGTTAAAGTGATTCCATTTGTGTATAAACTATGCATTTTCATCCGGTTCAAGAATATAAACTAATATTTTACATGATTTTATACAAAAGAATCTTAGACTTTTCTGTCACTTTCTAATTGAGATGCATATGTATGTTACCACAATCACTTATTTTTTCTTTATACATGCATCTTTTTAGCAGTACACTTGGTACAATCAAAAACCTGATAACAAATTGTTCAAAAATAGTGGAATTATTTACTTTTGGAGTGTTAAGAACTCGTTGGAAGTACATGATAAATTGCATGCTTATATTGGTGATTTTGAATCTCTTCAAAGTTTTGATTTTTCTACAATGTATACCACATTGCCTCACATTGTCATCGTGAAAAAAATTCACCCATCTAATTAAATGGGCATTTAAAAAGTCAGAATGTGAATATAAAAACTCTTTTATGTCATATTTAAGTAGCAAAAAACAAAAAAATATGTCAATTGGACATGCTTTGATACTATAAATGTATGCCCTTGATTTTTTACTAGATAACATTTTTGTTCGCTTTGGAGATTCCGTATATCGTCAGGTTGTCGGAATTCCAATGGGGACTAATTGTGCACCACTTATTGCGGACCTATTTTTGTATTGCTATGAGTTACAAGTTATGACTAAAATCAGCAAAGATCCATCGAAACAACATCTCATAAAACAAATTTGATGATACTTTTAGATATTTGGATGATATTTTGGCTCTCAATAATGACCACTTCATTATGTATACTAAAGAAATTTATCCTGTTGAACTTACTTTAAATAAAAATAATACTAACAATGACCACTGCCCTTTCCTCGATCTTGATATCTATATGACTAACGGAAAGCTTAATACTAAAATTTATGATAAAAGAGATAATTTTTCATTTCCTATCTTGAATTATTAATTTTTAGATGGTGACGTTCCCTTGTCACCATCTTACGGTGTTTATATACATCAAGTTGTACGATTTGCTCGTGTATGTAACAATGTTTTTGATTTTAACGAGGGAAATTTATGTATTACTGAAAAATTATTACACCAGGGTTTTCGATATCATAAACTAGTCAAAACATTTACTAAATTTTATCATCGGTATAAGGACATCATTCGTAAATACAGCTCAACATGCAGACTTCCTTTACGTTCAGGTATTTCACATCCAATTTTTTATGGAAATATTCTTTATAAAGCACAAAAATGTCAGAATTCACCTCAGAAACTCACAAAATCTTTAAATAGACTTATCAAGAAGGGATATAGTTACGATACTGTTGTCAGGTCATTAAAGATTGCATATTTTGGCGTAAATATTGATTCACTTATAGGGTCTTTGCATCGGAACTAAACACGTTTATTCAAAAACCAGTTGTTGGTATGACACGGGTTATGTTCTTCTCATATATGGTATGATGGTATGATACTAAACCCCTAACGGGAAGGATTGTGCCTGATATTCATATGATGAAATCATAATCTTTCAATCAGTTTAATTGGAGTCTGGAGCTGGCATGTCAGTTAACTGCTAGTAGTCTGTTGTTATTTATGTATTATTGCCATTTTAATTATTTTCGTGGTTTCATCTTCTGACATCAGACTCGGACTTCTCTTGAATTGAATTTTAAATGTGCGTATTGTTATGCATTTACTTTTCTACATTGGCTAGAGGTATAGTGGGAGGATTGAGATCTCATAAACATGTTTAACCCCGCCGCATTTGTGCGCCTGTCCCAAGTCAGGAGGCTCTGGCCTTTGTTAGTCTTGTATTTTTTTTTTAGTTTCTTGTGTACAATTTGGAAATTAGTATGGCGTTCATTTTCACTGGACTAGTATACATTTGTTTAGGGGCCAGCTGAAGGACGCCTCCGGGTGCGGGAATTTCTCGCTACATTGAAGACCTGTTGGTGACCTTCTGCTGTTGTTTTTTTTCTATGGTTGGGTTGTTGTCTCTTTGACACATTCCCCATTTACCTTCTCAATTTTATCTACCATCAATCCAGCATTTGATAAATAAAATCCTAACAGCAAGTTTTCTCTCGCAACGATGTCATTCAAAGTTTTATTTAGCCTTCTATTAGACGTTCCATTGAACAGATAGTAGTTACTCAATTTTTAATTTCCGAATGGCGAATCCTGACTGGTGAGTCATAAATATGAAGAGTTCAACTAAAGTAGAAACAAGAAAAGAAGTAACTAGGCTATTTGTCGATTTTTAAATGTTTTTTTTTAAATATTAGCAGCAGACCTTTAATTCGTTAAAGTTTTGATAGAATAAACTATTCAGTTTATTTCTATTTCAAAAAACAACGGCAGACATGATCTGTGTTCGCTACCGGTTAATAAGTTAAATAAAATTTTGGAGGATTGCAGCACTTCCCCATTTCCATTCTCAATTTTAGTTGTAGCTGTACTATTCAAAAGAACAGTCATAGTTGATTGAAGATGAACATATACTAGATGCAAATATGAAACCACAAGGTAAAATTTTTCATGTTAGTTTTGTAATTTAAGAAAACAATGTCATAGTTAGAACCTTGTAGTTTCTAGAACCATTATCTACAAAAGAAAAAGGGTGTCTCAGAGACCGGTTATAATGTAAAGATCTGATTTTACACCTACTCAAACAATATCTACTTGGATGTGGTGGGAATGTTTACACTAATTACAGATTTATGAGAGAATGAAATACGAAAGCAATACATCGAGACAAGCTTTTGTAGCTCCTGTTGTGTTGACTAAGATTTCGTTAAAATTTCCTGAATAGTTATACAGATGATAGATCTATAGCTAAATTCATTTAAGTGAACAGACCAAGATTTTGTCATTAATTGCATAATAATTGATTACACAATGCTTGCAAAACAAAATTTTTTGATTCATTTAAAAGAATAAGTTTGTATCTATCTTTATATACCTCTTCTTAATTAATGTATGTATATGCTGTATATAAGATAGTAACAACATTTCAAAGGTTGGTGAAAGAAGTTAAATTAATGTTTGTATTGTGCTACCTTAAAAAAACAAACCAACAAAGTTAAAACTACGAATGATCTTACAACTTGAGATGAACTCTGATGCAACAGATTAATACACATTTCTATTATATTTCTCCATATATCTGTCTACTCACTATTTTAGATCAGACGGAAAGAAAGCGGCTATGACAAAATAAACCACAAAACTACTAGTAATTTAATCTAAAAATAAGTGAACTTCTAATTAGTCCTCTGTGCAAGTATGTGCCAACTTGGTCATTTGATCTAAGGAATATAAAGAAGATAAGTACTTTTCATTGCTTTAGTAAGTTCCCTTTGGTGCGCTAGACGAACGTTTCATTTAGGCATTATTAATGCACATCGTAAATAGCTTATCGTCGATGAGTAGAAGTAACTTATCCTGACTCTATATAAAATATTGTCATACTTTGGCAAACTGTTTGCTCTTTTCTTATCCGTATTTCATTAAGTGCCGTGAACAATTTAATGTAAGTACGTTGTTTAAGCTTGACACCATGGATATACTCATTTGATTGCAAAATTATTTTCGTGATATTCTGAGTACCAATGTTGGTAGAAAACAAAGTGATTTCCATCAAGAAACTTGGTTGAGTGCAAAGTTTTAATCTATATTCGTGCATTTTGAACTGATGCGTCAAAATAGACTTCTTCGGATATTTCGAAATGTTGATGTTGACTTGGACGATGTTCTGCTTGGACTGACATTTGGTATGAAACAATAGTTACGTGTGAAAAAAGTTATTTAATCGCTTAAAAACATCATCAAAGAAACATGACTAAAGTATGGAAGTTTTATCTACATATCATACGAATCATTAGGGGCTTTTAAATTAAAATGAGAAGACTAATACTCATGAAAAGGGAGAGAGCATTTAGAACCGTTTTTTTCCAAAAGATATTATTATAATTTGTCAAGTGCGGTCTGAAATAGAACACTGAACGCAATTAAAGTTTGTTACTTTTTTGTATCTAAAATTTGAAACCTTTGAAGATGCTAAATAGGAATCATATCTGACAATTTTTAAAATTTTATCTTTAAAATAACTGATCTTATTTTCTTTGTGATTCGATTATTCACATCAAATTAAATTGTACTTCCTGTTGAGTGTTTCATTTCTAAAACTTGTATTGGTGTCAGCAAAACTTTAGATAGAATTACTAGAAGAAACCTGACAATCTTTGGTAAATTGGTATCCTACTCCATTCCTTGTAATCAAATTTATCTTTTTGAACAAGTTTAGTATTTAACATGTTAAGGTTCATTTTCACTCTTTAAGAACTCGTGGACGTAATTAGGAAAAAATGTGGTTCGATAAGAATATTAGTGGTGACTCGCTTTTTATTCATTTTGGGTTTTCCAACTTCCTTTTTTTATTTTGTACTGAATTTGTCTTCCATTGCTCTTTTGTTTGAAATGTTGCTTTTGTTTAACACCAAGTCGAAAAGATGTTTGATGTATTATATTTAACAGTTATTGCGCCTTAGAAACTCGTTCTGTTCAACCAAATATTTTTTTCAAATGAGAGTATATAGTTGTTGTTTTCAGTTAATGAGACTTCTTTTCAGAAACGTTAAAATATATTGCGTACATTTTGATTCAAATGTATTTAACTTCAGTTTAAGTTTGACCTATCCAATAGCCTGTTCAAAGAGTTTTTTCTCTTCTTAAAATTCTTGACAAGGTTTGTGTCTCTTTTATAAAGAGTTGATTACAGGGGGTTTTAATTGAGGAAAACAGCATATAATCAACTCAGACTATTACTGCAATACAGGTTGATTGGATTTTATTAACCTTTGTAAAAACAAGAGATTGTTTAATTTAAGGTAAAATACCTTTCTAAAGAACACAATAAATCAACAGGACGAATGGCAGAGCAAAAGTGTACTTTAAAACTGTTTAATAAAGGTGGAGGTATCGGTAAGCATAGTGTATATTGTACAATGGGAACGACCACGTAGGTATATTTCTAGAAGTTACGTTGTTCAGTTATTCTACAAAAGGAATTTACATACATAATCTCATCATATATAACAGATCATACCAGATTAAACACCTTGATAATCCTCTTTTGTTATTGTTATATGTTTGTACGCATCTGGCGTATTACATTATAATCATGGTACCTTTGACAACTTTTGTAATAATATTTCCAGATTTTTGTTATGACATTTTAACAGCATATTAATCTCAAAAATATAAAATATGAAACATCATAGAAATTAAAGTACTCATCTGAAAAAGAGAGACTTTCCTCTTTATGAAAAAAATGTTACTAAAGATAGATAATAAATTGCAAACTTGACAGTATACTTATGTTATCAATGAAACGTGTTTATGTATATTGAGCTATTTATTGGACCAAGATGCCTTTTACTTTCCCAATTCATACTTGTATAGATCAGAAAAATCACCATATTCTGATACCATATAATTTGTTCCTTTTGATTTCCTGTCTAGCCGTAAATGACCTTAATAATAGGGTAATATAAGAAAAAGATATTCTTGTCAAACATTACAATAATGTCTATATTATTTCCATACACATCCTTAATAATAACGTAATTATAAATAGTACTAGCTCAACCCTTCTTCTTGTTTTCAATTTAGTTTAAAGTTTAGCAATCCACAAAGTGCATCAGTATTTTTCTATTAACACACATAATTATCAAAGCTCCATACGAATAAATAGTTATCGTAACATCAAACCAAAACTACTTTCACATGAAGGGATATTTTGAAAAGGAACAAAACCGAACTCAAACTAAATTCCAAAATGGGAAGTGTATAAAAACAGAAAAAAACTAAACGTTTTCATCCAAAAGAATGGATGACAAACAACTGTCATATTCTTGACTTGGTTGAGAGCCTGACAAGAGAAAAAACTTGGTAGGAATACACAGTCCGTATGCTCGTTATCTTCCATCTTTTGTAAACAATGTTTTACCCTCAATTTTGGTTGCAAAGGAATAAAAAAATTGTCTAGTTTTTTTCAACGTTTTTTTCATATATTAAAACACCTACTTATGTTTTAATTGTGAAATGTATAATTTGTTATTCCAAAGTTATAATCGCCTCTAAATTATAATGAGAGGTACGTATTTACGAATATTTCAAAATGGTCTATCAGTCGTCATCAATTAAAACAAACGTTAACACTATAAACACATGTGTTCCCTTGCATTAGTTAGTTGACAATTACCTTTCTATAAAATTGAAAATGGAAATGGGAAATGTGTCAAAGAGGCAACAACCACGAACATAGAGCAGACAAAAGCCGAAGGCCACTAATGGGACTTGAAGGAAGCGAGAAACTCCAGCAAACGGAGTCGTCCTTCATCGTCAGACTTTAAAAAGACGTGTTATTAGAGAAAAGCGTTAATAAAACTCAGACAATTTTCACATCAAACCTATGAAAATACTTCTAGTCAAACTTTTTTTACCAGTACAAACGTTCCCATGTTGTAAAGACAAAAACAATTAAAACCAAGGAGTAAACAAAAACTCACAAAACCAAGGGACATTTACATCAACAAATAATAAATAAGAAACAACACGAACTCAACCAAACAATTTAAGCTATACCAAGCAAAACGTTGGTATAACGTTGCACGTATGTGTATTCATTACTTTAAGTTTGAACTTGAAATATCTAAAATGTGAAATATAAAGCACACAATACACTACCAATAAGAGGGTAAAGCAATTCTTTGATTCTTCATTCAGTGACCCGTACCTATAAAGTTAAATCCTTTTATAATCATAATAAAATTATATAGAATTGTAATGATCTGAATGCTTGACCATTTCTCTGTCTTTTCAAAGCATATATATTACTGCTACTTACTTTCATAACATAACCAGATTGTTTATGTTATTTGTTTTGTTTTACAACTAATAACAATCTCAAAAATGTAAACAAGAAGAGTGTATTGGTATAATGTACATGTAATCATTACTGGATATATCACCAAAATCCTAATATACTGGTCTCATTAACTACAAGACCTTCAGTTATCTGTTTTTTTAAAAGAATTATGGTTCAAAAGTTTGTATACAGTTTGTCATTCGTACCAAATGAACGCAATTTTTAAATCACCATGCGATTATTCCCCGGGCAGGCCCTTACTGCAGATTTATTAATTGTTGGTTGCTTAATATCCAGCATAAATGAAGAAGATTCAGTCAAAACAATATAATGATTCAATAATTGTTCATAATAGAAAACCAAGGGGTAAAGTTATTATTGTTGTTTATTTGAAATGTCTAACATACTAAACATTAAAGTTCATCAAAGTTTTGCCACAGCATCGATGAGGTCTATACCACATATTGTTTTGTTAGGAGGATCAGAATGGTCATTATCATATATATTATTTATTTTAACTTCAACCTGAATATAACATTATTTAACGCAAAAGTGGTATACGTTAAATCGGAACAGATCACATAACAGATGCAAATTTTAACTTCCAATTTAGTGGAGATCGGGAAATATGAAGGACATGGAAAGGAAAAGACAACGAATATCAAGAAATTTAGCAAAGTCCAAACAATTTTTTGTCAATTATAATTTGACACCCAGTTGTTTTCATTGTTTCGTTCAATGGTAGTAACTACAAGCAAGATAGATAAACATACAATCAAGTATCTCATTATTCCTTTCACATTGCTATAAATGCGGACGTCCATTCACCTATTCATTATTACGCCTTATTCAGAATACTTACAAACTTGTTACGAAATATACTCTTTCAACGAAATTGGAATCAGTTCTGAAAATAGAAAATATCATTGTCTTCTAAAGTAGTATGACATTTAAAGCTTGTTTTTTTGTTGTTATGTTTATAGTATCTGTCAGGTAATTACATTGTCTGTTAGGATTGTATTGGTAATGAACTGAAATTTTTAGGGAAACAGGGTGATTAATTAAATACCTGAATTGGACAGTGGGAGGCATATACAATAAGAATATAATTGGTTTATATTTGAAGGTTTGGACTTGTATCAAATACACGAATAATATAAAAAATATGAATAGAAGTAGTTTTTCAAAATTACGATACAATTTGATAAATGGCGTAGATGATATACTGAGCTCTTTGTATTACAAGCATAACTTTGCCAAAAAAAGTAAAATACCCAAAATACCGAATTCTAAGGATAATTGCAAATGGAATGTACCTTAACAGAGATCAAAATCAGGAAATAAACAACACGAATGTAAAAGAAATGTCAAATGTCCACCATGGTACAGATATTTCCTGATTTGGAAAATGTGGATTAAACATGGTTGTATAGATTCTGTAGCTAAACATGTCACAGTCGCATACAATTGTAATTTATTACAATACAATAACGCAGTTTTCGTCTTTTTATTTTGTCACAATATCGGTGCAAGTCTTTTAAAACTGCGAATGGATAGACAGATATATACAGATTTATTAAATAAATATTAAAAGAGGGACGAAAGATACCAAAGGGATAGTCAAACTCGTAAATCAAAAACAAACTGACAACGCCATGGCTAAAAAATGAAAAAGACAAACAGAAAAACAATAGTACACATGACACAACATAGAAAACTAAAGAATAAACAACACGAACCCCACCAAAAACTAGGGGTGATCTCAGGTGCTCCGGAAGGGTAAGCAGATCCTGCTCCACATGCGGCACCCGTCGTGTTGCTTATGTGATTACAAATCCGGTAAATAGTCTAATTCTGTAGGTCAAATTCATGAAAGGGAAGGGGATTGTAGTTACGACGTAAGGAACATATCCGATATCATTTGTGAAAGGGTTATTCCATAACGGTCAACCAACTCGTGATGGCGTCCGTAAAATTTACGAAGGGATGATATCAACTTCACCATTTGGAACTCTTGGTTTAATAGCTTCCTTGTGAGCAGTAACCCTCTATCAGGAAAATCATGATAGGAAATGCAAGCACGGGAATATCGTATCAATTGGGAGATATATACCCCGTATGCAGGTGCTGCTGGAATGTTGCTACTTAGAAATGGAAAGTTCACAATTGGAAAGCTGAAATCATCTCTTTTCTCGTAAAGTTGTGTCTTCAACCGACCCTCATTGTCAATTTCTAGATGTAAGTCAAGATATGAAGTCGACTTAACTGTATCTGTAGTATATTTTATCTCCAATTCGATGGGATAGATGCTCAGGGAATATTAACCAGTCTGAATTAAGAATATAACGAAAAAACATCTGGTGCAACAAAATTGGTACCGTTGATTTTATTACTACCACTGGGTCGATGCCTCTGCTGGTGGACTATTAGTCCCCGAGGGTATCACCAGCCCAGTAGCCAGTACTTCGGTACTGGCATGAACATACGGATTTTTTGTGTTATTAAAATTTGCTGTTACAAAATATTAAAAATTATTATAAATTAAGGAATGTATCTCCCTCGTGCAAAGCTCTGATTCCTTTCACGAATTTGGCTATACTTTTTTGACCTTTTGGATTATAGCTCTTCATCTTTTATATAAGCTTTGGATTTCAAATATTTTGGCCACGAGCATCACTGAAGAGACATGTATTGTCGAAATGCGCATCTGGTGCAACAAGATTGGTACCGTTGATTTTATTACTACCACTGGGTCGATGCCTCTGCTGGTGGACTATAAGTCCCCGAGGGTATCACCAGCCCAGTAGCCAGTACTTCGGTACTGGCATGAACATACGGATTTTTTGTGTTATTAAAATTTGCTGTTACAAAATATTAAAAACTATTATAAATTAAGGAATGTATCTCCCTCGTGCAAAGCTCTGATTCCTTTCACGAATTTGGCTATACTTTTTTGACCTTTTGGATTATAGCTCTTCATCTTTTATATAAGCTTTGGATTTCAAATATTTTGGCCACGAGCATCACTGAAGAGACATGTATTGTCGAAATGCGCATCTGGTGCAACAAAATTGGTACCGTTGATTTTACTAATAAGTTTTATCTAGTGTTTTTTGTAGAAATTCACATCTCAGACAGAACAATTGTACCGTTAATAATTTTTCTATTGAAAAGAAAAACCTGATTGAATTGTTATTCGACGACCAGAAAGATATATTTTAGCAATACCAACTTTTTAAAATTTAATTCTAGTATGGACTGTTACCATTCTGTTGTATTTGTACTTCTTTAATAACATAATAGCTATAATAAATAATAACAAATGATATCGTATTTCTTGTTACGTTTTTTTGTACAAGGAACAAATTTCCGGTAAAAGTATTATATTCAATTTGACAGAACCGTAATTAATAAATAATAACTTTGTTGTGTTGAATTTTAAATTATGTTTGTGACTATTGCATTAATGATCTAGTATTTTCATTTCTCAATAAAAAACGTTTCATAATTGATGTCATTTTATACAAGCTTTTCCTGTAATGAAACCTGATACGACTGGTTTATTGGTATTTTAATTGAAAAATTATCATAGCATATCATAACAACAAAGAACATTTAAGACTTAAATAACAGTGCCAAGATACACTTTATGTTTATTCTGCTGTTATTTTTGCATATGAATTATGACAGAGAGTCAAACTTTCGTAAAACTAAGGAAGTGCAAAGTCACCAAAAATATTCAACTTTTATTTTGTAATAATATAACGCCTTCTATACTCTATTCCAATAACAAGGTAAACGTCAACAATTATTCATTCTTATACAAAACGAATTCATTGGGTTGTGATCACCTATTAAGTCATTTTCCGATTTAGTCAGGAAAAAAAATGAAACGCATGTACAGATAAAAACAATCAAAACCAAAGAGTAAACAAAGACTCACAAAATCAAAGGACATTTACATCAACAGTTATACATAATAATTAAGAAGCAACACGAACCTGACTAAAAACCGGGAGTGAAATAAGGTGCTCCAGAAGGGTAAGCATTTCCTACACCGTATACGACACCCGTCGTGTTATTTTGATGTTTCATAATCTGTTTTGATGTTCTGCTGTTACATCATTGCTCCAGGTAAGAGGAAGATTAAGCGCTCATACACTTATTACCCCCTTCCACATACACACATATTAATAATTGGTCTGTCCTAAGTCAGGATTCTGTAGTGCAGTGGTTGTTATTGGTTTAGGTCTATCATAATATAAGGTTTCAAATGGTTTTGATCATAAATCAGGGCGTTTGCTTTCCTCAATTTTTTTTGTATACTTTTTTTGACTTTGATGGATTGTTGTCTTACTTGCAACTATACTTAATCTCCTTATTGTATATGTACACTGAGACAAAGACATTCCTTAAGTTATACTTATTGTTTTGTTTTTTTGAAATTATATATTTTTTGGCTACTTTGAAATAGTTAAGGGTCGAATAAAAATACTAGGCATTGGATGGCACGTCAATACGAAATTCAGTCGTAATTAATGGTTGCTTGTACCGTGTACGAAAAGTTCTATATTGCGAAAAAAAGTGACTGAGCTCTGCTTACAGAGGAATAAGATAAAAAGCGAAACATTGATGACTTATATTCGAAACGAAATACACAGAATGCGAATAGTTTAAAATTCCATTCTTTTGTATAATTGCAAACGAGACACTTTTGTTTGATTTATTTGTAAACCGTTCAAAACTATAATTACGTTAGGAATTGATATATTAAAATCACACTGACACAATTAATGTTCAGACAAAAATATAAAAAGGAACACATGTTCGTTCCTAGAAATCCATCGATATTATGCACAGTTATATGCTAAATGTATTAAGTTGTCATTTTATAATCATTAAATAATTGACGCAACTAGATATTTTACCACTACTGACACGGTTTTTAGAGTCCTGACGCCTACTGAGTACTTTTTGTCATAAACATTGTAGCCTCATGAGGTGTATGTACTTTACAACAAATCATTTGTCTTTTATTTCTTGCTTTCTATGTCAAATTCCGTACACTAGGGGCTTCAATGTGTCATTCTTTGTAACATGTATAATGTTTTAATCACAAGTTGCATCAGAATCCTGACAGGTATTTCTAAGTTGACATTCAAAAGTGTAATGAGCTTTAAAACTGCTAGCCAGACAAAACAATTTAACATTCTGCACATGTAGCTCAAATATTTTAGTCTGGACATGAATATCAATAACGTGGTCATTTTTTTTATATATAAATTTCCTGTTTACAAATTTGTCGAATTTTGGATCCTCAATGCTCTTTAAATTTGTACTTGTTTGGTTTTATTTTGACATAAGCGTCACTGACGAGTCTTATGTAGACGAAACGCGCGGCTTGCGTACTACATTATTATCTTGGTACCTTTGGTAATTAATTAGGGAATTCAATTTTGTTCTAGTAAGATCATAATGTAGATATTCTGACAATGTGAGGAGACCCTCATGGGTGGTCAATGTAGTTTGACGGTTCCTTTGACACTCATTAATTGCATACACTTTTTTAGTATCATCAGAAATTTGAATGAATAATCTTTCAAGTTCAGATATTTTTCGTCAATATCATGGCTGGTGGACTATTAACAAATGAAAGTAGCATTAGCTTAGAAGTCAGTACTATACAGTTACTTGATTAGAAACATATATCTTTTTTTGTATTCTTGTCTTTTGTTTTTTCTTTTACCCTTCCCGATGAAGGTATTTATAAAAATAGATTTTGAGGCATATGTATAGTGTTTTTTTTAAATTTTAATAGAACTGAGTTAATATCGCTGGTGGTGGATAATAAATCCCCGAGGGTATCACCAGTTAAGTAGTAAGTGCTTTGGTTTCGTATATGATTTATAATAAAACTGTCGAAAATAGTATGAACATAATTATAAATATTACAAAAATACTTAACTTCCTCAGACAAAAAAAAACAACATTAGATGGATTTGTCTATTATAAAGGAAAGGTTTTGTCACATAGTTCTTCAATTGTATCGGCTTTGAGTTGTGTTGATTAAGGTAAATTAGAAAAAGAGATTTAGACGATTCCCATGATTTCGGGTACATTTTCAGTTATAGTGTCTAAAAAGACTTTGAGGAGGTAGATGAAATTGACATAACAACGATAATAATGAATTTTATTACCAAAATAGGCAGATCGGACATATTTTATTACTTTTATGTTGATTAATTGTAATTAAAGGATTGTAGTGACACTGAAAAAGTATTTTAAAGATACCTGGTATAGCGGTGCGAAAAATGTATTTCGGCATTTCTCATAATTTTTTTCTACTCTTTATGTGGAAAAACGGGTAAAATACAAGAAGTGGCAATTTTAACCTATTAAACCTTTGTTTCATTTAAAAAATACATGGACTCGTCAAGTGTCCGTTTTTAAGTTATCGAAGTTAATTGTATACCTTTGAAAATAAAAGCGAATAATATTCAGTTTTAGAGCATTGGGGCTGTGTGTGTGAATAAGTACCTATCTACGTTCTATGGCTATGGCTTTCACGACTGCATAGGTAATTTCAAGGTACCAACTTGACACAGAATATGCTTGAGAGATATCAAAAGAAAAACATTACCATGAGTGAAAGCATATTAGATAATTTCGGGTAGGATAGGAATGCAATGAAGTTTGTCCAAACATCTTGACACGAATGGTATGATCAATTATGATCATTTTTTTTTTAAAGTAACCAATATACCTAGTTTAAATATGTTAAGGAATTTATCCTACTGTCAACATCCCGCATTAAAAGAGGGACGAAAGATACCAAAGGGACAGTCAAACTCATAAATCTAAAACAAACTGACAACGCCATGGCTAAAAATGAAAAAAAAAACCAAACATTAGTACACATGACACAACATAGAAAACCAAAGAATAAACAACACGAACCCCACCAAAAACTAGGGGTGCTCCGGAAGGGTAAGCAGATCCTACTCCACATGTGGCACCCGTCGTGTTGCTTATGTGATATCAAATCTGGTAAATAGTTTAATTCGGTAGGTCACATTCATGAAAGAGAAGGGGATTGTAGTTACGACGTAAGGAACATATCCGATTATTAATAGTGAAACGGTTATTCCATAATGGTCAACCAACTCGTGATGACGTCCGTAACATTTACGAAGGAATGATTTCAACTTCACCATTTGAAACTCCTGGTTTAATAGCTTCCTTGTGAGCAGCAACCCTCTATCAAGAAAATCATGATAGGAAATGCAATCACGGGAATATAGTATCAATTGGGAGATATATACCCCGTATGCAGGTGCTGCTGGAATGTTGCTACTTAGCAATGGAAAGTTCGCAATTGGAAAGCTGAAATCATCTCATTTTTCGTAAAGTTTATTTTCAACCGACCCTCATTGTCAATTTCTAGATGTAAGTCAAGATATGAAGCCGACTTAAGCATTAACCGTGATGCTTGTTCAACTGTCCCTTAGGTATCTGTCGTCCCTCTTTTTGTAAATATGTGTTAAGTTTTTATAAATAACATTAAAAAAAATCCTAAACTGGGATCTCCCCTTAGAAATAGGTCTAATGTGAAACATCTGTATATTTTTATTTTTTTACTCCAAAAAAGTTAATGGTGTCTTAAAATGTCAACAAGAATTACCGGTCTTCATTTCCAAAAACATTTTATTTGCAATAAGAAAAACGTAGCAGTTAGTGTTGTATGAACTGTTACCTGCTAAATAGGTGAAAAAAAAAACAACGGCCGATCCTTATGACTAGTGGGCAGGATTGACAGAAATGATATTACATTTAATTTTCTCACGAAACATTAGCTGCAGCCTCAATAAACAACGTAAATGCTTAAGGTTTTATTAGTAATTATCTGGTATTTAACATAATTATTTCCAAAATTTATGAAACTAAATAGTAAAAAATCTTTAGGGATGTAAAACTGAAAAACAAGTTTACGAGGTTACTGACTTGTAGGTTACACATATATTCATGACTTTGGTAGTTGTATTGATTTGTAAACCCTTGTTATATGTTGATAAATCTATTCAGTGCTTAAGGATATTGTTAGATATCTGCTTTGGATTATTCAGGTTTTTTTTTGCAAATTTCCAAAATTTCATGTTTTGACATATTATTTACTAATAACCCGAATTCCGGGAAAATAAAAAAAAAAAGAGAAGACAACAAAATCTTACAAACCGAACGCTCTTCTATATCAACCAATGGACCTAATCCAAAACAAAATCATATTAAATATTTGTTGTTAGTTTACAGTATATAAAAAGTTACAAAATAAAACGAATAAACAAAAAAAAGCTATGTTCCCTTTTAATTTCTCATTGGTAAAGTAAACTCAATTGACCAGTTTTCGTATTGATCTTTGATATTTGATTGTTTATCCAACTATCCTAATATATGCCAATAATTAACTTTGATCTAAAAGGCTGGGAATTTTTTTTACCGGTCAAGTATTCATAAGGCCTTTTTTCATTTCACTTTCATCTCTTGGTGGATCAGAGAACTGTAAACAGTATGATTTATCATGCAAAGATGTTTTATGAATTTCTCCTTGAATAAGGAATAACGTCAACATATTGACGAATCATCAACTGTACTTTGTGAAAATTGTTTGGATTAAAAAGGCAATACATTAAAGTTACGTATACTGGGACAAAAAAAAGAAAAATGATGTTCTTGTTAAAATGTTTTCAAGAAAGAGCTACACCTGTTTATCATTTTATCTGTATTACACTACATGTTTTTAGTTTCGTACCTTATTACTAAGCCTTACAGTACATCTCTGATCAATGTAAAAATAAAACAATACAAACAAATCCTTATCAGCTAGTATAGTTAATAATGTCGGTTTATTAGTTGCCATAATGAACAATAATCTATGGGGGTTATATTTTTGGACTAGATTTGAGGATATTGAAATATTATTGTTTCTATTTTACTGAATTACCAAATTGTGGCAACTTTTGCAAAGAAAAGTCACGAGAAAAAAAGGGGACATATGCAAATTTAACGACGGACTACACAAAAAACAAGTGATGGCAAAAATTCACACCAACCCATCTTTTGTCTATTTGAACTCATAAACAACCATAGAACCGAAAAAGTGTATGGAGCAACTCAATTAGATGAAAAGATACTTTAGTAGAATCAAGAAGAAATTATAATTCATATAATCTCAGGTTATTACATAATCAACGTAATTACTACTTTCCTGGCGTCATTTTTTATTTTTACTTCTAAAACTTTCAAGATTATAATCTTATATTAAATAGTGTAATTTTTCTCTTATGCTACAAAATTCCCAAAGGTTGTGCCAAATACGGGTAAGGTGATCTATGCATGGACAAGAAAATCCTTAGTTTTTCGAAAAATCTAAATTTTGTATACAGGGAATTTATGAAAATAACAACACAATGGATATTCATTTCAACACCGAAGTGTTTACTACTTGGCTGGGGATACCCTTGGGGACGACACGTCCACCATCAGAACCATCGACCCAGTGCTGTAAATAGTTATCAAAGGTATCATAATTATAATTTAGTAAGACAGACGCGCGTTTCGTCTTCATAAGACTCACCAGCGACGCTTATATCAAAATATTTATAAAGCAAAACCAGTACAAAGTTGAAGAAAGCAATGAGATCAACGAGGGAATAAGCTTTTTTTGCTATGTATGGATCACCCACCATGAGAAACTTTACTGAGTCAGTTGTCGCATTCGTCTCGATACTTCATGTTGACATTACCAGTTAAATGTTGACAATAGACACATGGAATGGGTATTATGTTATATTTGAACCAACATGAAAATGTTTTTGAACCAACATGAAAATTTCAAATTGATACAACTCCATTAGTCTGTTTGACTTGTGTCTTACACTTGTTGAGTTTAGGCAAATACTAAAGTTGGAATAAAACTGTAATGATGATGTGTAATGTAATTCAGTCGCATCAACATGTTTATTAACATGTCTTTAACTACTTGCACTGTGATGTTTGTTATACTAAACACTTTCGTAATTTCATTTAATGTTCAAATAAAGGCAAATAAGTGTTACAAAGTCATTGCACGATGTGGAAAAACTTTTTCTTTGAACCATCTATAATTGAATATCTGGGCTATTAACGATTTCTTACAGCTTTAATTGAAGCATATTTCATTCAATTGTCAAGACGCACCTTGATTGAAAGTAACAATGACATGCAGTTCATATGAATCTGTGACTCTTCGAAGACAAATTATATTTTCTAAATACCAAAATCGTACTATATGATATACAAAACTGTTATATATGAAGACACATTATTGGTTGAATACGCACACCAATGTTTACGAAACTTTCAATATTCATAACCGAAACCTTTCCGTGACATAACGAGGTTTTATAGAGAAGGATATTTATCAAATTTTTAAAAGGCAATAATAAAAACCAGTCGACCATATGGTATTTTTTTCAATTTTGCAGGTTGTTTATAATTGCTTACGTACACGTAATTGGAACTTGTTAGATGATTGTCTCATTGGGAATTATACAATATCAACTTATGTTTTGTAATAAATGTAATATATTGTTCAGAAATCTCATGCTTAAACAGTACAACGCTCACTAAAACGGAAATCGAGAAAAAAAATCATGTAGTCTACCAATAGATTAAACTCTTTGGTATAGTCATATATAATGAAAAACAAGAGGATCGTAAGAGCCTGTGTCGCTCACTGTGGTGTTAAAGCATGTCAACAAATGCCACTTTCTAATATTGTAGAAGAAAATAGAACTCATTTCTAAAAATAATTGTGTTTTGTTGATCTTTTATTATTGATCATTTCTTCTGTTTATTTTCTGTATATCTTCATTATTTTTTTTTCTCTCAAAACACAAAACACCAAAGAAGGTAAAAATATCATAATTAAAGGACAATCCCATATTTAAAGAGTAACAATCTACTAACTATATCACTATAAGTTGACTTGTAAGCAGATCTTATCTTGTTTAACACTTTTTGCTCATTTAAGTTTCATTAGTTTCTAAAAAGGTAATAAAAACACAATTGGTAGACCTCAACATTCTGAATATGTCTGCCTTTGTCACATTATCTCCATTTAAAACAGGTTTCAAAATGGTAGATAAACTTGCAATTTACCACCATGTTCTGTTTTTAATGTCAGCCATCTTAGTTGGCTGGTGGTTCATCGGACACATCTTATAATGTCTCCTTCTTAATCACAATCGTCTGTATGTTTACAGAGTTATAGTGTAATAAATATATTATATTATATAGAACTAATTCCATTTGTTTCGGATTAAAGCATATGATGCTTGTGCATATGGAAAGCGAAATGAAATGGATTATTCAAAAACTTCTCAGAGCTTCAAAGGTCATTACTCTGGAGGATAAAAAGATCAAAAGCCATATTTAGGTGGTTTTCATATAATTTCCTTTAATACCTAATGGTTTCGTATTTCTTGTTATACATTTTTGTACAAGAAACCAAGTTCCGGTTCAAAGTAGTATATTCAATATTACAGAGCCGTGATTAATATATAATAACTTTGTTGTGTTGAATTTAAAACTATGTTTGTGGCTAGTGAAATCATGATCTAGTATTTGCATCTATCAATAAAAAATATTTCATTATTAATGTCATTCTATATGAGTTTTTCCATAATGAAATACGATACCACTGGTTTATTGGTATTTTGATTGAAAAATTATCATATCATATCATAACAACAAAGAGCATTTTAAAAGACTTGAATTTAAGTGACAAGGTACACTTCATGTCATATTTATTCTGCTGTTTCCCCCCACTGAATGATGGAAGTAATGACAGAGAGCCAAACTTCTGTAGTACTTAGAAAGTGCAAAGACACCAACAATGTTCAACTTTCATTTCTATACTCTCCACCAATCACAAGGTTAACATTAACATTTATTTATTCTAATACTAAACGAATTCAATGTGTTTTGATTCACCTATTTGGCAATTTTCAGATTTAATCAGGAGGATTAAGAAACAGTATGTTTAATAGTTTGTTCTTATGTTCTGCTGTTTCTCCACTACTCTAAGGATTGAAGGATTCAGCGCCTCCAAACATATTACCCCCTCCACACACACATATATTCATAATGTATCTGTTCAAGTCTGGAGCCTGTAATTCAGTGGTTGTCATATGTTCAGGTCTGTCATATATTTGTTTCGTAAATTTGTTTATGGATCATCAGCCCAGTAGTCAGCACTTCGGTGTTGACATGAATATCAACTATATTGTCCTTTTATTTTATAATTATACTGTAAGCAAAAGTATGAATTATTTGAAATACTAAGTATTTTCCCATATGCATAGATAACCTTAGCCTTATTTGACACAATTCATTGTAACTTTGAATCATCAATGCTCTTCAACTTTGTACTTTTTGATCTAGCGTCACTGATGACTTTTATGTAGACGGAAGGCACCTCTGGCGTATTAATCATAAGCCTTCTATCTTTGATAACTATTATCATAAAACAGGGTGTTGGTTTTATTCTCAATTGAATTTGTTTGTATACTTTTTGTGAACTTTGAAACATGATACGACTGGTTTATTGGTTTATTGGTATTGTGATGGAAAAATTTATTCATATCACATCAAAACATCATAGGAAGATCACCCCTTGTTTTTGGTGGGGTTCCTGTTGTTTCCTCTTTATTTTTCTATGTTGTGTCATGTGTACTATTGTTTTTCTGTTTGTCTTTTTCATTTTTAGCCCTTGCGTTGTCATTTTGTTTTAGATTCATGAGTTTGACTGTCCCTTCGGTATCTTTCGTCGTCTTTTGATTGATTGATGTCTTACTTGCAACTTTCCCAAATTCATTTATTTTTATTTATATGTACACTGAGACAAAGACAGTCCTATCATTATATTAATTGTTCTTGGTTTTTGAATTTATATATTTTTTTGGTACTTTGATCTTGTCAAGGCTCGAATAAAAATACCAGGCGTTAAATGGCACGTCATCAAGAAATATAGTCGTAAAAAATGGTTGTTTCTACCAAGTCCTAAAAGTCCTATTTTGCCCCCCCCCCAAAAAAAAAAAAACCAAAAGAGGAAAAAAATGACTGAGCTCTTCTTAAAGAGAAATAAGATAAAAAGCGAAACATTGATGACTTATATTCGAAACAAAATACACAGAATATGAATAGTTTAAAACTCCATTCTTTTGTATAATTGCCAACGTAGATACTTTTGTTTGAAACTATAATTCTGTTAATAATTGATAATTCAAAATCACACTGACCCAATTAATGTTCAGACAGAAATATAGAAAGGAACACATTTTCGTTCCTAGAAACCCATCGATATTATGCATAGTTATTTGCTAAATGTATTAAGTTGTCATTTTATAATCGTTGAATAATTGACGCAACTAGATATTTTACCACTACTGACACGGTTTTTATAGTCATGACGCCTACTGAGTACTTTTTATCATTAACATTGTAGCCTCATGAGGTGTATGTACTTTACAGCAAATCATTTGTCTTTTATTTCTTGCCTTCTATGTCATATTCCGTACACTAGAGGCTTCAATGTGTCATTCTGTGTAACATGTATATTGTTTTAATCACAAGTTGCATCAGAATCCTGACAGGTATTTCTAAGTTGACATTTAAAAGTGTAATAAGCTCTAAAACTGCTCTTTTGCTTATTATTTAATCCAAATGTACTTTGGAAACAAAAATCTTTTTTTTTTATTATATTGAATTTTGACGTACTCAGAGTTTGACATCCTATACAGCCAGACCAAACAATTAAACATTCCTTACATGTAGCTCATATATTTTAGTGTGGACATGAATATCAATAATGTGGTCATTTTTTTTTTATAAATTTCCAGTTTACAAAATTTTTATTTTTTTTTTTAAATTAAGAATTTTCTTATCCCAAGCATAGATTACCTTAGACGTATTTGGCACAATTTTTTCGAATTTTGGATCCTAAATGCTCTTCATAGTTTGACTTAATTTTAATATGAGCGTCACTGATGAGTCTTATGTAGACGAAACACGCTTCTGGCGTACTAAATTTTGGTACCTTTGGTAACTAAGTAGGGAATTCATTTTTTTCTAGTAAGATCATGATGTAGATATTCTGACAGTGTGAGGAGACCCTCATGGGAATTCAATGTAGTTTGACGGTTCTTTTGCCACTCATTAATTGCATACGATTTTTAGTACCATCAGAAATTTAAATGAATAATCTTTCCAGTTCAGATTTTTTTCGTCAATATAATGGGTGGTGGACTATTAACAAATAAAATTAAGGTAGCATTAGCTTAGAAGTCAGTACTATATAGTTACTTGATTAGAAACAGATCTTTTTTTATTCTTGTCTTTTGTATTTGCTTTTACCGTGCTCGATGAGAGTATATATAAAATAAGATTTTGAGGCATATGTATAGTGTTTTTAAATTTTAATAGAACTGAGTTAATATCGCTGGTGGTGGATAATAAATCCCCGAGGGTATCACCAGTTAAGTAGTAAGTGCTTTGGTTTCTTATATGATTTATAATAAAACTGTCTAAAATATTATGAACATAATTATAAATATTACAAAAATACTTAACTTCCTCAGACAAAAAAAACCAACATTAGATGGATTTGTCTATTAGTAAGGAAAGGTTTTGTCACATAGTTCTTCAATTGTATCGGCTTTGAGTTGTGTTGATTAAGGTAAATTAGAAAAAGGGATTTAGACGATTCCCATGATTTAGGATACATTTTCAGTTATAGTGTCTAAAAAGACTTTGATAAGGTAGATGCAATTGACATAACAAAGATAATAATGAATTTTATTACCAAAATCATCTTCGCTAGCTAAAGGTTACGATCAACTCCCGTTCTCTTCACCCTTGGCGGATTAAGATAAAATTTCGGAGACACAAGGTAAGGATTTTTATTGGTTGCAGTCAAAACTCACTGCATCCAATCAAAATGCGCCCATAACATGATCACGTGTAAATGTAAAAAGTGTTTGTAAACAATTGCCACGTGTTTTGTGTGTAACAAGCCTTTACATCCCTAAACATACGACTATATTTAGTGAAAACTTTAATGTTTTAATCAACAAATAGAAGTTCCTGTGTATGTTTCATGCACAAATGCATGAATGTTGACGTATGCTTCTATTTCCGGCTTTACCAAGTGTGTAGAATCTAGACGCTACCGTGTTTTTACCTCCAAATTGAAGAGTTCAAGTGCTACCATTGGTCAAGACTAATGTATTCAGAAATGGCGTGATTTTTATCTTCCGATAGATGGCGCAACCTTGTTATCACAAATGTTAGCTCAATCCGCCAAGGGTGAAGAGAGCGGAAGTGGATTGTAACCCTTGGCAAGCGAAGATGTACCAAAATAGGCAGATCGGACATATTTTCTTACTTTGTCTATAACTTACTTTTATTTGATTAATTGTAATTAAAAGATTGTAGTGACACTGAAAAAGTATTTTAACGATACCTGGTATAGCGGTGCGAAAAATGTATTTCGGCATTTCTAATTATTTTTTTCTACTCTTTATGTGGAAAAATGGGTAAAATACAAGAAGTGGCAATTCTAACCTATTAAACCTTTGTTTCATTTAAAAAATACATGGACTCGTCAAGTGTCTGTTTTTAAGTAATCGAAGTTATCCCTTTCAAGAATTTGACCTACCGAATTAGACTATTTACCGGATTTGTAATCACATAAGCAACACCTATCTACGTTCTATGGCTATGGCTTTCACGACTGCATAGGTAATTTCAAGGTAACAACTTAACATAGAGTACGCTTGCGAGATATCCAAAGAAAAACATTACCATGAGTGAAAGCATATTAGGTAATTTCGGGTAGGATAGGAATGCAATGAAGTTTGTCCACACATCTTGACACAAATGGTATGATCAATTATGATCATTTTATTTTTAAAGTAACCAATTTACCTAGTTTAAATATGTTAAGGAATTTATCCTACTATCAACATCCCGCATTAAAAGAGGGACGAAGGATACCAAAGGGACAGTCAAACTCATAAATCTAAAACAAACTGACAACGCCATGGCTAAAAATGAAAAAGACAAACAAACAAATAATTGTACACATGACACAACATAAAAAAACAAAGAATAAACAACACGAACTCCACCAAAACCTAGGGGTGCTCCGAAAGGGTAAGCAGATCCTACTCCACGTGTGGCACCCGTCGTGTTGCTTATGTGATATCAAATCCGGTAAATAGTCGTATTCGGTAGGTCACATTCACAAAAGAGAAGGGGATTGTAGTTACGACGTAAGGAACATATCCGATATAATTAGTGAAACGGTTATTCCATAATGGTCAACCAACTCGTGATGATGTCCGTAAAATCTACGAAGGGATGATTTCAACTTCACCATTTGAAACTCCTGGTTTAATAGCTTCCTTGTGAGCAGCAACCCTCTATCAAGAAAATCATGATAGGAAATGCAATCACGGGAATATCGTATCAATTGGGAGATATATACCCCGTATGCAGGTGCTGCTGAAATGTTGCTACTTGGAAATGGAAAGTTCACAATCGGAAAGCTGAAATCATCTCATTTGTCGTAAAGTTTGTTTTCAACTAACCCTCATTGTCAATTTCTAGATGTAAGTCAAGATATGAAGCTGACTTAAGCATTAACCGTGATTGTTTGTTTAACTGTCCCTTAGGTATCTGTCGTCCTTCTTTTGGTAAATATGTGTTAAGTTTTATAAATAACATTAAAAAAAATCCTCAACTGGGATCTCCCCTTAGAAATAGGTCTAATGTGAAACGGTTAATGGTGTCTAAAAATGTCAACAAGAATTACCGGTCTTCATTTTCAAAAACATTTTATTTGCAATGAGAAAAACGTAGCAGTTAGTGTTGTATGAACTGTTACCTGCTAAATAGGTGAAAAAAAAGCAACGGCCGATCCTTATGACTAGTGGGCAGGATTGACAGAAATGATATTACATTTAATTTTCTCACGAAACATTAGCTGCAGCCTCAATAAACAACGTAAATGCCTAAGGTTTTATTAGTAACTATCTGGTATTTAACATAATTATTTCCAAAATTTATGAAAGTAAATAGTAAAAAATCTTTAGGGATGTAAAACTGAAAAAAAAGTTTACGAGGTTACTGACTTGTAGGTTACACATATATTCATGACTTTGGTAGTTGTTGTATTTATTGTAAACCCAAGTTATATGTTGATAAATCTATTCAGTGCTTAAAGATATTGCTAGATATCTGCTATGGATTATTCAGGTTTTTTTGCAAATTTCCAAAATTTCATGTTTTGACATATCATTAACTAATAACCCGAATTCCGGGGAAATAAAAAAAAAAGAGAAGACAACAAAATCTTACAAACCAAACGCTCTTCTATATCAACCAATGGACCTAATCCAAAACAACATCATATTAAATATTTTTTGTTAGTTTACAGTATATAAAAAGTTACAAAATAAAACGAATAAACAAAAAAAAAAAGCTATGTTCCCTTTTAATTTCTTATTGGTAAAGTGTTGTTTACAAATAAACTCAATTGACCAGTTTTCGTATTAATCTTTGATATTTGATTGTTTATTCAACTATCCTAATATATGCCAATAATTAACTTTGATCTAAAAGGCTGGGAATTTTTTTACCGGTCAAGTATTCATAAGGCCTTTTTTTATTTCACTTTCATCTCTTGGTGGATCAGAGAACTATAAACAGTATGATTTATCATGCAAAGATGTTTTATGACTTTCTCCTTCAATAAGGAATAACGTCAACATATTGACGAATCATCAACTGTACTTTGTGGAAATTGTTTGGATAAAAAAGGCAATACATTAAAGTTACGTATACTGAGACAAAAAAAAAGAAAAATGATGTTCTTGTTAAAATGCTTTCAAGAAAGAGCTACAACTGTTTACCATTTCATCTGTATGACACTACATGTTTATAGTTTCGTGCCACATTACTAAGCCTTACATCTCTGATCAATGTAAAAATAAAAAACATGTATTGTGTGTCAAGGGGAGAATATACGTTAAACTATATTTAAATAGAGATCAAATATCGTATGAACCATAAATCTCAAGTTTCTTATTGTAGTTTCGAAACAATACGAACAAATCCTTATCAGCTAGTATAGTTAATAATGTCGGTTTATTAGTTGCCAGAATGAACAATAATCTATGGGGGTTATATTTTTGGACTAGATTTGAGGATATTAAAATATTATTGTTTCTATTTTACTGAATTACCAAATTGTGGCAACTTTTGCAAAGAAAAGTCACGAGAAAAAAAGGGGACATATGCATATTTAACGACGGACTACACAAAAAACAAGTGATGGCAAAAATTCACACCAACCCATCTTTTGTCTATTTGAACTCATAAACAACCATAGAACCGAAAATGTGTATGGAGCAACTCAATTAGATGAAAAGATACTTTAGTAGAATCAAGAAGAAATTATAATTCATATAATCTCAGGTTATTACATAATCAACGTAATTACTACTTTCCTGGCGTCATTTTTTATTTTTACTTCTAAAACTTTCAAGATTATAATCTTATATTAAATAGTGTAATTTTTCTCTTAATTGAAGAGATGAAAGATACGTTAATTGTTCATAATAGTTGATATATTTGTATTAAATTATACGAAAATTGCATATACTACTCTTATATAAAAAAAAAATCACATGAATGAAAAAAAACAATGACATTATTTTGTTCAATTTGAAGTAAATTTTCGTCAGACTTTCTTAAAATAATATGCCTACAATGTTTTTGAGATTGAGAAGAAGGATTGTTATAGGTTGTTGCGGTGTAGTCTTGTGTTTTGTAAGATTGGAAAATGAATGAGAGACATTTTTTTTTGTCGAAATTGTACAAAGTGTATCATAATTCGCAAATTAAATTTAAAACAAAAATAGATATCATAATATATTTCAAAACGTTTTAAACAACCCACTCTATGTGAACTGGTATTATCAATAAATTCCAATACTATTTCCTAACCTTGTTAAAATAAAAAAGGAAAGCTAAGATGACAGTTTCATTATTTTTGAATACTTGATAATTTGCAAAACATTTTGTGAATTTCAAATGTCAAGTGGTTTTATGGAATAAATCATAATTCTCGAAGCTTTTTTAAAAGGAAGAATAAAAAAGAAATCGTGTCGCTAAAATTAATAAAAAACTTGAGCTCTTTAGGGAATCTTTCATAAAGTCGGTGAGAATAAGAAAGTATGAAATGATCATTAAAATAAAATGTATGTCAAGGAGAAAAAAATCTTTTAGTTGACATCATTGTCAAAACGTAGGTTTTCTGTGGGGTAATCTAAAGTTATATTCCATTCAGTGTTTTTTTTCTATGATACTCGAAGCATTTCATTTATTTGCAGGAATGACTTGATTTTTGCCTTTTTTACTTGCAAATTCTGGTATAAATCAATATTTTAACCCCCCAAAATTAGAATACATAACATTTACATTTACTTGGAAAGTAGCAATCTTCTTTAATTTAATAAAACACTTGATGTGAAACTATTGTTACAAAATTCAAACGATTGAACTTCAAATGTTCCAATATCACTGAACAACATGCTTATTTCGTAAACAAAATCATTTAGTTTTGCTCTTACAGGTAACGGCGCCAATATGTGATCATCATTTGTGAATTTCTACAATGATATATATTTCAAAAATCAAGAATCTGATACAAACATTTAAGCTGACAACTTTGGTTGCGACAACAATATACTTTTAACATCTCCACATACAAAAATAAAGAGTGGAAAAAGGAAAGACATACTGGCGTATACGAGTTTTAATCCTAGTAGTATGATTAGTATATTCGAAAATGTGAGTAACGGTTATGATGAACATCTTAATTGTAACCTGTTGATTAACAATTAGCAAAATGACATACTAAAAGGAAACTTTAAGAAGAGCACATTGCATCGTGCATGCATTACATAACGCACCCTCAACAATGATCAGTGTTGACACAATCTTATAGTACACTGTTTGCTTGTAAAAAAAAAATTATTATTATTGGCGATAAATAAATGAAACTTTGTATGACTGCTTGTTTACACTATTCAGCAACAGTATTTTAAACAATAGATGCTTACCCTTTCGATGCAACCGCCCTTTCACATTTGAAGTTTTGTTTTGTTTGTTACATGTACCTTAATTTGTCATTCGATTGAAGCTCACGAGATTTAAACATAGTTAAACTTGTGTTGCCTTAATATGTCGATGTTGAAATCTCAAAAATTGATTCAAAGGATACAAATTATAGTAACAAACAAACTTAAGATAATCGCTATACCTTAAAAAAAAAAAGGAACGGGAATAGTTATCAAAGGTACAAGGATTATAGTTTAATATGCCAGACGCGTGTTTCGTCTTCAAAAACTCATCAGTGACGCTCATTTCAAAACATGTATAAAACCAAACAATTACAAAGTTGAAGAGCATTATGCTACAAAATTCCCAAAGGTTGTGCCAAATACGGGTAAGGTGATCTATGCATGGAATAAGAAACCCTTAGTTTTTCGAAAAATCTACATTTTGTATACAGGGAATTTATGAAAATGACAACACAATGGATATTCATTTCAACACCGAAGTGTTTACTACTGGGCTGGGGATACCCTTGGGGACGACACGTCCACCATCAGAACCATCGACCCAGTGCTGTAAATAGTTATCAAAGGTATCATAATTATAATTTAGTAAGACAGACGCGCGTTTCGTCTTCATAAGACTCACCAGCGACGCTCATATCAAAATATTTATAAAGCAAAACCAGTACAAAGTTGAAGAAAGCAATGAGATCAACGAGGGAATAAGCTTCTTTTGCTATGTATGGATCACCCACCATGAGAAACTTTACTGAGTCAAAATGTCGCATTCGTCTCGATACTTCATGTTGACATTACCAGTTAAATGTTGACAATAGAAACATGGAATGGGTATTATGTTATATTTAATATTGAACAACATAAAAATGTTATTGAAACAACATGAAAATGTTTTTGAACCAACATGAAAATTTCAAATTGATACAACTCCATAAGTCTGTTTAACTTGTGTCTTACACTTGTTGAGTTTAGGCAAATACTAAAGTTGGAATAAAACTGTAATGATGATGTGTAATGTAATTCAGTCGCATCAACATGTTTATTAACATGTCATTAACTACTTGCACTGTGATGTTTGTTATAGTAATAACATTCGTAATTCTATTTAATGTTCCAAATAAAAGCAAACAAGTATAACAAAGTCATTGCACGATGTGGAAAAACTTTCTCTTTGAACAATCTATAATTGAATATCTGGGCTATAAACGATTTCTTACAGCTTTAATTGATGCATATTTCATTCAATTGTCAAGACGCACCTTGATTGAAAGGAACAGTGACATGCAGTTCATATGAATCTGTGTCTCTTCGAAGACAAATTATATTTTCTAAATACCAAAATCGTACTATATGAAACAAAAATCTGTTATATATGAAGACACATTTTTGGTTGAATACGTATACCAATGTTTACAAAACTTTGAATATTTATAAACGAAACCTTTACGTTACAAAATAATGATAATAATAATAATTTACTTTATTAAAGTGTCACATACATTTCTACAGATTTTTTATACAGATTATATAATATACATAAAGAGGTTTTATAGAGAAGGATATTTATTAAATTTTAAATGGCAATAATAAAAACCAGTCGACCATACGGTATTTTTTTCAATTTTGCAGGTTGCCGATAATTGCTTACATAGACGAAGTTGGAACTTGTTAGATAATTGTCTAATTGGGAATTATACAATTTCAACTTATGTTTTGTAATAAATGCACAAATATTGTTCAGAAATCTCACGGTTAAAGAGTACAACGCTCACTAAAATGGGAATCGAGAAAAAATAATCATGTAGTCTACCAATAGACTTAACTCTTTGGTATAGTGATATATAATGACAAACAAGAGGATCGTAAGAGCCTGTGTCGCTCAATGTGATCTTAAAGCATTTCAACTAATGCCACTATGTGATATTGTAGGAGAAAATAGAACTTATTTCTAAAAATAATTGTGTTTTGTTGATCTTTTATTGTTGATCATTTATTCTGTTTATTTTTTGTCTATCTTCATTAAATTGTTTCTCTCAAAACACAAAACACCAAAGAAGGTAAAAACATTTCAATTTAAGGACAATCACATATTTAAAGACTTACAATCTACTAACCTTATCACTAAAAGTTGACTTGTTAGGAGATCTTATCTTGTCTAATATTGTTTGCTCATTTAAGTTTCATTGTATCTATATTAGTTTCTAAAAAAGATAATAGAAATACAATTGGTAGACCTCAACATTCTGAACATGTCTGCCTTTGTCACATTTACTCCATTTAAAACAGGTTTCAAAATGTTAGATAAACTTTCAATTTACCACCATGTTCTATTTTTAATGTCAGCCATCTTAGTTGGCTGGTGGTTCATCGGACTCATTTTATAATGTCTCCTTCTTAATCACAATCGTCTGTATGTTTAGAGAGTTATAGTGTAATAAATATATTATATTATATAGAACTAATTCCATTTGTTCCTGATTAAAGCATATAATGCTTGTGCATATGGAAAGCGAAATGAAAGGGATTATTCAAAAACTTCTGAGAGCTACAAAGGTCATTACTCAGGAGGATAAAAAGATGAAAAGCCATATTTAGGTGGTTTTCATATAATTTCCTTTATGAGTGAAAGTTGGATAACATTCAAAATCCATTTAAATATAATAAATGATATATAATAATGATCTGTTTTATTAATCAGACCCCCAGAAATATGCAATAGTTTCTTTACAAGCAGTATTAATGCAAACAAATGTCCCTTATTAACAACATTCTATGTGTAAAAGTATGTGACTTCGAAGCAAATCAAAAGTTATTGTTCCAGAAGTACAGCATTTAATGTATGTTTGTATTTCCTCACTATGTTCTTTTTGTTAAAAGGGACATAGTTCTATTACTGACACACCTTCAGAAGCGTTCTGTATAGACATATCAAAATCGAGATTCAAAGATGTAAATAGATATTAAGAAGATGTAGAATGAGTGCCAATGAGACCATTCTCCCCCCCCCCAAGGTACAATAAAGTAAGTTATATTCACAAGTCAAAGAAGAAAATTACGAAAAATAGCTCAAAGAAGAAACATGCAAACACAAACATTTCAAAAGCATTAAAAAAACCGCAATATGAATCCTGTCTGTTAGAAGCGTGTACTAGTATACGCTTCATGAGGTCAATTTATGATTTCTCTTATGCAACTGGAAATATAATCTATGAAATAGTATCATTTAGTTTTGTGTTCTCTTTTACCTTTTAAAATATCAGCGCAAATATTTCACGTTTGAAAAACCGTATCAATGAGACCAGAGGTATAATTTGATATGCTTTCTTAGAAAAAGAGAATTTAGTAAAAATAAAATCACTGTTATTTGTAGACCAGAGGTATAATTTGATATACCAGACAAGACGTATACATAAGACTGAGCAGTGGCACAAGAATCGGAACTCATTTGTAAATCAAATAAAAGATAAGCAATGAAACCCACAATTTTAAACATTTAAAAAGAATGTCAAATGTCAAATGTCATCAATGACAGGGTTTAATCTTTTTCAAATGATTTAAAAAAAAAAAAATCAAAACTACTGGGGAATATGCATCAGCAATATTTTATGCCAGCACAAACGTACTAACTCATGGACAAGTGATATCCTCTGAAATGAAACGTCAATCAGCAATGGTATCAACCTGTTAACCTCATCAAAACTGCTGACAATTCCAAAACGTTACATAATACGTATTTAATAGCTGTTTCTCGATACAGCATTGCGCCAAAAACTGGAACAGCATCACATTTAATAATAATCATTATCAATGTGTAACATCTGCCTCTTTTGACATCACCAAGACATCATAATTACCCTTTTTTGTATAACAAAATTGTCGTGTTAGGTGTTTTCTTATGACAGATTTTTAATGGTTTTCGGGCATTGTCAGGCAGTTTCTAAAAAAGTTTAATTTCAGCCTCAAACCAGTGTAATATTGGTATCTATGTCATATAACATTTATGATAGCTTTAGTGCACTTTTTATTCAATTTAATGCCATTATGTCAAGATTCACTTGATTGAGGAAAACTGAGATATTTAATTGAGGTAGTTTGTGTTTCTGTTCTGGATAAAATATAGCAGAAAGTTATAGTGCATGTTTTAAAAACTTTTTGTACGTAGACAAAACTTTTCTTTTAAGCAAAAAATGAAAAAAAAACAAGCATTTAAAATTAAGTCATTAAAGCTTTAAATTACGCTGATATATATCATTTAATCTAATTGAATATGGCAAAACTGAAGAAAGCCTTTTTATTGAACCTTTGATGTTAAAATTTTGTATTGTTATCAAGTTCTCAGAAAGTTACTTCACTTCCGTTCATAGTTCGACTTCGTTTATTTGGTTTGTCTTTTTAATTGGTAAATCCAAACGATAAAATCAGTATTGAAATTAAAGAAAAATATAATAAACCTTCAGTTTAATGATAGAAGTTTATATGATGAATTGATGACAGCGGCATAAAAACCATGTAGGGCGCCCATATTCTCCGGGGACACAATTTCGCCGTTTTATGATTTTGAGATGTTAAAACTTCAAAGGATGGCTGAAATGGAAGACATACACTCGTAAATGATATTATATAACAAATATGATTATTTTTTAAAACTGAGACAAAATTGTGGCACCTACTGAAAAGGACAAAAAAACGGACAACGATTTTCGGCCAATTTCCTGAAGAGAAAACACGAATTCAAAGAAGTGTTTCTAAGTAATTCTTTGACTGAATGCCCTAAATTTCAGTTCTAAACACCATTGAAATGTTTGCTATTCATCTATAATAAAATTTGTTTGACCAATGTTGTTGAAAGCTGCGGTTATTTGGTTTTAAATATACGTGTAAAAACGGCGAATATGTGTCCCCCATTGACAAAAAATCAGGACATTTCAAACACCCTTTATTCTAACTTTTAGATGATTATATTCAAACAAACACGTTTTCAAGCTTAAGAATATTTTGCATTTGAAGTTATCTTCATATAAAAGTATCAGTATACTTCAAAAACATTTAGACCTGGACATTAACTGTAGAAAACATGAAAAGATGTGGCGAAAATGAGCACCTCACTATCATGAAAAAGTAATTGATCGTTTAAAGTAAAAAAAAAAAATTAATAAATATGCTTTTTAAAATTTAAACCAATCTATAATAGGATTTATAAACTGTAATTGTTTACGTAATTTTAGTCACATAATATTTAACTATGAAATTCCTCTCATGCATGTTTAATCAGTTCATTAGTATGTTCCCCAAAAATATCATTTATGGAATAGAAAATGGAAACAACGAATGTGCCAAATGAGAGAACAAACCGACTAAAAAGCCGACAAGAACACAAGGCCTCAATTTGGAGACAGCGACAACATACCAAAAAATGGAGTCGGTCCTCTTTACAGCAATCTATATAAGTTCAGAGAATCGGACGTCACGATAAACTCCGAAACAGGCAAATGAAGGAACCAAAAATATTTCGTTATTAAACCAGATGCAATGAATAATATAAACAATAATATGTGTAATAATTGTTATGATGTATTGCCTGTACTTTTGAATTGTATATGGTTAGAGTCTGTATTTATTTTCAGACTTATCGAAATTGTTTTGTTTCTTTGTTACCGACATGCACTATAGAAACGATTATTCCTATTTATATTACTTTTTCTGGGAATTGATATATCAAATTCACTTCCGTTTGTTTATACAATTGTCTTTAACTTTTTGCACTAATATTTTTTGCTCTTTTATAATGTGGGATTTCGTAGTTATTGCCAGAGGCAAATGTGATTTTCTCAATTGTACCGCTATGGTAAAGTTTCTAGACAATGAACAATTTGTAGCAATTTAAATGTATGTAATTTTTATTCAAAGGACACGATGCATAGCGATTGAAGTAAACAATGACGAACAGTTTAGGTGAATCTGTATGTTTTTTGTTTCCGTCAAAAAACTTGTTTTACTATTTCAATTTATCTTTTTTAAAGATTGGGATATCAACAAAATACTTTTGTCTCTTAAGTCATCAAAACATCAAAAGCTGTACATTAAAATTAGTGAACTACAAACTACTTTCATTTGTACTTTATATTTTATTCCTAGAGTATCCCCATTTACCTAGTCTTTACTTACAAAGATATACAATCTATTTACAGCCGTTACATGCACGAAATTGCATACATTGATCAAATTAAAAATTTACTAATTGCCATAAAAAGAGGTTATAAATGTGACGTATAAGGTTGTTTAATGTACAATTTTTTTTGGACAAAATTTCTAAAATAGAATAAAAAATGAATCATATAACTAAATAAGTGATAACTCAAAAATAAAAAGAGAGGAACAAAATCTACAACGCCTGAAATACGACTGACTTTACGATGTATAATTAATTTACGCAGATGAGACCGATAGCAGTGCATACGAGACATATATTCTTGGAATTATATTACTTGTTCGATAGTTTTATAGTGCAAACAAATAAATCCAATATTTCCTTATTTAATTTATCAAGTTTCTATGCAGATGTACTTGATGATTGTTCCTGTTTGCAGAATTGCCAAGTGATATGTCAAATATTGCAGGAAACTACACAGTCCATTCATTGTTTATTGAAAAAACTTATATGGGACTGTTACATAAGGTATATAAGTGCAATGGGATACATTGCATAACACGTGTTTTCTTTGATACGTATATGCGCCTGTGTGGATGGCTAATCACCTGAATTTTCAAAAAATGAAACATTTTAGTCTGTCAATTGTTTTGGAAAAATATTAAATACACAATTGATCGAGTGGATTTTTTTCTTTTCTAAAAGTCTAAGTTGAAAATTGATATGTTATTAAAATTTTCTAGTGCAATTATTGATATTATCCTGTTTGAAACTATTAAGATCTCGGATACACTTTGGTAGAATGCTAATGTCAACGATATGAACAGTTTCTAGTTAGTGACAACTGTGTACATATGCGACGTCATAACTTATCTAATAAAATAGTTCTAGAAACAGTTTCCTGTCCAATTAATTTGGTTGCTTTCGTCTATGTTATTTCGTTATCAGGTCCACCACGTTTAAATTTAAGTTGAAACCAACAAAAAGCGACTTACAAACGACTTTTGTAACTTTGAATGGCAAAGTTAATCTTGTACTTCCTATTGACATACAGTGTCTACGTTTTTATTTTTTTCTCTCCAATAATACATTCTGTTTCTTTTGTATTTTATGGAAAAAACCGTTATCTAAAATTCTTAAAAAGGATAAGATGGAAATAAATATTGATTCAATATTGACCATGAATACTTGGTAATAACGCTATGTGTACTAATCCAGCTAAAAATGTAAAAGATGATAGAATTCATAACAATTTTCAGATCACTGTTACATAACTCTTAGTCATGTATTTTTGAAGGACGTTTGTGTTACATAACAATGATAACATACTCTTTATATTGAAATGTTCGTGTTCTACTTTTCATTATTAATAAATTGTAATGACTTACAGGCATTGAAAGGCAGTTTACGAAATGAAATTTTTATTTCTATGTTATTTACATTTTATAACAGCCTAATTGATGATGTTTTTACATTTGTTTATAAAAATTAAGTGTGTCGAGGTTTTCGTCAACTGTAACAAACTGGGATATATAATTTGTTTCATAAAGTTTAAATGTACCCTTGTAAATAACACATGTTATTTAATTTTTTAAAATACTTATCCTATTTCTGATTTTGAATCTTGTAATTTTTTCTGCTTGGTAACATTCAATGCATTCTTAAATATTTTAAATTTTTAAATTCCCGTGTTCTTTGCGCTTATAGTTACGACTGCGGTTAGGACATCCTAGTTAAGATATTTCAAAAATATATGCTGAGACATGTCGTAAGTCGGTCCTAAAAGTATCCCAATTTATCCCTACGTCCTAGGACAGCTTCGATGAATAGGCCACATTTCAACAGATTGTTAATCATTTATGACTCTAGTTCTATTAAATATGGTGCTTTGAGATAAATTATACAATTCCTTACGCAATTGACCAAGTTTCCATCAAAATTAATTTTATGGTTTTTCCTGTAGGCAGAAATGCCAAGTAATATATCGAATGTTGCATGAAACTACACAGTCCGTGCATTGTTTATTGAAAAACCACTGCGGGACTTTTATAATAGTTCAATAGGATACATTGCACAACACGTGTTTTCTATGTATACATACATGCCTGATCAATTGAAATATCAAAAGTTGTGAACTTTTAGTCCGTCAATTATTTCAGGAATATATCAAAGACACAATTGATCGAGTGGTATTTTTTTTCTCTAAAAGTCTAGGTTTACCGACTTACCACCAACATATTTTATTTAAATGGCCAAGATTAGCAGGTTCTTCCTGATGACATAGAGTGTCTGCGTTTTTCTAATTTTTTTTCTCTCCACAAAAAAAATCTGTTTGTTTTGTATACCATGGGAATAGCGTAATCTGAAAGTCTTAAAATAGATAAGTTTGAAATAAATATTGATTCAATACTAACATATATATTTGGTGATAACGATGTAGGTACAAATCCCTCTTAGAACGCAAACGATGACTAAATTCATAACTTCACATACAAATTATTTTAAATATACTATTTTCAGATCACTGTTACATAACTCTAAGTCTTTAAAGGATGTTTGTAATAAATAAAACTAATAACATAGTTTTTATATTGAAATGTTCGTGTTCTACTTTTCATTGTTAATAAATTTCTATGTCTTACAGGTATTGAAAGGCAGCTATACGTAAAATAATTTTGATTATTTACATTTTATTACCGCCCAATTGATGATTTATTTTTACATTTGTTTATAATACTTTTGTATGTCAAGGTTCTCATCAACTGTAACAAACTTGGATACTTAATTTGTTTCATAAACTGAAGTTTAAATGCACCATTACAAATAATATTTTCTTTTTGATAATACTAATAATATTTCTGATTTTGAATCTTGTAATTATTTACCAATGGGTAAAATTCAAAGATTTCTTAAATATCTAAAGTTTCTAAATTCCTGTTTTTCATTACGCTTACAAGGGTTAGAATATCCTAGCCAAGATATTTCTAAAAAAACCTCATTAAGATTTAATATTAACGCCAGGAGCGCGTTTCGTCTACAAAAGACTCATCAGTGACGCTCAAATCAAAAATTTTTAAAAGGTCAATTGAAATACTAAGTGAAAAGCATTGAGGACCAAATATTTCTAAAAGTTTTGCCAATTACAGCTTAGGTAATCTATTCCTGAGGTAGAAAAGCCTCAGTATTTAAAATTTCAAAGTAAGATATACATGCTGAGACATGTCGTAAGTCAGTCCTAAAAATATCCTAATTTATATCTTTGTCCTAGGACAGCTTCGATAAATAGGCCACATATCAACATATTGTTAATCATTTATAACTCAAGTTTTAATTAATCAGGTTATATAGTGGATTGAGTTGCATTGCATTATGACCAAGTTACCATATAAATGAACCTGCTGGTTTTTCCTGTAGGCAGAAATGCCAAGTAATATGATTTCAAATATTGCAGGAAACTCCACAGTCCATTCATTGTTTATTGAAAAACTTCTATGGGACAGTTATATAAGTGCAACGGAAAACATTGCATAACACGTGTTTTCTTTGTTATATTTCTTGTATATATGTACCTTGTGGTATGGCTTATCACCGGAAATGTCAATGGTTGTTTACTATAAGTCTTTCAATTGTTTATTGAACAATAGAAAAGACACAATTGATCGATCGGCACAAAAAAGTTTACAGTCAATCATGAAAATTTTAATGTATATGTAAATCATTTTTCTAATGAAACTATTGCTAATATCCTATATGAAACAATGGAGAGCTGGGACGTAAGTGGCTGTTTATGTATGCGACTCCATAGTGTACCCGATGACATAATTCGACGAACATATTCTCATGCAGTGAATTCGGTTTCATTCGTTTATAGTATTTCTTTAACAGGTCCACCATAATTATGTACTTTGATTGTAAGGAACCAACTGTTACTTCCTGTGACCATAGCGCGTTTCTGTTTTTGCACTTTCTACGCTTCCAAAATCCATTCGGTTTCTTTTGTATACCATTGCAAATCAATAATTTGAAAATCTATAAAAGGATAGGATTTAAATAAATAAAGATTCAATACTTCTCTGATTATTTGGTGATAATGCTGTGAGTACACATCTATCTCAGAAAGGTGAAGGTTGATGAAATTTAATGATGTTAATAACCATTTCTTTTAATATGCGATTTTGCAGATTTTTGTTACATAACTATAAGCCTGGTATCTTTGATGGACGTTTGTTTTACATAACAGATTTTTTATACTGAAATGTTTGTGTTCTACTTTTCATTGCGAATCAATTGTTATGACTTACAGGCATTGAAAGGCAGCTTTACAAAATGTTATTTGGATTTCTTGGTTATTTACAGTTTATGACCGTTTAATTGATGAATTCTCATTTGTTTATTACACGTTTGTGTGTCAAGGTTCTTTTCAACTGAAACCAACTGGGACATATAATTTTAAATAATCTGAGAATCTTTGCTTTCGGAAACACCATTGTAATTGAAAATTATCATAATGTTATGTCCATGACCAGCTTATTATGCTGATCTTTCGATGTCAAAGATATGATTAAACAAGAATACAATACGTTACAATCATTCAAAATGACGTGTAATAGTCTTAAATAAAATTTGACGAAGAAAGACACATGCACAATGGTTGACCTATCAAACACATAACACACCTGACAGTGATATATAATACGGTATGGTTTTTATTAACTAATTTGACCATTTGTTCTTATTTTTTCATTTCTTTTTTTTCTTTTAATGTTGTATTTACGGACTTTAGAAGACATTATAATGACTATATATTTTGCCTCTTGTTGCACATGATAATAGTTTCCAAAAGTACCAGGATTATAATTTAGTACGCCAGACGCGCGTTTCGTCTACATAAGACTCATCAGTGACGCTCATATCAAAATAGTTATAAAGCCAAACAATACAAAGTTGAAGGGCATAGAGGATCCAAAATTCCAAAAATTTGTGCCAAATATGGCTAAGGTAATCTATTCCTGGGACAAGAAAATCCTTAGTTTTTCGAAAAATTCAGAGTTTTGTATCAGGAAATTTATAAAAATGATCACATAATTGTTATTCATGTCGACACCGAAGTGCTGACTACTGGGCTGGTGATACCCTAGGAGACGAAACGTCCACCAGCAGTGGCATCGACCCAGTGGTGTAAATAGTTTTCAAAAGTACCAGGATTATAATTTAGTACGCCAGAGTGTTTCCAAATAATGTATGTATTGTTATTATTAGAAGCACTCATGCACTATTACCGTCTAGCAGTCGGTACACATGTATTTTCATATATTCAACAGTTCAAGACAAAGTTATAATATAAAAAAATCAGTTTTGTAGTTAGATATTAATTCATACGGGTAAATAAAATGATAAAAATTAACGGAATCAAATCGCCGTAATTTTATTTCAGTTGAATTCTGAAATTACTCAACGTTTTGTATGACGTCACAAACCAAATGAAGCTTAAGATTAATCTGGACATCAAATTCAAGATATGCACGAGGAAGATACATTGCTACAAACAAATTGTAAATACCGATCTAGAATGCATTTGATCAAAATATTAAAAGATTGTTAACCTACAAACGCCACCAAAACACATTAAACTAGCAAGTAGAACAATTGTACAAATAATTCATTTACTTTATTTAATATATTTTGCGTAACGTCAATGATAATTATATTATGCATCATATACGATGACAATGAAAAAGACACTCAGAGGATAAGAAAATTCAATTATATTCATATAAAATATGATACAATACTTTTTTAAACAGTAATAAAACACTTCTTCTAGCTGAAAGAATGCCAGAATGCAATCCAATGTGGCATAATTAAATAATGTATTTTTTTTCAAAATTGGCACCACAAAGGGAGCAGTAATATTTTTAAATTTGTGAAGTCAATACTCCTTTTCAATTTCAGTAACAGTATAAACCAAAACTAGAATATTTGAAAGTCTAACAAAAACCTCCATTTTATATTTACGAATATACAACCAGATAAATAGAGGTTAAGTTATAACTTTTAACAAATATAATGAAGAGGAAATTAAGTCGCAATTCCATTAAAGCATCATTATTGCAGTTATCATATCAGTCAGCTGATTGATTTCTCTCTTTAAAAAGACTGTGGTGATTTTTTTGAAAAATCAGAAAAAGTATGTAACCAAGTAAAAATTTTGTTACATAAATAAAAAAAAAACAAGTTTACCAAAGTTAGACTTCATCTATGTAGATTTAAGTAACAACAATCTAATTATTAGTACGATCTAATGGTAACATGAAAATTGAAAGGAAAACTATTACAATATAAAGTACACTATTTATACAATGTTAAGAGGTCTAACACCCCAAAATGGCCGAATATTTATAATTGAGAACTGCTACAGTATGTCGGGTGTAAAAACTGTGGTAAGCAACATTTTCAAAAAGAGAAAGACTTGCGCTGTTTTACACAAGCTGATGTTTGTTTAAAGCAAATATTGTAATGTAAGTTGTTTTATCATTGAAACAAATTGTGCTTTGTGAACCTGGATGTATATGCATGTTGGGTACCAGGGAAACTCTACAATTGACAAAGTGAAACAACTGGGGAAAAGATCGAAAAAATGGAACTTCGATGGTGAAAATAACTGGACCATAAAAGGTGGCTCCGTATGAAATTATCATTAGTTTTTAAATTTTAATTCTTATACATTAAACACATTTAAAAGTTTGTAAGCTACTGTTGTTTTTGATTTTAATCCTTCAACAACATCCATAGCAAAATGATGAAATATTTTCACTTTTACTCAGAATTCATTTAAAATCAAAGAAAAATTGTCGACGGACAACTTTTATTTATATCCGTTAGGCGTCCGTTCGTGCTACCCGGTAAGGTGTGACCGAGGTCCACCACATGTACTTTGATTGTAAGGAACCAACTGTTACTACCAGTTACCATAGAGAGTTTCTGTTTTTGCACTTTCGTCGCTTCCAAAATCCATTCGGTTTCTTTTGTTTACCATTGCAAATCAATAATCTGAAAATCTAGAAAAAGGATAGTATTTAAATAAATATAGATTCTATATTTCTACGAATATTTGGTGATAATGCTGTGAGTACACATCTAACTCAGAAAGTGAAGGTTGTTGAAATTTAATGATGTTAATAACCATTTCTTTTAATATGCGATTTTCCAAATCTTTGTTAAATAACTATAAGCCTGGTATCTTTGATGGACGTTTGTTTTACATAACATACTTTTATATTTAAATGTTTGTGTTCTACTTGTCATTGCGAATAAATTGTTATGACTTACAGGCATTGAAAGGCAGCTTTACAAAATGTTATTTGGATTTCTTGGTTATTTACAGTTTATAACCGTTTAATTGATGACTTTTCATTTGTTTATTACACGTTTGTGTGTCAAGGTTCTTTTCATCTGAAACCAAATGGGACATATAATTTTAAATAATCTGAGAATCTTTGCTGCCGGAAACACCATTGTAATTGAAAATTATCATAATGCTATGTCCATGACCAGCTAAGTATGTTGATCTTTCGATGTCAAAGCCTTGATTAAACAAGAATACAATATGTTACAATCATTCAAAATCACGTGTAATAGTCTTAAATAAAATTTGACGAAGAAAGACACAAGCACAATGGTTGACCTATCAAACACATAACACACCTGAAAGTGATATATAACACGGCATGGTTGTTACTAACTTATTTGACCATTTGTTCTTATTTTGTCATTTCTTTTCTTTCTTTAAATGTTGCATTTAAGGACTTTAGAAGACATAATAATGACTATGTATTTTGCCTCTTGTTGCACATGTTAATATGGGCCTGAATGTTTCCAAATAAAGTATATATTCTTATAATAAGAAGCACTCATGCTCTGTAACTGTCTAGCTGTCGGTACACATATATTTTCATATATTCAACAGTTCAAGACAAATTTATAATATAAATAATTAAGTTTTATAGTTAGATATTAATTCATACGGGTAAATAAAATGATAAAAATTAACGGAATCAAATCGCCGTAATTTTATTTCAGTTGAATTCTGAAATTACACAACTTTTGTATGACGTCACAGACCAAATGAAGCTTAAGATTAATCCGGATATCAAATTCAAGATATACACGAGGAAGATACATTGCTACAAACAGATTGTAAATACCAATCCAGAATGCATATGATCAAAATATTAAAAGATTGTTAACCTACAAACGCCACCAAAACACATTAAACTGGCAAGTAGAACAATTGTACAAATAATTCTTTTACTTTATTTAATATATTTTGCGTAACGTCAATGAAAATTATATTATGCATCATATACGATGACAATGAAAACGACACTCAGAGGATAAGAAAATTCAATTATATTCATATAAAACATGATACAATAATTTTTTAAACAGTAATAAAACACATCTTCTAGATGAAAGAATGCCAGAATGCAATCCCATGTGGCATAATTAAATAATGCATTTTTTTTTCAAAATTGGCACCACAAAGAGAGCAGTAATATTTCTTAATTTTGTGAAGTCAATACCCCTTTTCAATTTCAGCATCAGTATAAACAAAACTAGAATATTTGAAAGTCTAAAAAAACACCTTCATTTGAAACTTTTTAACTTTTTGGGGTTCGAGCGTCACTGATGTGTCTTTTGTAGACGAAACGCGCGTCTGGCGTATATTCAAAATTTAGTCCTGGTATCTATGATGAGTTTATTCAATATTTACGGAGATCAAATATATAGAGGTGAAGTTATAATTTTTAACCAATATATTATGAAGAGTAAATCAAGTCGTAATTCCATGAAAGCGACATAATTGCAGTCATCATATCAGTCAGCTGATTGTTTTCTTACTTCAAAAGACTGTGGTGACTTTTTGAAAAATCAGAAAAAGTATGTAACCAAGCAAAGATTTTGTTGCATAGATATAAAAAAATGTTTATCAAAGTTAGACTTAATTATCTATGTAGATTAAAGTAACAAAAATCTTCTTACTACGATCTAATGGAAACATGAAAATTGCAAGGAAAAGTGTTACACTATAAAGTACATTATTTATACACTCTGCAATGTTAAAAAGTCTAGCCCCCAAAATGGCCGAATATTTATAATTGAGAACTGCTACAGTATGTCGGGTATAAAATCTGTCGTAAGCAGTATATTTAAAAGAGAAAGACTTTTTACGCTGTTTTACACAAGTTGTTGTTTGCTCAAAGCAAATATTGTAATGTAAGTTTATATTTTATCCTTGAAAACAAATTGTGCTTTCTGAACCTGGATGTATATGCATGTGGGATACTAGGGAAACTCTACAATTGACAATGTGAAACAACTGGGGAATAAGTCGAAATAATGAAATTTTGATGGTGGAAATAACTTGATCACCCATGAAGGGTAGCTCTGTATGGAATTGCCACTATTTTTTAATTTTCAATTTTCATACTTTAAACTTTAAAAGTTAAACATAGGTAAGCTACTATTGTTTTTGATATTCATCCTTCAACAACCTCCATAGAATATTGATGAAATATTTTCACATTTACTCAAAATTCATTTAAAATCAAAGAAAAAATATGCAAACTCATTTTGTATTACCAGTTTTCCATATCAGAACCTTCGATTTTCTTATAAATAAGTCACTGCTATGGTTTTATTTATAAATTAACTGTTCACAAAATTCAGAATTTTTGAAATACTAAGGCTTTTCTACCTCAGGCATTGAATACCTGAGCTGGATTTGGCAAAACAGTTAAGAATTTTGGTCCTCAATGCTCTCCAACTTCGTACTTTATTAACCTTTTTGGATTCGAGCGTCACTGATGAGTCTTTTGTAGACCACACGCGCGTCTGGCGTATATACACAAATTAGTCCTGGTATCTATGATGAGTTTATTGTACATAGATTGTTTTCTTTCAATTGATATACTACAGTATTTTTTACTAATTTGTCCATTTTTGCAAATTGAGACATGGTAATTTGAACGTATAACCGGAAAAATTTGCTCGATAGTCTATATAATTTTCTCATGCATCAATCTCAAATTTCATTTATTATGTATGGTTAATGTGATTTCGTCTCCAAATTTCTAGTTGATGACAAATTTATTTGTGAAAAAATGAAATAGATATATACCACATATCATAATTAACAAAATCTTGAACCCTATACATTTATCTTAATCTTGCAAATAAGCAGGGTACATTTATCTTAATTTTGCAAATAAGCAAGGATTTCGGCTGATTTAAATTATCATTATTAGCATAAATTGTGTTCGTTGTGTATTAATCAGTTTATTTAGATATGAAAATGTCTACATAAATACTATTTTTTCCCATGAAACCAGGCTGGTTGGAATGGTTTCAATACATCAAATAATTGTGTAAACAGTGTTATATTGACATTCTACTCATTTGTTCATCTTTTTAATCCTCAACATTTTGCTCTTGAAACCCAATAAGGAGGAATTAGCTTTAACGTTTTAGTTATGTTTATATATTGAAAGAATGTGCCATTTGTTTAATTCGCTATTCAAGATGAGGTTAAATCCAGAAATGTTTTAAATGAATAATACAATGATTTATAGGAACAAGAACTTTAAAAATATGCTGAACAGTCATTTTTAATAATTTAAGGTAAATAACCTCAACGGTAACCTTCAAAAACACTGATCCAAAATGGTGTATTGTCGTCTTTTCCAAATGTGTCTTGAAAATTTTTATTGTCTGACTTCGTCTGAAATCGTAATCATTTATCACAAAACAAGTAGTTATCCCTTTCAAATCTATAAACAATATCTTTATTGTTTTTAAATAATAAATATTGTTTGAGATCGTGCGAGTGTTCACAGCATTTCATTTAAGGAGGCTCGCGGGTATAAAATTTTCAGAAAAAAATCAAACGTTTATTTTTCATTACAAATTTTATTAAATACCTTAAGAAGTTATTACTTTATCATATGGTACAAAAATGATTCCAAAAAATCAATACGTGATGGCCCCAGGTGACTTTTAAAATGTAGATATCATTTAAAAAGCTCCAAATTATCTCCCTTGGGTGCAAAAATGCCATTTTTTTGGCATTAAAATTTATAAATATCTTTTTTTTACTCATCGGTGACCTATATTTTCTATTGTTATTTTCGAAAAAGCTGTACATAAACTAAATAATTGTAAAATTTTAGCCATTTCTGTAATTTAGTTCTTTTTTTAATTTCTATATTACCGCTTTTTCTCTTATTAGTTCAACAGAAAAAAAGGACGTTTGCAAAAATGTATGCTTTTTTCGAAGGCAGATTGTCAGCGTAAATGAACGGTGACCCCATTTTTTTATTTCATTTTTCTATTAGGTATAAGATAAAGTTAATTTATAGAAAAATATAGCGAAATCTAATATTAAATAAAAAAAATGATTAAGACCCACCAGCCTCCTTAAAACGAATAAATACATTTTTAGCACTACCCAGCATGAACAGAAAACATGCTTTGAAATAAAAGTAGTTTAATCAATGTAACCTACCATTTGTAGACGTAAGCTAAAATTAATGTATAAACAATGAGCTGGACATATAAATCATAAGTCAATGCAGGTCATACAATTACTTAATGTTTATGGCCGTATGATGAACGATAATTGCTTACCCTCTACGTCATTTGCATACATGCTACACTTATAACCTGATGATGGTAATGAAATACGCGCTCAATGTACAAACAAATGAAATATTACGAAGTTGAAGAGCAGTTATAATCGAGAATTCCTTAAGCTTGTGTTATGTACATATAAGGCAATATACACCTAGTGCTACAATATTTTCCCGTCGTTTTTTTGTTTTTGTATAAGGCTTCATAATTGTTCATTTCAATATTCAAAATAGATATAGGAAGATGTGGTGTGAGTGCCAATGAGACAACTCTCCATCCAAATAACAATTTAAAAATTAAACCATTATAGGTTAAAGTACGGCCTTAAACACGACAAAAGTTCATTTATAAAACTGAATGTTACTTCTTTGTCTTATAGATACAGGTATCGCAATTATAGTGTGAAATATTTTTATAATAGGGTTGATGAATAAAACAAATACAAACCAAGAAAGGCAAAAATTAAAAGGAAACCAAATGGTTAATAAAAGTTTTCATTTTTATAGAAATTTGTACAATTTGTTTTGGAGTAAAATATATGAAACGTTTAAAACGAAAGATAAGCTTCCCTCTATTCCATCAACTATTATTTCTGTGATATAAAGTGAATCTATTTGTTAGCCTTGAATACTAAGACGGGTGTCGAATACGATGTAAGATTGTATTTATCGCCTTTTTACGAAGTTTTCCTTTGATCTTGCTGACTGATAAGTTTCGTTCTCAGCGGTGTCGAGTGATATGAAAAGTTACCGCTGGAACAAAGAGGACACATGGTTTTGTCAATGAAATTGACATGAAATTGACAACGTCATCATAGGTTAAATAGCAATAAATATATTATCATTGGTCATCTCAACTCGATTGCTTTTCTCACTTTCACCGTAACGTCTCAAGCGAGAAAACCAATCTCGTTGATAGGTTTACCGATAATCTATGAATATATCTCTTCCACAATAGAGTTCTTCGTATTGCTTACAACTTTATGTTTTCAGTTTGGCATGTTTCTGATTATCATTACAGCTAATGTGTTCTCTCTATCGCAAAGTGTTAAAATCATTTGATTGGAGATGATCCTTTTCTTTTCGTTTGCACTTTACATCATTTCAGCAAAATATAAACATGTCAAATATATTGTAAACTATAATCTCAACAAATATATCATATAATTCAGTACACTTGACACGATTCGTCTTTATCCGATTTATTCGAGGTCTTCCTGCGGATAATATAAAACGATTGAAACCCAAATTAAGAAGTACAAAATGGAAGAGCTCTGAATAAAGGCAACAGTAGCATACCGCTGTTCAAAACTCGTAAATCGATGGACAAAAAACTAAATCGGGTAACACACTTAAACTGCGGGAAACGCATTTTATGAAATAACATGATCTAAAAACTCAAGAATTGAGCCAGATCTGGATAAGGGTACATTAGGATCAGTCTGCCTTTATTTGTTATTTTCCTTTGTGTGATGGACTATTTGTAGACCCTTTTACATGCAGTTGTTTCATCATTTTTAAACTGTTCAGAACATATTGTCAATAAAGTACCTTATTTTAGAAAAGAGAAAGACCCAATATATTGGTTATAGCCATTGTTAACCATGATAACTGGTTTTTTTTTAAAATTCTTGTTGGCTCTAATACAAAACCATGAACCTTTTTTTCTAGACTTTTGATGTTATTGCGATTTGATTTACTAATAGATTTATATTTTAAACACTGTGAGAATTGTCCTCGTACTTCTACTATCTGACGGTCATATTAATGGTTCCAAAAGCTATCTTGGAATGTGCGAATTCTCAAATAATAATATGTTTTAACAAACAGACACTAATATAAAAAAGAAGATGTGGTATGATAAGGAAATTGAAAAATAATGATCATATCAACCTGGAGTTAAATGAGGCGATTGGTATTTCACGGCCAGTATTTCACGGCTAGTACATACCTTCTGTCATCAAAGTATATAGTAAGTTAGTTTGTTTCATGTTGCACTGATGCTGTGTGTCCTGTTTGACTGACGGTTTCGATTAATTCGTGTTTTCCCTCTCCAACTTCATACAATAAGATATATGACTTCTTACAAGAATATATGTTACTACTTTGCTCTAACTGCCATTTATTTACTAAACGTTTTGCATTTCTGATAGTAAAAAGAGGCTAAACGTTTGTTTATATCAACTTCTAATTTATCGCTAAGTATGTATTAAACGAGAAAATGATTATCTATTGAGGACAAGTGTTCTTCAACCTATTTCTATTGATTTTCATTGTTTTATGATATCTTTTTTTATGTAAGTAGGATATTGTTCTTGATTAAAAATCATAAAACTTCTATTCATTGACAAAATGTCATACAATTATGACTTTACAAATAATTTATAAGCACACATCATGACAATTAATTGTGAAATTAATCAAAATTTGTTATTCCAGGCCATAGATATCTGACCAATATTAAGCTAAGATACACTTGTTTGAGTGTTACTTTCAAAACAATTATTTTCCTTTTACGCAAACTCTTAGATCTGAAGTTTTTGTTTTCGAGTATCACTAAGAGACATTACTTGTCGTAAGGCTCATTTTGTGAACTAATTGTTAACAGTTTAAATTTCAACACCTTCAAAGTCATACAGTTTGCATCAGGTTATTATTAATTTTCACATACTAAAATTTTGAGTGCGTTTAATGGAAAGAAAATAATATTTGAGGGCATGGACACCGTTCCGAATAGTTTGCTTAAAATCACAAAAAAAAATTAATCTAACGCCAAAGACGTAACTGTTCGAAGAAACCACTCAAATTTAGTAATCTTCTCATATATTCAGAACAGTAGTCGAGAATTGATAAGAAATAGTGGATTCGTAAACGATAATCAACGTGTGACTTTAGTCGCGAGTTGATTATCGATTTCGAAGCCACTACTTCTTATCGATTCTCTAGCTCAACCCATTCCTAGTAAATCATATCTACCTTAACTGTATTTAGCAACACATTCAGGAATTTTATTCCACAGTGTTATTTAATTTCGTACATTGTTTGGCTTTTTAAACTTTTTTGGATTCGAGCGTCACAGATTAGTCTTTTGTAGCGTGATTACAAAATTGAATACTGGTATCTATGATCAGTTCCTTTACATATTGTTCAAAAGTTTTGCCGAGTGAATGTGTTGATTTTATCTATCCCAAATGAGTTTGAAATATAGAATTCTTCAGTTACAGATTTATCTGCCTGATATCTAGACTAAAATCCAAATTTGACAATGTTTTATTTATGATAATTAAACTTCCTGATAAAAGAGATGAGTTCCATTTTTTATTGTTAACTTTTGAATTCTCCATATCAACTGTCTAGCAGCGATGATTTTGTCACCAATGGATGGTCTCTGCGTGATAGATGACGCTGATTTTGCCAGCCAGGAGTGCGTATTGATTAATCTTCAATTTTATATGTAATGCTCTGTTATTTTTGTTTGTCTTTGCTTTTCAGATATAAAGTTATCTGATTTTGAAGGAGTAAATTGATTACAATAAAATTGAGAATGGAAATGGGGAATGTGTCAAAGCGACAACAACCCGACCATAGAAAAAACACAACAGCAGAAGGTCACCAACAGGTCTTCAATGTGACGAGAAATTCCCGCACCCGGAGGCGTCCTTCAGCTGTCCCCTAAACAAAAATATACTAGTTCAGTGATAATGAACGCCATACTAATTTCCAAATTGTACACAAGAAACTAAAATTAAAATAATACAAGACTAACAAAGGCCAGAGGCTCCTGACTTTGGACAGGCGCGAAATGCGGCGGGGTTAAACATGTTTGTGAGATCTCAACCCTCCCGCTATACCTCTAACCAATGTAGAAAAGTAAATGCATAACAAAACGCACATTAAAATTCAGTTCAAGAGAAGTCCGAGTCTTATGTCATAAGATGTAACCATAGAAAATAAACAAAATAACAATAATACATAAATAACAACAGACTACTAGCAGTTAACTGACATGCCAGCTCCAGACTTCAATTAACTGACTGAAAGATTATGATTTCATCATATGAACATCAGGCACAATCCTTCCCGTTAGGGGTTTAGTATCATACCATCTTACCATATATGAGAAGAACATAACCCATGTCATGCCAACAACTGTTTTTAGAATAAATGTGTTTAGCTCCGATGCAAAGACCTTATGAGTGATTCAATATTAACGCCAAAATATGCAATCTTAAATGACTTGACAACAGTATCGTAATTATATCCCTTCTTAATAAGTCTATTCAAAGGTTTTGTAAGTTTCTGAGGTGAATACTGACACCTTTGTGCTTTATAAAGAATACTTCCATAAAAAATTGGATGTGAAATGCCTGAACGTATAAGAAGTCTGCATGTTGAGCTATATTTACGAATGATGTCTTTATACCGATGATAAAATTTAGTTAATGTTTTGACTAGTGATATCGAAAACCCTGGTGTAATAATTTTTTCAGTAATACATAAATTTCTCTCGTTAAAATCTAAAACATTGTTACATACACGAGCGAATCGTACAAGTTGAGATATATAAACACTGTAAGATGGTGACAAGGGAACGTCACCATCTAAAAACGGATAATTAACGATAGGAAATGAAAAATCGTCCCTTTTATCTTAAATTTTAGTATTCAGCTTTCCGTTAGTGATATAGATATCAAGATCGAGGAAAGGGCAGTGGTCATTGTTAGTTTTAGCTTTATTTAAAGTTAGTTCAACAGGATAAATTTCATTAATATACATACTGAAGTCGTCATTATTGAGAGCCAAAATATTGGTAGTTTTAAAGATGTTGTATTGCTGATCATTTTTATCTGTCTTTTATATTATCGTTAAAAGTTTTCGAAATACATACATTGTAATAACAATTTCGATAATGTCTTTTACTGACTTGTATTTTGTTTGTGTTAAGGACGAAATTCTAAAATCAATGAGGGATAACAAACTTAATTCAAATAGTTTGGGGGTGGGGTGGGGTCAAAAGTGCTGCAAGTTTTGTTTAATTGACACCATGTTATATATATCCTTATTGGTAAATCATTTTTTCCCAAATTAAGTTAAGAGGGGGGTTAGAGGGGGGGCAGTAACAAAAACTATAAGTTGTGAATCCTACATTGAACTTTTGATGTCGTGACGTCCCTTAGTAACCATGTATTTGTCTAACGATAGAGAGTTGATATTTCTAAATCTTGTTAATTGTGAGTTTTGTGGACTTTACTTGTTTTATTTGAAAGAAAAGATATTGCCAATAAATACCTGTTAAAAATTTTGAATTGCAGACGAGCGTTTTGCCAGTTTAGATATTTGGTTTGTTTTTGTTTTCTAACAGCTCTAATACAAAGCAATAAACATACATCCCATATGTTTTGTGTGGAATTTGAGTGCTTTACAAGGATCATATATACACATTTTGAGCATTGCGAACGTTTTGATTAACCATATTGATTCATATTTTATACACTGGGAAAGTTGTATTCAGTGTTATTTCACGGTCATATATAAAATGGTACCCAAGGGAAAACTATTTTGATGGAATAAGTTTTAAAAATAGAAAAAAGATAATTCAGGTTACAATGTATACATATACTGTAATTAAAATTGAATTTTTCATATCTTCTTCTATCAGACATGCTGTTAAGGCTTGTCTGAGGAGTTACAAAGTGTTGTAGATTGGGTATAATCAAATCAGGCTTTTATAATTTTAATTGGATGTTCTTTCCGGTGTCTTTTATAAGTTCAAAAATCCATAGTAAGCAGTAGAAAGTTGATATTTTAAATCGAAATTAAGGTGTCAAATTAACATCAAGAACGTTGAAGATTATTTTGTCATTTATATATTTTTTGTCAGTGTTTTGTTTCTGGTGTTTATGGCATATCTTTAATTCTGTTGGAGAATATGTGTTATTCGGCATAAGCCAAAAGGAACTCACTGTAAATAGTAAGAAGGGCACTTAAGAAAAAGTGTCTCATGAGGTTTAAATGTTATAACTTCTTTTTGAAGATTTCTGTGTGTGTGTTGTATTAAAAATGATATGTTATCACCTTCTGAATTTTATTAGATGATTCTTGAACGATTATTTATTGAAATTCCTCGCCATTCCCAACACTCGTGGCTATATTGCTGCAGCAAATTTGCCTCAACGAGGGAATCTGGAGTATCCCACTGAATGTTATTTGATACATTACAAAATAATACAATTTCAATTTTTACCGAAGATATTTTTTTTAACTTTGCAATACTAAGACAATAACCATAAATAAAGGAAACAGTAGTATATAGATATGAAGATGTGGTGTGAGTGCCAATGAGAGTATATCACTGTTTAAAAGTGTTTTTTTTTTGTGTTTTTAACTGACATTCCTAGTCAATTAAGATTAGAGTCGAGTACACCGACACGAGCTGGGTTTGAACTCACAACCTCAGTGTTGATTGGCTAGTGATTACAGTAGTAACTACTAAGACAACATAATCTGGGTTACAAACTAAAACCGAGGGAAACACATCCTATAAGAGGACAACAACAAAACAACAAAACTCTGATTGAAACAAAAACATACGTCAATGCAACATCGCAGAAACGAACTATTAGATAACAGCTGTAATACTCGAGACTTGATACAAAACATTTAAGAAAAAATGGGGGAAAGAACCTCCTGCTAAATGGAAAATGTCGTGTTTCTATTTGTTTCAAACCCTAGTACGAACATTTTTTTTTGTATTTCTAGACAATATACTAGTAGTTAAATCCGTATGTCGTTATAGTTGTCTTACGTAATATAACTATTATCATTGTATTATCCCTATTGTAACACATGTCTCTCTGATGACATGAATAATTCAACCGATTCAACCTTTGTGGTCTGAATCCTTGACACATCATTTTTTCACAAACTCAGATTCAATAATTGATTTAAGTCTCACCACATACATTTACATACAACATGATTAAAACAAGACACAATTACAAAATTAATTATACATTAAAATCAAGTCAAAGCCTGTAATTCAGTGGTTGTCGTTTTTTGATGCATATCATATAATAGAAAAACATAGGATGCATGTATGTATTAATTGTTAATGTAACCACCAAAAAAGTTGGTGTCGTGCATATCGTAAATCGCTGTAGTATACCAAATCAAAACAAATCAAATCCTTTTCTTGGTGTAAAATCGAAATATTGGGTTATTACCAAGACACGCATGACAATTATAACAAACACACAATTATAGTTAAATCTATGCCAGAAACACACCTTATTCATACCGAAACAAAAGCAAAACATTTATTTTCAAGAAACGAAACATGGGTTGTAAGATATGTTAAATATTGTCAACCTTATTAAAAGAGTTAAAAGGTTGACTTCATTGGTAAGTAAACATATGATGTCTTCGTAATCATAAGTAAAAAAAAGAAAGCAAAATACAGATAGAAAATTTGAGTTCATTCACACGATAAATGCCTCCTTTCACGAAATGTAAAAATAGTATAATAATTCAGCTCCAGCTTAATGGTTGACCAAAAGATGTTATAACTTTTATATAATAATAAAAGTCCTTGGCAGGACATTACTTAGCAATGTACTTAGTATATGCGACACATTAAGATGGTTTGTAATCGCCTTTTCTGAATGAAATGTTATGCCTTCGTAATGAACTCTTCAAGGCAATACAAGTTCTGTGTAGGATAAATGTCAAATACCATTAACTGTCTTCCTGCATGCGCATTGACTGCTTTTACAACTTACAATCTGCTTAGGATTGGTATATTTAGAAGACACAATCAGAATTTGTATAAAAGGTCATCAACCCTATAAGGCTATTGTTTTTTATGTTTTTAGAAAAGTCGTGCGTAATTGGTAGTTTATTTTTGGATTTTGTCTATAAAATTTTCATTGTTTGATATTCGTTGGGTGCTGAGTAACAAAAAACCTGTCTTTTTATTTTGTAAATAACCATTTATTTATTATCTATTTCCGTAACACTTTTTTTAGTTGTGTCAAGGTTTTCGTCAAGGTTTTAAAATGAAAACAATATATACATGAAATACTACAAAACATTGAGTTAACATATCAATAATTGAACTTTGAAATCATTGATCAACATTAATGTTGTACTGTTTGATCAGTACATTAATCCAATGAATCTTCAAAAAATGAATAAAAGGAGACAACAATAAAAAAGAATCAAATTAATTCAGCTAAAGATGGCTTTAAATTGTTGCTTGATTTTACGTCAAGGACGTACTTGCCCTGAAAGTGAACCAGGAAGTTTCAATGGTAATACAATCATCAAAAAGGATAACATGTTAGTTTTGGGTACAAATATTCACAATCAACAAAAATAATAGGATGATATATATATATAAGGAATGACTGTATTTTTTTTTTTTTTATGTCTATGAAGAAATAACATAAAATGAAACCTATCTTCTTCTCGCAATCTATTTCAAATGAACAAACTAACCAAATCTAGGCAATTTTCAACGACTCATAGCTTAAAAAATAGCACGGTGACCAATACTTTTTATTATATCTTATATATCTATATAAAAAAAAAACATAGTAAAATCTTCATTTTGGCAAATTATAAGAAAATTCTGTCTCAAAAAACATTTACTTATTATCTACCTTAACAGTGTGCACCACATTTTTTTTCTCGAATAGACAGAAAAAATATTACAGTCATTTCTTATTATTTAATTATAAATTCCAATTTTAAATCGTAGAAAACCATTAAAAAACGTTGATGACGTCACGGTCACATGACTTAATTAATGTAGTATATGGGCTGATAACAAAATAACGTCAGCCAATCAGAAGACGCGTCGCATCCAAAATTAAATTATATAAACATAATAATAAGCATATGAGGTACGATTGTCGATCAGACTACAGGTTACCAATACCCTATAGTGATCTACTATCTTTCGTCCCTATTTTGAAACAGTGACTCTACCGAGTCAGGAAAAAGATAGTTGTTCCCATTCGTTTGATGTGTTTGAGCTTTTTTATTTGTTCATTTGATAAGGGACTTTGCTGGCAGTTCAGTATTTTTGTTCTTTTACTATTTAAAAAACGGAAAACTAAACGGCTTAATTAATGCTAAAAACAGTTATTGCAGACGACAATTACAGGAATACACGATTCAGGATTGGGACTGGCACATCGATAATTTGGTGGTGGTCTGTGCGCTCAACACAGAAGGAAAATGCAAAATAAGATTGATATGAATGGAAGTCCCCTTGATCAAACATGTTCTACATAGGAAAAAATCGGATCTAAACACTTCTAAAAAACAAAATAAAATATGAAAAGGTATGAACGTTAAACTAATTTATAGATTTTAGCTCCGCCACGTCATAAATTATGGTCATTTTTATAAATTTCCTGTTTACAAAATTTTGAATTTTACGAAAAGATTTTGTTATCCCAAGAAAAGATTACCTTAGCCATAGTTTGCACCACTTTTTTAGAATTTTGGATCGTCATTGCTCTTTAACTTTGTACTTGTTAAGCTTTATAAATATTTTGATTTGAGCTCACTGATGAGTCTTGTGTAGACGTTTTTCGCGTCTGGCATATTGAATTATAATCCTGGTATCTTTGATAACTGTTATATGAAAATCATTTACGAAAATTAAATAAGACAAATAGGCGAAATAAGAAATGTTCGAGAGCGGTCAATCCTCTTCTTTGCTGAAAAAAACAAAGCATAAGAACAAAATAAACTTGACTTTACTCAATAGAATGGCTAGAAGCACAAACAAACCCTAACATTAAAAACAGAACTCGCAGGTACTGAAAGCTGGTACACAATCGGAACAACTCGGCCTTTCTGGTTGCACGAAGAAATAACCTCGTATGCATTAGGCGGAGGAATCATTGTCCGGAAAATTTTCCGATTCGATTCAAAATTATATTTTTTCGACTGGACTGGTACATTTTTTTTACCACTACTGATTTAACTTGCTCCTGTCCGGAAAATTTTCCGATCCGATTGAATTTTATATTTTTTCGACTGGAATGGTACAATTTTTTTACGATTACTTATTTACTTTGCTCCTTCTTTCGCGCCAAAATATTTGGCAGAGTTAAAGTTCTTGATTACTGTGATATGTAACCAAATTATAGCGCCACCTGGAGGATAGAACTTCTTTGTGTCGCGGATCACTACAATTCCGGCCAACAATTCAAGAAGAATTTCTCCGTAGTGCAGTACAAAGACGATTACAACGAATAAATTAATAAATCATGTTCTTTAAGACTTTAAAAGTATCGATCACTACACGTTCTTCTGATTTAGTGAAATTACGTCATAAACAGGATGAGAAATGCATGACCGTGTTTAATACTAAAATAGTACACACAGAAATCAAGAAACTCTCCAATTGAAAGTTGTTAATGAAAATAACACTTTATTAATGTTATATGATCGAGACTCTTTTCTGGATAGGTCTTCTGGATCCTCAGACATAATCATTTTATAATTATAAGGATATATAAAATACGCAAAAACGCTAGGAGCTTTATGACAAAAAAGACCAAAAAAGAATAACCAAAACTCGTCTTCGATCAATTTTGCCTAAGGGAGATGGAAGTTTAGGTTTTTCATAATTTTTAAATTAGTTGTTGCTTTCAGCAATAAATCATATGAGAACATCGGAAAAAAAAATTCTTCGACAAATTGTTAATTAAATGTTTCTTGTTAAGAACGTCTAAGGAAACGGAAAAGCCAGTGCCACAACGAATGCGTCAAATATATCGTCTTGCTGTTTTCTATAAAAGAGAGCTAACTAAATATTGATCTGAAATACTTTTAACTTGATACGACTCTGACTTAATGATTGAAATTGAAAAGTAAAAAAAAAATAACACATGTCATCTATAATACTTCTAAAGGAAGAGACCGATTTAATTGAACCGTTTCTCTTCTGAAACTACACAAAGTCGGAAATATGTGTGATGTTACGTATAAATGTTGTGTTAATTTGTCCTTTAATCAACCTTTTGTCTACAGAAAAGACCAATTTTGGAGAGAAAAAAACAACCCAATTCGGAGACCGTTATCGCGCATGCTCATTCGATGTAATGATGCGAAATGTAAAAACTCTTTGTTTCAACTGTTCAACACTTGCCCAATTGTACTGCGATTTGTCGGGCATCTTTTATGACTTAAAAAACCAACACCATTCAAATAAAATGTAACACGTATTATTTTCTTTCTATCGAAGAAAATGTTAAATTGTATGTCTTTTCTGAAAGTTTGCATTTAACATTAAATTAGCAAAACTGTCATAAACCCAAAGGGAAACCAAAACGGAAAGTCTTTTATCAAATGTCAAATTCAAAGGCTCAAACACATCAAACGAATGGAAAACAACTGTCATATTCCTAACTTGAAACAGGCATATTTTTTTTTAAAGAAAATGGTGGATGAAACATTTGTATGTTTTGCTAGAATTGACTTCACAATCCGAAACGAATCACATTTTCCTGTCTTAAAAAAAACCTGGATCCATATTCAATTTAGATAAAAATTTGATGAAAATAGGTGCATATAAGTGTTTTTCCTGCTCAGTTTTCTGACAAGTACTTTTAAACTTAAATGTAATCAACAGATTCATCATATTTTCTTTTAAAACAAACACTTGCACCTGTCCAAAGTCATGAATCTGATGTACAGTAGTTGTTGTCTGTTTATGTAGTTCAAACGTGTTTCTCGTTTCTCGTTTTTATATAGATTTGGCCGTTGGTTTTCCCGTTTATAGTAAATCCCTTTATAGCTTGGTGTTCGGTGTGAGCCAAGGATCCGTGTTGAAGGTCGAACCTTGACCTATAATGGTTTACTTTTATAAATTGTTACTTGGATGGAGAGTTGTCTCATTGGCACTTATACCACTTCTTCCTATAGCTATTCAGTGTTATTTCACGGTCATATATTAAATGGTACCCAAGGGGAAAATATCTTGATGGAACTAGTTTTAAAATAGAAACATTATAATTCAAGTTATATACTAGAACAAATGTACTATGAACTTGACAATTGAAATTGAATTTCCATAAAAAAAATATCAGGCATGCTGTCAAAGCTGGTCTGACAGGTTAAACAGTGTTTTAGATTTGGTATGGTTCCTTGACCTATAATGAAATTGAGAATGGAAATGGGGAATGTGTCGAAGAGACAAGCACCCGACCATAGGTTCACTTTTATAACTGGTTACTTGAAAGCAGACTTGTCTCATTAGCACTCATACCACATCTTTCTATATCTAAAGAGAACATTAGTCACAACATTTTATTGTACTTTTTTTTAAACAAAGTGTTCAAGTCGTACATGCATCTGTCATCAAAAACACTCTTTTTACAACTTTGTATTTGTTTGGCTTTTATACTTTTTTGATCTGAGCGTCACTGATAAGTCTTATGTAGACGAAACGCGCGTCTGGCGTATTAAATTATTATAATCCTGGTACCTTTGATAACTATTTTTACAGATTGTTCGAAAACTATAAAATGTTTTAAATCCTAACTTTTGATAGGAGACGATACAGACTTATTATATATATAACGTAATTAATATTTTTTTGCTTTTTATTCTGTTTATTAGTTCAAATCTTCAGGCACTACAAAAAAATTGTAGGACAAGTATAACTTATTTTAAATTTTCGAAGTATAGAGACTGTTTACACGGCCAAAAATGAAGGCAGATATTTTACCAAAAAATTGAATAATTACAATTTTCTAAGTCCAAGAACCATACTTCCGCTAAAAGTCCGTTAATGCTGCACGGAACACCAACATCATTATACACCAATGTACCAAAACATCAGAACAATAAATGAAGGTGAAAAAAGTTCAAGACAACTGTTTGATTTCAAAATAACAGACATGTGTAACATTTAATTTATATGTAAAGGATTGACATGCATAAAATCACTTATTTTAAAGTAAGTTACGATATCCAGTCGAAGTATTTATTTATCGTAGGACATGTAGAAAAATCAGTCCGTTCAAAACAAATCTTAATTTAAGTAATTTTATGCATATCAGCCCTTATCTTAGTGGCTAGTTATGAAAAAGGGAAAGTTAAATAAAATAGAGTATTCCCTCAATTGGACGTCTTAGCAGTAGAAAGTCGCTAAGAAATGTAAAGGAAGTTTTGGAACATCGGATCCCTCGTTAGATTTGAAATGGTTCTGTTACGTATTCAGCATTTTAATTTCATAACATACAGGAATACATGTACGTGACTGATTGCACATATGAACAGGATACACCTACAGCAAACTGTAAAAAACTTAATTTGTGATGCTTCAAAGCTAAATAAATGCATTCTTTCAAATGATAATTTACTACAACATGAATATTTTGTTTTTGGTATTAAAAGATCAACAGATGAAACTATTGCACATTGTTTCCAATTTGACGTTATGTTTGACGACATGCAAATTTACGGCAGCTTGTTTAACTATCTGATACAAGTATTGTAAAAAAAGTAATAAGAGAATGTATAATTGCATTATATAGGCGAAAACGCTATCAATGTATCAGGTGTACTTTTAGAAACCTTGTAATGTAATTAAAACTGTTCCAATTATAACAAACTGATTTATGTAGCACGATATGTTTCCTAATTCACCTTCAGATCAACTTAGATCAGCCATAAAGGTAAAGCATGAAATGATAGATATGTGTTAGTTAAAATTTTCCTGTATATCCATCACAGTGCGCGTCACTTCCGTTAATTACAGAATTACTTAATACATTTTTACTCCTACACGTATAATTGAAGAACCTCCTTCTGAAAATTACATTTCAATAAATTTATATTATACAGACTTATATTTGCGGACGGACAAATTAGTTCTAAACGAGTTCAGAAGGTACAATTTTAACCCCATGCATGTCTTGGTTAAAGATGCTGGGGACGTCTTTTGGAAATAACAACATACTTTAACTGAGATGTAGACACAGTAGATATTTGGCGGCCCAAATACTATGTTTAAAAATTTAAACCGTATGCACGTTTTAAATCGGTACCGATTTAATCTTAAATTATTATATTTCATTAGAGTTATTTGAAAATCGGACGGGTAAAAAGAATGCATTAGTCTAATATTTCCATATTGTAAAATGTAGACTGCAATTTACTGTAATTTTATAAAATAACTCCAATCATTTCAAAATATTCACGGAGGGATCTGCAGACAGAGGAGTAAACACAATGAGAAATGTAAACGGTTGGTAACTAAAAGCTTGATAAAATTTCCATAGAGCATAATCCACCGTATGAAATCGAATCCAAACTTTAGTTACGAATTGCACTGAAAAAAACCCAGTTGCATCGAGTTGGATGTTGAAAGTTAGAATAATTTGTGGGAAATGCTTATCATATAGCATTTTTAATTTTGCTTTGAATATTGTTCTTACCAATAACATATAGATATACAATAGAAATGTATAGGGGGAGGGTTGAGATCTCACAAACATGTTTAACCCCGCCGCATTTTTGCGCCTGTCCCAAGTCAGGAGCCTCTGGCCTTTGTTAGTCTTGTATTATTTAAATTTTAGTTTCTTGTGTACAATTTGGAAATTAGTATGGCGTTCATTATCACTGAACTAGTATATATTTGTTTAGGGGCCAGCTGAAGGACGCCTCCGGGTGCGGGAATTTCTCGCTACATTGAAGACCTGTTGGTGACCTTCTGCTGTTGTGTTTTTTTATTTTGGTCGGGTTGTTGTCTCTTTGACACATTCCCCATTTCCATTCTCAATTTTATTTTTTGTGTTTAGTTTTGAGACAATGTCATTAATTTGATTTAAACGACGTCATGATCTTTTTAAAGAATAATTCTATTTCAATTTTAGAATCAGTCATGTTTATAGATCATAATGCTACACATTATTATAAAAAATATCATTAAAAAAAATATATTTGGGAATGTTATTCGTCCCAAAGGAAACAAAAGGCTTATACAATGTTCGATATTATGCCCTGGAAAGTACACCCTTTAGATTAAAGGTATATTTATTACAGAAGTATGTTGAGAAACCCAAAGTACACGTAAATTCTTAAAATGAATATTATCCATTTCTATTATTTAAGCACCTAATAATATTGATGCACCCTCATAAGAGATAGCTAATCTTACTTGATATAGCCAGTTATTTTCTCATGTAACAATAATCCCTTTGAAATCAGTATAAAATAATTGCAGTAAAGGTATCACAACTCTCTTTGGCTAGACTGTATATGAGATGTGTAAATACTAATTACAGAATAATATATCAAATATCATCACAATTTCTGTAAAGAAGACGGAAAACGGAACAATAACGTGACCAAAGCATTATATTTATGTTAGTCAAAGTGTTTGGTACCCCCTTAAGAAATAAGTCTCATAAATGTTGTATTACAATTTCGATTATTTATTTATGTCTAAAGAGTCTTAATCATGTTAACATCGGATGATCGTAAATTCTGGTGGATGATCAAAGGCACTAGTCTCGGAAAAAATCATGTCTCTATACTTATAAGCTCGGTTAAGGTACATTTTATAAGATTATTATATTGTAGTGATGTAACCATGTGTTATCAGTACAATATGGTTTGTTGTTATATATATAGTAGATTATTTTTTGTTTAACAGTTATTTATTTTTATATTTGGATTTGTAATTAATATCTATGTATATATTTCTCACGATAAAACATTTTCATATCCTTTAACACATGGCATGAGTAAAATCTCTTTGTTCTTACTGTGGTATAATCTGAATAATGCACAGCTAAGGTGTGCATTAACTACCTCAGATATACTGCACAGTTCAAATCTATTTTTACCTTTAGGGGCGGTTCCTAGATTTTGAAGGGGCGTTATTCTACAGAATTAAAAAAGACATCGCCGAGTGTAGCGAGACCAAGAACAATATTGACAATATTGAGCTAAAACACAATACTTTGTCCAATACTAGGGTGACGACATGTTAGCCCCCCCCCCCCCCCCCCCCGAATCAACCATCTGCCTTGAAATTACAACAAACATCGTAGTTTCAAAATAGGAAAAATGAAAGGTTTCTTATTCCTTTTTTTTTCATCTTAGCTTGAACATGAAATGTATTATCATACTTTGTGTACAAGATAAATCTTAATTCAGTGTTTTAAATTCAGAAAGATAGTTTATAACAGATTTTTTTGTAATTTCGGCCAAAAAAGAAATGTATCTAAGAATATCCGAATTAAAGAATTCTGATTTGGATTATCTTTAGACTAAATCGAAATTATAACGACTTTTTGAATATCTATTCCCCATATTATTGGATCGAATTTAAAGGGGTCATGTTAACGGTTTCTTTTAAAACAGGGAGATTAGCTGGAGATTAAACAGACTTCATTTAGATGGACGTGTTTTAAAAAAGTAATACAGTAAATACAAAATTTCGGGGAGGGGGAGTAAAAGATTGGAAAGAGAAACGTATTTTCTGCTTATTCAACATTTAAAGTTTAGGTAATCTTCCTCCGTTTTATATCTTTCTCTTTTTAAGCATATTATTGAGGGAAAGAAATTCAAAAGCTCAATAATCCTTTCAGTTATGTTTTTTTTTCATACAATAATTTGAAAGTACACAATTTGTCAAAGTCTTAATCGTCATTTATTACATAAAAAATGGGAATAGATTTAACAGAAACATTAAAAAAAAATCTACCATCAAATCGCAATTTTACAGTAGGTCTAAACCAAAAAAAAAGTTATCAATTAAAAACTTCCCCAAGTCGTATTTACCCCTTTCTTTACCCTACGAGTCTACAAGGAACTTTCATAGGATCCGTGGATTGCGGAACATCGTCCACATCTAAAACGTTCTCGTAAATTAATGACGTCATGTGTTAAAACAGTTATTGGCCAATCAAATCGGTATGTAGAGGTTAATCTGCACGCTCAAGGTGACCCTCTAAACCGAACTCCTTCGTCGTTCGGGTTAATAAGGGTCACCTGAGCTGTGCAGATTAACTTCTATATACCGACTTGCTTGGTCAATAACTATAACTTATCTATGATCTTAAAAGATGTTTTCGCGAATTTTTATTAATGAAATTAATATGATATTTTGCACTCGATAATATCCACGTAATTATACGATTAACACTATGCGATGGGTGCTGTAAAATGCAAAATCCGTGTGAAAATTACTGAGACACTATAATGAAATTTCAGGAGCATCCGCTTTAAAAAGATAAGAATCAGGAACGTCCATCAAAAGAAGATCTAAACTCCGGTAGGTAAAAAGACTTTAAATGCAGTGCCTGGGGTTAAAGTCATAAATCTTTGCTCAGTGCTTGGATCACAAAAATCATGCTCAAAACATGAAATCCAGCATTTTGATTGGTTGATTTTCGAGTACGAGTTAAAAAAACTGACTCGGAAGTTTTATGACTGCATGGCCTGGCTTCACGGTCATAAAACTTTCGAGCATGATTTTTGTACTCAGATTCGAAAATCAACCAATCAAATTGCTGGCTTTCATGTTTCGAGCATGATTTTTGTGCTCAGAGCACTAACCAGATGTTGAGAGAGAGCAACATTTTCTGAATATGAAATGAAACATCCGAGTATTTTTTCGGGTAACTTTTAGGAGTTAACACAGGAGACAGGCAACAAGGCCAAAACAACGGTTTAATCAAAGTCATAATCAGATGGGTTTTTAATAGTGACAAAAATAATTACAATTCCTTTCTTCTGGCCATATAATATAAAATTCCTTAACGTGGTAAGGTTAAACATGTATACAATGGTCAAACTTCACTTACACTCCTACTCCTCCCCAAATGAGTGTCTACTATTTTGAAAACGTCACTAAAAATTTAAGATTACCGATTTTCACTTAAAAGGGTACACGTTTCTACTTAAAGATGCCTGTACAAGTCAGAGATATAACAATTGCTGTTCATTCATTTGATGTATTTGCGCTTTTGATTTTGTCATTCGATTAGGGACTTTTCGTTTTGACTTTTCCTCCGAGTTCACAATTTTTGTGATTTTACTTTCAACAGCTTACTATTAACGTAGATATATCGTGCCTGTGTCTATTTAAGATATTATCGAATTTTTAAATCAAATGTCATGACAAATATACAGATATAGTTGAAAGAGAGGCAAAAGATACCAAACAGGACAATAAAACTCATAATTCGAAAATAAACTGACAACGCCATGATGGCTAAAACAGAAAAGCCAAACAACCAACAGGAAACAAAACTCCACAAAGAAAATAAAAACCTGATCAACACGAACCCTACCAAAACATTAGGGGTAATCTATGATGCTCCGGCAGGGTATGTATCGTAGAGAATATTCACAGTTTGAAAAAAATATAATAATGCGTGCCCCTGTTCCTGTTGAAATAAGTCTCATAGAAAATCATCATCGTCACGTGTACCACCAACATGTTAAATAAAGTATTACGAAAAGGGGAAATTTTCCTGCCTTCGTTAATGTCTATATAATATGACAATTCGTGAATTAATAATTGATTTCCTCAATTAGCATGTAAAGATTGTATTATTTGAATCTGAAATCAATGAATACTAGGCACTGTACAATGACAACAATGTTTGTCTTTCAAAACAATACTATTATCACCATTCTATTAACAAATGTTATTATGTGAAAATGAGTTTGAATAGCATATGCTAATTCATCACTAATTACTTTATGGTATGTCCTTGAAAGAAGTATATACATAATTGGAAAATAGAATGTACATTGTTGCTATTATGTGAGATTTGTTGTCTGGATTTTCGCTGCTGATAAATATATGTAATTATAGTAGAAACTTAATGCCCTTGATACAAACATACATGTGATAAGACAGTTTTGTTATATATCGTGATTCATTTTGGTTATACAATGTCGTTATCCTTGTTTTTTGGTATTTAAAATTGTTTTTAAACGAGTTATTGTCATTTTTATTAATATCAGTTTTATACATCAGGGTCCTTTATCTTTTTTTTAATGTGTTTCTTAGGTTCTAACCATATTATGATGTTATTCTATACACGCCGGCAATTATCAATGCATAAAGTGGCTCAAATCTACAGTTTTAATATTCGTTGACAAATTTTAGATTCCTTTAGTATATATGTGCATAGTAATTTTTAGGGCACTTTCTAGCCTGCTGTTCGATGAGAGCCAAGAATCCGTGTTGAAGGCCGTATACTTTGATCTATAATGGTTAACTTTTATATATTTTTATTTGGACGGAGAGATGTCTCATTGGCACTCATATCACATCTTCCTATATCTATATACATTGGTTAGATAATTTCGATAACATTATAACATTAAGGTACTTGTTTCATATGACTTTAAGTAGAATTCCCCCTATTGTTGTATATTATCACTGGTCTACATGTTACATTGGAGTCGTATTGTTTCAGTTTTTCATGTTCAAATTTTAGTTAGTATCAACTACTTTCTATTTCTTACACTGTGAATGGATCCAATGCTAGAGAAATTGACCATAACAGTCTGAGCGTTCATAACAAGGGTTATTCCGGAAGAACGGATTCGATTTTTATGGACAATGTTTTAATTACACTAATCTAGATATTAGGTTAAGCCAATTGAAGCAATCGAAAACCAATACTGTAAACTGAATTACAGATTGTTTACTATAATTACCAACATGTAATATTGTTCGTTTTTTATAAATATATTATGTCTTGTGTCATAATTTAACCAAACTATAGGATTTAACATTACTTAATTTTCGACAATTATTTTTTACAGGATAAGGTAATTTATCAACTTTGGATACGGTTATGAGTTGCGATCTTTAACACCTTCATAAAAGAAGGCAAACGAGATGGTGATATTGATTTAAACACATGGAGCAGCGAGACCACAGATCATTCATTCACAACTCTCGATGATATGTGTCTCATGTTAGTTGTGATTGGAATATAGATAACAACATCACACTGATGTAACTATAGGTAAGACATTTTCTAAGTCAAATAATTATGCTTTTTAAAAAAAAAAAGAAAAAATAATTCATGGATATCAGAACTGATATTTTAATAATTAGAGAATAATTCTGCTTAGTTTTGAAACTTTGTAGATTGTTTAATATTCAACTTATTTATTTTATTATTTTTTGCTACGACTGTCACATCTATTATTTATAATTCATTTACATTTGATTATCACAGCGTTTGACATATAGGAAAATTCATTAATTTTAGGATACGCCAAAGCCCTAATGATTTTTTTATGTAAGCAAGGATAGGCTTATATTGATATAGTTACAGATAAAATTCAAATTCAAATTACAATCAAAGTTTTTCGCGTCAGGTGAAGATGAAAATACACTTTATTTACAAAAATAAAAAAACAGCGGTCCTTTTTATATCATGAAAATCAAGAGCCATAGCATGAAAATCTCATGTCTTTTATGATTCAAATAGGAAAGAACTATTTATACGCTCTTCATCCTGTAGGCTGGAAATGAAATTATCATATATGGTGTTGATTTGCATGAAAAATGATGTAAACTAAACAAAATACTATACTTCAATGTAAATTATATAGAAACAGTTTCAATGTCTACATTCTGGAAATAAAAACGATTAACAAGACAAGTTATCACGCCCTCCCCTCACCCTCCTCATTTTTTTAATCTGTTATTTTTCATTTGTTTGAAGAATTTGAATTTGCCATATTATTAGGGACTTTCTGTTTAGAATTTTTTTCGGAGTTCTGTATTTTTTGTTATTTTACTTTTTGTTGTCAAATCTTTTACTACGAACACTTGTCAGAACTACACGTCAAACATAACAAAACAACCGACATTAACAAATTCTAAAAAAAAAACAAGCACACAAAGTGAGGTTAAACTGGATTTGTATAATTTTCCCTGTTATATAAATTGGTTGAAGATAAAATGGGCTAGTGAAATTGTGTTAATTTGTAACTTGTTCCATTTAGATTAGATAAAATTGAAAGACAAGATGATTTACCTTTAATTTTAAGAATCAGAAATCAAGAACAATAGTCATGCATCCCATAACATACATAAATGAATATATGAAGAAGAAAAAAATTACAAGGTTCGCTTGACCTTTATCAATCGAATTTGGCATGAATGTTAATCGAGAAACAAGCATAAAAATCCACATTTTATAACAAGAAAAATAAGCTAAAAGCAACCAGACGACTACCTTGAATAATACATTGATGCACCGGAATAAGATTTCTTTTGAACTGCAGTAGCAGTCTTAACTGTCATCAGTTTATACTTAATGTTGACTTGTTTCTTTCTAATGAACTAATTCACAACTCTGAACTCTAGGCGAATAAATTTGATAGACAACATGTGAAGTCTGAATGTTGTTTTTCTGGTCATTTTATGCTGTTAGGTTGCCTTTTCATTGACATTCATTCCGGATCTGTTTTGAATTCCGTAGACATCCATACACGTTAATTTATAAGTTTTATAGCTTTACAATAGTTGAATAGTTTGGAAGACTCTTGATATCGATGATGTCTCTTCAATCATGGCTGGATCAAACCAAATACTTTAAAAATGTCATGGTATGGGGTACATGCTGCATAATTCACGAATTATAAAGAGAAAATACAAACACTGGTCATTTCGAATGTAACAAAAGTATCCAAATAACTGAAAAATGTAACTATACATGTCGATTTAGAACAAGAAAAGTATACATGTACTTGCATATTATCGTTTCAAATATACAAACCCACACGTTCGACTCAAATAATAATTGACAAGGATTTTCAGTTTTAATCCCAGTCAGATTTGCTTTAAATGCTTTGGTTTCAGATATATAAGCTAAAATCTAAATTTTACCCCTATGTTCTATTTTTAGCAAGGACGGCCAATTTGTTAGGTTGTCCGTGTCACTGCCGATGGTTCTCTCCTGTCACTCTGGCTTTCTTCATCAACACAAATTTGGTCGCCGTGAAGTAACCAAAAGTTCCCAATGTGTCGTTAAATACCAATCAATCAATTATAAATATGCATGTGCTAGACATTCACAAATCTATTTCAGATCATTAAATTCGGTGCAAGTGAATGCTGCACTGAAAATGCAGGTAAGGGTTCAATGAGCCTTTAGTTTAATTATATCATGATATCATTAAATACACATGAAAGAGTAAAATATTGGCATTCCTCTAATATCTAATATCCATCCAAACGTGCTGGTTAGTTTTTCTGTTATATTTATCTACAGCCGAAGCATAACAAGATTTGTCACGATTTATAAAACCTATTAAATTAAGTGTTTCGAACTGAGAAAAAACTATTATTTTCCATTTTAATGAGCATAATAAATTAGGCGATGATAATTAAGAAGTAATCTGTATTGATTCCTTTGGAATATCATATTTGAAATATATTTCTAATAAAGACAAAACCATCTATAGCAAAAGGCAATGTTCTTACTTTAAGGAGTTAATGGTTGGATTGCTGTTAAAGTTTCTGTGGCAGAGGTTCTGCACCAGTGCGAAGGAAGGCATGTTAGTATACCTAGACTTATTAGTTTCCGTCCCTGTCGATCACTCAGTCGTTGTTTCCGTTACTCTTAAATACTTCTAAGTTAGCAGAGACGCAGCAATTCCAATAATCAAGTCTGTTTCGTCCACTCGCGATGTGAATATGCTATCACGATACAGATTCGATCATAGAATTGACAAACGTGTATATGCTGCAACGCTGAAATAAAAACAAAATATGAAAAAATTAGTCAGCTAAATTGAATACAAGAATAATACAACAAATCAACACATAAACTAAACACTTAGCCAACCACAAAATACGTTCACATGAAAACAAGGACACTCTGAAAAAATATCATGCATATTGTACTTTATCTTACCTCCTATACATTTTTATGAATGTGATTGGTTAAAAGCGCCCTCGTGGAGACCGTGTATTTTCATATTAGGTTAGTAGGGAGGCGGGGCTTATCTCATACACGGCTAGTAGTGGTGTTACGTCCCTTTATAAAAACAAAACGGTACCGAGAAAAAGGTTTCAACAGACGAAGAAAGGGATGATAAAGATTGAAATTAATTCATAAAACACATTTCAACCTAGCAAATTGTTATTGTTGATATCTGTTTTTTTAGGATCAATGGAAGTATTTTCTTAATGCTAACAGTATTGAAAACTTGCTGATTTTGATAGGTCATTAGTCTAAATTTCACAATTTAAGATAGTCGGTAAGATAAACTTGTTACATAGTGTGCTTGTGACCTAATACGGTAAATATGGGGTAAGTAAATTCCATATGAGGATTCGAGCTTCGCTCTCACCCCATATTAAATTTATTGATTTATTGACCCCATTTATACCATGTTAGGTCACTAGCACACTATGTAACTAATAATACACAGTATGAATATAATTATTATGATTATATTTTCAAACATTGTCAATATTAGAGTTTACGGTAGATAGGGTGTCTTCCTCCATCTTTGATTTGGAAATTCAAGAAAACGAAGTCTAGATCTTTAATAAAATGTGCAAATTTGTAGAGTAGTAGATAAATCAGGTGTAGGATCTTTCATATCAATATATAAAATGACATGTTTTATCATACTTATGGTTGTATTTTACAAAAAAACAGAAAACATTTGTTTGATTAAATTTTTTCCAACTTTGCCACTTAAGAGGAGGTAACTCAAATTCAAGGGCAGATAATTCAGATTAAGGTAATTTTACAATAGAATGTGTTAGGAATTTACCTATTTTATAACGTAGCAAGAAAACGGGTCCGGTGAGCCCAATTTTTCTTTTTCTTAACTGAAAGCATTCTATTAAAACTATCTTTTCATATGTTATCTCAAATTCTATGGTGTAGTTTATGCTTTATTGCAGAAAATTGGGTTTTCCATGCATAATCTATACAAAATCTGTCAATTTTGAACAGCGTGTAGCATGGAAATAAGCCCGGTGACCCGTTCTTTTTATTATTATTTTAAAAAAGCATGATATAAACTCCATTTTGGCAAACTATTATAAAATTCTATGGATTAAAATTTAGACACCCAATCTACCTTTGAGAAAAGTAATGACACTAGCACAAGATGTTGACTTTTAAAAATAATCTTAAAGCTATATTGAACAAAAATTTTGAGAACAACCAATGTACACCATATTTCTGACGAATATATTCTCAAAGAATTTGAAAGTTAAAAAATAAAGTTACAACTCTTTTTTTTTAAGACGTTAAACTATAAACAGAGAAAGCCTCGCTTTGAAATAATGTCGGTAATGCAGATGTTGTCTCAGTCCCGTTTCAAATCTCGCTGAGGGAATGATAAAATATAAATTTGAAAGTACAAATACAAGGTTAAAGTTGTTGTGAGAAATTTAAGACGTAAAACGTATACATAAATGTGTTCACTGGGGGGTTTAAAGTGCTTATTCTTTTTATGACAAATATTACAGCTAACTTGATGATAAAAATTTAATTGGCGATATGCATATTCAATATCAAATGTAAAGACCATGCGGAATTAGAGAGCCGTTTTTGGAAAATACAATCTCGTAATATTTCATTAATATTCATTACAAGACTCAAATGGCAAAATATATGAACTTGTATAGGAGGAGAAACGATTAATGGAAAGAAAAGATAGAAAGGTTAGAACACTAACTGAATTAATAACATAATAAGTGAAATGTTTCAGTAAACCTCAATTATGCAACACATGCACAAAATAGACACCACATACACTTTTCCTCACGACGAACAATCGTCACAGTAAAAATGATGACGATATAGAATCAACAATTCTTAATATAGATATAAGCAGATGTGATATGAGTGCCAATGAGACAATTCTCTCATACAAGTAACAATTTGTAAACAGTAAACCATTATAGGTAAAATTACGGTCTTCAAAAACGGAGCATTTGCTCACACCAAACAGCAAGCGAAAATGACATGTATAAAACACTTATAAACTAAATCAACAAACGACAACTACTGAACACCATATTTCTGACTTGAGACACGTGCAAAAAAAATTATGCAGCGGGTTTAAACCTTTTAATAGGTAACAACCTTTACCCTTATCTTGAACTTTAGTGCAGCATTACAACGTAAAAAAGGGTAATTGATGTGTTATTAATTTTAAAAAAAAAGCTGTTTTGCATTGGAAATCTTACGTCCGACAGAAACAGGTTGGTCTTTTCGATGTTTGAATGGCGTCTGTTTGGCTGTACTGACGCTACTTCTGTTCGGCAAGATTGTATAACTACATTCATGACAACATTTTATCACGCGTGAGAATTTTGATTAACATAACGAATGGTCCTTTTAAACCCACTTAATCTCTATCTTATATAAGTCACCCTATGACTGTATTAATACAATCAAATTATCGATCTCTAACCTTTATAAATACAGTGTATTGGAATACAATCCTATGATATAAACATGTGTTGGTCATTGTGAACTACCATGATAATAATATAATTCATAGATTGAAGGATGTAACAATTTTGTAGTTGGAAATTAAAAACATGGCTAATCTAACAGATAGGGTACGTAACGTACTGTCAGTTTTTTTATATAAACTGTCAGTTCTTTTTTATAAACTGTCAGGTTTTACTTTAATCTGTCAGGTTTTACTGTAATCTGTCAGGTTCTTCTATAAACTGTCATGTTTTGTTACAAACTGTAAGATTTGTAAAATATACTATTTGAACTGTTTACACACAAATGTACTTATATTTTTTGTCAGTCCTTATCTCCCTGCTTTGTAATTGTATATCATCGTTACTTTGTATACACTGTATTTGAACGTAACTTTAAAACCAAACATGAAGACGGGAAAATATCATGTTTGACACTAAAACATTGAAGAACAAATTTCCTAATGGATCTTTTGCAAAAAAAAAATAAAAATAAATAAATAACTGTTTAATGTCAATTTAGTGGGACAAGTCTATGCTGTTTCTTCTTCAAAACTTCCAACTTCAATTTCTTTATATTGCTTGTGAGTATGTTAACCTACACCGAATCAAGACATGGATGTCCCTTTTCCAATATCTATAGTACCTTGTCGATTTATATCAAGAATCTCTTCTTTATATGTATCATTTCATTTTTTAATCATTATATACTGCAAGTTTCCTTTCAGCCTGAAACTTTCAGGTTTGTGGGTTCTAATCAATCTTATGTGTGATTCTAATGGTTTTATTAAAAAGCAGAAATTTTGAAAAATGAGTTTTAGTTTGCATCAACATATACCTACATACAAAGAAGAGTATATAATTTAAGAATGCAAAATTTAATGTCTGAATACAAAATACTAACTAAAACGTTTTTCCCTATTCATTTATCAGGCACTCAGCTCGGTTAAAATTGCATTTTGAAAATTTGAAGTACGGTTCAAATGAAGTTGAACTTTATGTAATTTGAAATTATTGACGTAAATCTTGACTTTGGTTTATTACTTTAAGCGATATAAAAAACAAGAACAGGTTTTGAAACTCGTTTTGATTTATATTAAATAACAGTTGGAATTATATATATAAATCAAACACATGTTTTAGACAGATAAAATTGTTTTCATTGTTACAAATATCTTTAAATCAGTTCGTGGAAACTAAGTCTTGACAGACTTAACATGCTTTTTATTGATTTTCAGTAGCTGTTATGACCTATGGAATACCGTTTAGTATTCTCCGTAGCTTCAGAGCATAGGGATCAATTGATCTGAAGCAACGGTTCATTCGGAGGTTTTTATTGTTTGCGTTAATAATATTTTTCTCTTGTCGATTGCCGGAAATTGTTTCCAATTTATCTTGTTAAATATGTTTTAGAGTGTTTGTAAAAACTAAATGTTTTCCCAGATGATTTCATTGATAGATAAATCTAAAGAATACTTTCAAGAAGAAAATTTTGTTTTTCCGTCGATGTTGAAAAGTAAACAATTATTTTAAATTCTTAATGTAAAATACCGAAAACTTTACACGAACCACCATGAGACATTAACGAAACCAGTGACAGAAATTTAGATGCAAACATATGGCGGGAGTTACCAGAGGGATAACCAAGACTAATGTGTCGAAGAGCAACCGACAACTTAATTACAAGAAACGTAAAGATAAAATAACGGACTACGAAACACAACACACACAAAACAAGACTGACCAACACGACTATTTCTTCAACATATATGTATTTGAAATTTGTACAATATGGCAATGTTAAGTCTGCAACATTTGTAAAATTGAGAAAGGAAATGGTGAATATGTCAAAGCGACAACCACCCGACCATAGAGCAAACAACAGCCGAAGGCAACCAATGGGTCTTCAATGCAGCGAGAATTCCCGCACCCGTAGGTGTCCTTCAGCTGGCCCCTAAATTATGCATAATAGTACAGTGATAATGGACGTCATACTAAACTACGAATTATACACAAGAAACTAAAATTTAAAATCATACAAGACTAACAAAGGCCAGAGGCTCCTGACTTGGGACAGGCGCAAAATTGCGGCGGGGTTAAACATGTTTATGAGATCTCAACCCTCCCCCTATACCTCTAGCCAATGTAGAAAAGTAAAAGAATAACAATACGCACATTAAAATTCAGTTCAAGAGAAGTCCGAGTCCGATGTCAAAAGATGTAACAAAAGAAAATAAATAAAATGACAATAATACATAAATAACAACAGACTACTAGCAGTTAACTGAAATGCCAGCTCCAGACCTCAATTAAACTGATTGAAAGATTATGTCTTCATCATATGAAAATCAGGTACAATCCCTCCCGTTAGGGGTTTAGTATCATACTATCATAAAATATATGAGAAGAACATAACCCGTGTCATGCCAACTACTGGTTTTTTTTAGAAATAAATGTGTTTAGTTCCGATGCAAAGACCCTATCAGTGAATCAATGTTAAAGCCAAAATATGCAATCTTTAATGACCTGACAACAATATCGTAACTATATCCCCTTTTAATAAGTCTATTTAAAGGTTTTGTTAGTTTCTGAGGAGAATACTGACATTTTTGTGCTTTATAAAAAATATTTCCATAAAATTTTGGATGTGAAATACCTGAACGTATAAGATGTCTGCATGTTGAGTTATATTTACGAATTATTTCCTTATACCGGTGATAAAATTTAGTAAATGTTTTGACCAGTTTGTGATATCGAAAACCCTGGTGTAATAAATTTTCAGTAATACATAAATTTCTCTCGCTAAAATCTAATACGTTGTTACATACACGAGCGAATCGTACAAGTTGAGATATATAAACACCATAAGATGATGACAAGGGAAAGTCACCATCTAAAAATGGATAATTAACAATAGGAAATGAAAAATCATCTCTTTTTCATAAATTTTTGTATTAAGCTGCAGTGGTCATTGTTATCATTAGCTTTATTTAAAGTAAGTTCTACAGGATAAATTTCTGTAGTATACAAACTGGAGTCGTCATTATTGAGAGCCAATATATCATCCAAATATATAAAAGTATTGTTAAATTTTTGTATCAAATGTTGTTTTGAAGGGTCTTTGCTAATTTTAGTCATAAATTGTAACTCATAACAATACAAAAACAGGTCCGCAATAAGTGGTGCACAGTTAGTCCCCAATGGAATTCCAATAACCTGACGATATACGGAATCTCCAAAGCGAACAAAAATGTTATCAAGTAAAAATTCAAGCGCATAAATAGTATCAAAGCATGTCCAATTGACATAGTTCTTTTGTGTTTGAATCCTAAAAAAATCAACATTCAATATTATCTAAATAAAAAAAGGGACTTGTTTCAATGATGTAATCAAGTTTACACTCTTAGACGATAGGAAATGAGATCATGTAATATGGTATTGACATAACCTTGAATTGGATGCATGTTAATTATCAGTAATCTAACCATTGATTGCAGTTCTATAGTTTCAGCTTTCTAAGCTCTTAGTTTTATGTAATAAGTTAATTTTCGATATTTAATATGTGCATGGTATTGTTCTGTGATTATATTATTCACATAGACATGTAGTCATAAAATTAATAATGTCTTGGGATTACACAAGAGTTTTTAGACACAATTATTGATGTGCCATGGTATCGGGTTGTATTGGCGGCTTTTAACATTATCAACGCAAAAGTGACGTAGTTTGTTACACTTTTTATTTTGCTGTTCATGTTGTTGAATACTTACTTTCTCATTTAGTGTAAGTTGTTTACATGAAATTTTAACAAAAGAACAAATTTGTTTAATCATTATCCATTTACAGCTCACAGTGAAATATGTTGACGCGTTTTAATATCTAATAACTAACCGTTTTTAGTGTTTTTTTTACATAAAAGATCAAACGAGCTAGTTTAATAAATAACATTGTTCTTTTGACATATATATGTGATATCCGTAAAGAAAATTATATTCAAAGCAATACGATTGATTTTCAAGATGATATTGCCATTATTTATGAATCATTAGAATCATTTTATCATTAAACATCTCATATTATCATTCTCTACTAGAGAGTTCGATCGACAATAAACAGAGCATAAAGCTAATTTTACAATGATTTTTATAGAAATCTTTTCATTTGTGACAGTTCAATATTTCATTTTAGTTTCTTCTATATCTAAATAATTTTCATGATTTGCTTTCCCCATCTCTTAATAGTTCTTTTATCCGACTTTGTTTTTACAAAGGGAAGATATTGTGATTTGTCTTAAATCACACATATATATCATAGATTATCATTCCCCACCCCACCAGAATATCATCTGGTCATATAATGGTAAATGTCGAATTCTGGTGAATAACAGTTACTATTACCTTCACGCAAATTGCTTGAATTGATTGACAAAAGCCCCTTAAGGTTCCACTAAAGTCAAAATATAGGACACTTCATAAACATCTAAACTTTGCCTGTATTTTTCAACCTATAATGAATAAAGTCATAAACTATGAAAACATATGTTCATTTAAACATACTTTACATATACACACAGTGTAAATTGTAAATAAACTTGAAATTGTTATGTTGTGGCCAAACCGGTTCTTGGGGTGAACACTAAATTTTCAAAAAAATCTGCAGGCCTGCAAGACGACTTAATTTGCTTAAAATTGGTATGGATGAATACTGTAACATGTAATGCAGGGCAAGCTAATGCTGATTTGTCACAAACATATGTTTTAATGGCATATTTGTCCAATTTCTGTATTGTACCTTCCATATTCGTTCACTTAGATACATAAAATTAACTAAAATCGAAAATCAATACATTTTATAAAAAATCAACAATGGCTTGCCCTGCATTACATGTAATAGTATTCGTCCATACCAATTTTAAGCAAATTAAGTCGTCTTGCAGGCCTGCAGATTTTTTTGAAAATTTAGTGTTCACCCCAAGAACCAGTTTGGCCACAACATAACAATTTCAAGTTTATTTACAATTTACACTGTGTGTATATGTAAAGTATGTTTAAATGAACATATGTTTTCATAGTTTATGACATTATTCATTATAGGTTGAAAAATACAGGCAAAGTTTAGATGTTTATGAAGTGTCCTATATTTTGACTTTAGTGGAACCTTAACATCCATCAGCTGTAGTTATCGACCAATGATCTTAATTCCTTCATCGGTTATGTAATATCATCAACTAATAATAGTTGCAGGCAGTTAATTTTATCCCGTTAACATTACTGCACTTCGAATCATTTCAATTTATCTCAATGAATTATAGATAAAAGGAAAACAAATACCAGAAATTGTTTGAATTTATTTACGACCTTAAATTTACTAATTGTCATTGTTTGTTGTGTACCTTTGATGTTTGATAAGGATCCATCTGATGCCTTCAGATATGCTACAATGAACTTCCTTGATTAAATATAATGTAGGTTTGAAACACATAAAGCTACTGTTAAAATATCGTGACATATGTATATACTAATATCCGTGGGAGGGACCAATAAAGTTTTATCAAGTACACAAGGGACCAAAAAATTGGAAAGCTAAATCATTATAAAACGTTTGAGAGCACAGCAACCAATGGGATATAAACAGAACAGTTGAAAATGTCAATATTACCTGAGGGAGATGTAACCCAGTTTGAGTAAAATTGATAAATTTATAATCAGCTTTGGCCAATGATATGACTTTGAGAACGGAATTATTTAAGATTGCCATCATGAATTACTTTGATTGTTTGGCATTGAGTTGCTTCATGAGATTCATTGATCGAAGGCATAATGCTGCCGCCATAAATTTCTCTGATCATTTGGTCTATAGTGCTATCGCCGTAAATTTCTTTGATAGATTGTTCTATAGTGCTGCCGGCATAAATTTCTCTGATGATTGGGTCTAAAGCTGCCGCCATCATTGTAAACCGGGGCGTTTGAGCTCTAAACGTTCGACGTCCTTGTACTGCTTCGTCCTTGTCATTTTGTTACTGTAACACAATACAGATAACAAGTGATCAAATGTAAAAATTATGACAAGTAATTACATAATAATTTGCTTTCCAAATATCTTAAACCTTTGAACGTCGATCTTACAATGATTATTGAAACACGTTTTGGCAATTGTGTAAGTACTTTTTAATTAAACATGTTTAATATGACACAGTTTGTAATCAGGATGTGCTACTGAAATTGCAATGGAATAAAAAGCATTATTGATTAATTATGTAACACAAATAGAAGCTTCCATCGTATCTTGTTAGGTTATTAATGTAAAATCCACAATCGTGTTTAGCCATTAACGTTTGATTGTAAAGTAAAGCGGTGCCAATTAGATGGATAGAAATAGGTATAGTAAAACAAACGAACAAACTGTCCACGTTAGTTGACTGTGGTGGATAGCTGTCTCATTGGCAATCATACCACATCTCCTTATTATTAAATCATAATTAGGAGTTAAATTGACTGATCTTTTCTTGTGAAATGTTTTTTAAGCAAGATGCACTTAAAAGACGTAGGAAGTGCCGATATTAACTGAAGCAAGATGTACTTTAAAGAAATGAGACGTGCCAATCGTAAAAATCAAAATTACGTAATGAGAAAAAGAAACTTAATTAATTTCTTATGAAAGCAAGTGAAAGAATGTTGGTGTATCGCGCATTTTAAGAGTTACTGTACATTAAGATCATTTGTAGATAAGCTTATTTTACAATTGAAGAAGCTTGTCATTTTTGTTAGAAATTAGACGAAAGACCACCTGCAAGCTATTTCGGAAACAGTTTACGTTAACTGCAGTTACAAAATTTTGAATAACTTTTTTTTTGTTTCTTCAAAATATATAAACATTTCTTCCTTGTTACCATAACTTAGATATGCGAACAGATATTTAAAACAACTACACCACAGAATATTCTCAATCAATATCAAGATATTTAATTGATTTTCTTTTTTAATTAATGTGTTTTTAGTTTTTTCCTTGTTTTTGGTATTCGTCATTGAAGATGCATTTAATTTTCAAATATGAAATGTTCTTCACAAATCAACACTGCAGCGGTTTTTTGTTTCTGTCTGTTTAAGATTTCCAAAATCTTGAAATTAAAGCAAAAATAATGTGATATAACCAGTAACAGTTTACCAGTAACAGTTTTACCATAACAATAGCAATCCAATTTGATTTTTTTCTGTAGATAGGTAGCAGAATAGCAAAACCAAAAATTATTGACATTAAAAAAAACTCTGACGAAAATAGTGAAAATGTAATAATTTTTCACGCCTTTTGTTGTTTATACAATGTATAGAATACCTTCAAAAACAAGTTGGTCTATACGAAGTTGACTTTTACATTTTTGTTATTTCTGTTTTTTTTTTATCATATTCTATTATCTTGATAACGGTAAGCGATTTATATAATCGTTATGCATCATTGCCAGCATTGATTTTGAATCATACCTTTTAATATATCATGTATCTGTATTTTTTTCAGAGTGTGGTAGAAAAAAATTACCAATTAGACGTTTCTAAATAAAAATAATGCTACTTAAATACAATGTTCATCCCGACAGTTTACACTTTTCTGGAATAAATCTGGATAAGCTTCGTCTTTTGATAAGTATTGAGTTGATCTGCAATTCAGTGCCAACCATAGATAGTAAGTTAAATTCTCTATTCCATAAAGATTACCGGACTCATAGAAAGTACATGAATGTCCAAAACTTTTGTGACAAAAGAATACATTTGGATATCATTGATATTCTGTTCGTGCTGTATGGTTACATAGAATTCAGTTAATAATCTGGAAATTCCTTGCGATAGAGTTCACAACGATGGCATTGGATAAATTCTAAGACAGCATTTATTTCTAAATTTGAATGAAAGGAAGTCGCTAATCTATTTCTATAACATAAAGTATAGCAGGAAAGGCTACGTCACAAAATACGACGCGTACACACGAACTAAAACTAAAACAAATCAGTATTATATTCAATTGTTAATTTCTATCGTTCTTCAACAAATATTTTTATAGAGTGGGGTGCTCATTTTCGCCATATCTTTCCATGTTTTCTTCAGTTTATGTTCAGGCCTTTATGTTTTTGAAGTGTTCTGATATTTCTATATGAAGATAACTTCAAATGCAAATTATTCTTAGCTTGAAAACGTGTTTGTTTTGAGAAAAATCATCTGACAAGTGTGATTAAAGGGTGTTTGAAATTTCCTGATTTTTTTGTCAACGGGGGACACATATTCGCCGTTTTTGCATATCTATTTTAAACCAAATAACTGCAGCTTTAAACAATATTTATCAAATAAATTTCATTATAGATGAATAGCAGACATTTGAAAGGTGTAAAAAAGTAAAATTTTGGGCAATCATTCAAAAAAATAAATATGAAATACTTCTTTGAATTTTTTTTTCATTCAGAAAATTGGCAGAAAATCGTTGTCCTTTTTTCGGTCCTTTGCGGTTAGTGCCGAAATTTTGTCTCATTTTCAAAAATAACCATATTTGTTATAAAAATATAATTTACCGGCATATTTCTTCCATTTCAACCATCCTTTGGAGTTTTTACACCTCAAAATCATAAAACGGCGAAATTGTGTCCACGGCGAATATGAGCATTTTTGCGCCTGTCCCAAGTCAGGAGCCTCTGGCCTTTGTTAGTCTTGTATTATTTTAATTTTAGTTTCTTGTGTACAATTTGGAAATTAGTATGGCGTTCATTATCACTGAACTAGTATATATTTGTTTAGGGGCCAGCTGAAGGACGCCTCCGGGTGCGGGAATTTCTCGCTACATTGAAGACCTGTTGGTGACCTTCTGCTGTTGTGTTTTTTTGTTGTTTTTTTGTTGTTTTTTTTTGTTTTTTTTTTATTTTGGTCGGGTTGTTGTCTCTTTGACACATTCCCCATTTCCATTCTCAATTTTCTGATGTAGTGGAAACATCTGGAGCAAAATTATGATTTAACATAAATTATCCTAATGAAGAAATGTGGATTTTTTTTTAAATTAAAAAAAATCCGATGCAGTCTTGGTTTTAAAAAACATCAATACATTAGTAATATATATTTTGTAAACGGTCATACTGAGTAAAATGTCAGGACACTTCTATAGTTAAGAAATATCATCTCGAGTTAAATATGTATCTTATCTCCAATGAATGGACTTGGTGCGATTAGCACGCTATTGGAAAATATATTCTTTTATTATTCAGGTCTCTGTATTTTTTAAAAGCATGGATATAGTATTGATGCATAGAACATAACACTTATTTACTAACGAAAGCAAAGGCAAACAAAACATGGGATTCCGCGTAACCCTGCATGATTGAATAGTCGGGTGACTTTGATGGAGACGCACCATTCTTAGATTCTTTTTCAGGAACGACTTACCGTATTTGAAGGGTCTAATACACTGACGTTCTTTTTTTAATATGGAATGGCAGATTTGAATTATTTTTTTATTTTTGTTTGAAATATAAAAAGTGTCATTAGTGTTGTTTTATTAAAGCAATTTGTACAATAACACGAAAACAACACTTTATAAATTTAATATAATACGCTATAACAATAAAAGTGGTAACCTTGCTTTTTTTATCGAACATTTGTTAACTGTTTAAGGAAGACAATATTTTCCGATTGTATTTCAAAAACAATTGCGATAGCCAATTTCAAGCTGAGGATTCTATTAAACTGTACTTCCCACGTATGTCTATAAGAGTTACGAGTTCATTTCACTATATATTCTATTATTACATCATCATATGTTTCGTCAAACATCTAGTTTCTAGTTCTGTTGTGAGGTGATAGTCAATCTAAATACAATACCAAAAACCATATATAATTGCCAAAAAGATGACATACATACGGAATTGTGGGTCGTACTCTCCATGTTGTGTATACGAACATTCACACGGAACGGAGGTGTCGCACTGTGAAAAATATTTCAAGAAAATGAGATCTAGGCTCCAATTTTTTCTCTAATTATTTGCAGATCACCATTAAACTTTCTTTCAAAGTTTGCGTTAATGTGTTTTTAAATAACAAGGGGGAAAGGTTATGTATGGTTTTTCATTAAATTAACTTTGCGCTATTGTAAATTATGTTCGAGAGAAGTTCATTAAATGCTATTAAATTATAGGAAATTACGAAAACACGATCACGTTCTCACACCATTAATCAAAATGAGCATTACAACATGTTAATGACTTAAGAGTTGAATGATCTTTCTTGAAAATTGGAAATTTTAACGGTCTGAAAAACAAATTAGCAATCAATGAATTACAGTTCAGATTCTATGATGTTCAACTTATTATTCAATTTGATCAAATTTTAACAGCAAACTTCATATCTTATATATAATAAAGGCGTAAGATACCAAAGAAAAATTCAAACTCAAGTCGAAAATAAAACTGATCACGCCAAAGATAAAAAAAAAATGGAAAATACAAACAAAAACAACTGAGGACAGTAAAGACCGTGAAACACAAAACCCAACAAAAACTGGTGTGTGATCTACGACGCTCCGGAAAAGTAAGCAGACCCTTATCCACATTTGACACCCGTCGTGTTTCTCATGTTAGTACAGACCCGTAGATAATTTCTGACATAATTCATTGAATCTGGTGTATAATGAAGTGTGTCCTGTATAAATGACCATTGGTTTGAAGATGTATCGATACTAGTCGTTAGATAGATTATCTTATTCCATTTTATCTACAGACTTTGAGTGAACATTACGAAACACCCCAGTATATAAAATTAAGAGATATGGTATGGTTTCTTATGGGACAACTGTCTACTAGAGACCAAATGTGAAAATAAATTGAAAGTAAAATATATACTGCAAGTCTTATATAAACGTGTAGTTAATTTCACGGATAATCACATGTCATAGGTTCTACAAAAAAAAAAAGAGAACAATACAAACTTTAGGAACTTAACGCTTAGTTTTCTTTCTGAGTTATTTTGATAAATGATATAGCCATCTTTAAACCTATTAATATTGAATAATACTTTTTATACATTATTTTCTTTTCAGATGGTAAATTACTCAGAAGCCATGAATTTATCTGACATTCAATTTTTTAACACAATAAACTTTTCACTGGAACAGTACCTGCAGGTAACAGCAGATCTCCAGTCAGAGTCCTGGTTTGAAGACACAACACAAGGGATATTCATTATGATATTCAGTCTATTAGTGGTCGTTGGATTTACCGGAAATTTATTAATGTGTTGCGTGATCATACGGAAACACGTCAAGTCTCGACAGAACTTGTTCATTTTAAATTTAGCCGTTTCCGATATTTTTACATGCGTTTTTAGTATTCCATTTACAGCAGTTAGACTTTTAACGAAAAACTGGCCTTTAGGGGACATTATGTGTAAACTTGTTCCGACACTTCAGGCTGTGTATGTATTCGTATCAACATTTACAGTTTTAGGAATTGCAATTGACAGATATTATGCCATCGTCCAGTGCACAAGTAGGTCGTCCAAAAAGTCTAACTTGATTTATGCTTTTCCTACTCTGTGGATGATATCCTTTGCCTTAGCTCTGCCAATGTTTATTTCCCATGGCGTGGAAACAGTAGAAGTCATTCCAGATCATCAAATTCATTTACATTTTTGTATGGAGAATTGGAGGTCACAATCATTTAGACAGTTTTATGCTGTTTTGATATTAATAATACAGTTTGGGTTGCCTTTAATAGTTGTTGGAGGTCTTCATATTCTTATTTGTAAATTTATGTGTTTGAGACTTAGACTGCAACCAGCTTGTTTTAGCAACAGTCAACGAAAACAACCAAGAAGTGTGATGCGTCACAGAAAAAATGTTATTCTTTTAACTGCAGCCTCTTTGTCATTTGTTGTCACGTGGTTGCCATGGGCTATTATAAACCTACTGGCAGACGTGAATTATAAGATTTTTGAAGGAGTTGATTTTCTATTATTACATACAATTACGCATGCATTTGCAATGCTGTCAGTATGTATAAACCCTTTAGTTTATGGTTGGTTTAACACGGCCATTAGGCGTGGCATCGAGATAATGATATTCCAGAAGAACTATGGCCTTGAACAATCGACAAGATTTACAACAGTCGGAACAGACAGAAAATCATCAAAAGTATGATATGATGTGTTCAAATAAAATGTCTTAAAACTTCCTCTTGGTTGTTTTACAATGATACAGAACATTGCAATCATAGTAATATCATTTAAATCAAAATGATTTTTATATTCGACAGTTTATTTTCAAGTAAAAAGATAAGATAATGTTTCCATTAGCAGGTCTCTATTACCATTCCAACCCTGCTTAAATGCTACAAATAAGTTGTATATAAAGCATTTAATAAGAATAATGAAAGAAATATAAAATCAATTAATTCAATTTAGAACATTTTGTTCCATTTAAATGAAGGGTTTTGCGGAGAATGAATTCCTTCTATATTTTTTTTTTAAAGATATGTTGAAATTAACAAACAAAAGTATTGCAACTTCAATATTATACACACAGCACTTCGATTTCTGTAGAGTGGTCCATCAATGTAACACAATAGCTATTATATGACATACCACATCTTAATGGTTTTCTATTGACGAAGACTGTATATTGCCCGCTAGATGACATTTGGTTATCTGTGTTCAACTTGTCTTCTTTCATTCATAAAGACGATTAATTGAGATATCAATTCAACAAAACAAAAAGCTCGGAAAGTCATTGATAGAAATGATAAATGATACAAATGATCAGTAAGTAACTAAACAAACGAGACTTAAAAATGATGGAAATACATCTACATCTGGTAGCGTATATGAACTTTACTGATAAAAGTTTAACATACGGATGAATGTGAGGGATATTAATGTTTGCTGCCGGAAATAAAACAAACATTTTGCATTTCCAGGTGACTGCTTACTATTAACATTTCAAACAAAAAATATATAACTTTGTGTGTTGTTCAGTTTGTTACAGAATCAGAACATGTTTAGATCGGACATGCACAAGAACAGCTCTAATGATTCCAATACTTAAAAGAGAGTTCCCGTTACTTCATCAACAACGGATTAATCAAACCAGATCATAAAATGAATATATCAATTTTGAACATATTGAATCTGCTGGTATAAAATAAACTCATGATAGATACCAGGACTAAATTTAGTATATACCCCAGACGCGCATTGCGTCTACAAAAGACTCATCAGAGACGCTCGAAACCAAAAAAAGTTAAAAAGGCCAAAAAAAGTATGAAGTTTCAGATGTATATAGCAATAACATATGAAAAATATTTGTTATGCAATTAATAGTATATACATTAATTACAAATGCATGGGATATGAAAGTACATGTCTGTTACCTCATTTAATTTATAAAATAGACTCTACAATACCATTACTGTAATATAATAAATTCAAAACCAAGTTTGATGGCATACGATACAGTCAGAAACAAAAGGATACTCCAGATTGTCCATTTTACTGAGCTTGGGTTCCTGAAGACAGTTATTGTAGGGTTGCTGTTTACAGGAAATCAAGTGAATACATTATTCTTAATGGTCAAGTTGGAGTATCATTTCGTATGCCATTTAGATTTGGTTTGGAGTGTATTATGTTGCAGCTGAAGAAATGGTAATTGAAAGTGAAAAAGCTGAAATAGCAATTTTGTAACCCCGTGGATATCCTCATATCAGCCCAGTGGTCAACCACTTTGTTTTAGTATGACAAATGGTTCATATTTAATTTTCTGTCATTAAAATTCAACTGTTTACCAATTTATGTTACCACTGTCCCCCGCCAAGCAGCTATAGAGGGTCGTATACAGATTTCGTACATTTTTATTTGGAATTTAGTATTTTCTTCATTGATTTGGTTTTCAAACTGTCTTTATTTTGGTGTAGCTAGTAAGTTTGAGTTAAACGGAAGTCTGATTTTCGAAATTATGAGGCTGTTATTTTGGTGAGATGTTGTATGTATTTTTCAAAGATGCTCAGTCAAATATTTATAGATAGCTTATAAAATACACTTCTTTTTTTCTCTTTCTCTTTTCAATAAAATTCGGTAAAACTTATATTTGGCAATGTATTATATCGTGTTCCTCATGGGAACTCTCGTGCTGTTGCTATATGATCAATACCCAGGAGATGCATAAGATGGTAGAAGGCATACCAAAAATATCAGGTCAATCACTTTGATCCTGCTTCTCATATTCTTTGAGATGATGCATTAACGTTGTTATGCGTTTTCCAGTTGGTTCTTGTCGATAACACCAGAGTAAGGTGATCGTTCTTAACAAACTAAATATAGAAAACATTGGTATACCGGTGTTCAAAATTCGTAAATCGATTGAGAGAAAAAAAGTCTGGATAACAAAATAAAACCAAGAGAAGTACATTACCTATTAGAGGATAACAAAGGAGTAACAAGAACACTGAACTGCTATAAAATCCAACGCAAACATACATAGAAACGAACCATTTGATAGCAACTGCCTTATTCCTGACTTGGTATAACACATTTTAAGAAATACATATTGGGTTAAATATTGTTCTAATATGACGTCCTTATTACGCTTTGTAAACAAAGCCGTGTTCTAATGAGCATAAACATATGTTTGACACATGTGCACAAACTTACTGTGTATATTAACGTTATTTCCGTCGTTATCCTTTAATTGTATACATTTAAGCAGCTATAAACTTTTATTATATATTTTTGAAAACAACATATTTTTACCCTGCTCGTAGTTTTTAAACTTATCAAATTTGAAATGTAATGCACAGACTCATCGGGGAGGGAATGGGAAAAGCCAAACATTTTTACGGTATTTTCGTACGCTTCGGCCTGTAAAAATACTGTTTTTGTCCTATTAGAATCGAAATAATTCCTTCGTGTCATGCTCTATGCTCATTTTAACATGGGTATGCATTATATTTTACCACATTTTACACCTCGCTAACGCTCAGTGTAAAATATCGACAAATATAATGCCTACCCATGTTAAAATGAGCATAGAGCATGGCACGAAGGAAGTATTTCTTAAATAAACCATCTAAACCTCCCGCTTATATGACAATGTTTTAAAATATTGCTAAAAAGAAAACAAGACGTTAAAGAAATACAGCACAAACACACACTAGAACACTCATCACAGAGAAATGCACAAACATGTAAGATATTAGTTGACACAACATGCAAACACATTACAACAACAACATCTTCCATCAACTACAGACATGTTCTCCCATGTACATTTGGTTTCTATACTTATCGAGATTAACAGTGGAATGAAAACGAGTTAAATAAAATATGCTTACTTAATGTACATGTGTCTTTCCCATTACAGGAAGCTCGATGTGGGTTGCCATTCTTTCTCCAATTAACCATACATAATCTGCAGTGTACATTGAAGTCTGTGTTTAAACGTTTTACCAAATATAACTAAATGAAAGACTGCTTTTGAAGCTGTGATGAATATCATCTAGTCAGTTACCTCAAACGCATGGTAAATCTATTTTATCAAAATATATTAACAACTAAATAAACTCATCATAAACGCCTGGACTCAAATACGCGCATTTGTTGTACAGAAGACTTATCATGGACTCTCTAATAAAAACAGTTCAAACGCAAAATAAAGTACAAAAGTGAAGAGCTTCGAGGATCTGAATGATTTTACAAGATAATGCAAACTTTTTCTAGGGGTGAAAATCAAGTACAAGGTAGAAGAATGATATGGTATCCAGACAAATTGAAATTGTTCTATTGAGTACAATTTTTGCGACTGTCATTATGAATATAGCACACTTTCTATGTGTAAAAATATTAGTATTCAAATACAATTTCGTTCAAATGCTAATAATGGGTTTTAGGCTTTGGTCAGATACAATCAATTTAAACTAGGACATTAGTAGAAATGACAATTAAATCAAATACATAACACTTTATAAGATCGAAGCTTAAGTATGCGACGTTTCATCATTTATTCAATACTGGTATCTTATCACTCGTGCTGTTTTCATGTTCGCTTAATCATACTAACTCATATTACAAAATACAAGATCAAAACTTGTTTCATTAAACTGAGCATTTGATAGAGAGAAAGATAATTATATGATAGCATGGACATTCGACAAAACAGCACCCCTCTGTGATTATGATTTTTATACATATTGTATGTCAAAACTAATTCAAAACGGAATATTTCAAATTTTCTTGTGATTAAATTATTCTGATAGACATTAACAGTATTCGAATTTCACTCAGTGTCATCATTGATTAAGAACAAATTCTACATAACACATATAGGAGTTCTACCTATAATTTATACACCCACTATGGAATTGTCTAGTGATGGATTGGCACTTTCATTTATTTGATAAATTAAACTGCAGACCGATGAGATTTCTGGAATAACACAACTAGAATGAATTGATTAAAATTGAAATTCGTCCTAACCAGATGTATGTAGGCATGTTACATCAAACAGATACAATACGTTCACAGTACAAAACGCCAATCATACTTATTTAAATTTTATGCTGGAAAATATAGGAAAAATTATATTATCTGTCATAAAAGTGGGAGGTTTTAATTAGCTATAAAAGCAGGTTTAACACACCATGTTTTGTTAAACGCAAGCAACACGCCTGTACCATAACAGGGATATAGTAGTTGTTTTCTTTTCAGTTTGATGCTTGATTTAGTATAAAGTTTGATTTTATAAGTTTTTATGGGTTTTGCTCTTTTTGAAACTACTTTGGAGCTCAGTATTTGTTTTTTATTTAGATATATACTTACCCTTTCCCGACTAAAAGAAGAATCACAAGACGACCAGTTACTGGTTTTATAACTTAAGTCTCTGATATCAGTATATGAAAATTGTATAATTGGTCAGAAGCTTACACTCTGTTTGTTTTTAAATAAAAAGGAAATGTGTGGAGACTTTGTAAACAGTTATGGTAAGATGCGAATGACAAACTTCATTTTCTGATATTATTTGCTTTTTAATTATCATGAGTATGCCAGGTTATTCCTATACTTTCAGGAAACTAATACCGCTATTTTAAAACTATATTCTTGAAAAGTGAGAGCAAAACAGGTAGCATATTATTACTTTTCTCAAAAACTTTCCATTGCCCTTAATGCAATTTATAAGGTCAATATATTAACAATCATTTCAATCAAAAATACTCTAGTCCTTTAATAAAAAAATTTCAATAGTCTCTCATTCCTGCATAAAATCTATTTCGACTTAAATTTGAACGATGAACTTGTGATGTTGACGACAAATTTCACTTGTGTTTTTTTCATTTTGATTTTTTAATCCGACTGGTCAAGTTATTACTTGTTATTATACCGTATAGAGGGTTATTTTCGCGGGTGTAAAATTTCGCGATTTTCATTGAACAAGGTATACGAAATATTTAGGCGGTTATTATTTTGGCGGATTACAAACTTTTATTAATACCTTTGTATGTACACCTTTAATTTGGCGGAATTTATTTTGGCGATTTAGTTCTGTCCGCGAAAATAAGCGAAAATTTGCACCCCGCGAAAATAACCCGCTATACGGTAGTTATCAAAGGTACCAGGATTATAATTTAGTATGCCAGACGCGCGTTTCGTCTACATAAGACTCATCAGTGTCACTTAAATCAAAATATTTTTAAAGCCAAACAAATACAAAGTTGAAGAGCATTGATAAGTTGTGTCTAATATGGCTAACGTAATATATGCCTGGGATAAGAAAATCCTTAGTTTTTCGAAAAATCCCAGTTTTTATAAACAGGAAATGTTTTAAAATGACCACAGTATAGATATTCATGTCATTGAATTATTATCGAAGTCATTTTTCTGCGAAATATTTCAATTAAATGGTTTTACACAATGATCATAAATCTAGGCATTGCTATCATAACTTATATAATATTCATAAACAAATGATGGATTCAGTTTGATTCAAGGCCGTGCGGTCGCCGTTGATACATATTTAGATGGTAAAAATGTCTATAACCACTCATGCTATATCTAACTTCAAAGACCGAAATTTTTCTTAACACCTGTTCTACCGCCAACAACAAAAAGATTATTGTCCTCGCAGGGAAAATCCTGAACAACATCGTGTTTGTTATTAAATCATATTGCATCAACGGTTTGCTAAATGAATAAGTTATTGGCGATAAACTTGAAACTCAACATATACCACTACATTTACAAAAGAGATATTACGAACAATCAAAGATTCATTTTGAAATTTTCATCAAAGGTGGAGAACGAAAAAAAGAAGAATTTAATACGGTTTAAGTCTTGCAAAAAGATTAAAATAACAGAAATACTGATCTCCGAGGAAAATTCAAGACGGAAAGTCTCTAACTAAATGGCAAAATCAAAAGCTGTAACTCATCAAACGAATGGATAACACATGTCATATTCCTGACTTGATACAGGGATTTTCTAATGTAGAAAATGGTGGATTAAACCTGGATTTATAGCAGCTAAACCTCTCACTTGTATGACAGTTGCATCAAATTCCATAATATTGACAACGCTGCTTGAACATAACAAACAGACATAATAGGTAAAGCAACATATATGATTGTTTAGTCCTTGTGCGATATGATTGTTCATTCCTGATCCTGATTTTGTTTAAACCGGATCATACCGCTAGTGACGTCACATACACAAGTATAGGGTATAGATTTCCAAAGTGTAATTTGATTGCCACGTTGTAAGAGTACATTTTAGTAACGAAGTAATATAAAACTAAGGAGATGTAGGATAATAATCAATCAGACGGCTGTCTAATTTAATGAAAATCCCAAAAATGAAAGGTGAATGAAAAATAAAACATATATTGAATGTAAAATCTATGCAATATATATTTAAGATTCTAATGAATTCATTTACTTTATTCATGTACTATATTCCAAAGTTATATAAAATTACACATTGAATTTGTTTTCATTTGACTGTTATATATGAAATTGTTGATCAATCATAATTTTACGAAGACGCTAGAAATTATTCCATGCAAACGAGATTTCTACATCTTTAGACCATGTAAATGAAAAAGAAATTAGAGAAATTGATAATATCACCTTTTATCTTGTATTGTTCTGTTCTTTTGAGCCTTGCTTTAAAAGAATGTATTTAATCAATTTTTGCTTTCGTTTGTTTATTTTTCTTTTGTATTCCTTATGAAATAGTATCTAGACATATGATTCAAAGGAAGCAAATGCAAATTTGATTATCGCTCAATATGATTGATCATTACTTAGTCCAGGATATTTCCTTTGAAATATGCTAAAGTGTAGGAAGTTATAATGTATGAAACACGAGATTCTCAACAAGAAACACAGATTGAATATTTCCCTTTAGTTTAATATTTTCAATATTTCGGTAAGAAATTCTTGAATATCTTAATATGAGTAGCTTCGTAGATATATCCAACCGAACATATATATAATGGGTTAATTATTCATCCGTAAAGTAAAGCGCAATAGACAGACCAAAGGACAAACTAAAACCTCATACATGTTCCTCTAACCTAAACACCATGTTATAAATATGAAAATGAAAATAAACTTATGTTGGGGTATTTATAAATAGTGTATAATTTATGTTTTCTTTTTATTCATAAATGTGCTATTTATTTTAAGTATCTGTTGAAAAACATTTTATTCTTCAAATGTGAGCTGATAAATTCTGTCTATAATTTTTGCATTTCTTCAGTTTAGTCACGTTAAGTATGTACTCTCTATCTCAAATCGTCAATTTATGATGACAAAAAGACAAAGGGTTCTTAAAATAGAACATCAATTCCAAATGATATATTTATCGAAATAAAGATTCATTAACGAAGTGTGTTGAATGATGCAGTTAAAAAAAAAAGGATGCTATACTAGGCATCATATTTAATTTCGAAATTTAGGAAGAATGCGAATTTATATAAACGCACAGTCAATGTGATTTCCCGTGTTGTCATATCTTTTTATATGCAATTTAGTCTTTGTTTGTTGACATTGATGTCTATGTGATTTCCTCACACACTATTGTCAATACAAAAAAATTATTTGCTTCTGTAATACCTATGAGAGGTTCAGCGCGCTATAGCACCAGGAACTACATGTATCCATAATTTTCTATGGAGAATATCCCTTTATCAAGTTAAAACTTTGACAGTAGTTTTTCATTCGTTTTAGGTGTTTTGGTTTTTGATTTGTCCATTTGATGAACAACTTTTCGTTTTGAACTTTCCATGGCGTTAGGATTTTTTTGTCATTTTACTTTTTATTGCCGTGTTTGGTTGTAATACAATGATATGAGTATATCATTCCTCATTGCCACAAGCTTATAATTGAATTTTTATAATCTGATGAATAAAGGCGAAAGTAGTTAACCGAATAATGTTTAATCTCATATATCAAATAAGAAGACATAAATAAAGGTACGAAACAAAAACGGAGGGTATCGAATGAACTTCAGAAGAAGAGAGACCACTATTGATAATCTTTAGCCTGTTTAATGCTCTGATAATCCAAAAATAATAATAACGCTTATCATGATTATACAATTGAGAATGGAAATGAAAACCCGACCATAGAAAAGACCACAGCAGAATATCAGCAACAGAGTTTAAATGCAGCGAGAAACTCCCAACCCTGAATGCGTCCATCAGCTGACCCTTAAACAAATATCTATACCTGTTCACCAGTAACAAAAATACACAAGAAACTAAAATTAAAAATTAAAAATTATACAAGACTTACAAAGGCTAGAGGCTGCTGACTTGGGGCAAGTGCAAAAATGCGGCGGGGTTAAATATGTTTTTTGAAATATCAACCCTCCCCTTATACATCTAGCCAATGTAGAAAGTAAACGCATAACAATACGCGTAGTAAAATTCAGTTCCTGATAAGTCCGAGTCCGATGTCAGAAGAGAAATCATCTATTTTATCATATTTTTTTGTATTAATCTTTCCGTTTATGATATAGATATCAAGATCGAGGAAAGGGCAGTGGTCATTGTTTGTATAACGTTATTTTTAAAGTATGTTCAACAGGATAACTTTCTTTAGTATAGATACTGAAGTCGTCATCCAAATATCTAAAAAAAAAAACGTTTACTTTAAATCTTTTAAGGACGCGTGGAAAAGCAGATAGTCGTGTGCGTAATGTTTGAAAAAAATAGTTGTTTGCAAATCTGAATGTTTAATCAGAAAAACTGAATATATATAATGTAATGGTCCAGATTTTACAAAATGTGTTTGTAGTGCTTAAACCAGATTTAACGACAAATGAAATGTTAGCAAAACAACCAGACAGATGTGAAACAGATCCTGTCTTCAAAACATTATATGAACTACAAACATTATAATTGTCGATTTATTTCGAGCTTGGAATTTAAAATGATTTTAAAGAATTTATTCTAACTATTTAGACTTGCATATATAAAAGCTGTAATTACTATAGACATACTGCTTTGTTGTAAAATAACTTCAGTGGCTCAGTTTTAAAGTATACATTTCGTGATATAGAATGCTTTCTGGCATTTTTTACAAGATTTCTAATTAGTGATTACATATTTTAGTGCCTGACAAAAATAGTCAATATATATTTAGTTATCAAAGTTACCAGGATCATAATTCAGTATGCTTTCCGCGCGTTTCATCTACATAAAAGGCATTAGTGACGCTCAGATCATAATATTTATAAAGTCAAACAAGAACAAAGTGAAAGAGCATTGGGGACCAAAAACTCCAAAAAGTTTTGACAAATATAAAATTTCTGAATCTGACAGCCATTTCAGAAAAAATGACATACAAACTTTGCGTTATCTAACATTGTTTGGCAAATTGTTAGACGAAGTAACTATACACATGGAAAAAAGTATTGAAATTAAAATCAAATAAACACTTTTCATTTTTTGGGGATATAATTTGGTAAAATAGAACTAGTTAAACATTATTTAAGTATCACCTGAGTTTAATCAATTAATATCGACTCGATAATTTTTCATCTGCACATGCAGCTATTGTACCCGTAAAGAGCAAAACAGTTGTTTTTGTCCTCATTGTTTTCAACCCTTTAAATAACCAAATTTTTAAAGTTATGTGATTGACACCTTATAATGAGTCCTTGACAACTCTTAACTGCAGCAAGATGGCAGATTATCAGCCTAAGGGAAGCAGGGATGTCGCTGTATTGTTGGTCATTACCATTTCACTATAAGTCGTTTTGAGAATAAATCAGGTAATAAACGCTGTTAAAGACATTCCGAGATAATGAAGACCCCTATACCATTTGCTAAGGAAAATCAAGTATAATGACGGTTGGTCAGAAGGAAACCCATTGCATACAAGACAATCCTAAAAAGAGAGTGGTGGCCATACAGGAGCCTTTTAACAAGAACTGTTCGAGATCGACTCATCGCTACTGGTTATCGTGCGATCAAACCATTTCGGAGACCTTTGCTAACGAACAGACACACAGTTCTCCGTGTCCAATGTAGTGTAGAGCTCGCCAAAGTTGGAAATAAGCATCGTGGAGGAAGATCCAATGTTCAAATGGAATTCGATTCATTCTCCATGGCACGATCGTAGCCCGGATTTTAACCATATCGAGCATATTTGGGACACTATTGGGCGGAAAGTGCGCGAAAAGACACCCCAGTTCAAACGCATCATGAAATAAACAATGCCCTTAATCAGAAATGGTTGCTGCTACCTTAGCAACAAATTAATCGATTTATGGCAGGAATCAGAAGACGTTTAGATGCGGTTATCTGTTTGAATGGAGGCTGCGCACAAAGTACTAATTCTTTGGCATATAACGATCAACCATGATATAAACAGTCATCTAAGAATTAATTATGAAATGTCTGACAAGTTCGACTACAGGAAAAGTTGTAAAATGCATTTTTTTGTACAAAAAACACTCCATTTTTGTATTAAAATTGTGGTAATATAACTCATTTTTTTGTTAAACATTTTTTGTTCGTTTCAATGCCAATGTTATCATAAACTATGTTTCAAAAATATTTTACACATATTTTATTATATTTCATCCAAAAAAAGAGGCTGATTTTTCAAGTTTTAAAAAATCAATGTGTTGCAATACTTTTTTCCATGTATATATATATATATTCAACAGTTAATTACTAGTATATTCTTGCAAATAACCAATTGGCAGAACCCGTTAGAGCTGGTTCCTGTTTTTGTTTTTGAATGGTCATCTGTTTAATGTAGATAAGATATACATTTGGCACTCAAAAGCCTTGAGCAATCACATGCAAGAGCTTTATTTAGAAACTTGTTTTCTTTTGTCAATGCAAATATCAATATCACTTGTTAGTAAAGAGTTTTATCGCTGCAGGTTCTATTGTTAAGGATATTTCAATACGTATTAACTGTCAATTAAATATGGCATCAGAACGAAGGTGAACCTAACGGTATTGTTATTGGACGAGACAGAATGATATCATTAACCAAATTCATGTTAATTTCTACGGTAAACATCTAATATCTCAAAACACTGTACGGGTTATTTAGTTCTGACAAAATGAATTGAAAACAAACAAAAAAACAAAGCGCACGTGTCTTTTTCGCCATGTCAGATTCCTATTTTATATAGAATATAGTAATCATACAATGATTTAAAGAATGTGTTTGGTCAAACTATTGTCCAGTGCTAATTAATTAACATATCTACGAGAATATATATGCAAAACTGAGGCACAATTGACCTCTTACTTTTCCCAACTATTCTGTTTAGGATATTCATGCTGTTTGAAACAATCAACGTCAGATTAGAGATTATGGACAAACAGAGGTCAAAAGTTTTAAGGTCGAAAAGCAACAGTGTCATTGCCTTTTAGAAACGTTCATTGGTTAACTTTGTTGTGTAATAACTGTTTCAATGACGAATATGCCATATAGTTTCTTTTCTTTACGAATGAAAAACTCAATGAATTTCAAAACTGCAGACCTTCCAGTGTGTTCATGTGAACTAAATGCTTAATAATATATATAGGTCAAAGATCAAATTGTTCACTTACGTAAAATTACCGATTTCATTATTTTTCCTTTTTGTTCTTTCCTTTGAGTTATTTTTGATTTTGCTTTTCACCAAGTACTTCTTATATCACTACCTCCAATCTCAACCCTACAAATTAAAAAACACTGCAATGCTAAAGATATTTAGTTTATTCCAAGTCTTTTGTAAATTATATATCAGTAGTACTCAATGTTCTGCATTTTTTACTCTGAAAGAATTTTTTTTTATATTTATATCTGGTAAAATACCAAGCCCGGTGGTACTGTATATGCAAAGGAACCCGTGTTTTGGCTTCGTCATTAATAATAGAGCAACATTTTGTCTATACATCTATACAGTTATAACATTAACGTGATATATTTAATGCACCAGATGCAGATTTGAAGAAAAATGTTAATTATAGGCCCAAAAGAACACAAAGAATTATCAAAAACTGGATAAAGAATCAGATATTTGGATTGGGAAAAATATATTTAATTCAAAATAATTTCCAAAATTATATAACAGCAAAGTGCTTAACACAATATCAGTACTTTCCTGCTGGTTATACTCTCATAAACAAAGAGTCTACTGGCAAAGTATGTTATGATTGCAAATGCGACAAATATAATCAAATATACCTAACTACAAGAATATAAACAGCTACAATAGATCAGCGTACGGTTTACAAAAATGATTGAAACCAACTAATACAAAAAGTGCTTTTTACAAAAATGTTAAAATTTGACATGATGATTTGCAACATCAGTTTTAGCACCATTATATTGATTTATGTTCTTAAAATTTACAGTCGAAATGTTTCTTTATATTATTGTCCATGCCAAAACACTTGTTCCGTGACATATATAATAGCCTCGGGACTGGGTATTCACCAACGGCTGATGTATCAAAAATATCCATGCTCGCGGATGTTTATAATATATATGTAAGGACAAATTTAGTAGAATGCGTATGCTGGTAATATATATTCGAAATTCGAAATTTTTGGCTAATAATTAAAATGTTGTCCAATAGCCATCTGGTGCAGTACAATTTATATATATCTTAACTTTTGTACATTGCCTTTTTGGTATTCAGTATCAGAAACTCAGTATGGCTGTTTTCGTATACAATCCTTTATGAAATAAACTCTACCATCATTAAGGAGATCGATTACTTCTTGTTTGTAAATAGGTTTATATCTGTAATTAATGGTTAGGCACAAGCTTGAAAATGTCTATTAAACATAAAATAACTTGATTCATTTTAGCGTCAATAAATATTCAAATATATTCCCTAATGGGATAATTTTAAGACTATTTAATGACCATACAACTTAGCTGAACAAGATAGCATAACTGACCAAATTGGAAATAGTTTTACTTGTACGAGTGAAAAAAGACCATTAGCTGTTATATTGATATCAATGGCTATTCGGCTGATGGGGTTTTGAGGTAATCACTATTTTTTATTATTGACCGAATAAAATGATCTAAAAATAAAGTAACAAAAAGTGATGAGGAAGATAACAAATAGAAATTCAAACTCCTAAGTCAAAATCAAACTCGCAGTACAATGCCCCCAAACAAAACGAAAATCTAAAAGAGAGACGAAAGATACTAGAGAGAAATTCAAACTAAAGACGACACTCAGCAGTACAAATAACACAAAATAAAAAATTAAAGACTGAAAAACACGATCCTATCCTTAAATTGAGGGATGAACCAGGACCTTTTCCTGCTCCGCATGAAGCACCCGTCATATATAACAGTGTTCTGTTCTTTTCTCCTGTTTTTTTTTAAATACAGTATTTTCATTATGTAAGTAGAATTAGTTGATTAATTCTTTAAACAGTTGAAACTAAAGTAGACTTAATATTTCGTCCTGTGGTTCGTAACTAAAGGGAAATGATCGGACAAGATTGTTTTATGAAATAAGCAAAATTTGATTCAGTCATGCCTTTTTTATAGAAGTTTTTCATTCAAATGAGGAATTGGTGTGACTTTTCCCTTTGGATACCTTTTTAAAAAGCCCAGAAAAATTATATCGATAATAAACTAGCAATACAACAAAATGATATAACTCAGAGTGTTAGGCATAGACAGGAAAGGTGTAAATTTTGTTTTGTTGCATGAAATGAAGTCCGTTTATTTAATGAAGAGGCATTGACTCGTGAAATGCACTAAAATATACTTGTTAAACATTGTCATGTTGATCAGGCATATCCTCTTTTAACATAGCTACTTAGGATGTGATTGCATCTTTTCTTTTCGCTTGTTAGAGAGGAGTTTTAAACAATTGCTCCGGATAGCCCAGTGAGATGCATCAAGTGCATGAATTTAGTTCAATTCTCTTGTGCTAATGTTTTTTTACGGTATAATTGTTGAATATTCATATTTTCCCCAAACTTTTCCCTATGCTATAAGTAGTACATTATTTCATTCAACTACTGCTGAATCAAAGCTTATACGTGCATGCTTCATTTCTGTCATGGTATTTCGCGTGACAAATGTGAATATCAATATACCAAACCATTGCTCAGTCTGATGAAACCACCTTAAAACAAATGGATAGGAGTGGACTTTGATTACCACGCGAAACGTATTTCTAACATTTCTTGTATTATCAATGTACTAATCTTTTGATTAGAGCAGATTATTGAAAAAGACTTCCTTGTTACCAAATATATATACATATGACTGTTCAAATGATAATCTGTCATTCATTAAATGTCAACAAACAAATACAATTCTATTAATTGCATTTCTTCTTCCGTTAACACCCATATACCACAACCACTGATAATAATCATACTAATAAATAACAACAAATAGTAAAGTGCAATACCACACGACAGAGCCGAGGGCTGGTTTAATAACAACCATTAAATGATATTTATTGTATACAAATTTCGAATCAGTACGAAAAGTCATCATTTATATAGATATATATACAACTCGTCTAAACATCAACCAAATTAGATCTGTAAATTTGCTTCTGCAAATTCTTGTTCTTCCCTCGCCGGGATACGAACCTATGCTACTGAGATATCGTGACACCAAATCGCCTGCACTCTAGCCTTCCCGCTAGATATATATATATATATATATATATATATATATGTATTAGTATTTCTATACACACAAACATTTGTAAACAATCGATCTCTTAATGTATGATACAAACTAATATCAAATAGCATGGATGTAAAAATTAACGTGACCTATCGAGTAGACCCTGTCGTACCGAATGATTTAACCGCCAAATCACACAAACCACTTAACCTAAACGCCACCTATATGGGCAGACAATTCAGAAGAAAATAATTTCATTCTAATTCATAAAATCAACCGACTGAAATTATATTTCTTCTTCCGTTAACACCCATATACCACAACCACTGATAATAATCATACTAATAAATAACAACAAATAGTAAAGTGCAATACCACACGACAGAGCCGAGGGCCGAAAACACAAAGAACGGGAAAATTTAAAAAAGGTGATCTATATCATGTAATAAAGATCTGAAAATAATGCTAGAAATTATCCAAAGAATCCTTCACGATAATATCGTTTACCGTTTCGGAACACCATCTACCGTGTCTCTATAAACTTAAACCTAAATTAGCACAAGCACTAGCACCTTCAGACCTAAAACTGTGAAACCCATAACACTTACTATCAAGAACATACGACAGAACACTTCAATAAAGGGCTCGCGCATCCTATAGTATGACACTGGCGTATTCTTTTACGTAAAACATCAACATCTAAACATTTGGAAAAAATCCAAACAAAAAGTAGAATAAAATAAATTAATAAGTAACCCCATCAAAATAGCTAGAAAAATCAGCCCAATGCAGAAATAAATCAAATGTTTCACTGACACTTATACGAATGACACTGAATCGCCTTCTCTCAATCTGTATACGCTTGTTTTGAAACGTTAAATGACAATAGACATATAATGATCTAAAATAACTTAAAATAATCACTTCGTCGAATAGATAGCAAATCAACTCGCAAAAGCACTGAAACACGTACAAATATCAAATACGCTGATTATACAAGTCACCAAAAGAAAACATAACAACCCAGATTACATGCAGTAATTCTAGCGAAACAGACTCCTTTATATTCGTAGGAGTAGGCAAGCTACGCCTCACATCTTCTAGTAGGTTAATAACTAAAGACGAATTCGTCGGTAAACATGATGATCCAATAAGAGAACGTATCCACTGTAAAGAGTAAAACGGTTGTTCAACTGGACTAACAGTATTTCTCGAATGTGTCAATACAGCTAAATATAAAACAACGTAAAAAGCTTTTGCTGGTACAGTATAACCATTTTCAATTCTGTTTGATGCAGCCCAATTATTCCAGCGTAAAATACTCAGATAATATCCTTTATAGTCGAAACTGCTAAGATTCCTACATAAGTTCTGAGAGAAAATTCACTTTGCTAACTAGTGAAGCAGGTTAATTCTGCAATTCTTCCGGTGAGTGCCTGCAAAAATATATTTGTAATTAAAAAATAAAACATAACTAATAAAAGCAATCTAAAATTATAACTATCAGCTAAGTACTATGCATCTAATTATCCACAAAATTCATATGAAATCTCAAATCAAAAACTGAGATTCAAATCTAGTAAAGCTAGTAATCTATACCAAGAGATCAAGAGAGATCTATCATATACATGCAAGAGATCAAGAGAGATCTATCATATTCATGCTCACATCAAAGTGATCTATAATACATGCTCACATCAAAGTGATAGTATACATGCTCACATCAAAGTGATCTATAATACATGCTCACATCAAAGTGATATATGACTGGATGAAAAATCCATCATTAATGCTATTAAATATGCAAATGTTAAATCAACATTGCCAAATATGGTCTTTTTACTCTACCAGCTATATAAGCATGTCTGTAAGTAGAAAGATCCATAAAATTTGTCACTTCAGAAAAGAAACCATCACCATATAGAAAAAACATCACCATATAGAAAAAGCTTTAGCCAAAAAACCAGCAGAGAGCCAGTATAGAGTAAAAGTTTAATTTTCACTGTCGAAAATACATTAATTCTTGTGGGAACAAAGAAACAGGTGAAACGAACAACCCGTTAATCCCTCGTCAATCAACCGTGAAAGCGTCAATACCTGACGAATTCACATTCCAAAATCTGGAATAAAAAACTATCAATTTAAAAATTGTCACCAGAGGTAAACTAGTCAACCTTATGAGGTCCCCTAAGGGATTCAACTATCTGAAATACAAATTCAGAATTAGCCTGTAGCCAATCATCAACTATCTGAAATACAAATTCAGAATTAGCCTGTATTCAATCATGTTAATCAACAATCCGACTAAGATAATCTGCTCTCTTATCCTCAGTACGTAGACTCACTACCATGTCAATATAAACATTGTGCAATATATATGTGCTAAAATGTCTAAAATCAACTTTTGCAATACTGATGTCGTGCTCCTTTTACTAACAACATTTTTAAATGTGGTTACTAGTAATCTTATATTGTTGCAAGCTAAAAAGTTTATCAACGACAAAAATACATTTTTCACTGCTGTGAACTCCTTCCATTTGGAACTTGTAGAAACCTCACATTCTATAAACCACATATCGTGAACAATATTACATGGGTTTTCACTGTACGCTATAGTCTGCCAAGAACTTCAGATTTATAAGGTTTAATATTGGCTTCATGTGCATTTAAAACCTTAAATCTTTTTATTAATAAGACCAATACTGTCTACAGATAAATGTATATTACTGCTCCAGTATGAATGAACACTATTTATATCATTAGACAAATGTTTTGTCAATAAATATACAATATTGCCTATAACTTGAGAAATAGATATATTAAGCTGTCCTGGTTACCAAAGAAGCTATATCTCCCTAACAAATACTTTCCGTTTTAGCTAAACACAAATCAATGTATGAAATGATATTCATTAGCTTGTGTATACAATTGTCAGGAATAGTAAAAACTCCTTTATCTTAGGCCCTGAAATTATAAGGTTTTAATAGTAGTCCACAGACGTCTCAGCCTTGGGTATAAAACCGCTACTTGTTGTATTACATAATTCCTCATCGTCATGTGTACCGAATGCATCGTCTGAGTACATAATAATCTGCTTATTTTCTTCTCTCCATTTTAATGAGATATTCTAGTAAAACTATAACAAGCAGAAACACCGTTAAAGTCCCATACAAATCATAGATATTTAGCATGAGGTAGAAACATATATAGACTAATGTATAACATACTTAAACGTATATGAATTGGTATAAATGTAATGTTTTGCAATACGCATATCTTCAAAGTTTACACTTGTCTTCCGCAAATACCTGTCATATTCTGTCTCAAATCTGATTTTTAACGTGTTGTTTAACTGAACAGAAACAGTTAACGGATTCACAACAAAGTGAATATTTGACATCTCTACAATTAAATCATAGCTAATAAATTAGTAATCGCTGATTTAACAAAAGAGGTATCTTAAAAATAATAAATTATTTGACAAACAATAATCGATATTGTATGAATAGAAAGGTAATATACAACCATCTCTTATAGTATCTATAATAAATATAGGCGTATCAATATCCATTTAAAATTGAATGTTTCTGCTAAGTCTATCCTTAATAATAATATCAGGCTGACCTACTTGATCTTCAATAAAATCATTGGTCAAATTATAACCAATACAATTATCTATTATAGCTAAAATTTATAGATAATTTAAATACTCATCTTTCAAAATTTCACTGAGGCCAGGTTTGGTGGGTGATTTACTACTGTTCACATACGGACTGCTGGACATGTAGTGTGTTTAGGACACACAAGAGTAGTATATTCCCATTTTCTGTTCTCTTCACCTGGTACTCCATCAACTGATTAGCACACTGTAACTTATCCAAGTCCTCCAAATTTCTCTCTACCACCAATAATTGCCGACTCAGTACCTCTACTTTGTTGATTTAAAGCAGTTAAAACAGTTCTCAATGAAATATCGGGTTCACCTTCATAATCCAAGACTAAATTCGAACGTACTAATCGACTAACACAGCTAGAAAAATTAACGTGACCTATCGAGTAGACCCTGTCGTGCCGAATGATTTAACCGCCAAATCACACAAACCACTTAACCTAAACGCCACCTATATGGGCAGACAATTCAGAAGAAAATAATTTCATTCTAATTCATAAAATCAACCGACTGAAATTATATAAATATTTCATTGATTAGACACCAACATCAAATGCCATTCAGAAAGCAGTGATAAATTTCGCTTTCAATTTGACAGACAGAATCAAGATCGAACTAGTTTACCATGACATATTGCGCTATAACACTTTTGACAGAAAGGGATTGTTGTCCGTTAAAATGGTTGATGGTGTATAATAAATAGTTCTGATAAACTGTCGGTACTTTATTACGTTCATTGATGGTTGAGGAAGTATCTTCATTAAAATGATATATGAATGGTACGTAATATAGTAACAGCATGAGGAATTGTCGATATAATGATTTATAAACAGTTTGTTATTTGTTTTGTTTTTTATTACAACTAGGTTGAGTTTCTAATCATAATGGCATTTATTGAAGGCAAAATAAGTTAAACTATGTGATAACCTAAAAGAACTGAAAAACCAATAACCATGTAGCATAATAAATGATGCTATACTTATTAGAGTATACTTTTTTATAAAGATGTCTTTGATAGTTATTACTTTTACTGAATATGATATAGTCTTCTTTAATATTTTGTCTGTAAATGAAATGTTTACTTTATATAAACAAAGGATATATACGACTTCAAACTAGGATCTGTAGTACGATATTTCTCTTTAGTAACATATTTCTAGTCTCTGCTATAATCGAGGGCATATATCAATTGATTCGGTAAGAACGCGCAACACTCTATGTTTTGTGATAGTTGGTCAAAATAGCCAACTGGTATGAAAAGCGACCGAATGTGTTCTTTATCCTACTGTGGAATTTGGAGTTCTTACGACTTTGAGTTTTATACACGGCACATTCTGAAGCGGTTGTCATACTGAATATATGGATGGAGAAGTCTATCCTTTAGTTAATCTGTGTGTTCGTTCGATCGCCCTTTCGTCCGTTCGTAACAGCTTGACTTGATTTGTTGGGGAACTTATAGAATCTTATAAGCATCAGTTTATTTATTTATTATTTGTCATTGCATTATCTGGGGTAATTTTTCAATATCGGTGAACCTTTCACAGAATTTATATTCATTTCACCATTCTGATGATTTTTCGGGCTCATTTTGGCATGATATAGACTTAGTCATTGCAACACACATGTATACCCGCTTCTAATCATGTTCATCCCCGACTCCTGGAGTGTTTGTAGGAAATTTGTGTCGTGAATCATTGTTATAATAAATCATACCCTTTTCGTTACATTCATAGTTAAGGATGTTTGCATACTACATCACTTTTTCTCGTTTCTTTTATATGACAAAAGATGATTCCTTTTATCCGAACTGTGATGTGTTTTTATTATTTGAGATAATAATACAATGTTGACTGCAGTCCCCTGTTATTTTACATTTTTATCTATTGTGTCTGTTCTATTTTTTCACACATCGTTGTCATTAAAATGGAATTTGCTGTGACTGTCATACAAGTAAGATGTTTAGGTAGCTCCGAGGTTCAATCCATCAGCAATGCCTGTACCAAGTCATGAATATGACAATTGTTATCCATTGATTTGATGTGTTTGAGCTTTTGATTTTTTGTCATTCGATTGGGGACTTTCCTGTTTTCATTTTCCTGGGAGTACAGACTATGCTCTGATAACTGAATAATTTCTATATATTTGAAATCGATAAAAAAAAAATTAAAAAAAAACAAACAAAAAAACAGTAAGACAAGCGATGCTTCTTGTTATTATCTACGGTCACTCATACCCCTCATAAAGTTAGGAGTTTGTTTACATTTGGTTGGGTTTTTTTTCAAGAATAATTGTTTTCGAAATATTTACCTGTTTTTACAAGTGATGCCATATTTACATTTTGAATAACCACAATGCACTTAGAATTCTAAAAATTTCCTTTATGTTCTATTAGAGCATTCTGCAACTTAATAAAAACACGATAAATTTATTGAATGCGTCATTTCAATGTTGACATATCATTTAATGTTTTAACTTTTATGAAAAGTAATTCAATAAAGCATTTTTGAGGACAAACAATTTGTCATTACAATTGAATCATGAAATATTAATGTGTTTAAAAAAATATTTAAGGTGAAAGTTTTCCAAGCTAGTGCAAAAGAGCCTCATTTGCCGAGTATACGTATTGACAAAGAAATCTGTGCATGCATAAAAAAGGGTTTCTGATAATGAGTTATAAACAAGTTGAGAAAAACAGCTTGGACTTTTTGGGGGGCTTCTTACTTGAAATAAGTAATTGAATCGTATTCAATTAAAATTCAATGCTCGAATTATTTTTGTGAGATAATAGAATTTTAATTTTAAAGATATATAAGTGAACTTGAACGCCGTAATATAGCTGGAAAACTGTTTTGATTGCTAAGAAAACGGATGTGTATAAGCCTTGTCGCACATTTCTTTTGAAACATGTATTCAGAATTGCCTAGACAACAGATGCATTTGATGTAGACGGGAATTTTGTTGAACAAGTCGGTCGGAATAGTTTTGTTCGTTTTAAACGTATGCACTGTTAACAAGGTACTTGACTAAATGTAAATTTTTGAATTGTGATCAGACCATTTATATACACTGAAGAACACATTCATACAATCTAAGCGTATCTCACTAGTCTGACGGATATTTCCATAGAAACTTGGTAAATGAACTGATAATTATTGTATGATTGTGCATTTGAATTAAATACTCAATTCCATTTTAAATTGGATGAACCAACAAATAAAAGAGAGGTAAATACCATAACACTAGTGCTATCTGTTTTGCGCTCGCAGAATTTACGAAACACCTCATGGTCAATTTATTAATCTTTTCTGGACAGTTGATTTATTTGTACGTATTTTATCTGTTGTGAAAAGTGTAAGTTTTATCTTTCTTAACGAAATACCCCTTCATGTTTAGATGGCAATTTCATCATGTCCCAAAAATAGAAAACTGTAATAAAAGCAGAGGTATAATTACTTCGTCTTAAAGTTGTTTTCTGATTCTAGAGGTTTATAAGCTAGACTTTGACCTTTTATTTCAACGTATCGTGCATTAAAAGATACATAGGGAGTAATATAAAGAATACCTTCATAGGGAGTAATCTAAAGAATTCCTACTTCGGCAGTACATATTTGATATTATAGTGTTATTCAATTTTACAATGATACAAGCATGGTAGAGATATCAAGTTTGAAATGTCAGGATCAACATGGAAGAAATTAAATGTCATCATTAATCCATCAAACCATCGTAGAGACAGTAAACTTGGTTTAGACTATATTAACGTTTTTCAAACTTGTCAATCCTGATTTATATCTATTTATGTTTATCTTCGTTTAGTTTAAAAAGACTGTGAACGTTCAAGCGATGTTGACAGATTTGCACCTAGTAGGATTTAAAGCTGAGAGATAGACATATACATGTTAAAGAAAATAAAAATAGACATTGAGATTTTGTTATTATTATATACAAGAGACCTGCAAACCTTTGCTTGTAGGTAAAGAGAGGAGCTAACCAAATCATTAAAAAAGAGATTCAGATATAGTCAGGTCATATATGGCATAATTATAATAATATTGATTCACTCATCGGGTCTTTGCATCTGAAATAAACATATTCTTTTTCTTTCTAGAACCAGTTTTTGGCATTATAGGGTTATGTTCTTCTCATTTATTTTTATGATGACATGATACTAGAACATTAACAGGAGGTATGTGCTTCATTTTTATACGATGAATACAAAATCTTTCAATCAGTTTAATCGAGGTCTAGAGCTAGTATATCAGTCACTGCTAGAGATGCATCATGGTCATATTGCGAAGTTTCTGTTGTTACTTTTTCTGAAATCGGACTCAATTGTCTCGTTATGTTGACCACTCATTGGTGGCCCTCGGCTGTTTTCTATTCTCTTGTCAGGTTGTTGTCTCTTTGACACATTCTCAATTTCCATTCTCAATTTTATTTACAGTTATGTAAATAATAAATTTAAATGAAATAAATCGGACTGAAAAAGTCAATTTTTCCTAATTTGTTTTTTTAAAAGAGAAGACCTCTGTTTTGATAGTTTTCGAAAACTCTTCGGGATAACGTGATCATTTATTTATCCATTCGTTTGTATGTATTAACGTAACAAATGTAGCCTATGCTGGATTGGAATAAAACTAAATTAGACGAAAAAGAGACACATCCTTTTGTTTTAGGTCAATTAGTCACTGATACTAAATTGAAGAACCTTATTTGAAAAACGGTTTTGTCAGTAATTTAAGTTAGTTTTGTTTTATTGGAATGAAACGTTTACCAAATTAAAGAGGAAAGCATGATGCAGGTATCTATTGATACTGGTGTCAATAGGTCAAAGTTGGAAATAAATATATAAAATAAAGCAAATTTAGAAAGACTTTTTTTAAATATAACTTGGTCTCTTTTAATTATTTTTAGAAATTTTATTGTTTAACCTAAAATACCAAATAAAAGGGTAAATTGTTGCTCTGGAGTACGTATAGTAGGTACTTGTAGTTTCTAAATACGTAACTGACGTATATGCAGTACGGATATCATTTGTTGACAGTGCGAACTTTCAATTTGTATGATTAGTACTAGTATTATCGTTATGAAGCCTTTCAAGTAAAGATATTATAAAGACGAGGAACAGCCCTTTACTTCCTTCAAAAATTGTAACAGTATATTCTTTTAAACCTTAAACCCGATGAAACTGTCCCTTTTTTGTACACAGAAAAAAACTGTATGTTTGGTTCGTTGATGTACTTATTGATGTCAATGTTCCAGTTGTTTACCTACTACTTTCTTCTTGAAATACATGTACTACATTTCATTCGTTCCTTTGGTTAAGGTTAATATAGTCTAACGTTTAGTAGTCATATTGTATGGACTTCCCTTTTTTTTTTTTAACTTATCTTTGAATTCTGTATTTTTGTTAGTACTTCGTCTCAGTTTCCATATGTGTTGACTGTTGAAATATCAATACTATGAGAAAAGAAGATATGGTATGATTGCCAATGAACATTATACACATACGCCGTAATACATATTTTGGTTTTTTTTCTGAATACAACTCGTATAATGCTGCTCTTGCTCAAGTTTTCAATGTTATTGGTTGCGATTTCAATCTTTCTGTGTTTGCCTTTTCTATTTTATCTAATCTAGCATAGTCTTATCCACCCTCTGTCTTGATCCGCAATCTACAAAATAATTTATTTGTGAAAATAGAATGATTCGAAAGGAACAATCCTATCAAGCTTATCTCTAAATATGTTAAAAATTCGAGAATTGCATTATTTCTATAAGCAAATACGTCAAGTAACATGATGAACAGACAGGTTTAATTTCTATGAAAGAAAGCCTTATGCAGCAAACATCATGTATAGTGGAACCGTATCATGTCATCCAGTTATAAGAAAATGTACAACTTTAATATAGGATCACTTAACTCGAAATAATACCAGTTGTTCAAACGATTAAAATGAACAATACTTACCGATGGCATTGTTCTGTAAAATAAGATAAAATAGAGAACGGAGATGGGGAATGTGTCACACAACAACCCGACTAAAGAGTTAAAGACAGCCGAAGGACAACAAAGGGTCTTCAACACAACGAGAACATCTTGCAGCCAGAGGCAAACTTCAACTGGCTAAACTTCTAAACAAATTTTTTTTTTTTTTAAATTCACAAGATGAAAACTTGTAAAATGTCAATATATACGACTATTATTTTTAGATTCAAAATAATTGATTTCCGAAAATATGAATATAATCTTGGAATAGGTGAAACAATTTGACTGACACCTTTTTTGGTACAGATAAATAAATACCCTTGTAGCCATTCCTTTAAAATTATAAATGTCATTCCCCTAATTCTATGGAAATTTATCCCTTTCCGAACCCATTGTCTAAAAATATTTAATCTACGTGTGGTTGTCGGTGATCTCAGAAGATGATTGGCTGAGTTAAAGGATCAGAACCTTTTTTAGCTCCCTGAAATTATCAAAATGTTCTAAAAGGTGGTTATAAAATTGACAACTTTTGTGCAAAATGGAAGGCACTCGAAGGGGATTTTGGTTAAGAAAAAAAGGAAAAGCATGTACACTGCTAAGATATCGTGCTGTAAACTTGATAGCTTTGATTTTTACGTCCTTTCCGGTTTTCACTATCAAACAAAACAAGAAATCATTATTGTTTATCTCTATGGTCATGTATGATAAATACAATTGTTGTTAATTTAGAATATTACTTTATTTTATGATTAGAAAAACATCCATGTCAGATCTCATTCTCTTAATACCTTTTGTTTATATTGATAGCTACTTAATGGAATTATCTTGTTTATAAATATAATAGAATTGCATTCTACAGCATATCTGATTTTCAAGTACCAAATGAAATAAAAATGTCGATCTTGTGATTGATGAGCTCTCAAAATTAAATAAACTTAGACGAGAGCCGGTGTTACTTCATTTTCCTCTCTCTGATAAGTAATAAATCGGTGTCAATTATCCTATATGACTTTGGCTTTTAACTCAATTGTCTTTGGTTCTAGATCTGAAAGCTTATAAAATAGTAATGCATTATATGTGTCCGTTGAGGAAAGTGAAACGGCATTATATGCAAATAGCAGCTAGAAAATTATGTCCTTGAAGTCATCGCCGTTTTTGAATCGGTAACTCGTGAGATCAATATTATGAAAACGTAATGTCCTTCTAATTCTAGTGAAAACTTTGAAAATCTCTTTTCATCAATGTCTTCAACAGCAATATGCAATATTAAAAAACAATTTTTATTTGATTGGAATATGGTGATAATGTGTATGAGAATATTCTAAACTCTTCAGAGTAGGAGGATCAAACAACTTCCAAAATTGATAACGTAAGTGAAAAAGAATGTCCTTCCTCTTTGTCGCTTTTATTGAACAATTAAAGTGAGTAATGAAACGATGAAACGAATATGTTCAAAATGGTGTAATTATACTCCTGTGCCATTTTCCCTACCGAATTATACCTATTACTTGCTTTGTACTTATATAGAATACAATTTGGGTGCAGCATGTAGAGCAGGATCTCCATTACCTCCGGAACCCCTGAGATCACTCCTAGTTTTATGGTTGAGTTCGTGTTGCAGAGTCTTCAGTTTTTCTATGGTGCATTTTGTTTACTATTGTTTTTCTGATTGTATTCTTCTTTATTTTAATTTTTGAGTAACCAGTTATATTTCTATTTTTGAGTTTGAATTTCCCTTTGCTATTTTTTGCCTCTTTTTTGCAATTGTCTCTGTACAATATTTACTAATATTTCAATACTACTTGCCTTTTGGTATACTTTGTGATTAAGATTACACAAATCGTATAAAAAGTAAAATAAAAATAAAAAACTGAACTCAGAGGAAAATCTAATCGGAAAGTCCATAATCATTATAAAAGTGCATCTTACTTTATTATTGAAAAAATGTAAAGATTTATATATAATATGTTCACCACAACTAGCCACATATTTTCTGTTGGACCTAACCCTAAGCCAATGGCGTTGCCAGTTTATTTGCGAAAATTCAAAAAACACCAAAAGATATTAAAACCCATAAACAAAAAACAATTTGAAAATGCAAAAAAACCCACACACAACAATATTAAAAGAAAATATGAAAACTAACGACTGATCCCCCCCCCCCCCCCAAAGGCCAGGGGAGATCTCACGTATTCTGTCAAATTCTATAAGTAAGAAAAAAGATAACTCTTAAGTTTCAGTTTTATATACATTGTATTTGAAATATTTAATTCAGAATCAATAAACACTATCTTCAATCCACGTAGTAAAAACCAACTATTTTTCACACTCTTACTTGGAAGAAAGATTTTAACTGCAATCCACAAAGTCAATATTTTTCAGAAGCAATGGGTACAGCCTTTTTAACATCCAGCTTCAGAAGAGGCTTAATCTGCAGAGGTCATGAAAACCCAGCAACTCGAAAAAGGTATACCTATATGATAAAAGTTTGAATAAATAATATCTATGATAGTTAAATTTGCACTTACCAGTTTTCATTACATTTAAAAGACACAATTCGCTTCCTCAGAAAAGTGAGTAAATTATTGAAATTATATCTCAAAAACTTTATAATTCTTGAAAATAAACTCATCATAGACGCTCGAATAAAAAAATTCAAACGCCATTAAAGTACGAAATTGAAGAGAATTGAGAACCAAACATTCCAAATACAGCCAAGGTAATCTATTCCTGAGGAAGAAAAGCCTTAGTATTTGAAAAATCTATATTTTGTAAACAGTTAAACAAAAATTAACTATATCAATGGAAATTCATGTCAACACAAAAGTGCTGACTACTGGACTGTTGATAAGTCACTTTTCAAACAATGTAAAAGTATAATATGGAAAAAAACACGTTTAAAAATCGGTGTAAATATATTTCAAGTTAAGTTATTGAGCACTGACAAAATATTCAAAAAACTAACAATTGCAAAAAAAAAAGAAAAAATTAAAAAGTTTTCAGATACAAGCCGTTGATTCAATCTTAGTTCCGAATTGAAAATGTTCAAAGTAATCTGGTAGGTCGATAAAAGAATGGCATTTATTTATTTACAATGAAATGGGAGTAAAAGTAATCATCTGAATTTAACATTTCTATTAGAAATTGCATTAAACTTAAAACTATGTTTGCGTCTAGAATGTTTGATTTAATTCCATTGAGTAAATTAACGCAAGATGTTCTTAACCAAAAAACTGGTTGTGTTTATTATGTCATTTCATATAATATGTAAGTTCAACGACTTTAAACTATCATAGAGAATTGTTTTTTCTCTACAAGTCATTAACTTTTCAACAACAACATAATTGTTCTCAATAGTTTATCAACTTATGTATTATTTAAAATATATATATTAATTTATTTTTCTAGGAATTTTGGACCAAAACACTTCGTGAAATCAACGCTGACATAATCTAGAGACATTCTATTTCAGTTGTCTGTTAAAAAACTTTGAATGAAATACAAGTTAACATGTTAGTTCCGGTACATTTAATGACCAATCCTATATCATAGTATCCTGGCTAAATCTCTTATTCGCGTTGCTCTGGAACAATGAGCATAATCTCAGGTTATTAATTCTTTTTAAAAGATGTTGTCTAGCATGAATAAACGCTTCAATTCCTATACTATGTTTTACGCTCTATGTCAAAAATTGTTTATTATATTGCCAAATCTATTCATATAAAAATGTCACAAAAATGCATTCTATGTTTTAGGGTCTGTCTCATGTTACAAGTTCTTTAATGGTTCTTGTTATGTTAAATGCCTTTAATAGATGATTTAGTATCGCGTGGACATTTCTGAATTTCAATTTACCTTATTTCCAATTTTTAATAAAGTTGAGACCATTTCAATCTTGCATTTTCGAATTGTTAGGGGCCTGTCTCAATATACATCGACTTTACTTTTATTCATATCATTCTTGTAAAATCACTTTTTTTCGCTTATATATATTTTATGGACAGGAACTACTTTTACACAAATTGCAGTCTATAAGTCTAAATGAACATACCATAAGCAGATGAAAAGTTACACAAGAAGCTGATATATGTCATATTGAAAACAAAACCATAAAAAGTTATAAAAAACAATATTTATCAAAGAGAAGTTTGTGTCATTTCCAATTAGAACATTAGCAGGATTTAATTCTTTTTCTTTAGAATTAGTGTATGCACAAACAGCTTTTTTATACAAAATTCATGTGCTGTATATGTGTCTCCTCTAAAAAAAAAAAAAAAAAAGATAGATTATTCAAACGATTATTGTATTCATTAATAATTGAAATTCTTTAAAAAAATTCAACAATTGGACATAATTTTGTCGGTTGACATATATATTCGATCATTTAAAAACTAATTGTGTTGATTTTTAAAGAAAAACATAATAAATATTGGGAAAAACCTATAAAAATAGATGCAAACTCATTAGTTTTAATTTAGGCAAAACATGAGCTCTTTCTGAATTAGATTTATATCAGTTAACATGAGTTCTTTAAATATGTAAGGACGAAAAGATGTAAAGATAAATAGAAATATCACTATTGTTTTGTTTCCAGCTCTTCATCCTTTTTAAAAAAAAGAAGCTTTTATTGCAACCTTTTATGTTAAACCTAACTTTTACTAATATGATATACTTTGGCACTCTTATTCTATAACTTGATTAAAATGATTGTTAATTTAACTTTATAATGAAACGTACTCTGTAATTCTGTACACAATAGGTCCTACTTATATCCTAATCACTTTCTAAACCACCTACTAGAATATGATAAAACCTTTTCATAATCTTAACCATCGAACATCCCTTATTTTACCTTATATCCAAATTCTTTTTGGGAATTCCGTTAGTAAATCATAAACATTGACATAGCTCCCATCGGCGGTACCCATGTTGTTTCCGCAACTCATCCTGAATACCTTAGCAGACTTTTTTTTTTTTCGAAACTCAATTTTTGTATAACAATCTTATGAACTATCAATAATAGGAGTTGTGGGTATACGTTTAAATATATTCAGAAAGCACGCAAACAACACTATCATAAGACACCATAGACGTATTTTGATCAACATTGTAAGTTTTACATCCAAATCCTGCCTGCAAGGAATGAATATCAATAAACAGCGTCCTACCGATACTTAAAAATCCCTAAAACTACCAAATATTTTAATGTGACAAAAGACAAACACTGACGAGATCCTTACCTCTTTTCTTTTACCGTTGATTAGGCATATCATGGTGAGATGGTGCTCAACAAATCGCAAAACCATCTTTTTACACAAGATAAGTGATAAAGTAAATGTTTTCAAGGTATTTTTCTGAGAGAGAAGAAGGAATCAGTACCAGCTTATTTCGTGTTTCTTTTTTCTTGTTGTGTACGTATTGTGGATCTCTTTGCAACATCTCACCTTCTTTCTAACAAGAAAACATTGAAGGGTCACCAGTGTGAAAAAGAAATAAAACAATTGAAATTCGTCCATCACATTATCATCATAGAACTCGAAGGTTTGAAGTTCCATACGATGATTTCAATCACATTATTTATGACAATGAAATAATAAAAAAAAAGGATTATATGACTATGAATTATAGTCATTGCATGCACAAATAATATGTCAATAGGGAGGCCAAACATTTAACTATGCATAAATGTCACTCAAATGTTCATTTAACTTTTATAAATATTATCAGAATACGTTTGCGTTTTGTTAAATAGACAATTTACGTGTTAATAGATGTGATATTTATCTATCTTAATGGTATTGTCCAATTATTGCGTACTCATTTTTTGGGGGATTGACATCAATTCTATAATTAAAAGTTAGAAGCAATACTAAATGTCTCTGTTGGTTTTTTTTCTTTTCTTTTGTTCTTTTGCATAACAATTCTCGAACGACCTGTAATGAACATCTTTTTTATTTTTCCAGATATTTCGACATGGTAGAAATCAGTCCATGTTTCCCTATGCTCTTTTATATTGCAAAGAAATGTTATGGACATATACAATTCCCTTTGAATGACGTCGCTGAATAGAAATCTATAAAACAAGTAACTACATCGAAGGGTGTCCATGCAGCTACGTGTATTTATATGTAGAGAGGAAATAAGGAAGTATGCCAATAGCATAGTATCTTAATTAACCAGCGGTCGTGCAAAGTTCTTTTATGGTTGTTTTATGTAATTTCTCTCGGAAATTTTGAATTTGCGGGGGCAACTAGATTTTATGTTTGATTTATACTCAATTATTATAGAATTGAGACAATTAGGAGCTTGACACATTATATAGACGCTATTTATTGTCTTTAAGATTTGTTTCTGTCTCATGAAATTTATTTTATTCATTCATTCTTGCAAAAAAGCCTTTATTATTTATGTGGACAGGAACTACTTTACATAGTTTGCAGACTATACGTACAGATGTATTTAATATAAACATATCATAAGCTACAAAAGCGGTGGATAACCATTATATTGAAAAAGAACCATACATAAAAAGTGATGATCAACAATAATATCAAAAGAGAAATAATTATAATTTCCAACAACTGTTTATTATAATTGATTATGAATAAAAAGATTATTATTATAGAGATCATATGCTGTATATTCTGGTTCTGCTCTATAAAAATATAAAGATTTATAAAAGAGAATCGAAAGATACCAGACAGTCAAAGTCATAAATCGGAAATTAACTGACAACGCCATGACTAAAAATGAAAAAGACAAACAGACAAACACTCCCCATTTCCATTCTCAATTTTATAAATAATAGTTCACATAACACAACATAGAAAACTTAAGAATAAGCAATAGGAACCCCTCATTAAAAACTGGGGTTATATCAGGTGCTCCGGAAGGGTAAACAGATCCTGCTCCACATTTAGCACAAGTCGTGTTGCTCGTGTCATAACACACCTGGGATGGTGTTCTCGAAAGTATCCCAAGATTCGTCCTAAGACACATCTTAGACCAATTTTAGGATGGACTTAAGATCATCTTAGGACCCTCTTAAGTTGTTTCTCGAAGCTTTCTTAGACGAATCTTATGTTAGGATGTCCTAAAAATATACTAAGTCGAAATTTTAAATCGTTAAAGTATTTTTTTTATAAAACGTTTATTTATGACGAAACTATTTAATAAAATTGTTTACGAATTTTATAACAACAAGTATAGAATGAAAGGCATAATTACCAATGTAATTATATCAAAAAGGATTGCAATTTAAACTAGAAAACAATTTGTTTTGAAATGAGAATAACACTTTTAGTGTAATCTTATCGTGAAACACGAAGTCCAAAGTTTAAAATCGTGCACAATTTATTTATATACGAGTTAATAACCGATGGTGCGTTTAATTTCATGTCTAATTCATGTAAAATATTGAGCAAAAAGCGAAATCCAAACTTTATTACACTAGGATGAAGATAGGATGATCTTAAGACACCTAATTGGGTGTCCTAAAGTTAGGACGAAAAATGAGATATATCATAAGTTAAGAAAGCTTCGAGAACACGACTTATTGCAAAGACTTGTCATAAAATAGACTTAGGACATGTCATAATCCTAAGATAGCTTCGAGAACACCACCCCAGCTGGTAAAAAGTCTTATTCAGTAGGTCACATTATGAAAGTAAATTCGTTTTTCTTCTGCTTAAGGTAAAATTTTATACTTATATATCTATAGAATTTTTTATTTAAAAAAAATACATGTTCTATGAAAATTAAAGAAGGGGGAAAACTGTCTTTCCATTGGACGAAAAGGGGTGAGTATATTATAACGACTCATTAATTTGATTAAATCAAAGAAATAAGTTATTTGTGAACTATATTCTAACAAGAATAAATTTGATCAATATGGGTTCGTTAACCATGAAAAGTTAAAACAGATATGGCTATTTTCATCTGAACCTGTCACTCACAGGGTGAACAGACTATATGTAATGAATCAGGAAGAAAGTATATCAACATATCTGAAATAGTCAGTGTACTCTTTGTATGAATTATTGCCATAAAACGTCGATTTTCATCATGTCAATCAATGAATATCTGAACTATAAGACCTTATCTTATAAAATAAAAAGAAAGCTTGGCCTGGCAAAAGAAAGAAAAAATTGTGCCAGAATCTTCACTTCACCTTTTACATGATATCGTTTGTGTTTGCCGCCAAATGTTAAGGAACAAGCCTGTTCAAGTTTATTATTTATCTTTGAATAGAAAAGGAGGGGTGCAAGTAAAAATATAAATAGAGACATTCAATGTACGTCGTCCGTATCATTCTGAAATAATCCCTTGAGAGGACACTGTTAGGTTACTGCTTACATTTTGTAAATACAACTGTTTCTCAAATCACGCCTGTTCTAGAGAGATATATAATATTTATAGATATTTTGTTTTGTTTTTGTACTTTTTCCCATAAATGATCTCTATGTTTATTAGATTACATTACATTATATTAGATAATGCAACATCTGGAAAACAACAGCCTTTTCAAAAAAGACAAAGCTCAGACTCTATAACAGCTGTGTACTTTCTGTACTCCTATATGGCTCAGAGTGCTGGAGGATGATTGAGAAAGATATCAACAGACTCTCCAGCTTCCATAACACATGTCTGAGGAAGATAATGAAAATATTCTGGCCAAACAAAATCTCCAACAAATACCTACATGAGATAACCAGCACCAAGGACATGATGACTTTGCTGATACCAAAGAGATGGAGGTGGCTTGGTCATTTTATACTCAAACTATCTGATGACATGACCAAAGTAGTCCTTAGATGGACACCAGAGGGGAAAAGAAGAAAAGGCCGACCTAAAACAACATGGCGACGCACCATAGAAAATGAACTAAAGGAAAGAGATTATACCTGGGCACATTGGAAAGAAAAGCAAACAACCGAGATGAGTTAAGGAAACTTGTCCTTGACCTATGTGCCATAAGGAATAGCAAGGACTAAATAGAGTCAGTCACCACTTATTGCGGACCTGTTTTTGTATTGTTATGAGTTACAATTTATGACAAAAATCAGCAAAGACCCATCGAAACAACATCTCGGCAACACTTTTGATAATACTTTTAGATATTTAAGAAATTTATCCTGTTGAGCTTACTTTAAATAAAGCTAATACTAACAATGACCACTGCTCTTTCCTCGATCTTGATATCTATATCACTAACGGAAAGCTAAATACTAAAATTTATGATAAAAGAGATGATTTTTCATTTCCTATTGTTAATTACCCATTTTTAGATGGTGACGTTCTCTTGTCACCATCTTACGGTGATTACATATCTCAACTTGTACGATTCGCTCGTGTATGTAACAATGTTTTAGATTTTAACGAGAGAAATGTATGTATTACTGAAAAATTATTACACCAGGGTTTTCGAGTTCACAAACTAGTCAAAACATTTACTAAATTTTATCATCGGTATAAGGACATCGTCCGTAAATATAGCTCAACATGCAGACTTCTTATACGTTCAGGTATTTCACATCCAATTTTTTATGGAAATATTCTTTATAAAGCACAGAAATGTCAGTATTCACCTCAGAAACTAACAAACCTTTAAATAGACTTATCAAGAAGGGATATAGTTACGATACTGTTGTCAGGTCATTAAAGATTGCTTATTTTGGCGTTAATATTTATTCACTTATAAGGTCTTTGCATCGGAACTAAACACATGTATTCAAAAACCAGTTGTTGGCATGACACGGGTTATGTTCTTCTCATATATGTTATGATGGTATGATACTAAACCCCTAAGAGAAAGGATTGTGCCTGATATTTATATGATGAAATCATAATCTTTCAATCAGTGTAACTGAAGTCTGGAGCTGGCATGTCAGTTAACTGCTAGTAGTCTGTTGTTATTTATGTATAATTGTCATTTTATTTATTTTCTTTGGTTACATCTTCTGACATCAGACTCGCACTTTTAAATGTGCGTATTGTTATGCATTATGTTTCTACATTGGCTAGAGGTATAGGGGGAGAGTTGAGATCTTATAATCATGTTTAACCCCGCCGCATTTTTGCGCCTGTCCCGAGTCAGGAGCCTCTGGCCTTCGTTAGTCTTGTATTTTTTAATTTTAGTTTCTTGTGTACAATTTGGATATTATAATGGCGTGCATTATCACTGAACTAGTATATATTTGTTTAGAGGCCAGCTGAAGCACGCCTCCGGGTGCGGGAATTTCTTGCTACATTGAAGACCTGTTGGTGACCTTCTGCTGTTATTGTTGTTTTTTTATTTGGTCGGGTTGTTGTCTCTTTGACACATTCCCCATTTCGATTCTCAATTTTAGTATGTTTATTCCCACGGAGACAGAGCTTGGGAATGTTACCAGTATATGAACATATGATTGCTGCGAAATTTGACTTTTAATAGATCCGACAGTAAAGGTAAGTGTAGTTCAGAATTATTATGTTTGTTTAATCTCTTCGACATTTCGGGCATATACATGTCGAAAAATATGCTGCTTGAACTTTGAATAAAAGAGTAGATAAACTTTCCGTTCAAGGATAAAATTGCTTTCACAACTTATCTATATTTTCAGAAATACAACCTGTAAGGCCATCGTTCACTTTTAAGAACACTGACATCACTTCATCAAATTTCAGTCTGCTTTTATTATTGAGGAAATATTCTTCAAACTTTAAGAATATACATTAGATTACGTGCTTTACAGTTAGTTTTCTGTAAGAGACAATCCTTCAATTAAACAATCTGAAAGTTGAGAGAAGACATGAGAAGGGAATAGTTTCCAAAATAGATACAAGTAGATATTTTCTATCCTTTATATGAAGTACCAATGCAAAGATATTCAATTTAATCAACACAATGCCCGGTCACAAACAACAAACTTAGGTATAAAAAAGACATTATTTTAAGTATATAAAACCCATAAATTACCACAATTATGCATGCAGTGGAACCTACATTAATTAGAGTTGTTTTTGTCTTATGAATACTAATGACAAAATGCAGTATACTATTAGTTAATGACAAAAAAAATTAATACAGAAGTAAAAGACAAAACATGACATATACTCAGCTTTAAATGTACATGAAAAAAAGTACAGTAAAATAAAAATTCAAAATCACAAACAGGACTTGTAAAGTAGTGATGAATTAGAAAGAAATGAAATGGATAAAAGTCTGAATGATATGCTGTAGAGAATTAATAGTATGCGTGCTATACTTGGTCGATAAAGGGACCAGTATTACAATTTTGTTATAAAGTAGATAGAGTGAAAACATATCTTGGTTACTAAAATAGAGGAGAGGACAACCCATCACCTATTAGAGGATAGATTAAACAATTCTCAGAGTTGCATTTGGTTGTAAAACAAAAATATTCACAAATTTTGATAATATTTTTTAATTGGTTTTAAATTTTTTGGGGGAGTCATTTGATATCAAACAACACTCAGCCTAAAATAATAAGCATCTGAAAGCATTTTCAGTTTCTTGAACTTTTTGTTTTTAAACCTTATGCAATGGCATTCAATATTCTGTTCATTATTTCCATGGTGGTAGGAAAATATTTGGAATCACATGTAACAAACAAATGAATGGATCAATAAAAGTAATATTTCTGGTAATCATCATATTAAAATAAAATAAAAATAATAGGTATAATTGCTCATGAAACAACTCTCCACAAGAGAAATGACACAACATTTAACAACTTAAGATGACTGTACGTCCTTGAAAAATTAGCAAAGCCGACAGCGAGGATGGCTTTTAACGACGATGAGGTTCTTGCATGATCGGGATGAACCAAGCCCATATCGAATGGTCAGCATCAAAAGGCATAGCAATGAGAGATGTAAAACAATACAAACGAGAAGGCTAAAGGTTTTTTAATGTGCAAAACAATGAACGAAAAACAAATATGTTATAACGCAACGAACAACAATCCATTGAATTACAGGCTCCCGACTCGGAACAGGCGGGGAAACTCGTATAAAAGCGCACTATCGTCCCCTTATCTGGTATAATGGTAGTGGTGGATTTAGGGGTTTCCAGGGTTGAAACCCACTACCAATGCATTTGAAATTGATGGCTTACTCATCAGATGGATACAAAGTTTGTTATTAGTTGCTAGTGGCTAAGTCTGTTCGTTGATGCTTAAGGGAAACCTACCAAACATAAGATCTCCATGAAAATAAATTGACATGCGAGATAGTTGGTTTTGATAGTTTAAAAACGGCATTGAACCAGAAATTGCTAATTGCAAATAAGTCAACTTGTTCAAGTTTTGTCCATTATATCGTACTATATACCGTTTTCAATTCCAACATCTTTAGGTTGCATTTCTGTAAATATTGACAATGCAATTTCCAGTAGGAACTCCCTTTACGGCTAAAACTGTACCACTTTTCCATCACTTATCTATTAAAGTTATAGCCTTAAAGAAATCACAGTGTATACTCTAAGTTTTTCTTTACAGTACATTTTATACCCCTTCCCTGTTTCAGTATTTTAAAGAATTTGAAAACAAGACTGTTATTATTGCGAGCTTACCCTATATGCATATTTTCTAATAAAAAAGATGCATAGAACCTGTTTAATACTGTTTTGATAACTTATTGGAAGCATATCAGAATACTACAAATGTAATGTTTAGTAGTCAATCATTACAATATTCAAGATTATATAAAGTATCCAACCCAGCCTCTGTCTCCAACCCATATCTTACTGTATGTGTATTTGTCAATTAAAGTACACATTTTCTTTCTCAAATGGTCAATTAAAAATTATTGTCACAACAGCATCATCTGTAACCATAGATCTGACAAAATTTAGCTAATATATATACTAGAAGTGTTCAAACAAAGCCAGTTTTATGTAAAATGTACCAGTCTGAGATATTAATTGACTTTAAATGTTCTAGGTTCTAGGGTTATAATTTAGTACTCCAGACGCGCATTTCGACTACAGAAGACTCATCAGTGACGCTCATATCAAAATATCTATAAAGCCAAACTTTTGTAAACAACTTTTGCTGACTTGTTTCTTTATTATTATGAGGCTGACTTCATGCAGGAACTTCTTAGGACGAAAGATAAGAAGTTAGCAATATCCTTTAACTCTACTTAACAGTACTTACTTATATAGATGACGTTCTTTCACTAAACAATTCAAAATTTGGTGACTATGTGGAACGCATCTATCCCATCGAATTAGCGATAAAGGATACTACAGATACAGTTAAGTCGGCTTCATATCTTGACTTACATCTAGAAATTGACAATGAGGGTCGGTTGAAGACAAAACTTTACGACAAAAGAGATGATTTCAGCTTTCCAAATTTGAACTTTCCATTTCTTAGTAGCAACATTCCAGCAGCACCTGCATACGGGGTATATATCTACCAATTGATACGATATTCCCGTGCTTGCTTTTCCTATCATGATTTTCTTGATAGAGGGTTACTGCTCACAAGGAAGTCATTAAACCCATCCCTTCGTAAATTTTACGGACGCCATCACGAGTTGGTTGACCGTTATGGAATAACCGTTTCACAAATGAAATCGGATATGTTCCTTACGTCGTAACTACAACCCCCTTCCCTTTCATGAATTTGACCTACCGAATTAGACTATTTACCGGATTTGTAATCACATAAGCAACACGACGGGTGCCGCATGTGGAGCAGGATCTGCTTATCCTTCCGGAGCACCTGAGATCACCCCTAGTTTTTGTTGGGGTTCGTGTTGTTTATTCTTTAGTTTTCTATGTTGTGTCATGTGTACTATTGTTTTTCTGTCTGTCTTTTTCATTTTTAGCCATGGCGTTGTCAGTTGTTATGGATTTATGAGTTTGATTATCCCTTTGGTATCTTTGTTCCCCCTTTTGTGAGCAATAAATTATAAAAATGACCACATTATTGATATTCATGTCTACACCAAAGTGTTGGCTTCTGGGCTGGTGATACCCTTGGGGACGAATGTCCATCAGCAGTGGCATCAACCCAGTGGTGTAAATAATTATCAAAGGTACCAGAGTTATTTGGCAAAACTTGTCGGAATTTTGGTCTTCAATGCTCTTCAATTTCGTACTTTATTTGGCCTTTTTAACTTTTTTTTATTCGAGCGTCACTGATGAGTGTTTTGTAGACGGAACGCACGTCTGGCGCATATATAATATTTAGTCCTGGTATCTAGGGGGAGTTTATTTACAAACACTGGGTGTATGCCACTGCTGGTGGAGATTTATTTCCCAGAGGGTATCACCAGACTTTTGTTCTGACATGAATTATCATTGATATGGTTACATTTATAAATTAACTGTTTACAAAATTTTGAATTGGCTTTTCTACCTCAGGCATAGAGTACCTTAGCTGCATTTGGATAATCTTTAGGAATTTTGGTCCACAATGTTCTTCAACTTCGTACTTTATTTGGCCTTTTTAACTTTTTTTTATTCGAGCGTCACTGATGAGTGTTTTGTAGACGAAACGCGCGTCTGGCGTATATACAAAATTTAGTCCTGGTATCTATGATGAGTTTATTTAGAACGCCAGACGCGCGTTTTGTCTACAGAAGACTCATCAATGACGTGTATATCAAAATATTTATAAAGCCAAACAAGTACAAAGATGAAGAGGATCCAAAATTCCAAAAAGTTATGACCCAGGGAGTAGGCAAATTTCTCTGTTGTTTTGCTCCTGTGGCCTCAAATTTCCTAAATCATTCTGCTGTTTCTAGCAATTTGGAATATTTAGTAATTATTCAGGATAGAACACATAATTGTAAGTTTTGTTGATTCATTTTTGTTTAGTTAGCTTGTACTGGTTGATAAAAAGCAGATTAAGGTGTTGCGGCTTACTTTTGGGTTATCGAAAGAACACAAACACCTCATAAATAATATTTAGGAAGGATCCATGAGTTTCAATTACTGAGAAAAGTAAATACAAGCACTTTTTAACAATTTGACTTACAACTATGCAAATATTATGAATTAATTTTGTATCCAGGACTTTAAGTAAACCAAGCATACAGTAAGCTGTGAATGTATGCTGAGTCATCATATTAAAGGCCCAGGATTCTATTAATCTTCGTTACATATTTACAAAACTTCATATTTCAGTTAATTCTGTTAAAATTGATATCTGTGAAATAAAGCAAATTTGGTTCAATTCAAAATGTTCCCCTTTTTCACCCTATATAGGTTGCATTTCTGTAATATTCAAGATCTCCCCAAAAAAAGTGTGTTTTGAGAAACAATTTTATTTACAAAGTGCAACCTAAAAGTAGAATTTTGATAAAACTGCACTTGTATAATCTAACAAGATCCCTATCCTAAATTATAGGGTTGGAATTCTAACCTAACTGAAAAATATTAATAGTACTATACATCTGAAGCTTTATTATATACAGTACAAGTACAAGTGTGCTTGCATAAAAAGTCAAGAAATAAGATACTAAAGATGCAATGCAAATCGAAAAAAGCGAGCATTATCATGACCAAAAAAAGACATAACCCTGAATGTGTACAATGCTTCACAATAAACTAGTGATTGAGCAACGATAATCAAACTTATGAAGCGAAAGCGCACGTTCACCAAATTAATTATGTGCTCCGGAATTAAATTAAGTTTGTATTTAATAAGGAAGACAACATACCAGCAGCAAGATGTGAGTTGACCAAACACAGTTCACACCAATAATTGAAATCATAGTCTGATAACTGAATTTGAATAAGCATAGTTAAATTTATTATGTCTGTTATAACCTTCCATACATTTTTGGAATTGGACTTTGATTTCGATATTTAACCTAAGCAGGTGACTTTTCTCTGTTACTGCAGAGAGACGAACACATTATACAGGTAATATTGTGTTGTATTTTTCTCTAATTATAATAAAAAGACAACATTCTTCCTACTAATTTTAAATGGATCTATCAAATATTGGACAAGATAATTAATTGTAAGAATTCAATGGGAAGCGAGACAACTGTTGATGAGCTGTCATCAAACTAACCATTTTTCAATCCGAAAGTGAAAATCGGAATGTTTAAAAAATCTACTTGAGTTTGGTGTTTCATTAACCATGTTTTGTCCTGTAATGATCGTGTGGCCTCAATTAATTAACATCAATTTTGTAAGAAGTACGAATAAAATCTTTATAAATTCCTCATTTGTATGGACGGTATAACTGTCATAAATCTATTTGATATACATGTAATAGAAAAGAAAATTTTCTGTTTTGACGGATATTCATCCTCTCTGCTAACATGTTGTTGGTTTCACAAAACAAGGAAAGTTCAAATCGGAAAGATCCTTATCAAATGGCGAAATCAAATTGAAAATCTCAAATCAACACACCAAACGCATGCAAATCGAATGTAATAGTCCTAACTTGATACATTTAATATCGTGTGATGTATTGCTCTAATAATAACAAAAAGAAAATATTCTTTATAGTCATTGACTGAGTTTTTGAAAAAGATAATCAAAAATACTATTCAAAGGGAAGCGAGACAACTGTTGATTAACTGTCAAAAAACTAATCATTATTCAAATAGAAAGTTTAAATGGGAAATTTTATGAGAACTAATTAAGTTTAAAGTTACTATAACAATGTTTTCGTCCTAAAAGTAAATAGATGATTGAAAGGGTGTATTATACACATATGCTCTTTTGAAATTCAAAGGACGCTTATATTCTGCATTATTACAATGGTCGCAATGAATTAATGTGGTTTCCTACTGAAATAAAAACAGATAATTTTATGTTTGAAATAAACTCGATCTCTTCACTCTGCTGACGTCATACAAAAATCGTGGCCGGACAACACTGAAAATGCTTCGAACATTCATGAATTATTGTGTTGTTCGGTCACTAGTTGAAGATTTTTCTATATTTGAATCTTCGATTAGCTATTATATAATAAACTTTGATAAACAAAAATAATATTGACGTTCCACTAGAAATTTTAAATCTAAATTGACATTTCAGAGATGCATATGATAATTATTGAAATGCCAAATGTAACTGATTTTACCAAGATTTTTCGTATCCCTTGAATAGATTACCTTAGCCGTATTTGACACAACTTTTTTGAATTTTGGGCCCTCAATGCTCTTCAACTTTTTATTTGTTTGGCTTTTTAACTATTTGATCTGAGCGTCACTGATGAGTCTTATGTAGACGAAACGCGCGTCTGGCGTATAAAATTATAATCCTGGTACTTTTGATAACTATTTACATTACTGGGTCGATGCCACTGCTGGTGGACGTTTCGTCCCCGAGGGTATCACCAGCCCAGTAGTCAGCACTTCGGTGTTGACATGAATATCATTTATATGGTCATTTTTATAAATTGTCTGTTTACAAAACTTTGAATTTTTCGAAACACTAAGGATTTTCTTACCCCAGGAGTAGATTACCTTAGCCGTATTTGGCACAACTTTTGGAATTTTGGGCCCTCAATGCTCTTCAACTTTGTATTTGTTTTGCTTTTTAACTATTTAATCTGAGCGTCACTGATGAGTCTTATGTAGACGAAACGCGCGTCTGGCGTATAAAATTATAATCCTGGTACTTTTGATAACTATTTACACCACTGGGTCGATGCCACTGCTGGTGGACGTTTCGTCCCCGAGGGTAACACCAGCCCAGTAGTCAGCACTTCGGTGTTGACATGAATATCAATTATATGGTCATTTTTATAAATTTTCTGTTTACAAAACTTTGAATTTTTCGAAACACTAAGGATTTTCTTACCCCAGGAGTAGATAACCTTAGCCGTATTTTGGCACAACTTTTTGGAATTTTGGGCCCTCAATGCTCTTCAACTTTGTATTTGTTTGGCTTTTTAACTATTTGAACTGAGCGTCACTGATGAGTCTTATGTAGACGAAACGCGCGTCTGGCGTATAAAATTATAATCCTGGTACTTTTGATAACTATTTACACCACTGGGTCGATGCCACTGCTGGTGGACGTTTCGTCCCCGAGGGTAACACCAGCCCAGTAGGCAACACTTCGGTGTTGACATGAATATCAATTATATGGTCATTTTTATAAATTTTCTGTTTACAAAACTTTGAATTTTTCGAAACACTAAGGATTTTCTTACCCCAGGAGTAGATTACCTTAGCCGTATTTGGCACAACTTTTTTGGAATTTTGGGCCCTCAATGCTCTTCAACTTTGTATTTGTTTGGCTTTTTAACTATTTGATCTGAGCGTCACTGATGAGTCTTATGTAGGCGAAACGCGCGTCTGGCGTATAAAATTATAATCCTGGTACTTTTGATAACTACCTTTGTAGACGAAATGCGCGTCTGGCGTATTAAATTATAATCCTGGTACCTTTGATAACTATTTACCCCAATCTACGATTTCTACTTTTCCAGTGCATTTTAAAAACACCAAATAAGTTGACCGATTTTATTTACACTTTCAAATGTTATGACATACAGAATGTAAAAGATTTAACACAGATTGAGTTTTTAATTGTTTAATTTATTTGTTAGGCAGCTGAAACCCTAAAATTCCTACTTTGACCTTCCATAATTAATGTTCGAAGTGGAGACATACTGTCGTTTTCACATATTAAACGAATGGGCATGAATGAATGAGGTTGTTTGATAGTTTGGTGTATGCCTTTTTGTGCTTCTTTGTTATATTTATTTGGTTTTGTAGTGATTATGACGAGATCACAATGTTGACTGTTGTACCACTATTTTTGACATTTGTATCTATTGTTTCTGTTTGTTTTGTTAACGCATCGTTGTCAGGAATTTGATGCGACTGTCATACAAGTAAGGGGTCTAGCTAGCTATAAAATCAGGTTTAATCCACTATGTTCTAAACAAATATATGTCTGTACCACCTCAAGAATATGATAGTTGTTATCCATTTGTTTGATGTGTTTGAGCTTTTAATTTTGTCATTTGATTAGGGACTTTCCTGTTTTTCTTTATAATTATTTGGTAATTAAAAAAATCATTCTGCCATTGTGTTAGATAAAAAATATAATAAATAATTCTCTTGAACTTGTCATACATAAATAAATTAGACCGCTTATTGGTGCACAATGTCCACTTCTTACTTGAATATCTTTACATCGTCAGATCCGTCTATTCATATAGCAAATGCACAAATTATTATGTTTCAATGCAATACATGTTTCAATACATAATATATTTTTAGGTACGTGCAACCTTTAAATATTTATTTGGATTTCGGAATTTTGGAGTATTTGATTTAGACATTTATCAATACTGCATCTCCATTATATAACACGTAATTCCTAATAATAGCTCTCATCGAAGTCTTCAGTTGCTTTGGGAAACCGTGTAGTTTTGGTTTTGGGTTCCAATTGGCTTGGGTAGTGTTAAAGTTATTTTTTTAAATAAAGGTTCAGGGAAAAGAAGTGACTAAATAAACTCATCATAGATACCAGGACTACATTTTGTCTATACGCCAGACGCGCGTTTCGTCCACAAAAGACTCATCAATAACGCTCGAATCCAAAAAAGTTAAAAAGGCTAAATAAAGTACGAAGTTGGAGAACCATTGAGGATCAAAATTCTAAAAGTTTTGCCAAATTCATCTACGGTAATCTATGTCTGAGGTAGAACGCCTTAGTATATCAAAAATTCAATATTTTGTTAACAGTTAATTTATAAATGTAACCATATCAATGATAATTCATATCAGCACAAAAAGTGCCGACTACTAGGCTGGTGATACCCTCGGGGAAATAAATCTCCAACAGCAGTTGCATTGACCCAGTGGTTGTAAATTAACTCATCATAGATACCAGGATTAAATGTTGTCTTTACGCCAGATGCGCGTTTCGTCTACAAAAGACTCATCAGTGACGCTCAAAAATTGTTAAATAGGCCAAATAAAGTACGAAGTTGAAGAGGATTGAGGACCAAAATTTCTAAAAGTTTTGCCAAATTCAGCTAAGTTAATCTATGCCTGAGGTAGTGAGTTCACCATTAGAGATCGTTTAAGGATTCAAAGATTGGGGTTATATTTGGTAAAGCCATATTTTATTTGGATTCACTTATGTAAATGAATTTCTCTTGGTCTCCATCCTCCTTTCAATTTAAAGAAAAATAATACGATTTGAATATCAGAATAACATTCAATATACATTGAACTTAGTATACTCTGATTACTGAATTGCATGCGATGAAAATTGAAATATCTAAGGCATGAATGCATGCTGGTATAATTATAAAAAAGAAGAAGTAAAAACACAAAAATACTGAACTCCGAGGAAAATTCAAAAAGGAGAGTCCAAAATCAAATGTCCAAACACATCAAACGAATGGATAACAACTGTCATATTCCTGACTTGGTACAGGCATTTTCAAAAGATTTCAAAAGTCAAAACCAAAGTCCAAACACAAATTGTTTACGTTTTTGTCTGTAGATAGAGGAATTTTTCTCCCCGTTGATATGACTAGCCCAACAGTTTTGTGTTGACATAAATTTTAATTGGTATGGTCATATTTATAATTGAGAGTTTACAAAACGTTAAATTGTTCGAAATACTAATTATAAGGATTTCCTACCCTAGGAATGGATTACATTAGCTGCATTTGGGGAAAACTTTTTGAACTTTTGGACCTCATTGCTCTTGAATTTCGTGCTATAATTAGCCTTTTATTTATTTTATTCGAGACTCCATAGTGAGTCTTTTGTTGACGAACCGAGCGTCTGTATTACAAAACTATAAGCCTGATACCTTTGATGACTTTTTTGGGCTAGCTATATGAATTGATTTATTAAAAAACAAAAATACCCTGTTGTAAGTCGTAAAAGTGAGCGCCCCATCCATTAATGCTTAATGTTGTCCATTCGTTTGATGTGTTTTGTCATTTGATTTTGCCAGGTGATTAGGGACTGTCTAATTGAATTTTCCTCGGAGTTCAGTATTTTTTTTATCTTACTTTTATCCATTTGTGCATATACGAATTCTCAACACATTGACGTCATTCTATTGTTGTACCCGATTTTTATTTCAGTAATAGGACTATCATTTACCTGTAAGAAACCATTGATATTTTTTAAAAATAGCCCTCCTCTTTCTTAAAAATATTTAACAGCTGAAGGTAGCATAACTGATTTTTACAGGTAAATGATAGTCCAATCACTGAAAATAACTATCAATTTAGCCAACTGTTTTCATCATGTGAAAAAAAAATACAACCAAATAACAAATGACAGTTAAAAATACCTTCCAAAACAATAATTTTGTCACTCGTCAAAACAGTTTCTTGATGAAAAAAATCACTTTCAAATTGATTTTAACACTATCAAAATATTTATTCTCGTCCGTCTTTGGTTGTCAAAATTGACCTCTTGTGTTGCTCTTATTCTTCCCAACATCATTTTCATCTAAAACTTAAAATACAAAACTCCAATAAAGTTATGCTTCTAACGTTTGATATATCACGCCACAATACATGGACCATAAACAGCATAAAATCACTCTGTGTAAAAGTGCAAAACTAGAACTTACTTCGTGTACGGGACTACAATAGTTCTTATAAATTTCAGGTTGTCTGCATTGATTTACAAGTTGTTTTTTGTAATTCTGATATTATTGCTTGAATGTGAATATAATGCAATATTTCGCTTATGACCGACGATGGATATGGGAACTTGAGCAGAGTTAATGATACTTTACTGCAGGGTATCTGTTAAACAAATCAACTATGTGTTCGATTCGCACTTTGTTTGTAGTGATCGTTGTATGTAAGAAAGAGGCATTAGGGTGAACCTGTCTTTATTCACCTAGTATTAGAAATGAAACCCGAGAAGAAACGAGAAACTTAAAGGAGAGGACTACATTTTAAAATATAATATATATAAAACTTGAATTTATCAGCTACTAAAACTATATCCTCTGTGTAATCCACACTTAAATCAAATATGTCTAAATACTTTCAACGTCTTTATCCATTTTAAAACACTTAACTCATGTGAAGGTATTCACGGAGTAAATTTAGAGTAGTCCTTTCGCAAGCAAAAATCCTAATACGCATACCTTTAATCTAAATGAAGCAATACATGTTGACAATGTTAACTTAGCTGTACTTTCTTTTTTATCTTCTATTGTTAAAGTTGAGCTACTGTTTAAAAGGGGCAACATGTAGGATTAATTTCAATGTAAAGAAAGATTATTCACAAAACAATTTTCACATTTGATGAAAATAAATATTTTTTATTTGATTGCATTTTTTCACCTTTTTGACGTGTTAAACAATGTTTTAAGGAAATTTACAAGCCTCTTCTTGTCCATTATGCAAAATATTCCAATATTTTACAGAATGGACTGTTATTGGCTTATATCCTTTACATATAACCCTTCAGCAAGTTTTTTATTCAGTGCCATTTTACTTAATTATGATTTTTTTCGGTACAATTTGGATACATGGACGTATCTTGCAAATACATACAGGGAAACCTTCAATTTGTAATTTTTTTTCAGATGGCTACATCAGCAAATATTGTATGTGGTATATGTGATGCCCAACACATTACCAAATGTGCAAATCACTGGTGTCCTGAATGTGACGAAGGACTGTGTGATGAATGTGAAAAGCACCATAGCATATCGAAAGGTACACGAAAACATGGAATAATTCCTACAGATGACTACAAAAAATTACCACCCGACATTTTATCAATTGGACACCATTGTCGGGAGCATGAGAAAAAATTTCAAAACTATTGTCCACACCATGAGAAATTATGCTGTCCAACCTGCATTTCAACAGAACATCGAAAATGTGTAGGTTTGCTTGATCTTGATGAAGTTGTTAAAACATCGAAAACGTCGGTGCTGATTGACAACCTTGAAAAATCATTAGAAGAAATAGCCGTAAACATCAATAAAATCATTATTGATCGAACAGAAAATTTTGAAAAGATCAAGGAAGAGCGACATGGATTCCATAATCAAATCAAACAAGTAAGAGATAAAATAAACACCCACCTTGACAAGCTTGAACAACAGATTATTAATGACTTGCTTTCTGAGGAGCGAAAAATCAAATCAGAGATTGAGACCCTATTGAGAAAGCTTTCAGAGAAAAAAACGATTGTCCATGATCTTCAAAACAGCATTGATGCCATGAAAAAACATGCATCAGACCTTCAAACATTCCTAGCGAGTAAAAAGTTAGAAGAATGTGCTATGTCGGAGGAAAAGTACCTACAGTCCATTATGAATGACAGCAATACTTTAAAATGTATGAACTTGAAATGCAGCATCAGTGACAATATCATGAACATTTCAGATATACAGTCATTTGGGTCGATTTCAACAGACGTTAACCCCTCTACTGCTGTGCTAACGTTAGAAAAAGAAAAACAGGCACAGATTCTGCACCAAACAATTATTGCTAATAAATCTATTGATAAATTGCAGGTGACTAAAATCAGACAATTCAAAGTTCCTTGTATATCAGGCATCACAGGACACACCGTTTGTCCGAATGGCGATATGGTTTTCGTGGATAACAATGATGGAAAGCGACTATTGATAATGGATAGCATGGGTAATTTAAGACGGGAAATTTCAGTTCCGTCTATACAGCCGTATGATGTTGCATCCATAGACAATAACACGGTTGCAGTGACTACATGGTTTCAGAATAATATTTATGTTGTTGATATAAATTCAGGAACTATCAAAGCATCTATAAGCGGTGAGTTTTGTGGTGGGATAACACGTAGAGGAAATACATTGATATGTTGTGTTCGTTCAAATGAATTAAAGGCAGTAGATTTGAGTGACAATGTGGTGTCTGCCTTAATTCCAGAAATACCAATTAATTGCCAGACTTACGTTACAACATCTTCAGACAACATATTTGTGCCGTACCATCCCAACAATACAGTAACTTGTTACAAAATGAATGGAGACAAAGAATGGCAATACTCCAACCGATCTATGGTCAGAACACCTCTTGGTGTTAGCGAGGATAAATACAACAATGTCTATGTTTCTTCAAATGGAAATAATTCTGTTGTGTTAATATCACCAGATGGCAAGCAAGCAAGAACAATTCTTGGAAAAGAAGATGGAATAGTTAGTCCCTACTGTGTACATTTTGATCATACCAAAAACAACTTACTTGTGACATGTCATAAAGGCGATGCCTTTCTGTACAACATTTCATAGATGGTTAAATTGGCATTAGTCATATTTATATTGTTTGCATTTAATAAATCTTTCAAATAAATCTAAGTGTGAAAAAGATTTGTAATACATGTACATTGAAAAGATTAGCAATCACAACCAAAACAAATACGACAATACAGTAGACAACACCAACCCCAATTCTTCAGAGACTAATACAAAAACGTAGCCACAATATGTGGTGAGATGAAACAAACCCCGTGTTCAGTATAAACCAACACTCCTTTGTTGAGCTATATACCCATCAAAAACCTGGTTATAATCTGTATACATATTTCATGTTTATGCTATAGCACAACATTATACTTAGAAACCCGTAAAGCAGTTTCATTAGTCGTTTCCTTCTTAATCTAAGTCTTTTAGACAGTTTTGTCCAGCTTTGTGCAAGTGTTAGATCAGACCACACTATTATTAGTACTGTGTACATCGTAGTGTCATTTTGTTTTCTCCTGGTCTTTTTGTCCGTTTTAACCTCCCACATATTTACATTTACCTACATGCGTGTTGATTTACGCAATGAAAAGAAGAGCAATAAGTATGAAAAATGTGACGTAATATAGCAATATAATTTAATTTTGGATGTAACGCGTCTTATGATTGGCTGACGTTATTTTGTTATGAGCCCATATACATAATTTAGTTATGCGACCGTGACGTTATCAATGTTTTTTCATGGTTTTCTACGGTTTAAAATTGAATTAAGAATTAATTTATAAGAAATGACTGTAATATTTGTTCTGTCTATTCGAAATAACATAAAAACTTAAAAGGTTCTCCTTATCCATCCCGGACTGTTGTTAATGTCTTTATGTTGTGTGTTTGGGTTTTTTTGCCTTTTTTTCCCTTTTAAAAATGTTGATGCTCTCTTTTTTACTTTCAAACTTTTTTGTTTGCCTAATATAAAAAAGAAGATATGGTGTGATTGCAAATGAGACAACTGTCCACAAGAGACCAAAATGACACAGACATTAACAACTATAGGTCACTATACGGCCTTCGACAATGTGATAAGCCCATATCGCATAGTCAGCTATGATATGGCCCCGATATGACAATGTAAAACAATTCAAACCAGAAAACTAACGGCCTTATTTAAATTAAAAAAAATTAACGAAAAACAAATATGTAACACATAAACAAACGACAACCACTTAATTACACTATCTAAATGGGAAATATAAGGTCAAACCATCTGGATAAAAAATATGAACAATATACAAATAACTCCTTATACCAGAAGCATAAAAAATATGTACTATATATACATGTACCATTTGATTTAACTATTTACGTCACATTTGTTATTTACCCCCAGTTTATTCCCTTAAATCATGTACTCGAGTAGCATCAAGTTCACATTTACAGCAAAAAAGTCATATAGTAAAGTTTAACCAAATGTTGCATTTCAAAATTAAACATCAATCTGACAATAATCATCTCTCTGTTCGTCATGTTGGTGATGGGGGTGGTGCCGCAATAACACTGTCGATCATGTCTTCACTCCCCGGAAACAACAGGAGAAGCATGAAGAAGAGTTCTGGAACAAACAAACATATCAAAATAATAGCCAGATCAATTCATCAAACAAAAACTAAGATCTTACGACTGTATTATCATTACTTCAGGCTTTTCATTACTATATTTGGCATCCGAGCTTTTGACTAAACGCAATTTTGAAGTCAAAATTGAAATAAATTTTACTACTGTTATTTACTGCCTGAAATCGTAAGAATCGTTATTGCAAAATATATAAATGGGTATTAACGTGTTCCTTGTCAAAACCACTAAAGAGTAAGGTTCGTAATTTTGTACACCAGATGTGAGTGTCTTCTTTATAACTTTATAACACTTTTAAATAACATTGTCATTCGAGAGAAAAAAACAGTTTTGAAGAGCATTAAAAAAATCCCCTAAATGTGACAAATAAGGCTAAGGCAATGGAAGAGGGCAACCTTAGTGTTTCGAATAGTTAAACAATTTTAAAAACTAAACGGTAAATTACAAATATTTATAATGAGTTATATTACCGTATTGTGGACCCTTCCGCAGAAAATAACACTCATTAATAGGTAAGTAAGCGTCTGTATAATATGGAAGTATTGGATAATCGAAACAATAAGTCTTCAGTCGCTGGTCGCCTGGTCTCACAAATGCACATAGCAGTAGTACTGCTAAAATCCTCATTTCTAAAACCCGAGTGACATTCTGGAATTATAAAAAGATAAATAAAACTATTAGTATAGTTGTTATAAGTTAGATAATGTGCATTGAATTAACGGCCGTATTACTTTTGTATAAGGATATTCAGCTCGATTCAGAAACTTGTATTGCATTTTTATAACTTCTGATTCTACAATGCATCTTCAACAAGGTAGTTACCTTCAAATGATTGACATACATATTTGATTATAACAGTTATTTCGATGTACTTCGGTTGACAAGTTTAGAATTTATCGAGATAAGTGTTTATCCCTCGGGATACATAAACATTCATCAGTATTATTCCATGATTAAACGTGTTATAAAAGTCTCATCTCTCTCACATGTTATAGGTGTTGATAACCTTCATGTTTGTACATTGTAAAGTGGTCTTGGGATTTTCCTTTCACAATTCTGCAAACAACTGAATTTTGTTTTACAGATTAATTTAGTGGTTGTCGTTTGTTTATGTGCTACATATTTGTTTTCGTTCATTTTTTTACATAATAAGGCTGTTAGCTTTCTCGTTTGAATTGTTTTACATTGTCTTATCGGGGCCTTTTAAAGCTGACCATACGGTATGGGCTTTGCTCATTGTTGAAGGCCGTACGGTTACCTATAGTTATTAATGTTTGTGTCATTTTGGTCTTTTGTGGATATTTGTCTCATTGGCAATCATTCCAAATCTTCTTTTTTATATTGTTCAAGAGAATGGCTGAGTCCATAAGTAGGTTATGTCTTCTTCATACTTATCGATAGTGGCGATAGTTTTCTCCTTGTATTGTCCAAAATGTTATTAAAGTGCATGGTACAATAGTCAAGTTTCCGCTGTACATAATTGAAGTCAGAATGTTCATGAACCATTTTAATATGAAGAGATTCAAGTGTATGTTAAAGAGATGAACGCTAGAGTACCATACGTTTTTAATATGTTTTAAACTAAAGTTTTAGAAAATTGAAAGACTTTTCGTCTGATTTAAAAACAGAAAACAAAATTAATAGCTCTCGCCGCAGTATACCGACAGAAATTATACAAAACGATTATACGATGAAGGGAATTCTTATACATTTTCAACTAATATTTCACTGTGTCTCTTTTCATTCTTGTATCTTGCCAAATATCCTGTGTTATTTAATTAAAATATAATTCAAAACATATATGTTATGTTAATGCATGCACTAGCAGCAATTTTGTGTTATTAAAATCGATGAAGAATTACAGCACAATGCATTGAGTGTGTAGGTAAATGTAGAATCTTTGGTTAGCTTGCTTGTTAGATGAACTCTAGTCCTACAGACAGATATATTTTGTTATCTGTCGGGCTAGTATACGCTTAAAGGAGGGTAGTTTAGTACCTAACCTTATAATGATTTCACGGTTCAGTTAGAAATCAAGCTTACCAAAGACATTCCGTTTACCTACGTATACATACCCAGTGCATTTTCGTTTTGCTTTTTATAATGCTCTTCAACTGGTTTGGTTCTTACACATCCTTGGCTTTGAATATCGGTTTTGAGCGTTCCATATGAAGGTGAATAAAAAGGAGTGACATTTATAAAGTATTGTTCTCAATTCTTTTTTGTAAAGCAATTGTCAAAGTAAATTCCTATTTTGTTTCTGTCTCCTCACTGATTAAAAATGCGAAAATCGTTCCGCCTCATCCAAATGGATATCCCTATGATCATCAGTATAAAAAGTTGAAGGCAACACTTCATAAACTTCATGTGTTGAGGCGTTTATCATGATTTGCCGTTTCAGCGTTCTATGTGGTCTGATCTATTGTTCTTTCTATAAATATGTTGTTGTTTTTTAACCCATTCCTCATAAATCCGTAAAGCATACAGTGTGTCTTAATTACTTGCCTGGTAAAACAATCCTGATTTTAAAATTGAAATCAATGAAATCATTTTCTTTTTAAAAAGACTTCAACCAACTTTAAACATTCAAAGCTGGCAACGGCAGCATAAGAGCACGTATTTCTTTACAAACTTGATGCACAATTTATAAATTTTTTTGTTAGAGATTTTTGAAAATATGCTGTTTTTACTGTGCTTATCCAGTGATCTTTGGGGTATCACATTAGCAAAGACTAAAACAGTTTACCAAATTGCAGTCAGATTTCTACTCCAACTAACTGATGAATTGGTAAAATATTTTAGCAGATTGCTCAAGTGAAATGTTGTTAGTAAGAGGTGAGTGCTGCAAAATAAAAAGTAAAACTTATCGTCCACATCCAGTTAGTTGATACCTTTGTCAATCATTTCCATCAACAATAATAACTTACTATAGTATGAGTCACTGTATAAAAAGGTATAATTTTGACATGGAAACTTCTATCATAAATAAATATTTTAAATAAATAGTTCAAAATATTGTTTTGTAGGTGTATATTTCATAGCTTTGTCTTCTAAGAGAAAGTTATTATGCAATTGTGAAACGAATAATATTTTCTATACAAATTACTGATCTGCTGGCAATAAAGGGAAATAATTTACAATACTGATAATCAGCAAAATTGTGTTCTGTCTGACTATTATCAAATTTACCCATTTAATTTGTTTGTAACATTATGTCTGTGATTTCAACTTCATATTAATTTTGCATTTCATTTTTTTCTTATTCTAGTCGTATTGATGAATCTTTTTGTAGGCAAAATCATAAGCCTGGTATGTATCATTGATTAAATTTTAAGTGTACATTTGAACTCAATATAAATTATTTCCCTTTAATGCCAGCAGATCAGTAATTTGTATAGAAAATGTTATTCGAATCACAATTGCATACTAACTTTCTCTTAGAAGACAAAGCTATAAAATATACACCTACAAAACAATATTTTGAACTATTCATTTATAATATTTATTTATGATAGAAGTTTCTATGTCAAAATCAGACCTTTTTATTCAGTGACTCATACTATAGTAAGCTATTATTTTTGATGGAAATGATTGACAAAAGTATCAACTAACTGGATCTGGATGGTAAGTATTACTTTTCAATTTACAGCACTCACTTCTTACTAACAACATTTCACTTGAGCAATCTGCTAAAATATTTTACCAGTTGATCAGTTAGCTGGAGTAGAAATCTAACTGCAAGTTGGTAAACTGTTTTAGTCTTTGCTAATGTGATACCCCAAAGGTCACTGGATAAGCACTGTAACATTTTCCATAAAATCGGGCTTGATGTTAAGATTGTGGACTTAATAAATAATATGAATTATATTGTAGGTACAAAATGTATAAGTCACTGTTTAAGAAAAATAGATAAAACCAAATTCTTGGACTATTATATCATCGGTAGTATAATAGTCGCAGGATAAAAGTTTTGATAAAATAAGATTATGAAAAGAAAAATAGCTGGCGATATACTACCAACACCTTTCACATAGTCAAAGACAAATAAAGAAGCATTTGATCATTAACGTAAATGGAGGGAGCGTAATTACCAAATTACAACAAACATATGTAAACGTGTAATTGGAGAAAAGAGACAGAAACAAGAAACGAAATATTTACAATCTTACTAGCAAATATAGGAGACGTATTCTGGCAGGTAGAACATTGCTTAATTATAAGAAATAGAAGAAACTGTTAATACACAAATAGTAAAAAAAAAAAAGAAAATAAGACATTGAAGGTTATAAGCAAAGACAGCTAATGTGATATGGTATAAGCACGCTCGTCCTAAGAGTAAAAAGATTAGACTCATATTTGTCCTGTATTTGTTTCACTCATAGTATCAAACTAAATTTTAAAGATTTAAAACATTCTGAAGATAAAATAACGCCAAAAATATACAAAACAGACTTTTCCGTTCATTTTTTAACATAAATTAGGCAGTTTGTTTTCTCGTCTAAATTGTTTTACATTGTCATTTCGGGGCTTTTTATATCAGACTATGCGGTATGGGCTTCATTCATTGTTGAAGGCCGTACAGTGGCCTATAGTTGTTAATTTCTGTGTCATTTTGGTCTCTTGTGGAGAGTTGTGTCATTGGCAATCATACCACATCTTCTTTTTATATATTTAAATCATTTTACAAGACATCAAAATTGCTATTGTGTGTTATTGTTGCAGACAATTCTTTGTATAAATTAAGAATTGTTCATGTATCTAAAATTTTGTTTTTATTCCATGGAATTTTGCATTTGCATCGGCTTGAAAAAAATAAAACCATATAAAGAGGCAAGTTCGAAAATATCTGTACTTAAAGCGGCATTTTTACATGAGTAAAATATAAGGTCAACGTTTGAAATTTTCCGTGGAACAACGCGGTCAAAATCGTTGTTTTATTAGGAACGTCGTGTAACGATAAGTGGCACCAATACCGTGCGTAACGTCTATAAATATGTTATATTATCGAAGAGTTGAGAAAATAAATTTTATGGAACATTAACTACCTTTCATTCAATTGACTGATTTGCCAAATTTCTTTTTTTTTTCTTTTCCTACGTGGAATTAGAAAAATAAAAATGTATTTTGTTATCTTAATTTAAGCGTTGATATTACATTATTCATTTTTTTAATGAAAAAGGTAAATTTGCGCATATTGTGATTGTTTATAGTCTGGTTTTCTTTAACATCTTCAAGCAACTAATTGTAAAATGAAAAACTCTCAGATGCGTAATCTACTGTTGTAATAAAATCAAAATCAAAATTACTTACAGTATCTTAACAGCCAGTCGTCTGAAAGTCGTTTTGATGTGATTGGTCAGAACTGACAAATTTTACCATATTATTCTTCAGGGTAAATATGTAAGCCAATACACATTATGTGAACGGACATGGACTCTTATGTCTAAGGTCACATCTACAAAAACTCTTGAGGGGATTTATGTACTGTCATTCATTCTTAGATAGAAAATATTCCACTCCTTGCAATAAATTGTAATATATATAGCCAAAGGTTCCAGAGAGATATCGTTTATGTATGAAGAGACTTTTAACAATGAAAAAAGTATCTAAATATGTATATGTTCCAGACTATATGAGTATTTGGACCGCACACGTACGGTCCGACCATACGCGTATGAGTATACGCGTACAGTCTAGTACAAGCTGGATCATAAATGTATTTGGATCAGTATGGGTTAATTTTAGGCGAACAAATCTTTTATTGACTTTTACTAATTTTAATGTTATTACAATAAGATGAATAAAGTGAAAAAGTGAACATTTAATCAATTTAAATTAAGTATTTATATAATAATTGTCTAAATACATCCAATTTTTGCACACTTACCCAGGGTGACATTCCTGCTACAAGGAACGCCAATTGCATGTGCACGACAGTTTGTACAAACATGCATCTTTCCTGATAGTATCATCAACCCTACATAACAATTGGGGAAGATTATATCAACAACTGGTATTATTAGAGTAACAAAGAACTCTACCTTTTTAAATCTGCATTTGTTTTCGACAAGTTTTTATTTTATTATTTTACTCATTTTTTTCCATAGATTTTTTTGTGATAGTTTCTGTCCATTATATTTGTGAGTATTTGTATAGTAAGTCCCTAAATATTATTCTCAAACAAAGTCTTCCAACATTATGATTACTTCTCATAACTTCAATTTCAATGAGTGCAAGTTAATTCCGTGTAATTTGCTAAATTTTTACAAGAGATTAACAGAATAAAATAACCTCAGCTGTCTTTTTAAAATAATTGAAATATGATGTTTGTATTTAGATAACATTCAACTTTTAAAATTGGTTCGAGATTTCAGTTATCTTGATCTTAAATATATATATTCGAAATTAAAAAAGTAAACTTGACCATCTTCTTAAAATATAGGTCGAGGTAACATATTTTTTCATGGAAATTCTTTATCATCCAAAAAGTGCGCCTTGATAAAATGTCATCCCTCTTTGAATCGCTGTTTGTTTCGATATAGACCTGAACCAAAAACTTAACAAATAACGAAACGCTGCATTCACTCTAAAATTCCGCTTGGCAAGGGATATTTTAACTATATATATATAAATAAACCACGTGGAAAAAAAAATTGACTTGGTCTGGTAAAAGTTAAAATTTCATAATAAAACAATATGTTTGATAGGAGCATCAACTCAAACCAGGTGTTTATCAGATATTATTTAAACTATGATGCTTTTATATACTATTGCTATTTTAGGAATTTTTCCTTTGATCTTGCTCACTGATAATTTCCTTTCTCAATGGAGTCGAGTGATATGAAAACAAATATTGCTAGAAACTAAGGGGGCACGTCACCCGGTGACAGCGTTGTCAATGAAATTGGCATGAAATTGACAACGTGGTCATAGGTAAAATAGCGAGAAACAGATTATCAATGGTGATCTCAACTCGATTGCTTTTATCACTTTTGCCGTACCGGCGCACGCGAGAAAATAAATCTCGTTGAGATGATCCACGATAATCTAAAAGCATAATCATATATTTTGGGCTGTTGCTCATATCAAGTTAGAAAACAAACTGCTCTTTCTGATAAAACAGCTATGTGCTACTATCTGCTGATATTTGACATTTGTTTTAACAATGTTTAATATATATCTTGCTTAGCTCTTATTCTGCATATGCTATCTATGTATTAATATATATATATATGTGCTGTCTGTTTGTATGTTTGTGTTGTATGTGTGTCTGATGTTATTACATGCATGTTTTGTTTGTTAATATCAGTCGATTTAAAGAGCTCTCAAGAGCTCATCTTCATTGTTATTGTGTATATATGCAACCCTACTTTAAATACAGATTACTTTACTTCACTTGCAAAAGATGACCACAGCAAGTAAAATTTATGTAAAATTATGATGAACACCTGTAATGAAATGCCTTAAATTGCAGCTTTTCAAATCCGGTAAAAATGCATAACTCTGAAAATCGAAACCTACTATTGGCTCTATCATGACATCAATAAGCTTAATACGGTACAAGGAAGCAACCATTAAAAAAATGTTTCGCTTCAAGTCTGAGTGTCAGAAAATTTTATTGTGACCTAGAACTGCTTTCGGTTTTATGTTCTGTCTGCTGTTTACTTCTTAAGTCATCTGGAGCACATGCATATTTTCTTCGCGTGTTATCATGCACTCTTTTATGCAAAGATAGTTTAACAGCTTTCGTACAATTCCCGATATGTATATTATATATAAGTACTGTTTCCATCAATTTGTTATTGCAAACTGTGAGTTCAACCGGCTTGACGCGTTCGGAAATACCGTCAGTCGATTTGTCTGTCAGATCTTATTTTTTACTTCAACTATTAAGTGTTGGTTTATTATGACTTTCTCTAAAGAAAATGGAACAAATTACTTTAAATATTTACCAAATAGTTTTAATTGGGCTCTTCACGGTTAGTTCGGCCATATTGGATAGGGGGCAGATTTTTTGGAAGAATTAAGGTGGAAATAATATGAAAGTGTGGGAAATCCTATGTGTGTTTCCAAGCAACAGCTCTGTTTTAATGATGTTTTCCCGTACTTTTCCACCATTTTTACCTCTATTATGAAAATCTGCCCCCTATCCAATATGGCCGAACTAACCGTGAAGAGCCCTATTAACCCAGTTACTGATCCTCAAATGGACTCAAACCGATGAAAAAGTTAAAATTTGCCGTCAAAGTAAATTAAAAAAATCGTTTGACAAATCTTTTTTTTTACTTTTGATAAGTGACAGCTTCGTTGTTTTCTTTCATTTAGTTTTTGCATTTTTTTTTGTATGAAAATTCAAAATGTTTAGTAATTATTGATGACTTATCCGGAAAAAAGATACGTGTTCGTCACGACAAGATTGCCGTTTTTATAGTCTAAAATGATTATCCAATCAAATGAGGTCAGAGATCATGTGCTAAATTCTGACCAATGACAACAGTCGTCTTGACGATCTTTCGAGGGAGAAGACATCATGGCGGAAAATTTCTAATATAAATATCTCCCCGGTTTGACAAGTAAGATATAGGGTTTCCTCACTGTCTTTAGAGTCATGCATCAATCCCAATTGTATGAGATCGTTTTAATTCCTTATTTCAGTGGAATTTTTCATTTATTTGTAATTGGTGTCTGCTTGACGCCCACTTGTACTGGAAAATATGTGAACCCGTTGGTGCCCTTCGGCTGCTTTCTCTGTCTACAGTTAGGGTATATTTAGAACGGGTATTTGTCTGACATAGGTTATATAATTCAGCGGGTATTTGTCTTGACAAATTTCTCATTTCCACTGAAATATAGTTTGTGATAATCTCAGATAATTTGTGCTGACGTCCACTGGTTGTTCTTTTTGTCTCCGTATGACTATGAGCATCCTTTATAAGGATCACCACCATGAGTTATGGCGTATAAAGGATGACATTTGGAGCCTGTATAGGTACAGATTATTGTGAGCATACCCAATTCCCCAGCCAGGTTTTGACAGGTCTTATTACCAGAAAGTTAACCTTACTTAAACATAATACAATGTAATAAAATAAAACCTACCAACTCACACAATCACTGATTCGGGTCTCACTAATTAGAGACAAAAAGCATCAACAAGCGACAACAAGACTTTTTAGCGACAAGAAAACATATTTTTTTTAATTAAGATTAATTATTGCAATAAATATTAAAAGAATATGCATAAGAAAATAATTTTTGCAACAAGAAAGTTAAAATTGATAGAAAAAAATGAAACATTATTTAATATTTTATCATCTATTATGTATAACAGCCAGTATTACGTTTTATTATTGTATTATGAGATTACTTTGCTTGTGTTTTTGAACATATTATTTATCTCATTATTTTTTTTTTTAAACTTCTTTCGTGCAATATTTATTAAGCTCGCAAAATGAATTATTTGTGCATCATTGTCCTGAAAATATTGACACAAATTGTGAAAGACAAAGAACTTAAATCAAACAATTATTGTAAATAGTGAACACCTGTCATGCCTGTTGAAAACTCAAGATTGTCATCAATTTAATTTCATCTTCAATCAATATATGCATAAACATGATAAATATCGTTTAATGAGGCAATAAACAAATAAAAACATGAAACCATTCACATTTCAATTTTCTTTTCCTCATGTTCTTTTAATATTTGATGCAATAATTAATTTTAATTAAAAAAAAAATGTTTTCTTGTCGCTAAATAGTCTTCTTGTCGCTAAAATAATTCTTGTTGACGCTTCTTGTTGCTAAAATTCTTGTTGTCGCTAATTAGTGAGACCGACTGATTCGCTAAGTCCTCAAAGTATAAAAAGTGTAAACTTTAACAAGTGTATTTTTTTCTATGTATTATGCCAAAGTCAAACAAGCTGTGGACGTGTAATGTGAGAGCTCATTCCTTAAACTCATTTAGTCCAAATAACAATGAAGTCTTGTATTTCTTTTCTTTGGCACCTTACATGGACGATCTAATCCTGAAGCCATCCTTTTTTGGTTGGATTTTGAAAGGAAATTTCTCAACTATTAGACCCAATTCAGCAATAAAATTTTCATTGAAGGCTACAACCTTTTACATATATACAGACATTCTTACCATTTATGTGTTTGTGCAAAAATTTTCCAATAAATCCCTAAAGAAATAATAAGATAAGTAACAATTCCATCAGAGGCAGATGATTAGCCACTGCTCTTTTTTTTTTTTTATGTTTAGCTGGTTTTATTTTTAGAAGAAAATAGAATAAATTTTGCACCAGTTTCTGTAAATATTGACAGACATGAATTTCAAGAACCTTTTTTTAACATGTTTAATATCATCTGGAAATTCATGTCCATCATAATTTACTGAGTTCCATGCAAAATATATTTCATACTTCATAAGTGAAGCGTCTAAAGCCTAAAAGGAGAAATATGTTAAATGATTTAATAATGCAGTAAGTTACATGTGCCTCTCAAACATGTCAAAATCCACATTTAAATTCAAGTTTGGCGTTCTGACGTTGATGTAAGGTGTCAAAAGAGAAAAACATTATAGCTTTAAATGCCTTTTGAAGATGTCATAATTAATTTGGACTAGTCGCATATAAAAAAGTAGATACATGTATTTGTCCGTCCAAAAATTATGGATATAATGGGTCAATATAAATCGGTGCTCAATTTGAAATTGTTAATTTATCTCTTCATTTATGAAAGTTTAATCAACCTGCCAACCTTTATTTTGTCATGTTTGGAAGTTTTCACAGTGACTGATCCATCAATTTAGGCATTTTAACAGGTTTTAAACTAAAATATGGGAATTACTGTAACTATTTTATAGCTCAACCTACAAGATGTGCTATATTGTGCAGAAAAAAACATTTATCAGGTTTGGAAACTCTAACAACAGTTTAAATCAGTTTCTGATTTCGTAAAAATGTGTTTAGTTGGTGTAAAAAGTTGAACAGTTCATGAAAATACCTACAACATAAAAATGCATGTTCTAATTACTCATGACCATATTACTCATGCATTCACATGCACAGTTAACAAGTTCAACATACATGTAACAAAACTATAATTTTAGTATTCATTGGTTGTTTGAAAAAAAATATACGAATGACGTATTTCCTCTTATCACGCTTACATGTATGATTACTATTTTTTTTCAGGATGGCTAGTGCTTCAACAGAGAAAATAAAGGCATTGTTTGAAGACCTTGGTAAACCAACATTACGTGGTGTGAGGAAATGTCCTAAATGTGGGACATATAATGGAACAAGGGGAATAAGTTGTAAAAATAAAGCATGTAATGTTGTCTTTAAAGAAAAAGAAAAAAAGAGAGGACATAGTGCAGATGCTGTAAAAATCATAACTGGGTCAACAGGACAAGTTTTTTCAGTAAGATTAAGAGACCGTGGGCCAGACTATCGAGGATTTGTTCAGCTTCCACTTGTACAGGATTTAGATGGTAACCCAGCCCCAGTTGTTGACCCAGCAATTCTGTACCAGGCTGCAAGGTGTTTTGTTGACAGCTGTACTCGTAGTTCTCAACAAGGAATACAAGAACAACCATGTCCTCACATCAAATCAGCTGTTGAATGTACAAGTGAGGCAACACCTCTGACATTGAAAAACTCTGTACTGAACACACTGCAGGTCCCAAATGAAATCAAACAGGCAATCTGGTTATTGGCTACAGAGACTACTGGACCACTTGTTCAAAGGGTTACTAAAAACATAATGGTTGTCAAGTGTAAACCTAATTCCAAACAGCCTTTAGGATTTCTACACTTTTCCTTGTTTGAGACAACAAGAAATAGGGCTTCACCAGAACACAAGTTTCATTGTTCTTGTAAGGCCTTTAAGGTAATACTACATTGTAATGTACATTGTACCACATCTACTAATATAATTATGTTATTATTTTTTGCATGACTAGAACTGGCAAGCTAATGCCAATCCAAAAATAAATATCTGTTATGTCAATCAATTAAAAAAATATTCTAAATGTGAGTAATCTTAGCTTGTATAACTATATTGAAACTGCATCTAATTCACACACAGGAGTATAATAGAACCCTACCTTGCAGCAGTAAGCCTAGATTTATGTTGAATCGACATGTACAGTAGTCTATCATGTCTGTTTTCCTAGATTCTTCAGATTTTGTGTAGCAAATAACAAGTTGTTCTTACTTTGTATTTCTATTTGATTTTGAGTATGAATAATATTTTTACACATATGTTTCAGTACTCTAAACCTGGTGCTGTAAATGACTCCCAGAAAAGATGTGTACACTTCTATGCCTGTATATGTGCATTTGCCAGTGATGAAAAGCTTAGTGAGGAGTTTTCCTATTACATTAACTTGGACAGCCACGGTTTGTATTTTAAATTACATCATATTATCATTAACATGTTAAAATACACCACAATGGAAGAAAGGAAAAAAAATGCTTGTACCATATTAAAGATATTGTGTATTATATATTACATTTGTATTATATACATGTATATGTGTAGCAAAGAACAAAGTCTGCTATTAATTGTACTTATTCATTATTATTGATTTATTAAAATTGAAAATACAAACTACACTGCACACTTCAATGTCAAAGATGGTCATGTTTTAAAGTGCATGTACATTTACATTGTAGAATTGTAAATTTTCTGATGGGATTTCAATATCAGTGCACTACAATATTATGACAGATCATGTAAGTTCAGTAAATGTAAGTTCTTTTGCAACTAAAGCTTACTATTTAATGTGTTTTATATATATGTAGAAGAAGTCCAGCAGGAGTCACCTGAGAGACAGATAGTTACCATATACCAAGCACAGGATACAGGGTTAGACACGGGTGATCCTACAACACTGGAGGTTGTTGTCACAGAGGATGAGTTGTTAGAACCTCCTGGCAAAAAACAGAGGAAGGATGACCAGTTAGGTACTGATGCCCCTCCCATTAAGATAAATTTTGGTTGTCAGAAAAGACATGAAAGAAATGATTTCTTCTGTATTGGAAATAGCAATTTCTTACACAGTAATTTTTGACTTGATTTCAAAATAGTATGTTGACAGCTAATTAAAAAAAAGTTATACACAAAACAAACTCAAAATACATCTGCTGGTAGAGACAAAAAAATAAACCTACCAAGTGTGAACATTTCTAATAATACTTTGAATTTTTGGACATCTAAAAAAATAGCAATTTCAGTGTACTGAGATTGCCTCTGAATACTTGAGGTCTCAATGAGACGAAAGAATGTATGACTAAAATACATGCAAAATATTAACCTTTAGAATTATTGAAACTTCTCATATACATTCCAAAAACATTAATACATGTATGTGAAACAATCAATGCTATCAATAAGATAGTGCAGGGGTATTTCCTCTGCTGAAACAAGAAAAACAGAATGCATCAGCATGTAAAATGAATAAAAAGATATGAAAAATTATTTTGAATTGAGTTAAGAACAATTTGATACATATAGATATAGGAAGATGTGGTGTGAGTGCCAATGAGACAACTCTCCATCCAAATAACAATTTAAAAATTAAACCATTATAGGTTAAAGTACGGCCTCAACACGGAGCCTTGGCTCACACCGAACAACTAGCTATAAAGGGCCCCAAAATTACTAGTGTAAAACCATTCAAACAGGAAAACCAACGGTCTAATCTATATAAACAAAACGAGAAACGAGAAACACGTATATATTACATAAACAAACGACAACTACTGTACATCAGATTCCTGACTTAGGACAGGTGCAAACATTTGCAGCGGGATTAAACGTTTTAATGGGCCCAAACCTTCTCCCTTTTTCTGAAACAATAGCATAACATCACAACATATAAAAACATACGATAAAATATCAATTAGCAGACTTAACTCAATCAAAAAACCTATGATTACACAAAGAACGAATAAATTTGATCTGCTGAATGCTTAGTTAATTTGTATTTAAACAGCTACATAGAAATAAGATGTGGTATGAATGCCAATGAGACAACTCTCAATCAAAGCCACAATGTGTAAAAAGTAAACCTTTATAGGTCAAAGTACAGCCTTCAACATGGAGCAGAATACAGTATACAGAAGTTTATTAAAGAGAATATTTTGCCAATTGTTGCAAGAGAAAAAGTGCATATTATATTAATTACAATATTGACTTAATATTGGCTTAATTTTGATTTCACTCTAAATGCATGGACTGTTTATTGGTACATAGAAATGAACTTTTCTTGGTGTATATTTGATTTAAGATATAAACCTTAATATTATAAATCTTGATTTTTATTTTCAGTCCAGGCCAGTAATGCTCTTTTGACGCTACAGGAAGGAAATGCAATACAGAGTCCACCTAGTCCTCGGAAAATAAGTCCACAGAAAACACAGACTAAAGCTATCACCCCAAATAATAAAAAAGTCCCAGGTAAGTGAGAAATTAATAAATGGCTCCATAATTATGGTGATGGATAGAAGTCTTATTGGCAATCAAAGCACATATATTTTATTTGTATTTAAAAATTTAAAAAAAAGTTAAATCTGATGCACAAAATCAGTAAACATGGTAAAGGAATGGAGGACCATACTAAATAAAAAAATTATTGACACAGTATTAAGTCATACAAAACTGTAGTCAATTAAAATATTGCTTTTGATTGCTTAATAAAGAGAGATGAAAATGTTGTCATAAATAAGAAATCTCATTCTCCTGAATTTTGCATGAACTCAATGGCAAATGATTTCAAACCAATTTGTTTATGGAAATATATAAGTTGCTAAGTAAGTAACTTGAGATTTTTTTTATGGGGAATTTTGTTGACAAATTTACATTAAAATGATGAAGATAAAAAAGATTGAAATAGTGTACAAGAGTGTAAATTCAAGAATTGTAGCATATTTGTTAAAGAATGGACTGAGTTAAATTAATTTGATTTCAGGAAAATATGCATAAAGTTATATGTATCGGATATCAAAATGTGACTTTTAATTATTGAAATACTCATCCATTTGTATTATTCACATAAATGAAAACCTTGCAATAATTTCAGAATTTTCAGCATTCAAATATCCTGTAACCCTGCTTTAACCCATGTTCTCATTATATTCTACAGTTCAACAGATAGATGAAAGTCAGATTACTATATCATTTCATCAGTGGTTGGCTAGTGTTACAGAAAGAATCAATCAGACCATGCATTATCAGTTTGATGGTTTGTACTTTTTAAAAAGAATAAAACACTTGAGCATGTTGAGTAGATAGTTGTTATCACCAAATGAAATGTTGAAATAGGACAAATGTTGAAGTATGTGTGTTATTCAAAGATTTGCATTGTATAGAATTCCTTTTGGATTAGGAAACATACAAGAAGGGACAATTTCTAAAAAAAGATTGTAATACTAATAAAATATTCAATAATGACTTAATTGAATATATTTTAAGTTATTGAATTTATACATTTATACCACTTTATAGTAAAATCAAACAAAAGTAGTCTCCCTTGTGTCCAAAATCTGAAATAAATTATCTCCTTCTTTAACTGTTTGTACAATTTGACATTTTGAATATAATCTTATAGCTTATTTTGCATTAAACACCTGCATTTATAAAGTAAGTGTAAATGATAATTACTCATTGTTTGAAAACCTGAAATAGTTTACGATTTGCAATCTCTCTTAATGAGCTACATTAGGAACTTGCATTTATGATAAAGTAAAATGAATGTTTCCATTTTTTTGAGAGGTTAACACTTAACAATGTTTAAATATATAGTCTTCAGTAAAATCTTTTAACACATCAATAACTGCCAATCTTTTTTATTTTTAAAAGAAACTTGTAAAGGTTTCTTTAAAAAAAAAAAAAAAAATAAAAAAAAAAAACAGCCTTGAACAATGATCAAAACCTTGTTTGTTGAGTTATATTTGTTATCAGGGTTCTGTGATGTCTGGTTGGTAATCTATTTATTGGTATTTAATCTTACAGAGCTCCTTCAGATTAAGTCATCAATATTTATTATACCCCCGCTTTAAAAAAGGGGGGGTATACTGTTTTACCTCTGTCTGTCCATCAGTCCGTCCGTCCGTTAGTCAGTCCGTCCCATGAATATTTTTCGTCGCATTTTTCTCAGGAACTACAATACAAGGATTTCTGAAATTTGGTTTCAGGGATTATCTAAGTCACCTATACTGTGTGATACGTTTTCAGATTGATCACTTGAAAACTTCCTGTTTACCGAACACTTGTATCATTTTACACCTGATAGCCAAGTTGAAAATTTTCGTCACACTTTTCTCAGGAACTACAACACAAGGATTTCTGAAATTTGGTTTCAGGATTTATATAAGTCAGCTATACCGTGTGATGCGTTTTCAGATTCATCACTCTACAACTTCCTGTTTACCGAACACTTGCATATTTTTACACTATTTATTTTTTCGTCACATTTTTCTCAGGAACTACAATACAAGGATTTCTGAAATTGGTTTCAGGTTTTATCTAAGTCAGTTATACTGTGTGATGCGTTTTCAGATTGATCACTTGACAACTTCCTGTTACCGAACACTTGTATCATTTTACACATGATAGCCAAGTTGAAAATTTTCGTCACACTTTTCTCAGGAACTACAATACAAGGATTTCTGAAATTTGGTTTCAGGATTTATATAAGTCAGCTATACCATGTGATGCGTTTTCAGATTCATCACTCCACAACTTCCTGTTTACTGAACACTTGCATATTTTACACATGATAGCCAAGTTGAAAATTTTCGTCACACTTTTCTCAGGAACTACAATACAAGGATTTCTGAAATTTGGTTTCAGGATTTATATAAGTCAGCTATACCGTGTGATGCGTTTTCAGATTCATCACTCTACAACTTCCTGTTTACCGAACACTTGCATATTTTTACACTATTTATATTATCCACTTGCGGCGGGTGTATCATCAGTGAGCCTTAGCTCGCAGTTTCACTTGTTAGTTAAGAAATTTAATTCCAGAAAAGTGTAAGAAAGGAATAAATTATGTTATATAATAGTTGTACTTGTATTTATAGGCAATCCAGATCCTCTAGTCTTCCATGCTCCACAAGTGTTCTTTGAATGTCTTCAGCAGCGAATATCTTCAGGGAGTAAAAAGAAAAGACTGCCAAACTTTACAACTGGCTTTGTTAGGAAAGATGCATTGCCTTTAGGAATGTTTACAAAATACACATGGCATATCACCAATCTGTTTCAGGTTAAAATGATATTTGATACCCCAGAGGTAAATACACTTAATTCGTTGCTGGGCTTCCAAAATGTTGTTAATTACAAATTTTTCAAGAAAAATATATCTCACAAACAGGCTTTGAAAATTTAATGCATGTTTTCAAAATGTGGTATGTGAACTTGAATATTTTTGCAAATAGCAGTGAAATAAAAACTTTGACATTTCCAGATAAACCAAGAGCTTAAATTATTTTCACCGACATAAAGTAATGAACAATATTTCATTCCCAAAGTCACTATACAACGATTTTGAAGTTTTCATACAACATTTTAGAAGCAAACTCGACAAAGAACTGACATTGGCAATTTTGTAATAAGTCTTATTTTGATTGGTCTAACTGTATGCTATTTTGTGTCAAAAAATATTTTTAGCCAAAAAAAAATAATATATATACAACATTTTGGAAGCCCAGTAACCTTATTTTTATTACGAAAATTTCTAATTCTTTTACTGGAATGTGAAAAGATAATTTTCACACCATGTTGCATATGTCCTCATAGAGGGTTTAAATATATAGTTAGTGATTCTTTTGGAAATTCTGTAATCTGATATTATGATTTAATGTGTTACTACAACTTTTGTTCAGTCATATATTGTTATAAGCAAAATTTTCTTCATATTGAATGTTTAAAAAAAAACCAACCAAGGCTTCCAAATATTTATTGAAGACTACAAATAAACTAAAATATTCTGATAACATGTATTTTTTTATTGTCATAGACAGGTGGATAAAGGTTTACCCTCATTTCATCTGTATATAAAGCATGTTGGATTCCATTCCCTTACTAAGTCTGCCTTGGCCAAATTTTATTAAACTTATACACAATGCTATTTCTAACAAATAGAGTTCAAATTAAAAATTGAGTTATTTCCCTTTAAATGGTAAAATTGGTAAATTTGCTGTTTCTTCTGTCTAACTTGATTACTTTGCCTCTATCAAATTCTATCAAACTTATACATTATGTAAAATTATTAAGTTTTACAGAAACAAAACATCAAAAGGTTTGAATTAGTACATTGACTCTTGCATATTTAAAATCAGTATCCAATGTTATTTCATTTTCCAATTAGAAATAAAATTGTGAAAAGGTCACTTGCCTTCTTTCTGCTTGATAGAATTGAATTTATTCCAGGAAGGTAGACAATGGGAGAGAATAAATTATATTTTTATTACTCTTAAATTGGTAAAGAAGCAGAGATAATGGATATTTGATTTTAACAAATTTTTAGAAGCACTTCTTACAAGATAATAGATTTTTTACGGATTTTGACGCCATTCGCTTACCTTTCTTGACATTGAAGAAAAACTCATTGTAGGATATATGAAAATTTACCTTTAATGTGAAACTACTTAATATAAGTGTTGGAAAAGAATGAACACTACCTACAACTGAATGTCTAGTTGTGATCCTATTTGAACTTTCAATTTTTATCTTACATTCTTAGACTATTCATGTCTATTTATTTCAGATGTCTCTGGATATTACAAGAAACTTTGTAGAAAATCGAGATGGAACTTATGACTTGTATGAAGTGCCAAAGGTTGATGTAGAGAATGTGGAAGATGGAAAAGCTAACAAACAAATGCCTATCAGACCATTTGAATTAAAAACCTATCTCAAAGTTGGTAAGTTGACATAGCAATATTTCAAAGATACTTTGAAAAAGTTAAACACATAAACTAAACTTTAATCTTATGTTTTCTGTGTATTTATGGATTTATGAATGGATGTTGTTGAATTTGAAATAACAACATTTTCTTAAATGATCTCTTTTTGACAGATGATGTATAATATTTCAAACTAATGGACAATTTAAAAAAATAAACTTTGTCTCATGATTTTTTCAAAGAACTGTTATAAAAAAGCGAAGTTTATGCTTTTCTGCATGCAATTTTAAGTTCTCTCCCATACCTATCAATTCTAAACTATGCAGTAAAGCATTAAACATTTGCAATATATTGAATAAATCTTTGAATATTATTTGAACTGCTTATTAATACATAAAAAAGATAACATGAATAAAGAAAAAATTAGGACAGCAAGACAGAGCAAGCAAACTTCTACTCGACCTGTCAGAAAAATCAGGTGAACAATAAGTACAAGCAACATATGGCAAGGTTTCATGATTTGATACAGACACAATGGTTTTGTTCAGTGAAGCAGTGTTATTTAATCATAACTGCATATAGAATATTAAAGTAAGAAGATTTGGTACAATTGCCAATGAGACCACTTCAGTAGAGAAATTTAACAACCTAATTTTTGTAAAAAAAAAAAACAATTATAAAAGAAATGTCTCTTATTAAAGTTTTGTGTTATTTGCATGAATTGTTATGAAATAAATATTAGGACACAAATCTGTCAGTGAGTCAAAATTGTTGCAATATTGTTGGGTTTTGCTTTTATAATGTCATACTTTTATATCCTTAAACTAGGAATCATTTACATGTATAACCAGTGCAGTTGAAAAACAGTTGATCTACATATTTTTTAGGTGCTGAATCACCAGACCAAAAAGAACCAACACCTTTTATTATTGAATGGATACCTGATATACTTCCAAAATCCAGAATCGGGGAATTACGTATAAAGTTTGAATATGGACATCAGAGAAATGGTCTGGTAGAACATCGAATGATTCCACAAGAGATACCTTTACAAACAATTCATGTTCAAGAATTCAATTAGACTATCTAAATATATTTTTAATTTTGGTTATGGAATATAAGCTTTATGGCTTAGATATAAGTTCTGTCATTTTCAACTGTTAACAATATCATATGGTTAATGTTATCAATTATATTAGTAAATAGTTTTTCAAGCTTAAAACATGAAAAAAGTGACATGAATATATAGAACAGGCTGGCCAATGAAAAATTTGTCATTAACTTATTTTGGAATTGTCCACTGTCTGTATCTGGTTGTGGTGGGTTTGGTCTCTTTGGTATAAATTAACATTATACCTAGTAAACAAATAACATGCAAATTGTCATAGATGATGTGAGGGTAACATGTTCAAAATAAATTGTGAATGGCAAAGTGCTGCATCGCATGTAAAAAAGTTAGAAATAATTATTTCTTTGAATTTCTGGGAAAATGTCATCCTTTATCAGCTTTTGCATGCATATACTGTTGAAGAATTTGGAAATATTGAGAACTGAATAAGAAATATTTACAAATAGATAGAAGCATGTTACTTTTTTTTAAATGGAATATGATATTGAATAAGATTGAGATATCCAAGGGTTTGTCATACAAAACATGATTCCTACAGAGGAAGTATTAAAGCCAACATAAAATACAAATATGTATAGTAAACTGTTACCATTATCTGACAGCACTGTAATATATTTGTACTGATGGCAAAATGTTATGAACTTAAAAACAACAGTAATGGTTTTTAAGTTGCAATGGTTTTATTTAATAGAAAAAAAGTTGATGTGAAGAATGAATTATGCGTAATGTATTAAACATTTTTAGGAAATACAAGGAAAAAAAATTGGTCCAAGATTTAGTGTGCCAGTCAATATCATTTGAGCGTAAATCAATGTACAATAGTTTGAAGGTTCATCACTTTGTTGATAAAACTTCATGTAAATAGATTTCCTGTTGATTTATTTGACCCATATTAGGTCGTTACAGTATGAAATATTATTTGTGAATGCTATGTGTGGCTGCAAGTAACTGTATGTGTATAAATTGACGAAGAAAGACAATAATTTATTTTAGGCATTTGTGATGTCCTGTCTTGCACATAAACAGGATATATATTATTTTGATTATGTGTTATGTTGTTAAATAAATTTAAAATACTCTTTCTTTTTTTCTTTTCATTTAAATTCATGAAATTGTTGATTGATTTTTTTTAAAGAATGTGTCATGTAGATGGAACAAATTATTCAATATTACATAAAAAGAATAATTAGAATTATTTTAAAAGTTTACAACAGTTTCATGGAACACACCAAAAACTGACTCTTCCCTGAAACAAACCTGGAAATTTAACAAAACAACAATGTACAGCAATCATCCAATAGCCGTTATTTATACTGGAACAAAGTGTTGTGAGGTTAATATAAAAATATATGGAGATGTGATACTATTGCCAATGAGACAACAGACCAACAAAGTTCAGTTGAATTAGAAGTATGCAATTATAGGCAACAGTAAGACCTTAAAACTAGAGGCTCTAAAGAGCCTGTGTCGCTCACCTTGGTCTATGTTAATATTAAACATTGTACACAGATGGATTCATGACAAAATTGTGTTTTGGTGATGGTGATGTGTTTGTAGATCTTACTTTACTAAACATTTTTGCTGCTTACAATTATCTCTATCTATAACAGTAGTTTCTGTGGAAAATGTTAGTGAAAATCTACAAATTTTGTGAAAATTATTAAAAATTTACTATGAAGGGCAATAACTCCTTAGGGGGTCAATTGACTAATTTGGTCATGTTGACTTATTTTTAGTTCTTACTTTGCTGTACATTATTGCTGTTTACAGTTTATCACTATCTATAATAATATTCAAGATAATAACAAAAAAAACAGCAAAATTTCCTCAAAATTACCAATTCATGGGCAGCAACCTAACAACCGATAATCCAATTCATCTGAAAATTCCAGGGCAGATAGATCTTGACCAGATCAACAATTTTACTTCATGTCAGATTTACTCTTAATGCTTTGGTTTTTGAGTTATAAGCCAAAAACTGCATTTTACCCCTATGTTCTTTTTTTAGACGTGGTGGCCATCTTGGTTGGTTGGTCGGGTCATCGGACACAATTTTCAAACTAGATACCCCAATGATGATTGTGGCCAAGTTTCAATTAATTTTGCCCAGTAGTTTCAAATGAGAAGATTTTTCTAAAAGATTACTAAGATTTACGAAAAATGGTTAAAAATTGGCTATAAAGGGCAATAACTCCTAAAGTGGTCAACTGACCATTTTGGTCATGTTGACTTATTTGTAGATCTTACTTTGCTGAACATTATTGCTGTTTACAGTTTATCTCTATCTAAAATAATATTCAAGATAATAACCAAAAACAACAAAATTTCCTTAAAATTACCAATTCAGGGGCAGCAACCTAACAACGGAATGTCAGATTCATCTTAAAATTTCAGGGCAGATAGATCTTAACCTGATAAACAATTTTATCCCCATGTCAGATTGCTATAAATGCTTTGGTTTTTGAGTTATAAGCCAAAAACTGCATTTTACCCCTATGTTCTATTTTTAGCCATGGCGGCCATCTTGGTTGGTTGGCCGGGTCACCGGACACAATTTTTGAACTAGATACCCCAATGATGATTGTGGCTAAGTTTGGTTAAATTTGGCCCAGTAGTTTCAGAGGAGAAGATTTTTGTAAAAGTTAAGGTAACACGATACCGAATGACGTTACGCCACGAGTTATCGTTCCTGACGTTATCGAATAACGTTCACACATGTATACAAGCCAATGCAGCAAACATATTTCTGGTTACTATGTGACATTTTTAACGGAAACTTTTTCTAGGTGCAGAGTGCCAAGAGTTTTGATGCAATACGTAACAGTTAACTTATTTGACATAGATTGCTTTATCGTTTTCCGGCAATTCTTTTGCTTATTGTTAACCTTTAAAATGTATTACTTTACTTTTAAATAATCTAATTCTTCAATATTTTAAGCATCTGCACGATTTAACTATATATGTTCTTATCCATAAAAGACTGAGTTTTGTCACTTTATTTTATTCTTGGTTTATTTTTGCAATAAATACTTCTTCATGATGCACGCAGTATCCCCATGAAATTTTCTTTTGAACGTAGAATTCTAATCTATAGAAACTTAGGATGATGTGTAAAAAAAAGGAATTGTACAACTATTAATTCGTGTTAAAATGGTCGTCAAAAACATCGCTCTGGCAAAATAAAAAGGTTATCATCTGGATGAGAATTCGAATAGAATTAGACGATAAAAAAACAATACATTGTACAATCAGACTTTGAAACTCATACAGAAAATAGTTTGTTAGTATGGAATGTAAAAAAGTGGTTTAACTTTGTTATTTTGCCGAAAAACTTTCCCTGTGTGTTCCAAGTATAAACACTCTGAAATTCATTGGTCTGTAGAGAGTAAATCCGATATAGTTTCTGAAACATTTATAAAATAAAGTGCTAGCTTTGTAATCCTATAGACCAAATCTACACGGGACAGACATCAAATTCGGAATGAGGCCTAAGAAAATTAACTTAGTCTGGGAAATACAAGAGAACTTATTCGGCAAAAATGAAATTAAAACCAATTCAGGTCCAGTTAAAGTCTGATTAAAGACAGCCCCATGTATCCACTTGCGTATATAAACGCAAGTTGATAGTCAGGACTGGTTGTAGTCAGACTGGTTCCGTGACATTGTTTTCTTCCGAAATTTACAAGCATACGACTGACTAACTTTTTATTCAAACGACAGAAAGAGTCTTGTTCCGTAGTGAGTACAAATACATTTTATTTTTTTGACAATATACATAATTTTTATATTTTGTTTTTATTCAACGAATTACACCCCAAGGGTGACAAGGGAATAGAAATGGGCACTTGGTCTTCTTCCGACCGACAGTAAAATGCTTCCAAAGTGAGGCGTCCATTTGGCTGAGCGGGATGTATCAACTTTGCAGCCACATCCGGTCGAATAAAGAGAGTGCTATGCTCTTTGAAAATCAAAAATCTTTGCAACAACTCTTTGAGTGGTCGATCTGTATGTGGCCTGTTGCAAGATAAAGTTTCTGTCCCTATCCAATATACCCTCATTTTCAAGTGTCATTCCAAATTTACTCAACCATAATCCCGGAACGCCTCTATTACATAACCTACCAATTGTATTTATTATTTTGTTCTCGCCCATACATGTAACATGCATGATCTATTTGTCACTGGGCGTAAAGCAAACTGCAATCAATCCTACAATTTACAATCGTCACTTGTAACTTTATTTGTTTAAATTCAAATCATTGCCTCTATTTTTTTTCTATTTAAAAGAAATCGACAAAGTTTACGAACATTTACGCAAATAGAAATATCTATGTTACCGCTTGCTCATTGTGGAAGTGGGATAACATGAGACAAGTAAAAGTACAAGTATAGATAAAGCAAACAATTATATGGAACATTTTATTTGTACAACAGTTTGCTGTTATAATGATAAATGGAGATATGGGATATGCAATTTATAAGAAAGCAACATCTGGAGCCAAGGCTTAGTGTTGAAGACCGTACATTGACCTATGGTTTACTTTTTTAAACTGTTATTTGAATGGAGAGTCTCATTGTCACTCACACCACAGCTTCCTATATCTACTTAACGACATCAAAACATCAAAGTATTTGTAGTATAAGTATCACACTAACATTTCAGTCTCTAGTACCTATTTGTTTAAGTGTTAAATCTTTTATTCTTCGGTAGAAAATTCAAACCATAATGAAATAAGGAGGTGCGGTAAAATTGCCAATTTATCAACTTTCCACCAAAGACAAAATAACGGAAATGTTAGTTTTCTGACATTGCTACTTCATTTCAGATCTCCAAATAACTATTCCATTATATGAACTAGATATTCAAATATTTTTTTGTCACCAAAATCCTAATAGGCACGTATCATCATATTGTGTCACTTGTTTTTGTTCAACCGTCAATCCCGCACTTGGTATATAGGGTGTATACGGCTAATTATTTAGCACTACAGTCTTTTTGATTCGGGTTTAAATTATGTACATGGTGTTACAACTTAAATTAAAGCTGCGCATATCTTCTGGATTTTCTTTATTTTTTGTTCATGACAGGTTGCTTGATTGGGCATTTTGATAGAATATAAAAGCACGCAGAGTTCAGACTCCGGCTTCCATCACCTAAGTGTGGAATTCAAAGCTGGAACCTTTATATTTCGCAGTGTTTTTAACTTATAAAGAATGCATATCTGATCTCAAGATTTGTTTTGTAAACAATTTTCCACAAACGACAGACATTTTGTGAAATGTTGCGTACAGTTTGCAATGTTTGTCTTGCTTGCTGAGCAACCAACTGACACATTTACAACATTCAGAGTACGCTATACTTATGTATGTAGCAAATTAGAAATATGATTGAGTTCTGAAATTTCCTTTTTATTAATTCATTTTTTAGAATGTGTATTTTTAAGGATCATAATTTTCAATCATAATTTTCACAACTAACAGAATGTTCAACCTTTTTTGACTGGTGCATTAAATGTGTCTTTAATAAACAACTGTTTTCAAAATTGTATTGTATCGTCTCGAACATGCATGAACTATTTGCCACTGAACGTTAAACAACCATCAAAAACCGAGCAATTATAAAACTGTAAACTGGATCAAATTTTTTTAAGTACTCTTTTTCTGCATGGATGAAGAGATGACACCACCATCAGTGTCTTAAAGGATGGAGTTAAAAACTCAGTTATTCAAATAAATCCCCAAGAGACCTAAATGACACAGAAATTAACAACTATAGGTCATCATACGGCCTTTAATAATGAGAAAAGCCTATACCGCATAGTCAGCTATAAAAGGCCCCAAAATGACAATGTAAAACAATTCAAAGGAGAAAACTAACGGCCTTATTTATATAAAACTATGAACGAAAAACAAATATGTAACACATAAACTAGGTTGGTCCCCTCCGTAAAACATTCAGTATGCCTTCAGAATATACAAATATTAACCAAGAATTTCAATAACGGCCGGGAAACAGACTACACATCAACAAACCACAACCACTGAAATACAACATGCTCGTTTGGTGTGAAAATAAGACAAAATTAATGTCAATTCATTTGAGTGAAATTTCTATGAGCGGGACGAAATATTTCATATTGCATTACTAGGAAATTTACGACACCCGACAGGGGAAATGAAAAAAAAATTAATCACCATTCAGATTCCGACACATATTTTGTTTTCCATTTCTCTGAGTAGGAATAACGTTACATTCTGTATTCAATAACGTCACACGTTTTCGGCCAAATTGTAAGGGTATTAATCAACTTTGAAGCCATTTATCTCAAAAACAAGGATGGTGACATATAAGTTTCTATACGTGTATAGATTCAGTATGCAATCCTGGATATTATGTTAGTTTTTTGTTTTTCTCCGTATATCAGAACATAGCCATCCATTCGGAAATCTAAAAAAGTAAGCCGAAAAATAGGCATTTCTCCTATATACCTAAGTAAATTTGTCGCCAAAATTGACGTTTTCTTATGAAAATACCAAGAAAACAAAAATGGTGACCCCCATGTTTTATTACATATTCCGATGTAACTCGACTCAAAGAACACGTGTGCCAAAAAGTTTGGAAATCGAGAGATATGCCATTCGGTATCGTGTTACCTTAACGCCGGACGCAGGACGACGACGGACGACGGACGACGACGGTCGCAGGACGCCAAGTGATGAGAAAAGCTCACTTGGCCCTTCGGGCCAGGTGAGCTAAAAAGAGAAAAACTCATGAATAGTCAAACAGTCCTCTTTAAAAGGCCCTGTCGTGGAAAAAAGAAAACAAATCAATAGAGAAAATGTATTGCTTAATTTATAACAACAATTTACGAAAAACAAATGTGACTGAGATGAACCAATGACAACCACTGAACAGACTCCTGTATCAAGACAGGCACTTACAGAATGACAGGCTTTTACATATGTCCACCACCAACCCTTTTCCCCTTTCAAGTTCTAAATGTATCTTGCGAGGAAAGGACATCTATTCTCCATAGCAGATTGGGACAGTTACAGGATGTACAATTACTACTCATTTGATTACTTAAATTGTGATGCATAGTCCTATCAAATGAAATTACCAACAGAGTTTGTATTTGTTCTGGTCTAGAACGGTTTATTGTTGAGCCTGTGACTTTTGTCACATAATGCTTGACATTAGGGTAGTGATCTGGCAGCAGTGGCGTTAACTAACTTCTTAAAAGCTTTATATTTTGGAAGGTAGAAGACCCGGATGCTTCACACTTTGTATATATATGCCTTATGTTATAAGGTTTCCCTCTGTCACATGTCTATAGTTCTAACCTCATTTCCATGTTTCAGTGACTACTTTAAAAAAAAGGGGGAAGATTTTTGTAATGTTAATTTCTCTTTTATCATGAATAACAAGATAACCATATTTGGTATTTGCATACCTTGGAAGGTTCTCAGTTTGTCAGACAGCTTTTTTGACCTCAACCTCATTTCATGGATCAGTGAACAAGTTTTGGTGGTCAAGTCCATATCTCAGATACTATAAGCAATAGGTCTAGTATATTTGGAGTATGGAAGTATTGTATGATGTACATGTCAGTCTCTCAGGTATTTTTGATTTTGACCTTGTTTCACAGTTTATAGCTCCACTAAGCAAATAGTTGTTCAATGCCTGCCATACTTAAGTTGAAAAGGTACCTTTTTGTTACTAATAGAAAAAAGTTTTGTTGGAAACAAAAGATACTCTTCTGTTATTTTGTCTTAATATATTTTACTTTTCCGTCCATTATTGATGTTATGTTCAACTCGGCTTCCATTAATAAAATTAACGGTACCAATTTTCTTGCACCAGATGCGCATTTTGTCAATACATGTCTCTTCAGTGATGCTCGTGGCCAAAATATTTGTAATCCAAAGCTTATATAAAAGATTAACCTACTTAGCATGGCTGGAATGAACCAAAAAAACATGAACTATATTTTTTTTGTGAAGACAAATGATTTAAACATTTACCAACATGTATTAACTACTAGTAAATATATGACAGTTTAAAATCTAACATAACAATAACTGCTTGTATAACAGTAGAAACGGGTTAATTTGTAGTCTGACAATCGTAAGGGGTATTGAGGGATGGGTTAAACACTGCAAATGGATAGTGAGGGATAGCTATAAATGCAAGCGGATAGTGTTGGTTGGCTTTAAACGCAAGTGAATAATGGGAACTGGTTTTAGTCGGTCAGGTATTATCATTACGTTTGTTATTAATCGGTACATAAATAAAGACAACAGTAGTATACCAGTGTTCGAAAGTCATAAATCGATTGAGAGAAAAACAAACTAAACCGAAGGAAACACTTCAACTATAAGAGAAAACCGAAGGAATAACTGGAACACTGAAGTGCAACAAAGACTTGACACCAACATGCATATACACGAACTATTTGATAATATGAAAAAGAAGATATGGTATGATTGCCAATGAGACAACTGTCCACAAGAGAACAAAATGACACAGACATTAACAACTATAGGTCACAGTACGGCCTTCAACAATGAACAAAGCCCATACCGCATAGTCGGCTATGAAAGGCCCGATAAGACAATGTAAAACAGTTAAAATGAGAAAACTAACGGCCTTATTTATATAACAAAAATGAACGAAAAACAAATATGTAAAACATAAACAAACGACAACCACTGAATTACAGGCTCCTGACTTGGGACAGGCACATACATAAATAATGTAGCGGGGTTAAACATGTTAGCGGGATCCACAACTGACATAATCATAGCTAGGTACAGGACATTTTAAGTAAAAATGGTGGATTGAATCCGGTTTCATGGTTAACCAAACATTCTGCTTAATGGCAATCATGTTAAAAAATACCACTGAAATGACAATTCTACGCGACAGAAATACAACACAAACACACGCAGGGAACATTCATCACACGGAAACGCACAAACAAATAACATGATAGTCGATTCAACATGCCAACTGCAGAACAACAAGGAATATATATTCTATCAACTACAAACACAGCATGATATGGTAAACAATGACACGCTTACGTAATTTACATACAATCTCGAAATTTATACAATTATTTTCACAACACTCGTCCAAAGAATGTTCATGACAATGATTTTATCGAAAGGCAATTTTCCACAAAGACTACAAACTTGTTACTGATCATCCAATCGAAACCATAACAGAAACATCAAAAATTATTTCACGAATGTTGGATGTACAAAATACTTACGATGCACGTCGAATAGTATAAATATAAATTCACACTCGGCATAACAGTCATATTCGGGAATATGACCATGATTGTATTGAAAAGCAATTTTATAGTTATTTGGACTACAAATGATAGGACATAAACAAATCATTCAGCCGACACATAACGAAATATCAATAATGAATTCATGAATGTTGGATGTACAACATACCGAGACACGTCGGATAGCGATGCAAATTCACACTCGGTATAACAGTCTTATTTGGGGAAAGGTCACGTTTGGTACTTAGCAGACGCACGACATAGATATCAAACCTCAACCTTAGACGTGGTAAACATACCATTAGTTAGTTCAGACATAGACACATTATATAGATCAACCAATTTTTAAATGGTGTCCATGGAATTTACGGAGTGTCATTTATATTTCCTCCTCATAACTCTGTTGGAGCAGTTTTTGTGTAAGGAATTCGTCATTAATATCAAACGTAGTAATGTTTTTGTCGAGCATTCGACTTTAGTCGAAAAAGCGAGACTAAGCGATCCTACATTCCGTCGTCGTCAGTGTTGTCGTCGTCGTCGGCGTCCACAAATATTCACTCTGTGGTTAAAGTTTTTGAAATTTTAATAACTTTCTTAAACTATGCTGGATTTCTACCAAACTTGGACAGAAGCTTGTGTATTATGATCATAAGATAGTATCCAGAAGTAAATTTTGTTAAAGAATATTCCATTTTTTCCGAATTTTACTTATAAATGGACTTAGTTTTTCTACGGGGAAACATTACATTTACTCTGTGGTTAAAGTTTTTTAGAATTTTAATAACTTTCTTAAACTATCCTGGGTTTGTACCAAACTTGGACATAAGCTTGTTTATGATCATAAGATAGTATTCAGAATTCAATTTTGTAAAAAAATAAATCCATTTTTTCCATATTTTACTTTTAAATGGATTTAGTTTTTCTGCGGGGAAGCATTACATTCACTCTGTGGTTAAAGTTTTTAAAATTTTAATAACTTTCTTAAACTATCCTGGGTTTGTACCAAACTTGGACAGGAGCTGAATTATGATCATAAAATAGTATCAAGTAGTAAATTTTGTAAAAAAAGAAATCCATTTTTTCCCTATTTTACTTTTAAATGGACTTAGATTTTCTTCCAGTTAACCATACATACATGTACAGTCTGCAGTTGTTTTTAAAACATTTATTAGATTCATAAACTATCCTGGATTTTACCCAAACTTGGACAGAAGCTTCTTACAATCGGAAGATTGTATCAAGAGGAATATTTTTATTGAGTTTTTTCCTCATTTTTGTTGAGCCTGCGATTTACAGCAAAAGTAGGCGAATCACTGGGTTCCATGGAACCCTTACAATTTTTTTTATTGTTATGTTTTCAACGTTATCGTAGCCAGAGCCTAATTCATAATTAATAGTTATCAATATAGGTACCAGTATTATAATTCAATACGCCAGACGCGCGTTTCGTCTACACAACACTCATCAGTGACGCACTGATCAAAATAGTTGTAAAGTCAATCAAGTTCAAACTTGAAGAGCATTTAGGACCCAATACTCCGGAAAAGTTGTGCCAAATACGGCTTAGGTGATCTTTGCTTGGGATAAGAAAATTCGTAATTTTCTTTTGCAAAATCAAAGTTTTATAAACAGGAAATTTATAAAAAAAACCCAACACTATATTAGTCACCGAAGTGCTGATTACTTGGCTGGTGATACCCTCGGGGACAAAACGTCTACCAGCAGTGACATCGACCTAGTGGTGTAAATAGTGATCAAAGGTACCAGGTTTATAATTTAATAATTTGATATTAAATAATTTAAAACTTTAATAACACGAAAAAAGAAGGAAGGAGAGGGAACTGCGCCCTTTTTGCATATAAATTGGAATGGTTTGAATAGAAATTTCCATCATCATTTGAGAAAGTGAAAAGCGACTGGTTATGGTTTATAAAGGAGACACACCGTTATAAGTACAGACGATCACATTATGTAGGTTAATAACCCATGTTGTAGTTGGATTTTGTTTTAAAGTATAGAGGCTACAACAGGAAGGGTTAAGAGATATACATATGTACTGTGACATTTCAAGTATCCATTATGATTAGTCTTAAGCGACACTTCGTATTTATTAGGCCTTCGTTACAGAATTATATGTTTAACATTATCGTCATTTCAGCAGAATAATACAAGACATAATATATCACAAGGACTTTTTTCTGTTTTCAATTTTAAAAGAAAGATTAGTATTGACGTGTTTTGAAGTCAATGTGACAAAACTATATAATCCAGTTTATTCTATCAATAAGATTAACAACAAAATAATTTTTATTTTTTTTTATTTTTGCAATCATAATAACGTGTATAATCATATAATTCTTAATGCAGATCAACTAAACACGTGGCGTCCTTTGCATACATACATGCGTGTTGAATATATACATTAAAGTTTGCGAAAAAAATATACTTATAGTGTTAAACATAAAATAAGATTGATGTAAGGAGATATCTACTTAAAACATCATCTTTAAATTGACAGTCCTTTCCTCTCCATAATTGTTGGTTTAATAATATAGATCATCAGCAATACAGGTCAGTTCACAGTATTTTTTTTTTAAAAAGTTTTAGAAATTTTAAAAATTCATTATATGTGAAGACCAGAAATAAATTAAAGCTCATAAAACAAATTTGTATCGTAGTGTGGATAACTTTGAATTCAAGAAACTCGAGTTAGTTCAAAGCAAAATCAAGAAACTAATATATCAAATAATAAAGTTAACATATTTACAAATTAACATGGAGCTACCATAGAATTTAATTTTCACGTGTTTATTTTATTAAAAATAACGTGGTGTTGTCTGTTTTGATGCAATACACTCTTCTATACATACGATTGCATTACATACGTAGCTAATTCAGTATGTTTGATTTCTATTGCTACCCAAACACGAATAGCTTATTTTTTTAAGACGACAGGTCATCTAATAATTGCTGATGTTAGTTACCATATACTTACAACATTATGCCTTTGCTCATGCGGGACTAATATCTTGCCACAGGTCAGCTATGCATTCTTTATACATTCTACATTCTTTCTACGAAGATTTATTATAACAAAAGTGTCAGTTGCTTGAACCCACGTCATATAAATGGAATATTGTCTCATTGGCAACAATACCACTTTCCTTACTTAAGATTGAAGTAAAAAAAAAATTAAGGTGAACTCACCCGAAGGAAGCCGTATGATTCTAGCAATGCTAATTTGTGCTGACATGAAATACTAATGAAATACTTCTACCTCAGGCATAAATTACCGTAGCTATATTTGGCAAAACTTTTAAGGATTTTGGTCCTCAATGCTCTTCAACTTCGTACTTTATTTGGCCTTTGCAACTTTTTGGGATTCGAGCGTCACTGATGAGTCTTTTGTAGACGAAACGCGCGTCTGGCGTGTATATAAAATTTAGTCCTGGTATCTATGATGAGCTTATTTAAATTTGAAATACATTGTTTAACAGCTGAAACAAGCTCTCTTTCAAATTAAAGTCGACTCCCATTTCAGTTGAAACAAGTTACAGAACATATTTTATTTTCATCTAAAGAATGAAGAAAATGTATTATAATATTTGAAATCATTTTCAATTTTGAAATGAAGAGGGCACAGGTAACCGCTTTTAGAATATCTGTATCGTAGGAAATTCGAATGATGCATTGAACAACATAAATAATCATTGTCTTTTATTCCAGACAAAAATGATCTGTATTACAGCCCTTCTTTTATTACTGGCAGGTAATGCTCATGGAGATGGTAAGTAGTTTGAAAATGCTTTTGTAAGATTGTATCTAGAATAGTTGATTATTGATGAATCCCAAATTGCAGTCGTTTCGTTGCTCTATCTAATTCACAACTGCTATTGCCTGTCTTCCCGAAGCTTTAAAATAACGGTGTTCACGACAACGTTTTAAATTCAAAGGAGTCATATTTCTAGTTTAACTGTTCCATGACGTTGTTGAGATTTACTTGATAAGAATGAAACAATTACTGTCATTTGACTATAAATATCAGTGTTAGATCTGTAAAGCTTTCGCAAATGTTTGGTTCTTCCCTCGCCGGGATCCAAACCCATACTACTGTGATATCGTGATCCCAAATCGCATGCACTGCAGCCGTCCCGTTAGACCACACGACCACCTGGGCTTTCAAAAAAGAGCTTTCGCTGGCCATGTGTTACCTTTCCACGTCAGTTTTAATCTAGCGGCGTACTACAGTACATGATATATAAGGCATGAAGATGTTTATTGTTACAGATCAGCTAAATTATCTATAGTAAAGGATCCTACAAATTAATGTAAGATACAGTCACAGAATATAATTATATTCATAAGTACGTCTGAGTCAGTGACAACCCTACAACAGATGTATCCATCGGATCGCCATCAATGATGGTGATACATGGCTGTGTACATAATGTACTTATATATATATATATATTTATATATACAACTCGTCTAAACATCAACCCAACAATGTTAGATCTGTAAATTTGCTTTCGCAAATTTTTGGTTCTTCCCTCGCCGGGATTCGAACCCATGCTACTGTGATATCGTGACACCGAATCGCCTGCACTGCAGCCGTCCCGCTAGACCACACGACCACCTGGGCTTCACAAAAGTAAAGCTTTCGGTGGGCATGTGTTACCTTTCCACGTCAGTTTTTATCTAGCGGCGTACTACAGTACATGATATATTAGGCATGTACTAGTAGATGTTATTGTTACAGATCAGCTAAATTATCTATAGTAAAGGATCCTACAAATTCATGTAAGATACAGTCACAGAAAATAATTATATTCATAAGTACGTCTGAGTCAGTGACAACTCTACAACAGATTTATCCATCGGATCGCCATCAATGATGGTGATACATGGCTGTGTACATAATGTATATACAACTCGTCTAAACATTAACCCAACAATGTTAGATCTGTAAATTTGCTTTCGCAAATTTTTGGTTCTTCCCTCGCCGGGATTCGAACCCATGCTACTGTGATATCGTGACACCAAATCGTATGCACTGCAGCCGTCCCGCTAGACCACACATAAACATTTGGTCTTTTGTTAATATATATAACAAAAGACTAAAAAATTATAAAACCAAGCAGTTTATAAATATGAACCCCATACGTCAGAGCAAACTTAACATCCACAATAATAGTCAACTATATAACACTTTCAAGTCAACATAAGGTGACGCACACGTTTACGGTTACTTTGTCATTAAATAAGTTTTGGCCAATTAACTGCAACTCCTTGTAACATCAATAATGTTACCAATGTTGCTGCACCAGCTAAGCATTTGACAATACATATCTCTATAAGAGAAGAAACATATACCAAAGGGACATCTGAACTCATAAAAAGAACACAAATTGACAACGCCATGGCCAAAAATGAAACACTACAAAAGGCAAACAACAACAGTTCAAGATAGAAAACTGAAGGCTAAACAACACGAATATCACTAAAACGGTATGTGATCTTGAGTGCTCTGGAGGGGGTAAGCAGATCTGGCTCTACATGTGACACTTTTCTAAAAGAGACACATGAGACTTATTTGTAGTCGTAAGTGCGGAAGAATCAAATTTACCTGAACAGGTGAAAACATAGACTTATTTATTATTAATTGAGGGCGATTGGATCATAAGACTTGACATATTTGGTTACTATCAAATAAAGCAGTTATCAAAATTGAAATATTTTTTTTCTCTATTTCAGAACTTCTTTCCCGTCAAAAGCGGATCATAGGAGGTCAAACAATTACCAGAGGTGAATGGCCATATTTAGTCAGCGTACGTGGGAAAATTGTAACGGAAAGACTATTCGGAATATTTCCAATAAAGCACAGGCGTTTGTATTGTGGAGGTTCTCTGATTAATGAAAGATGGATACTAACTGCAGCCCATTGCTTCGATGAAGGGTATGTGTAACTTTCGTCTAACTTGAATCAATGATGGAAATGATAGGTGTGTGCTACAAAGTTAAATGCACTGATCATGAAACGTATTTAAAGCGTGTTTTGTTTCGTCAAACATGTAATATAGACTATCATATTTCTTTTTACAGATTTTTAGTTTTAAAAATACATTTAAATTTTTATATTTTTACCTTTTGTCAATAGTAAGTTGTGCAATATAGGCCAGAATAATATTTCTGTGATAAAATATCAAATGTCAAACTAATATAAAAATTATGTTATTATCATATTTATACAATTATACTTTATTTAAGAGTTCTCCTATGTATCTGAACCAATATGCCATCTGCTTTTGGTAAAAAAAACCACCATATTACAATTTTGTGACATTAAAAGTGTTTGATATGGCTTAACATTTTTCGGACTAGACGTATCATCGACTAAATACTGTTCGACCTGAAGATTATAATTTTGACTGAATTACCATATCTTCTTCTTTGTGACTTTTAAAACACGGAACAACTTCCGGTCATTAATATTGCACGAATTGAACCTGATAAATTGATGAGATTTTTCATCTCTAAGATATTGTAAAAAATCAAAGTATGAATTTAACCGCAGGCTGATGCCACCAGTAAGGTCTAGATCACTCACCGGCTGATTGAGCACCTGCTAATATAGCACCATCAGCTGGCGATACGGCACCTTTTAAGGAAAATTTGATTTGCCTCCCTTTGCACAGTGTCTTAAGTTTTCAGAGAAAAACTATAATTATTGATATAATTTAACTATTTGCCAAAAAAAACATTGTGTTCTTCCACAACCATTTTTAAACTTAATTACATATATCCAAAAATGTGTATTTTCACAAACAGATCTAATTTACAACTAATTTCTTCTCATTTTAAGATAATTTAAATTGTTTTGTCGGGATTTATTTGAATAAATTCTTTGAAAATGTAAGTATTTTTTAATTGGTTTTGTAGTATCTCCTTTAGATTTAAATAATATGTAAACTATAAGCTAAAAGAAAAAGATTTAATTTTCGTTCTTAATATTTTTCTTATAACTCATCAATAACGATGCCTGCCCCGTCATATATATGAGTGAATTTCTGGATGGGAGATTTTTCGGGCCCCGAAAGTATGACCAATCCAGTAGTCAGAACTACGGTGTTGAAATGAATATCAATTACCTGGTCATTTTTATATATTTCCTGTTACAAAACTTTGAATTTAAAAAAAAACTTAGGATTTTCTTATCCCAGGAATAGATTACCTTAGCCGTATTTTGCACGACTTTTTGGAGTTTTGGGTCCTCAATGCTCTTCAACTTTGTACTTATTTGGTTTATTTTGATCACTGATGAGTCTCTGGCGTACTAAATTATAATCCTGCTACCTTTGATAACTATTTCCATAAACATCATGCTTTAACTATCATATAACCGAGATATTTTTTTTTCAAATTGCGATATGAAAAAACCCTGAAAGTAAATACAATTATGGCATTCACGATGCATCTTTTGTTGATATTATATGTTCGCATTTTGCGGCTGTTATATCGGGGGTCTCATTGCAAACTGACAATTCATAATTGGAAACATTAAATAGTAATTTTATAATGATCATTGATAACTCTTAGAAAACAGAACACAAAAATACACATGTGAACAAGCTGTGTGAAATGTCTGCATTGTATTCTCTTAACGTACTTAACTTATGTGATAATACCTTTGAATATCGAGATAAGACAAAATTGATGCCCAAAATAAGCACACAATGTTTCAGTTAGCAGTCTAAGTTTCCAGCCATCCATCCATACCCACCAACCTAGCAGAATCGTAACCTATTATTATTACTTTTTCCTAATGAATATGCATGAAATATGTACGACTAAATAGCAAGAACATGCAATATTTCATAAACAATCCTGTGCAGATTTCAATCTCCAAATATATATAAAATTTTGATATTATTGCTTTTTTTAATTTTTATATTAGACAGAATATCCCTTAAAGCACAAACAAAAACAAACAGGACTGTCTGAATTACAATTTTGGGTATATAGTCGTCATTCGTTTTCTACATGCTTTATCGAACCACATATGAATGATCACGTTGTGATTGGTTAAACGCCGTCACGTGGTGACCCCCTATGAGACCATATGGGGTAAGAAAGTTTCATATGGGATTCATGACGCGTTAATGGCGACGTCATCTATTAATGTTGTTGTGTTTCATTGTTTATTTTTTAACGAAACGCCGCAGAAAAAGTCAAGCGTCCGATAAATTCGTTATACGGTTAACTACTGAATCCCTACGGATCCATAGAGAGTGAATAAAATTCATACTGGATTCGGCCTCCGGCCTCACCCCTATTTTACTAACCCTCTATGGATCCGTAGGGGGTCAGTAGCTAACCATATAACTTATAATATTATACCACTGTTATCCTTACGTATTCTTGCAGTGTTAAGAATCAGATTCATCTCTAGCAAACAACAATTTTCTATTATATGCATGTTATGATTGAGACTAAACTTGTTGCAGGTACCAAGGAAGAGATCCATCAAATTGGAAAGTACGTTTGTCAACAGTAGATTTAGGGGTATGTATAGATACTATGCATACTCATATAATTTTGACAAACATAACTTTTTAGTATTAATAGTTATATCACAACTATTCATATATTGAAATTGTAGTTTTTTGACCTGATTGAAAACAATTTGAAATATTTAGACCAAAAATCCATCTTGAACCTAACAATAACCGTCCGCTTGTTCTCCAACTTCTCATATCTTTTATTTCTTTCACCTTGATTTAAGTACTTTTCAATAAAATTAAAACTACGACAATCTCGTACATTCGAAGCAATTTCCTGTGATGTATGAATATGTATAACCGATAGCAGCGACCGATATATGATGATCTAAGGTCGACCTTGCTTGTAGGAGTTGTATCCTTAGTTTCGTAATACTTTCTTAATCAATATATTGTTTTACTTTCATGATCAAGATAAATTTTGTTGATGGTGTAAAACATGTGTTTGGTAGACTTTTTGGCAGATCGGATTGGAAACAGCTGATCATCGACGCAGATAGGATTATAATGCATCCCGGATACAATAAAAATAGTAAGGATATTTTATTAAACTAAGTTTTTATTCCAAAACCTGATATACTATTTTATATATGCATACTATTCATTAGTATTGTTTTGTTGCAAACTGCTATGATATTTTTGCTATTTTCATGATTACATTTCTCAAGGAGAATTGTAAAAGGCAAATATGTTGAACCATTTCCCCTTTTTTAACTTTTAAAAAAAGAAAACATTTTATGTTGTGTTGCAAGATATCTTTCTGTCTTTTGTTTTGGCATAACGTTGAAGTAACCTTTGTGTTTTCTGGTTTCTAATTATTAAGTGATATGTTAATGATTTCACCAGCTCTACAGTTCATGAGATTGAACATACATTTTTTTCTAAAAACTTAAAGAGTTAACTAGTTTCTAATGTATTTACTATGTAAAGGAATGCTTCATATAAACTTTTCAATTTTCAGATGATTGGGAAAATGATATAGCATTAATCCGGTTAAAACAGTCAGTACCTGCAGGCAGATATGTAGGTAACATCAAACTTCCTAGCAGTAGTATCTCATTCCCTACAGGTACAACCTGTGCAATACATGGATGGGGATGTACCGCAAGTGGTAAGATCCTAAATATGGTATTAGAAGTATTCCAAGTTAAGAAAATTCTTAAAATGCGTTCGTGTCTTTGACTTCCACGGATCATTTTTACTTTGTCGCAGATTTTTAACATCTCTTCCCTTTTACATCATGTTCCGTTTTATACTGCCATAAACTTTAACACTTGCTATCTGATATTCTTTGCAGTCATATGAAGGACGACATTCATAGATGAAGATCCAAATCGCATCGACAAATATGCTCTAACTCTGATTAAAATTCATACGTTTCATAATATTTGCATTCCCGATGTTTGCCTTCATGCAAATTCGATAAAATGACATGCACGACTGTGAACTATTGCTTCTGATCAATTTTCTTATCAATTACACACAAAATGAACTAATTTAGGTGTAAAAGAACTATGATTGATTAACTTAAAGATAGCTGATAAATCTTCCTGTTTCGTGTAAGAATGTTTATAATACTAGTATGCAATTGTTTAAAAAAATATATACAATGAAACGCTGAACAAAGGAATAAATAACCGTTAACTATATTTTCATGGTTCGGATCATCAATAGAAACTGTTACAATGGCTGATGTCAAAGTTGACATATCCTTTAGAGATATATACAGTCTTCCTGGTTAGAAAGATTTAAAATTCGAGACATCGTTAGTGCAACATAATTTCTTAAAAAATGAATGATTTAAAGATGCATTTCTTTTTCTATTTAGATCTGTCAACCAATTCACTTTTTAATTATTTGATATTTTTCTTACTTTTCACCAGGCCAGTAGTTGGCACTCTTACACTGACAAGAAATGTTGTCATAATGCAATCATGTTATGCAATGGATGAGTTATAATAAGGCCACTATTTTCCGGTCCATGGGTTTTAGAGTAAATAAGTACGAATCATTTTACAAATAAAATCTTCATATGTAATGTTCATAAGACTTAAATCTTTGAATAATCGGTAATTTATATCTTTTTTGCTATTGACTTATAAATAGGGTAAAGGGCTTTTTGCCTTATTGATTTCAAAGCATAACAGCAAAGATTGCAAAAATAATTTGATGTTGAGAGTTTTAATTATTATAAAGAAATGAGCAAAGGCCTTATCCAAAATTATTTTTGCTAAAACATCACTTATAGAAATATTATATCGGTTATAACATCTTGGGTTTGATAATTATCCCTATTTTAATTGTACTAGAAACCTGGCATATTAAAGAAGGGCATATTATATTTCATAATGTTTATGCCTTGACGGTGAAAGCAATACTGACATTTCTTAGAGAAAAAAACCAACATTCTATTCAATAATGGGGAACATTAAAATGATTTTTACATGATTCAATTGACATTAAAACTCTGAGCTAATGAATAGCAATCACTGTCTGTTATTTGGGAATGAAAAGCAAGAAATCGATTTTAATTTGAAAGTTCTAATTTGTTCAATTGCACTATTTTCCCACGTGACTTATTCAGGGTAAAACAAAACCAATAAAGTCTGGATTTTGCATTGAAACCAATTTCTTTATTTGGTGCCACTTTAAACATGGACGATGCTTCTACGTTAGGTGGACAATGTTATACGAACAATATAACATAAACAATATAGAAGCACATAAAAGACGGAACAGTGCATTTGCGGGATTACAATTGCGTGTACGTGGGGAAATATGTCTAAGAATAACAGCTTGACAAGAACACAAAGAAAAATAATAAAAAAAAACACGAAAAAATATATTTCACACAGCATTATGAAACAGAAATATATTGACTTAATAATACAAACCCTGCAAAATCCCTTGTATGTTCAGACAGAAAAACATTGACTGTTCATTAGTTTTAACCATTTTGTATTTGATGACACTTCCAATGTCATTTGACTAGGAAAAAGAAGCTAGTATTATTGCAATGAAATCTGTAACATATACATCTGTAAAAAAGACTTAACACAAAATCCTAATTGTATCGCGAACCTGTATACCATAACATGAGCAACAATTTTTAAATGGCCCAAAAGTATACAAATTAGGGTCTATTTGTTATTAATTAGATCACTGGAATAAATAGTTACAGTTTTTTTACATACAATTTAGAGGATGTTTTGTACTAAAATTTAAAAGCACAATTCCTTTTGGAAACAGAAAAATGGGTATTATCATTATAATGTCAAATTACCAGTGAAATAAAGTTCACACGATTCACCGTTCCTCACAGTTTTTCTTTCCATGAATTAAACATTGACTTTTGTGTTGTGGTAATCCTTGGCAATCTTGTTCATTCTTAAACTAATTTCAAAATAGCAATACTCTCGAAAGAACCACGACCCCAAGTATGTGGACGACACTCTCCGATGATGAGTTATCTCACGATTTTTTTACGAAAATTGCAATAAAAACTACAATTACTAATTCAACGATTGGATAATGGAATGAGTAGACGGTAATCATCGGTAATTTGTGAAGTGGTTTGAGTTGGTATTACACATTTTTGTGATTATTTTTATAACTGACACATATTTTCTACTTGTAAGCACCCATATAGTGCGTGTTGCTCTGTCTTTAGTTTTCTTTGCTGTGTTTTGTCTACTATTGATTGTCTATTGGTCTTTTAATTTTTAGTAATGTCGTTGTCTGTATATTTTCGTCAAATGAGCTAAAATGTCCCTCTTGTATCTTTCGCCACTTTTTATATACTGTTCATTATAAGAACCAATTACATCCTCTTGTTTCACTTTTATATATAAATTTAAATATTGGGTTTACTAAATTTTTCTAGCTATTATAGTACATGGTCAACTTCTCTTTTATGACAGGACAATGGTTATCAAATACTGCAATGAGTGTTAATCTTCCAGTTTTCAGTGCTGAGTATTGCGGAAGATTATTTGGCATGCAAAGTATGGATAGTAGAATGTGTGCTGGTTATATATACCAAGGGAAAGGAATATGTAAAGTAAGAACCAAGTCCTGCTGTTTTAACTCTGTATCAATGACTTTAAAACATATATATTGGTTAGATCTTAGCAAACATTCACATAAGTGACATATAAAAGGCACAATCTTAAGTAACGAAGTAGTTATTTCAGTTGATTCCAATGATTTTATGCCAAAACATTATACATACTATTTTACATTAAAATATACATATATTATTCAAATACATCCGAAGTATGAAAACAAAATACTGGTATACAAAATAATAAAACTTTGTGAATTTATATGATAGCTAACATTGGAAAGGAAATCTCTGCAATATATATTCAGAATGCAGTGTACAATATTATACCAATACTAAATAAGGACTCACACAACTGCATAACAAATTTTCAATATTTTACATATAAAATGTGCTCTTTTTTCTCTGCTAATAGAACTTAAATTAAGGCCGTCATAAATGTATTCTAATACTTAACATAAAAAAACCTGCAAATTGATTGGCACAATACTAATTCGTTGGTTTATTATTAAATCAGAATTATCAATGAATCAAATGCTTGGTCAGAAAATATATCTATGAATGATAAATTTCTCCTAGAAACAAAATAAAAGTCCCAGTGAATACACTACAATGAGAACACAAGCTATTGTATATATTCGAAGGAACAATAGAACAGACAAACTTTTAAAGCAGATGACTCTGTTTTGTTCACTAAAGGTATTATCTTGTCTACTACAGGGTGACAGTGGTGGCCCATTGACTTGCAAGAATGCTGCTGGTGACTGGATACAAGCTGGAATAGCCTCGTTTGCAAGTCGGTCAAGTCCTGGGAATTATCCCGGTGTATTTACTCAAGTATCCTCATTCATTCCTTGGATTAATAACATCATAGGACAGTGAAAATTTGCGAGTTCAATGGATACAAATTATAATGTTTTTGTCAGTTATATAAACATATTTAAAAACAGGACGCCCTTGTATTAAGAATAATTATATTGAAAGAAAAATATAGGATTTTGATCTTTAAGTGTTGAGGCATATGTGCATTTCGTACATGTTTGCGACCAAATATTGAAAATGCAGTTATTTTCAGTAATTTTTTGCATATTTTGGGAACAAAAGGCAAATTTACACAATGCTGACTAATTTCCCAATAATTCTTTTGTCAAATGAATGTGCAGCGGATGTGAGATGAATCCTGTTCTGAATGTCAATCATTGAATGTGTAAAACGTCAACTGTTTATATGAAAAATAGCAATAAGGTCTTACACATGTAGTTGTTTCAAACAGTAAATAAAGATGTGTCGAGATCCCTCTTCAACCCATAGATAAGTTATTGGTAAAGAAATGATCAAAGCAATATATAAAGCACAAAACACAATATAAATACACATTCAAAACATTCAAAACATTGCCATAAAAACGAATATAACTTTAAAAAATTGTGATTTGGATGAAGGATTGTCTCATTGGCACACATATCCCTCATCTTCTGTTATCTAATAAAGTGTATAAAATTAATAAATAATTATAAAAATTTATAGCGCAAAAATAAACGTTAATAATGGAATGCAAGTTCTATGAATTTATTTGATAAACTGAACCCATTAATTATTACTTTCAGGATTTTGCTTATACATTAAACCTGTTTAATGATATTTCTTACAGTAATATATAACTAAAAGGGAAAAAATAATTTTAATGACGCATACATTTGCTAAATTAAATGAAATCAGTTATCAATAACAGTAACAGATATAGAGCAATGATACACTTAGATTTTCAAAAATAACCAGCAAAATGACATTACATCATGGCTATCACTGAAAATAGTGTGTTATACGTTTGGTGACATTTCTTTGAAAAACAAAGTTTTTTGTAAGTAACATACCCCCCTAATATGTATAAGGGGGAATGGTGATAGGCTTTTGAATTACGTAGTTGTATCTGTAGACAACGATATGACTAAGGACAAGTCATATCGATTAATTTATCGATAGATTTCGGCTTAAAACAGGTGTTGAAGTTTTCAAAATAATTGTGTATAGCCCAGTTTATGAAACAAGTTTTTGACATTCAAATGCTCCGACTCTGAAACGACAAAACGTGTAAATAATTTAACAACTTGAACTACTAAATGCCAAAAATTGCATAGAAAGCTTATGTATTGACAATGAAAAGCAACACTTGGTTGTTATTAAACACTTATAGAGTATTATTTTTACTTTTTACCATTGAATGGTCATTATATTTTAAAAAGTTTTAAACAGTAAAGAGACAATTATTTTGTGCATTTAAAGTTGTTCCATATCTAGACGTTTACCATTTGAATACAATATCTTTTCCTTCATTGTCTATTTCATATAATTGTACCAAATCATTATTTATTGTTTGGTTTCAATACGATCTGACGTCTCAAATATCTAAATTTTCGTAAGCACTTCCACCAGTGTTGTTGTTACTATTTTCTGAAAGTTGGTCATAAACATCTAATTGCTGATGGTTTTCACCATGCCTGGCAGTTGACATTTCATATTCATTGGGCACATATGCGTTATTAGCAAATTGATTTGAATTGGCTTCATTTGTCGGCCATTTTTTCCTAATGAACACAAATATAAAAATGCTTCCAAAAATGTTCAGTAAAACACTTAAAACAAGAGCAGCACTCGTTCCGTAAATAGCTCCGTTGTTTGAACTTTTCTCTGACAAGTAATTTGAATTACCCGATATTTTAGTATGGTTTATATCCACACATCGCTCGAATGTTCTGTCGTTGAGATAAGCATGCATGCACAAACGATTTGCATCTAAGTTGTGTGGTAAGAAAATACAATTAGTCTGTCCAGTATCATTCACCAGTATCTCTTTAACGAGTATCTGTTTCCGATAGACTTTCATCTTTATTCCAGTTTGTTTTAAAGGTCCAAGACGTTTCCATCTCACAGAAAGAATTTCATCAATTTTTAACATAGATATTTTTATATCGAAGTAGTCGTCCTTCAAACACCTAGACCTCGTTTCTTTGTAAACGTAAATGGGAACATTACCAACGCAGTTATCTGCAGGAAAGCAGGATACTTGATATCCTTCAAATTCAGATGGAAAAGAACATCTTCCGTATGCATTTAAAGTATGGTTTCTCAAAAACAAAATGTCACACTTACAATATATCCGGTTGTCTTTCAATCGCAGGCCTGGAAGAGGCATCAACAAGTCAATAGGTGCGGATGCATGAGGAGCGAGATCATTACCAGTTAAGATAAGTAAAGTTAAATGAATCATCTCTTCACCAATGTCTGATTGTTTGAAACTTTGAATTTCATTGTAGCTTATATCAAGTGTTGTTAAGTACCGTAACTTTTGTACAGCTTTAGGAAAGTTTTCAAGCTTATTTCCTTTAAGATTTAAAGTCATTAAGGATGTAATATTTATGAATGCTTTTTCACTAACAAATTGTATCAAGTTCCATTCTAAGTCCAGTTTGTTAATGTTTGCAGTCGGTAATGTCTTTGATATCTCCGTAATTCTGTTATGACCAAGGTAAGTGTTATATCCGTAACGACACGAATTATCAGGCAAGTCTCTTAATTTGTTATATGAAAAATCTAATATTTGTATATAAGTCACATTTTGTAGACAATTATGATACTCTTCAAGATCATTATGAGACACATTCAGGTTTTCAACTGCTAGAAGTGAATTATAACTGGTTATAAAAATTGTCGCTAAGTTAATTTTATAAATCTTATTGAAACTCAAATCAATAGATATGTCAATCTGCCTATATTCACCAACAATCTCAATCAAAGAAGCATTGTCATTGACTATACCTATAGAATTATTCATATATTTTAAAAAAATATAACGAACATAGTAAGTGGGATTATTCCTTCTGATAGTAATCTTTTTAAATTTGGTTATTTGATTGTGTTCTAAGTTTAATGTAAAATGATAAGGAAAATCCATTATTTCCAACCCATTAAATACTTTAAGAAAATTTTTAGAGAAATCAAAAATATGAGTATGATAATAAGATAAACACCTGTACCTTAGGAATGAAAGTTCTTTCAACTGCGATTTTTTAAAATAGAGCGATATAACGTTTGATATTGTCTTAGTACTCCTCGACATAAACAAGTTGACTAACATTTCATTTATTCTACTACTTGAAAATGAAACAATGCCAAACTCTTTGTTGTGTAATTCACAAGGCATATCTTCCGTGGAATTAAAGATGTTTTTGTTTCTATCCAAATATATTTTAATATTTTTCCTTTCAACGTAACAAAGAAATAATATTGGAATACAGTTCCCTCTCATTTTTAGTGTGCTCATTTGCAAAAATTGTAAGTTTGTAAAATCGTTATATTCGAAATCATTTCTATTACACAAGAAGTTGGTATTATCCATATCTATTTCTGTTGCTTCTTTCATCGTAGTCTTCAAATGCCGTAATACATTCGTGGTATTCAAAGGGTTGTTAGAAATGATGTAACGACTTGCTTTTGGTAACGTTTCCGGTAAAGTTGCCAATAAATTATTGGATATATCTAGATGGTAAATAGTATTGTCATTGTTTTTAAAATGTACAGCAGATAATTCATTATGGCTTAGATTCAGCGTCCATCCTGTGCAATGTAGTGGAATGTCAATCTGGAGATTATCCATTTTATTATTTGAAATATCAAGTTTACAGAAATAATCATTTCCGTAGGTATATGCATGATCGATAAGATTTGAGGGAAAATTAACCAATTTGTTTGAATTAAACAAAACGTTACTCATTTTTCCTGAACGAAGTCGAACATCGGCTAATGATTTTATGTGATTGTGAGATAAATCAAGTTTATATAACTCTGACAAGCGGTTTATCACGGATGAACTCACTGTTTGAAGCCTATTATTTTGAAGCTGTAATATTGCTAACGATGTTACGCCATCCAAAACATTCCAGACATCGTCATCAAGAGCATTGTGCGAAAGATCTAAAGTCGCCAGGGTGGAGTGTGAATTATAAAAAATGCCATGATGTATTTTTGTTAATTGATTTTCCTTTGCGAAAAGGCTGTGAATTTGGTTTACCAAGGATATGTCGAGATATGTAATTTCATTGTTTTCAAGAAATATATTTATATTATTGATGTTGTTGATATTAGAAATACTTAAGTTACTTATCTTATTTTGCCGTAGATAGATGTGTGATAAAGAATTCAATTCCATGTCATTCATATTTACAGATTCTATGATTTGATTTGAGAAGTGTAAGTATTCCAGCTTCTTCAAATTTTTCAGAGAACACGATGGAAGCTCGCGAAATAAGTTACGATCCATACTTATAGAACTAAGCGAATTCCTCAAGGGCAGAAAAACATCACATTCCAAGTGTTCTAAACCAACGTTTCTCATATCTAACGATTTTAGTGTTTTGGCCCAATTAAATAATCCGGTGGGTAATGTTTGTAATGACCATTGTAAGCCATTTCCATTATTTAACGCTAATCGCTCAATATTGGGTAAATTCCACCCATAAAAAGGAACAAATGATGGTATAACGGGATAACAAATCATGTCTGTACTTCCAGAACATTGCGACGGTAATTCGTTTCCAATTGTTACCCACACCAATCCATTAAAGAGGAGAATATATATTGTAGGTGCAATGAAGAAGGCCATTTTAGCTACCTTATATACGTGCAGTCTTCCGGGTCCCAAAAATAAACGGCTATTCTATACTGTTTGTTATGACTGAAAGATAACATTTAAACAGTTGTTTTTAAATTGAAAGAGTCTTATTATGCAAAATTTAACTGAAGCGTAGAAATTATTTGACCTTTAAAATTGAATGCTAGGTAAATCTAAATATTTTCTTGTGATGATTGAAAAAAATATTACCAGTCTGGATACTTGTTTTAGGTTATCGGCTTTTATACAAATTTATAAGTGTTTAAACTTTGTCCATCTGGATATTACTAATCTAAAAAAAAAAGACATGAACAGTAGATACTTTACAAATATAGATGCATGCAAAGACGAAAGCAATCCATCAAGAAAAGGAAATACTATCAACATAAACCTATAGATATTAACACATAGTCATAAAAAAATCCAAAAGGCTCAAATCAAATGATAACTACCAACAGAACAAAATGTGTAAGTAAAATAGAATTTTACCCAAATCCAATTATCAGGACAACCTCCAACACTAACCCCATTCACACAAAAAAGGAAGACCTTCTAGATCTAACGAATGCATACCACGTTACAAGTTAAATCGCAAATATCTTGACATTTTCTTTTTTAATGTTCATACCAATAGATAAATTAACATTGAAGAGATCTACAGGTCTCAAATTAAATTGAGTTCTCAATCAATAATACATGCATATTCTGAGACAGTTGTATCTCTTGATACGACTAAGTTTTAGGGTCTGAATCTCAGAAAGAAATAACTCCCTCAATATAGAAGCATTTGAAGAATCCAAAATTGTATCTAAAAAATTTAAAGACACTTGGTTGGGAAGCATTTATTCATTATTTGAATATCTTAATTTAACCCCAGAATATTTATTAAATCACAAATATTATAGACAGTCAATTATCATTAAAAAACACACCAAATTAAATATTAGGAAATTTGGCGTAAGCAATTAAATAATGACAAACCTGGCATGGCGCAAGGAGATGAATTAAAAACATAATTACAGACTACTTAAAATAATATTAGCATTAAAAATGATTATTGTTAAACAATATAGTAAAACATTAAATGAGTTAACTAAATTTAGAAGCAGTCACCATGAATTTGAAATAAAAAAGGGAAAACATAAAGGAATGCCCCAAGACAAACGATTTTGGAAATTACATAAAATGACATTGTTGAGTATGAAATTCATTTTCTTCTTCAATGTCCATCACAAGCAAGTTTTAAACAAAGAGTTCCAAATGGCGAAGTTAAATCATCACTCCGTAAACTTTACGTACGCCATCACGAGTTGGTTGACCGCTCTGGAATAACCGTTTCACAAATGATATCGGATATGTTCCTTACGTCGTAACTACAATCCCTTTGCCTTTCATGAAGGTGACCTACCGAATTGGACAATTTATCGGATTTGTTATTACATAAAGTAGCAATATACAGTTTTTTGCCTTTATAGATTTTACAATCCCCTTTTCATTGTTTTCTTGCAATGTCAAGCTTACTATTTGTGTCATATATGTGCATATGAATTAATCAGAATCTTCCATAGATTTTATATTCAGTATATACAATGCTAAAATATAATTTCTTTTGGGTGTATCCATGGCAACAATCTGCATTTATTTGTTATGAAATATTGCAAAAAAGGGGGGGGAGACACATATTTCCCCAATATTTGGCTAAAAAAATCGCTTGAAGTAATATCTTTTCTGAAACTGTGTACATATATCATTCAGAATTTCCAATGAAAATCATATGTCTTTCGTCTCATTTTTTTGGAAAATTGCGTCAAAAAGTGTTTGTAAACATTATATTAATTTCTGGTCCTATAGCCGGTCTAGCTATAAAAATACGGATTGTCAATCAGAAAATAGCCCATAAAACATTTTAAAAAATAATCTTGATGCTCTTATAAACCATCTGTGAAGGATAAATTAGCACTCAGCTGTCTAAAAATGAATTGATTTCACAAGGACTTTCCTTTTTGAAAAATCCAACAGTGCAAAAATGCGAACTTAAAATATCAAAAACTAAACCTCTTTTGTCAGTTTTTTATGCAGATAACACACATTTTCCAAAAAATTGGCATAAAGTAAAATTTCAATCGCTTGAAGTAATACCTTTTCTTAAACTGGGTAAATAAAATGTTTGTAAACATTACATTACGACCGATAGCCGGATTGTCAAACAGAAAATAGCCCATAAAACATGTGAAATATAATCTTGATGCTCTTATAAACCATCTTTGAAGGATAAATTAGCACTCATCTGTCTAAAAAGGAATTTTATTACACAATAACATTCCTATTTTAAAAATCCACCGGGGCCCAAATACGAAACTAAACTTCTACTGTGTATTGCTGCCTAAGCAACACGAAGGGTGCCACATGCGGACCAGGATCTGCTTACCCTACCGGAGCACATGAGATCACCCCTAGTTTTAAGTGGGGTTCGTGTTGTTCGTGTTGTACGTATGAGGATGGAGTATCCATACCAAAACCATAGTTATTTTACTCTATGTCGATAATTCATCACTTTAACTATAAAATAGTGCGTGATATAGTTTGCGTCTACAATTCAATTTGTCGAAATATTTTCTTGGACTAAACAGTCATGTATATCATGGTTGGCTGAAATAACTGAAGCTTTCTGTGGGGAAATATTGGTTTAGACAAAACTTTAAACTTTGCATACCGGGCATAATTTAAAAAAATATCACTGAAACATTATAGCATAAAGGTATTGCTCATGTTTAAAATACACATGTTTATATTCCTGTAATTACTTTTAAGGAAGAAAAAAACATGCTCCTGCAAAATAAAATGGATGATCAGTCGGATTATTCAAATGTATCATAAAAGTAGGTTGTCTTATTATATAGAGCATCATCAATATATCCGAAAGGAAAGTAAATAATTTCGCAAGGTTTTTTTTTTTTATCTTTTAGAAGGCCTCATGTTCTGAACGAATTCTGCTTCATACGAGTACGAAAACAAATCGGCCGGTCGGGGTGCACAGTTAGTACCCATTGGAATACCGAATGTCCATTGAAATATAAATCCTCCAAACTCGACAAATAATTGTTGATCGAAAAGTCCAGCATTTTGATACTATCATTTTCAGTATATTTTCTGGTGGATTCGGTGTGGTTATTGAAAATGAGTTATTGTAACCCAAAACAAGAAATATGAACCTACGATTTCCATTTTTTTATAGAAAAAGCTCTCTTACATAAAATGATGAAGTCGATCTTTCAACTGAGCATGGGGAATAGTAGTGTAATCCTAGAAAAATTAAAAAGTATTTATGTTGCTGCAAAATTGCAAAGATTGTGATCGAAGATTAAGCAGTAGATCTTCGAATTTTTGAGAATCCACATCTGGTTAACATCTCTGGTAGAATATTTCTCATCACAATATTTTTGAAGCCCATTTTCAAATTTAGAAAGATTAGTAGTCGTTGCTTAAGAAAAATGTTTAGCGAACATTTTGAAGATGCAGCTATGTATCGTTCTTTTTATGGAATTTTGTGTAGTTTAGGTATTAGGTATAATGATGGTTCATTGTCTTCGTTTTCTATGATGTCGATAGCTGAAGGAAGAAGGTAAGATTTGTGATTTTGTAAAGTTCCACCCTTGGTAATTGATGTTAAAGAATATGCAGTGTTACTAGTAGTTTTGTTTATTCCAAGCTCTGTTGCGAAACATTGCAAATAATGTTTTTTTCATATGAAGGCTATATTATTGGAGGCTTTATCTGCTGGAACAACGACATATCTGTCATGCATATAGGATAAAGCATCCACAACATCCGGATTATTGAAAGGGTTAGTAACTTTTGTACTCATATTGAATCGTAGGTTTTGAATGCGTTTCTGAATTCATGATCGAATAGCTTTGATCCATTCAGACAAAATGTCCAGTTCTAGTTCGTCTGGTTCGTGCTTTACCCATTTTCTTGTATAGTGTTGTTATGTTGTTGGGACATAAATTGATGTTTTAATGATTTGGAATAAAAATATGGTCACCGACCTCATTTTTTGTCCAGTAATCAATTTGTTACGCTGAAAGTAGTAAAAAAATCAACATTTTACGGTCTGTAACGCGATGACATTACTTTTTTTTCGACATTTTTAGGGATGTTTCTAACAAAGAACACGGATGTGAATGATAACATTGAGATCGAAATGGGGAATGTGTCAAAGAGACAACAACCCGAAAAAAAACAACAACAGCAGAAAGTCACCAACAGGTCTTCAATGTATCGAGAAACTCCTGCACCCGGAGTCGCCCTTTAGCCGGCCCCTAAACAAATAAATACAAGTTCAGTGATAATGAACGCCATACTAATGTCCAAATTGTACACAAGAAACTAAAATTGAAATAATACAAGACTAACAAAGGCCAGAGGCTCCTGACTTGAGACAGGCGCAAAAATGCGGCGGGGTTGAACATGTTTGTGAGATCTCAAACCTCCCTCTACACCTCTAGCAAATGTAGAAAAGAAAACGCATAACAATACGCACATTAAAATTCAGTTCAAGAGAAATCCGAGTCAGATGTCAGAAGATGTAACCAAAGAAAAGAAACAAAATGACAATAATACATAAATAACAACAGACTACTAGCAGTTAACTGACATGCCAGCTCCAGACTTCAATTAAACGGACTGAAAGATTATGATTTCATCATATGAACATCAGTCACAATCCTTCCCGTAAGGGGTTTAGTATCATACCATCATAACATATATGAGAAGAACATAACCCGTGTCTTGATGTTTAAGACAAGGAAGAGTAAATGGGCTATGTCGCCGTATGTATACCGTAAATTGGCTATGTATGTATACCGTAAAAACGACCCTATCTTTATTTTACACCATTGACACGGAAAGTTATTTATCAACATTATATATTTTTAAAGAAAACTCTGGGGAGTAGAATTGAAGATTTAATTATTAAAAGACAAATTTTAGAAGGTTTTTAGCTAATTTTATGTGCTATCTATACGAGATCTCACAAAACATAGTTATCCCCGCTACATTTTTACGCCTGTATTTAAGTCAGGAATAACTTGCCTAAGTAAGTTGTTTTTGTTATTTAATTTTGGCTCATTTATATGTTTCGGAGGTCAGTACAGCGTCCATTTGTAATAGACCTGTAAATATAGGTGAAAAAGAGCCAACAGAAAACCACCTATGAGTACGAGATTTTCTTGCTGCGTTGAAAACGCATTGATGGCTTTGGTTGTTTTCTGTTATTAAGGACTACCATAATCTTGAATATTGGGAAAACGTTTACTTGGGATAAAAAAATACCGGACCGCCCCGACACATTTAAGTGATTGTTAGTCTCAAACGATAATTTTGATTATAATTGTATATAAGAAGTCTAAACATATCCACTGCTATACATTCAGTACTGTTCAGTAGTCTTTCAGACTTCACCACTACAATAAACACAGCACTCTTCAGATTAGCCAGTATGATGTTGAACCATATATACCAGATAACTCTTTTCAGTCTATAACTTATTATAATCAAGATGCATCATTAGTTCACGATGGAGAGATTTATTTAAAAGATTGTTGGTTAAAGATAAAGTCTCTGTTAAGTCAATCCAGATGCATATGTATATAAAAAAGACTCATTTATGGCCTTTGACTGCTGTCTGTTAGTTGATCGGGTTATTTCTTTGACATATTCCCAATTTGCATTCTCAATTTTTTCATGGATAGAATTTTCATTTGATCTAGTAGATAATTATATCAAAGAATGTCTTAATGTTGTGCATACAAATAGCAGTAGTTATTTTTATTTTCTCAGACTATACGTCCGACATTCTTCTTTCAGTAGTCTTGTACATATTGAAAGGTTATATTCGCAGTCACTAGCATATCATATCCTGACGGACAGACCAAAACGTTAACTTTAAACTGAAGAAAGTTATCTATTTTTCGGTTCAAAACGTTGTTGACAAACTGGAGTAATTCTTTATTCAAGAATTTTTATTTTATTAATTAATGCATGATTTCAACAAAATTCGATAAATTTTAGAAAATAAACTTTACAGCAAACCATGTCCGTATATTCGTGTTAAATAAGAGAAAAATTAAAAATGTCTAAACCATGATATAAAAGTATAATAAGGGTTCTAAATAAACAGCAAGTAGTTATTGCCCTTTCAACATACTTTATAATAAACATCATTATTTGCAGCCCGACTTGACATATTATATTATGTCCAATAGACACAAATCTACGTTTCCTTTTATTCATATTCTTAAATGGAATAAAGGAATATAAATAGAATTAAAAACCAATTGTTCAGAGAACAATTGAAAGTCTTTCCAAACCAAAGAAATTTTGATAAGAAGATACTTTCTTCATACTAATGTGATAAATAATGGTTTAATTATATTTTTGAGTGATATAAGGGAGATAATATTCTTCCGGTCTTATATGATAGCTTTTTTCATACTGATTCCAAAAATATATAGTTTCTATATACTTTTGTATATAGAAGGGGAAATAATTGGCCACTTCCGGTCTGATGGAAACATATTTAGGCTTCAGTAATCAGTTTATGTATCTATATGACAAAATATATGGATTCTGAGTACTTTTAGATGAAAAAATTGCAAAAAAGGCTACTTCCGGTTTTCTCAAGGTCACTTCCGGTAGCAATTTTTCAAGGTCATTTGTCACTCTACCTTTTGTATCAAGTCAAATGTCTTTATAATGAACTTTATTGAAGTTATTATCAAATAACCTCATATCAAGACATTTCAGGGGCAACAACTCCTATAAGATACCATTTAATTGTATAAGACTAAATGTAGCATATCTTCATTACAATAAAGCTGACATTTTGCACTTGTTCTTTTATATGTATCTCTCACAGTGTCAGAGAAAATGCAAAAACAAGCAAAAGTCACAATTGAGAACCTGACCTTGACCTTTGACCTTGACCTAATTTTCTAAGTTAGGACCCAGGGAACTCAAATAAAAACATTCCAGGGTTATACGGTTATTGGTTTATGAAATAAAAAAACATACGAACAAATTTATTCCGTAAAGGTAGATAACTCCTTTAAAATTTCATCGAATCGCTTCGATCCAAATACGCCAAAAATTACTGAGGATGTAACAAACAATTTGTAAAAAGAATTTTGTCGCTATCTTTTTTTGTTGCGAAGGAGATACGCTTTGATGATAAACAGTGAATAGGGAGATAACTCTTACAAAGAAAATGGTTCGGCTAAGCAGGGTGAAATTTAAAAGCGCATAAACTATACGATACAATACGAGAAATATCTAAGCGACATATTGCGAAACAAACATTTATCGCAAGAACAAAAGTTGGCGGAAAAAAAAAAAAAATAATAATAATAATAATCAGAACAAATACAATAAGTCTTTCCACAGAAAAGTTGAAAGACTTAATTACAAATTAGAACTTTCATTTTACTACCCATAGCTCATAGTTAAAAATAAAGCTTACATCTGTATGCATCTTTGGAATGGCGTTGTTTATCATCTTAATTACGTGTTATAGTGTTGTTGTTGTTTTTCATTTTCATTTTAGTATATGTGCTTTGTCTATATTCCATTGTTTCTGGTGTTGGTATATCTGTTGGTTTTTATAGTGATTAAGATATTAACACACTATTGACTTTTGTATCCCTATTTTTGACATTTGTACCTAGTATGATAGTTTTGTTAACACATTGTCAATATAAATGAATTGTATCCGACTGTAATGCAAACGAGAGGTTTTATGTATAGTTAATTGAATCCACAATTTTCTTTATAAAGAAATACCTGTACAAAGTATGTCAGTTGTAAAATATTCGTTTGATGTGTTTGAGCTTCTGAGTTTGTCATTTTATAAGGGTTTTTTCAATTTGAATTGTCCTTGGTCTTCGATATTTTTTGTTATTTTACCTATTATGAATGAGTGAGTAAATGAAGTGGCTCCGTGTCATTTATGTTTACAAAATACATAAAGACATTTTTCGAACCGTGAAGAACTATTAAATTTAGAAAATGTTGAAAATACGTAAAAATAGATACACTATAGGGTTGTTACTTTTCAGTAAACAGATTGTGCAGTGATATTTTTTCACTAGATCAAGACTATTGATGATAGGTATTCATAAGTTTAATATTTCAGTTCTTTACAATACTTTTAATTAGATATGAATCACTTGAATTCAATACTTGTGTCAATAGTCATTTTGTTGAAGAATAAGAGATGGCACCCATGAGATCTTTCCTATCTGTTACACTTTTACAGACATGATAAGACGATTACTTGCAATTAACTCATATTCCATTATACGGTCACTCAAGTCCTAGTGTCAGTTTGGTTGTCAAAATGGTCTTTCGGACACATTTTGAAAAGTATATATATAAGGTTTGGTGCAACCCAGTAATTTCAGATGAACCAATTTTTGAGGATTGAACGAGTGCAAAACTCAAGTTGGACCAATGATTGATATCAGGTCACAAAAAAGAGTCACTATTACAAAGTTGATTTTGGGTCAGGACAGCCACCATTACAAGGATAATGAATTTATCATGTGATTACCTATTCATATACTAGTAGTCATTTAAACCCTGCTGTTATGAACTTCTAAATATTCATGTGTGTTTTCACATTTTGATTGAAGCTTTATCAATCATATTCCGGGATGGGAGGTGTGTTGTGCTTAATATGTAATGAGTGGTTTGGGTTAGCCATCGGATAAGGTAACTATTTTAGATTGGTTATTCGTCATTTTATGCATTGCATTTGACGTATCGAAGACATCAGTTCACACTAATTAATACAGTAACAGAATGCTTCTAAACAAAAGCATAAGCAAACAGAAGAAAAAGTTTTCTTAATCTTTTGAAAACTCGCTGATCGCTATATAAAAATAAATACTTAGTGATAATATTTATTTGACTGAAGTTTCCTGTAAATAAAATCTGAATAAGCAACTTGAATGTGAAATAAAAGCATTATGTACATTATGGTTTCCGAATCAAAAACAATCACAGGTCTTAAATCGCTTATAATTATAGATTATCGTTGAGTATCTCAACGAGATTGATTTTCTCGGTTGAGCTGGAACAGCGAAAGTGAGAAAAGCAATCGAGTTGAGATGACCAATGATAATCTGTTTATCGCTATTTTACCTATGATGACGTTGTCAATTTCAATGCCAATTTCGTTAGAAACACCACATGGCCCCCTTAGTTTCTAGCGATAATTTTTCATCTCAAGCGAGAAGCATGATATGAAAATTATCACAAAAAAAGATCAAAGGAGAAATGCACAAAATAGCGATAATCATGAATTATCTACATAAAATACCCCATTAGGTAGTAAACATTACAAAGAGAATAATATAATGGGTTGATGTTGTTTTGATCAATAGTTTTGATAATGTATTCACTTATGACCTGCATTTCAGATGAAACATCAACATTTTTTTTCTCTGTAATCTTTAGTGTGGGTTTTCATTTGAATCATTTTTTAAAAATTTTCATAGCGTTTGGAATACTGGTATGATCCAGCAGATCATATAGCTATCCTAGCTGATCTTGCATGTTATATCAGTATATATTCTGATATTGAAAATTAGTGTGGGAAAGTTATTATATTGCATTATTCAATTAATTTTTTTTACGGAATGAAATTTAAATTATTCTTATGAAGTTGATAAAATCTTGATTGTTATGTTATTCTTATATTCCTTACTTCCATGATATATTATAACAGCGATAAAATAAGTATGTTATTTGAATGTGCATTAAATACAGACCTTGGACCTAGTCATCCTAAGTTTTAACCGAAATATCGATCATGAAAAACAGACCCATGCATATAGTTCATCTATCAATACAAAAAGGCCGTCACGAATAATCAACAATGCCGAAAGTGACGTTAAACACCAATCAACCAATCAATCACTTGGTTCAATTGGATTTGACAACTGTTTAGAAAATAAACTGTTTCAAAAATGGCAATAATAGACTATAACAAAAATAATCGCAAATGAGCAATTATAATGCAAATAAAAAAGAATATTGCTTTGTGTAAATATGTCTCCCTATTGTCATTAATAAATTTAGGATAACGTACCATGTACATTACCTATCATATTTACTAATCCATTCTCTCATTAAAATATATACCTTGTATAACTTCTTGATTTGCGAGTTCTTCCATCCATACTTGACACCGGACAGAAAATTACAATCTTTTCATTGATTATGGATGGATATGTCTACTCTAAAAACATTTATGTTAGATTTAAAAGAAAAGTGTTGTATTGTTAGTATTTTTTTGAAAACTGAAAGAGTTAATTGGTTTCCACTGTATTAACTGTGTAAAAGAGTACTTTATATAACATTTTCAATTTTCAAAATGATATAACATTGATCCGGTCAGAACATTCAGTATCTGTAGGCAAATTTCCAAATAGTGGTATCTAATTCCCAACAGGTACAATCTGCGCCAAACATGGATGGGGATGCACTGCCAGTGGTAAGATAGTTTACAGACACATTTTAAATTTCGTTGATCGTTACAATGTCTCCATTTCTTTCAATTCTTTGGAACATGTTTACTTTGTCGCAACTCTACACTCTTACAATAGTGTTGGTTTTGTCCCGTCATTGAAATTGTCATTTGGTATGACATTAATATCATAGGGATAGCAGAAGATCAAAATTGAAACGACAAAATTCAATGTGCTCGCACTCGGATTGAAAATTAGGCAATATATAATATTGAAATTCCGATTCTGTTTTTTGAGGAAATTATATTTTGACTAGCACTTCGGTGCACATTGCTATTCTCAATGAAAAGTAAAAAAACAAAAATACTGAACTCCGAGGAAAATTCAAAAAGGAAAATCCAAAATCAAATGTCCAAACATATCAAACGAATGGATAACAACTGTCATATTCCTGACTTGGTACAGGCATTCTCTATTGTAGAAAATGGTTGATTGAACCTGGTTTTATAGCTAGCTAATTGGTTATCAAAGGTACCAGGATTATAATTTAGTACGCCAGTCGCTCGTTTCTTCTACATAAGACTCATCAGTGACGCTCATATCAAAATATTTATAAAGCCAAACAAGTACAAAGTTGAAGAGCATTGAGGATCCAAAATTCCAAAAAGTTTTGTCAAACACGGCTAAGGTAATCTGTGCATGGGATAAGAAAATCCTTAGTTTTTCGTAAATTCAACGTTTTGTAAACAGGAAATTTATAAAAATGACCACATTATTGATATTCATGTCAACACCGACTACTGGGCTAGTGATACCCTCGAGGACGAAACGTCTACCAGCAGTGGCATCGACCCAGTGGTGTTAAATAGTTATAACCTCTCACTTGTATGACAGTTGCGTCAAATATCATTACATTGTCAACGATGTATGAACAAAACAAACATACTCAAAGAGTAAAAATGTCAAAAATAGGGGACAGCAGTCAATATTGTGTTATCATCTTAATACCACTTTATAAAAACAACAAATGTAACGAAGAAGCACAAAAAGGCATACATCAAATTTAACATACTCATTTTGCATTTCTTATACGACTTAATTTAATGTAAAGTCTACAGAAGGTTTTCAGTACTGGTGAAAAATTGCGCGTTTGAAATTCGTATAGGTAGACATAAAATAAATTTTGTCGTTCATTAATTGACGGCATACATACATGCAGAGTCACGTGAAGTAAATATAACAAAAAACAGACTTAACATAAAGTAATTATAATAAATAAAATAATAGCGTGGTTCAAAGTATGACGGGATACATAAGTACAGTTTCACGTCAAATATATATCATAAAAAACAGACTTAACAGAAAAAGTAGTATAATTGAATAAAATAGTTTTGTCATTCATAGTATGTCAAGATTCAGTAAAAGTTATATTAAGAAATGAAATAATTTTGTCATTCAAAGTATGATGTTTTACATAACCACAGAGTCACTTCAAAAGAATATCTAAAAAAACTGACTTAACAGTACAAATAATATTATAATATTAAGACAAATAAAAACATACTATAACACGTTATTAAGATGATAACCAACGTAAGTACGCAAAATCTATACTTCAAGACCATCTTGTATTATTTGTGAAGTTGATACGGAATATTTATCAATAAGTTCTGGGTATCTTCCGATGAAATTTTTAAGAAAAAGGACGAGACGTTCTTTGACATTCCCCTGGTTCATCAACTTTCTGCTCAGACACTGGTGACGTTTTACAAAGTCTGAATAGGAGCTGCAAGCTCTTGAATACCTAATAAGTTAGGAAATGTATATTCCATATGCAGGTGAAGTTGGTATATTACTATTAAGGTGGGGGAAATTGATAATTTCAAAATCAAAATAGTCTCGTTTGTCATAGATTCTGGTACTGAGATGATTGTGTATGTCAAATTCGAGGTATAAGTCTAAAAATGAGGTTGAGGAAGCCGTGTCTGTGGTCTCTTTAATTTCTAGTTCTGGTGGGTATATATTAATGGAACCCAATCAGAAAAGTTCGGATTGTTAATGGAAAGAACATTATCAAACTATCTGAAAGTGAAATTAAATAACCTCGCTTCTTTGATCTTCTTGTTTTTGACAAGTGTCTGAAGCAACTCCGATTCATATGAAAATAAGAAGAAGAGGTCGGCAAGGAGAGGCGCACAGTTCGTTCCCATAGGAGGGCCGACAATTTGTTTAAAAAGTCTACCTCCAAATTCAACAAATATGTTGTCAATCAGAAACTCCAGTATGCTACCATTTTTATGATGAAAAGTATTGTGTAATATTTCTTTTAGACGGGTTTTCAATTTCACATGGGATATGGTAGTATACAAGGTTTAAAAAAACAAAAGTTTTTTAAATAACGTATTTCAGAAAAAGACCGAGATTTAAAATTATCCAGAAGTTTTTAAGAATCCACATGTGGTTAATACCACTACGTGAGTAAACAGTTTCACAGTATATTTGAAGACCCTCTTGATCATCAGTGAACACGTCAAAAACACGTAAACGGCATATTGCATGATGAATTTCATCTTACTGATTAACTGTGATTGATTGAACTTAAAGATTACCAAGAAAACTTTCTGTTTGGTTTTGTAATGTTTATAATATGCAATATCATATTTGAATAAATAATGGACTTACGATCAAGTATAAATTACCGTTTCAAACTTTTTCATCGTTGTAAACATCTATTGAAACTTATACAATGCATTATGTTATAGCTGATATATCCCTTAGAACTATAATAAGTCTTCCTTGTTGGAAAGATTTAAAATTTGTTATAGGCGTAGGTAAAATATTATTTCTGGCTGACAAATTGAATGAAATGGAGCGGAAAATGTAGTTTCAATAGCATTCATATTGAAATTTTATGAATTTCATTTTCTATATGTCAAATTTTCTACACTAACTATGAATTATTTGATTTATTTATAACTTTTCTCTAGCATGATAGTCAACACTCTTCAACTGACAAAAAGTATGATTTTAATGTAATCATGTTTTGTAATGAAGGAGGTAGAATAAGGCCTTATTTCAGCCCTTGAAATCATCTTGAAATTATTTTTGTTTACAAATAACATTCTTCGTACGTTCACAAACAGTGAATCTGTCAACAATCGGTATTCACACTTTATGTGTTCTATTAATTGGATTAAGAGCTTGCAACGTCTTGCTTTTAATGCATAACTGACAAAATATGCAAAACACAATCTTATGATGAGAGCTGTCATAATTTTAAAGATATGAGTCACGTCCCTAAATTTATCGACCAGCAGATGTTTAATCCATTTCAACATCGTCGTTGTGATATTAGTCGTTTAAAAAACAGCTCCTTTGTTATAATTTGTCTCCGACATTGAATACCTGCCCCTATTGTTTAAACTAGAAACGTAAGAAAGTTTTCATAATGTGTATGTCGTCACAGTGAAAGCATTACGACTATATATATAAAGTATTATGGTCGATGCCTCTACTGGCGGACGTTTCGTACCCAAGGGTATCACCAGCCCAGTAGTCAACACTTCGGTGTTGACATGAATATCAATAATGTGGTAATGTTTTTTAATTTCCTTTTTACAAAACTATGAATTTACCGAAAAACTAAGGATTTTCTTATCCCAGGCATAGATAACCTGAGTCGTATTTGACAAAAATTATTTGGAATTTTGGATCCTTAATGCTCCTTAACTTTGTAATTGTTTGGCTTTATAAATATTTTGATATGAGCGTCACGTGTGAGTCTTGTATAGACGAAACGAGCGTCTGGCGTACTAAATTATAATCCTGGTACTTTTGATAACAAAAATGTCAACGTCTAAAACACTTTAAGTAAACAAAATTTAAGAAACAATTAGGATATATAAAGGAGTTAAGGTCGAATTTGGTTAAAATCTAGATTCCAAAAAGAATATCCGAAAGGAGTATGCCTTTCCACAATAAATAGTTTGATATGTTAGTTAATACCTATTTAGCGTATTGTATAGTATATCATTTTGTATACTACAGGGTGACAGTGGGGGCCCATTGACTCGCAAAAACTCTTTTGGTGATTGGATACAAGCCTCGTTTGCAAGTTGGTCAAGTATAGGAAACTATCCTGGTGTATTCACTCAAGTATCCCCATTCAAATCGTGGATTAACAACATCGCTGGACAGTAATTTTTGAATTTCAGAGAATAATAAATGAGCATATACTGTTTTAGTCAATTATATGAATTTGTTTGTAGAAAGGGATGACTTGGTATTACAAAAGAAATATCTTACAGGAATTATAGAATAACGATCTAAATATGATGAACACTATCTTCATTTCAAACATATTCACAACCAAGTATTGGATACCCATTATTTCCCAAATGATTAATAGCACTAATCTGCAAATAAGATAATAGTAGAACCCGAAAAGTAGCCATATACAAATTTGCAACGGGATGATACGTGTATAAATTTAAAAGAATTAAAACAACCCTATGTAAATTTGAAGCAAATACAAATATTGGCAACTGGACAATATTTCGTCAAGATTATTAGTCGACATTTTTTACATCAATTTGGTTATAGCATAACAAATAACAGATCCAATTCAATTTGCTGTACCCGACGAAAGATTATATCTTTACCATGGTGTTTTATTGTTTTGGAACATTTAAAAAACTAAACAATATTGACTAATTTCTCCATTATTTCTTGTTCAAAAGGATATGTAACGTACATGAGCACAGCCCTCTACTGAATATCAATTTATTTTTATAGTAAAATGACAACTGCATAGATGATAAATAACGCGAAGACCAGGGGCATTTCACATAAGTTATTTCAAGTATAAATTAAGGTGTGATTCAAACCAAAAAGTAATTAAATTATGAATAAATGACAAAAACGATGTATTAAGTATATAACAAAAATATGTGTAAACATTAAACACATATAAAACATTGTTTTGAAAATAACGTCTAGATCTAATGTGAATTGATATCATTGACAAATATAAGACAACTAATTCATAAAGGGAGGCCTATGGACAAAAATACAGAAAACAACTACTACCAGTTAATTTAACAGTATGTTGAAATATATTCATCTTAGAAACATTTTGAAAATATAACTGAAAAATCCTGCTACATGTATAATGTATGTCTTCTAATAGCTGCAATGTATCTTAAAAGTGTGCGTTGTATATCATTATAATTCACGATCTTTTGTTTGTCCTGCTTAAATTCGTACGTTTCCAATGTTCAAGTTTTCGTAAGTTTCTTTGCCATTGTCGTAGCAATTTTCTGAAAGTTCGTCATAAACTTCTAATTGCTGATCGCATGCACCACGTCTACAAGATGACATTTCATATTCATTTGGCACATATGCGTTATTATCAAATCGATTTGAGTTGGCTTCATTTGTGGACCTTGATCTTCTACGTTTAATAAACGCAAATATAAAAATGCTTCCAAATATGTTCATTAAAACACTAAGAACAAGGACCGCACTGGTTCCATAAACAGCTCCATTATTTGACTTTGTCTCGGATGCAGATCCCGATTTATCTGTAGATATTATATAAGTAGAATTAACATCCAAACAACGTTCGAATGATCTTTCTTCGAGAAATGCATGTATGCATAAACGATCCGCTTTTAAACTGGATGGAAAAACGAAATAATGAGTCTGGTCGGTTTCATTTACCAAAATCTCTTTTACCATTATCCCTTTACGGTAGGCTATCATTCTAAGACTTTTTTGTTTTTTTCGGCCCAATACGTTTGCACTTAACCAAACGATTGTCGTCAAAATCTGAAACAGATATTTTAATATCGAAATAGTCATCATTTAAACATCTAAGTTTGGTTTCCTTGTAGGTATACATGGGAACATTTCCAACACAGTTACCTGTAGGAAAGCAGGATATTAGATATCCTTCATATTCAGGTGGCAATGAACATCTCCCATGTGTATTTAAAGTAGCATTTCTTAAAAACAGGACGTCACATTCACAATTTATTAGATTATCTTTCAATTCCAAGCTTGGAACAGGTCCCAGCAAGCCGATCGATGTTGATGGATTAGAGATGAGGTCATTACCAGTTAATATTAGTAAGGTTAAAGAATTCATTTCATCAATGTCTGAGTGTTTTATATGTATTATTTCATTGTAGCTTATGTCAAGTGTTGATAAGTAACGTAACTTTTGTACGGATTTAGGAAAGTTTTTAAGCTTATTTCCCCTAAGATTTAAAGACCTTAAGTTTGTCATATTTATGAATGCTTTTTCCGTAATATATTGTATCAAGTTCCATTCTAAGTCTAGTTTGTTTATATTTACTGTCGGTAAAGTGTTTGATATCTCAGTAATGCTGTTATGACCAAGGTATGTGTGATATCCATAACGACAGGAATTATCAGGTATGTCTCTTAATTGGTTGTACGTAAGATCTAATATTTGTAACTGCCCTTCATTTTGTAGACAATTACGGTACTCTTCCAGATTATTGTGTGATACATTCAGATTTTGTACTATAAGATGTGAATTATCATTGTTAAATATAACAATTTCCGCCAGATCGAGTTTGTGTATCCTATTGAAACGGAGATCCAACGATACGTAAATTGATCTAACGCTTGATCCGCCAACACACTCAATCAAAGTAAGACTGTCATTGCCATTAGCAATAGAATTATTCATATATTGTAGATAAATGAATCGTACATAATATGTCGGATCAATCCTTTTAATTGTTATCTTTTTAATTTTGATTATTCGATTATGTTCTAGATTTAAAGTAAATCGATAAGGGTATGTTATAATTTCTAACCCGTTAAACACCCCAAGAAGATTGTCTGAGAAGTCAAAAACATGAGTAAGATGATAGGATAAACTTCCATACCTTATGAAAGGCAGTTCTCTTAAATCAGAATTTTTAAAATAAAGCGAGTTTACGTTTGCTATTATCTTATCATACTTCGACATAAACAAGTCAACAAACGTTTCATTGATTCTACTTCCTGAAAATGAAACCATGTCAAACGCTTTGGTGTGTAATTTGCAATTCATATCTTCACTTGAATTATAGTGATTCTCGTTGTTATCCAAGTATATCTTAACATTACTATTGCCAATGTGACAAAGAAAAATTAGTGGAACACAGTTCCGTCTTAGACTGAATATACCAATGTTTGGAAATTGTAAGCTTGTGTAATCGTAATATTCAGATATATTGCACGAAAAATTAATGTCATTCATTTCTATTTGTGTTGCATCCTTCATCGTAGTCCGCAAATGTTTTAAAACATCCGTTGTCATTAAAGGATTATTGGAAATGAAGTAACGTTTCGCTTCTGGTAAAGTTGCAGGTAAAGTAACGAGGCGATTACTGGAAATATTCAAACTCTCAATTTGTTTGCTGTTGGATTGAAAATGAAGAGCAGTTAATTCATTTTGGCCTAAATTCAGTGTCAATCTTGTTGGAATGCTTAAGTATATAGTATCCAACATGTTGTTTGAAATATCAAGTGTACAGTAAGAGTTATCACTAAAGGTATTTGTTTCATGAATTACATTTGAAGGAAAATTTACCAATTTATTTGAATTGAACAAAACGGTAGTAATTTTTCCTGACCGTAATAACACATCTGTTAATGATGATATGTAGTTGTGGGACAAATCGAGATGATATAATTCTGACAAGCGAGCTATCACAGTTGGACTCACTGTTTGTAGTCTATTTTGCTTAAGTTTTAATATTTTCAGTGATGTTACACCTTCTAAAACATTCCAGACATCGTCATCAAGTTCATTATTCGAAAGCTCTAAATACACCAGAGTTGAGCGTGAACTATGAAAAATGTCATCGTGTATGTCTGTAATTTGGTTTTCCTTTCCATAAAGATACGAAATACGGTTAACACCATATATATTAAGATAGGAAATCTTATTGTAATCAAGAAGAATTTGTATATCATTGTAGTTATTGATATTAGAAATACTTAAGTTACTTATCTTATTTTGTCTTAGTGTGATGTACTTTAATGAATTCAATTCCAGATCATCGATGTTTGCAGATTCTATGTTCTGATTTGAGAAAAATATTCTTTCAAGTTTGTTCAGATTTTTCAGAACACATGCTGGAAACTCGCGAAATAAGTTATTGTGCATATTTATTGAAGAGAGCGAATTCTTCAAGGGCTGGAAAACATCACACTTCAAAGCTTCTAATCCAACATTATACATCTGCAGATATTTTATATTACTTGCCCAATTGAATAAATCAACGGGTAAGGTTTTTAAAGTCCATTGTAGGCCATATCCGTTATATAAATTTAATCCCTCAACATAAGGTAAATTCCATCCATACATTTGAACAAATGATGGAATAACAGGATAACAATACATTGTGATACTTCCAGAGCATCCAATCGGAATTTCGTTTCCAATTGTTACCCCAACCAATCCATAGAAGAAGAGAACGCTTATTACATGTGCAAAGAAGAAGGCCATTTTTGTAACTTATAAAAAGTACAGTCTTCCGGGTTACAAAAATAAACATAGATATCATACTGTGTTTTCTGTTTTAAAAGATAGCCAGTTTTTTAAATTGAAAGAATGCTTCTGAAGCGTGAATTAGAAATAACCTTCAATTTAATACCTGAAAACATGCAAATCAAAATGATCATGTGATTGTTAACAATATTTTTATTTTAAATATTTGTTTTTTTAGTTTATCCGGTTATATCACTTAACAAATCGAAATTTTCGTTACTTGGATATAAAAGCGTTCAAACTAATATAGGAAAAGATATAAATAGCAGATTCATTAAAAATATAGGTGCATGATAAAACGAAAGCAAACTTTAAAGAAAATTAAAAAAGAATTTAACCACAAATGTTGTTTAGAAACAATAGTCGTACAAGTTTCACCTTTATTTTAATTTAAAAAACACGAAAAAGACACAAACATCCGAATAGTCAACAGGTGTCCAATTAAAATAGTGTAATCAAAAGCAAACATATATTTGGAGACAAGTGTACGCCCATCTGAAAACGTAACACCGTGGGACTGTTTATGATATTTTCAATCTGATAGCAACTTGAACTTGTCATGAATTTTATGTTAGATGATTATTAAGTGCTTATGAGGAAAAAAGAAACAGGACAACTAGAATTTTAAAAACTTCACTCCAATGCTATTAACTCTATATGAGTTTTTCACTGCTGGTATTAAATTTCCCATCAGAGTTGTGCCCCTTATACTATATTCTATATCAGAAAAGAAATATAATGAATGATAAAATGTTTTTTTTCTCTTCATAGAAATAAAGCAATCCAAATGACAATAAAACTAAAGTAATTCAATATTGTTCATTATTTGAAAAAAAATATTGATATATTATCATTTAAGAGGTTAAAAGGGTAGGGGGAGGGGGTCTGAACATAAATGCACTGTGAGTGTAAAATAAAAACCTGAAAAAAAGAAGCACAAGAAATAAAATTGTTAATATTAAAGTAAAAGGTACCAAAAATAATACACAGTCGTTTTGAGAGATCATGCAGTCATGATAAATAGACATGACAACCCTGCATTTACATTTTAGCATACAGTAGCAAATGACTAGTTGAACATGATTAAATTCATGGTACTAATATGATGATCTTATTAAATACATGACATGAGACTATAGAATTGCAAAAGGAGAACAGAAACAATATACATGTATTAGTTCTATAAGTTAAGTACAGACTGAGTGACCTTTAGTCAAATGTGTTACAACTATGGGAAATAAAGAATATTTACCCAAAACATGGAACATACGTAAGGGGAAACATGAAGCGATTACATGGAATAGAACATGAGAAAAACCGGAAATAAACACACAAACAAAATGAAATGAAAAAACCAAAAACATTTCACGAAAAAAAACCTTACTCATTACCACAATAGAGAACACTGGAAATGAAAGGGACGACAGCTTTGCTAAAAAATAACACATTATATTAATTGTATTTATAAAATACATTAACCTGACGTATATATCTCTTTTAAAGTAACTGAGTTAAAACAACGACATTTTGATTTGGTACATTTATGATTTGCAACACAGTAAGTATTTTTCATTTAAATATCAATAAAGTCAAATGTCAGTGATGGTATGTTATCATGGTTATATTTTTTTTCTTCATATCATCCTTTGAATCTTAATGTTTCTTCTTTAAAACCTACTAGAACACACCCGCGAAATCGCGGGCATTCAGAGCGGAGTTTAAAGTATGTAAAGTGTTGTTGGAAGATTTTTGTAAAATATTGAATGACTGGAGAATTTCAGCAAAAGTATCATAAGTCATAAGTTATTGGGGACAGGAAAATGCTTTTTTTTTTTTTATCCTCCTCCGTTATTTCCAATATTCCCAATTTTTGGTTTTCTATCAATTTCAATATGAACATACATTTAGTATGTTATGAACATTCAAGTAAGAAGCCTGTAATTTAGTGGTTGCTGTTTGTTAATTTGTTACATATTTGTTTTTCGTTCATTTTTTTGTACATAAATAATTAAGGCCGCTAGTTTTCTGGTTTGAATTGTTTTGCATTGTCAGTTCGGGGACTTTTAAAGCTGAGTATGCGGTATGGGCTTTGTTCGTTGTTGAAGGTCGTACGGTAACCTATAATTGTTAATATCTGTGTCATATTGGTCTCTTGTGGAGAGTTGTCTCAGCATGGCAATCATACCACATCTTCTTTTTTTTTAATCAATGAATTTTGTGAAAGATTTAATGACTCGAGAATTTCAGAAAAGGTATCAAAAATTCACATGAATATTTTTAGCGCTTATCTGTATATAATGAAAATTCATTACTATATAAATATAGTGTATTTACTTTCAATTCTAATTTTACTAATCGATCCATAGTTGTCATTGATATAGTATACCGACCCTCTTTATTTAACAAACTCTGTGACTGCCGTGGATAGTAAACTTGAAAATGATAGCAGATAGAATTCTGAAAATACACTTTATTCTTTGTATATGTATGTTCAAAGTATACAGAAAAACGCAAACCGGAAGTCTAATCTGACTTAAAATTTCGTCCAGTGACGGGACAATATCCGGATGCCTTTTCTTGTTTTTAAAAAAAAAAAAAACTCAATCTGAATAATCATATGAATGGATGACAAATGACACTGTGCACTTTACCTATAGGACACAGAGGCGTGTTGATCAATTAATTGTAGAAAGAAGAGAAGCGACACCCAAAATGAGGTCTTCTCGTTTAATAGTATAGATTTTTTCTCAAAAAATAACTCAATCTGAATAATCATATGAATGGATGATAAATGGCACTGTGCACTGTACCTATAGGACACAGAGGCGTGTTGATAAATTAATTGTAGAATGAAGAGAAGCGACGCCCAAAATGAAGTCTTCTCGTTTAATAGTATAGATAACACTTCCATTGCATGTCACAAGAACAAAATAAATTCAGTTTATATATAAAAATGAAGATGTGGTATGATTGCCAATGAGACAACTATCCACAAAAGACCAAAATGACACAGACATTAACAACTATAGGTCACCTTACAGCATTCAACAATGAACAACGCCCATACCTCATAGTCAGCTATAAAAGGCCTCGATAAGACAATGTAAAATATGCATGTTCTCTTCTCTCTCGCTCTTGTACAATACACACTTTATAGTGTTTGCACCTCTTGATCCTTATTCACCCTCTACTCTATGCTAGTTGGCTTTGAAACATATAAGCATGATGAACGATCTTAACACATATTCGTGTGGATCATTAATCAGGCCCTGCAAGTGTTATGCAACCTGAGGATTTCACTAGTGCTATAAATTGAATTTTCTTAAATCTATGTTTAAAAGTGATACAGGTTTCATATATTTTCAGGAGTTTTGTTTTCATTATCTGTATTTGAATTTTGAACACGGACTTTGATATAACTGAAGATAAAAGGAACTTGGTAAGCTAAAAAAACCCAATATAAGACTTATTCCCTGCCAGGAATATGCAGCAACCAACTCAAAATAAAAATGCATACAAGATGTAAATATCTTTTTAATGAAAATTTTATTGCATGACATTTGTGTTTAGCACTAGTAATTTATGTGAATTTATTCGAAGTACTGATCAGTACTGTATTTTTTAGGTTGATGCAAAACACAATTTTTAAAACATAGTGGATGTGTTGTTATGAAAACACAATGTGATCTTGTTGAAATTTGGTATATAGATCATTTTTCATTACAGTTTTTTACAACTGCTTTTATTCAATTCTAATATATTTTTTTGTACTGCTTGTATTACCTGGCCATTTGCTTTTGTTTTGCAATTATCTTTTGTTGTGCTTACTTGCTATTGCTAAATTATGCTTGATTGTTTATTTCTCCAAAACAGAGAATTATGGTAAATATCTGAGATATTTTTTCATTTGCGAACTGTCATGGCAAACATAACAAATAAAACAGTGAAGGAAATATATGATAGGTTAAATGGAAATATTGAAAAGCTACATGTAGCACTATGTGGTGTCGCTGGTGTGGATATTGATACCGTAAATGCATATTAATTAGCAAATTGAAGCCAGAAGAGTAGCACATTTTAAGAAAACATTAGGTTACCACGGCGGGGAACGGTTTATTACCTATAGCTTAAGACAATTTAAACTACCAAAACTTGTACTATCAAAGTAACCTAATTCATGTATTACCGGAGATATAAAATAAAGGCAACAGTAGTATACCGCTGTTCAAAACTCATAAATCCATGGACAAAAAACAAAATCGGGGTAACAAACTAAAACCGGGGGAAACGCATTAGATATAACAGGAGATCAACGACATAACACCGAAACGCAACACACACAGTGTAAACATAATAGCCAGAAAAGAATCATTTTAAATTTAGAAAGACAGATACAGTATTGGCGAAAAAAATGAAGAAATCTAAATTTATCCCAAAATAAACCAAATTATCAAGCGCCAGTTTTGTACTATCGGCAGATACCAACAACAAGTTAAAAAACTGAATTTTGAAAGAAATATAGGTAAAATTGAACATGCTGTGGAAAGTGTTGAAAAGGGAATACAGTGTAACACTTGAGCAGTGACCTTCACAGTGAAATAGAAAATTTACATTCTGAGTTAAATTCAGATGAAAATCAAAATATTGGTATAGAAACTATTACTGAAAAACAGTAAAGTGAACGATTGAGTAAAAAAGGCAAGTCATATGATGAAAACATCAGAAAAGTATTCTATGAATTTCTAAGTAGAAACATAGGGTTACAACATATTCAGCCCATTATTTAATACTGTTCTCTCACTCGTGAACTATGCAATAAATGAACTTCTAAGTGTTAGCAAAGCATCAAAAATGATGCATGAATAAGGTAGTGTGTCATGGCATCATATAGAGGATGAATTTAAAAATGATAAAAACTTAACTATGCACAGAGTCGCAACTACTAAAAAAGGGACACATATATTTAGGTGTTGGACATTTAACTGAGTCAGGTAAAATTTGACTTCAGGCGTACGAAAAGTTTCAGATGGTTAAGCTGAAATATATGTTAAGAATACAAAAGAAATTTTAAATAATATTTCTGAGAGTACCAGCGTTTTAGAAAAAAAAAGCATCACACTTTATGACTGACAGAAGTGCAACTGAAATAAAAACCAATAGATTATTAAATGCTAAAAAAGTACTACTGGTTCATGCATGGATAACAATATCAATGAATTTAGATGTGCTGTTTTATCCAGTATTGCAGTTTGCAGATATTTGTCAATTTGTTTTTATGAAATTTGAAAGTAATATTGGTTTGTGTGCTGCGTCAGATTCTTAAGGTTCTTCAGATTCAAAAAATGTGACACTGCTCAGATTTGTTTCTACTAAGAAATACTAAGGCTTTACTACCTCAGGCATAGATTAACTTAGCTGGATTTGGCAAAACTTTTCGGAACTTTGGTCCGCATTGCTCTTCAACTTTGTACTTTATTTGGCCTTTTTAACTTTTTTGGATTTTTGAGCGTCACTGATGAGTCTTTTGAAGACGAAACGCGCGTCTGGCGTATTTACAAAATTTAGTCCTGGTATCTATGATGAGTTTATTTTTTGCATAAAGATGGGTCAGGAGATCCCTTGTATGCGCCGATTTACATGAAGGATAAAAGGATACAATCAATTCCAGTAATGAATTAAAGAGGAAACATATTTAATGTTTTGTTTTTCAATGCAGCAGGGACATTTTATTTAACTTCTCATTTGATACAGTACTTTGAAAATTCTAAAAGCACACGAAATTTTACACACCGTTATATTTTGAAAGCACTAAAAGATGACATAATATTGGCAGTTTGATGAGGTTTAGGCATCATATCCAAAATTATTACTTAACCATATCTAAACAGAGCATCTGATGACAGTTCTACTGCAATATCTATGGGAAATGTGTAAAATTGCCTTATTGATGTACTTAAATGTTGTGAAGAAAACCCATAATTAATGTTAAAAAATGACATTTCACTGTTTTTCGGACAATCCACACAGCTGAGTGATGTATCTACGTCTCGCTTTGAAGAATCTCTATTGGACAGTCAGTCAGAGGCTATACTTGCCAAATTAGTTGTTGTATTGCGCTGCAAATGTAAACTTTTATCTAAAGACTTTTTGAAACATGGCAAATATCATGAACCTAGTAACTTAACCTTCCGGAGCACCTGAGATTACCCCTTGTGTTTGGCGGGGTTCGTGTTGTTTATTCTTTAGTTTTCTATGTTATGTCATGTGTACTATTGTTTGTCTGTTTGTCTTTTTCATTTTTAGCCATGGCGTTGTCAGTTTGTTTAAGATTTATGAGTTTGACTGTGCCTTTGGTATCTTTCGTCCCTCTTTTATAAAAAAATTCTGCATCTTGTCCACCAAATGATATTTGTTTGGAGAGACTTATGGCAAAAGTTGATTCGATATTTAAAACTGCACCTAATTGCAATATAAATAGTATAGAAAATACAATTATTTACAATTGTTGCATGATTAGAGAAAAAATCTTCTGATGATAAAAAAATATATTTTATCTGAGGCAAGAAAATCTAACAGAAGTAACATTAAAATAAGGAAAGAGATAAAGAGTAATCTTTTTAAAAGTCATGTAGCAATAATAAGACAAAGGAAGGATCAGCAGAAAAACGGAGTAAACATAAACAAGATATTTTAGAGCAATTAACAGCTATTCGAATTTAGGAAGATAGAAATAAAATAAATAATACATAACTAGAAAAACGTCGGACCAAAACTTAAAATAATAAAGCTTGGAAAAATTATCGAAAGAACCAGAGCTACTTATTGGGTACCAAATTTTACATATATAGCATGATAATGAAAAACAGACGGATTGCAACTGGTAAAGAAAAATTCTCACATATGACAACGAAACATTTAAGGTTATTGACAGTTAATAATCTGAAACTAACATTTTTTTAAAATGGTTGATCACAAATCCTTTTCAACATTACCAGTCTAAAACTAAAATATGAATAAAACTTTCCATGATTTAACTCAATTTATAAAAAACATTTTGCTATCATTGAAAGCTAAAGCATATAACAATAGACGTGTCACATTTATTGACTGTAGATTCTAGCTATTGCATATGCAATGATTTTAGAGTAGTGAAGAAGTTTAAGATCATATTAGAACACAACCACTATGCATGTCTTTTATTGTTGCTTCTTATCTGCATTCTTTTCAATATGGTAAATGTCTTGTTTGACAGAATGACAAAGATGCATAAAGAATATTATATTTTAAAGTTGTTACTTGTATATCATATAGGAGATACCTACAATATTTTGACAGAATTAAGCTCTAAATATATTCAGTATATTCTGTATAAAGAAAACCAAAATGGGCATCAGCTTGAACATTTTGCTCAAGAGTTAATTAAACTATACTAAGCGCTAGTATTCATAACTTTATGGATCATCACAGTTGTATGTCTTAATATATCACAGATTGTATATTGGAAGAAAGACATATCAACCAGTAGTAGAAAAGAGTGCTATGATATGCAGGTAGAAGAAATAGTGACAGATCATAAGAATGGTCGTCTGCAGTTTACGGGTTAATATTTTATTAGATAATTTAATTTCAAAATCATGATTATGAAGAAAGGGCAATTATTTAATCATATTCATAAAACAAAATTTAAAAAGTATGACATTAACAGTAATAAAGATATTTTAAAGAAACTATTTTTTTTTTAATATTGCATCAACATTCGAATCATGTATACAACATATAATAATACCTCTGTATTTTGTCACTTTCAGATAAGGATTCATAAAAAGAACAATTGTTTTAATAACAAAAATAGACTATAGATAGTAAGTTGTATCATTGTAATCTCCCTTATTTATTCGCTATTGACTTTAAAGAATTAAATTGCGTCCTTTTTTAGACTTTGCAAATATGACGGAAGTTAATATACACACTTAAAAATACCAATTATACCCACAATCAATAACATTTCGCATAACTCTATGTATATATATATATTTAGGCACACACAAATTCATTTCCTCTTAAATTATCGGTCAGATTTTCATTTTATTAAAATAGATAAGGTGGCTACACAATGCCGACATATCAAAACTTTAACTCTTAGGATATTACTCGATTTATTTCACTTGACTGGGCGGAGTTTAACCGGTTCGCTCATAATACGCCAGTCCATCTATAGATAGGTCTATTAGGATAAACTCATCAATGAAGTGTCCAGTAATTTGTCTGTAAATTCCTTTGATGACACTGATAGGTGATTAGAAATCAGTAATAATTATAACGGCAATCAACCTTATCACACACATCTTCAAATAGACTGTCCTTATGCAAATTAAAACCTAGCTCCGCCCGATCAGTTGAAATAACATTGGTAATACATATAAAATGAAATGAAGATCTTGTCAATGAAAAAACAACCCGACCAAAGACCAGAAACCAGCCAATGAGCTTCAACACAGCAAGACAATCCCGTACCCGGAGGCGTGGTTCAGCTGGCCTGCCATTAACAACAATGTGTACTAGTTCAGTGAAAATGGACATCAAACTAAACTCCGTAATATATAGATGAATTTGTATTATACAAGACTAACAAAATGACTTCTATTAACAACATAAAATGACATGTTCGATTTTTCAGCTTTTATGCCTTTTCCCTAATCGTTAATAATCCGTATGAATATATAAACTGTACGTAAATATATATAAAATAATCGTAACTACACGTGAACAATGTGTTACTTGCAATTTTATTAATACCCTTTCCAAAGGGTTTCATGACCAAAAATGCCAGTAAAATTACACTGTTAATATTTAAAGTGCACAATATCGGTACCTTCACACGTTGTCAATAACAGGATTTACAGATATACTCATATATAACACATTATATTTGCATTCTGCAGTTCAAGGTAAATTTCATATAAAAAAGAACATTATAAGGGGTATCAACTGTTATTAAATAAAGCAAGAATGTATTTGAATGAGAAAGAAAACACACACCAAATAAAAACAAATAACCGCATCTAAACCTTTTTTTCTTGAGGACGCTCGATAAGGTATTTGAAAGAACTTGAATTCTTATTGTCTATTGTGGTTTATGAGCACAACTCATATGAATATCTAACTAAAAGATTTGTGATAACAAAATATTGTAATCATTTCATGAATTTAATCTTTAAGGCAGATTTTTTAGAGATATTTTGGACAAGGGTCTGTCGAACCAAACATTTTGTTTTCTACATTATCTACCTCTACTTTTACCCCATCTTTTTTTTTGTATTGTAAATATATAACAGTAATGATGAAATGATATATTTTACTGTTCGAGCTATGAACAGTGCGTTCCTTGAGTGACATCCGAAAGCGTCTTATGTAATAAAATTAACGGTACCAATTTTCTTGCACCAGATGCGCATTTCGACAATACATGTCTCTTCAGTGATGCTCGTGGCCAAAATATTTGAAATCCAAAGCTTATATAAAAGATGAAGAGCTATAATCCAAAAGGTCCAATAAGTTTAGCCAAATCCGTGAAAGGAATCAGAGCTTTGCATGAGGGAGATACATTCCTTAATTTATAATAATTTCTAATAGTTAGTAATGTAATCTTCATTAAAATGTCACGTTTTGCCATTTCATTTACATAATGAAAAAAAAATCATACGCATATTTTCAAATCGTTAAAAAGATGTTTAAAGATATCAAATACGTGATTATATTTTTAAAGTGTAATCTATCAATAACTAGTTCTGTGTGGGGTAAATTGGTACTTGATACAGAAAATGTATTACAGGAATAGTACTACGTGTTCAATGAAGTAGAGAAAACATTTCCGTTCAATTAACACCTACACCTATTAATCTAGTTGTTAAATTGACGGGATGACAATGACTCAAGATGACAGTAATTTACACTAATACATGCATCCCATTTAGGGTATTCGTTAGGGAGAAAGGAATGTTCACATAAATGAGTCTCCTATTATGCAAATATTTATATTCTGCAGACTCTAGTCAAGTTGTTTCAGATTTGAAGGTTTCCTTGTGGAATACTAAATGTTAATTAATACTTTACCACGCATATACGCTTTTACGCTTATCCCCTTACACCAGGTATACGCTTTTTACGCGTATCCCCTTCCCCCGCTACTACAATTTCCTACGCTTTTCATGTATCTTGTCTTCAAAACGTTAATGTAAAAATTTAACGTAGAAATAAATGTTGTGTCATTTAAAATTCAATAAATGAGACAAGTACCAGTGCTTATCGTATGAAATGGGCGGTAATTATACACTTAATCGATGAATATTCATGAGATTCTCACATGTACACAAATGTAATAACAGACGACAATAACAAATATGGCGGCCTCCGGCAGGCCGAGTGTATAGGATGTTTAGGAACAAATTGTGTCTGGACCAGCCCTTCAAAATATATCAGACGACGAAAGTATTGAAGATGAGGATAACGGGAATGTATCTGATATAGATGAACCGTTGGTTAGTGAGGAGGAAGATGATATTGATGATGAAATCGTGCAGGATCAGGAGGATGAAAATGATGATACTGACATGAATGAGATAATATGGAGCGAGGCCAATCAAGATATAAATGTTCGACAGTTTAACGAACGTACCGGATCTCAAGTATTATTTGAATGCTGATGTTAGTGAACTGGCACATACATGATTAGTAAACATGCACAAGAGACCAGCCTAAATACAACACGCAAACAGCAGCTACCCGGACGAAATAACACAATCTGGACGGAGACAGATTTTGCTCAAATGCCTGCATATTTAGGTAAGTGAAAAAGAATTTCTGTACAAACTAACAATGGTTATACGTGTACGATTCATTGTAAGCTAGGTAAAGGTAAGAAAATTAAATTGATATTCATAGTAAATTACCTTTATTAAACTGATATATATACATGTACATGTATGCATTTGTATGCACTGTTTATGTATAGGCATGTTATTCAGTGGTTGTCGTTTGTTATTGCGGTTCATAGGTGTTTCTCCTTTCTCGTGTTGTAGATAAGACTTTTGTTTTTTTACATTTTTGGGCCGTTTAAAAAGCTTGCTGTTTGGTGTACAGAATGTAAGCCTTGGATCTATGTTGAAGGCTGTATGTTGACCTATAATTGTTTATTTTTTTTTATTCATTGTGACATGGATAAAAAGTTGTTTCATTAGCAATCAAACCACATGCTTTTATTTAAAATATTTATTGGGTTTGTACATGCCTTTATACATGTCTGATATTTTAAAATTGTGTTTGCTCGTTTTATGTATTTTTATAATTCTCAAAAGTAGAAGTAGGTTTATCACAGAAATTTTACATGTCAAGATATGTATGACTATATCCACATGTACATGATGTATATTTAAAAGTGATATTAAAAGTAACATTTTTATGACAAAAAGTTAAAAGTGTATATTTTATCTTTTCTAGGAATCCTAATTCTAATGGGGATTATACAAGATTATACAAGTTCCGGACTACAAGTTGTTATGGTCGACAAATAAATTCCTTGCTAATGGAGGTGTAAAAGATGTCATGCCTGTAAAATTATATGAAAAGCTGACACAGTATTTACATGTCATTAAGCAGTAAACAATCAATCAACTATTTTTTAATACGATTAATTTAGTTTAAATTAAAAAATGATTTATCCTTGCAGTTGATCCTTTATAAATCAAAACAATACTTAATATATATATAGGATACGTGTATACATGAGATAACTTTAGCACATAAAACATGTACTCGCAGAATATATTACTTGTTGTATACCAGTTATTTTAGAGTGATATTACTGAAAGGAGGCAAACCGATGGTACTGTCACAGGACCACGGATCATTATTAATTATCAGGCAAACTTTCGTGGTGTTGATATTAATATTTGTGACCAACTTCGGTAAAAATATCCTTTTGGAAGGAGCTCAAAAAAGTGGTGGAAATTTCTGTACTTCTTTCTCACTAATTTGTGTGTAATAAATGGCTTTGTATTATATGACCATTTCAACCAAGTAGAAAAAAAAGAAGAAAAAAAGATACACCCAACTTGATTTAAGGATTAATTTGGTGGCACATTTAATCAATGGCTACTCTTTCACAAAAAAAGAGAACCCCTGCTCTAGTTGTTTACCCAATGAACATGAACAATTCCAATTTACACAAACATACTCGATTAAAAAGGAGGTTCCATGCTGTCATTGGTGTAATTGTTATGGAAGAGTGAAGCTGTTAAATGATTAATAAAATTGAGAAAAGAAATGGGGAATGTGTCAAAGAGACAACAACCCGATCAAAGATAAAAACAACAGCAGAAGGTCACCAACAAGTCTTCAATGTAGCGAGAAATTTCTGCATCCGGAGGCGTCCTCCAGCTGTCCACTAAACAAATATATACTAGTTCGGTGATAATAAACGCCATACTTATTTCCAAATTGTACACAAGAAACTAAAATTAAAATAATATAAGACTAACAAAGGCCGGAAGCTCCTGACTTGGGACAGGCGAAAAAATGCGGCGGGGTTAAACATGTTTGTGAGATCTCAACCCTCCCCTAATACATCTAGACAATGTAGAAAAGTAAACGCATAACAATACGCACATTTAAAAAAATTCAATTCAAGAGAAGTCAGAGTCTGATGTCAGAACCAAAGAAAATAAATGACTGGATATTCGTTGAATAGTAAGTTTATTGTCCCCTCCGATAAAACTATTGCCCTACGTTTCATGGCAATAGTTGCACCTCGTGGGCAAGAAACTTACTATTCCACTCAAACCCAGTCAATAAGTATACACTATGAAATAATGTAAATATAAAATCAGTGAAATAAAGGATGAGATAATAAACAATTTCAGAAAGTCAATCGTAATCTTGAACAAAATGCTGTCATAAAACGATGTAAACCTCGAACAAAATTTCCATAAAATAGAACAATGTACACAGGGAAATAAAATAATGTGTTCAGTAATGGCGAACGGAAATAGTTTTACAAAAATAATTTGTGTGCTCATAGGAAAGGAGTGAAAATTCATACCAAACAATTATCAAAGCTAGTATATATTAAAAATAGAGGGATGAGATATCAATTTAAATAAATAAAGTCTGATTATGGAAGGGACACACATTTAAGCATTTGACTACATTAAATTTAGATTGGAAATGGGGAATGCGTCAAAAACAAGTAGAACAGACTGTAAAGAAAAACACCACACCATAAATCAAACCAATTTACGTTATGTTATAAATGCAGAAGACTTTTGCTGTCTATTTTATATGTGGTTGTGTGTGTAATTTAACTTTCCTCTGGGAACATTAAACACTATTTCATTATTACTTTTTTACATCATAGTCGGTGTTTCTGTGTGTTGCATTGTCGATGTTTTGTTTTGTTGCACTTCAGTGTTTCTGTTGTTTCGTTGTTTTTCCTCTTACATCAACTCGGTTTCAGTTTGTAACACGGATTTATTTAAAAAAAAAGAGTAAAAATCAAGAAAATTTAGAAAATTGCTGATCGCTGTTTATCTGCAAAATAGTTAAGTAAAAACTTTTATTTGACAGAACTTCCCTTTAAGAAAAATTTGAATAGAAAATTGGAACATTAAATGAAAAGTCCACGTGAATTATCTAAATAAAAAACACCATTGTGTTGTAAAATTGCAAAACAAAATTGTTTGGTGTTGCTGCTTTGATCAAACGTTTGTAATTTTGTTCACTTATGACCCTGACCAATACAATCTATAAATACCAATGGAAGCTGCATTTCAGATAAAGTATCAAAATAATTTTCCCACTGTAACCATGTATTGTGGGTTTTTATTTTGGTATACAGTTTTCAATGTTAATTATATCTTGATAATCGGTATGATCAAGCAGATAACGGAGCTATCCTAGTTAATTTTGCATGTTTTAGCAGTATTTATTATTATATTGATCATTGGAGTAGAAAAGTTAGAATGTAATGTTAACTTATATTTTTTCAACGAAATAGAATTTCAATTCTTCTTAAAAAAAAGAAAAAAAATTAGTTCAAAAGTTTAGTCATATATTCTTTACTCCATATCACACAGATTCAAATAAAGGCAATAGTAGTATACCGCTCTTTGAAAGTCATAGATCGATTGTGAAAAAAATAAATCCGGGTTACAAACTAAAACCGAGGGAAACACATCAACTATAAGAAGAAAACAACGAAACAACTGAAGTGATTAAAATCAAACGACAATGCAATACACACAGACATGAACTGTAAGATATCAACTGTCATTTTCCTCATTTGGTACAGAACATTTTAAGAAAAAGGTGGGTTGAACCTGGTGTCACGGCTAGCGCTTTTGATGGCAATGTTAAATATAGAATTATAAATGACAACATTACATGATAGGAATACGATACAAATACATATGAGAACATATAGTATAGAGAAACACACGAATAATAATACTTGTATGGCAATGTTAAATATAACACTAAAACGACAATATCACATGGCAGTAGTACAGTGCAAATAAATGCAAAAAACATTCAGGAAAGAGAAATACACACAAAAATCAATACAATAGTACATTTCGACATGCTAACCACAGAATAAAATGTAAAAAAATATAGACAGCACAGCAGAACTGTCTTTCCCAACACTGTAATACGATCATTGAATATTGTTTTATTGGTATTAATATTGATTTTGTTATCAGTAAATTAAAAGTTAACTAAACATCACAAGTATGTTATATACATATACACATTCATGGATCTACCATCTGTCGATAACTGTAAATTGGCATTGCACAAGGTCATGTTTTTCTTTGAATGTTTATGACGCCTTTACACTAAATTCATTGGATGTTGGATGTATACGGATTGATAGTTTTGTCTTAGGTGCATGATTTTTGTTATTAGTTGTTAGTGGCTTCGAATAACTACGAGTACTCTCTGATCTGTTCATTGTGTCTTTTTGTGTTGGGATAAACAAGTACCCAGCCACGTCCACTTGTAATTTTGTTCATCTGATGAGTTAAGCCTTTTTCAACTGATTTTTATAGTTCGTTCTTATGTTGAACTGTTATACCACTGTCCCAGGTTAGGGGGCGGGGGGTTGGGACCCCGCTAACAAGTTTAACCCCGCCACATTTTTTGGGTATGTGCCTGGCAGGAGCCTGTAATTCAGTGGTTGTGGTTTTTTTTATGTGCTACTTTTTTTTTTTCGCTACTTTTTTTTTATATAAATTTGGCCATTAGTTTTCTCGACTGAATTGTTTTACATTGTCGTATCGGAGCCTTTTATAACTGACTATGCAGTTTAGGCTTTGTTCATTGATCATTGATAGGCAGCACGGTAACCTATAGTTGTGTAATGTCTGAGATATTTTGATCTCTTGTGGACAGTTGTCTCTTTGGCAATCATACCACATCTTCTTTTTTTTTATATGTAAAACAAAATAGACAGCACAACAGAACTGTCTTTCACACAACTGGTTCAACGTCACAAAAATGACGTTACAGGTCAATTTCTTAATAAAAACGAGACAGTTCAAGGTCAGGTTTGTAACTGTGTCATTTGATGTACTTTATATAACAATTAAAAGACTATTGATATAGAATGTTTAATTTATTACATGATTAATTGTATTATTTAACTATGTAAGTATTTCTTCTAAATCAAACTGTTTATCAAATAATGTGTGTACATTATATATAGTTGCTTTAAACTAAATGTTATAAATGAATTTGGTGATTTTATCTATACTTTTACAAACGTATAGAAAATAGAAAAATTAGAATTTCAACTACAAACGATAAGGCATTTAACAATATCTGATCAGAATAAGATATATTTATATATATATGCTGTTTGAATATGCGCCTAAACCTTTCATCGAACTCATCTTGAAATTATCAGTTTAGTGTATTTAACATTTTATATCATACATTTTGAGCAAAAACTGTCATAACGAAAAGACCCATACATAAACGTTTAAACAGTAGAAAAATACATCTGTTTTCTTTTCTAAACTTTGTTGACCAACATTAGTTACTTATGTGCAAGGTTCTCTTTTTATAAATCAATAAAATTTAGAATGGAAATGAAGAATGTGTCAATCAGACAACAACTCGACCATAGAACAGACAACAACAGAAGGTCACCAACAGGTCTTCCATGCAACGAGAAATTCCCGCACCATCAGCTGGCCCCTAAACAAACATCCATATATACTAGTTCAGTGATAATGAACGCCAAACTAAACTCCAAATTGTACACTATAAACTAAAATTAAATATATTACAAGTCTAAAAAAGGCCAGAGGCTCCTGAAATGGGACAGGGGCAAATAATGCAGCGGGTTGAACCCTCCCCCTATACCTCTAGCCAATATAGTTTGAACCGGATTCAATAAATACATTTTATAACATAAACCTTTATTAGAAAAAAATGCGTGTGTATTTGCGTTCTAACAAATTCAGAACATATTAAATCATTATATCAACCAAAAGTAAATGTTCTGAATTAACAACAGTTATTGCGCTTTTCACAGTCTTTATGGTAGACATAATTATTTGCAGATTATATTCTATTTGATTGAGATAAATGTACGTCACCTAGTTATCTTAATATTCCTAAACGAATAAAAGAATATGAATAAGAAATAGTTGAATTATTGAAAATTAGGGTTACATTAGTATGCGTCTTAGGTATGACTTTGTTTATCATCTTAACTTATATAAGAAAGAAGATGTGGTATGGTTGATAATGAGACAACTATCCACAAAAGACCAAAATGACACAGACATTAACAAATATAGGTCACCGTATAAGACTGTAAGTGATCCTTTATTTGTCTTTGTAAATTATCAACTTTTACATGTATTTCATGTTTGATAATATCCTGTTAGCGTGACTCGTTACTTATGCATCCCGCTAAATTGATTGTACTGTGGTTATTTTTGATAATCTTGTCTATTTCTGCTTATGTGCTTTATCTATAAGCCATTTTGTGTTTCTTTGTTAGTTTTATAGAGATGAAGATTAAGTTGAATTCTGTACCCATATTTTTGACACTTTTACCTATTAAGCCTGTTTGTTCTGTTCACACACTGTTGTCAATATAAAACAATGTAATGGGACAATGTCATACAGTTTATAGTTTAAGCATGCTGTCAAACAAGGTTTAATCCACCATTGTCTTCGAAAGCAAAGGAATATACCGTCTATTACAAGTCAGGAATATGACATTTGTTTTAGATTCGTATGATATCTTTGAACTTTTGATTTTGACCTTTGAGAAGGTACTTTCCGATCAGAACTTTCCTTTGAGTTCGATAGTCTTATTATTTTTCGTTTTAGTTATAATTAAATCAAATAAAAGTTAAGCTTACATTAGTATGTGTCTTTTGTTTAAATGAATCTTATGTATAAATAAATGAAGTGACAGTGTATCATTTTATGTTAACAATATAAGTATAAATTTCAAATTATGAAGAACTATTAAAATTAGGGGACAGAAACCGTTCAAAATACATACTAAAAATAAACTGCAAGGTTTCAATTATTCTATTACTTTTACGGTCTACTTAAACCAAAGTGGTTACAGGTGTTGGTATACGGGTTCATTGGAAACATTTGACAAAGTGTAAATTATGTAAGGTTTAGTGCGACCCAGTAGATTCGATGTGACAGAGTTGTTAAGTAAACGAAGGATAAATCTTAAAATGGAACAATTATAACAGGTCAGGTCACAAAGCTGATTCAATAATTCACAGTTGTTTTAGGGTTCAAGAAATCCACACATAATTCTTTTATAAAAGAATGATAAAATGATCACATGATTGCCGTATCAAAGTGAATGTCATTCTCATTTAAGCTTAAACCCTGTTATTTAATATGGACATTTTAATATAAACAAGTGGTTTCACATTTTTATTGAGGCTTTATTTATCATGTGTCTTGGGTAGAGCCGAGGGTGATTCACCTACTGTGTCAAGAGTTGTAGGATTGACAGTGTTCCTACCGAGACACACAGGTGTTCTCTGTGGCTTCCTCCACCAATATAAAATGGCAGTCATGAATATCCAATAGTGCTGAAAGTTGCATTAAACACTAATCAATCAATTGTTTTAACGAGATTTGACAAATAATTTTAGTAAATAAAAGCAGTAATAGATTATAGTAAGGGTAAATAAACTAAAATAGTTTTAAGTATTTAACTAAATTGCAAATTTAAAAAAAATCGCTGTGTTTAACAATGGTTGCCTATTTTCATCAATATACTCAAGATGACATACCATTAAAATTAACATATTATGTTTACTCGTTCTTTGACTTGTGAAAATATATACCTTGTAAGACTTCTTGAATTGTGAGTTCTTCCTGTCAACGTAGATTTCAGAATAGACACTGGACAGGAAATTACAAACTTTGCATAGTTATCGATGGACATGTCTACTTTAAAAACAGTAGTGGTGGATTTACAGGAAACGTGTGGTATTGTGGGACTACCTTTAGAGGAAGTCAGAACGGCTGTATTTGGTCATTCAAAGTTGTTTGTAGCTTTCTGTTTATGAGGCCATATTAATTAATTTCTTATCAATCGGACATTTAAAAATAAACTGAGGCAAGAGCATGAAATATTTTTATATGCATTTTTCTAGTAAAGTTTGTTTTACTCCTCAAAAAGAGAAGCGGGCGATGCATAATTGTGTTTTTCATATTCATGATTCAATATTGCATATATTTTGATTGTTTGGAGTCAAGCACCGAGTCATTATAATCAAGAATGGAAACTGGGAATATGTTCATGAAAACCCCGATCAAGGAGAAGCAAAGAGCTACAAATGCGTCGTCATTTCAAAATATTGCCTTTTCAATTTAACTGTGTCTAGGGAAACAACATAATTACCCCATCTCTAACAGTAAATTAAAATGTGATAATTACAACATGTATTTAAAAAGGTTTCTGGTATGGAAAACACCACTAATTTTTACTGAAGATTATTCATGCTTGGTATGAAGTACATCTGTAAAGACTATTTTTTAATAATGACTATTTATAAGGTTTTACCAAATTGTTAAATTGTAAAAAAAAACTAGACAACAAATTGGCAGTTTTCATTGTTTGAATTTTGTTTACAATATATCCTTTGTGAGACTCTTGTTCTGAGCTGAAAGAATTCTTTGAAAGTAAATGACAACATTAAACTTTGAATACAGCCGTGAATTTCTTTAATAACTTCCTGCGATATGTCTTTTTGATTATTATATAACTTTCCCATTGAATTTTAATTTGAAAAAAGCTTTTACACTTGAATTACGATCTTTTTTTTCTTCACAAAATCATACAGAAAATTAAAAGTAATGCGGTTGATTTTAAACATACTAAGCTTACTTGATTTCATTCAACATTTATTACTTAATTCCATATAACGCTTGCATCCTCTTAATTGAGTCGACCGACAATATGGACTATTATTTTATGAATGCTATTTTCCTACTCAATGACCAAACACCCTCGAGAGGACGCTTGGTGGTAGATCGAGGGCGCAGAATCATTTGAGTTAGCAACAGATTGAGTAATACCTCTGACAAACATTTAGCAAAACTGCAGAACAAACTGAATGGACAAGCCACCTCGAGAGTACATTGACTGATTGAACTCAAAGAATCATCAGCTTGGGTTATACTTGGAAATACGATAAAAACACTAGAGTACATAATAATTAACCTAGATATTAGTTGTTATATATGCCAGATCAATGTTTATGAAATAGTTTAAAAGTTCTAAAAGTATCAATGATTTTTCCAGGATGAATAATATAACTGACACTAACGATATCGACTAAACAACTGCCACTTTACATTGCAGAAACACTCCTCGAAACATTGCTCTCTAAATTAATACTGAAATAGTTCGAAAACAGTTCAATGTGATTCCGTTTTGTAAATTTTTCATTGGTTGACTCAAATCTATTATAGCTGAAGGTAAGAAATTGACCGTATTTTAGTATGAAGAACACTTTCATATTTGAAAACAACCACTTTTATCAAAAATTTTGATTAAGAAAGTTCCAACCGGACGTTGCTATGTATATCTATACATCCAACTATGCCAAAACGCACCAATCCCCTAACTTTCAGAAGGAGGTTGTGTTGTGAAATTTGAAAAAAGAAGGCCATATATTCCAACTCAAATTTGAAGTGGAAGATTAAAAAGATTTTAAAAACTACCACAAATAATGTCGGTCACGTTTTCAATGCTGTGTCACAGATACGCATACAAAAAAGTGTATTCCACCGACATATCTAATCAATGACTTTGAGAAAAACAATAATTACACTTAATAATATTGTTGGAATATAAGTAATTTAATTCTTAATTGCAATGTCTAGATGACATTCCTATCGTGAATGTAACATCGACATAAAACCTTTTGGCTTCTCTAATACAATGTAATGTTCCAAAATCAATTCTCTATTTATCGAAACTTGTATTAAAGTAAACTGAGATTGCATGGAGAGAATTTACGTCTAATTTATTTTTCGCTGGCGTCAATCTTATCCTGACACAGAACAATTAGATTCTGTGGTTAATAGCAATGCATCAAGCTGTTACATATAAATCAAAACGTGTTTCTTTATTAATGCAACAAATTAAATAAGATTTGCTGCATTTAATTTATTTTCATTCCTTTTAATTTCTGAATATTTTATTTGATATTGTCCTGCCTTTACCTCGGGCTTTGTAGAACTGAGGTCGCCAAGTTTGGTTCAGTTTTTTTTAGTAATCTGAAATACCAACAATTTTCATGCTTTTTTTTGTCCAGACTGTTTTGATTTTTACGTTTAAATTCATTATGAAGTTAGGTTTTACGCGATTTACTTTTTATATTAAGATTACAAGTAATAATTTTGGGAAAAGTTGGATATTTAATTATTGTTCATTAATTATTTTAGCATCATTGAATCAATGTCTGTCCCAAACTTCAATGACATTTTTATTATAAATTTAACACCATTGAAAGATTTAAAATATAGGATGACTTACACAGCTTGTTATAAAGAGTAAGATAAAATAGCGTTAAGTAGCAAAATGTTGGTGTCAACTGTTCGCCTCAAATGTGGTAGGTACAGGGTTCAAATCCTAGACGGGTCAATTCCCAGACAAGTTTAAAAGCATTTGATGTTAGCGTGAAGCATTTATGAATAAGAGCAAAGACTGGTATGCTCGGAGTCGGGTGTGTGATGTCTTCCTGCGGACAGTCACTATATGTTATGTATTAAGAATATCATTGCGAAACCAATGACAGTTTTCAACAGTGCCATATCTATATTGACCAGGTATTTAAACTTTTGTAAGATCACTTGTCCTATTGAATGAAGTTTAAATACCTGGTCAAGATAGAGATGGCACTGTTGAAAACTTTCATTGGTTTCGCAATGATATTCTTAATACATAACATATTGTCGTCCTCATTATGTATTTGACTGGATGTTTAACATTTTTTTTAATGGCGGAAAAGGACTGATTCGTCAGTCAAAGAAGAGGTGCTATGGGGCAAAATATTCAACCCTGATCGTAGGAAAAAACTCAGAAGTCCGAACACTTGACAATTCTCACCCTCACATCCTGAAGGCAAAACATTCAATGACCTAAAAATATGAGGACAAATTCTCTCATTGTTTATTCAATTGAAGACTTTCTAAGTACAAGACTTATCTGAAAGATAAGATGATAAACTGATTTAAGCACTATCATTATATCAAATTGGATGTTGCTTTCAGTTTATTTTACGACAAAACATTATTCATTTTCCATTTGGAAATTTTCATCTCTTTGTAAAAAAAATATTCCTGCAACACATCTTTAAACTTAAAGTTTTTATAGGTCATCTTTATCATCAAAGTGTATCATTATAGGTATCAATATCAAATTAAAATCAAAATTATTCTATTGCCATGTTTCATTGCATGCAGTGTTGCTGATGAATATGTAGTCCTAGAAACTAAGAGTTTCTAGCAGTAAGATTGAAGCCCGAAGATATTTATAATTCAATTAAGGATGTCTGCTTGTCATGTGGATTTTTTGTCAGATTTTCGGAATCCTCTGGTTTTATCCATTTGAATGCTTTAAAAAAAAAGCATCCCCATGAACCCCCTTTTTTCTTTTTATAAATCTTTTACATGTATGATAATAAGTCATTTCTAAAAGTCTTATAAAATTTTATTTATTTTTCAATAGTATTTGAGATCATAACTAGTCAATGATAAAGCTATGAAAAATTTTCCCGCCAAAAGTCTAATGGCTAATATCTCGAAAACAAGCACATGGGCCCCTATATTTTTTTTGCATTTTGATTCCTCAATTTATTTACTATCAATACATACTAGTTTTATGAAAAACTATTTATTTTGAAACTGAGAAGCGAACATCCTTAATTCAAACAAACATCAACAATTTACAATAATTTTAGTTACAAAATAAACCCAACACCTATTTATTGGTTTATGACTACTTAATAATCGAGGAAAAAGGGGAGTTCGAAGATAAGAGACCATTATTTTTGTCCTCTGTATTGCCGTGTCATTTTCAACTGTTTCTACTCATTATTACTTTTTTCGCAGTTTTATTTGCACTTTTTACACAAGTTCGGGATTTTGCATTGCAGAATATTCAATCACAAAGAACAAAAGCAAATACTCGTAATAATGTTTACTATCGATATGCATATCTTTATTACTGCGTGACCTCAACATTATTGAAATGTGTTATCAAAAGGTCGAAAATATCGTGAGCCTAAATCAATCAATTGGAAATACAACTTTAAAATTTTGATGGATTTAGTCGATGATTATGTCAGGCAGTGGGCTAAGCACGAGAAGGAAGACGTAGACACTCTTTTCGAATAGATTAAGTCGGTGAGGTCGTTGATACAAATCAGAATTAAAAAACTGAATGGGTCTATCAATGCCGATGCTACGCCAATCCCAAATGTTGCAAAACACGTATCCTACCTCCATTACAAATATGTTGTTTTTTCCTGCAAATAAAGCTCCAATCAACGTCGTTTTTGTGTGTACACTCATAACATTAACTGCTTGATAAACAAATTGGGTATTGACACTTCACTTGGAAACTCAACATATACCCTCACGACACTCAGCAAAGACGAACTCTTTGATAATCATAGATCTGTTCTATGTTCCTTTGCAGTTTCAACCAAAGATGAAGAACTGTATTTTCCATCACTGTATTGGATACCTAAACTACATAAATGTCATTACAAACAAAGGTATATTGCTGCCTATTCTAGAGGTGGCGTGAATCAGATGTAGATACTTAAAAATTCCAAAGATCTTTTAGAGTGCATACAATCTCTTTCATCTTGCAATAGTATTAAAACTTTTGACTTTTCTAACTTCACAAAAGTGTTCCATATTTCAAACTAAAAGACAAATTGAAAGAGCTGGTATTGCTCTGTTTTATAAAAAAGAATGGCCAACGTAGATACAAGTATCTTGTCTTCGGGAGGGATAAATCCTACTTTGTGAAGGATCACTCTAATTCAAACCAAACATTCTCAGAAACTTACATTATCAAGTAGAAATGTTCCAGCAGCACCTGCATACGGAGTATATATCTCCCAATTGATACGTGATTCCCATGCTTGCATTTCCAAGCATGATTTTCTTGATAGAGGGTTGCTGCTCACAAGGACGCTTTTAAACCAAAATATCCAAATGGTGAAGTTGAAATTATCCCTTTTTGAATTTTACGGACGCCATCCCGAGTTGGTTGACCGTTATGGAATAACCGTTTCACAAATGAGATCGGAGCTGTTTCTTAGGTCTTAACTACAATTTCCTTCCCTTTTCATAAATGTGACTTACCGAATTAGACTATGAACCGTAATTTATATAACATACATAAGCAACACGATATGTGCCATGTGTGGAACAGGATATGCTGACCCTTCCTGAGCACCCGAGATTACCCCTAGTTTTTTGTGGGGTTCGTGTTGATTATTCTTTAGTTTTCTATGTTGTGTCATGTTTTCTATTGTTTTTCTGGTTTTTTCTTTCATTTTCAGCCAGGCGTTATCAGTTTATTTTCGATTTATGAGTTTTACTGCCTCTCTGGTATCTTTTGGCCTTCTTTTATATCCATTAAGACATTTGAAAAATTCTTTTAACCGAATTGGGTAACAACACCCAAAAATATTAATCAGTCGGTTCTTTAAATCTTTGGGAATTTAATCCCTAATAAAGATCAATTCAGAAAAATAATTCGAGGTAGTGACAACTTTAATAGATGTTTGTTATTTGATAATTGATTTATTTGTCAGCTACTCGAATTGTACTAATGATTTCTCTCGTTCACTCTTTAGACTGTCACTTTTTCACTTTTAATAATTTTAAATGCTAAAATGTTTGGAAGGCTATAATTGTTTATGTCTGTGTCATTTTGGTCTCTTGTGGACAGTTATCTCATTTCCAATCATACCATATCTTCTTTTTTATATTTATATTAGTTATATTCCCAATTTTACAAAATGCTTTAAATCTGCTGACTGTATAATGGACAAATATAGTCCCTGGTGTTGACAGCGTGTTACCTGCATTTGTTTCTAGACGCTTCCCCAATTTTTCATATGTTTGCATGACACATCGAGTAAGGGTATTTAATAATTTAGGGGATCAGTAATTAGTTAAAGTAGTAGTGATTCGGTGCAATCAATAAAAGGTCGGAAATGAGTATAACTAGAAGCATTGAAAGGAATTATAAATCCCATAACTGTAGAATTGTTCATATTTTGAGTTAGTGCCAGAAGTGTTTCCTTAGATTTTGATATAGTTTGTCCCCAAAAGTAGTACACTGCACTGTAAAATCTTGTATAGATGGATCAGGTGCGATTGATTTAATTTGAATTTATTGTCTTTTAAAGGAAATGACCGACAAAATAACTGTTCTCTGGCTTTGTGAGATATATTTTTATCTCTAGATTAACGACGAAAAAGTCCAGTAATTTATTTTCAATCGGAACAAGTTACGTAATCTATCATTTAACTAATTTTAACTGATTTATTTCCAAATTAAAGTTGAGGTTTGGCTTTTAAGATCATTGAGTTCATCTTTTTGGAGAAATCAAATAAAACTTTAACATGACCTGGCGATCATTTAAATTTTATCGTTTACATTTCATAATTAAAAAATATGTATGAACTTGTAACAAAGTAATTGATCAGATTTAAATTTGAAAAAGGTATGTGCTTGAAATGAAATAAACGTTCAAATTAAAAAAAACCCAGATTGGACCAAAAACACAACAATACAAACGTTACCATGATTTGGAGTATCACAAGTGCTTCAGAAAGGTATTCACATATAGCAACTGTCGAACAATCAGATGGTAATTGCCGGTACTGAGTACAATTTAATAAGAATTCTCACCATTTTTAAAACTATACACGAAGCACTTATCGAAATATGTATATGTTCTTTTTTTTACACGCATGGCCCCCCAAAAAAAATCAATAAAATGTTAACAGCCAAACAGCCGTGTTGCTTGTGCAAGTACAAATTCGGTGATGAGTCGTATTCGGTACAGTCGCATACGAGGAAAAGGAGAAGAGGTTTTGGTTACGACAATTGGAACATATCTATTCATCGTAATTTTTTTAGATATTCCATAACGGTTATCCAAATTCTGGGAACTCTTGAAGTTGTCTTTAAGATTTTTGAAGGTACGACTTTAACTTCGCTTATTAGTCTAAAGTAGCAACCAATTATCAATGAAAGCATGATGAACAATGCACACTTTAGAATATCGTACCAACTGGATACTATAAACTTTAAATGTTGACGCTGTTGAAATGTTGCTACTAAGAAACGAATGTATGTTAAATTTTCTTATCGTTATTATATAATAATATAGTTTTCCTCCACATTTCCCAAATTTATGTGGTTATAGCTATTAATAATCATTAGCTGAAAGTAATGAGAAAGAGTAATGCTCATATTTATCTTCGTAACTAAACTGCTAATGAACATATAATTATCTTCAATGACCGACCGAACTATTATAGCCGGGGAAAATTGGTCGACGTTTCCTCTTATCACTTGTTTCAACGACCCATCACTTGCTTGTTTTCAATGTTTACTTTTTCATGATGTTTTAACATTTATTTTGTCATGTCTGAAAAATGATAAATTAGAACCTTTAGATTGATTGCTGTACTTTTATTTAATCACAAATAAAGTAAAGGCAGTCTGAAAAGTTGGTCACTGGGCTTTGAATACTCGAAGTACAAAATTAAGGCAAGTGCATAATGTACCTTCAAAATACTGATTCTAATTCTATGCAAGAAACAATAATTGAAATGCTGTATTTGTGAAAAGCCGAAAAGTGCATTACTCTTTCAAAACATGTTTGATGCGTCTCTAGTATGCATTTATTTTTAAACATTTTTAGCATTTATTCAATTTTGATGTTAAGCAATTGCAAGAACTTTCAAATCCCAATTACAGTACGCATAACAATGTTTTTTTTTAATTTTTTTTATAAAGTATGACTTTAAAAATTGAAGTTTGAAAATAAAATTAAATATAGTAACAGGGCTTTACTTTTAATGTATATCATAACCATCAATAAAGCTTTGAAGATTATCAAAATTATCATCCAAGTCTATTTTAATTTCATTCAAGGAAAAAAAAATAACTATCTTTTGAAGATATTTATACTTTTATTTTACGCAAAACAAATGCTTGTTGTTAAATCTGTCATGTTTACAAATGAAAACATTATGGCCTTTATCACTAAAAATAGTTCCAATCCGTTTTGACAGCAATCGAAGAAGCACGAACATTATGAATGTTTATACGATGATGACTGATGTACCCATTTTGACTATTTTATTAATTTTGACTGTTTATTTAACGCATCATGTAAATGTAGCGGAATTTGATGAGACTGTTATTAAAGTGAGAGGGTTAGCGCTTAAGAACCAGGTTTAATCCACCATTTTCTACATTTGAAAATGCCTGTACCAAGTCAGGAATATGATTTTTCTTGGACTTTCGAATCTCAAGTAATAATATGTGAGTCTTTCTGAATAATAATTTTGATGCATTTACCAAAGAAAGATACTTTAATAGCCATTTGAAGTTCGGACAAAAGAAAAAACAATCTAAATATAGATATTGGTAGTGATTTAATTGAGTAAATAAAACTCACGGTAGAATAGTTCGAAAACTAGATCGTAAATTGTTTGTAAACAAACCGAGTTTTATACAATAACTATATATTGTTCATACATTAACATTAAAATATCTCGTAAGCCGAGAATGACGCAACGACAACAAATTACGAGCTTTGTTTCGACAGCTAATGTTGGCAAACTCTCTGCTACACAGGAAAATGATGACTCTGTATTTAATGCCTCAACACCTGCAAAACCAAAATCTGCAAAACGCTCGCATACATGTCTCTCTAGCGATGGCGATCATGGTTTATGTATCGAAACCGAATTAAATGAGATAAGGAATTCAATGAAAAACATATTGAAAAAAGAAGACGTTAAAATGATCAGAGATTGTAGCAGCACACAGGATACCAGGAAAACACGGCAAACCTAGACCAATTCTTGTGAAATTTATGCGCATGGAATCGAAAATCTCTATTTTGCGAAATCGAAAACTTATCAATGAGAAGTTAGAAGTCCGCATCTCTGACGATGTTACAAAACTGAACCAAGGGCTACTAAATAGACTATACCTGCATGAGGATGTCACCAGTGCGTGGTATTTCAACGGTCACATATATGGCACCGACAGCAAGGGGGATCGGCATCGTTTTGACATTTATGACAACATAAGGCAGAAACTGGGCTCATAATAATAGCTCCCGTATAATGCGGACCGGTTCTAACATTACAAATTTGTTATACCTTTATTCAAAGTTGTTTATTGCTGTTTATTATTTGTTGATATCTTGTAAAAATGTCCTTCTTTTTTATATTGTTTTCAACACCAAAGTTGAAAGTTTGAACCTTTGCATTGTAGCCTGTATATCCAGGGAGTGGCATACCTATTTTATTTATTTTTTACGGAATGTAGGGTCTATTTCCGTACTAGTCATTAATTTTACTATCCGTTTCAAAACTTCCGGTAGAGAATTGAACAAAAACTGCACATTTGAAATACACATTTTTTAATATTTTTGGTAAAAAGTAATCGGTTTTCAAGTTAGTCTTCGATTTAAAAACTTCCGGACCACTTCACTGAAATGAAAAAATACACCGAACACCATTTCATCTTGGAAATAGAAGTAAAATCTTATCTGTTCTCTGCGAGAATAATGAACCGTTAAAAAATGACTCGTAGACCTATAAATTATAACTGTGAATTTGTCCTAGTACTACTTCAGAGGAATCTCTGCACATAATCGTGAGATTGATAAACAGACACTTATTAAATGAAACCCTTGTCAATACATTTTATCATACAATAAATGTTTAAGTGTTAGCTTCACTCTGGAAAAATACAATATACATGTAACACTGAAATGAGCTGATGAGAGATGCATGTACATGTACAGTTAAGATGGGGTCAGCAATTTTAATTCAATTGTATATAAAGATGGTTGTTTCGTGTATCAGGATTTAAAGGTGCATGTTTATGGCATATGTATGTGTATATTTGTATGTGGTTTTTTTTCTTTTTTTTCTTCAATTGTATTATTGCATGTACCTGTGTTGAAAAAAATGCTTTGTTGTTATTATGGTGTTTTTTTTGTTTCTTTTTTTCGTTACTTTACTTTATTTTATTTAGCATGGGGATTATAAATTAGCATGTTGACTTTTATTATTATATATGCTATTCTTTGGTATACATTGTCTGAGAATTTGTCTCTCTTAAAAACGAACAATACACAAATTAAAATTTAAAACGTGCAAATTGAGGTACAAATGAATGTTGACAAAACCGAAGCCGTATGGATTAGGTAAAAAAAGGGTAGTATGGAAAAACTTTTGCCAGAAAAAAATCTTGTTCGGAACCATTCTGGGAGTTTTAAACTACTAGGTATATGGTTTGAACTTGCTAAAATGGATAAAACTCTATGTAATTTTACAGCCAAGATAAACAGTATCAAGTCATTACTCAATACTTGGGCTTATAGAGAACTGAAATATATTGGGAGGGTTGTAGTTATTAAGACTTTAGCACTTCCCATTTTGGTCCAAGTTCTGACTGTCCTTCCTAACCCACCAGAAGGGGTTTTGAGGGAGATTCAGAATATATTTTTTAACTTTTTATGGAAAGGAAAACCTGATAAAGTGAAAAGGGCAGTGATAATGTCCGAACACTGTGATGGTGGTCTTAAGATGCCCAATATTTATTATTTTTGCTATAGTGTAAAAATGTCTTGGCTGTATAAATTATTAGATCCCCAAAACTACTCTCCTTGGAAAGTCTTGCTACTTGGTTATATACAAAAATGTGGGGGGGGGGACAAGATTTTACACTTAAGTCAGGAAGGTTTACTTTATTTAGCAGAAAAAGTTAATCCATTTTGGCATGATATCCTGGTAAATTTTTCTAAGTTAAAAAATAAGCTTAAAGCTGAAAACAATACTGAAATTTTGACCCAGTCCATATGGCTGAATCCAAACATCAAAATAGATAGCAAGATGATTTTGAGGTTCAAATATGTTGAAAATAGTATATTCTTCATTAATGATCTTATGTCAGATAATAATACATTATTCTCATATGATGAATTTAAAAAAAAGTATGATATCAATACTAACTTTGTGGAATTTTATAGTATTTTAAGTGCGATTCCAAAGAGATGGAAAAGTATAATAGAAGGTAGTTCAAAACTGGAAATTATTGAAAATAAATGAATAGATAAAGTTAAATAGGAACCAAAATCTTGTAAATTTTTCTATACATTATTTTTGGAGGATAATAAAGTGTTATCTTTATCTTCCCGTGAAAAATGGGATAGAGATTTAGATATGCAGATTGAGGATTGGAATGCTATTTATTCCATGCCCTTCATCATAACCAGAAACTGTTTTTTGCAAAACTTCCAATTTAAGATTGTTCATATGATTCTACCATGTAATTCATTTTTATTGAAATGTAAATTAAAAGAAACTGAACTTTGTACTTTTTGTTCAGAAATTAAAGAAAATATTTTTCACATTTTTTGGGAATGTAATGTAATACAAAACTTCTGGCTATCCGTTATAGATTGGATTAAAAATTATGGCATTCCCCTGCCTTTCAGTGCAAAAGAAGTCATTTTAGGTGTGTCTGAGGATTTTGTCAACAGTAAAGTAGTTAACAATATTTTGTTGTATTTCAAATATTATATATACAAATGTAGATGTAAGAACATATTCCCCACAAAATGTGGTCGGGTAGAATATTTAAAATATTGGATTTATATAGAAAAATACTCTGTATGTTTCTTAACCCCTGTACAAAAAGTAAAAATGGATCAGAAATGGCATTTGTTAGAAGCAGCTTTTATTTAATTTATTTGATTAATTAACAAAATCTTTTTGTAATATTTACATCTATATCTTATTATATCCATATGACTTAATTGATTTATCAAGTATTACTTTATTTTTAAAATGTGTATCGAATACTGTAGTATGTAATTTCACATGTTTCATCATCAAAAATAAAATAATTACAAAAAAAAAGTCAGGAATATGACAGTTCTTTTCCATTCGTTTTTGATGCGTTTTGTTTTTTGATTTTGCCATGTGATTATGGACTTTCCAAATTGTTTTTCCTCTGGGTTCAGTATTTTTGTGATTTTACTTTTTAGTATTACCAAACATATAGCTATAGTCACTTCAAAATATTTTGTTTATATTAGATGGAAAAAGAAAACTTAGATAATCTAGTTTAATGCAGTAGATTTGTACTGACGTATATGAAAGTAATTTAATTGAATTCAGTGCGTTATTACATCTTATTACGATTTTGATATTTGTTCGATGTGTTTTATTTAGTTTGTCTTATTTTATTCTATTTATTATATACCAAAAAATTCATGTGATAAATAAATAATTACTTTTAAACTACCTCTTTACGATATTTAGGTTATATTTTTTTTCCATTTTGTAGGCCGGTTGCAAAACGTTTTTGAAATTATTGTACTATCAAAAAGCACCAAAGCTGTTGATTTTAATCGACATGCCATTGTGAACACAAACCAAAGGGACACGTCCTCTATATCAAAAACATTTGTATGAACATTGCAATGTACGTTACATGTATGTCGGTGATTATTCAAACCATAATAAACGAACTTTGAGTTAGTATAATGCACAAGTTCATAAGCCCATTAGAAAGTAATCCAGGGACAAAATTTACCAAAACGCTTCAAGACAAAAAAATGGAGAATGGAAATGGAGAATATGTCTAAGAGACCCCATCCTACTCAAGAGCAGAAACCGTTTCAAGAGCCAACATGCAATTTCTATGTAGGACAGACAATAATGGACAGGTGTCGATGCAATATATCAAGCTATGTAAATCGTCAAGAGACTTGTTAAAATTTGAATTGAATTTGAATTTGAATTTTTGTGTTTTAACGCCACTTTTAAGAACAATATTTAGGCTATTTCGTGGCGGCTAGTTTTTATATATGGAGGAAGTAGGAGTGTGTTCAAATTTAACAAAGACAATTTAAAAAGAACTATTCTCTAAGCACTTAACTCTAAAATTAATGAAACCATTATGAATAGTCATATAACCATGATACTCTTATGTAACAGTAAAATCACGAAACAAAACATTTTTCTTTTTACAATAGTTGATGGTCAACTTTTAATAATTATGATTGCTTTTTTTCAATTTTTTTATGGTATCGTTTCATAAAAAAGTTAATATTGCTTTTACTGTGTCACGGTAGAAAAAGTTGTGGTATTAATTGATAATAATTATATCAATATATCTTCTGTTTGTCTTTTTCGATTTGAAAAAGCATACAGACTTTAATTTGTTGATAAACCATTGTATTGTTAGTTTATTTTTAATGCAGTCATCGCATGGACGAAAAAATGAGATGGTCCTTGAGCAAGTGCATACATATTGTACTTTGACACAGTTCACAACGGTCTCTTGCCATTATTGATGTTTAGGTTGTCATTGTCATGAAAACATGATGAATGGGTTACTTCAACATTACAGTCGTGTCAGTTGAATGTTTTGTTGTTTTTTCTTTTCTTTTAAGTCAAAACAAATCCTGAAAACATAAACGATGCCTTCTTTATACTAAGCGTTGAAATGTTTGTAATTAATTAGAGTTTGAGGGATTTTCATAACAATTTCAACTAACAAGGTGATTTGTATAACAGCTCTGAAGTACATTGTGCTTAGAAAATCGGATATTGGGTTATTGAACTTAAATACAACTGACACCTTTATGGGAAATACGCAAGATATAATAATAATTGACAAGCAGATGATGGAGGACCCCAATGTAAATTATGCATTAATTTTCCCCTCCTTATAATCACACGTCATAACAAAGACAATCGGAAGGATTTGTTAGATATGTAACAGTTAATACGCAAACGTGTCACTATTAAACATATTCTTAACAACAGCGATGCCTTATAAAATTTAACATGAAAATTGACTTCACAAAGCGGAGAGAGTGATCGAAGTTTAGAATCGAAACAAAAAAAAAACAAAACTCGCCATTACCAAAGTAAAACGAAGAAGACAAACAGCAGTTAAAATCCCTATATAACAATAATTAACAACTGAGCTACACAAACGTGAATACATTATAATCCCAAGGAAGGAGTAGGTTGACAGTTTCTGATTCATTGCTAGCAAATAAAAAGAAATAATACTTATGCGAATTTAAATATGCTGATCATTAACTTTTGATAAAGTCTAAAACGAGGAAGTGGGATTATTTTGCTTTGACCAATGGAACTTACAGGTGGTAATCTGTAAACGGATATTATACAATTACTATAAATCCATGGTTGTAACAATTTTCGAGTTTTCTGCACATTAATATCGTAAACAATCATTAGCAGACCAAAATTAGAAATTTTGTGTTGTGTCAAGACAGCGAAAGAGCTTCTTACTGTGTCGAATCCCGCAATAAATGTGACTTAAGAAAACCCGATAACTAGTGCATTGTTGATTTCAGTTCTTTCCCTTTCCGAATATCCGTTTTTTAAAGGTCAAATAAACACATATGATCAGAAACAAAAAAATTAGAAAACCGCTGCTGAAATAACTTCTAAATGGAATAAACCAAATTAATATGATACCGTATCTAAGATCAGAGGTGTGATGGTTCTTATTGTATTCTGAAAGCTTTCAGCGTGATAAATGTCTATAGAAACTTGTCTTTATATACAATCGGTGCGTTGACCTTTACATGTTTCGTATTTGTGTTCGTTGTATTTTATGATTGCACACTCAATGATGCAATACATCCATATCAGATTATTTTTGGAATAATGTTTGATAGCCGTTTCAAATCGCCGGACCCCACTCCATTTTTGAATAGTCGTGCAATAGGCAAATCAATACATCTTGAAAAACACTGAACATATACAATTATATAACAATTATATAACTTTCGTAAAATTTGACCCCAAAATATAGCAGTTTAACAAAACTGTTCAACTGTAAACTTTTAGTTAATTATTGGACAGTAGAATGCTTCTGCTACATACATACGGGCTGGTTTTGACAATCTAATGCACATATATCGGATACTAGCACCATAAAGTCATGCTAAATTACCGAAATCTTCACATTTCTAGCATTTTAGTTAAGTTTTAGACAGTTTTCGTGTAAAACGAAAGTGGCCGCATTCGTGTTCATCCTAAATAATGAAATGTAAGTTGCATTTTATGATAATACATAACATATATTAAAGTTAAGGATGAACACGGATGCGGCCACTTTCATCTTTGACAGAAACCATCGTTGATAGATTTTTCATATTTGAGCTTAAATTGGATCATTTTTAATGACTGAATCAGTTCGAATCTTTCACATAGACTAATTGATTCAAAAGAAATAATGTATTTAAAAAGTGGTCAAAATCTTTCGTAAAATGAACCTGAAATTTGAGGCCAAAATCGGTCCTTTCCGGACCTACTCCTTTGAATAAAATGAAAAAAAAAATGACTCAAACTTTCCCCTTTTCATTAGCAATATTACGTTTTTTTAATTTAATTGATTTAGCATTTGCTTTCCCAATTAACATCAACATACTAAAAAGGGTTTAATGGAGATATACTCTTGGGAATCAGACCATCTTTTAACAAACTACTTTTATAAAAAATAGATTATAGTTATGTGAACTTTTGTTAACCTACAAAATATGTTTCAGAATACTATTGGAATTATACCTCGTTCGTGATATAGAGTGATATGTTTGTTAAGTCTGCTATGGGTATCGTGATCTTGAGTGATAAGTTTGTTGTGTCTGCTCTATGGGTATTAAACCAATTTGGAGTCGTGATGATCTATATTTTTTATATCAGATTTCCTTATAATTACCTAATTGCAACATTAATTTGACGAATATTAGTAACGATGGTCTCGATTACTCTCTTTAGAGATTTAAAAGTTCTGTCTGATCAATGGTGTGTTGGTTTTATTCCGATATTTTTTGTCGCACTAAAGTTCGGAAGGTTTCATAGAGCGCCACTGATGAGTATTATGTGACATACCGCTCGTCTATCATACAAAATTAAGTGAAACAAAATACAACAGGGCATGGTCTATTTACACAAATCATTATCATTTTTGAATGAAATTGAGAATGGAAATGGGGAATGTGCCAAAGAGAGAACAATGCATAGTAAAATAACAAAAATACCGAACTCCGAGTAAATTAGGCAATTGGCAAAATCAAAGCTCAAACACATCAAACAAATGTTTAACAACTGTCACATTTCGGACTTGGTACAGGCATTTTCTTATGCAGAATATAGTTTTGTAGCTAGCTAGCTAAACTTCTAACTTGTATGACAATCGCATAAATTTCTGTTGTATTGATAAACGTGTAAACATTTAATAGAATTATGAAAACGTTAGATAAATGAATTATCAAAAGAATTTTCAATGAAAACGTGAAAACTATGGAAAAGCACTAAATCATAAGTTTCAAATTTAAGAAACTATTCACTTTTCTAAATCAATTTTGTTTACGTGCATACAAAAAACGAATAAACAATCACAATCACCTTTATCTTTATAAAATAAAAGTTTCATCTTGAGGTGGTCTCTGAAGAATATAAACGAATTTTCGATTTGTTGATGAAAAAGAATGACTTTGAAAAAAAATCTATGACGTCAACACAGATAACGAAACATTTCTTTTTTGACACTTTTTGAACATTCATTTAATCTAGACAACGATTGAAATCGTAATTTTAAAGGAATAATATCAAACAAACTAACACAGTGCTTTTGTCTCAGACAAAAAAATGAGGTTTAGGTATTGCAAAATAAAGACAACACGAGAATACCGCTGTTCAAAATTCATAAATCGACCGAAAGAAAACAAGTAAAGGTTACAAACTAAAACCGAGTGAAACACATCAACTTTACGTAACAGAAATACAACACAAACACACGCAATTACACTAATATCAGCGAACTGCACAACAAATAATAAAATATCGGTCAGAACTTGCTTTCAGCAGTATTATTTCTTTTTTTTTCTAATTTCAAAAACTACAATATTTACTTTATATAATGACATCAGACCTCAATAGTTTTAAAACAAATCACTTTGTTCTCAGAACAATTATATAAAACCTTTTGATTTACATCTTCTATCTTATATTGTCTTTGACTCATGGCGTTCCTTTTGGATTTTTTAAATTTAAATATTGATTTTAGAAACATGAGGACTTCGCCGATGAAGTTATTTTGGTACATGTTTATTACAGTTTCGAAACTTTTTTTCCTGTCTGATCATTGTATTTTATACGAAAAGTTGTGGGAATTTTTGATACAACTTTTCTTAACAAATGAAAGTTCAAAATCATCAATATACGTTTCTCAGTCGATAACATGATTGAATTATGATTTTTGAAAGACAATGTAGATTATAAATTCATCCCTTGTAGCAACGTTTCTTGATGAATATTGTATTTAGGATTTGAAGTTATAAATCGGTTGTAAAATAATACTTCAAACAAATAACAGACTGAACGTATTATCTTACAGGGAAGATCAAGATGACTTCAGCATGAAAATATAACCAATGAAATAAGCTGTTGTCTGTTTCTATTGTCATTTCATTAGTTTTTAATCTAGTTTTAAAAGTTTTACATCAAACGTTTATGATGTTTTATTGTCTTGTTTTTAACAAAAGTAGTGTGTTTCATATTTTGTCTATTCCTTTTTGTTTGTAAGAAATAAGTTATGACTTTACTTTATATCAAAGACTTTGATATTGACGGGTTTAAGCTGCTGTAATTAAAATCCAAGTATCTTCATCATCATATCGAAGAATCAAACGTCGTAATCATTAGCTTCGGTTAATATTAGATGAAAAATAAAATCGAACACCCAATGATTTGATGACTAAAAGATACTTAAAATGCATTACTTATACAGTTAATCGAATTAGACCATTTTTCACCGATTTTCATTAGATGGCCATGATTGTCGGTGGGGTTCGTATTGCTGTGTGTTAATGCAATTAGTTGTCGTTTATCTTAAAATGATTATTATTTCAATTGTATCTTTCTTTCGTGTATCCCACCCCCTGTTTCCACCACATATGTAAATAGAGTATGTACTGTAAATCATAAGAATAAACAGACATGTATAGTAACATATTATATATGGTCACACTACTAATAATTATCAATATCACAAAAAAAACAAAAAACATAAATGTTACATAAGTATACTGCAAACATTGAATGGCAATGAGGTTTGCGGTTATTAACAAATTCCAATATCATTATCGAATATTATATAGTCAGAAACAAACATAAACAATGATGTCTTCTCCAAATCTGTACTTAATTTTAGTAATTGAAATGTGAACTGAGTTTAGTCTCAAAATAGACAATTCAGATCATTTAAATTTTCCAGTTTAAAACTTTCCATTTTTTTGTTAGCTACATTTCAGCATTACCTGCAGATTGACTATACAATCTTTTAGAATCTGACAACAATAACATTACTCAAACAAGGGTTCTTAACACTAAAGTAAAGATTGGCTATATGAAGAAATGCGTACCCTATCATAATGTAGGTGACAGCTAAGGAGATTACCACAAATATTCTTACTTTATTGTAGACTTTTCCCGTCCTCCTTTCGCGATTATGCAATCACCATATGTTATTGTATGATATCAAGCTTTCTTTCAAAATTTACAACTGATTTGTATGATGAGTATTGTGTATGCGAAACGCGTGTTTGGCGTAACAAAGATCCTCATATTTTTTTTGTGTTCTTTTAGTCTGAGTTTGTTTTAAATATGAATACGGGGTAAATAACTTTCTATTGCGAAAATAATAACATAAACTTTACAATTATATAACATTTTATTAAGATAAGAAAACAAATGAATATTCAATTTACAAATTTCTCTCCTAACAAATAGAATTTGTCTGAGCTACTGAGTTTGTTTTTTTAGTATAATAAATCGTTTAATTGAAATTTAAATAAAATGAAATATTGAGTATACGCCACCGACTTATTATGCCTGGGAAAATAGGAGGGCCTGGATGGGGAGTCCTTGCTATCAGTATTCTTTAATGTTTTAGGCCATATTTCTCTATTCTTTTTACTTTTTGTCCATAATTCTTTATATTTTAGCACCTCATTATTTCTATTCTTTGTTTTTAGGGCCATTCTTCCATACTTCTTTTTATATTTGTTCCCATTATTCTTTATTCTGTAAACCCCCATCCACATCCTCATATCTTTGTCTAGGTAAATTGGCGTAAAGTTCAAAGCTAAGTGATATTTGGTAGCGACTCTTATGAGAAATATTAAGTTCTAATGCATTCAATTAAGTTACCAAAGTTATCCATTTGCAGAAATATTATTTCTCTCCTTGTTAAATGTCAATACAATCAATACATTCCAGATCATATCATTTAAATGCTGTTCTTCCGCTCTTTAATGATTATATTTGGAACTATAACAATCAGTAATTTATTATGTAATAAAAAGTCAGTTTTTTGTGGGTTTTTGTTCTTCCTGCAGAAAATTAATGTTATTTTATACAGTTTTATAGCTGTACTAGTAATATACTTTTTCGTTTTTATGTTCATTTTCTTTCTCTAGAACTGTATCAAATGAACAAATGAAGAAAAACTATGCTTTTTACTTAATAGTTTATATTAAGAAAATGTACATTGCCATTTAATGTTTCCATTTGTTTTGGCACAAGATGCGCTTGTCTACAAATTAGCTGTTCATAAAATCATTTCTACACAAGTTTGGACCTCATTGTGTTGCAACTTATCACACTGCTTGCTTTGGGGAGGAGTGTCTAGTCTTTTTTGTTTAAAGCAACCACAATGTAATTGTAGCTTTTATTACTAAAAATAAACGTCGGTTAAAGTATTTTATGAAATAACTTTTAAAGCATTTCATTTTTATTTCATAGAATACAGGAATTAATCCAATGTTTTGAAGAAATCAAGAATAATGTATATAATTTCTTCTCCAATACAAGGAGATGATGTCTCAAAAGGCAAGATTATATTTTTTGTAGGATTTTAGTTTAACGTTCAAAATAAGCAAATTAATCAACAATGATATTTCTGCGAAACAATAACGTTTTAAGAATGAACGTAATTGGAAATCTTTTTGAAGTGCGAATGATAAAACTTTAGACTCGCATTTCAAATAATCTTAAGACTTTTAAATTCTTAACATTTGATTAAAATTCCAAAGAGAGTCGTGCAAGAAAATCAAAATAATTTTTCTCTTTTAAATACAGTTTAATTGAAATTTGCGCATTTGTATGTCAAGAAGTAACTTCATCATTGCTGTTAATTAATGCGACCCAATTCGTATGCTACGATTGACCATTTGAAGTTGATCATGAAATATCTGATATTGCAGGTTTGGATAAGAGGTGATGCTAGTATATACATTCCAACATGGTTTTTGCAATTTGTACAGGATTTGTCAATTTCAGGTGTCAGGATATGTCACATTCAGATCTTCGGTTCAGATACAAACACATATGTTGTGATTTTGATTGATTCAACGATTGAGTCTCGATCTGACACGATCGGGTTTTCTTGTTTTGTATTGAATCTGGTACGTGAAGATACGTTCCGATACGTTCACGAAAAACCGACGCGTCCCATTTCGATACGATAAGTTTACAGTCTCGATATTTTTCAATAGACAGATTTGAGCTAAGTTTTCAAATATTTGTGCCATTCTATTAAGCATTGTGAGTCAAATTAGTTTCACATAGAACTCACAGTCAACATGTTTGCAACGAATTACCTCAATATGTGGTAGTACATGGTGCATTAGTCCACGATAATCAATTTCAATCGTGCTAGTGGAATCAAAACATTAAAGCTAATTGAGGCCCGATACATTTTTTATAAATTCTTGAATAAATTTACCAGTTGAACCTTACCTTTATCTCCACCCAATCACCTGAACATGAATTAAAAGTATATGCATTTATGTCTGCTTACTGAAACATTAATTTTCATTCTATTGGGAGGGCAATACAATGCAAACAACTTTTTTACTGACAGAGTTATTGCGTTTAATCTGATAAAACGGGTAAACAATGTCACATTGCATGCTTTGAAATTCCAACAAACTGAAGTGGTAATAGGTCATTACTACTTGTATCAAAAGTTCATTAAATTCTATTCCAAATGTCAAGAACATTATTCAAAGTATTTTATCATCATGCGTTTATTGTGATGCACTTTGCAATGTTTTGAATTTTCAATTTGCATTTTGAGCAGTAGTGCACTTGTCAGAAAGGGATTATAAATTCGATCAAGTTATTATGGGGGAAAAAAGTATTTTTATAAGGTTTCAAAATGGTTTCCGTTATATCAGTATTTCGTTCTTGGCAAACCATATCTATAAATAGTTTGTTTCCATACTATATACATGTTTATATTTTTTAAAGACTGAACACACAGTATTACTTGAACTATTGATTTGAAATTTCGAACACCGACACGGAAATAAGCCATAGGAAAGATATACAAAGAAAAGAATGACCGATATCCCCTGCATGGGTTTCACTTATAGAATATGGATTGAGTAACATCAACCCAATAGAAAACAAAACGAGCTGTTGAAAAAGGGGATTTTTTTGTTGTTTCGAAAAAGAACCGGTAGTTTTGAAAATCTACATGATTGCATTTAGTTTGTTTTGTTAAGAACTTTTTATTGAATTCAAATCTTCATACCCTAATTTGTTATTATATAGCTAAATACATGTCGTGTTTGCACTTTTTAAAAGAAATTGTTTTAAATTGCTAATGACAGTAAGGTACCAATTAAATTAAATATATCTATTTTGACGTGATGTAAATGCTACGTACAGTACACGTTTTATGCATGTGGCTCAAATAAAAATAATTAGAACGGTATTTTAGAATGATGTAATTAACTTTTATAGCTACATGAAATTTAAAGCTTTGACGCAGAGAACGCCGTGGAAATTAAACCATTCCTCTAACATTTATAGCTAGCTTAAAAAAAGGGAGTAGCCAGCTTTTACGACAAAAGTATTCCACTGAAAAAACTAAATGACCTTTTGTTTGTTTGCTATATCTATGTTTTCTCAAACTTAAGGTCATAAGCAGCCGAATGAGCTGTCACTTTGATACTTTGATGTTTACAAAAAAATATCATTCAGACAATTTTCTGTTCAGACAAAAATGAGTAAAGACGGTTTTAACTGTTCTGTTTTATTAATTTCAGTCTTTAAAGTGCCAGGTAAAGATGATTCCAAAAAAAATGATAGAACGTGATCTCTTGTGCATTGAAAACGAAATTTCTTTCCTTGGTCTGAAAACACTTATCACTTGCCTCTAAACTAGATATGTGTGCTGTTGATTCAGAAGTAAACAATTAACCTTGTTGCTTTGCTTATAGACTAATTGTGACCTTCTTAATGTATAGACACAAAAAAGATGTTGCAGAAATGCAAATTAGACAACTCCCCATGCAAGTCACAGTTTGCAAAAGTAAACCATTATAGATCTAAGTACGACCTTCAACACGGAGCATTGGCTCGTATCAAGCAGTGAGTCATCAAGGACCCCGTAAATGACTGATGTGAAACCATCCTAACAGGGAAAATCAAAGGTCTAATCAGTATAAAAAAGAGAAACGGGAAAGACTTATGAACCACACCAACAATGACACTTAATGATCATCAGGTTTCTGACTTAAGTGCAAACAAATAAGCGAGTGTAAATGCAATTCTTGGCGCCAATCTTCATTCTAACCTGAACCATAAGTGTAGCATCCCAACATAGAAATACACAGTATAAAATGACAATTGTAATAGCTTGTCAATTAAAAATTAATAAACAAAAAAGCAGGGGGTAATATGTAAAAGTATCAAAAAGACAACCATAACTTTGGACAAAATACCGCCAGCTAAGATAACGAGCACAGGTAAATAAATATAAGTTTGTTGTAACGTATACATGGAGTACGAAAATATCTTTGATAACAAAACAAATTGATTGTTTATAGCACGACAACTAAAGTGCAAATTTATAGTCGTACCGAACACTTATCAAAGTTGGTGGTATACATTAAAAATAGTGAGACCAGACATAAAACTATTTAGCAAACATTGAAAATCATTAATCATAACAAAATGTATCAACAGGTTAAATTAAAACAAAAGTACGATTTGAGAGTACTCGCAGTAACTGATAGCTAGCTAGTTTTGCCAACATTATTTATTAATTAACAAATATAAGGCATCAGAGACATGCTTCAATTGTAATTACTCCTGAATATTTGCTTAAGAAAAGAATTCCTATTTATTATAGTTTCTAAATTTGCATGAAGAAATTTGAAAGTTTAGTTTTGATCATAAAACGCCTTCCGACTGTATGTTTCTTATCAAGAAAAAATGCTTCAAAAATTCAAAACTACTTTAAAAAACATCAAAGGTTCATATCTGATATGATCAAATTATTTTACACTAAAATATTAAATTAAAAGAGGGACGAAAGATACCAAAGGAACAGTCAAACATATAAATCTAAATCAAACTGACAACGCCATGGCTAAAAATGAAAAAGACAAACAGAAAAACAATAGTACACATGACACAACATAGAAAACTGAAAACTAAAGAATAAACAACACGAAACCCACCAAAAACTAGGGGTGATCTCAGGTGCTCAGGAAGGGTAAGCAGATCGTGCTCCACATGTGGCACCCGTCGTGTTGCTTATGTGATTATGAATCCGGTAAATAGTCTAATTCGGTAGGTCACATTCATGAAAGGGAAGGGGATTGTATTTACGATGTAAGGAACATTTCCGATATCATTTGTGAAACGGTTATTCCATAACGGTCAATAAACTCGTGATGGCGTCCGTAAAATTTACGAAGGGATGATTTCAACTTCACAATTTGGAACTCTTGGTTTAATAGCTTCCTTGTAAGCAGTAACCCTCTATCAAGAAAATCATGATAGGAAATGTAAGCACGGGAATATCGTATCAATTGAGAGATATATACCCCGTATGAGGTGCTGCTGGAATGTTGCTACTTAGAAATGGAAAATTCACAATTGGAAAGCTAAAATCATAAACTTTTTTGTCTTAAAGTTTTGTCTTCAACCGACCCTCATTGTCAATTTAAAGATGTAAGTCAAGATACGAAGCCGACTTAACTGTATCTATAGTATCCTTTATCTCCAATTCGATGGAATAGATGCGTTCCACATAGTCACCAAATTTTGAATTGTTTAGTGAAAGAACGTCATCTATATAGCGGAAAGTAGAATTAAAGGATATTGCTAACTTCTTATCTTTTTTCCTAAGAGGTTCCTGCATGAAGTCAGCCTCATAATAATAAAGAAACAAGTCGGCAAGTAGAGGTGCACAGTTTGTTCCCATTGGTATGCCGACAGTCTGTTGAAAAACACGTCCTCCGAACGTAACAAATATGTTGTCCATCAAGAAATCAAGCTAAATAAATCTATAAAGTTATCAATTATTTTAACCAGAAATATCAGATCCAATAATTTTTTAGTCATGAATTATAATTTTGTTGTGCAGTTATTATACAATGTAGTTATGAAGTTTATACAGTTTGTCGTTTTATTTCTAGAGACACTTTGACTTTGATATATTAGTTTTGGACCTACATGAATATACATTCCTTCTATGGTGTATTAGACCAAGACAGACATTGTAAGTAACGTTTGTTAGATATCACTTTATTATGACTGGTAAATTTAAATAAAAGAATGTTATGCGTACTGTTCAATAGTAACTGTACTTATTCCTGAATCATTATATAGAGAATAGAATAAGGTGGAACCCAAAAGAAACTATAACCCTGTTTTCAAATGTTGCAACATATAAACTATTCAAACCAATTATATTTTGACAAATATTAAGCACTGGACCAATTTCAAGATTATATTTTGCATGTGGTACACATTATTTTAACGTTTCCATAAATTTTATGAAAACAGATTAATTATTTACTGACTAAAAATAAACTCTTTAGTAAAACAAGCACAAAGTTCAACGGTGACGCTAAATATCATTGGTGGGGTCATTTCTGCAAACGAATTGTAATAGTTCATAAAATATCTGGTTATTACTAGACACATCTTGTTGTTTTGATATTATTTTCTAAATGACTGATTTCAAAAGTTGCGTGATTCAAATTTGAAGTTTGCAAAATAATCATATAATGGTTGGCTGTCACAAAAACGTCTTCTAAAATATTTGCTATAAGTAAATCTTACAGAGATCAATTAAAAATGCAATGTAATGGCATTGTGGACAGGTATATGTAAATTTGCAATGCTCGAAACAAAATATATTTATTTATTTGTCTTTCGATTTATTTTTATAATTCGATTGCCACTGACGAGTCTTGTGTGTACAAAACACGCGACTGGCTACCAAATTTATTAATCTGAAATAATTTGTCATATGTTTTACAACCGGTTCAACACTTTGTCGGAGATTTGTCAATAACAGAATATCACTAATCATATACTTATCGCGTTTGTGCTATCAAGAAATATCTTTGATGCGGTCATTTTTGTAGATTTACATGTACTAAAATGTTATATTCAATACCAACGTTTTTTTTTCTAAGAAACTGTCTTAGCTAAAACTGAAATAGCATATGTATTTGCTGTACTTTTCAGTGTTCACTTACGTAATAATTTTATGATTGCAATGTGTTTCTATATGTAATTCGAGTGGCACGTGCGAGTTTTATATTAACAAAAGTTACAACAAAAAGAATAAAACTGTTTTGATATCTGAAGGACTTTACCTAATAAGGATATCATTTTATTTAAAGCAAAATAATAAAACATCAAAGCTACAAAAATATTGTTAAAGATCGTTAAATGATAATATTAATTTTGAACTTCACATATGAATGCATATAAAACTAACAAAATGATAATACGACCTTTGAATGATCGAGAAACCTGGTACACTCATTATAAAACATAAGATTATAAATGATTAGCTTTGTCTGAAAAATGACGTTACCATATAAATACATGTACGATACCAAGAATAGTCCTCTGTGACAAACTCACCAAATATCAACCGAACAAAGCTTAATTTTGCAAATAAAACTTTTTGTTGGAAATAGCGTATTCAGAAATAAGCAGCAATTGTAGTTGGTATTTGGCTAAAAATAATAGCTATTTAAACTAATATTAGTAACTCTTTAATTTTGCGATCAAGTGCCATTACATATTTATTGATTGAAACGACTGTTTGATAAATGCTGCGGACAACAAAGAAACAATAAGGAGGCATGCTACAACAGACGATAACTCCTGAATTACAAACTCCTAAAAACTTAAGACATAATAAAAGTGAATGGATTTTCTTTTCTTGCTAACTTATCTAAGAATAGAAAAGGATTTATATGTAAATCAGTAAGTCGTAAAATTACAAGCAGAAAAAATCTATGTCAACACAGAAAAAAAGCCTAGTCATCTTTATCACCAACATTTGCATTGTGCATTAGAAGTCTATGTTTTATTTACGATAATGAGAATTTCCTTTATTATAAACCCATTCTATTGATGTAATCTAACACTAAATGGTCCAAAACCAATTTCAGAGTCCGGTCAAAACAGATAATGTTACAACTAATCACTTTTTGCTAATTAGTTCTTTTTTTTTTATTAACACTAATTAAATAGCACTAAACACTAATTATTGTATAACATAACAATTGTATATTTCATTTTCATCGGTATTATTTATACGACGCATTTTTTGAGAATGACTTTTTTTTTTCTTCAATAAATCAAATTTATTTAGATATTCATTTCACTTATATTAATAAATTTTCTAGTATCTACTGTTACCTTTTCAAACTACTTAAAATAATGTTAACAACAATAAATCGTAGAAAATAAATTCATAAACCCTACTAGCTCATTTTAGTTAGTTCACCTTCTTATGATAACAAAACGAAATCGAAAAGAATTTTTAACGACAATTCGTCACGTCATGGAATTATTTTCAAATCAATTTAAGTCCAAATAAGGTAATAATTCAAGACCTGAAAAAAATAAACTCATGCCAGGCATGTATCTATCCTTTAGTAAATATAAATGACTTTACAAATTTTAATTTGTCCTGAAGATATCTAGATTTTGGAAGTATTACAGAATTCGCATACAAAGTAATTATTTTCGACTTCTCGTTATTTACATGTATCAATTAAGTACAGCTCTTTGTAAGAACCAGGCAGGGTGCCATATACATGTGATTTATGAGGGTTTCAGATTTTTTTCTATAAATGGCCTAGAGGAAGCAGTAACTGAATACTGCTAAAAAAATAAATATGAGTGGGAAAATACGAGTGGTTGCCATGGTAACGGACACTCTATTTTTTTGGTTGTGAAGCATAGTAAAATCTTTCTAAAATCAGCTAAATCACTACAATTCAGAGCCTGATTAGGAAAAGAATCAAGCATTTTTCATTAATTTTCATATGTAACATTGATACAACTAGGTTGTAGCATCATTTTAGTTAAGATTGCATGTAAACCAAATTTGTAGATTTTTTGAAAATTTTTGCCAAAAACTGCATATTTTCAACTTTTCTGAATTTGAGATTTTTGCGATATTATTATATTTTCTATGGTGTTTTTCAGAAAAGAGCAACTGTGTATAGCATAGTTAGCACTTTAGTTACGAAGTTTGGATACTACTTTACCAAATAAAGTAGAAAAAAGCTTGGGACTTTCTTTAGTTTTATCACCATAGCAACCGATTTTTTCCTTAGAAACGGAGTTATTATTTGCAGAATATTGCAGTTTTAGAGCTTAAATGTACTAAATTGTTTCATAACTGATAACACAATTACATTTCAGCATGACCTTTCTCTTAATTACCATCGTTTATATATAGTTGCTGACTTCAATAGTTACCATGGAAATACATATTAACCATAGCAACATCTATTTTAAAATGTATCAATAGAAATTTAGGTAAAAATACATATATTACATATACATTTGTAAATACGGTGTTAATATTCAAATTGGAATATGACTGCATGCTTTGCTTCACTCACGGTCTTGTCTGTTCTTTTCAGAAGGTTTAACAAATGTCATATATAATGAAACATTGGGATTAGAACCAAAGGTTAGGAAAAAAAGGGGGGGTAGATTTATTTTAAAAAAAATCATACATGTAGATTCTTGAAAAGATAACGTTTGGTCAGAGAGCCTGATTATGAATAGAATCAATTTCATTCTCAGAAATTTCATAAACGTGTATAACATCGATATAACTTGGTTTTAGCTTCAGAGCTTACGGTTGGTATTGCAGTTCAACCCAGACTTTTAGATTTTGTTAACAAATACTAAAACACATTCATTTTTTTCCGGAATCATAAAATTTTGTGAAATTATCAAATTTCCTCGTGTGTTTTTCCGAAAATTGAAAATATGTAAATCATAGCTAGCATTGTAGTAACAAAGTTTGAATACTACCTGACCAAAATAAACAAAACATTGCGTGGGGCTCTCTTAAATTTTATCACCATGTTAACGTATTTTCTCCTTGGAGTTATTATTTGTTATTATTTGTTGAATTCTGCAGTATTGGGAATTCAATGTTCTCAATTGTTTCCAAACCATTATGAAAAGACCTGCATTGAAGCATATATAAGCTCTAAACTAGATCAGGATCATGCACAGCTAAGGTCTACATTAACTACCTCAGATATACTGCAAAGTTCAAATGTACTCTTAACTGATCCTAGACTTTGAAAGGGGTGCAATTCCATAAAATAAAAATAAAAACAGATACGCCATGTTACGCTTGTCGATTTTGCAAAGAATAATTAAAGTTTAATAACTTCTCAATGTCATATCACAAATTCATAAAAAAAAAACTAAAGGGAGGTTAAGTTAATAGATATAAACCCGTCACCAAAGTTCATAACTGCTCAAAGCATTGTCTGAAAACTGGAATATTCCACCTTTTTAGCTCACCTGGCCCAAAGGGCCAAGTGAGCTTTTCCCATCACTTTGCCTCCGGCGTCGTCGTCCGTCGTTGATAACTTTTACAAAAATCTTCTCCTCTGAAACTATTGGGTCAAATTAAACCAAACTTGGCCACAATCATTATTGGGGTATCTAAATTGAAAAATGTGTCGGGTAACCCGGACAACCAACCAAGATGGCCGCCGTGGCTAAAAATAGAACATAGGGATAGAATGCAATTTTTGGCTTATAACTCAAAAACCAAAGCATTTAGAGCAAATCTGACTGGGGTAAAATTGTTTATCAGGTCAAGATCTATCTGCCCTGAAATGAATCGGACAACCCGTTGTTGGGTTGCTGCCCCTAAATTGGTAATTTTAATGACATTTTACTGTTTTTGGTTATTTAGGCAACATTAAGGTTTCAACAGTACTAGTAGTTATAGGTGTCTACACAATATGTCAAATTCTTAATCATTACTAATTTATCTATATAAAGATTTTCTTGAGGATTAATTAATATATAGTTGGGATCCTGCTAACATATTTAAGTTAAATTACACAGGCTAAAATATTTAAGCTAAATTGGGCCAGGCACATACATAGAGAATGTGGCGGGGTTAAAATTAACCCCGCCACATTCTCTATGAATGTGCCTGTCCTAATTCAGGAGCATGTAATTCAGTGGTTGTCGTCTGCTTATGTGTTACATATTTGTTTTTCGTTCACTTTTTGTAAATAAATATGTTTTCTTGTTTGAATTGATTTACATTGTCATTTCGGGACCTTTCATAGCTGACTATGCGGCATGGGCTTTGTTCAATGTTGAAGGCTGTATGGTAACCTATAGTTATTGTTTCATTTTGGTCTCTTGTATGTGAAGAGTTGTTTCAATTTGGCAATTATACCACATCTTCTTTTTTATATTAACAGAAATGATCAAAAATAAATACATGAAAGTCGAAAAATATTATATGGTATGTATGACAGAAAAAAAGGGCTCCAGAAACGTTTTCCTTAAAGGTCAAATGGTCCCTTTTAAAAAGGAGTAGGTCCGGTAAGGGCCGATTTTGGCCTCAAATTTCAGGTTCATCAAACGAAAGTTTTTGGACACTTTTTAAACACTCCAGTCACACTTCAGTGATTCCCTATATAATCAACCAAATTTTTCCCACGAAAGGGGGGACGGGCCCCCAGGATCCGCCTATGAAACTGATCTGGTTCTCGGATTTAACAATTTTTAAAGTATCATACAAAGAAAAGTCACGCAAAACGGGCATAACTCGGGAACAGTTAAATTGACATCAACAAAATTCAAACTTGATCTCTGTTTTGTGGTAATAAGCATTGTGTATATTATGTTTCATAACATTTGGTTGAGGCAAACTAAAATAAGAAAATAGAAACAAACTTCCTGACGACTAAAGTACTGACGGACATGGGTGAAACTTATGATATGAGACAAATATTCACAAGAAACGAATTGAAACAGAAATAAATAACCATATGTCACCCTACGACCTTCAAAAGTAAGTAAAGCACATACAACAAAGTACCATATGAAGGTCTTGTAAACAGATATCAAACTAGTTGAAAAACAAATTACTTAAAATAAAAAGATCATGATTTTTTAATCAGTAACTGCTGTTATGTTATTTGGCATCTGTCAATCAGTTCATTGATTTTTTTCCGCATAACAAAGAAAAACAGGCACATGTCTTAATGGTGTCTTCCTCCTATTCACACTTTTAAAAATCACGATTTCTTCAATAAATGTTTTGATTATTTATAAATTGTTTTTATAACAATCAAGGTTAATTTAAAATTCACCTAAACGAAGTTTGATAAACTGGGTTTACTGAGACTACACATCATCTAAAGGGATGGCAAAGCAAGTCGATGAAACATTCCAGCACCCGCGACCAAACATTTTAAACAAATAAAACTACTGAAACATGAGGAATCTAGGCCTCAACCATTATTCACTATGCAGCATTAATACTCCACCAAGAAGTAACAACAGTAGAGTTTGGCGATGCAGCCACCCACCTTATTCACGTTGAATAGAACTACTCAAGCTAGCGAACAATAAGCCAGCGATAGATTAAAAAACTTTAATAGACTAATATACGGTGGAATTCTGATGTGTGTGCTACTATATTAGTATTGTTTGTTTCATATTATAATGCTTGTGTGACTTTACTTTTGAATTTGTGTTATAAAAGAAATATAAGATAATTTGCTACATTTCTTTATTTCGATTGTTTATGCTATATGGTCACGTTTCTATCTCTTTCACTTATTCATAATTTCCATTCTCAATTTTATTCAATTTCTTTCATTTTTATTTGAATTAAAAACACAAAATTCAAACATAAACAAAATGACATATTTCCTATTCCAAAAAACATTGGCCAATTAAAAGTTGATTAAGGATAATCCTTTGTTTGCATAAGTTTTCCTCCTATTTCCACATGAAATTTTAAATTTTCTTACCAGATTTATAAAAAAGCGGGAATAGGAGGAATGAACCGTCTAAATAATGTTGAATATCTTAATTATTTATGATTATTTTTTTTCTATAAAATTCTATTTTTTTGCATTAAATATCTATCTATCTAGACAACTGGGAGAACTATTTTTCGAAACTTGAACTATGTCTTTCCGACATTAGTTCATGGATGTCAACAAATATGTTAAAACTGAATCAAGATAAAACCGAACTTATCATATTCACACCAAACATCTGAAGGCTAGTGTACCAAATCTCCAACTCAAAGTCGGTAATACTGTTATAAGTAGTGTATCCTGCGTGAAAGACCTAGGTGTATATTTTGATCAACACCTAACGATGGAACGGCAAGTTTCTGCCATAGTAACATCCTGTCATTTTCACATCCGTAATATTGGACGCATTCGCAACTTCATAACAACAACTGCTTGCAAAACACTTGTGAACAGTCTAGTAACATCCAGACTTGATTATGGGAATATTCTGCTGAACGGTATCAACAAGACTACATTGAACAGATTACAAAAAGTACAAAACACAGCAGCTCGTCTTATCACCAGGACAAGAAAACATGAACATATTACACCGGTACTTGCTGATTTACATTGGTTACCCGTCCAATATAGACCACAATACAAAATACTGACTTATGTGTACTGCGCTTTGAATGACATTGGCCCTGCTTACATCCGGGAACTAGTCAATCTACACGTGCCAAACCGATCTTTGCGTTCAAGTTCCACAAAACTACTCACCGTTCCAAAAGTGAGAACGAAGACGTACGGTGAAAGACAATTTGATTGGGTAGCGGCATCTCTATGGAACAATCTCCCGAACAGTTTAAGACAATGCAAGTCCCTAGAGTGTTTTAAAATACAGTTAAAAACTCATTTTTATCGTATTGCTTTTAATTAGATTGAATTCTTTTCTTTTTTACGGGCTTTTTTTACTCTTTGTATTTCGTTTTAGAGTTTTTGCTTGTTCTGCATGCTTTTATCCTATATTGTTATTTTTTTTATTCTTTGTTTTAACATATATTTCGTATTGACCTTTGATTTCATGGTAGGCATTTTTTTATTTCAGTATTTGAATCTGACACGATGTATTCTTTATGTTTTATGTTATTGTCATTGATATGTTTTAATTACCAGTGTATGTACAGCGCCTTAGAGTAATTTTATTTTTTTATATAGGGCGCTTTATAAATTTTCATTATTATTATTATTATTATCTTTACCATAATATGTAAACATAAAATATATAGCAGCACTCCTTCTAGTCTTTAGTGGCATTATATAGGTCTTTAGTGCACTAATGAGTCCTTAGCAGTGTTAAGACGTACCGTTTACTTTTACGATTCTAGACCAAAATAAAATTTGAATTTTGAGATATTAAGAAAAATCCAGGAATACAAATTTTTAAGGAAACCATGCACCAAATTCAGCAGTCCTACATTATTAACTGTCTCTCCATCTAAAATGTCTATGCCATACTTAGTTATTACAATAACCAAATGACCCTTTCATGAAATCAAGAGATATGAGTTGAAAATATAGAGAAATATGATTGCTTGTTGAAAGAAGTCCAAATACAGGGCTGCAAAACAGATATTATAAAGTACAAAATATTTTGTATCAAATCTGAACTTGTTTGTTCCCATGGTAACCAAAAGCAGATCAATTGTAAATAAACTATCTAACTGTTGAGTATAAAATTCAAACTCCATTATTTATATGTATCTAATACCTAGAAAACCATGTATTTGATGCTGATTCTGAATTTATTCAGCAATTTCAGACCGGTTGCTAGGGCTTTTTTTTGGTTGCTATTGTCTTTCAGCCACTTAAATTAAAGCTTATATAATTTTTTATCATTTTCAAACAAATCATAAGTTTTATTGTCTGTTAAATTACATTAATATAAAAAAATAGCAAACATTTTGATAATGAACCAGTATTGTGTTTTTTAATTTTTATGAATTTTACCAATTTTTGTTGCCATGGTAACAAAAAATTAAAAAAAAACCCAGATGTTTTTTTCCTGTTTTTTATTATTCAATGTATCAACTTTAAGATGCAATCATAGTTTATAATGAACTTGTCTGCTCAATGTCAATTTTTCTTGATTTAATATATGATATTTAAGCTATTTTCAGAAAATGTCAAAATACAGATTTTTGCACCTTTTTAAATACCATTTTAGCCCTATATCAAAAAAAAAAATTCACAACCTCAACATCAAAATATAAACTTCAAATAATGCCTAATAATATGTTGAAATTTTTTTTCTTCTTGAAATTGTCATTGTCATAAAATTGCTGCAACCAAAAAGTAGACATTTTCCAATTTTCATGTTTGATTTCATCAGAAATTCCTCCAAAAAATGGCTGCATGTTTCCATAGCAACCGTTCAACAAAATTAAAAAAAAAGCTTGCAAACTGTATTTCAATCTTAGCTGCCTATTATATCAAAGAATAAAGCAGTTCTGAGACATGACATGAATCACCCCCTGCCTGGATCTTACAAATAGCTGTACTTAACATGTCATAATACACATGTGAATGTTTACATGCCTTTATTTGCATGCTGTACCATTTTTCTTGGCGTGATTTTCATGTTCCTATTTTTTTTAAACATGCATACATCTCTATTCCATCAGCCACGACATCCACAGTATAAATTAAATTTGACACAATGTTGGCTTGAAATATATAAGTCATATAAAATAAATGATGAAGGGAGCATATTTACATCAAACAATTACCAACAAGTCAATTGAGCAGATTTGTCTTTGCTGTTTTTAATCTTAAATGTTATTCCAGATTTCAAAGCTGAAATGAAGTTCTCTTGCATATTAATTTAACCGAAAAACTTCGAACTAGATTAACTCATAATTTATCCTTCTGTGCAAGGTATTCCGGGTTTAGTTAATTACTCTACTTTCAAATTAGTTGGAATTTAAATGTATTTTTCGAGCACAATTGATGAGATCTAATTCTTAGAAACGCATTAAATCTTATTTGGTATTTACTTCTGCATTATTATATGTAGAGAAAGTACGTTGAGTAAGTATGTACTAATTAACAAAGATGTCATTTAAATACAATTCACATGTCATGCTAAATTGAATGCACAAGGTTATCATATCGGTATGGGAATTCATCTTTCTGTACATACATCAAATATGAAAGAAGTTGTGGCATGATTACTGATGAGCCAACTCTTCACAAAAGACCAAAATAACACAGACATAAACAATTTTAAGTCACCGTAAGGTCAGTTGATATCAAATAAGAAGGATTGTATCAAAAATAATAACAAAATAAGCATCATAGTTTTATCAAAAGCGGTAGCGGACATGCGTGGTGAATAACAGAGTTAGCCAGTTAAAAAGTACCAGTAACCATTAAACCGTGAGGTTTTTGTGTAGGATTTTATCCTGCTAAAGCAGTTTTCATATGCATATAGAACATATTTTTGTTGACTTTTTTATACGACTAAAAAGATGGTTTCCGATTCACAACTTTCCATATTTCCGAAGCAACATTCCAGTAAGCGCCTGCATATGGCATGTGAATCTACAGATCTTATTTTTATATCATGATTTCTTGAAAGAATGATTCTGCTAACAAGGAAATTTGCACATAAGAATTTCAAGAGACGCAATAACTTGATGGACTGCGATAGCATAACTGTTAATAGATGAATACGGATATTTTTTATTATCGTTACCACAACATTGTCCCCTGTTCCTCGAATGCAATGTCCCTAATGAGACTAATCATCAAATGTGTACGTATCTAAGCTTCGTGTGCACCTGCGATCAACCCTGTTTTTTTGGGGGGGATATATTGTGCCCTGGTTTGTTTTTCTCAATTTGCCATTACGATGTCAATTTTTCTTCGATTCATAAATTTTAGTATTCGTTTGGTAACTTCCGTCTTTCGTTTAAATATAGTTACCAAAGGTATTAGGCTAATACTAAGATGCACAATAATATCGGGTAGAGGCCAAAGAACGAGCATATCAGTCGGTCCTAAATACATCGGAATCCCCTAGTGCATGAACGGAAATCTTTCGTTAAAACCCAAACATTTGCTTTTAACGCAAGACTTTTTGAAATAACGCCAACGTGTGTGTTATAGTTATCACAGGTACCAAGCTAATAATAAGATACATCAGACGCGTGTTTCGTCTACATAAGACTTATCAGTTATACTTAGATCAAAATAGTTATAAAGCCAAACAATAATAAAGTTGATATGCATTGAGGACCCAAAATTCCAAAGCCAAACACGGGTAGGGTAATCTATGCATGGGATACTAAATTCCTTAGTATTTCGATTAATTCATACTATGTCAGCCTGACTTTGTTTATAGAACATTTATGTGCCTTTCCAGTTATTTTCGCAATAATTTTCACAACCGTCTAAATATTCAATTCATTTATTTTTTATATTTTGTGCTGTTGTGAGATATGTCAGTTTCATTTATCTCTTGTCTGCACTTGAGCGACACAGAGGTAAACAAACAATGTGGGAGCTTTTCAATCATTGAAGGCGTGTGTTGGCAGGTATATGTCTATTTATGTAAACCTGCTATCTTATCGTTGTTTACGTCATGTTTCCTTGGTTTTTTTTTGTTTTTTTTTCAATTATAAGGGAAAATATCATTTGTCTTTTGATGCCTCATAGCAGTATTGATTGTGCAGATCATGTTTGTACGTGTCAATTTACATGCCAAAAATACTTACCATTGGCAAAGGCTTAACATTTAATACGCCAGACGCGCGTTTCATCTTTATAAGACAAAATTCTTATAAAGCCAAATAAGTGCAAAACGAAGAGAATTTAGGACCAAAAATTTCAAAAGGTTGTGCCAAATATGGTTTAGGTAATCTTTCCCTGGGGTAAGAAAATCTTTAAATAAAGTATTTCGAAAAATTCAGTCTTTTTGTAAACAGGAAATTTCAAAACGAAATGATAAAATAATTATTATTCATGTCAACACCGAAGTAAATGTGTCATACTAAAAAATACTTCAACAGGACTCGGTTTTCTTTTAGTTTTAAAAATTTGGAGCTTTATGCGTCGTCAACTAGTTATAAAATTGCAATCCCGAACTGGCCTTATTATCTGGGATTATAAATAAGATATCAGACTTGTGTGATGTGGATCTGTTGTCCAACCCAGAACAGAACATACATCGTGATGGTTTTATCGTAAGAATTGAGGTTTTAAACGTTTATTATGACATTTTTAACAATACGTGATTTTGATAATGCTTCAATGTAGATGAACTTTTCTCAAAACCTTTTTTTTCAAGTCCTAAATTTACAAACTAACTCCGAGTAGTCAAAATTTAGATAAAAAAATCTTTTGATATAAAAAGAATCATGTAACTTTGTTGATAAATACAAGGAAATCTTTTCAAAACTAAGCATGGTATATATCAATTGCAGTTTGATTCATCACAAAAGTTATTGTACTCTATAGAGTCATCATATTATTGTCGTTTTTGAAACACTCATTTGTTTTGTAAATGAAAATAGGATAAAGTATTTTGAATTAAAACATTATCGTTCTAAGATTCCTATTGTATGATAGATTCCAATATTCATTCAATTATTAAAGTACTGTTTGCCTTGAACGTTTAGAGTAATGTAAGGCCAGATATATCATCTCGTTAGCTACATCTTATTGTTTCATCGGCAATTTAGGAACCGGAGAGATAGTTTGTGGTACATTACATATCTTCAAATTATATTGACAGACAATAAAACTTATCGAAACTAATATTATTGAATTGAAATTCCTGTATCATACATGAAATATTGAAATGGTACGGGAATACTTAGTAGTTGATATTTTGTTATATTAAATCTTTTAAAAAGATAAGAAAAACAATCAAATATAAAACATATTTAAAAGTTCATCTTCAAGATATCAGACTTATGATTGTGTACGCATGACGCGCGTTTCATCGACGATAGAATCATTCGCAGCGGTCGAATAGACACACTCAGATGATTAGTTAAATCTAAGATCTTTAAATACTGAAAATCCCTCAAAATGATGCACTTGAAATAAAAAATTAAAAAAAACTCTTATTGTTTCGATACCCGCATTAGATTTTTACAAGCTGTGCTATCTACTTCAATAAATCCAGGGAAAAAAACATTTGGAAAGCTTTTAAAGTGATTGTTCTTAAAGGGGTCATAGCTGTCGTTTAACCCGGTATAAGTATAAATTTAATTTAAGATAGATAGCGAAAACCTACTTTGGGATTTCCTAAATCTATTTGATTTCATATTACAGGTTTATAAAATTAGCTAATTATCATTTTAGCTGTATAACAATTATTTTATGTGGAGCGATTAATTCACCCATGTTTCACACTCAATGTGGATTTCCTTCAAAAAGCTTAACACGTCTAGTGTATGCGTTACCAATCTCCAGCTAAGAAGTTAAATTAACGTTAACATGAATATGAATTCGCATGAGGTCAAAATATTCATTTTCAAGTTAGTGAGACATCGACGATTTCTTTGAGATTGTTTTGACAAATTTGTATCATACTTACTAGTTATACCAAGTATTATTTTAAAATTCCACTTTTGTCAATATTAGATGTTTGAAATATAATGTTAATATTTGAATATAAACAACATATCTACTGTAAATACTTTTCTACACAAAATATTTTGCAAAGTGGCAATCTCAGGTCATGTATGGTAATTTGAGATAAAACAAAATACATCCAGTCACTAAAATTGTATTAAAATTAGTCAAAAGTAGTTTATCGATGTTCAATTGTGAAATAACCTGATTATCGATATTTTATCATGGAAAATCAGCATCTAAACGCAAAGGTACATGTGATTGATTTTTTTTATTATTTTTTTCTCTTATCCTGTTATCCAAGTCAGGAATATGACAACTATTATCGATTCGTTTGATGTGTTTGAGCTTTTGATTTGGCCATTTGATCAAAGACTTTCCGTTTTGAATTTTAGTCGGCATTCGGTATTTTCGGATTGTATTTTTTTTTAAACATATAGTCTAGAAGTTCAGGCAACAGCTTGTACAATAACTAATTCCAAAACAGCATTCACAATATTTTGTTGTATGAGGTTTTTTTAATTTTATTATGAATACGTGTTCTCATCGCTGTTATGCATTAATGGACAATAGAACTACAGAAAAAATATCAAATCTAATTTTTTTCGAAGTTTCTATTTTTAATTTTTATAAGATCGATTGAAATTTTGAAGGACTTATTCATATCCTAATAAAAGTTTGTTAACATGTGTTTTCAATTGCATAATGAATATCATTCATAATCTCATCCTTACTAATGTTTTAAAATCTATTTAAACCTAATTTCATGATTATTTAATTGATAAATTGAAGACAAAGAACAGGAAAAGGGGGTGTCATCGGATGTTTTATTAGATACATTGCATAAACATCTTTGAAGTTTACACCTTCTCTAACAGCTCTAGTATTGTTGATGTTTATATAGTTGGCACGACAATAGATCTGATAATTGTACATTTGTTTTTATGACAAATTACTTTGCAGATAGAGAATAACCTGACAAACATAATCAGAAGCAATCATCATGCTTGTGATCTGATATCTAAAGAAGGTTAACAAGTTTATAACAATGTTGCATAATAAAGGAACACTGACTGATTTACCTAAACTAAATGATTCAACTTTATTTCATTAGAATCAATAAGATAAATTATTCATGACTTTGCACATACATTTAGACTAGCGTATTTGATGAAATGAAAGCCATGTAACGGTTTGGACAAAAACAAAACTTTGGATCAATTTTCATGAAATATCTCAGCAGAAAAAAACTCATGAGTACATTTTTGTAATGTAATTCACTTTCCGATTGTCCAACCATTCATTGTAAGGCATGAAACTCGACATATTTTTCAACATGACAATTCTAAGTGCCTTGTGGCAAGTGTTTTTTTTCCAAATATCTTGCTTAACGTAACACAAGCATTTTACATCAAGTTAGTGTTTCATTCTAGCATTTCCCATAAAATAGTAAAGGCAAAAAATGAGCTGATGAACCAAATGTTAAAACGGGTTTTTATTGAAGTCGTAAAAAGTAAATTCACAAAAATACTGAACCCAGAGGAAAATCAATTTGGAAAGTCCACAATCACATGGCAAAATCAAAAAACAAAACGCATCAAAAACGAATGGACAAGAACTGTCATATTCCTGACTTGGTACAGGCATTTTCAAATGTAGAAAATGGTGGATTCACTGGGTGGATTAAACCTGGTTCTATAGCGCTAATCCTCTCACTTTAATAACAGTCTCATCAAATTCCGCTACATTTACATGATGCGTTAAATAAACACAATTAATAAAATAGGCAAAATATGGGTACATCAGTCATCATCGTATAACAAAAACGGGCATTCAAATGGCTTGACCAACACTCACAGGATCTGTGTGGCCTTTTTCACCAAAAGTTAAGGAAATATTTTATTTGTAGTAGCCACAATATATCATCTATCTATTCCTTGTAAGTTACTTATATGAAAGCAACATGGGTGGATGTGCCAAAAGATAAATATCTTTCCAAGCAGCATACATGTAAATACATTTTTATTTGCAAAACAAACAAAAAACAATTTTGGTCATGACAATAACTCTTTTTAATTAGACATGTTCGTGATGCTAAATGTCCAGTTTGATATTTAAGGTTCGTACCATTGTTGCTATAGTTGTTTTTAAAGAATACTATCTGTCATTTTTGGACATATGAATATCTTATATCTATACATATCTAAAAAGTAAAATCACAAAATTACTGAACTTCGAGCAAAATTCAAAACGGAAAGTCCCTATTCAAATGCTAAAATCAAATGTAAAACATCACACGAATGGACAACAGCTGTCATATTCTTGACTTGGTACAGACATTTTTAAATGAAGAAAATGGTGGATTGAACCTGGTCTATGTCGTGAATTACAATAGTCTTAACTTGTAATTGTTCAGGATCGATAAAATGTATTGGCATTTCTTGTGTTTATTAGTCAAGGCACCAACGTAAACATCGAGATGATTACCACCAAAGACAACAGACGTATAACCTCAAATAAAAATTAATACAACTATGTATAGATTGAGCGCACGTTCAATTACTTTTGTACATGTCTATTTGATTTCACTTTACATGTAAATAAATATTTTAATCACTATTGTTTTGGTCGAAATCGTCACAAAAGTGATCACCCTCGTTTGCCTTTCAAAGTTAACATTCATTTCCTTTCAATAGCTCAGTACGCATATAACGTTCGTAAACCATCTCCAGGAAACGGGTCTAATTAACGGTCACATGAATACGCTTTCAATTGAGGTTGGATTGTAGACCGGCAAGTAGATAATTAACCAGCTATATTAATTTCTATCATATTTTATAAAATTTTGACCAAACTGAGTTACAACGAAATATTATTTATATTGAAACAGAAATTAGTGTTCAAATAAAAACAACAGTAATAAACAGTTGTTCAATAATCATGATTTAATCTATCAAAACAAATTTAGGTAAAAAACTAAAGGTTGCAGTTTGTAAATACAGCTGTTTCTCAAATATCTCTTAGAATATCATAGAAAATTAGTTGTGTTTACATACTAGTTCCCAGTTATGCACTATAGAGATATAACTTGGGAAGGTATCAATAAGTATATATGTGCATATTCTTTACATTAAAATGTGTGGTAACCCTCACTCGAGGTAGGGGTAGTTCAGAAAATAAGTGTTAGTTTAAACTCTGAAAATTTCAGGGCATAAAAACGTTGAAAATATGCCACAAAGCCCTTTATTTTGACCTTTGAAAAAAAATGGTAGTGCATTTGATCTTTCAATTCTAGGATAAGATTTTGTTCAAGACTTCATAAAACAAGTGGTACAGTTTAAGCCGTAAAAGGAGTTCCTATGGGAAATTGCATTGTCAATGGTTAATGTAATTATGTAGATAAAACGTGCCGTATTACTGACTTGGTAAAGGATATCTCAACAAAATAATATTGATTAAACCGGATTAAATTGCTAGCCAAATCTCCCGCTTATATGACAATCGTAGCTAATGTCCCTTAGAGTGATTGTTTTAAAAAAAATCGCCCAACTTTATTTTCAAATCACGAGTTATTGTTCACACTTTATCATTCTATGACTGAGTTCGTTTCGTACAAATAAAAATAGAAGAGTTAAACGAACCATCACTGTAATACAATTGTAGCATTAAACACGTCAGACAACAATTGTAACTATTTCATTTCCTCATTAAGACATAAATCGTTTTTTTTTATAGAAAAATCGGAAACATAACATATTTAAATGACATGTCACGAAACGTTTGTAAGGAATTGCAGAAAACAATTCGCTTAAAGCGTGAAAAATATGCATGTACATTGCAATTGAACTTAAGAGTATTTTTTTCCTGGTTTATAATGTTATAATTAAGAAAATGTCAGTTCCTCTTCAACTTTTCTATAAAAGAATTATGTCTTTTTCATTTGATTCATTGAGTAATTTCGATAAAGCCTCACGGGCAACCTTTATTTCACAAGATGAATAAATGGAATTCAATTTATGTTCATGAGAGTACTTTAATGAACATTATTATATGATTATCACAGCTCCACTTCTCGACATGTTGTTCCTTTACTGGTTCTGTTCGTACTACATGTACTAACTTTAAATCTATTTGCATCCACCTGTCTCTTTTAAAATTGTTTTGATCTTGAACGGGTTTTCCGACTTCAGAACATTTGTTTTTACTTTATCCTCTTAATGACTTAATAGTAAACACAAATAAAAATTATAATTAGTAAATTAGCAGGGTTTTACCAGTTGGCTAACAATGTTTAGTTTGTTTGAGATTATATATAATTTAAAAACATCTAAGATTTGCACTTCCTTGTAACAGTTTATAGAAAGTGCATGATGAAACATATATTGTTTATAGCTGTAATTTCTGTTGTACCAAATCAAAAGTTTACTAGCACTATTAGCTCGTACTGGCAACTTGCAATACATCTTCAAAGTTTTACTGTTATCATTACATGATTTTCTTGTTACTTAGTACAAAGCAAATACAAAATTAACCTAGGATAACCGTGGCTGAACTTGTTCTGTTTTCTTCCTTCTATGATTGCACGCTTTCCATATGTTTGGCTCTTCAAACTGTTGTTCACGACCAAAACTGACGTTGGTTATTTATGCTTTTTAAATTGATTTTCAGCGATTTTATTTCGGTACTACGAAGAATGTCAATTTATACAAAACTGATAACATCAGTAGATCTAATGTGTATTATCAACTGAAATGGGAAAATGTATCAAACGTGACTTCATAATTAGTTGAAAGAAATAAGGCGCCGGTAAGGGGCCTTATGTTCTCAAATAGTTATCAAAGGTACCAGGATTATAATTTAGTACGCCAGACGCGCGTTGTTGTACTTAATATTAAGCCTGATATCTGTGATGAGACTTGACGGAAGAAATTGTATTACGACATTAATTGTATACATAATGAATAGTGAATTATTGTGATACCTATTTTCGTCAAGCACACTTTATAACCATAAAAGCTAATATGGAAGTAAGATTGAACTTCAAATTGAAAAAAAACCCACCAGAAGTTCGTATATTACATTGCAGAAACCATAAAACTATCATTTTAGAAATATATAAATACATTGTGACAATCAATGCATGTTTGTTTACTTGAAGAGGTTTTGATCGCAATATTACAAATGGTTTTCTAAATGCATACAATTTATTTGAAGTAATGACATGCTATAGAAACAAAATTATTAGCAATCTCTATGATTGTATTTGCAATATTTTATATATCACAGCATGCAAGTATATCATTTTGTCTGTTTTTATTTCTTTGCAACTAAACTCATGGTTTCTGTTGTAATGAGATACAATACAGTACTGTTATCTATGACACGGAGAATACATCAATGCTTTGACATTGGCCTCTAATCCTTCCTAATGTTTATGGTTAAAGTATGTTTATTATTTTCTTATAAAATGTCCTGTACCAATACAGAAATATGGCAGCAGTTATCACATAGCCTGTTTCTATCCATGCATGCGTTTGTTTTTGTATTTCCATTGTTCTGTTGTTTCATCTAATAGTTGATGTGTTTCACTAGGTTTTTGTTTGTTATCCTGATATAATATGCTTATTGTATGTATGACTCTTGAAAAGCGACTTACTACTGTTGCCTTAATTTTATAGCTTATAACATATTTTGTCCTATAATAATTGCCGACTATCTACGAAAGTTCAAATGCAGTGAATTTAAGGTATCTTACAGCCTTCAACAATGAGAAAATTCAATATTGAATGTTTTTTGTGATTTATTTGTTCACATATTTTTGGACAGTTCAGCCTGACATATTGAGCAGTAGTTCACATGTCTGATAGATTTAACCATTTGTTAGAAGTCTACGTATAGACTGATCTAAAAAACAAATCCTAAGGGTAAACATTTCATATAGTTCACACAGTTCCAAATAACTGATAAGTATGCCGATTGATTATATGTTTGTTAACTGAGGTTCCCAGTTTTCAGATGAGACGTATTTTTCTTCAATAAGAATATATTCTAACACCCTTAAACGAATACGATCTTATTTAAAAGTGCTTTCAACTTTCATGTAACATATTCGTTCCAAGATTTCTTTTTGTTACACTTTTTATCGCTTTTAAAGCTTTTGTTTTCTTCAACGAATGTGTATCATGAAGTTCAATGGTTTTGATATACAAATGTAAGTTGTCAGTTTATTTTGGACTTAAGAGTTTGAATGTCCCTTTGGTATACTTCGTCTATCTTTGACATAAGTTGGATTCGAAAAATTATTAAATCTGGAAAACAGAAAAGAGAGATGTTTTCACAGCGTAAAAAGATAATTATTTCCAAGGAGCGAAATCAAATGTTCGGTGAGAAAGAGTTAAGTATATGTCTGATTCAATCAATTACCAGAAGATATCACTAAAATGGAAATGTTTTAGATATTAGTGAAATAATTTAGATATTACTAAATCAACAATTAGATTTTCATATTTATATGTATCGAGTTTTGCATTGAACTCATATCGCAGTCCAAAAAGAAGAAATTCTAGATTAATACGTTTTCAATGTACTTTTCACAAATTGTGGTCCCACATTGCAATACGCTAGATTAGTTGATGGTGGTGATTTAAAAATCGTTTCATGCAATTATCTTTCAGGCTATTTAGACCTAGTTTTAGACATTTTATTATTTTATTAGTTTAACTTTTTTAACCTATAAGTGATAGAAGTGCTAGGTTTTTAGAACTTTGACTACCCATCTGTTTTCTGTTACTGTTTTTTTCAGTTATCGGTCGCCATCTTGTAATTGCATTCGTCTAAATTGTATTAATCATAGTTGTTCACCACTGTTTTATCTGTTTGTCTTAACAATAGTATCAAACAAACAGCATGAAATTAATTGATCAAGGTTAGCAAAAGAAAATGCAATTTGAAATTGTTTATCTAGGTCAATATTTATACTAATAAAAGATCCACATGTGTTGCCCATTATATCGTAACACTTTTCCGTGAAATTGTAATTTCTATGCTCGATTCCAAAATATTTGAAAATTTAAAACTTACTGACAGAATAAAGGTTAAGTTTGTTTACTAGACATACGTTTTGTGGTTATTTAGACATACATGAAATATAAACGAGTCTATAAAAAAACAAGCAACCAGTAAAAATACATGTTGTGCTTTCTAACGCCGACGCAACACACTAAAATAAGTTCAGAAAATGAAACCTTTCTATATAAAACGAACATGCAACATTCACCCAATCACTCACGTAATATCCGACACATCAATTATTACTATATGAATACAACACATTTTTCGATTTGTTTGAAATAAAAGCATCTTGTTTGTTTCATGCATTTATACTCCCTTTTTCCTTTGCTTTTTAATAATATCATCCCAATTGCGTTAATTGACATAGGTAATCCATAAAACAATTATACATTCCAGGTTTTTATATTGTTGATGATTTGAAATGATGTTTGATGAATTATTATAGCGTTAACTCTAATTAGCCGTATTATTATATAACAGGAATTTTACAAACTACTATAATTATGTAACTATTCAGGATGCTATGTACAGAAGATGTCTTGTATAGAAACAGGAACATTTTCTGCATCTAAAAATTACACAAAGTATATGAAACCAATGGAAAGGACCCTATTAATGCAATCAACTATTGCGCATCGAACTAGAACTTTAAACATAATAAGGGTTAAAGTAGATCACAAGTATATATATTTTTTTATACATATTTTTTTATAATTTGCCAAAATGAAAATTTTACTATGCTCTTTTCAAAATATTAATAAAAAGTATAGGTCAACCTGCTATTTTTTCAAGCTATGAGTCATTGGAAATTGCCAAAATTTGGTTAGTTTGTTCATGAAAAAACACATAAGGGTGCATAAAAACATTCTATGAGACAAAATTTTGAAATAAATTGTGAGAAGAAAGGTTTCATAATATGTTTTAAGAAAATAAAAAGAAAACATGGTGTCACCGCACTTGTTTTCTTGCTACAAGTTAGAATAAAAAAGATCCCTATTAGCCCAGTATAAATTTTGTACTAAGAGAGTTATCTCCCCTTTAATGGCTCATTTGAAAACAATGATTTTAAAACCCCAAAAAAAATGATATTTGTTAAAATATTTTGAATGATATGATTTATTAACAAGTTTTCTTTAAATAGAAAAACAGTCTAACCATTGAATTACAAATCTGTCTCCAAATTTGCAGATTTAGGCAAATAACTAGACCGATTTTGTACAATCAAAGATGGCGGTATACCATGAATCTACTTAAATTAGATCAGCGTTTAAAATGAAATCTGTTCTAGGCCAAATATATATGCACATGTCAGGATATATATTGATACTTACAAAGACATTTTATCATTCATTAGCAAAACGTTAAGATTTTAGCATTTAAACCAGAAACAAAGACAAGAAAGTACAGCGATTCGTATTACCATACAAATGCATTGATAAGATAGCAATTTGATGAAAGAAATGTATACCTTAGTACGATTTTATTTCAAATCCATAACTGCAAACATCTCATACAAGTGTTACTGCATCTGAAAGATTTGCGATAATGAAACATCCTGTACATGTTTTATCTAGTTCTATTAAGGAAACCCTTATGCTGACCTCCAGATGTGTTTTGTCTTTTGTCTTGCATTTTAAGTTGCTGTCACATTTAATAGGTCAACAAGAGATACGTAACTGTGTGCTTTTTTGCTAGAAATAAAAGTTATTATCAAAATGGATGTAAAAGGTAAAATTTCTATACGTAATTTTCCCACCAAAGTTCTCTGCACTAATTCAATCTACGAGCTTGTGTCATTGTTATTGTTCTTGTTAGTCTTTGGAAAATAGTTATTCGGAACAACTTAGGAATACGAAAGATGCTCCCTATTTGTTTGCTGTATTTGAACTTTCCGTTTAAATTTGTTTTTGTGGTTTGGCAATTTGTTATATTACATTTTCAAGACCTCTAGCGATTTAGAACTAATGAATCTACATTTTGTATTGTGTAAACACTTGTCTATTCCTCAAGACTGTATATTGACATTTATATTGATTAGTGTATGTGTTTTGTTTTTGTTTTGTTTGTATTGGAGGTGGCGTATTTGAGCTTCCAGTGTATTGGCATATAGTATTATTTTACTAAAAAGACTATATCATTAGACGATTATCAATCATTTTTTTTTGTCGGAAAAAAATTCAGATTTTTCGTGGACATTATTATTTATTTTCTTATCTACATTTACCCTACTATCAAACAATCAAACCTTTTATAATAACTGGAGTTAACAATCAACATTTTTTCTCTATTGTGTAGATATCACCACGTGATATCTAAATGCTTATCAACTTGTATTATTTGCTGCAATTATATTTAAACACAATTATGTATTTTTCATTGTTCATATAATTGTTTATTTGAGCTTTTGATCAGCCATTTAAAAAGGACTTTCCATTTGAAATATCCCTGGAGTTTGGCAATTGGTTATTTTTACTTTTTCAAGACCTGAAGCCAGCTAAAACTAATGAATATACATCTTGTATTGTATCAACACTGGACTATTCTTCAAGACTGTATATTGACATCTAGAAAGATTATTGAATGTGTGTTTGATTTTTTTTTTGTTTGTATTGGAGTTAGTTTATCTGTGCTTCCCGTGCAAATGATAGCTACATCTCCATTCATTAAATATATTAAATAATCTCTGTTATTTACTGAAAAGTTACAAGTGTATTTCATGAAAGTCATAAGTCTAATATTTAATCATCGAAATAAGCTTTTCATTCTTGAAGACACATCATTGTTATTCACAGATAATTGAGGGGTTAATTATACATTAAGTATATACAAAAAATGAATTTAATGCAAATTGGTAGGTATAGTTTTATTATTGGGGGCAATCCTACCTTATGCAAAACTGAATCATCGTTTTAAAATGCAGAATTTGTCTTAAAATAATATGTTTATTTAGAATCCTCAGTATTGTTTTTCAACATTAATAATGATAATGTCCAGCTTGGAAATGTAAAAAATAAACAACCAATTTGTAAATATGATGCCTCCTTTTTTTTTTCTTGGTTTACCTGATATACATGCCATATAACTAACTGTTGAGGCTCTAGTATGTACAGAGCATATTGAGTATAGTTTTTACACACATATTGTTTGTGGTATTAAAGGACACATTTACCGGAAATTAACATAAGTTGGCCGATTAATTACATTTATAACGTAATTAAAATTAAAATTGAAAAATGTAGCAACATACAATACAATATAAAAACCGGGTTTATTTATAATTCTTATGGACTTTTCTTATAAAAAGACAAAAAAAAAACCAGACAAAAGTTTATAACATAAAACATCGAAAAAACAAAAAACTGAGCAGCGCATACCACATTAAAAACTGTTCTAACCGTCGTTTTGCTCATATAAGTATACACCCGGTAATACTTTTACTTCGATATGTCACATTCGGGAGAAGGGGACGTGATTGTAGTTACGACATTCGGAATATAAGCATTATCATCTGTGATAAGATATACAAGAACACTGTTAACCAACTCATGCTGGCGTCTGCAAAACTTACGTCGAGAGGATGTCAATTCGCCACATGGAATTCTTGCTTTGATACTTCTCTTGTGAGCAGCAATACTCTATAAATGAATTCATGCTAGAAAATGCAAACCCTTAAATATCTTATCGACTGTCACATATCTGCTCCTAATGCAGGAGCTGCTTATATGTTGCTACATGGAAATGGAAAGTTCAAAATTGGGAGGTTTAAATCATCTCTTATTCCATAAAGATTTGTTTTAAACCGACCTTCAAAGTCAGTTATTATATGTAAGTTACGATAGGATGCAGACTAAACTGTATCTGAGTTATCCTTTATAGCAAGTTTGATATGACATATTCGTTCAACATAGTTACCAATTATAGATTTTTTTAGTGAGAGAACATCACCTTTGTAGCGGAATTCTAAGATAAATGCGTTTTTCTTCTTCCTCATAAATCTTATATTAATTAAGAATTGAATGCTTCTTTTTGTAAATTTATTGGGGTGTAAAAGCGTTGACCGAAGTACATTTTGTATGAAGCGCGGAAGCGCTTCATTCTAAAAATGTACGCACGGTCAACGCTTTTACAACCCTATAAAGTTACAAAAAGAAGCATTCAATACTTATAATTACATTTTTTAGCTAGGATTATAAAAACACAATTTTCACGAAGTTAAATTTTTAAATTCACCTGTGCACTTTATTGTGGGACCTCGTGTCATCATGAATGAAATGTTATTGTCTCATGCAACTGCTTACGGAATAACATGTGATGTGCAATTAGCCAATCAGAATAACGTATTATAATGAAACATACATCTAATGTAATTATTAAAGGAACAACTCGGCAAGACAATTATTTTTCTTAAACAAAACTCTTATAATTGTCTTTTTGTTTGGATTTGGGGAACACTTATTTTAAAGTGTAGAGAAGTAAAATGTTTAATTTTGTCCTAGTTCATATCTAATCTCACACATTCAAATACTATGAAACATAAATACTTATAGGCCACCCACACTCTGTTAATATTTCTCCATTTCTTTCTCTTAATATCTTTATGTTGTTAAACTAATATTAATAGATTGATTTCAATTAAAACGTTAACCACAACTAAAAGCTGTATCAATAAATCGGTCACATTAGACATGAATTGTACTATGTTCAATACCGAATGTTACAATGATCATGCATATTTACTTCAATTCTATTCGTTTCTGGTATTGTAGAACAAAATTAGAAAGATTTAAAAACATATGAATAATGTCATAGAAAACAACAATAAAAAAGAAAATATACCAAGATGGCACTACAAATACATGACAGCTCTCAAAATAATAACGTTACTCTAAAGGGAACCCAACTAATACCCGGGAATGACTGAATCAAACAATTAGTAATTTCAAACTCTCAGGTTTAGTATTATAACCATTGAGAACTATCTCCTTGTCATAGTAAGGCATTAGCTGTAGGCTATACCCCAAACATAAAGAGAGCTATAAATTGCTGCCTAAATGACAAAATGTGAAACGAGAAAATATGAACAATTGTAAGCGAACTAAAAATATTACAGACATCAATCAACTATCACCTGTGAATAACAGGCTGCTTCTTACTTGGGACAGGCGAATGAATAACGAATTGTTAAACTCAATGTGTGCACCAGATGCCTGTACTAAGTCAGGAATATGACAGTTGTTATCCATTTGTTTGGTGTGTTTGACCTTTTGATTTCGCCAATTTGATTTGAGACTTTTCTTTTTGAACTTTCCTTTGAGTTCATTATTTTCGTGATTTTACTTCTTGGCAATTGCGTTATTCATCATATTGGTACGAAGCACGAATACAACTAACAATGTACCCATCTAAAGTACTCGAGGTTATTGAAAGAGAGACGAAAGATACCAAAGGGATACCAAACTCATAAATCTAAAACAAACTGACGAAGCCATGGCTAAAAATGAAAAAGACAAACAGAAAAACAATAGTACACATGACACAACATAGAAAACTGAAGAATAAACAACACGAACCCACCAAAAACTAGGGGTGATCTCAGGTGCTTCAGAAGGGTAAGCAGATCCTGCTCCACATGTGGCACCGGTCGTGTTGCTTATGTCATTACAAATCCGGTAAATAGTCTAATTCGGTAGGTCACATTCATGAAAGGGAAGGGGATTGTAGTTACGACGTAAGAAACATATCCGATATCATTTGTGAAACGGTTATTCCATACCGGTCAACCAACTCGTGATGGCGTCCGTAAAATTTACGAAGGGATGATTTCAACTTCACCATTTGGAACTCTTGGTTTAATAGCTTTCTTGTAAGCAGCAACCCTCTATCAAGAAAATCATGATAGGAAATGCAAGCACGGGAATATCGTATCAATTGGGTATACCCCGAATGCAGGTGCTGCTGGAATGTTGCTACTTAGAAATGGAAAGTTCACAATTGGAAAGCTGAAATCATCTCTTTTGTCGTAAAGTTTTGTTTTCACCGACCTTCATTTAGACTATTGCAAAGCCAAAGATAACGTAGAATTGTCAGTCGACTTGTCTATTCTCGTTTGTTCATAAATTGCGTTAAGTATTCAACAATATTATGTTGGCTTCAGATATATTCCAATCATACCATCAATAGATTTATTATAAACAATTATAGACAGTATCCTATCATTAAACATTGACAATCACAGTGTCAAATAAACTTGCTTACATGATGTTAAGCTTGTAAATATTTATTTGTCTTGAGACAAGGCTAAAGACCAGTTCTTGTCACGACAAGACAGTGGTGGGCGTTGTACTTTTTAGGTGATAGATTGAGTGTTTAGTCACAAAAGTACAATGTATTTTCAATTTTAAAATTGTTTTCTCCTGTGAAATTAGATTATGGTTTCCATTAGTTTTATGCCAATAAATAAATTTCGAATATTCGATTGCTACAATCTTGTAAAAGAAATAGATTATGGACATTAAAGGAGAAATATCTTTACGGAAAACGTTTACGAGATCATACCGATTCTTTGTGGACTATAAAACATTAAAACAGAACACGATTCCTTTTTTATCTGTCCCTTTGAATGTTAAATCCTTATACGAAGCTCATTGTGTGAACTGATACTAATTCCTATTAATTGTCAAAACTATTGTTAGGGCGTGAATTTACCAAAAGGTCAATCCTCCTGCTTTGAAGAGATATGTGTGATTGAAAATTCGATTTTATTGCATTGTTAAATGGTTATTACAACTGAAATAATACTGGACACAGCCTTAAGGAAAATATATTTCCATTACCGGTGCTCCCAAAAGATTCAAAGTGTAAAATAAAATGAGAAGACGGATCTGATCTTTTGACTTATCTCAATATGTTAAATTTGATTTTCTTTAGATTGTAAAACCTAGAATCTTTTGATACACCACAATACAGCTGAATAGAATCCTGGCGTATTATAGAAATTTATAAATACTTGCAAAAGAGGTAAATTCGATTTTCATGAATGTGTTTCACTATAGTTTGTTTTTCTAAAAGTAGTTGTATCTTTACTAACAAAATCGGGGCATGACAGTTAGATGTACTTACTTTGACCTCTAAAGATTTAAAGCCCGATTTCTATTCAGATCATTAACTTAGTTCGTCTGTAGTTGTATTAGATGAAAATGCATTTCGTATTTTAGATTTTAACACACTTTGAGTATTTATTCATGAAATGTGTTTTCAGGACATACTTAACAAAATGATTTCTTTAAGAATGGATGTAATACCTTTGTTGAAATTGACATCTGACGCATAGTTGTTGAATAAAATAGATATGAGCAAAATCCAAACAGATATTTTTCACACCTATAACATTTTTGTATTCTATATGGAAGTAATTGACTAATCATTTTATCAAAATGTAGTTTTGTTTTTGAATCAGTACATTACTCTTTGTATTTTATGCATGCAAAAGACATGTTTTGTTCATTTCTTCATCTTGTTTTAAATTTGAAACGATTGGATGTCATTGTTTTCAAACTCCATTTAACAAATTACCGCTTTCGAAAGTGTAATTTAAATAAAATAAAATTACAATATTAGCTATTACATAATTCATGGTCAAAAATAAATGACACTTACTGTACATAGAATTCCCTAAAGTGTATAATAAATTGCTAAAGAGGGTTTGCAGGTCCTATACAATAGCCATTGACAACCCAGTATTGATACCAGATGATGTCACAAGTATTGTTTTCCTAACATTGTTGAGCTAAATTTGAGACCAAGTTTAATAATTTGTGGCATAGATAAGCCTTGCCAGTCCATAACTGTTGGATAGAGAATGTAAATCCCATATTTAGACATAATAAAAACACATAATATATGACTGCATGGTACGTACATGTATTTATCATCCTTTACGACCAGAAACCCTGGTCGATGTTTAAGATATCCATCTGTATGTCATCATATATCACGTATTGAATTATAAACCTAGTTAAAACTGACGAAGAAAGGCTTTACCCAACTATTGAAGATATACTTTTATACTGCTAGTTGGTCCAGTTGTCGAGTGGTTGGGCAAATATCTAATTTGTAAAAGGGGGTTTGACACAGAACTGACAGAGTTGCAACCAGACCACAAACGTATGGATTCAAACCCTGTTTAGGAAAGAACAAACATTTGCATCTTCAATTATTTGAGCTATATTTGAGACGGAAGCATTATACATTAAATATATTAATAGTAGTTTTACATTCCATTAATTCCGTTTCTTCTAAAGAAGTTTATACACTAATTGTTATATTCATGCAATCAGTAATAGTATCGAATTTACTAAGAACATAAATTCTGTAGTTTAGACAAGGAAGTATAATAGATTAGATGACATTTGCATGGTTTCAGTAATTAAAGTAGAAACATCCATTGGTGAATAAATTGGTATTGTTAAATGGTTTACCAAACTGCATGCATAAGTAAATATCAAATCATAGTGGGAAATATAAATGCAATTCTAGTTGAGAAAGTAAGCTTATATACATTGAATCTATAAGCCACACAAAATAAGAGCATATAGTAAGATAAACATGCATCTCTGGGACATATCAATCAATTTACGTGAAACTTTGTTTACGTGCACGTTCCGCATTTTGGGTTTAAATAAATCAATAGTGATCAAAATTTGAAATTGGAATTATATTGATTCAAATAGATTTGCATTGCTTCTATTAAGTCGGATGCGGATAATATTATTTGGAAATAAAATGTATACGTAAATTGCAGAAAACTACAAGATATTGATAGGTCAACATAATAAACTTTAATAGACAGCATATAATTTAGTTACAAGTCAAGAAATTTATAGAGTGTTTTTTTTTGTTTTTTTTTTTTTAAATATGTCTGTTTTTCATTATACAGATTTAACATGTTTAAGAAAGCTGATGAGAAGAACTCTTGTCTTATAGCCATATAAATACGATAATGGCGATTTAAACATTAATATTTTGTACACATGGATATCTTAACAACATAATTTTTTTATTTCGTTTTTCTCTTTTAAAATTTCATTTCGAGGTGACTAATATAATAGCTTAGCTTGTTGTACGGTACTGACTTTTAACTGTAAAATGTGTTCGATAAACTTGGTAACTTCAACGTAAATTGATTGTTTGTGGAAAGTCGTCTATAAGGCAATCCAACCACATCTTTTTAATTTTATTCTTAAAGGAACATGTTTTTTCGTCAATATCCGACATCATTTTAGATAGCATTAAATTAGCCCAATGAGACTTATCAGTCATTTAAATGAAAACTTGTGAAAAGACAAATGTTGGGGGGAAGTAATTTTCCCTAACGCCATGTTGGCGAGAAATTTGCATTTCTGATAATTTTAATAAATTTAAACATTTCGTTCAAGCCTGTCTGATAAAAGATACTTATAGCAGTGATTTTTTTTAAAGTCTTAGATAAAGGCAAAATTGATTAAAGTATATCACAACTTGTTGGTTTATTTAATAAATGAATGTGTGCACTCCAACATGGCCACACAATTGCAAACTTTAACTCAAATCAAGTCATGTCACTGTGGAGTGCATATTGAGATAGAATATTAATGGGCATTGAAAACGGATGAACTGACTTTCAAAAGGTAAATCGGCAGACATACTGCTGATCGTGTCTGAACACCTTCGTTTGGCTCAAGCTTTTAATGGGGTTAGAGTTCCCTAATTATATTTTCTTTTTTAGCCTTCAAATTGATCTGACGTCATGGTGAATATCATAACTAACTGTTACATTCTGATTTTTTAGTAATAATACTTGGCTTTCCCTGTTTAGAAAAAAAACAGCGGAAGGAATTCTAATCAAATATAATAACGAAATGCTTAAAACATAAGCAGATGCTAATGTTAAAAATCACATTCATGTAGTAAAACTAAAACGTAAAACCAATTAACCAAAAAAGAAGAAACACAAACATGAAACTGATACCTCTACACCCATGTATATTTGTGTGTTACTGCACAAAAAACAGAAACATAATCTGCTTGTATATATATAGTTAAATCTCTAATGCATTCATGTTGCAATGATAGTCTAAGTTTTCGCTTATTATAAGCTGTTACGCCTGTTCAATGATAAACATCTAAACATGTTTTAACAATTGTTTTTGATTGGTTCCAAATTGAATTACGACAGTACCTGTTAGCACAAATAATTGCAATTAATTAGCTCTTCTTCTCACTATGTATTTTCAACTTTAATTTTATATGAACCACCTGCATGGAAATTATTAAGAAGGAGTTTTTATCAGCCTTATATATAAGGGGAAAATATAAAAAGTAAAACCACACACAAGATAATTGCATACAAGAAAAACAAGTAAAAGACATCATTTCACAAATCACTACAAACTAACTAAATGTAAGAAACACTGACACCAACGAACATCAATGAAGTCGAATATGGACAGGATATTTTAAAGTGTTGATTCCTCATGACATCTATGTTCTTGAAGGAAAATAATTGTTGCCCTGTAATTGTCACAAAGGAGGGGCAAAATATAGAAAAGGGATATCCAAACCTATAACTTTTTATGACAAATTACAGTCAATGATGTCATAAAAGGCTTTTAATATAAAAAAATAGATGGAGGGCTTATATCTACGACCAGAAGAACTTATCTTCGATATCTTTGACTCATAATCTTCATAACAATCAATTGAAGCGTATTGATTAATTCAATAAAGTCAATAAAAACAAGGATTTTTAAGATAACAGTAAGACAAAATTCTGTATTTTGAAGCAAAGTTAGACTTATGACTGAAATCTTTTTCTGATTATGTTTGATAATAGAATGAGTAATACTTTCTTAAACGTTTAAAAAGTTGAATGATTATACTATATAGGAAAAGGACTAAAATTGTATGATCTCTTTTTGATCTATGATTTTTTTGGTATCTCTGTCCGAGGCACTTCCCAAGTAATTAAGTGGTTTCATCTTAACTCGGATGGAAAAATAAAAAAAAAACACGATATAATCATCCGACGCACTTTTCTTGAATTACCATTACCCAGGAGGCTGAAATGAAAATTGATAATTTGAAAGCTGTTTTGTGGAATGTTTTGCTGAATCAGAAAGAGAGTTTGAATTAAGTCAGTTTTTTGCGTTCTATTGAAAATCCCCCCCCCCCCCCCCCCCCCCAAAAAAAAAAGGCTTATTTTGTTCCGTATTTCATTTTGTTTTTTGTTTACGTTATTGTTCAAATAGAAATTTAGATACGCAATTTCTCTTTTAAAAGTACTTCCTATAAAGATATTTACACACACAAACACTAATATTTTGGGCTACAGGGAAAACGACAAAATGTTTCGTGGAAGTGTTAGGAAAAAAATAAATCTTTTTAGATAGATGGAACAATTGCATGCTCTATCCAATTAGTGCTTACATAATGTCAAATTATCCCACTTGAATTGCAAATTATAATTTACGTAATCTTTCTAAGTGTTTAAGGGTAAGGCCTTACCAAATCGGTTTAGATCGGTTGATTGAATTTCTATTAATTTTCATTCAAAAAGGACATACGCATGCTTTGAATATAGATGAACATAAGAGATGTAGTATGAGTGTGGCAACATTGCCAACGAGACGATATAATTTTTTTTTTACCAAAGTACAAAGTTGTGAAAGAAAACCTACATGTGACCAATTGGCCTTCAACTATGAGCTTAACCGTTTCTGTGTAGTTAGCTGTAAACATATCAGAGATGCCTCTTTAAAAGTAAACAAATAAAATCATTCCTAATAGCTGGTCGTCACTTGCATATAGCTATAGTATTTCATGTGCAATTGCAAACAGAGTTTATTTTTCAAATCACTTAGCTTTCTTGTTTTGTTTGAATTAAACCACGAACAACACAAAATTATGTTGCTCTTACTTCTATTATGAATCTTTGTATGGAAACTTTAAACAAAATACTGATATGGTCAATTACGAGAAAAACTATCTATGTGTAATAAACAAATGTTAAATGATATATATTCAGGCATGTAGCAAGGATTTCTCTGACTGGGCCATTGGTGGTCATTATGCTCTGTCTTGAATAGTCAATCTTCAATTCTTATCTTGACTTTACAGTAATAAACAAGATTTTTTCTATTGGTTCATTCAAACTCCTGTCTACGAGTGCAATATTGGTATATATATGATTCTGCAATTCCAACGTAAAATACAGTGTGCTGATAATTCCCCCCTTTATGAAGTTAACAAGGTAAATTCCATGACAAAATATTGACGTAAGACCTAAGGCTTTTTGTTCTTAATTGACAAAAAAAAGTCGTATATTTGGTTGCTGGTCTATTGACTGTTTATTGTCGATGGAGAAGAGACTGATATTTTCTTGACATTAGTGCATACCATCTTAACTGTTTATGTTCTTATCTCAATTTGCACTATTATCAGACAATCAAACATGTTATAATAACTGGATTGTGTTTCTGGTGATCAATCAGGATTTGTTTTTTCTATTTTTGATAAATTAAAACGTGATATCTCATTGCTTATCAATTTGTATTTTATGCTGCAATTATGCATGTTTAGAAATTCTCGAATCCGCTGTGTGGTATCATGAATGCACCGACACCAGGTGATTGTACTTTAAAAAATGCCGACTGGTATGTATAATATATACTTTTAAAAGTCACTATCCTGATTTACACAAATCAATTTTTAATCTTATTTGTTGGATGCTTACAAGTGAACACACAAAAATACAGAATTCCGAGGAAAATTCAAAAAGAAAATCTCTTATCATATAGCAATATTCATAAGCTTTATGATTGATTGAACCTTAGCATGCTGCGTTTCTAAAGTACCATGTCCTGATACTCCTGAAGATTTAAATGCGAAAGAGACATGTGTCTGTTCATTGTTGAGGATTACAAAATGTCTTAATGATTTTACATCCTATTGTTTCTGTTATATGGAATTCCTGTTTCCAAAGGCAACACTACAACTTGAGTATTATATATTGGTATGACCATCTGATACTTTTTCGTGTTTTTACATATCGAACTATAACTTTATTAAATGTGATCAGTCATCGAACCCGGAAAAAATAAAAGATGAATTTCTTACATAAGTTAAGTCTGATTTTTTTTCAGCGAAAATAATAATATTTTGTTCACAATCCTTAGTAATTTCGACTAGTCACTTAAATCGAAATATATCTGTGAATTAATTTGAAATTTCATACAATATATGAGGATAATCTTCGTAGAAAGAGCGTAAAAGGGAGCATATAAAGACATTGGAGTATTGAATTGCTGTAGATACAAAACAAATTACATCGTAGAGAGTATTCAATCTCAGAAAACAGATGTTAATTAATATTAAAAACAAAACCCGTTAGAGATACTAGGCTTATATTTCTGTACTCCAGACGCGACTTTCGTCATCAAGCATTCATTCATGACGCTCAAGTTAAATAAGTTAAAAGACCAAATAAAGTTAGAATTTTAAGAGCAGTGCAAAATAACTAGTTCGAATTGTTTTGCCAGATACAGCTTAGGTAATTTATTCCTATGGGATAAAATCCATAGTATTTGAAAAAAACTGTTAATGATTTGATATTTTATTAGTAGTTCATCAGCTAGTTCTCAAAAGCGCGCTAGTTAAGGAGTTTGTGTTACACCCAGGGTACCGCGATTTTTTTGGATAAAATTCAACTTCATTATCTTATTGATAAAATACAAGGTGTTAGACTAAAAAAAAAGTGTCCAAAAGAGGTTTAAAAACGTCCATTTTAATGGTCCCCTCATTTAGCAATCACAACTAAGTAATTCTTAATTAAAATTTTTAATATAAAGCAATTTAAAAAAATTAAAGTATAAGTTTAAACAACCAAAAAAGATACAAAACAATCATATTAAATGTAACTCGGAAGATTTTTTGTTTTACAAAATATATTTTTTTACATTAAAAACAATCCGATTTTTTGGGTTCAAAATTAAGGCATATTTTCTCCTTTCATAAAGAAATTCGTTACACAATTACCCGTTTTAGCCAATTAAACTTGAGAATTAATCATTATGCAATGTTTAAATCATTTGCAGTATGTATATATCGTCTAAAATATGAATTATTTAATAAAATATATGTACGTGCAAATACTCGTGAAATACCGGAAATCACCAAATTACCGTCTTTGATTCAGTATACAACATGTAGAATGTATTCACACACAAGCATTATCAATTTGCAATTGAAAACAAACATTTAATTGTCGATTTATGTTGTTTTGTAAGATTGTTAAGTCATTCAATCGACAAACATTGCTTTGAACGAACGTCAAATAGTCAGTTGTGGGATTTGGCAATACTTTTTACTTTCTAAGGTTTCTTAGAGAAACAAAAAAACAATGGCTTTTTTGGTTTCAGTTTATATAAAGATTCTGATAAACGTTGGTTGGTAAATGCACATAAAAGAGCTCCAATATCCTTAAAATGTCGAGATTTAGTAGGAATGGTTAACCCTGAAACATCCGCCCAAAAAGAACTCAGAAAAACTCAAATGAAGCGAAATGCAACTGATGTTTTGAAATTGTTTCAGACACTGCAAAGCTGGCCAAATTTATTTTTAAAACATCTGAGTAGTTATATGGCTTGTTCTCGGGTTCTGCTGCTTCTTCGGAATTCATTTGCAACCTTCTAAACGCGTTTGAAAAGGGAAAATTTGCCTCAGACATTTTCATTACGGAACGGCTTATTCAAAAGTCAATCGATATCTTCAAAACACTCAAAAGAAAATCAAAAGAAACAGATGCAAAAAACATGTCGCCTGCTTATAGCCCAGACAAGATAGTTGGTTATGCGATACATTCTCCAGTTTGAATAAGGTCCTCTTCCAATGTCTCTTGCAAACTTTGATGGTACACATGTAATGAAAAATCAAAATCTGTCCTGGGTGGTCTTTTAGAAAAGGGTCATTCCTTAGGAAAGCATGTGGGTATTTGATGACATGACAGTTATTCAATCCATTTCTAGGATACCAAGCACATTTTTCGATTTGGCAATTATTATTTTGAAACCCATCCTTTTAGTTTCGAAAAGAGGGCCCGCATTGATTTTGTCACTGATAAGTACCCCACAATATTCATAAAGAAATTAGAACGGGAGGTCCTTGGGAGGGCAAATCAGTACGATAAGTTCTAGAACATCACAATCGTGTTCTTGGGAATGAAAGAAATGTTTGTTAGTTGGGGGATCGAAACAAAGTTGCTCTTGTTGAATTTTTGGTTCGGAAAAGAGTAAACAATCCTATAGATCATTTACACTAGAATTTATTGATTTATTTGTATCACATGGAAGTATGTGCTACAAAATATATGTTGAAAATTAGGCCGTGTCCACATTGACTTAAATTCGGTGTTGTGTTAGTGTAACTCACACGTAAACTAAACACAATGGCGTTCCCATTGATAAAACTCAATGTTTACATGTAGTTTAAATCATGTTTTACATACACACAGTCGATAGTCAATGTAGGCCTTGTGTAGGTTAAGTGTACACAAAACTAGGCATTTAGGACATTAGTTTTATCGTGTATTTATTTAAGGAGGAAACTATTTTTGAGTAAAATTGATATTTTTGATAATTATTAGTTGTCTAAATTTTATTTTGTTAAAAAAAATTAAAGTACTTTATTAACCCCTAATCAAGACTCAAAGCAGCATCATTGCCGAACCCATAAGGCAGCAACCAATTGATTTTCGGGAGGGTTGCTATTATAGTCGAGTATAAAACATAAAGGCAAGGAGGTGGGGTGGTGAGCTATGGATTTTTTTTGGAAACAAAAAATGATTTCAGTTTTTGGCCCTGAAAAAAATCAATAGCTCACACCCCCTCCCCCTCCACAAAAAATGAAGTAAACAGTTTTTTTTTTTATAATTTGTTTTTTTTAATTCATGGATTAACAGGCATTCACAAAATTATCTATAGTGGCACATAATAAAGCAAGCAAGAAAAATAAGCATAATCAAGCAAAAAAGAGTAAACAAAAATAACTAATAATACGATATGATATAAATATGGATGAAGTATAACATTTTCATCCAAAAATATATAGTGATAATGGAAATTACATTTCAGGCACATCTGTATAAAATAATTCACTATTAAATTAATTAATGATTTTATCCCAGGGGTTCCAGTACATGTTATAATCTTTCACAGTCATATTTTTTGAGGAAATATGTTTTTCTAAAATCAAATTTTCTTTGATATAGTTTTTAAGTCCCTCTATATGAGGTTTTTACTCTCGCATCTTTGATCTGTATATAAAATACTTAACTAGTAAAATGACTTTATTTTTTATAAAATTTAGTTTATAGTTATCATAAAGACCAAACATAACTATATCTATATTAAGTGGAATTTCAATATGTGTTGTTTCAAAAATCCAGGCATTCAGATGTTGCCAAATGTCTGCTACAATATGACAGCCCCACAATAAGTGTTCTATGGTTTCTGGTTCTTCCTTGCAAAATGTACATAAATTACACTGTACACGGTTCATTTTTTAAAAGCAAAGTATTGGTACCTCAAATACGGTGAATAATTCGGTATTGAAACCATCAGAGCTTGGTATTTTTTGAAATTTTAGTGACACAGTTATGAATTTTTTTCCAATCCCCTATAACTTTATTTAATATACCCTCCCATTTTCGCTCATCTGCTATTACAACTGGTATCGCACCTAGATTTAATATATTATACATGTCTTTTGAAACTTTGTTTGACTTGAAAAAAATGTTTATATTAAAAGGTAACAGAGCTTGTTGTTGTTTTTCCCTTTCAGTGTTGATTCCCATAGATTGTAGCCATTGTTTAAATGCTACTTTAATACCATAAAATTGTAAAAATGTGGGTTTAAAAGAATATAGCTGTTCAAAATTTTGATAAGACAATATATTTCCTTGCTCATCTAGAAGGTCATTTACAGTCCATACCCCGTTTAGTGCCCAACTTCTATAATAAACACTGACGTTATCAATTTTAATGTTCTCATTATTCCAGATAGATGAAGATATGACTCCCTCAAAATAGCGAGGATGTCGGAATCTCGACATGTTTTCCCAGGCACACACAACTTCTTTCCAAAAAACGTTATCTAATTTTTTAGTTGTTCCAAAATAAGCCAACTCTGTAAAATTTATATTTTGTGTAGCAGTAAATAATTTGACCCACTTTGACTTTGAATTAAATAATTTTCTTACCCAGGTCAATTTTAGCCCTTGTATAAAATTTCTTAAATTAATCATTTTCAAGCCACCTCTGCAGTATTCTTGACATAAGAGCTCCCGATTTACCTTGTCAGGTTTACCATCCCAAATGAAAGCATAAATTTTACCATTGAGTTGTTGTAGTACATTTTCAGATGATTCAATTTTGATATAATTAAAGATTTTATAATAGTTATTTTACCAAACGGAGTAAGCGACTGTTTTGACCATTTTTGTATTATACTTTCTATTTCTTGAATTCGAGGAGCATAATTTAGATTTAACATTCTATCCAAATCAACACAAAAAGTGACAATAATTTGAAGGTACTGGAACCCCATTTCAATCCCCACTTTACGCATATTTTATCTTGACTGTGTTTTTTACTTCCTATCCATATAACATTTGTTTTATATAAGTTAATTTTCAGTCCTGATATCTCAGCATAGAATTGTATGATACGTAGAGATGCATCTAAAGAAGAAGGAGATCCATCTAAAATAAGTGATGTATCATCAGCATATTGAGACAATACAAACTCTGTATCATCTATCGTAATACCTTTAATATCATTATTATTTCTGACTAAAATGCCAAGTATTTCTGCACATAGCACAAAGAGGTAAGGAGACAAAGCATCTCCTTGTCTACAACCTCTTTCCACACGAAAAAAATCTGACAGACAACAGTTTTGAGGTACTGTTGAAGAAATATTATTATAAAATGTTTTTATCCAGTTCATGATGGATTCTCCAAAATTAAAATATTTAAGTGTCTTAAATAAAAAAAAGACCAGGAAATAGAGTCGAATGCTTTTTCAAAATCAATCAAGAGTAATATACCAGGGATGTCATTTTCCTCTGTGAAATGTAAAATATCGTATATAAGTCTACAGTTCTCCCCAATAAATCTCCCCGGAATAAAGCCTGTTTGGTCAGAATTAATTAGTTTATTAAGAACCGACTTTATTCTCTCTGCTATACAGCTAGATGCTAATTTATATGTTGAGTTTAAAAGGGTAATTGGACGCCAATTTTTTAAAAACTGTCTTGATTTACCTTCCTTTGGGATACATGTAATAACTCCCTACTTCTGTGTGACAGACATTTTCCCTATTTCATATGCATCATTTATTGACCTGAAGACAAATTTTCCAATATCTATCCAAAAAACTTTAAAAAATTCTGCTGTGAAGCCATCTGAACCAGGGCTTTTATTATTTTTCATCCTTTGTAATGCTTGTGTTAACTAGATAAAAGTAATATTACCTTCTAAAGAATCTTTTTCATTATCTCTTAATTAAGGTGTTTGGAATGGTAATTCCTCTGATAGATCGACATCTTTTATACACTCTTGTCTTCTGTAAAGCTTCTCATAAAATAATTTTGTTTGCGTTAATATTTCTTTTTGATTTTCTACTACAGTGTTATCATTAATAATAATTTTTTTAATAGTTTTATTTATAAAATTTTGGGTTTCTAGGTTACAAAAATAATTAGTTGGTCTCTCTCCTTCTTCAATCCACTGGGTTATTGACCTAACATATTGACCTTTAATCTTATTTTGTCGCAAAATTCTAAGTTCACATTTTTAATCTCTATTACATTTATATTATCCTCAGTGATTGTGTTTTGTTCTAATTTTTGTATTTCTTCTGTAAGTTTTTTTTCCCTGTTTTACCCTTTCCTTTTTTATATATGTCCAATAGGAGATAGTCTTACCTCTGATCTCATTGAGAAGTGTTTAAAAAAATAATTGGTCACTGATTGTAAATTGTATATCAAAATTATCAATAATACTGTTTAAAGCATCTCTTTTATAACCTAGCACAGCATATTACTCAACTGTGCTAATAATTGTTTTTTTAATTAATTTTACATATTCAGAATCTTGAAGGAGAGAGTTGTTGAATTTCCAGAGGCCCCTGCCTTTTATAAACTCATTTATCTTTAAAGTCAAAATTACTGGTGAATGGTCAGATCTGTAGCTATTGCCAATGTTTATATCACATATGTCATATATAAGGCTTTCAGAGATCAAAAAGAAATATAACCGTGATTGTTTAAATGGATTTTTTTCTCTCCATGTAAATCTTTTAAGATCAGGGTATCTCTCTCTAAATGGATCCATAAGAGTCTTATATTTTATAATTTCTAAAATTTTATCCCTAGATTTTGGATTATTTATATGTTTATAGTTATGGGTATCTAGGTCAAAATTCTGAACAAGATTAAAGTCCCCACAAATCAGACACAATTGATTATCAAAAAAGTCTTTGGTTTCTGTTAGTTTGTCATAGAAGCAAGGATTATCAGTATTCTGCCCATACACATTTATCAGAGTAAATCTCTTTTCTTCAATATTAATATCCAATCCCAACAAATTGCCATCCTCATCTTTTTTAACTTGGTGTATTTTATATTCAAAATTATTCTTAAACAAGATAGCAACTCCTCGTTGATTAGATGCGTAAGAATTGAAAATACATTGACCCTTCCACTGGTTTCTTATCAGGGTTTCATCTTGAAGTAAAGAGTTGTTGCCTAATTAATTTTGCCCGAATCGACATGACGTACACAGAATTATTCGCCACTGGTCTTTACTCAAAAAACGATTCACGCATAAATGCACGACTAACAAAAGTGTGAGGTAAATGATATTTTTGTCTAGTATCTCAGTTCCGTTAAATAACACGTAAAATAAATATAAAAACACGTTACCCTATTCCTTTACCAAATACTCCTTGGAGAAGAAATACCATTTGAAACGAACAGAAAAGATAAAAATGCAGTGATCCCTAATATCTCAATCCTTTTTTTTCGGCTGTAAGCATGCTGTTGCAGCTAACGTTTTCTAATGCGTTATCGAAACATCTCTGGTATATTCAAACTACTGCAAATTATAAAAATGGCTTTCATAAGTAGCAACCACTTAACTTAAAAAACGGGGAGGGTTATTTTTTTTTCATCTGAGTCAGATTTCTTTTCGCGCGTACGTTTTTCTTCCTTTTTTTCGATGCTGGTGATCAAATACTTTTTTTTTCAATATTTAACACTAAAATGTATGGGGAAACTCTTGATTCAGAATAATCATCTGTATGACCATTTTTTTTTTTATCAAATTGGGGATCGGATTATTTCCATTCCCATCCCCACCCCCCTTTTGAAGTCAAATAAATGTTCCCTTACCGCTAGAAAAATTTTCGAAAAATTTTGAATTTAGTTCTACGTAATGAACATTTAAATGACATATAGTTTACAAGTGGGAACAAATATTATGTACAGGTAGTTAAACAAGGTGTACAGATATGAACAAATGTAATGTGAAACCAGTGTACACTACACTGAACTAATTGTAAACATGTTTACTCTACACGGCGTTTGGTGTGAACACGGCCTTAGATAGCGTAGAATGGTTTTAGCTTATAATCAAACAGGAAGAAGCCGATAAAAGATATTCCTTAATGAAAAACATGCAGCTGACAAAGGTTACGACTCCATGGTTCAAAAACCTTCTGACACTGATGTGGAAGTATTGGCTTACTATTTTCACGGTTGCATATCAATTCTAACATTGTTAGTCTGACAGATACATCTTCCAAATACAAGTTATTATTTGTGCAATCACTGGTGCGAAATTTGGTGAGAATGTTTGAAGAAAACTGCCAGGATTTCACGCCAATACAGGTTGTGATTCAGTTGGTGTTTTGTCTGGTAAAGAAAAAAGCAAAACATTCGGCTTTTTGACACGTTATGTGGAGTTTTCAGAAAGTCTTTTCCATCTTGGTGAAACCTTTGAAGAGGTTGGCGGAGAGTTGTTGAGAGGTTTTCGTGTTCTATATATGGCTACGAAATTGAAAATATAGATGAATAAAGATCAGAACGTTTGGAAATGCAAAAGATGCAATGTTATAGAAAATTAAACAAGCCAACTTTCAGACGAATATTTAGAAATCTGCTCTTAAACACAACACTGGTCTGTTGCCAAACAGCTATGGTTGGATTGTTTAGAACGCTTTGATCAATATCAATTGGCTAGACCAACCACCAGCGCTAGATGATTTGATAATTCTAATGTGCTGTTCATGTAAAGCTGGTTGTGTCAAGAAAAGATGTGCATGTGTTCAACAAGCTTTATCCTGAACAGATAGCTGTATGTTAATGCTCGAAAGCTTGTAGATATAAGGATTATAAAATCGTTGATATTGCTAACGATGACGACGAAGATGATGGAAATGATGATAATGATCATTTTGTAGATGCATGTGACCAAACTGATGATGATTCTATGGATTGACCTTTAGCTTGACCTTTAAATGTGGTGATTCGGTTGTTGAAAACAAATAAAGATCTAGAAACCTTGACAGTTTTGTGTGTTTTAATATGTGAGCTTTTTCATGAGTGTGATGTATGAATTTGTGACAGAAACGTGCATTTCTGGTTGCTTATGTTTTTTTTTTTCGTTGATTCTATGTTTTTGTGTCTTATCTTTAAATGTTGTTTCAACAACGTTTAGTTGCTCTATGTTTCAATGTAAAAACATATACCATTTTATCAAGAAAATTAGTACGTATGCTTCTTTTCATTTAAAATCATGACTTTTGGAAATTACCCTCCCCCATTTTTCTTGGTCCTCTACGATTTACAAATTGATTAAAAATTAGCCTGCGTTTCCATATGATATGATGTGTTCCATTTAATAAAAGAATAGTACTGAATACTTGGTTATTTTTACATTTTGCTGTAATTATGTCCAAAACAAAATTTTTGATATACCCTTAAATAAGTCCCCTTTTAACCCCTTTTGTACACTTTTTCAAAAGTCTTACACCTCTTTAAATATTCTCAGACATTACTCTTTAAATCTATACAAAAAAATTGCGGTACCCGGGGGTGTAACACAGAATTAAAAATTTGCCCTACCAGCTGATGGACTATAGTTCACAGACACAGTGGCTAACAAGCATAAATTAACAAAATGCGAGTAAATAGTTGTATAGCCCTAAAAAATAAAAAAAAAACAAGGGAAAAACTATATAGACTTGCATCTTAACTTCGTAAGTCTTGTATGTTGTTTTAATTTTACTTAATTTATATATTTTGAGGTTCAGTGTGTTACGTCAATTTTCACTGAACTAGTGCTACATTTTTTTAGGGGCCAGCTGAGGACCACCTCAGGGTGCGAGATTTTTTCGCTGAGTTGAAAACCCATTGGTGACCTTCGGCTGTTGTCTGCTCTTTGGTCGGTTGTTGTCTCTTTGACATATTCCTCATCTTCTTTTTCAATATTATTATTCAATTTCAAACAGCCGATGCCGATTAGTCTTCTTGTGAGAAAAATAAGAATAACTACGGGCACTTTTATTGATTTGATATTTTCTGGGTAATATTTTGGAATTCCATATACATTTTATTGGTACAAATGCTTACTTTGAACCCTTATCAAAATGATATGGACAATGAATGATGACAAATGGTATTACATAAATACAACTTTAATTGCATCAGTATAATGATGGCAGTCACCAATTTACATTTCCTAGATACAGGATTATAGAAATGTAGCAAATCATGTAAAAAGGTCAATTGTTCCTTGATAGAGATGGTTTTTCTCCACGTTAATGTTTATTAACGAGCTCCTGTATCTTATATGTCAGTAACATCAAAATGTGGTGTTTTCTTGTGTCCTCTAATTACTTTAATTGAAGGTCACCTAACATTGCTGTCTTTTAGAAAAAATAGATTTATCTTCATTTCGATAATGATAGTCGTTACGCAAAAATAGAAACCAAGCACTTCTCAAAGTCTCCTGAACGGTTCATACATATTATTGAGAAATAGAAAACATAAACATAATGAGGAAAACGAGTCACTTTTTGAAATATAACTACGCAATGTATTCTATTTTTTATTTCAACTTTATATTTAAAAAAGGTATAACAATTATATAAGCACAAATAGTTAGATTTGCAATGTAGAAATAGTTATCAAAGGTACCATGGTTATAATTAAATACGCCAGACAAGCATTCGTATTAGACTCATCAGTGACGCTCAAACAAACAAACAAAAAAAAAAAAAAACACCTTTTAATGAAACATCGATTTAAGCATACTTATTCGTGATTGAAAATACAATTAGAACTGATTAAGTTTCACGAAAAAGATAAATTGCTTCCTCAACAGTTATGATATCTATTCAGTAGCATTTGTACGCTAAACAAATCTCAACTCCTGTGAACTGTTGTCAGTATCATTTGCACGCTGAATGAATCTTTACCGTTCTAAAATGTTTCTAATATCATTTGCGCGATGAATCAATCGAAACCGTTGTGAATTTTATACAGTAGTATTTTCACACTTTATGAACGCAAAGTGTTGTAAATGAATTAATTTTGATCGTTTGAAATCTATTTAGTATAATCTGTGTGCTGAATGAATAAAAATTAAAACGGCAGAAGTTTATCGATGTGTCTAAAGCGGTTCGGAAGCGAGTCATCGGGATAACAAACAAAAATCATTGTGAATTGCATTCCATTTTATTTGTACATATAATTGACACAGTATTATTAGTACGCTACTTTTCTCAATATCATTCGTAAGCGGAATATTATATCTGAGTAATTTATCATTTGTATCATCATTGAACAAAGGTTTATACAAGATGTGTTACTTTTGTGGATGATCAGGTCGTTAAGGCTTAGTTTTAAATGGCGATGATTGCTACATTTTGGAATCTTTTTTGCTTGTTCATGTGTTTAACTTTTTTTGATTCGAGCGTCACTGATGAGTTTTTTGTAGACGAAACGCGCGTCTGGCGTATATACAAAATATAGTCCTGGTATCTATGATGAGTTTATCAGTTAGATATTAAAGGTACCAGGTTTTTAATTTAATACTTATTCTTTAGTTTTCTATGTTGTGTAATGTGTTCTATTTTGTCTTTTTCATTTTAAGTCAGACGTTGTCAGTTTATTTTCGATTTATGAGTTTGACTGTCCCTCTGGTATCGTTCGTCCCTCTTTTGATACGTCAGACGCGCGTTTCGTATACATAAGACTCATCCGTGACGCTCAGATCAAATAATTATAAAGCCCGAAGTAAACAGTTGAAGAGCATTGATGACCCAAAATTCCAAAAAAGTTGTGCCGTATACGGCTAATGTAATCATTCCTGGGATAAAAAAAAAATCCTTTGTTTTCAAAAAATTAAAAGTTCTGTCAACTGGAAATTTATTAAAATGACTATATAATTGATGTCAACACCGGAGTGCTGACTACTGGGCTGCTAATACCCTTGGGGAATAAACCTCCACCAGCAGTTTTTATGTATATCTACGACAAAAAATAAATGTTTATGTTTTTGGTTTTAGATATTTCATAAGATATTTCAGACAGGAAACTCAAAGATACGAAGATTATAACTTTGTACGCCATACACACGTTTTGTCTACAAGAGAGGCGAAAATGTCTCGAGAACGGGACATGCATAGTATTGACGGATAAAATGCAAATAATAATGAGAAAAAAACAGTCACTTTTTTAAACTAGTACTACTCACTGTTTTTGCAACATAAGATTTATCAAAGGTACAATATGGCAGCACAAATAATTGATTTTCATTGAAAAACAATAATTAAAGAAGACTTAATCGATTTATGTTTCATAAAAGGGAATAAATAGCTTCCTTAAAACAGCTATAAAGTTTATTCAGTATCATTTGTACGCTGAATGAATATAAACCGTTGTTAATTTTGATCAATTATAACTCGTATCAACACAGTAGTGCTGACTACTTGGTAAACGTAACCGCAGTTAATATGACGAATACGATAAAAAAAAACAAAACACTTTTTCTTGGAATTAAAGGCTGAAGGAGGTGTGTTCAGTGTCCTTTTTGGGCTTTAAGAATACATTTATATTAGAAAATCCGATTATTTTATCTTTATAATAATTGTTAAGTATGAGTATTTGAAATATAATGCAGGTTTATGAAGATTTAATGGACAAAGATTTGCATATTTTTTAACATATTTGTAAGTTGTAATTGTTAAGCAAGCCAGTCTAAATGAAATGCACAAATGTTGTGCTTCATAATTGTTAGTCTAAAATTATCTAAACATTTGTAATGAGTATTTTTAGCAAACCGCGTTGAAGGCCATTGTCTTTTACGTCATAGATGTATTTAATTTGACTTCTTCGTCGAAAACAAGTCATTTTGTATTACCTCAGTTTTAAAACAGCATTTACTTAAACGTTTAGTATAAATTTAGATCAAATGAGACACCTTTCAAACTTTGTGCATTAAGTAAATTCTTCATGTTCTTAGATGTAGACATTTATTATTTTTGTGAAAATAATAATACAAGAAGCTTATTTTAAACTCATCAAAAGTGTACACATTTCAAAATTTATTTAGAGTTGTATCAAATCAGTAATTTTGATTTCAAATGGCTACTGTTGGAAGATGGCCGTGTCGCCGTTTGACTAAAATTTATGAAATAGACAAATAATGGTCTAGCTTCATACATAATATGTATTCCCTTTTCTCGTTTTGTTTATATAGATTAGACCGTTGGTTTTCCCGTTTGAATGGTTTTACACTAGTTATTTTGGGGCCCTTTATAGCTTGTTGTTCGGTGTGAGCCAAGGCTCCGTATTGAAGGCCGTACTTTAATCTATAATGGTTTACTTTTTGAATTGTTATTTGGATGGAGAGTTGTCTCATTGGCACTCACACCACATATTCCTCTAGCAATAAACATATCTAGGCAAAAGGTTATTGTTAAGTGAAATATTAAAAACGAAATTGAGTTCTGTAAATTCTCTTCAGTGTTATGGTACTCAAATTTTACGTTTCAATGTCATTTTTGAAAAACAACTTTAGTTGTTTTTCATTGCTATATAATATACAATTTGTAGTTTAACAAAATGATAAGTATATCATATTATGCAACTTAGGTGTTACTTACAAAATCAACAATGTTTTTGTAGTTGAACTACTGTAATTGACATTTCTGCACTCGATGAAGATATTTGTATTTGTTTAACATTGTCTGCTCGATGCAACAGATGGATATCAACAAAGCACTTTAAAACCCCACATATACTCAAGTAATCAATTTATTGAGATTAATTCATGAAAGAGAAAATAAATGTTATTTTGTAAAGAGAGCTTTTCTTCGATGCTGGAGGCCACAATGTTACGTTTCAATGTAGAGCAGCTTCAAAAGTGCAAATTCATCGCATTGTATTTTGCCAAGTGAATACATGAATTTTATGTCATGGGTTAACACACCTTTTGTCACTATAGAATTTTTATTTATTCGAGTTGAAAGCAGGTGGAAGTCACAATTATCATCTTCTTTTGTGCAAGATGTGAATCGTCTATTGCTTAAACTTTAAATCGATTTTCAAAAGTACAGCATTCATTTCTAATAGTTACAGTTCTTCGAAATAAACAGATACTTTGTTATTATTAAAGCAAAACTACGGTAAACATTGCTTGGTTAAATTTTCAAAAAGAAGGTAAAAGATCTTGAAGGATCATGACAACTCATAAATCGAAAAAAATCTGTCAATACCATGACAAGAACGGAAAAGAACACAAAACAAAACACAAAACAGAATACAGAAAACTTTAGACTGGGCTTAACAAATCCCACCAAAACCCGGGTCTAATTTGTGAGGTATATGAAAGAAGATGAACATTGTTTAGAAAAACAGATATCTAATAAATCAACCGTTGTTTTCCAGTCGGACTGTCGTTTTATATAGTCGACCAATTCGTTATTTTGGACACCCTTTCTATGAAAAAACCTTGCAGTTCTGTATTTTTGTTATTAAGATTTAATCATTAAAAGCATTAAATCAATTTAATGAATTAAGATTATCGTCTGCTAAACTAGAGTTATCTTTTCTTTAATTTTGAAGGACTTGAGCGTCTTTCATTTACCTACATAATTTCATAAGCGGTTTTCCCGCTTTTATTTGGTATACAATTGCATGCTTTTCGTTATTTGTTCATTGCGTGATTTGAACTGAAGGAACACAAAACCCACCCTACCCCACCCTTGAGAATATTTTCTGCTCTCTGTTGTATATTTTCAGATAACGTTAAAGAGCATCAAGGATTGGACAGAATATGAACTGAATATATTGATTTACTGAATGGCTGAATTTATTACAGTTGGAGAAAACATATGATGGCTGCCCTTCTATAATTTTTACTTGGACATTAATAAGACATTGTCAATGAATGCAAATTTCATAGGCCGGTTTATATATATATATATGTGAACTGTCCTAATAAATCCATGACAAAACATTGCCAAAATTCAAACTTACTATTTGTTGTTTTTTAATATGATTATTATTTAGTTTGTCTTATAATTTATCTTCAATTGTATAACGAAGGTATTTTGAAGTCATTGAAAATATTACGAGTGATTTCAATGGATTTGGGTTATCTTTTATCTGGTATATCGAATTCCTATATTTACATCTGTTAGATTCTTTCAAATATTTAATAATACATTTGTGGTTTTCAAAAAAAAATTCCTTGAATAAAGTTTGTTGTGTATTCGAAGAATTTTGCAGAGGACAAAAAGTAACCTTGCAATTTGGTTTATTGTAAATATTTTTTACATTTTTTATTCAAAATTATATAATACATGTTTCCCATCTATCTTCTGCTCATTTCATGGTAGTGCATCTTTAATCATTTCAAAGATAAGATTTTGCTGGAACATAGCTGCAACAGCATGTCGTTTTTTTCAGTTTTATTTATTTTCTAAAAAAAAGAAAGAAGTAAGAATGATCCATAATGAAAGCATTTCCAAAAAGAACTTAGGTTAACGCATTGTTTTGGGCTCATTAAAGTTTTTTTTGAACAAAATTTTTAAACATAAATGAAAGGTTGTCTTGTGAATGAAAATGTTATGCGTCGTTAAAACTGTTAATTAACCATTAATCTTACAAATGCAAGCAACAAGAAATGACAGCCGTTTGAATTTTCTGCAATTTTGTACTCTTTACAATGATGTTTAGTTATTTGTCTTGTTAGTACATGTTTTTTCAACACAATAGAGCTGTCTATATACAATGTGTAAACAAATGACAACGGATCTTGGTCATACTGTTAACGTACTTTATGTATTATCATTAGTATACATATATGGTGCTCTAAACATATACTGCTATAAACACATACACAGTTTACAAAACAGTTAGTTTTCACATATCTTCGTGAAAAAGACATGATTGGAGGTAATTGACAGTATAAATTATTATATAACGTAAGATAGATAGACATCTATAGAGGCCCTGAAATACAAGTAAAACATTCAATACAGTTATTGGCTTATTTATTACCAATGATTTTTTCAAAGATGAATTCTTTAAAGCAAAATGTTTTTAATTTAGAAAAAAAAGAATGTAAGTGGGTATTACTGTAAATTAACATTCTGACAAATATTGAATTGCACATTTCCTGATAGCATTTTATTCAAGAAAAACCTTTTTTCTATTTATAATAATAATTAATAAAGTATATTAAATATATAACTATCTTTCAGGGAAAGTAAACAGTATATATATAAATGATTAAATAGAATCAACGTCTAAAGGGAAATATTGCATGCATATTCAGGATAGGAACCACTTTAACTACAATAAATGATCTTTTGTTTGAACAAAGTGGACAAATGAAAACAATGGATGGACATTTATGCTGCTGTTGAAAAGTAGAATATGTTTTGAAGATGCAAACCTCTTGCCTTGCAATTTGCATACTTATACTGACCACTTAAGTAATGTTGCGATGTTTGTTTTTGTGCGGAAAGCATTACACTCTCTTTATAGTAGACATGGAATTTCACTTCTCTATAATTCCTACCGTACTGTGTTAAAAACTTGTATACCCCCTCACAGTCAACCAGACGCTACGCTTTGAATCCACTGGTTTTGTTCGATATTCAGAGAAGTTTGTACCGCAACAAAATAACAAAATCATCAGGTTTTTTTTATCGATTAACTATTTGCAAAGTATAACTAACTCGAAATACTAGGTATCTCATATTCCAAACGAAGATTTCCTTGGCCGTATTTAAAGTAATTTTGTTAATTTCAGGTCCTCGATGCTCATCAACTTCATTCTTGTTTAGCTTTCCTACTATTTTGATCTGAGCGTCACTAATTAGTCTTATGTAAATGAAAGTGAGTCTGAAGTATCGAAATTGTACGCCTGGTACCTTTGATTACTAATTAAGGTCTAATTCAGAATATAATGTTAGTATCTATCCACCTTAAAAGAACCTTACAATAACCATGTGTCACCAAATTCAATGACAATGTCTTGTTTTATTTCCATTATGCATGTCAATAACAACAGACTTGGCAGATTGAAGAGGTGTTAATAAAAAAAAATCAAACAACTATTTGGTCAATATTTTCTAAAGCAAAAGCAAAACATAGACAAATTTCTTGTCAAACTGTTTTGTTCTTGTCCAGTACGCTAATGGGTTCTAGATTATATACAATTACAAGTCCATTTACCTTATAGCTGCATTGCCATGCCTTTATAGTCAATCTACTTTTCCTTTGGTGAAGACAATTTGTAGACAAATACAACAAATATATCTTTCGATATATGAGTATTTTTGAAATGACCATATCTGATGACATCCTTAAGTCATTTTAAACTTAAGGATGTTGGAGATGCAAATGTTACAAACACTTTAAAACGCACAAAACGCCTTTGCAATTTGTATTTATGGTATTTATTAATTGCCAAGCAAACTGAAAACTATACCATGACCGTACCCGAAAAAAAGTGTGAGTAATGATCATACTTGAAGAGGAGTGTATGTAACATGGCGTTTGTTACAAGCCGAACTATTGGTGTTTCTGGATCAACCTAGGTTTTTTCAACGGAATCCTGTTGCCCTTTATTTATTTTTCTGATGCTGTTGTTTCTATTTTCCTCTTTTTTTTTCTTTTACATTATGGTGTCTTTATCTCATCTTCTGACAGTTATCAATTGCCCTTTAATATTTTCATTTTCTGTTTGAACGGAATAATGTTGATTTTAAGTCAGATATTCAGATTTTGTTTTATATAAAATTGCATTTAAAACATATTGTTCAAATCAAATTCAGCCTGTTGAAGTTACTGTTGTTTTTAGAATGGTTGTTTAGTGTAGCATTTATAGGTGTATGAATATGCAGCAACTTCCGATTGTTGTATGAAATGTTCTCGTTTGAACACTACAATTTTGCCTTTAAGCAATAGTTATCAAAGGTACCCGAATTATAATTTAATACGCCAGACGCGCGTTTCGTCTACCTAAGACTCATCAGTGACGCTCAGATCAAAATAGTTGTAAAGCCAAGTACAAGGTTAAGAGCATTGAAGACCCAAAATTCCAAAATGTTGTGCCAAATATGACTAAGGTAATCTATTCCTGGGATAAGAAAGTCCTTAGTTTTTCGAAAAATTCAATGTTTTGTTACAGGAAATTCATAAAAATGACCACATAATTGATATTCATGTCAACACCGAAGTGCTGACTACTGGGCTGGTGATACCATCGGGGACGAAACGTCCACCAGCAGTGGCATCGACCCAGTGGTGTAAAAAGTTATCAAAGGTACCAGGATTATAACAATAGCCGTTGCAATAAACAGTGATGTGTCGATAGCCTTTTACGATGCAATCTTTCTGTTCTTGCTAAGTGATAAATTTCAAAAGACAAACATGTTGTGACTTTTTAAATTCTGCTATGTATATGGTATGGTTATGATGGCAGTTGAAGATCGTGCCGTATTCTGGTGAATTATCATAGTTGTAATCTTTAGTCTTTTGTATTCTTTTTTGTATATTATTTGTCTCAATAGATCCAGTTTACAAAAACCTAACTGATAGATACACTATTTAAATTGTTCTTATGCTTTATATGCATGAAATACTTACTCTGGGAGTTGGTTAAACATCTAAGGAATGTTTAGTTCATGTGGGTTAAAAAGTCAGTTACAAAGTACTATAATTTTATGAAATTATGCAGAAATTGAGTACAGAAAACCCTATTATGTAATATAATGGATAACTTCTAGACTAAGTCATTAGCATTAGTACACACGATGTTTTAACACCTTCATATATGTTTCGGAATGAATAAAAATAATCCCTATGTACAGAAATATTTTATTTAACAGTAATGATCTTTGTTTTTGTGTGAAAATATCCAAGGAAAACCAACAAGATGTAACAGTTGTCATTTGGGAATATTGGTAGTTTGAATAAGAGGGACGAAAGATACCAGAAGGACAGTCAAACTCATAAATCGAACATAAACTGACAACGTCATTGCTAAAAATGAAGAAGACAAACAAACATTAGTACACATGACACAACTTTGAATAAATGTTCATAATTTCTGTATGAAAATATAGCAAATACAGGACATAAAATCAGACTGCTAAATAAAATACCCTTCATAAAAATTCATAAACACTTTATCGCCAGTGCGTAACTATCAAGTTCCATGTTTTTCTTACTGGTCTCAATTTTTAGCTTCAAGTCTTTTTTATTCTACATTCTTTCAAAGCGACGTTTATTTTTTCAATCTGTATAGCTGTTCTGGTTTTCACTAACATCAAAAAAGACAAACAAATCAACGGTTCACTTTACTATTCTTGAATTTTGTATATAATTTATTGATAAGAAAATTGATGTTTTAATCTGTTACATTGCAGAATTTTTACGATAATTTCAGCGGGCTTTTTGCAACAATTGTTTTTGAAGGGGTGAAAAGGAAAGCAAAAAGACCGATCCTATTGTAGAAATTCTGCAGTGTCACAAATAAAAACATCAAACGTCTTATCAATAACTTAAATTTCCTGTACCAAGTCAGGAATATGGCAGTTGTTATCACATAGTTTGCTTCTATTTATATGTTGGCCTTTGTTTTTCTTGCACTGCAGTGTTTCTGTTGTTTCGTTGTTTTGTTTCCACCTGTCATAGTTTGTAACCGGAACTTCTTTTCTCTCAATCGTTTTCTGAGTTTTGAACAGTGGTATACTGCTGCTGCCATTATTCGTACATATTAGCTGCAAAAATGGTATGGTATCTTCGCTATGCCAGAAAACGATGATTTCAATGTTCTAAACTCCCACCCGTAATCGTTTTCTATTTTTCCGGATTAGCAATAATACCATACCATGTGTGCAGCTAATGTGTAGTAGTCTAATTAAACCATGTTCCGTGGTCTCTGATAAGTATCTCATTGACAAAAGGAACACCACATCATTGCATTCAATCATCAACGGACTATCAGTCTTGATGTGATAGTAGCCACAAATTAGATCTAGCACATTTAATTGATATCCAACTAGTGCCGAATATAAAAATAACACGATACACCGTCCAACACACATTTCCTGAGTTACTTCATGTGTGCCATTTCCTGAACCAAACACTTCTCACAGAGGATGCAGAGTAAGAGAAAGATAAAGGATAACATCATAATAGAAATATTCAAAGAAGTATAAAATACTCGGGTTATTTTTAAGTGCTTTAGTGGTTTGCATATATTGACCGAACACCAGTATCAAAGTATTCCTTAAGGACATCAGAAGATTCATATTAAGCTTTAAACGTTCTCGTAAAAATGTCATCTACTGTTATCTTGTAAACGATAACAGTATTTTGTCTCTGCTGCAATATACCGTATGATATATCTAGCATGCTCATATGTTTAACTCCAGATATTTTTGTTTCATTATTTCAAGGCATGAAAAATGATTGTTTTTATCTTGATGTGGGTAACCAGTTCCGTAATGTAAGTACAATCGTATATTGGAAACTTTTTCTCACTTGAGACTGTCTAACAAAGTATAACAACCATACCAATCGATGTTCTGACTTTTATATAGAACATTAGAAATAGTTTTAAAGTCAGAAATCCAGCAGATGTGATACATGCACCTTCAAGATTGTGTTGTTCATAGTAATTAAACATGTATATAAACTCATCATATATAGATACCAGACTGAATAAACTCATCATAAATACCGGGTTGAAAATTTGTATTTGCGCCAGACGCGCGTTTTGTCTACAAAATACTCATCCGTGACGCTTGAATCCAAAAACGGCCATATAAATTACGAAATCGAAGAGCATTGAGGACCAAACATTCTTAAAATTTTGACAAACAAATACAGCTTAGGTAATCTATCCCTGAGGTAGAAAAATCAAAGTATTTCAAAAATTTAAAGTTTTGTTAAAAGTTAGTTTATAATTATGCCCATATCAATAACAATTCATATCAACACAAAAGTGCTGACACTGGGCCGGTAATACACTCGAGGAATACATACTCCGCCAGCAGAGGCATCGACCCATTGGTTGTAAATAAACTCACATCTTCTTTTTTTATATCATCATATATACCAAGATTAAATTGTGTTTTTTCATAATACGCATACGTCTACAAAAGACTCATCGGTGATACTCGAATCCAAAAAGTACAAAATCGAAGAGTATTTAGGACCAAACATTCCAAACAAATTAAAAAACAAATACAGCAAAGATAATCTATTCCTGAGGTATAAAAGCCTTAGTATTTAAAAATACAAATTTTGTTAAAAGATTTTTTTTTATAATTATAATTTTATCGATGAAAGTACTGTAAGTATTGTATTCCAAATACCATGTTTGTCTACAAAAGATTGACTCATCATTTTTTTATCTTTATTATTTAAGCAGCGCAATGATGAGTCTTCATTGATGCTTAAATGAAAAAGGTTAAAAGACAAAATAAAGAAAGGTCGAAGTTCAAGAGCCTTTATAACCCAAAATGCCGACAGTTTTGCCGAATTCAGTTATTATAATCTATTCGTGTGGTAGAAAATCCTGAGTCAAAAATTATGTTCACAGTTGATTTATTATCATGAGCAAATTGATAATAACTCATGTCTACCAATAAGACGTGAGTACTTGGCAGGTGATATCCTCGGGGTGAAAACATCCACCAGCAATGGCATCGACATCCTTTGGTATTGATGTGTGATAGACACCATAGACAAGGTCTTAGTGCAGTTATCTAAAGCACACTCAACCTATTGACACTATTTTCTTCTTAAAACTGTTCAAAATATGTAATATTTACCTTAGCAATATTAAGCGCAAATATTACATCATATAGGTTGCTGTTAATGTATTATGCGTTCTGAAATAATTGAAATATTCGCTTGGCTGTGAAGATTTTAAATCGGACGTGAAATTATCCTAAGAAATGAGGATTTTTCTACAATTGATATATTATTAATGTGTTTAGTGACAGAAAAAAAGAAGCGCGTAACAAATGTTGTTTGAGCTCCTTAAATCATAATTCATTCAGGTATCATTAATTTCTAATCTATGATAGCAGCATGTTAAACACATTAAATTACATTTTATGTCATGCTACATTTACTTTATATGTGTAATCTATGCATTTTTGAATTTTATTTTGCAAATAAAACTTCTGATACATGTAGAATATTAACAACGGTTGAAATAAAGAATATTTAGAACGGCTAAAAGATGTAGTTTTTTTTTATATAGTTAAAAAATCTATTTCTTGCAAAAGTGAACTTAGTTGTAGGTTTAAAAATTGCCAATACAGTTGTTTTTACAGCGAAATTTAGCGTCCCACATATTACCTTTAAAGGTATGATTAAAGATATATAGACAGAAACTGTAGACAGCAAGCATGATTAAAACCATTCACTAAAACCTCACATGGAGAGTTCTTTCACTGTTGACGATTTATTACATTTTTTATTGGTTTATTTTGTATATTATGTATCTTTAAAATAATAAAACAAAAAATAGAAACAATATAGTTTTAGCGATCAGTAATATAATGACTACAAAATATCGGTAAATACTGAACCCTTCATTGGCTTCATTATAACGAATTACCTGTTGATAATCAATTTTATGAAGTTATGATGTTTTTGTATAAAGAATTCCATCTTGAAAACATCAATGAATAGAGATAATATTTAAACAGTAACTAAAAGATTAAAACGCAAGACAATTAAGGTATGTTGGTAAATCATTGATTGATTTCTAATATTACCATGAGTACTAAGAAGAGGGACTTTTGAATGACGGAAGAAAGAAAGTTGGGTCTTAGAAGATTTTGTCATTAAAAAAATAGGAGCCTCGGTTTTCTTATTTCGTTTGTCTGATCACTTTTCAATAATTGAGCAGTCTTTTTCAAAGAAAGATTATACCATAGACGAATACATCAATGATTATTATTGATGATAATTTGTCGTTTATCTGTTGTGTGTTTAATTGATTATTTTCCGACCGTGCGAAATCCTTACGGGAATTTAAGGTGATTAAACACCCCAGTAATAATACTTTGCATATATGGGTATGGACCAAATGATGATGCGAGTGCTACCTTATAAGTGCAGATCGTAATTTGTAATTTTGAGTCATATAAAAACTCGCGATTATTCTAATTACTCATTTAATATCATAATGCAGTTGATATTAAAGAGAACAGATAGTATCTAAGTCAATGATACGGTAGAAGTTTCCTTGTATCAAATGTGATATAACGATTAAATTGAAGGTTAAAGATTTCATTTAGTTTTATCTCATACAAAATATCATTGAATTATCCAGCTCAGAAGTTGCACAAATGTCAAATGTACTTCAATGATTCAAGGCAACAAAAATTCACTAGCTATTAGCTGCTAACCTAAATGAAATGTATCTGACCATAGAGAAGTTGGTTTTCTCCAGGAAGAAAACAAGTTAAATCATGCGTGAAATTATACCATTCTGATAGATTAAATTAAAAGAACAAAGGTTAATGTTCATTTTTAAGAGATTGTATTCGGTGATGCTTATAATTAGTCAGTAATTTAGGTAATCTAAAGTCTTATCCTTCTTTTAAAACTAGTGTTTGAAAGTGCAACTGCATAAATTTTATTTTTCAATCTCAGTCAATCCAATTTTCTGTTTTCCAGCTGTGACTAAATTAAAATTACAACTTTGTGCACTATAACATTTATTAAACTCGCAATATACAATACACCAATGAATACAAATACTTAAATTTGTATTCTCAATATCATAAAGAGACAATATGTTTGTGTTTGGAGGAGTCTAGCTGTCTCATTAATGTATAAACAAACAGTCTGGAAATTGGTGCTCGCTTTTTACTCACGGACCTACTCTGCGCGAAACATTCTTTTCGGTCTTTTTGTTGGTGAGAGGCGGACTTGTTTACTCTATGATTTTAACGCGCAAATGTTATGGTTATGGGTGCAATTATAATGCAAGGTCGTGTTGCAAGTTTTTTCTTCCCTGGCCAGGATTCGAGATATCTGAGATATCGTGACACCACATTGCATTGCACTATGCCCGGCGTGCTAGACCATTCGACCACCTAGGTTCGATAAAATTAGTATTTCGGTGGCCGAAGGTTCTCTTTCCACGTTAGTTTTTATATAGCGTCGTAATATATATATTACAAATTACAACATAATTGGTGGTTTTGTTTTATACGTGGGTTATTTCGCGTTGTAATTTGTCTTGATTGAATGAATAAGCAGTGGTTTACTGACAGAACGAAAAGTTGTGGACTAATTTTAGAACTTGTTTTAGTCGGAATGTGGTGGAGAAAAATGATAACAAAAAGGTACTATCTTGTACCTTCTTCTGCTATTTAGAACTTTGAGAATTGTTATAAAAGTACAAAACGTTAGTTTAAAGTGCAAGTAAAGCCTACAGAGAAATACTGAAATGTCTCCCGTAGACAATCATGTCTAAAAGATTGGTTCTGACAAATGGTTGTCGAGTTGACATTCTTTCTTTCATCTCTTTAAAGTTGTAGGAGTATTGCATAATTATTGTATTTGTCTGTGACATTTAGAAATTATGAATTCACACTGACAAGGATTAAAGCACTTAATATTTTAACTTTGAATTGTTCCATTTCTTTCAGATGCGTTTGAATTGAAACAATTTACTAAATTGAATGTAGGTTTTATTTTATTTTCTATTAGAAGTGCTATAAGATATACGCTATTAAATGTTACCAAACTATTGAAAGCTCCGTTGTCTTAGATTTATAACTCCGTCCTGTTTATGTAAAGTCTGTTTGTTTGTTTATTTATTTATTTGTGTAGTTGGTGAATGCAATGAGATATCTAACTAATTATTTCAGCTTTAAACTTTCTCTGAACATTTCTTTGAAAATTTACTAACACAATACATGTAACACCTAGAAAAAAATCCGAAACTAAAACATTTGAATAAACACTAGTAATGGATGTTAAGTATTTGTTTATGTCTATAAATGTGTTTGTAAATCATTTCTAGACGTGATAAGCACACACTTTGTCTTCAATCTTTATAACAAGCTCTGTAGTTTTGGGTCAGTGAAAATTACATAGATTTCACATGTTAACGAAGTTAAAGAACATATCTATAAGCTTTTTCCTGTCAGTCTAGATTGATGTTGAAATGATGGTGTTAGGGTGAACGAGTTATATTCTAAAAACCGAATCGTCGAACGTTAATCTTGTCAGTGTCAGAGGTAAAGACTGAATTTTAGTTTTCTTCTCTCTATTTTTTGCTTTTTTTAGCATACGTTATCAGCTTTTTTGGCTGTTTGCGTGTTAAATTAAAACGACTGCAAGAACTGTTTGTAGGGAAACAAAAGATGAAATATTTTATTAGCTTTTTACCTCCTACATGGTCATTTTGTTATTTATTTCTGTATTTTTGGACCAAATGATTCCTTCTCCATTAATATAATTACCCGGAGCCAGTCTTGAAAATATATCTTCTGTAACTAAAGATTTTGAAAAAAAGGTCACGAGGCGAATAATGTGTTCACCTGAACATGAACAAAGAATATGCTATGTGGTGAATCCATTCAGTGGTTTTCTTATTACATAAACAGCGAATAGTTGGTGTTTTGGTTTTGTCATTTTGATCTTGAGATATCGTTTGGTAATATCTTGCCTGTGATTAATAAACCACATCACATGGTATGGATGATCCTAAAATATGTTACATTGATAAGGGAAGATGTGGTGTGAGTGCAAATGAGACAACTCTCCATCCAAATAACAATTTAAAAAAAAAGTAAACCATTATAGGTCAATGTACTGCCTTCACACGGAGCCTGGGCTCACACCGAACAACAAGCTATAAAGGGCCCAACATAACTATTGTAAAACCATTCAAACGGGAAAACCAACGGTCTAATCTATATAAAAAAACGAGAAACGAGAAACACGTATATATCACATAAACAAACGACAACTACTGTACATCAGGTTCCTGACTTAGGACAGGTGCAAACATTTGCAGCGGGATTAAACGTTTTAATGGATCAAAATCTTCTCCAATAGCATAACATCACAACATAAAAAACACACGATAAAATATCAATTGGGAGACTAAACCCAATCAAAAATCGTAAATTAGTACAAAATGAACGAATAACTTTGATCTTGTTGACTTCTTCCATTCAGCAGTAATGTACATGCTTAAGAGAGTTTTCCGTTTTGGTGTGCTGGATGTATAAACACAACGACACTTTCAATCAGAAACGAGACGTTATAGGGGAAATCCTTGTTCTGAACACGTTATAGAACCCTTGAAGGAACCTTAAAAATGGTATGTAGCAAACAATTGTTTTGAAAATATCTGTCCTAGTTTAGGCAACCTGTTTTCGTTTTACTGCAGCAGTCTGTTCTTCATTCTGCTCTCCCGTTTTGCAGGACAAGCACATACTCTTAATTGTCGTTTGGAATATGCATGAAATAGTTGCTACTAGACTGTAGGTAGACAATTATCAATCATTCAATCCCTTTATTAATAATGCGAAACATGTTGAAATATCTAAACCGGAAGTTTTGTTATAAGCCGTGTTCAAGCGATTTCCTACGTTTTTAGTCGATTTTTATTGCTAGAATCAAAACGGATTAAGGGATTCGAACATTGGTAAACTACTGTAAGGTAAATAGTATTATGACAATACTATCAATGTATAATAAACTGCTATGTATTCTCCGTTTAATCCCCATTGGACCATTCATTTTTCAATTATGTTTTGGCATCATTACTTCTCCTCTTGTAAACCTAATGCTTGTCTACAGAAGTTAAATGAGATTTAAACGCAGATTTTTTCAATTTGATATAAAATGCAGTTTACGCAGAAAAAAAAGATATCTAAATTAATGTAAACTGCTAGTAATACTTATTTTACCATTTAAGGAAGTACTAAAAGAACCGTGCTTTAACAAGAAGGGAATTTTGTTATCTTTATTTTAATAATTGTTAGATATTTGATATATTCTGTTCAAACGTCTGCGGTCGAACACAATCTCTATCATTATTGTAATAATTATGTATTCATAATGCATCATAGTTATCTTGCCCTTGTCTGTCTTTTGGTCAGATCAGTCATTAGTAGCTAATTATAGTAGTTTGCCTCCTTCGGGTCGATGTTTTATTTTTTCAACTTTGTACAGAAGCATGTCATGACATATTTGTTTGATAGTACAATTCAGCATGAGTTACACTATATCATTTTTTTTAAGATATGGGGTATACGTCAATGATTAGACAGCCTAACGACTAAATCAGTCACCAAAATCTATCTAAAGGGAATAGTACAGTCTTTAACGATAGTCCTAGTATTAATGATGATACAAACTGGCAAGCTCTGAGTAAATCGTCCCAAGTCTTTTTAATTCGTCAATAAAGAATCGTTCAAAGACCTAAACTAATTTCAAATACGTATAGTATATATACCCTTTATTACATATAACATGCGATGCATGGAACTTAAAAGAGTGTATGTTTTGCAAACATTTTATAACGTTTGCATGCGACGCATGAAACCAAATAATCAAAATATGTTTTGGAAACCCTTTAAGTACCTATACATGCGATGAATGAATTCAAAAGATTGATAGATCAATATGTTTTAGAAACCTTTTCTAACCAGTGCATGCCACGCATCAAACCAAAAGATTGGTTTGTGTTTTAGAAACTCTTTATTACGTATGATTGGTGTAACGTTTTAAAACTCTTTCTTACATATGCATGCGATGCATGCAACAATAAGGTTGATGTATGTTTTCTTAAAGCAAAAAATTGATGTATGATTTGGAAAAACCTTTATTACGTATGAATGTGTGCATGCAACCGTAAGATTGGTGTATGTTTTAGATAACCTTTATTACGTATGAATACAATGCAAGAAACCATAAGATTGATGTTTGTTTTGGATAGTTTTTTTATTGCCCTTAATATAACATACGTATAGTACCAACAGTTTCAAAAAAAAAATTGGTATGCAAACGTTGTACGTTTCGACAAGTGGAATTCAAAAAGGATTCTAGAGGTAAAAAGTATTAGGAAGTCCAAAACCTTATACAAATCTGTCATAGAAGCTATATCAGACCAGCCAGTATAATACAAGGTCAACGTTGTATGTAGAAGTTGCAATCTTAATTTAAGTTCAATTAAGAAGCTAAAAATTGACAGTTGTAAACCATCAAGTGATGATTAAATTGTCTAAATGTACTATAGTAATGAATATTTATAACACCATTTGAATACTAACAATGTAGTTCTCGTGTTCATTTTGTTGACCTCGAGTTATATAGAGAAAGTGTTATAAATTGAATTTTGTTGAAAGTGTTAAAGGATTGGTATATTATATAATCTTTGTTATATGAGAGGACAGATTAGTGTCATTGCATGACCACATTTTCTGGAAACGTTACGACAGAACAGCTCTTTAAAACTCATCAAGCAATGATTAAGTCTGAGTAAAACAAATATAATAAACATTTCCATTTTCAGCTTAATCTTTCTAATTGGAACTTATTACAACGCGGATGCATTTGTCATTTTGCCACTGCTTTTAGTTTCTTAATTTGTTTTTCTGTTCTGGTGAAATGTATGTTATCACTACAAGTAGACAGAAAGCTGCTCTTGTTGAGTACATAAATCAGGCTTTTAAATTTCCGTTTGCATTGTTTAACATTTGTCATTTCGGTGCCTTTAATAGCTGACTATCCGAAAGGTCGTCCGGTGTGGTTTGGTTGTTCACTTCAACGCCTTTGGTCTGATGTAAAGAGTTTTCTCATTTGCAATCATACCACATCTTCCTATTTTTATTTTGTTTATATAGAAAGCTGATGTTTGCTTCAATAAAAGGTTCCAGTGATACATTGTTTATTTTAATCATTTATTAGTTTTGGGTTCCTACTCATGTTGAGTTACAGGGCAAATAAGAACAAGAATTTTTATTACTAGTTTTTGGTGGGGTTCGTGTTGTTTATTAGCAAAACGACGGGTGCCAAATGTGGAGCAGGACCTGCTTACCCTTCCGGAGCACCTGAGATCACCCCTAGTTTTTTGTGGGGTTCGTGTTGTTTATTCTTGAGTTTTCATATGTTGTGTCATGTGTAAATAAACTCATCATAGATACCAGGACTAAATTTAGTATATACGCCAGACGCGTTTCGTCTACAAAAGACTCATCAGTGACGCTCGAATCCAAAAAAGTTAAAAAGGCCAAAAAAAGTACGAAGTTGAAGAGCATTAGACCAAAATTCCTAAAAGTGTTGCCAAATACAGCTAAGGTAATCTATGCCTGAGGTAGAAAAGCCTTAATATTTCAAAAAATTCAAAAATTTGTAAACAGTAAATTTATAAATATAACCATATCAATGACAATTCATGTCAGCACAAAAAGTGCTGACTACTGGGCTTGTGATACCCTCGGGTATTATTGTTTTTCTGTTTGTCTTTTTCATTTTTAGCCATGGCATTGTCAGTTTGTTTTTGATTTATGAGTTTGACTATCCCATTGGTATCATTTCGTCCATCTTTTATTAGTATTTATTAGTTTAAAATCGAAACAGTAGGATTGTTACTAAAGTAAACTAAATTACAAACATGTAGCATTGACAACAATAATATAATATATAATATTTCAAGATAATGTAAACTGATGTTACTGATTGAAAACAAAACTCAGAAAATTAATTCTTTGTTCACAATTGTCTCTAATGCTCTATTGAGAATACATCATAAGTTGGTCACCGGTGTCAATAAAACTTATGCCTCAAATATTCGTAAATCTCACTTAATCTCTAATGTCTTACGGTTGGAGACATCGTTCTCATTTCATTTACAGTTTATTGTGACATCAATCCCAGTTTGTTCATAATAATCTTCATTTAGACATTGAACGATTTTACTTAACATGGAAAAAAGACCGAGTGAACAATATAATCAGGAAGCTGCTGTATGCGATAAATTAAAACTGAAGTAATCAAAAGTAAAATTGATTTTTTTTAGCTATATATGGGTCTTGCATCAAATTTGATGCATCTCAGTTTCAAGCGACATATGTGATTTTTGTGAGATCAAGCAATGCATTTTATAAATACTTGCAATGGCAAAATGGGGACAAAGTGCTGAATTACTTATGATCACTGGATGCTGATTCACTCTGATGCAAACAGTCCAACAGCAGCGCTATCAAATTAGTAATCACACTTTTTTCATACCACTTTCGGATTGTCTTTTTGATAGATTTTTCTCTGCTTGGTATCGATCTAATGAGTTTTTCTACAGATTTTTGTAGTTTGTGCTTATGTTGTACTGTTACACCACTTTCACAGGAGAGTGTTTGGTTGTCGACTTCGAGTTTGTTTGACACCGCCACATTCTGTATTTGCCTGTGCCAAGTTAAGGCCTGTAGTTCAGGGGTTGTTGTTGGTTCAGGTCTGTCAAATTTGATTTTCGCAAATTGTTTATTTATAAATTATACCGTTGGTTTTCTTAATTGAACTGTTTCATATTTTTTTTGTCTTTTCTTTTTAATCCGACTACACGACAAAGATTTTTCTCCTTCTTAAAGGCCGTATATTTGCTTATAATTGGTTATTTCTACTTCATTCTAACTGTGGTGGATAGTTGTTAAAATTACAATCAAACCACATGACCAGATTTTTATAAAGTGGTGTGCTGTAAAAGTATTTTCCAGTAAAAAGGATCAAAACCAACTAGGGATGAAAGTATTCTTAATTGATACAATGTAAACGTATATGCATTTTCATGAAATTATGCGTCTTGAATTGTATTTTCTGTCTTTAATAAACGTACTAGAAATTCTGTATATCGTTAGATTTTCAGTTAAAGCGGTCAATTGCAAAATTGTCTCAAATAAAAAAAATCATGTTGTCAATTTTCAAGTATTCACTTATTGTTCTATTATTATTCCGATGATATATGATATAGCGATAAAAAAAGCTTTGTCATGATAACTTTGATTTGAAGTGTGTTTTGTTTTATCAGATAATGTTTTGTTAAATAATTGGTGCTTAAGATTATATCTTCCACATTCAATTGTCTTTATGGTTACCGAGGATGACATTGGCTGTTTGAGTAAGTAGATGCTGTGTAGTATGTTATATTAACCCGAGTTCTCTAGATACGCATGTACCAAAACAGAGTTTCACTGATTTTTGTGCGCGGTGTACACTATACTTTCAAACATTCCTCAAAATACGCAAAAACTGGGTTTAAGAAATGTGTCAACTATGATCTTTGTGTCAGTTTATAATAAATAGTATGTTACCGATCTGAACATTACCACTATGCTATCTCTCCTGAATAAAAAAAGATATTATATATTATAAAAATCAAATGATCTTGATGTAAATTACGCATCATATTTTATCAATGTTCTATTGTTGTTTATATTATGAAGTGTTTGTATCTTTAACAAACAACAAGAATGTTCTTTTCGATATTTCTAAGTTGAAAAGAAATCTTTTTTCATGCTTTGTATTTTTTTTTACATCATAAATACTTGAAGTACCACGCAACTGACTGTTATCTTCTAATAAAATAAAACATGAAAAGACATTAAAAGATAATTGATTGTGTAGCATTTACTCCTATAAAATTTAAACAATGAACCAAGGTCTACATTCTAGGAAAGTTATGAAAGAACTCAAAAGAAACATCATTTCATTTTTATTATCAAATCATCAAGATAAACAAATCACTTGACAATGACAAAGACTGACGATATGTTTTACGTGACTATCGACATGTTCACTGTTGTTGTATGGTATTTAATGTTCACACACGTATCTCGCTCGTTCAGTTCGTCTAAAGTGGCTCTTCGGATTTTTAATCTTCTATTTGTCAATTTACTCATCAACTATATTCAGCAGGAGAATTCTTCTGATAGATTAAGCGATAGACAGTTTATTTTTCTTATAATACTTCAAAGATGTTGAAATATGTTTGCCTTCAGTTTCAAAGATTTAAATATTTTCTAAATTGACCATTCAGAATCTATTTTAAAGACATATTATGGTAGCCTTCATTTTTATCTGCATGTAACCAAACTGTGGAGTACTTGTAGAAGATATGGTAAAAACTGACAAAGTAGTTTCAGAGAAGACATGATAATAAAATTGTCCAAAGAGTTTCCCAGGAGTTTGTCGTTATGCTTGCTAGCTTAGCATTTTGCATTTAGAATCACGTGTCTTTTAACCTGAACTATATCAACAATAAATTTTGCCTTGTTCTGTCATGCGTTAACCTTCTTTTTAGAACGGTAGGATTGACCAACCTAAATCAAAGACTGCTTGAATGGCAATGTATTTCGTCCAATCGGGACCAGAATAGATACATTTTTGTGAGATCATAACGCATTGGGCATCATAGTTTGAGTGAGAGATAATATTCTGTCATACATTCCTCAACATATATATATAAAATATTGCCGTTAGTAAACATTTGCAATGCAGTTTCACAACATTATTATTTTGAAATTGTCTACATAGATAAAAATTGTTAGGTCAAATACCATGTATTTTCTTACCAGTCACTACGGTTCAGTTTAGCTTGGTGGTGATTAAAGTACAAAATGTCAATTATCTATCTATGTACGAGTATACAGCTCTTCGAGTGAGCTGTACGAAAAAGGATATTTCAAATCGCAGAACAAATACACTGAACTCAAAAATGATTTGCTATTATCCTCATCAGAATTCGGTTTCTAGTTTCATTTATTGCATACATATGTTGTTTGACGAAAAATTATTTTCGATTTCAGAAACCCCTATCAACAAAAAGTTTTTCAACTAAAAGTTTTAGGCATTTGCACCGGAAAATACCTTTTTGAAGAAAATTAGATCAAAATAATTTGTGAAACCGAACCTTCACATTTCATTAACTCGATGGCTTTAACGATTATTTCTTCCCGTCAATAAAATAACAACAAAGAACGTCATACAAAAGCACAAGTCAGATCAAACTTGTAGTTTGTGTATTTAGACTGTCTAGGTATCAGTTCATTCACTTAAACAAAACCATCACTGAATAATAAATCGACATAATATAAACAAGATAACAAGTAATCGTTGTGCAAAAGTGCAACAATGCATAAATAACCAGAGTATTTATAGTAATTCTAGGACTAAAATATTTATTAAGTTTACAAAACGTTTTAACCTATTAAAATACATATATATAAATTTGTTAAAAACTTTGCCAAGAAGGGTGTAGTAAATGACAAGTAAGACAGTAGGCATATATCATGTGATTCTAAATTTCTAAATGAAATGTAATGTTTTCATCTGTGGAGTTTATTTTTTTTTTAATTTAAATGATTATTCTAGACATATTTTAATTAACATGATTATTTTTCTTTTCAGCAGGTTTTTATAAACCATGGTAAATGCTATCGAAACTTTTTTTGGATACAATTAAAAATAACGAGCAAAAAGTAAAATCACAAAAATACTGAACTCAGAGGAAAATCAATTCGGAAAGTTCATAATGTCAAAATCAAATAACAAAACGCATCAAAAACGAATGGACAAGAACTGTCATATTCCGGACTTGGTACAGGCATTTTCAAATGTAGAAAATGGTGGATTAAACCTGGTTCTATAGCGCTAACCCTATCACTTTAATGACAGTCTCATCAAATTACGTTATATTTACATTGATGCGTTAAATAAACAGATACAATTATTAAGATAGTCAAAATATGGGTAAATAATGTTTGATAATAATAAAATAATGTTTGATGATAACCATGATAACACAAAAATACTTTGGAGCAATAAGGCGTTTTTTTTAATCTATGAATAGTCATTCCAAATTCACAGCTTTTCAAAACATACATGTGTCTTTCATAAATACTATAAAGGTTTTCAATGTCAAGTAAGAATCTATTATGATCTTTCAAAAATATCAAGATTTTTTATGGAACGCTGGAGATTTGTGAAAGCTTCAAATAATATTTGTGTACATAAGCTGCTTTGTCGGAATTTCCGTGAATAAATGTAAAACATCATTCAATACATTTTTACAAAGTTAAAATGTTATACATTTGTAAGGTTATGTAGACTTGATTCATAATTAATGGAAGCTTAATTAAAATACGTCTTAATTCCTTTCCTAAATTTGCACTGACTGAACATACTGCTGTATAATTAATTCATCGAATAATTAACATTTACTTTCAGGAATTGATTGAAAGTCTTAATTTTCTATGAAGATTTTTTTCTAAATTGATTATTAGTCGTAATGCGTAGGAGAATGCGATAATTTAATCACAAAATAACATAGAAAATAATTCATTCACCTCAAAATGATTTCTTTGCAAATTCCACACGACATATTTTGTTTTATATTTTATTAAAAAAATAATTGATTGCTAAATTTAGTTATACTGCAAGATCAGCTAAAATTGACCTACAAATGAAGCACATTTTGGATTAAACATGTTTTCTTACCGTTCAGATTCAATATATCGGGCACTATAAAAACCTAAACCTGTGAAAGAACTCGTTAAAAATAAGATAGTGATAGAAAAGGTGGAATTATCTTATCTGAGTATGTGTGGAAATATCAACACCCGATCGTCAGTAGTCTATCCGTATTATAATCTTACCAAACCCTACAAAGAGGGCGTCTCCTTTTTTTGTTTTAGAAAGACTGAATCTTTTAGTTCCATGAGTTTCTGAGATTTCTCATAATTGCCATTAGTTGACAAGGAAGGTCGTTTGTCCATCAATATATTATTTACCGATTCTACCATATCCTTTTTTTTATGAAACCAAAAGGTTGAATGCGATATTCAATAAAACTTCTCCTGTCTTGCTATACAACTGATGATGGGGGTCGTCAATTTGGCTGTTATGGATCTTTTAGAAATATTCCGATACGTATAATCGCAATGGCGACGGCATATCTAATAATTGAACAAAAAGACGAGCAAGCTTACTTTTGTTCTCACCATCCAAAACAATTCCTTTTCATTTTTTGCGTCAAAATAATTAACCAACCCGTCATTCTGGTGGTCGACACAACGCGTTTTTTTAAAAATAATATCAATTGTTAATTTTTCTGTTTTGCAAGTTTAAAATGGACAATAAATTAGTGTTGCGAAAGCTGTTCAAAATCAATAAGTTGTGTTTGGTTAGATACTTTATATTTTCATACAACTACATTCTAGTCTATAGTGCATGAAATATTCAAAAAGGATATAACACAACTGGAGGATGGAAAGAATTTAAACAATTGCGCAACTTTTTTTAATGAATGGAAAACTAACATGTACACTGATACAATCTGTAAAGTTTTGACAGTTCTATCGTAATTTATTTATCATAAGGTAGTATTACTATATTTCAGATCTGTTTTATTATTTAAAAAAATAATTCTTACGAAAATCACAGATAAGTATAAGTCTTTGCTTATTTAACATATGTCAGCTTGCTTATAAGATATCAAATTGTAAAAAAGTGTTTTCATTACAGGATAAAACATCTGCAAAACGACAAATCTTGGTCTCAAGCTTATCTGAAGCTTAGTTTTTATGTATTGAACCTTAAATAATAAGTATCCAATTATACGCTCTCCCTAGCAAATAAAAGATGCATTCAGGTTTTCCGCTAATTTTCTCCTCAATAAAAGGTGGTTATAGTCAACATCATGGTGGTATAAACTATACGTGCATCTCTGTTTAATAATCTGACATTACTTTTAGTCAATATTTGATGACAAGTATCGTTTTATAGTTATACATGTTATATGAGCGATTTGTTTCTGGATATACACTTTTTGTATTTTTGAAGTAAGACTATCTAATATATAATTATCATGATGCATGCAACGTTTTATGTTCTGTACTAATTCCACGTATTACAAAAATAGATCAATCAAAATCAATTAACCGTTTTATTTTCTATATGTTGGATGTAAACTATTTGTTGTAGCTTTGATATTTATTTATTACGAAAGTGTCTTCCGCAAGTGCTTAAATGAATTGGAAACAAAGTAATAATTCTTCGGTAACAATAGATTTTCTGTTGAAGAAGTAGTTTGTGCCTCATGATATAGTCATCAAAAACAAAACCTGCCTTTTCATAATCAATTTGCTTTCTTAATTGTGCATGTTAAAGGATTGCTTCAGCTGACACTGTAAGATGGTGACCATTTCAATATATTATGTCATAGTTTGATTTATAATAACCGACTTTTTTTCTATTGTATGCAGTCTATTACTCAATACTCTTGTAAGCAACAGTTTCTATAAATACAATAATTTATAAAGATTCGTGACTACAAAAGAGCGATTGAAAACACTGACCTTTTTCTAACGCTATATCATATATTGAGAAGTGATCGGAAAGAGATCCAACTATTACTGTTACGCTCGTTACGTTCATGGTATTTAATTAATGTCTTTATCATTTTTTTGTGATTCCTTTCTCAGCATCACTAGAAATTCGAACATATTGGCCGTTTAGGGAAGTATGATGTAGTAGCTGGCTAGCTATAGACGTATTACTCTGTACCACTTCCATTTTAAATTTGTTAGCCATAAGTTTTGACCGATACTTAGCTGTAATTAAGCCTATACAGTATGCCAGTGCTATGTCCAGACGTCGGAGTAAAGTACTTGTGACTTTTGTATGGCTGTTATCCTTTGTAATATGTATCCCTCCGTTATTAGGATAGAATGATAAAACTTCATATTCCAGAAACTCAAACCAGAAACGTAATCACTTACGTTTTTAACAATTTCTCATCATGGGTAAATATTGAGCCTGACATCAGCCATTCAAACGGGAATTTTAACCGCAAGACAAAACGATGATCTTAAAAATGATGATCCGATAAGCCTGAGTATTCATAGAGGAAATTCAGTTGATTCAAGATCATCGGATTCGTCTCGGTATTCTCAGAGAACTGGTTCTTTATGAAGTGCTCTGCGTAAAACGTTCTGAAAAAATGATAGAGACATTAATTAAATATATAGACATGGTGTTCATTCCGAATGTAACCCGAACGGCGGAATTCCGAGTCGTAAAGAAATAGAAAGAACGCAATCGAAACGATTGTATTTTGAAAATCCAGCAACGGAAGCTGAAAAAGAACCTTTGGAGTATATAAAACTAAACAATAATACAAAAACTCAGGAAGATAGTCCATTTGTGAAAAGGAGGCGATCTACTCCATTTATATACGCTATGAATAAGAGAAGTATAGAATCAAGATCATTGTCTACAGTAACAGAAGGTCGTCATAACAATAGAATTTATATAAAAAAAAAAAAAAAAGAAAAAAAGCCTACCAATTTTGTTAAGGGGTTAGCTGATGGCCACTTCCAGGTGTAGGATTTTCTCGCGTAGTTAGGACCCATTGGTGGCTTTCGGCCGTTGTCTGCTCTTTAGTCAGCTTATCGTCTCTGACATATTTCCCATTTCCATTATCAATTCCATTTCTTCTTTTATATATATTATGATAGTATGATTCTATCTAACGGGAGGGATGATGCTTGATTTTCATTTGTGAAAGCATAATCTCCACGTCAGTTTAATTGAGGTATTGAGATGGCGTGTGAGTAACATCTAGTAGTAAGAGGATTATAACTCCATGAATAAGTTTAAACCGCAGAACCGCCAACTTCAGCAGTGTCTAGCTTTTGTTAGTCTTGTGTGATTTTTATGTTTTTGTCATTTACATGTTTCGGAGTTTAGTGTGGCGTTAATTTCGATGAACTTAGAAAAAATATTGTTCCGGAGCCAGCAAAAGCCCGCTTTAGTTTTCAGGATGTTCTTGAACATGCACTGGGAACCTTTTGCCATTTTCTGCTTTTTGGTTTAGTTGTTTCTTTGACATATCACCAGTTTCCATTCTCAATTCTATAATGTATAAATTACAGTCACGTAAACCTAAAAATACATATCACGGTGGCCTCATCCCAAATATAAGGATATTAATATATTTATTTTGTATGACAAATACTAAGTCGCCCGGGCACAGTTAATTGACAGTCTTTAACTGTCATTGTTATTTTAACATTATTTGAAAATCTTAAACAATGAGATGCATACACCGCTATGATTTCAGTACTGTTCAGTAGCTTTTAAGACTTATATATAAAAAGAAGATGTGATATGATTAGCAATTGACTTGGGAGAGGCACATTCATACAACATGTGATAGTGTTAAATATGTTCGTGGGATTCCATCCCTCAACTTAACCTTGGACAGTAGTTTAGCAGTAAATCATAATAACGAATTAAAAGAATCAGTTGAAAGAGGATTAACTTATTAGATGAATACAAATAGAAATACATCTAAAAAAACACAAAGTGTACGTAGCCGCGTACTTGTACATCCCAACATAAAAAATATACTAAGTACAGGTCTGAGAGTTCTTACAATTACTTACTACTAGTTCAAAACCAATAACAAGTAATCAAGTCAACCATGCATCTAAGACTTAGTTATTAAGTAATACACATCCAACAAGTCCAGGAAAGTTTGCTACACATATTTTCCATTTACATCATTTGGTATGAAAATATTTGTAAGATTTTTAAGTCTTCTTACAATATAACGTAAATATTTGTGATATTTCAATAAAGCCTCGTTTTTATGTTGTTTCCATTCGCTCGTTCTTAGTAAAATATCCTAATTTTGCAATCTGCAAAAAGTACAAGTAACTAGCTCTTAAAAAGACAATCACTTCATGCAACATAAACATTGATAGGAACCAGGACTATATAAAAGATTACTACGCTCATATTTATGTAACCAATCTCAGAACACCGTGTCATTCATTTCCGAACACTTCCTCATTAATTTCAAAACATCGTCTCTTTCATTTCAGAACACCGTCTTATAGCTGACTATGCGGTATGGGTTTTGCTCATTGTTGAAGGCCGTACGGTGACCTATAGTTGTTAATATTTGTGTCATTTTGGTCTTTTGTGGATAGTTGTCCCATTGGCAATCATACCACTTCTTCTTTTTTATATTAGTTATAGATAACATCTAATTGTACAGGCAAACTCACAAATTTGGCTCAACAAGTAATAACTAAACCTTTGAGAACATTGTATTGTAGCTTTGATATAATAGTTCTTTCTATTGTTTTGTTGTTTATTTTGAATTTCCTGTAAATAAAAGGTGAAAAAATAATTAAATATTAAATGGGAAATTATCTAAGTTTTATGTACATTAGTTTCGATTCAGATTTAAGCGCTTGTTATCATGAATTATCTACATAAAATACACCATTATATAGTAACAATTATATAAAAAAAAAGAGTATAATGAGTTGATGCTTTTTTATCGTAATTTTGTTTACTTTAACCCTAATCAATATAATATATAAATATCATTGCAAGCTGCATTTCAGATAAGGCATCAACATAAAGTTCAACTGTAATCCTTTGTGAGGGTTTTCATTTTGATATACATTTTTTTGTTTGTTCTAATTGTATCTTGATTTTTGGTATGATCAGGCAGATAGCGGAGCTATCCTGAATGATCTTGATATTTATTACTTTTTTTCTGATATTGATAATTTAATTGGAAAAGTTGCAACGTAATTTTTACTTACATTTTTCAACAGATTGCAATTTCAATTCTTATTTTAAGACTGATTATACCTAGGATGCCACTGTCAGTCTAGTCATGTATATTTTACATCAGTTTCACAAACATTCGGTAATTTATGCAGTTTTAATATGCACGTCAACTTAAGATCAAACACATATTGTCATTGTAAAAAAAAACAATCCTGACGAACAGACATTAACGTTAACGTTTAAACTTAAGAAGGTTATATATTTTTCTGCTCAAAACTTTGATGACAAACTGAAGTTACTCTTATGCAAGAATCTTTATAAATCAATACATGATTTCAACCGGATTTGATACCTTTGATAAACTTTACAGCAAACCATGTGCGAACATGTGTGTTAAAATGTTTTAACCGTGATATCAAAGTACAGTTAATGTTATGAATAAACAACCAGTAGTAATTCCCCTTTCAACATACTTCATAATAGACATCATTATTTGAAGCACAATTTGGCATGTAATATTCGATATAATAGACACAAATCTACCTCTGCTTTTATTTATATACGTAAATGGATATGCATCTTAGAAATGACGTTGTTTATCATCTTAATTACGTGTTAAAGTTTTGTTGATTTTTTTCTTTCATTTGTGCATATGTACTTTGCCTATATGCCACTGTTGTTTGTTGTTGGTATATCTGTTTGTTTTTATAGTGATTAAGATTCTAACACAATATTGACTTCTGTATCCCTATTTTGACATTATACCAATTTCGCCTGTTGGTGTTGTTGACACATTGTTGTCAATATAATGGATTTCAATGCGACTGTAATGCAAATTAGAGGTTTTATAAGTAGTTAATTTAATCCACAATTTTCTTCATAAGGAAATGACTGTACCAAGTCAGGATTATATCAGTTTGTTTTTTATTCGTTGTATTTGCGATTTTGATATTGTCATTTTATTATGGACGCTCCAATCCGAATTGTCCTTGGACTGCGTTTTTTTGGTCATTTTATTAGGGACGCTCCAATCTGAATTGTCCTTCGACTGCGGTATTTTTGTTATTTTACCTTACAGAATTAGTAAATAATTGAGTGACGTTTTATGTTTACAATATAATGATTGCCAATGAGACAACTATCCTCAAAAAAACAAAATGACACAGACATTAACAACTATAGGTCACCATACGGCCTTCAACAATGATCAAAGCCCATATCGCATAGTCAGCTATTAATTGCTCCTATAAGACAATGTAATACAATTCAAAGGAGAAAACTAACGGCCTTATTGATGTAAGAAAAAAGAACAAAAAATAAATATGTAACACATAAACCAACGACAACCACTGCATTTGTCTATCTGTAACACTTTTAAAGATATAATAAGACGATTACTTGCGTTTAATTCATGCGACCACGCAAGCAATGTTGTCAATTTGGTTGTCAAACGGGTCCATCGGACACATTTGAAAAAGTATATGTCTACGGTGATGTGTAGAAGTTTTCAGTACACAATAGCGAATACAGGAACAGAATAATTATAAACAAAAACATAAGCGAACATGAGAAATATTCTTTTTAATCTTTTAAAAATTTGCTATAAAAAATAGATGTTAAGTGATAATATTTATTTGACAGAAATTTCATGGTCAATCAGTATAAATAAGCAATTTAAATATGATATAGAAGCTTTATGTACATTATGGTGTACGAATATTATCACAGGTCTTAAATCGCTTAAAATCACGATTCATCTACATGAAATAAAACATTAAGTAGAAACATTACAAAGAGAATAATGTAAGGGGTTGATGTTGTTTTGATCAAAGACTATGTGTTCACTTATGACCTGCATTTCAGATAAAATCAATATAATTTCTTTCTCTTTAATTCTTCGTGTGTGTTTTCATTTGGATATGTTTTTTTTAATTTTAATAGAGTTTTTACTATCGTATCGGTATGATCAAGCAGATCGCGGCCCTATCCTGCTTAGTTTTGCATGCTTTATCAGTATTTATTCAGATATTGATCATTTGAATGGGAAAGTTAGTATGCACTATAAATTAAATTTAACGAAACGAAAATGGTAAAATCTAGACCGTCAGTTGAGTTTTGTACTACTTCCATTATAAACAGTTACAGCGATTCTATTCCTTCATGCTATTTGAGTGTGCGTTAAATACCGACAGTGAACATATCGAGTCTTTTTAGGCTTTAACCCAAAAATTATTCACGTAAACCAGACCCATACATTTAATTTGAACTTCAGAATGTTATTTCTTGTGTGTTTATAAAACACAAAGGATCCATATGCAACAGAAAAAAAAAAGAAAAAAAATCGTTGCAAACGAGTTGAGTCGGAAGTCAACTGGTCTAAGTAGTCAACTACTGTATCACTGTCTTGTAAACACGCAGGTGGTCATTTCGAGTCATATGCAAGCGTTTGAATCCAATCTTAACTGACTAGGATTGACAGTGTTCCCACCGTAGTACAGTCGTTCTATTTGCATTCCTCCACCAATATAAAATGGCAGCCTCGAATATCTAATAGTGCTGAAAGTGTAATTAAACACCAATATATCAATTGTTTCAACGGGATTTGACAAATAAAGGAGTAGGTTCAGTAAGACCCCTTTTTGACCCCAAAATATAGCAGTTTACAAATTTGTGGAAGTTTAAACTTTAAGCAATTGATTGGACAGTAGTATGCTGCTGCTTCATAAATATAGGCTGTGTTTGACAATACAGTGCACATATATCGGTAACTAGCATCATAAATTCATGCTTAAGTACTGAAGTATTCACCATTTCAACATTTTAGTTAAATTTTGGACAATTTCTGCATTAAATGAAAGTGGCCGCATTCGTGTTCATTCATAATATAATAACATGCAAGTTGTATTTGATGATAATACAGAACATATATAAAAGTTGAGGATGTACACGGATTCGGTCACTTTCGTTTTTGACAAACACCATCTGAAAAGTGACGTTTTTAGGCATATTTAATAGATTTTTCATAATAGAGCTTAAATCTAAGCGTTATAAATGACTAAATCAGTTCAAATCTTTCACATAAACTAATTGAATCAATTGAAGTGGACACTTAAGTGTTTAAAAAGTGTTAAAATCTTTCGTTAGATGAACCTGAAATTTGAGGCCACAATCTGCCCTTACCGGACCTACTCCTTTTAGTAAATAAACTGCTTCAAAAACAGTAATACTAGATTATAGTTATGGTGATTTTAAAATGATTTCAAATATTTAACTAAACTTAAAAACATCGTTTTGTTTAAAAATGGTTACTTGTTTTCATCAATATATTTAAGATGACATATCATGAATATAAACATAATGTTAACTCGTTCTTTGCCTTGTGAAAAAGTATTTCGTGTATGACTTCATGATTTGCGAGTTTATTCATCCTTTCAACGTACATGTCATATTGGACTACCGACAGGAAATTACAACCGTTTCATTGATATATGTGAATGGACATGTCTACTTTAAAACAGTTATGTTTGATTTAAAGAAAACGTGTGGTATTGTTGGTATAATGTAAGAGGAAGTCAGAATGGTTATAGTTGTATATTAGGCCATTAAAAGGCGTTTGTTGTCTTCTGTTGATGAGGCCATATTAATCAATTTCTTATTTTGAACATCTGTTTAAAAAACATGAGGCAAGAGAGTGAAATACTTTTATCAGCATTTTCCTTGTATAGTTTGTTTAACTCCCCTTCAAGAAAAGCGGGCGATACATAGTTTTGTTCAACTCTACTAAAAGAGAAGCGGGCGATACATAATTTTGTTTAACTCTACGAAAAGAGAAGCGGGCGATACATAGCTTTGTTTCACTCTGTTAAAAGAAAAGCGGGCGATACAGAGCTTTGTTTAACTCTATTAAAAGAGAAGAAGGCAATAGATAGCTTTGTTTAACTCCACTAAAAGAGAAGCGGGCGAAACATAGTTTTGTTTGACTCCACTAAAAGAGAAGAGAGCGATACATAATTTTGTTTAACTCTACTAAAAGAGAAGCGGGCGATACATAGTTTTGTTTAACTTTACTAAAAGAGAAGCGGGCGATACATAATTATTTTGTTTTACTCCACTAAAAGAGAAGCGGGCGATACATAGTTTTGTTTAACTCTACTAAAAGAGAAGCGGGCGATACATCATTTTGTTTTACTCCACTAAAAGAGAAGCGGGCGATACATAGTTTTGTTTAACTCTACTAAAAGAGAAGCGGGCGATACATCATTTTGTTTTACTCCACTAAAAGAGAAGCGGGTGATACATAATTTTGTTTAACTCTTTGAACGCAGCAGTTAATTTCTTCAATAACTTTCTGCGTAATGTCTATTTGAATATTTTATAACTTTCCCATTGAATTCTGATTTAAAAAAGATTTTACAGTTGATTTATAAAAAAAAAAATCTTCACAAAATCATACAGAAAATTAAAACTAATGCGGTTGATTGTAAACATACGAAGCTGACTTGATTTCATTCAACATTGATAACTTCCATATTACGCTTTCATCCTTTTAATTGAGTCGACAAAATGGACTAGTATTTTATGAATGATATTTTCCTACTCAATGACCAAACACCCTCGAGAGGACACTGAGTGATAGATCGAGGGCGCAGAATCATTTGAGTTAAACACCACCTTGGGTAATACCTCTGACATACATTTAGAAAAACTACAGTACAATAAATGACACCTTCGATAGGACATTGATTGATAAAAGAAACAAAATCATTTGTGCTTAATACCAGTTTGAGTAATACCTCAGTCATACATTAAGTAAAACTACAGTTAAAACTTCGTTACAAAGTACTCTCCAGAAATCATTGACTGATAGAAGGCATATAATTATTTAAGTTGAACACCAGCTTGGATAATACCTCTGACATACATTTAGCAAAACTACAGTATGAACTTAATGACCCAGCACCTTCGACAAGACATTGACTGATAGAAGGCACACACTCAATTGAGGTAATCACCAGCTTGGTTAATACCTCTGACATACATTTAGCAAAACTATAGTACAAAATTTATGACAAAGTATTCTCGAAAGGACATTGACTGAAAGAAGGCACATAATCATTTGAGTTAAACATCAGCTTGGGTAATTAAATACATTAGTTAATACCTCTGACATACATTTAGCAAAAATACAGTACAAACTGCATGACAAAGTACTCCCGAAAGGACATTGACTGATAGAAGGCACATACTTATTTAAGTTGAACACCAGCTTGGGTAATACCTCTGGCATACATTTAGCAAAACTACAGTATACACTTAATGACCAAGCACCTTTGACAGGACATTGACTGATAGAAGACACAGACTCATTTGAGGTAAACACCAGCTTGGTTAATACCTCTGAAATACATTTAGCAAAACTACAGTACAGACTTCATGACAAAGTACTCCCGAAAGGACATTGACTGATAGAAGGCACAGAATTATTTGAGTTTAACATCAGCTTGGGTAATTAAATACATTGGACGTACATTAAGCGAAACTGCGGTACAAACCTAATGACCGAGTGCATTGACTGATTGAACTCACAGAATCACCATCTCGGGTTATTACTTGGACATACGATAAGTGCCCTAGAGTACAAAATAATTAACCTAGATGTTAGTTGTTATATATGTCAGATCAATGTTTATGAAATTGTTTAAAAGTTCTAAAAGTGTCAATGATTTTTCCAGAATGAATGATATAACTGACACTAACGATATCGACTAAACAACTGCTACTATACATTGCAGATACACTCATCGAAACATTGCTCTCCAAATTGATACTGAAATAGTTCGAAAACAGTTCAATATGATTCGGTTTTGATAATATCCCTTGTTGTCTTCAGAAATTGACCATATTTTAAGTATTAAGAACCATTTCAGATTTGAAAACATCCTGTTTTATCAAAAACGTTTATTTAGAAAGTTCCAAACGGACGTTGCTATATATAATTTTACATATACATCCAATTATTCCAAAAACCAACCAATCCTCCTACCTTTCATGAGAATGTTGTATTGTGAAATGGAAAAGAAGGCCATATATTCCAACATTAATTTGAAGTGGAAGTTTAAAAAGATTTTAAAACCTACCACAAACAGTGTCGGTCACGATTTCAATGCTTTGTCACAGTTAAATATACAAAATAATGCATTCCACCGACATTAACTGTTCAATGGCTCTGGGAGAAACAATAATTACACTTAATAACATTGTTGGAATATAAGTAATTTTATTCTTAATTGCAATGTCTAGATGACCTTTCTATCGTGAATGTAACATAGACATAAAACTTATCGGCTTCTCTAATACAATGTTATGTTCCAAAATAAATTCTCTATTTATCGAAGCTATTATTAAAGCAAACGGAGATTGCATGGAGAGAATTTACGTCTGATTTATTTTTCACTGGCGTCAATTTGATCCTGACAGAGAACAATTAGATTATGTGATTAATAACAATGTATCAAGCTGTTATATATTAATCAAAACATGTTTCTTTATTAATGGAACAAAGTAAATAAGCTTTGCTCTATTTAATTTACTTTCATTCCTCATAATTTCTGAATATTTTAGTTGATATTGTCCTGCCTTTACCTCGGGCTTTGTAGAACAGAGGTCGCCAAGTTTGATTCTGATTTTTTTAGTAATCTTAAATGCCAACATTTTTTATTTTGTCCTAACTGTTTTGATTTGTACGTTGAAATTCATTATGAAGTTAGGTTTTACCTGATTTACTTTTGTATATGAATATTACTAGTAATAATGTTGGGAAAAGTTGGATATTTAATTCTTGTATATTAATTATTTTATCATCATTGAATCAATGTTTGTCTCAAACTTCAATGACATTTATATATAAATTTAACACCATTGAAAAATTCAAAATATAAAACGACTTACACAGCTTGTTATAAAGAGTAAGATAAAATAGCGTTGAATAAGTAGCAAAATCATGTTGGTGTCAACTGTTCGATTCAAATGTGGTAGGTAGATTTTTTAAAGCATTTGATGTTTGCATGTAGCATTTATGAATAAGAGTTAAGACTCGTATAGTCGGAGTCAAAATATAAAAGTGTCCTGGGTGTGTGAAATTTCTGTATGCGGACAGTCACTGCGTTGACTAAAACGTTATAAATCCGGCTCAGCGTGTTGGTTTTGGTTATTGCGAACTCAATGAATGTTATCCACAGTGCGATCTCTATTTTGACTAGGTCATTTTATGAAGTTTAAATACCTGGTCAAGACAGAGATGGCACTGTGTAAAACATTCATTTGGTTCGCAAAAATATTCTTTATACATAACATATTGTCGTCCTAATTATGTATTTGTCTGGATGTTTAACAGCTACTCAGCACCATCAACTAAAATACCTAAACGAAGCTTAATAATTGTTTGTATTTATTTGTGTATATTGGTTCGTTCTTTGTTCTTTCCTTCAAAAACATATTCATATATTCATGAAAGTACATTTTATAAGTAAAGAATATATAATTGATATCATAATTCAGTATATGCTTTAGTTAACGAACAAAATATGGTTAACACCTCCTTTTTGAGATAATTATTTTAATGGCGGGAAAAGGCTTACTCGGAAGAAAAATGGTTGTTATGGTGCAAAGTATTTAACCCTATATCCTAGGAAACAAATAAAGGAGTCCGAACACTTGACAATTCTCAACCTTACATCCTTAAGGCAAAACAGAAAGAAAAACCTATTACGTTTAAGTTCAATGACCTAACAGTTTAAGGACAAATTCTCTCATTGTTCATTCAATTTAAAGACTTTTTATGTACTAAGACTAATCTAAAAGATACGATGATAGGCTGCTTTAAATTCTATCATTACATCAAATTGGCTGTTGCTTTCAATTAATATTACGACAAAAAATGATCCATTTTATGTTAAGAAATGTTCATCCTTTTGTCAAAATATTCCCGCAACACGTCTTTAAACTAATAGTTTTTATAGGTCATCGTTATCAACAAAGTGTATCATCATCAGTATCAATAACAAATTAAAATCAAAATTATGTTATTGCCAGGTTTTATTACATGCAGCGTTGCTGATGAATACGTAGTTCTAGACACTTAGAGTTTCTAGCAGTAATATTGAGGCCGATATTAATTAATTATTTAATTAATTCAAACGAACACTCACAATTTACAATATTTAAATAAAATAAACACAACACCTGGATATTAGTCCAAGACTACTTGATAATCGAGGAAAAGGGGGGTTCAAAGATAAGAGGCCAATATTTTTGTCCTCCGTATTGCCTTTTCATTTTTATCTGTTGCTACGCATTATCATTTTTTTCGCAGTTTTATTTGTACTTTTTACACGAGTCCGGGATTTTGCATTGCAGAATATTCAAGCACATATGGTCTGGAACATAAGCACAAATACTCATGGTAATTTTTACTACCGATTTGCATAACTTAAAAAAATAAATTTAAAAGTATATGTTTACAGCCTTTTATAACTTTCTGTTTTGACCTATAATGGTTTACTTATTACTAATTGTGACATGGATGGAGAGTTGGTCCGAGACCACAATTATTTCGTTGTGCATTTCTTTTAGAACATAAATAAAAATAAAAAAATCTTCCGGCGCTTTATCAAAGAAACTTTTACAGCTGGACCAAATCACTACTTTCCTTTAAAATTTTGGATTCAAATCTTTGAAAAAAACCCCTACTTGCAATTTGAGGCATTAAACATGGAGAAATAAATTTGAAAGGGGTATAAAAATTAATGGCAAGTAACCCACTGTCAACACTAGGGACTATATTTGTGGTCTCGGACCAGTTGTCTCAATGGCAATAAAATCACATCTTTATGACCATTAAGACATTTGAAAATTTCTTTAAACCGAATTGGCTACCAACACTCAAATAATTATTCATCCTTCAAAGTTTGTCCCTAAATCTTGGCTATTTTAATCCCTAATGAGGGAACCTTAGTGAGCGCGCTCACATACCCAACGCCCCTACATTGTCGCTGGAGAAATGAATCAACTCTAGAAAAAAAACCAATGAGTCATTATTTCCTGTCGATCTGCACATCTACATAGTATGTTCTTAATATCTAGAAAGGTGTCATGAAATTCTGTTGTGTGGTTTCGGAGGAGTTGCGATGACAAACTGTTGCAGTAGTATATTGAAGCAAATAATTTTAAAGGGACATAACTCGTATAAAAACATTTATATCGTAACTTACTGTCGATATGCACATCTACATAGTATGTCCTTATTATCTGAAAAGGTTCCATGCAATTATGGGGTGTGATTTGAGAGGAGTTGCGATGACAAGAACAGGACTGACGGACGGACAGACTGACGGGTCAAAAACATTATATCCTCCGCAACTTTGTTTCTTGGGGTATAATGAGGAAAAAAAATCGAAGTAGTGATAACTTTATTATATGTTTGTTATTTGTCTTGAATTATTGATTTATATGTTACTTACTTAAAATATCCTGAGGATTTTTCTCGTCTACCTTTTAGATTGTCACTTTTTCACTGGCATTTGTTTCGGGTTTTTTTTCTGAAAAGTTTGAATTATGTTAAAGGTAAAATGTTTGGAAGACCTAATGTTACTAAAATATTCTCAATTTTACAAAATGCTTTAAATCTACTCACTGTATAATGGACAAATATAGTCCTTAGTGTGCATTTTTTTTCTAGACACTTCCCATATTTTTCATATTTTTGCATGAAACATCAATTAAGGGTATGAAATAAATTGGGTGATGATTTTTTTAGTTAAAGTAGTGATTTGGTCCAATCAAAAAAGATCAAAAATAAGTATAATCAGAAGCTGTGAAATTCTATTATAAAATCCCTCACTGTAGAATTGTCAATATTTTGAGCTGGAAGAGTTTCCTTAGATTTTGATATAGTTTGTCCTAAAAGTAGTACACTGCACTGTAAAATCTTGTATAGATAGATCAGGTACAATTGATTTAATTTGAATTTATTGTCTATGGAAATGCCCGACGAAATAACTGTTATCTGGCCTTGTGGGATACTTTCATCTCTTGATTGACGACGAAAAAGTCCAGTAATTCAATTTTAATACGTAAACTTTCATTTAACTAAAGCATGATTTATTTCCAAATTAAAGTTGAGGTATTGCTTTTAAGATCATTGAGTTCATCTTATTGAGAAATCAAATAAAGCTTTAACATGAGCTGGTAATCATTTAAAATTTAATCGTTTAGATTTAATAATAAAAGGTATAAACAAGCATTAAAGTAATTGCTCAAATTTAGATTTAAAAAAGATATGTGGTAGAAATGAAATAGTTGTACAAACTTTAAAAAAAAATGGGAGCTAAAACGCAACAAAAAAAAACAATAGACCTAAATAACCAAACATGCTCATAAAACTTATGCTTTGACTAATACAAACGTTACCATGATTTGGAGTAATACAAGTGCTTTGGAAGGGTATACACATATAGCAATTGTCGAACTATCAGTTGGTAATTGCCGATTCTGAGTCGAATTTGATAAGAATCTTAATCATTTTTAAAACTATACGTGAAGCACTAATAGAAATATGTCTATGTTCTATAATTGTTTTACACGTGCGCACAAAAAATGTTCCAGCAAATGTATACAGGCCATGGCCCAAACAGCCGTGTTGCTTGTGCAAGTACAAACTCGGTTATGAGTCTTATTCAATAATGTCGCATACGAGGAAAAGGAGACGAGTTTTTGGTTACGACAACTGGAACATATCTATACATCGTCATTTTTTAACAGATGTTCCATAACGGTCAACCAAGTTCTGGTAACTCTTGATGTCGTCTTTCAGATTTTCAGAGGTACGACTTAAAAGGAAATCACACTATTTATACTACTAATAATAATTCATTTAAATTTTGCATGTAGACAGCTCATACTTATTACAATATTTTAGGCGAAAAAAAAATTGGGGTCACCGATGTTGTTTTCGAGATATGACGTCATCAAAAAGTAAAGAATCGCGTTATACCGTAATATAGAAATAGCGCTCAAAAATGCTAAAAGAAGGCAAAATTATTGAAAAACTATGCTTAACTGGTTTAACAGAAACAGTCAATTGTAACTTTTATCTTATACCCATTTATTTTTCTCAGTTTCCTTATTTTTTAAGGCCCTTTTTAATTTCCCGCCATTTTTGATAGCCATTTATTATAGATTTTTCCTGAAAAATCTACTAATGTTTTTTCCTTCAACCTTCTGCATTAGTTGCAGCTTCAGGGGAGATTTTAAAAGCATAAATAAAAAAGGGGGGTCACCGATGTTTAAAATCCGCTACAATGGAAATAATCTTACTATCGATTTTTGGCGGGAATTATAACTTTTTCTCTAACGTTACAGAACGACGTTGCTAGCATAGCAGCATTTCTTGCAATGCTTTGAACTATTGGGTTAAATCTTTTTACTAAACCATTATAACATGTATAATATATATATATTTTTTTTATAGTAATATTGTTTTTTAGGTATTTTGATTATTCATTATTAAACATACAGTAACAGGTTATTAAAAAGTAATTGTCAAAGTTGGAGTCATCTAAATTTTTTAATTGCATTTGTTGTATCTGGGCTGAATAGTAACACGTTCCATTTAGACTACAAACAGAATAAATTCACTAACTTGTTCATTGCACCGGGAATATAAAACCCGAAATGCCGTGTTTAAAAAGCCACAAACTCAGCACTTAAAAAAAAAGCCCTCAATGACATCGTTTTCGGTAGAAATTTAAAATTGGCTAACATTTCTGTTATCACAAAACGCTCCATAATCGAACCAATTTAAGTTCGAGTTCCAGTTAAATTTTGAGTTCAAAGTTCAAGTTTGATTTTGAATGTTTTTTAGTAAGATTTCTAGTTAAAGCTCGAGTTACAATTAAAAACGTCTGAGTTATACTGTTATATAGAATACAAATTCTGGTAAGAGTTTAAATTTTGAGATCCGATGAAATTAAGATTAAGAATGTGGTTTCTATTTTCTGTTGGTACACCTCTTTTTGTTTGAATGTATATTCTTTTATCACATTTATCTTTCATTGTGGTAAATGCACCAATTTTTGCCAATACTGATTAATGAGGGGGCAGGACCTTTTTCGGGACGTCAGGATCAAGTGTTTTTAAGCTCGGGATTGACCCTTTCGGGATCCGGGATTTCTTTTTTCGATGTTCGGAATGTCGGGATTTTTTAAAATTCTGGACCTCGGGATATCATGTTTTTAAGCCCGGGATTTCGGAATCAGGACCCCTCTAACCCCGCCCGCCTCATTAATGATAGTTAATTTGAAAATAATTGATTGAATTTGTGTGCCAATTTTTATTCATTCTCTACTTTATCATGTTGGTTATTTTTTTTTTAAAGAACTAAAGAATAAAGAGTTAATCAGCTAACTTTGTATAAAAAAAAAACGGATGTCCTTTTCAGTCACGGAAGGGATCCGACAATCTCCCTTTATCCTGTCGACAGTGATCACATTGAGTGACCTAAACCCGAACCTACATCTGAACTTTTATTTCTATTTTTTATATTTTTTTTTACTATTTTTCTTTATTTTTGCAAAACTTTCAGTGGCAAATATTAGATGAACATCATCACAAACATTTGTCTATATGAGTGGAATATTTTTTCACCTGACGGACCATTAATGTGTCTGTTACAGTTTATCAGTACTCTGTGAGACATGAATATATCTCTACATAAATACATGTGTGTGTTAAATATTTCTCTTGTTGGAGACTGGTAAAGCCAAATGTATAGTACGTGTTGAATTATTATATATATATATATATATGCCCGGTTACGGGATATATTATGGAATACATCTGTCCGTCCGTCCCGTCGTCAACATGTCGGAAATTAACTCAAAAACGCTTTAACCAATTGGCATATATCTGGTGAATTGTTTATATCTATTGACGTGAGCTCCCTTTCTTTTTTTATGAATTTTGATTTTACGTTTCCAAGTTAAAGGGTTTTATTCATTAAAAAGGGGGATTTTCCAGTTTTCGGGCAAATATAACTCAATAACGCTTTCATCAATTCTCATACATCTTTGATAAATTGTTTATATCTGTTGATGTAAATACCCTTTTGATTTTCATAAATTTCGAATATGACATTGAAAAGTAATGAATCTCTCTGAAATTATACCACAAAATTCCATATCACAAATGAAACGCTGAAATTGATTTAAGGGGTACATTTACTTGCTCAAAACGTTCAGGAATTAATAGGGGCCACAAACAAGCATTTTACTAAATTTACTATTTTACAATAACTTTTGTTTAAGTGTATGAATCTATTTAAAATTGTACTACAGAGGGGAGGGGTGGCGGTTCATTTTTTAGGGCAAATTTTTCGAAATATCTCAAGAAGAAATCTCCAATTGCACAGTATTGCATAATAGATTTTTAATATCTTTGAACACATTTATTTTGTGTCAGAAACCAATATTATGTCAATTTTGTTTTTATCACAATCCAAATTTAGACCGTATCAAGCTTGAATATTGTATCCCAAATTGCCCTACCTGATCCTAACTGTTCAGAGTTCAGAGGCGTTAGATATTAAAGGAACATTTGGGAAAGATGGACGACACTTATATCATTTCTGTCGTCACATTTGAAATAATAACGATATCAAATAGGACTTCACACATTTACGTCCAGTGGCAAGTTAATAGCATATTCAGAACTAGAACATATGAATTTTGACTCTGCTTTGTAGAAACCCGACAGGCTGAGCCGAGTTAAATTCTTATATGAAATGAGATGTTTGATGAAATAGTTATACATGTAGTATAGAAGACTATATTTTTGATGTTGCATGCATCAATATTTTAAACATGTAGTATAACGTAATCAGAGATCAATATTTTTATTAGATTGGAGAAAACTGTAAGTTGAAACTCAATGTTCTTATTTACAACCCTCTTTTGAACAGAAAACTACAGATTCCGATAGCTATACGATAACATGCTGGTACTCTTGGCCTATTTGTAACACTCCCCCTTTTCTGAAAAATATACGCTGAGTCCTACATACCGCATTGCGGCGATACGCTGCCAAAGTTGTGCCCTAAAAACCTATATTTTTGCTATACATTTTGTCCATTTCAAGTAGCATTTTCATTTTTGCACTTAAGGTCAAGATGAGTCAAAAGAATTTTTTGAAATTTAGAATTCAATTAGATATTAAACATAAACATCAAAAAATAAAATAAAAAATTCATGTCACCGACTTCGTTATCGAGAAAATGGTCGGAGGGTGTACTAACTAATGACTAAGTTACATTGAATATGCTATTAAATTCCAACGTTTTAGTGTTGATTATGCATGATAATTTTGTGTTTTGTATTGATATATTCTTTTTATCATAATGGTCTGGATAGTAGGTCATTCAATTTTTAATGTTTATTTTGTGTTTCCAATATTTCTTATTCTTTTTATTTTAGCAACTCATCATTCAATCTTTTTTTTTTTGTCTTTTATTCTGCAGTATTTGCCAATTATTTTGTATTCAGCAGGTAAATCCCAATACGATCTAGAAACTCGCTAGTACAACATATCAGTTGTAAAAAATATGATATGTCCATTATCATTTCTCCTGGTAAAGCGGACTTCCCTTCGAGCGCTCGCTTTTTCATGAATTAGAAACCTTTACGACGGAATCGGAAACGCCGACGTCATAATACATTTACGACACTATTGCGGCGACGAGAGCGATGCGTATAAACAATAGTGTGATTTCCCTTTAACTTCGCTAATTGGTTTAAAGCAGCAGCCATATATCAAAGGAATCATGATGGACAATTCAAACTTTAGAATATCGTACCAACTGGATGATATAAACTTTAAATGCAGACGCTGTTGAAATGTTGCTACTTAGAAATAGAATGTTTATAATTGGGAAGCTATAATCATTTGAATTCGTTAAGTTTTAGATCTCAACATATCTTCATTGTACAATTATAGATGTAAGTCAAAATATGAGATACAATTAAGTGTATTCTATTTATTCATTAAACAGGATCGTTTATGGTATTCAACTTAAACATTCAAATTTTTTTTTTTTTCAATAAACAATTTTAAAATGTTGCTTTGTAGGTTCAATAAACCCAGACCAAGTTCATGAAAGTGCTACAGCATTATAATAGTTGCGTATTATCGTATAAATGATACAATCTGTTGAAGAACAATTACCGAGGAAAAACGACCAAACAAAACAATACATTGTGAAGGGAAAAGAACAGTTGGATATTAAAAAAAAAGTTCACGGGGCCCTTTATAGCTTAATGTTCGTTGTGAGCCAACGTGACTTGGATGAACAGTTGTCTCATTGGCGCTAATACCACATGTCTATTATGTATGAATATTTATCAACTCAAGAGCTCATGCATACATTTACTTCGGAAACCAAAGTCCTATATAAATAATTATTAAGACGAAAACGGTGAGATGAAACTAGAAATAAAAGAATCTTTCACTAACCCCATTACTGGAAGGAAATATACCTCAGTTGAAGTAAAACATATCACAATTTATGTACCGTTTCACCTTAATTTGATATTGACTCTGGCCCTAGCTATTTATGAAAAACTATAACATTTCTGTTGGGTAAATGCATATATGTTAAAATTTCTTTCGTTATAATAATATCGTTTCCCCCCATATTTCTCAATTTCATATGGTAATAGCTATCAATAATCTTTACAAGAAAGTAATGAAATGATTTATACTCATATTTATATTCGCAACTCAACTGCCAATGGACATATAATTATCTTCAATGACCGACCGAATAATTATAGCCGGAGAAAATTGGACGACGTTTCCTCTCATCATTTCATTCAACGGTCCATCACTTGCTCGTTTACAATGTTTAGGTTTTCATGTTTTAACATTTATTTTGTCATTTCTTCTGACAAATAATAAATCAAAACCTATAAATTGATAGCTGTACTCTTATTTAAGTACAAATGAAGTAAAGCCTGTAAAGTTGGTGACTGAGTTTCGAATCCTCGAAGTACGAAATCAACTCAAGTGTATTATGTACCTTCAAAATACAGATACTAATTATACGCAAGAAGCATTCATTGAGATGCTATATCTGTGGAAAGCCGAAAAGTGCATTGCTCTTTCAAAACATTTGTGATATGTCTCTAGAATGCATTTATTTTTTTAAACATTTGTAACATTTATTCAATTCTGACGTACATGTAAAGCAATTTGCAAGAACTTTCGTATCCCAATAACAGTATGCATAATAACGTTTTTATAAAGTATGACTTAAGAAATGAAAGTTTAAAAAAAAAGTTCAATATAATGACAGGGCTTTACTATGAATGTATATCATAACCAGCAATACAGCTTTGAAGATTATCAAAACTATTATCAAAGTCTATTTCAATTTCATTCAAGGAAAAAGAACTGACTATCTTTTGAATATATTTATACTTTTTTTTACGGAAAACAAATGTTTGTTGTTAAATCTGCCATATTTAGTGAAAACATTATGCTCTGTACCAGTAAAAATAGATCTGTACATTACAATTCGTTTTGACAGCAATCGAAGAGGCAAGGACGTAATGATCGTCTAGTGTTACCAAACATATAGCTATAGTCACTTCAAAATAATTTGTTTATATTAGATATACAGAAAACTTAGTTAAGCTTGTTTAATGCAGTAGATTTGTACTTACGTCTATGAGATTAATTCAAATGACTCCAGTGCTCTCGGGCTAGCTGTCCCGTAAACTGTTATTATTTATATATATTAGTCTCATGTCAAATTCTGTAACACAAAATCATACGAAAATAGTTATTATATTTTATTATGATTATGATTTTTTTGGATGGTATTTTATTCAATTTCTCCTACTTTATACATTAAGGTGGTATGGGAGTCTAAAATAAAAATGATAGAATTTGTTCATACTTTGTCAAAATGTAGTATCTATTGATACATGTTCAAAAATATTATAAAAATGATAGGTCACCGCGCATTTTCTCAAGTTACAGGCTGTGACAAAATGACAAATTTTGTATGGATTATACAGGAAAAACCAATATTTTGTGATTAGAAACTAACCAAAATGATAGAATTGTAAAATACATTAGGAAAAGATAGCTTTCAGATAATGCTTTGAGAATATCAAAAGAAAAGATAGGGTCACCGTGCGTTTTTTCTGGCTAAAAGACAAAATGGGAAAATTTCATGTAGAGTCCTTCAGAAAATGCACTGTTTTCGAGTTACCTCCCCTTAAAATGCAAATTTGAAAATATTCAAAAATAACCAAAAATTATATACACTTGTACAAATATTAATATTTCTAAGTTACATTCTTATAAATTGGTTCTTTTAAATGAAAATTCACATAAATATCTGCATTCCTGCATCAAAATTTTGCTAACTTGATAGAAAATATGGACCTTAGATTCTCTGTTTTTTACAATCCAAGATGGCGAAAGACACCCATACCACCTTAAGTACATGTTTAATAAATATTCACTTTTTAACGACTTTTTCCAAAATGTTTTATAAAATTAAAATTGAGAATGGAAATGGGGAATGTATACTTATTTCCCATTTTGTAGCCTGTGTGAAAACCATTATCGATAGTGTTATAATATCAAAGCACCAACGCTGTTGATTAAAACATACGTATACCAAAGGGAGATTTCGTCCAAATCAATCACATTTATATCTTCATTGCAATGTACAGTTTATGCACGATTTAGATGATCCTTTAAATCATGAATAAACTGCTATCATGGTACTCTTGATTAATAGTAATAACACGACCCAAAACATTTTCCTCGTTACAGTAGCAAATGGTAAACTACATGTATTGAAAAGATTTATTGCATTGTTTTCAAATCTGATTTTATGCTTTTACTGTGTCAAAGAAGACGAAGTTGTTGTATTAATTGGTTATAAATAGCAATATATCTTCTTTTTTTCTGTTTTGGGTTAACAAAGCGTTTAGATAGGGAAGCCGTTAGGGGACACACAAAACATTAGAAAATATTTTTTTTAATTCGAGATCACGATAAAACATTACTGTTTTACTGAGATCTCGATAAAAAAATATATCATATCGAGATCTCGGATTATTATATCGTTATCTCGATTTATTAAAACGAGATCTCGGATTATTAAATCGTTATCTCGGTTAAACGGAGGACCTCAATACCAAAATATGAAAATAGCCAATTTAAATAATGGAATGGATATTTTGAATAATGGAATGATATGCTGCGACCCTTTAGCCCCTTATTACATACATACCTTATACCTCATTCGAAAGCTTATTTATAGAGAACAAAAGACATATAGTCAATATGTTCCGCAACGCATATTAGAGGAGTAACACAGACCCTTCGGCCCCTTTATACACTACTTGAAAGCTTATAGAAAGAGAGATAAAATGGTATATTAATAAGCTTTCGAATGAGGTATAATGTATATTTGGAATTAGGGGCTGAAGGGTCGCAACAGTCTATTCCATTTTTCAAAATATCCATTCCATTATTCTAAATAAGCTATTTCTTAATTTTCACGCGTATTTTGGCATTTAGGTCCTTCGTAACCCCTCTAATGGTCATTGCGGCACAATGGACATGTTATATCTATAAATATTGGATGAAGAACAGCAAAGGTAAGGTGAAAATAAAAATAGATAGAGTTGAGTATTTTAATATTTATATATATGTTTTGGTATTCAGGTCGTTTTTTTTCCTGATATTAATTTGAATATTTGTTAGATAACATCAAAATGACGAATTCAGAAATACAGTTTCGTTTTATCGAAATTACGATATATTTTTATCAAAATCTCGATATATTTAACCGAGATAACGATTTAATAATCCGAGATCTCGATATAATAAATCGCGATAACGAGATAATAATCCGAGATCTCGATATAACAATTTCGTTTTATCGAGATAACGATACATTTTTTTATCGAGATCTCGGTAAAACGGTTATGTCTTATCGTGATCTCGAATTATAAAAATTATTTTCTAATTTTTTGTGTGTCCCCTTACGGCTTCCGTATTTAGATTATTACAATTTGTTTTTGTTAAATTTTTTTTAATGCAGCCATCACATGGCCGATACATGAAATGGACATTGAGCACGTGTATGATTGTTCACTTGTTCTCTAACACAGTCCCCAACAGTCCCTTTTCGTTATTGATGTTTTAAGTTGTCAGTGTCATTAACACATGATAAATAGGTTTCTTCTACATAACTGCAGTCGTGTCAGTTTAATGTTTGTTTTTCATTTTTTCTTTTTAGTATTTAAAACAAGTCTTAAAAACATAAATGCAAGGAACGTTGAAATACTTATATATTAATGAGGGTTCGGAGTATTTCCATAACAATTTAAAGTAACAAGGTGATTTGTATAACAGCTCTGAAGTACATTGTGATTAGAAAAACGGATATGGGGGTTATTGAACTTAAACATATCTGACACCTTTATAGGAAATAAGCGAGAGAAATAGATAATTGCGCAAACAGCTGATTAAGGAGCCCAAATGTAAATAATGCATTATTTACCCACTCCTTATGATCACACGTCATAACAAAGACAGTCGGAAGGATTTGTGGGATATGTAACAATTAATTTGCGAAGGTTTCACTGTAAAAACATATTTTAAACAACAGCTATGCCTTGTAAAATTTAACATAAAAATTGACTTCAAAAAGCGGAGAGAGTGGTAAAAAATTTTGAATCGAAAAAACCCCAAAAACACGCCATTACCAAAGTAAAACAAAGAAGACAAACAGCAGGATAAAAAACCGTGAAATTAATGAACATTGAGCTCACGAAGTAAAATAAATTAAGGTTCTCTGGACGGGTCAAGTTAATAGTTTCTGCTTCAATACTTGCACATGGCGTATTATTTATGTAAAATAGAACGATCTGCAACCCTGAGTTAAGTCACAAACGAGGAAAGGTAAATGGGATTTTGCTTAGACAAATGGAAACTACAACTTGTCAACTATAAAAATATATATATATACAATTACTGTTTGTATGAAATATGTACAGGTTTGTATAGATGAAGCTGTCTGATGATTATAAAATAGCGAAATATCAGCTGCAAACCATAATTTGATTATTTTTGGCGTGTGAGTGTAGTGAACGAGTTAAGAAAGCTTAACATTGTCGAGAAATGTGACCAGAGAAAACCTGATAATGAGTTTATTGTGCGATGATGAAATCAGGTCTTTTCCCGTTCACGGAATGAATATCAGCTATTCAAATGTCAATCAAACACATGTTAGCCGAAACAAAAGACAATAATATCCCCCCCCTCCATAGTCCGATATCAAACCATTACATCATGGTATATGGAAATGATTATTTACTCAAACCAATTGTGCATCAAACATTTTACCATCATGTCAAAAGCACGCATCGTTGAACAAGATATATATCACCTATAACTATTGATATATGGTTGCACTGTCAATAATGTTCCTTCATCCAAGCATATCTTGGATGTGCAGGATGAAGGTCATTCTTAGAATATGAGCCTGAGGCTCGAAAGTAATGAATTAGCTTTACTTCTCTATGAGGGGTGAAGCTTACATATAATATCTCTGTTTAAAGAAACAAACTATAACCACCTATAGCTGGCCAGTGACCTTGACCCTAGTATATAAGCACCTGTTCCATAATAACTTGTCATAATTTAAAGCAAGTTTGTGTCGACCAAATATAAAACCCAGTGGAAAAGGGTGGGTCTGACTGATAATCCCTAGGGTGGGAATTAATTACTTTCGAGCCTCAGGCTCATATTCTAAGAATGACCTTCATCCTGCACATCCAAGATATGCTTGGATGAAGGAACATTCTTATTCATATTTCGCCTTCGGTCTCAAGTAATGAATTAGCTTGTTTAAAGTGTAGACACAAACTAAAAACATTTTTTATATTAATGCCAACATTTAATAAAGGATAAAAATCACAAGATCATCCAGTAACTACAACTGAAGAAAAGTGTTTTAGTACTGATATTATTTACTTTCCTGTTATAGAACTTGTAAAAAGTTTTACCATATGTCCAGACAAAACTGTTGCCATAATGTCCTTAATAGAACATCATGAAGCTAAATGCACTTATGAAGAGGTTCCTCTAAATGAGTTAACCTTAAAACCTCGGATAAAATTAGAACTCTCTCTAACTATCTAAACTTTACGAAAAGACTTAGATGAATTCTCTCACCTATTTTGTACACAAAACATGATAATTCATTGTCTTAATCAACACAAAGTTTTGGTTTATCAAAACCTTTGATCACCTCATTAGGTAAACTAACTAACAGATCTAGTATTTTTCAAAAACTCATGTATATGAAAAAATAAAGTGCCATGTCTCTGAATGAAAGACATAGAATGTAAATCTACAGCTGATAAAGATAGCACTTCAAGGCAGATGTAGTCAGGCAAATAAAGACACAAGTATAAAAGACAGTCTTCAATGTTAAATACTCCAATGAATATTAAGAACTTAAAAAAGATAGCGCTAAATTCATCTCCCAAGTGAAAGAGTATCTAACTCTTCAATTGCAGATTCAGGTTTAAGAAACCTTCCACAAATACATGTAGTAAACAAACAAATTCAGTAAAATCTATTTCTTAAAGGATAAAGTCTGTTTCAACATAGACCAAGAAAAATTCACATTAAACATGCTGAATATGAAAAGCTTGTGTTTTACAAAAATTTCAATAATCAATAACATCCTTTTTAGATGGTGATAAGGAATTGGTTCTCTAATTGAACACACCAAATAATGAAATTTCTCAAAAAAAATATTGATAATGCTTGATTATAGATGCATGGTCTCCAAGATGAAGTGTAAATATATTTTACAAATGATTCTGAAATCTCCTGTTTATATTAAAGTGATTTCTGACTATAATACACACGTTTTTACCCTACTGCACAATCAACCCTTCAGGTGTTGGTTCACTTTAATTTTTTACAATATACAGTTAAATTAAGTCTCTTCCTGACGGAAAGACATTATCTTCAGTATGTAACATTGTTACTAATTTTTATGCTTAACAGTTTAACTGGCAAATAAATTAAAATTGGTCTTAGCAAAGAAAACCAACTCTGAGCAAGCCAAAAAGGATAATCAAAAGAGCCTTCTGAACTTTATCACTAATAATTGTCTTTATAAATATCCCCAACAATGGAAAAGATGGGAAAATATAAGGTCATAATTCTGATCATGAAAATAAAAACATCTCTGAAAGGAGCTTGTTGGTCAAAAGACAACGAAGTAATTATCTACAGATTGAAAATGAAAACGTAATAACAACAAAACAAATATATCTTCTTTCAATTGACATCCTTTTGAATCTGTAAATTTTTTAGACATATGATAAGCATCAAAAATTTTCTTACCAGGAATATAAAGAGCTGTGATAAAAATGTTCTTTCTTGAACACCAAGCCCAAATAATGAAATATTTGTAGTAAGCATGTTAAGTGACAAAGAGGTTACACCTCCTATTGCATAATAAAAGCTACTGAAATTGTATCTTCTGATTGTATAACTCTCTGTGACTAAAACTTTTTCTCCAGAAGAATATTACAGCCAACAATACTATGAAATCTATATGAAATGAGTGCATACTCTTAAAGAAGCTCCGTCTACCAACAGAAACATTTTCTTCAAATTTGGATCCCAAATCCTTATGTCAGAGGAATCGGGTACAACCCAAAAACTTATTTGGATGGGTCTATAAATCAAATTTGTAATTTCTGATTTTAAATTGTTAAAAAATTTCACCTATTGATGATAATAAACACTGTAACAACTATACAGTGTTTCAACATTATTTCTTGCCATGTTTCTGCAATGTAACTTTCCCACAGATACTGCATTAAAAGCATTCATCACAAGACCAATAAATGATGTAAATCATCTATAATACCGTTACACAATTCTATTTAAAAAGAATTTCCCAAGGGAGATAATTTTACCATTTCTCATCTGTCAGAAAAAACTTAAATAGCTCAGTATCAATAATGAGACAAAGGAAAACAATGTGCTTCCAAGGAATGTATACCAACTTCTAAAAATTTTTCTGAAGCACAGCTTATCAAGCATTTGCACCACTTCTTCTGTATTCACAATACAATCATCTAAACACTGATCCATAATAAAATAATCATCAATGTATAAACTATAGCATGTATATACTTCAAGTGACATTATTTCATAAATACATAGACAGGTTTTAAAACCTAAGTAAAAACTCTTGATGCAGAAGCCAATCCAAAACAAAAAACATAAATATCATATCAATGTCTTTTCTACATAAATCAGGAAATTGTGATATAAACATAAATGATACTTAAATATGCATCTGTGAGATCTAAAGATGTTAGCTCTCTCTCTCTCTATATATATATATATATATAGATAATTATCCTAAAGAATTACATCTAAACAAAAGATAAATGGTCCTGCTCCAAATGCTGATAAGCCACAAACTAAGTTTGTTTTAATTTTTCAAATAGATACAGGCCTTGAAGACCAATCTTTCTTAGGAACCAAGAAAATATAGGAAATAAACTGATTTTCCATTGATCGGTCAACCTTTTAAATAGCTCTCTTAGCTATCAATTTTTGGACTTCTGAAATTAATTCATCCTTATGAAAGGTGAAATGTATTTAATTCAAAAAGGATAAACCTTGTGGTACATCATTAAAAATAATTTTATAACCATTTCTTAATAAATCTAATATCAATAGATCATTAGTAACATTTTCCAAATCATAATATTTAAGTTATCTACTGTATATATAGCAACTGGTTGAGAAATGTGACCTCTTCGAGATTCTCTGTTCCCTTTTTGGAAACCTCTCCCTCTCAACGAAGGGAATTGCCTACTACATGTAGTATAGTCGCCCTGTTGACCAACAGAGCCTCTGCAGTTAAAAAACTGATATTGCCTTTCCCATAACAGTTGGGAGTAAATTAATTGCTAGACCTGGAACCTCTTCCAAGGAATCTATAATTTGCTTAGAATCTTTGTATAAACACTAAGTTTGCTTTTTGCAATCATAACTAGAAATGTGATAAAGCAACTATCACAACAGAATTACAAATAAGTTTTATCATCTAAATATTTCTGAGCATCTCCTATGGGTTTAACCAGAAAACCATGGTAAAACAAACAAATATAATTTTACAATAAAATCCTTGTATTATCAAGATCCAATGGCTCATTCTTACAACAAGAAATAGCCAACTCAACAATAGGGGTGATGATCAACCCCTTAATAAAGTATCTCTGGGTTTCCTGCATCTTTGAAACCAAAGAGTGGGCCTGTCTAGGCATTGCCATTTCGATTTTTTAATTATCCTAGACACACTAGGATTGTCACATTTCTCAGTGTGATAGTATTTCCTCTATGAACTTTATATATTCCTGATTTTATCAAAATCATGATTAAACTGTTCAACAAACAGGATGAGATAATGGACCATTAATCTCACTAAAAGAAGCCTTAAAAGCTTCCGAAAACCTTAATGCAGGATCAAAAGACCTTAATGCAGGATCAAAAGACGTATCAAATTCAACTCCGGCTGGACTATCATCAGCCATGGCACATACTTCAAAAGGAGGTACATACACCGTATCAATTCAGTAGATAAGATCAAAATTTAGAACTAAATCTTCATTAAAGTAAGCCTCTAATGGCAAAAATTCTAATATAGCAGCAGGTTTCTCTACAAACTCTGCTAGAGTTGAAGGCAGTGAAACTGTCTCAAACCTCATGATTCATACAGGTTCTTTAATACATTAATAATAAATAGTAAATGTATCAATATACATGCCTATCTAAATCTCAACAGCACTTTCGTTAGAAACAATCACAAATCAAGTAGATTTTGAAGTTATACAAGTAACACTAGATTTTAAAACTTACTTTTTACAGGTTCTGTTGCTTTGTCAATTATTTCCAATTGCCATGCCATTATGATCTATTATAAAACTACTAGGTTTATAACTGTTTAAGAAGAGGATTTTTTCAAAATACCTCTTCTATTCCTATTAAATTTATCATCTTTAATTTCTAAAACATTCCAGAGGTGATGAAAATCATAACCATCACCCTTGTAAGTGTAAACATCATTCTAAACATCTTGCAAAAACAATACATTTGCATAAACAAATTCAGCCATTGTAATACAAAAATGTGTACCTGTGCAGGTAAAACACGTGTAAATTGTGAAAAGTACTCACGACCTTCAGGTGAATAGAAATACTTTTAAATATCTACCTGTTTAACAAACAGGAGTATGAATTAAGTAACAAATGTGCTATTAGGCAAAAAACTTAATGAATATATAAAATTGTCATACATCGTAGACAATAAAATATTTAATTAATTTCCATGAACACTTGTCATACATCGTAGACAAGAAATTTTCAAATTCATTTCCATCAACAATTGTCATACATCGTAGACAATTGAGGAATTATTATTTGTAAATAACAAAATAACATTAGAACTTGTCGTACATCGTAGACAAGTTAATGTAACTTGAATAACTTTCTGCCAAATTTAAGATAAAAATAAAATAACTAAAAAGAACTTATGTGAAGTGTTCACTTCAAACCCTCTAGAAAAATAATGACAAGTTATTATGGAACAGGTGCTTATATACTAGGGTCAAGGTCACTGGCCAGCTATAGGTGGTTATAGTTTGTTTATTTAAACAGAGATATTATATGTAAGCTTCACCCCTCATAGAGAAGTAAAGCTAATTCATTACTTGAGACCGAAGGCGAAATATGAATAAGAATATAATACGATCTATATCAGATTCTCCTAAAGTTCTTTAGGAATATAGTTTGAAAGCTTTTCTAAATTACTCCCTTTGCCAAGTTGACGTGTCACAAAGGTAATAGACAAATTAATTTTATTTGTAAAAATTCAAAATGAAGGGTACAGAAAAACAGCACAACAGTAAATAGCTTCAAAAAATGAATGAAAATTAAAAATGAATGGAAATGTCTAAAATTTGTCTTCCTCGTTTTCAATATTACGATATCAAAACTGAAATGCTATATCGTTTGGTTTTTCAATTAACATCAAAATACTAAAGAAAGACTAATGGAAATACACTCTAGTGAATCAGCACCCTCTTTTAACAAGTTTTTTTTTTAAATAGATATCAATACTATTTAGGTATGTGAACTTTTGTTAACTTACAAAATAGTACCAGAATAATGCAGGAATTATGCTTCGTTCGTGATATAGAGTGATATGTTTGTTATGTCTGCTATGGTTAATAACCTAATTTGTGTCGTGATGTTTTATATTTTTATATCAGATTTCCTTATAACAACCTCATTGCAACATTAATTTGACGAATATTGGTAACGATGGTCTCGATTACTCTCTTTAGAGATTCTAAAGTACTGTCTGATCAAATGTGTTTTGTTTTTATTCCGATACTCTTTGTCGTACTAAAGTTCGGAAGGTTTTACAGAGCGTCACTGGTGAGCATTTTTGTAGACATAACGCGCGTCTATCATACAAAATTAAGTATAACAAAGGAAAACAGGGCACTATCTATTAAAATAAATAATTATAATTTTTGAATGCATAGTAAAATAACAAAAATACCGAACGTCGAGGAAAATTCTAAACGGAAAGTACCTAAGCAAATGGCAAAATCAAACACATCGAACGAATGGATAACAACTGTCACATTCCTGACTTGGTTCCTATGGAGAATATGGTTTTACAGCTATAGCTAGCTAGACTTTTCACTTGAATGCCAGTCACATAAAATCCATTCCATTATTGACATACGTGTCAACATTTTATAGATTTAGGAAATGTTAGATAAATTAATTATCAAAAAGACTTTTCCACAAAAAACGTTAAACTATGGAAAAAGCACTAAATCGTAAGTTTCAAATTTAAGAAACCATTCACCTTTCTAAATCAATTTTGTTTGACGTGCATTCAAAAAAAGAATAAAAAAAAATCACCTTTATCTTTATAAAATTAAATTTGATCTTGAGGTGATCTCTGAAGAATATAATCGAATTTTCGATTTGTTGATGAAAAAGAATGACTTCTGAAAAAAAATCAATGACGTCAACACAGATAATGAAACATCACTTTTTAACACTTTTTGAACTTTCATTTAATCTAGATAAAATTGTAATTTTAAAGGCATAGTATTAACCAAATTAACACCGTACCATTGTCTCAGCAAAAAGAAAAATGAATTTAAAATTTTCCTATTGAAGCAAAAAAACATGCTTTTAACCATTTTACTACAAATTTGAAAATTTTAATATTTTGGAGATGTCTAAGACATTATATAACCAACTTACTTCACAAACGAATGTTAAAATGTAGTTTTGTATAAATAGTGTTTGGTATTGCATTATATCATGTTTTCCTTTACTAGTTGCGAAGTTGTTGTATGAAATCTTATATTAAGTATGTATCAACTTTGTACAACTTTCGAAATCTCTCTTTAGAGATTTGCCAAAATTTTGTATATAATAATTCTTAATCATAAGTAAAACTTTGACTCTGACTTGGAACAATTATACCATATTATGTATATATTAAAAACTACATATGTTGCATGAACTTAATAACTCATAGAATAAAGGTGCACAAGTATCTAATTGCCCTTCCGGAGCACCTGTGATTATCTCCTTTTTTGTGGGTGTTTGTGTTGCCCATTCTTTAGTGTTTTCTAAATTGTTGTTTGTATTTTTTTTTGAATTTTTTTTTTTTTTGCAATGGCGTTATTATTTTTCTTCGACTTTTGACTTTGAAAGTTATTTCGCACTTCTTTTGCATACTACACATAACACTCAAAAAGAGTAAAACGAAATAAAAGGCAAAACAAAGTAAAAAGGTTTGCAACGATGAACAGAAGATATCACAACATACAGGTTGTCAAGACGACCTCAATTGTACAGTGTGTCATCAGCGATAACCTTTTCGAGAATTCTTGTTTACTTAGTTTAAAATAAACATGGTTCTTATGATCTTTTCCAGGTAAGACAGAACGCCAAAAGCTAATTAATGCATAAATATAGGAACCAAAACAGAACATTAACCCGTTTGATAGGATTACCATACATGCTTGCGTTTTCATTTAAAACAAATCATATAACTATCCAATGGTTTGTTACATATATACTATTGAATGACGAGCAAAATCTAAATGAAATCCTCAATCCTCAAGATCTCAAGTCGTAAATAGCATTTAGTCGGTCATCATTTGAGAACTTGCTTTCAGCAGTATCATTTCTTTTTTTCTAATCACTTTGTTCTCAAAACAGTTATATAAAACCTTTTGATTTTCATTTTCTATCTTATATTGTACATGACTCATGGCGTGCCTTCTGGATTTTTTTATTTTTTCCAGTAACATAACAAAAAAGTTGGGCTTCGCCGATGCAGTTATTTCGGTGCATGTCTATTTCAGTTTCAGAATTTGCTTTCAGTCTGGTCATTCTGTTTTATACAAAAGGTTGTGGGAAAGAAAACTATTGACAAGTTTGATAGAACTTTTCTTTACAAATCAAAGTACAAAAACATTATAAAATTCATCCCTTGTAATAACGTTTCTTGAGGTATATTGTTTTTAGAATTTGAATGTATAAATTGGTTGTAAAATAATACTTCAAACAAATAACAGACTGAACCTATTATCTCACAGGGAAGATCAAGATGACTTCAGAAAGAAAATTTAACCAGTGAAAGAAGATGTTGTCTGTTTCTATTGTCATTTCATTAGTTTTTTATTTAGTTTTTAAGAGTTTTACATCAAAATTTATGATGTTTTATTGCCTTATTTTTTTTTTAAATATTGTGTTTCATATTTTTATCTATTTCTATTTGTTTGTAGTTAATAAGTTATGACTTTACTTTATAACAAAGAGTTTGATATTAGACGGGTTTAAGTTGCTATTGTCAAAAATTCAAGTATTTGATATTATCATATTCAAGAATAAAACTTCATAATCAAAAACATCGTGTAAGCATACATTAAAAAAAAATGTTCTTCTCATGATTTGATGGTCCGAGCCCACAATTGTCGTCCCTTGATTTTCGTTGTTCACAAATATAGTCCCTAGTGTTGACAGTGGGTTACTTGCCATTCATTTTTATACCCCTTCCAAATTTATTTATCCATGTTTAATGCCTCAAATTTCAAGAAGGGGGATGAAATTACACTGTCCAGAAGGAAAATAGTGATTTGGTCCAGCTGAAAAAGGTTTAAAATTAGCACTTCGGAAGCTGTCAAAAGATTTCAAGACGCCCTAAACATACAATTGTCCATATTTTGAGTTAGAGCCGATGACGTTTTCTATAATTTTGATATAATTTGTCCAAAAAGTAGTACAACACACTGTTAAAGTTTCTTTGAGAAAGCGCAGGTGGGATTTTTTTCTATTTTCATTTATGTTCTAAAAGAAATGCACTACGAAATAATTGTGGTCTCGGACCTGATTGCTTTACTTAAAATGCATTACTAATACAGTTATTCGAATTAGACACAGAATAAACTGAATGTTCCATGGAAGTTATAAATTCCTAATGGTTATGTTGAAGTTGTCCCTTTGAATGTTCATCATTATTTTATTGGCCATTATGGAATACCTGTGTCACGGTGATTTTTTTAAGACAATGTAGATTACAAAATCCATCCATTGTAGAAAATGTAGATTACAAAATCCATCCCTTATAATAAATTTTCTTGAGGTGTATTGTTTTAAGATTTATACTATATAAATCTGCTGTAAAGCAATACTTCAAACATATAACAGACTGAACTTATTATCTCACAACAAGAACAAGATGACTTCAGAATGAAAAAATAAAACTTGTGGAAGAAGGTGTTGTCTGTTTCTATTGTCATTTCATTCGTTTTTTATTGAGTTTTTAAGAGTTTTACATCAAAAGTTTGATATTTTAATGCCTTTTTTACAAAAATAGTTTGTATTATATTTTATCTATGTCTATTCGTTTGTAAGAGATGAATTATGACTTTTCTTTATAACTATTACTTTGATATTACACGGGTTGAAGCTGTTGTTGTCAAATTTCAAGTATCTTATATCATCATATTTAAGGATGAAACTTCCTAATAAAAAACATCGTGTACGCATACATTAAAAAACATCCAAATTGTACCCATATGATTTGATTGCTTTACTTACAATGCTATACGAATACTGTTAATGTAAATTGGACAATTTTTCACCGATTTATAGTAACAAATTGTTCCATGAGAGTTATAAAACCAAAGGTTCATAATGGTTATGTTATCCCTTCCTATGTTAACGGCCATCATCATGATTTTATAGGCCGTTGTAGAATATCTGTCACTGATCCTCACGAATATGTTGCTTCTGTCTTTCGTAGTCACAAGTTCCCTTTCTCCTTTCATCGACTCTAACTTCATCTAAATAAACTTATAACCGACTTTGTACTCACTATGTGCAAATCGACGAGTACCACATTTGGAATCGGATTTCTTTCTGAGTACACGAGATCGCCTCTAATTGTCTGATTGTTTAATGGGTTCGTGTTGCTCTGTTTTATTTTCATAGTTTTGTCGCTTATCTTAAAAGTATATATTTTATGTATCTTTGATGTGTCCCATCACATCTTCCACCACTATGTGAACCAATCATGTACTGTGTGTCGTTGAGATAGATACACATGCACAATAACTTTTATTTATATATATAGTAACACTGAACTAATATTTATCAATATCAACAAATCACAAAAAACAAAAATCATGTTAAATTTAAATTAATATAAGGCAAACATGTAATGGCACTGTTGTTGCCGGAAATGTAACAAATTCCGATATCATTACCGATTATAACAAAATCGCTATGAAACAGAAACAGCTATATTTTCTACAAATTTTTACTTTTTTTTAAGTAATTGAAAGTAAACTAAATTTTGTCACCAAACAGACAATTGAGATCATTTTAATATTCCCATTATAATTTAGGTGACAGTTATGGAGATTACCACGAATATTCTAAATTTATTGTATCCTTTTCCGGTCCTCCTTTCGCGTATATGACATCACCATATGCTATTGTATGCTATCAAGCTTTGTTTTAAATATATAACTGATTTGTACCGAGAACAACTGATGAGTCTTGTGTAGACGAAACACGTGTATATATGGCGTAACAAGTTTTTTTAAGTCTGAGTTTATTTTAAATTTAAATTAGTGTAAATAATATTAAATTGCGAGAATAATAGCATGAACATTACAATGTAGCATTTAATTAGGATAAGAAAACAATTGAATTTTCACATTAACAAATTTATCTCTTAACAAATAGAATTTGTCTGAGTTTTTTAAAATATAATTTGTCGTTCAATTGAAATTTAAATAAAATGAGATATTGAGTATACGTCAATGGCTTATTTCGTCTTGGTATATAAGAGGATCTGGAGGGGGCTTCATATCTATTGGCCATATATCTCTATTCTTTAAACTTTGTGCCTATTATTCTTTATATTTCAGCACCTCATTATTCTCTTGTCTTTATTTTTAACCCCCCCAACCCCCATTATCCTCTATTCTGTAAACCCCCATCCACACCCTCATATTTTTGTCTAGGTAAATTGGCGTAAAGTTCAAAACTAAGTGTTGTTGGAAGCGACTCTAATGAGAAATATTAAGTTCTAATGCATTCAATTAAATTACCAAAGTTATTCATTTGCAGAAATATTATTTCTTTCCTTGTGAAATGTCACCACAATCAATTCATTCCAGATTTATATCATTTAAATGCTTTTCTTCCGCTCTTTAATGATTATATTTGGAACTATAACAATCAGTAATTTATTATGTAATAAAGAGTCAGTTTTGTTTTTTATTTCTTCCTGTAGAAAATTAATGTGATTTTATACAGTTTTATAGGTGAGCTAGTAATATACTGTTTCGATTTAATATTCCTTTTCTTTCTCCAGAACTGTGCAAAAGAACAAATTAAGAAAAACTAAATTTTCTCACCTCATAGTTTATATATTTTTTTAATGTACCTTGTCATTTAACGGTACTATTTATTTGCACAATATGAGCTTGCCTATAATTAGTGGTAAAAAAAACTATGCTACCATATAGATATGTTATTTTTTGGGTGAGTTAACATAAACATTGTTCGCTTCTTGTGATATATATCGACATCTTGCGAGCTCTACTCCTCTGATATCAAATGGTTAAAGGCTTTCTGCGTTTTGTGAGATTGTCATCATACGTGCATTATAATAGCCATATACATGTAGCCATTCGTGGTTATTATTTATTGCCTTTGAATTTATTAAAAATAAAATAATTTCTTGACATGTTTGGTCATCATAAGTAGTATTGAAACTTGTCACACTGGTTGCTTTTTTTTTTTGGGGGGGGGGGGGGGGGGGTCTAGTATTTTTTAAGCGATCAAAATGTAATTGTAGCTTTAATTACTAAAAATAACTTAAAAGCATTTTATAACATAACTTTTAAAGCTTTTTATATAATAACTTTTAAAGCATTTTATAAAATAACTTTTAAAGCATTTTATTTCTATTTCATAGTTTTGAAGAATTTAAGATAATGTATATAATTCTTCGCCAAGAAGGTGTCTCAAAAGGCAAAATGATAGTTTTTGTTGAATTCTAGTTAAACGCTTAAGGTAAGCAAATTAAATCAACCATGATATTTTTTACGAAACAATAACGTTTTGCGAATGAACGAAATAGGAAATCTTTCTGAAGTGCGAATGATTAAACTGTAGACTGGCAATTCAAATAATCTTAACACTTTGAAAATCTTAACATTTGATTAGAATTCCAAAGACAGTCGTGCAAGAAAATCAAATTTATTTTTCTCTTTTAATTACAGATAAATTGAAATTTGCACATCTTTATGTCAAGAAGTAACGCCAGCATTGCTGTTGATTAAATTTAAGTTAAACGATTGACAATATGTTGTTGATACTGTTCAGTGTGGCATACATTTTGTTCACACACATAATTCTTTTTGCCGAAATCAAAGTTTTCTGTTGTAATTCAAAAATAATTTGTTATATTTATGTTATCAACAGTTTACGTTAACTAGTGAATTTCTCAGAAAAAGAGTATAACAAAAATACGGACAAATTCAAGAAGGGGGAGTCCATAAAAACTAACAAAATTAGAACTTAAAAAACGTTGTTTGAAATCAATCTTAATTTCGTGGAGGTACATTTACGTTCATATACCGGAAGTTATAACAAGGATGTTATAAGATTTTCAAAGATAACATTCTAAACTATATGTTATCAAATTATGGAGAGAAAAGTAGGTGTTAGTGTGCAAATAAGTTTAATGGCACCTCATGGATAAAACCAGAGAATGCCGAATATCTGACAAAAACTCGAAAGCAAGAGGAGCGAACATCCTTAAAACTCATTTATTGTTCATTTTCCTCGACCGTCCTTCCATAGTAAGTGAGGTAGATAATTATTCGTTTAAGATTGATTTATTGACTGGTGTTTAGCTCCATATTCAGCATTTTAGTCTGTTATTTTTGTGAAGAACATTTTTTGTTGGCGGAGTCCATCAAGACTGGAATCGAGCGCACATGTCACGTGCGGGATGAGAACTCGCAACCTATGTGTCGAAAGGCTAGTGATACTATTTTGTGATTAAAGAATACTATGGTTGCTCGTAGTATTTAAAATAAACCATCCAGTATTATAATGGAAACGTGGTTTAATTTTGTCTTTTTGGATTGGAAATGTCAGAATCTATCCAACTCGTTATAATATGTGGAAGTTCGAACTAATTCCCTATCGTCTTGTACTTAATGCTCATTTTCTAATATCCGTTTTATTTTCGACGCCCAAAAGGGTAGGTTTATTTTTTCTGTATTGCAAAATCGTTACTGTTCTATCATGATTGTAATAGTTCAGACGTTAACAAAAATAACTTACAGTTGTTTACATTTGTCGTAACATAATACATAACTGGTTGATTGTTGATGCTCAGTTTATGCCCCTTTAGTACAAAAACCAACCTATATTGGGGTGCTGAACATGACATGGATGATAAAAAATGAGCCCAAAATGACAAGAGAGACAGTGTGAAAAAAAGAAGGGAAATACGTTTGGACTGCCAAAGGAATGAATAAGAAGGATTTAGAAAAGTTACTCATGAGTCTTTTGTGGCTGAACGAACGCTCGTCTGTCATACAAAATAATAAGCCTCGTATCTTCAATTAATGTGTTTTACATGTATATGCAACATGAAAAAAAGGGTAAATAAAACAGGATAGATTTGGAAAAATCTATGTTTGTGTAAATCTAAACGACATTAAGAACACGTTTACTTTGACCTAGACTATCCAAATGAAAATGAAGATTAAACACATTTGGGACTAAAATGTTCTCAAAACTACATATTAATTACAAATTTGAAAAATTCGTCAAATTTGTATATCTCTTTGTGTATGCTAGATTCCAACTGATGTGCGACCCAATACGTGTCCACGATTGACCATTTGTAGCTGATCATGAAATATCTGAAATTTTAGGTTGGGATAACAGGTGATGCGAGTCGATACATTCCAACACGAGTTTTGCTATCGGAAGCAATTTGTTCAATTTCAGATGTCAGGATAAATTATGTTACATTCAGATCTTCCGTTCAGATACAAACACATATGTTGTGATTTCGATTGTTTCAACGATTAGGTCTCGATCTGACACGATCTGGTTCCTTGAATTGGAACGATCTGGTACGTGAAGATACGTTCCGATACGTTCACGAAGAACCGACTCGCCCCGTTACGATACGATAAGATTACAGTCGCGATCTTTTTCACGATCAAGATTTGAGCTAAGTTCCGAGAGATTTGTGCCATTCTATTTAAAATTGTTTCACATAGAACTCACAATTAACATATTTGCAACGACGTACCTCAAGATTGGATAGTCCACGTTACAGTAGTCTACGATTATCAATGTTCAATCGTGCCACACATCGCGATAGTGGGATCAAAGCATTAAAACTAATACTGTAGTGGCCAGATACTAGTTTTGAATTCTTCAATAAAATGACCAGGCGAGTTTTACTCTTATCTCCAACCAATCATGCACATAACATAAATCAATAGTATCCGCATTTAGGGTTGCTTACTAAAACATTAATATTCATTCTATTGGGAGGGCAATACAATGCAAACTGTTTTTTACAGACAATTTATAATACAGTTATTGCGTTAAATCTGATAAAACGGGTAAACAATATTACATTGCATGCTTTGAAATTCCAACTAACTGAAGTGGTAATAGGTCATTATTATTTGTATCAAAAGTTCATTAAATTTTATTTCAAATGTCAAGAACATTATTCAAAGTATTTTATCATCATGCGTTTATGGCGATGCACTTTGCAATGTTTTGAATTTTCAATTTGCATTTTGAACAGTAGTGCACTTGTCAGAAAAGGGTTATAAATTCGATCAAGTTATTACGAGAAAACAAGTACTTTTTATAAGGTTTCAAAATGGTTTCCGTTATATCAGTATTGCGTTCTTTGCAAACCATATCTATATATAGTTTGTTTGCATACTATAGACATGTTTATATTTTTTTAAGACTAAACACGCAGTATTACTTAAACTATTGCTTTTAAATTTCGAAAACCGGCACTAAAATAAGCACTAGGAAAGATATACAAACATAACCGAGAAGGGAATAACCTATATCCCCTGCATGGGTTTCACTTACAGAATATGAAATGAGCAACAGCAACCCAATAGAAAAAAAACTGAGCTGTTGAAAAAGGGATGTTTTTGTTGTTTCGAAAATAGCACCGGTTGTCTTAAAAAGCTACATGATTGCATTAAGTTTGTTTTGTAAATAAATTTTTATTGACTTCAAATCTTCATACCCTAATTTGTTATTATATAACTAAATGCATGTCGTGTTTGCAGTTTTTCAAAAGAAATTCTGTTAAATTGCTAATGACAGTAAGGTACCAATAAAATTAAATATATAAATTTTGACGTGGTGTAAATGTTACATACAGTACACGTTTTATGCATGTGGCTCAAATAAAAATAATTAGAACGGTATTTTAGGATGATGTAATTAACTTTTATAGCTACATTAAATTTAAAGCATTGACGCAGAGAACGCCGTGAAACTTATACCATTCCTTTAACATTTATAGCTAGCTTAAACACAATAAGTGCCGTAAACTACCTATATATTTTGCAGTAGCCAGATTTTACGACAGCAGGTTTCCACTAAACAACCCGAATGACCTTTTGTTTGTTTGCTATGTCTATGTTTTCTCAAACTTAAGGTCATAAGCAGCCGAGTCAGCTGTCACTTAGATACTTTGATGATTACAAAAAAATATCATTCAAACAATTTTCTGTTCAGAAAAAAATGAGTTACATGTGTAAGACGGTTTTCACTGTTCTGTTTTATTAACTTCAGTTTTCAAAGTACCAGGTGAAGATGATTCCAAAAACATATGTCACTGATAGAACGTGATTTCTTGTGCATTGAAAACGAAATTTCTTTCCTTGGTCTGAAAAGACAATTGCCACTAAACTAGATATGTGTGCTGTTGATTAAGAAGTTAATAACTTAACCTTGTTGCTTCGCTAATATGCTTGTTGTTACCTTCTTAATAGATAGACATAGAAAGATGTTGTAGGAGTAAAAATTAGACAACTTTCCAGGCATGTCACAGTTTGTAAAAGTAAACCATTATAGATCAAAGTACGACCTTCAACACGGAGCCTTGGCTCACACCAAACAGCAAGCCATTAAGGGCCCCAAAAATGACTAGTGCGAAACCATTCAAACAAGGAAACCAATCACTATAAAAAACGAGAAACGAGAAAGACTTATGAACCACACCAGCAACGACATTCACTGATCATCAGGTCCCTAACTTAAGTTCAAACAAATGCAGCAAGTTTAAACGCAATTATTGGCGCCAACCTTCTTTCTACCCTGAAACAATAGTGAAACATCCAAACATAGAAAGACACATTATGAAATAATAATTGAAATAGCTTGTCCATACACAATTAATAAACAAAAAAAGCAGTTGTAAGATGTAAAAAATATCAAAAAGACAACCATAACCTGGGACAAAATGCCGCCAAATAAGATAACGAGCACAGGTAAATAAATAGAATTATGTTGTAAGGTATGCATGGAGTACCGAAATATCTTTTATTACAAAACAATTTGATTGCTCATAGTACGACAACTAATGTGCAAATTTATAGTCGTACCGAACACTTTTCAAAGTTGGTGGTATACATGAAAAATAGTGAGACTAGACATAAAACTGTTTAGCAAACCGTTGGTTTTCCCGTTTGAATGGTTTTACACTAGCAATTTTGGGGCCCTTTATAGCTTGTTGTTCGGTGTGAGCCAAGGCTCTGTGTTGAAGGCCGTACTTTAACCTATAATGGTTTACTTTTTAAATTGTTATTTGTATGGAGAGTTGTCTCATTGGCACTCACACCACAACTTCCTATATCTCCTTGAAAAACAAAATTGCATTACAAATTGTATCAACAGGTTAAATTAAAACAAAAGTACGATTTGAGAGTACTCGCAGCTACCGAAAGCTAGTTAAAAGCCAAAATCATTTAATAATTAAAAAATAAGGCATCAGAGACATGCCTCAATTGTAAATACTCCTGAATATTTGCTAAAGAGGAAATGTCCTATTTATAATAGTTTCTAATTTTGCATGAAGAAATTTGAAAATTTAGTTTTGCTTAGAATCTGCCATCCGACTGTCTATTTCTTGTCAAGAAAAATACTTCAAAAACTCAAAACAACTTTAAAAAACATCAAAGGAGCATATCTGATATGATCAAGTTATCTTACACTAAAATATTAAATTTATCTATAAAGTTATCAATTATTTTAACCGGAAATATCAGATTCAATATTTGTTTAGTTGTGAATTATAATTTTGTTTTGCAGTTGGTATACAATGTAGTTATGAAGATGTTAGAAAAAAAATATAAGTGTCATTGATTGATTCTTACTCACCTAAACTCCTGGAAGAATAGACATTTGTTTTACAGTTTGGCGTTTTATTTCTAGAGAAACGTTGACATTGATATATTAGTTTTGGATCTACACGAATGTGCATTCCTACTATGGTGTATTAGACCAAGACAGACATTGTAAGTTACGTTTATAAGATATCACTTTATTATAACTGGTAAATTTAAGCAAAAAAATGTTTCTGAATCATAATATTGAGAATAGAAAAAGGTGGAACGCAAACGAAACTATAACCCTGTTTTCAAATATTGCAACATATAAACTACCTAATTAATTTTACACTATTAAATGTAGTTTTAAGAATGTCGAAACAATATTTGAACAATATTCAATTATATTTAACAAATATTTAGCACTGGACAAATTTCAAGTTGTATTTTGCATGTGGTACACGTTTCTATAAATTCTATGAAAAAAGGTTAATTATTTACTGAGAAAAAAATAAGCTCGTTAGTCACACAAGCACAACGTTCCGCACTCATTTGCTGACGCAATATATCATTGGTGCTGTCATTTTCGGCAAATGAATTGTAATAGTTCATAAAATATTGGTTATTACTATAACACATCTTGTTGTATAAATATTATTTCTAAATGACAGATTTCAAGAGTTTCGTGATTCAAATTTCAAGTTCGCGAAATAATCATATAATTGTTGGCTATCACAAAAACGTCTTCTGAAATTATTTGCTATAAGTAAATATTACAGAGATCAATTAAAAATGTAATGTGATGGCATTGTGGACAGGTATAAATAAAAAAATTATGTAAATTTGAAATGCCCTAAACAAAATATATTAATTTATTTGTCTTTCCAACTTATAATTCGATTGCCACTGACGAGTCTTGTGTATACAAAACACGCGACTGGCTATCAAAATTATTAATCTGGAATAATTTGTCATATGTTTTACAACCAGTTCAACGCTTTGTCGGAGTTTCGTCAACAAGAGAATATCCCCAAGCATATACTTATCGCTTTTGTGCTATCAAGAAATATCTTTGATGCGGTCATCTTTGTTGATTTACAAGTAATAAAATGTTATAATCAATAAAGATACTAAAGTTTTGTTTTTATTCTAAGTAGAAATTGTCTTAGCCCGATCTGGCATACCATATGTATTTGCTGTACTTTTCAGTGTTCCCTAACGTCGTAATTTTATGATTTCGATGTCTTACTACATGTTATTTGAGTGGCACATGCGATTCTTATATTAACAAAATTTACAGCAAAAAGAATAAAAATGTTTTGATATCTGAAGGACTTTACTTGATTAGGATATAATTTTATCCAAATCAAAATTATAAAACTTCAAAGCTAACATACAATATAATTTAATATCGTTTAATGATAATAACAATTTTGAATTTCACATGTGAATGCACATACAAGTAACAAAATGGTAAAACGGCCTTTAAATGATCGAGAAACCTGGTACACTCATTATAAAACAATAGATTATAAATGATTAATGAAGCTTTGTATGAAAAATGACGTAACCATATAAATACATTTATGATACCAAGAATAGTCCACTGTGACACACTCACCAAATATCAACCGAACATAGCTTAATTTTGCAAATGAAAGTTTTTGTAGTTGGTATTTGGTTAAAAATAATAACTATTTAAACTAATATTAACACGTCTTTAATTTTGCTATCATGCGCCATCAAATATTTATTGATTGAAACAATGGTTTGATTTATGCTGCGAATAACAACGAAAAATAAATTAGGCATGCTACAACTGACGACAACTCCTGAATTGCAAGCTTCTTAAAACTTAAGACAGAAAAGTAAAGATTGTAACCGTCCAATCCTTTTAACGTGGGACATTAGTATAACAGCACAACATCAGAACAAACTATATAGTCGCTGATAATGAAGGAGACTCCAAGGCCAATTTAAATTGATAAATAAACCATGATTTCCCCGACTTGAATTTTGATCAGTAAACATTCGATAAATGAAGTGTAAAGACATGATGAAATGTTCGAGAAAAGCATTGCTTTGTGCAATGCCAGAATATAAATAAAGTCATGTCGGACCAAAAATGCAAATAACTGAATAGCCAGACAAATTTAGGTATGACTGAAAAAACGTGAAACATCCCAAAGGGATTAAACTCATAAGTCGAAAAGAAAAACTACAGTTTTTTAAAGCATACCACAGAAAAATAAATGAAACTTAACTGAAAACCTGGGGTGATCTCATGGACAGGGTCCTGTACCCGTCATGTTGTTATCAAAAGCAAAATCAATATTAATTAGAGTTCCGCTGAATCCAATTTTCAAAAATTATTTCAGTCTAGAATTTATGGACTGTTCAGAATAAGTTGTATTCAAAGATCAAAAAGTTAATATAAGGGTACTTACAGTTACTAGAACCTATAGTTGAACAACAATTTAAGCATCAAACAAACAATGTTTTCCCTAGACTTTAAATACAAATCAGTATATATACATTTAACGGATCTAGTACAAAGACGTTATACGTGAATTTAAATTTATACAAAGGGTACTGGAATGCCAAAGAAGAAAGACAATAACTTAACCAACTTAGTACATATTTCACCAAGAATCCACGTATCTGCTTGTATGGCATTAGTTGCAACATTTATGATTTAATGTATCATATGTAAACTTCGTTATCTTTTATTCAATACTTTGTCAATGAATGTTTTTTTTTCGCCAACGTATCTTTGAATACAAAATGATACATTGGATACAAATTGTAATAAAAATTCCTTAAATGTTAATCAGTCAGTCGTAAAATTACAAGCAGAAAAAACTATGTCAACACAGAAAAAAAGCCTAGTCATCTTTATCACCAACATTTGCAAATTGTGCATTAGAAGTCAATGTTTTATTTACGATAATGACAATTTCCTTCATTATAAACCCATTCTATCGATGTAATCTAACACTAAATGGTCCAAAACCAATTTCAGAGTCCGGTCAAAACAGATAATGTTACAACTAATCACTTTTTGCTAATTTGCTCTTTTTTATTAACACTAGTTAAACAACACTAAAACTAATTACTGTATAACATAACAATAATTGTATATTTCATTTTCGTCGGTAATTTTCATAGGACGCAATTGTTGAGAATGACAATTGCTAACTTTTCTTTCTATAAACCAAATTTATTAGATATTCATTTCACTTAAATTTTTGATGTCTTGGGTATTATTTTTAACTACTTAAAATTAATGTAAACAAAATTAAATCGTAGAACATACATTTGAAAAACCCTAACAGCTCATTTCAATCTGTGGTATATTCAAAGGATGCAGCAAAATATGCACCAAGGCAAATTTTGAATGTTAAATACCCTCTTTTTAACCAGGTCAACAGGAAGACAAAAAAAAAAAGACATGTTCATGTTTTATGTTTTTAATTTCTTATGGCATAGTTCTGATGATAACAAAATGAAATCGAAATTTTTATTTTACGGCGATTCGTCACGTCATGGAATTAGTTTCGTATCAATTTTAAGTCCAAATAAGGAAATAATTCAAGACCTAAAAAATATAAACTCATGTCAGGCATGCATCTATCCTTCAGAAAATATAAATGGCTGTACAAACTCCAATTTGTCTAGAAGTTATCTAGATTGTGGAAGTATTTGAGAATTATCAGACAAAGTAATTATTTTCGACTTCTCGTTATTTACATGTATCAATTAACATGACATCATATACATGTAAATGTTTAAATGCCATTTTTTGCATGTAACATTTTGCTTAGCGTGATTTTTATGTTCTTATTTTTTTTACATGCATAAATCTCTATTCCATCAGCCACGACATCCGCGGTATAAATTCAATTTGACACATTGTTGGCTTGAAATATCTTAAGTCATACTATAGGTTTTTGCTTTCATTATCCAAAAAAAGGATGAGGGGAGCATATTTACATCAAACAATAACCAACAAGTCAATTGAGCTGATTTGTCTTTGCTGTTTTTCATCTTAAATGTTGTTCAAGATTTCAAAGTTGAAATAAAGTTCTCTGGCATATTCATTTTACCAAAAAACTTTCTAACTAGATTGACTCATAATTTACCCTTCTGTGCAGAGGTATTCCGGGTTTAGTTTATTACTCCACTTTCAAATTATTTTGAATTTAAATGTATTTTTCGAGCACAATTGAGATATAATTCTTAGAAACGCATTAAATCTTATTTGGTATTTACTTCTGCATTATAATATGTAGAGATAGTACGTTGAGTAGGTATGTACTAATTAACAAAGATGTAATTTAAATACAACTGAAATGTCATGCTAAATTGAATGCAAAAGGTTATCATATCGGTTTGGGAATTCATCTGTCCGTGCATACATCAAATATAAAAGAAAGAAGATGTGGCATGATTACTGATGATCCAACTATTCACAAAAGACCAAAATAAAACAGACATTAACAACTATAGGTCACCGTAAGGTCAGTTCATATCAAATAAGGAGGATTATATCAAAGAAAATGACAAAATCAACATCAAGGTTTTATCAAAAGCGGTAGCGGACATGCGTGGTCAATCACGGAGTTAGCAAGTTTGAGAGTGTCAGCGAACCTTTATGGTAACAATTGAACCTTAAAGTTTTCGTGTGAAATTTCATCCTGCTAATGCAGTATATAGTTATCAAAGGTATCAGGATTATAATTTAGTACGCCAGACGCGCGTTTCGTCTACATAACGCTCATATAATATGCATATAGAACATCTTTTTGCTGACTTTTCTATACGACTAAAGAGATGGTTTCAGGGTCCCAACTTTCCATATTTTCTAAGCAACATTCCAGTATGCGCCTGCATATTGCATGTAAATCTCCAGATCTTATTTTTATATCATGATTTCTTAACAGAAGGATTCTGCTTACAAGGAAATTTGCACATGATGATTTCAAATGGTAAAGTTGCACTAATCCCTTCAAGAAACGCCATCACTTGGTGGACTGCAATATAATAACTGTTAATAGATAAATACGGATTATTCTAATTATCGTTACCCCAATCCTGTCCTATTTTACACGAATATTTTGTGCCAACGAGACTAATCACGAACTTTGTCTTTACATACAAGTAAGCAACAGGATGGATTGCACTACTTGCGGAGCAGTATTCGTTTGTCCTTCAGGAGCTCCTCGTATCAACCCCGATTTTTTATGGCATTATTGTGCTCCGTCTTTAGTTGTCAATTTCTGAGTTGTAAACTTTTATATTTGACTGTCGTTTTCTCAATGTGCCTTTGTGATGTCAATTTGTCTTCTATTCATAAGTTTGAATATCCCTTTGGTAACTTCCGTCTCTCGTTTGAATATGGTATAAGGCTTGTAGTTAGATGCGCCAAAACGTCGCTAGAGGAAAAAAAACGGGCATATCAGTCGGTCCTAAATACATTGGAAACCCCGTGTGCAAGAACTGAAATATTTCTTTATAATCCAAACATTTGCGTTATAACGCAACATTTTGTTAAATAACGCAAAGCTTTTTGAGATAACGTCAACGTTTGTGTTATAGTTATCTCAGGTACGGGGCTTGTAATTAGATACACAAGACGCGCATTTCGTCTACATAAGACTCGTCAGTGATGCTCAGATCAAAATAGTTTGAAAGCCAAATAAATATAAAGTTGAAAAGCATTGAGGGCCCAAAATTTCAAAAATTTTGCAAAAAATGGGTAAGGTAATCTATGGATGGAATAAGAAAATCCTTAGTATTTCGAATAAAACATACTATGTCAACCTGACCCTATTTATAAAGCATTTATGTGCCTATCAAGTCAGTCATCTTCTCAATGATTTTTACATTCTGCTAAATAATTAATTCATTCATTTTTAATATTTTGTGCTGGTGTGAGTTATATCAGTTTCATTTATCTCTTGTCTGCACTCGAGCGACACAGAGGTAAACAAACAATGTGGGTGCTTTTCAATCATTGAAGGCGTATGATGGCAGGAAATATGTCTATTTATGTAAACCTGCTATCTGTTAGTTGTTTACGTCATGTATCCTTTTATTTGTTTATTTTTCACTTCTTAGGGAAAAAATCCTTTTTCTTTTTTATGCCTCATAGCAGTACTAATGGTGCAGATCATGTTTGTACCTGTCAATTCACATGCCTAAAATAGTCACCAAAGGTACCAGGCTTATAATTTAATACGCCAGACGCGCGTTTCGTCTTTATAAGACCAGGAACATATATATTAACATATATGTTAGATATACTGTTCCCAGATAAGACTCATAAGTGACGATAAGATCAAAAAAGTTATAAAGCCAAATAAGTGCAAAGATGAAGAGAATTGAGGACCCAAAATTTCAAAAGGTTGTGCCAAAAACGGTTTAGGTAATCTTTGCCTGGGGTAAGAAAATCCTTAGTATTTCGAAAGATTCATACTTTTTGTAAACAGGAAATTTCAAAAATAAATGAACAAATAATTTTCATGTGAAAACCGAAGTGCTGACTACTGGGCTGGTGAACGTTGATGAATACATAGTCTGGAAATATGTATAGTCTAGATAAGATGAATAATACATCTGACATTAATGTGTCATACCAAAGAATAAATTTCAACAGGACTCGGTTTTCTTTTAGTTTTAAAAATTTGGAGCTCAAAACTATAAAGCTTTATGCGTCTTCGATTAGTATAAAATTGCAATTCCAAACTGGCCTTATTATCTGGGATTATAAATAAGATATAGCAAACTTGTGTGGATGTGGATCTGTTGTCCAACCCAGATGATATCCGAACAGACCATACATCCAGTTTTTTTACCGTAAGAATTGCGGTTTTAAGCGTTTAATATGACATTTTTAACAATACGTGATCTTGATAATGCTTCAATGTAATGAACTTTTCTCAAAACCTTTTTTTTTCAGGTCCTAAATTTACAAACTATCACCGACTAGTCGAACTTTATATAAAAAAAACTTTTGATATTAAAAAAATCATAATAACTACAAGGAAATCTTTTCAAAACTAGCATGATATATATCAATTGTATACTGATTTGATATAACAGTTGGTGGACTCTATAGATCCATCAAGTTATTGTCGTTTTTGAAACACTCATGTTATTGTAAATTGAAATGGGATAAAATTATTTTGAATTAAAACATTATCGTATTAAGATTCTATTGTATGACAAATTCCAATATTCATTCAAGTATTTAAATACTGTTTGTCTTGAACGTTAACAGTACTGTAAGGTCAGATATATATTCTCGTTAGTTACATCTTATTGTTTCATCGTCAATTTAGGAACCAGAGAATTGTTTGTGGTACATACATTAACATAACCTCAAATCATATTAACAGACAATAAAACTTATCTAAATTTATTTTATTGAATTGAAATTCCCGTATCTTATACGAAGTATTGAAATGGTTCGGGAATACTTAGTAAATCTTTTTTTTTTAAATTTCTTCTTTTATAAAGATAAGAAAAATACCATAAATAAGACATATTTACAAGCTTATCTTCAAGATATCAGATTTATAATTGTGTACGCATGACGCTCGTTTCGTCTACGAATGAATCATCAGTGGCGTTCGAATTGACACAGATGATAGTCAAATCAAATACTAAGTTCTAGATCTTTTATTACTGAATATTCTACAAAGTAATGCCGAAATGTGGCTTAGGCAATCTGTACTTGGTGGTAGAAAACTACTTATGTTTCGATACCTGTCATAGATTTATATTGTTTTGCTATTTACCTTTAAATTTTGAATATCTCTTAAAGTAATTGTTTTAAAGGAGTACTAGATGTCAAAGTAATGTTCACCAAGTTAAACTCAAATTCTAATTCTAGTATTTGATTTATAACATGCTTAAGCGTATATCCAAATTACAATGAGTATAAAATGAACAATAAACAGTGAATGAAATCAATAATTTAAATCGTCATTCCGCGTATTTCTTAGCCTAGACGCCATCTCATTATTATTGCGATGACCTCCGAAAACTGCTGACAGTCGTATAATCCGTAATTAATATAAATTCAATTCTAAATAGATAGTGACCACCTGCTATTGGATTTTTCTAGGTCTGATTAATTTCATATAATAGCTTTATAAAATTAAATAATAATCATTTTTGCTGTATAAAAATACTTTTATGTGGAGCGAATAAGTCACCAATGTTTCACACTCAATGTTTAGATGGATTTCCTTTAAACATCCGAAAACGTCTATTTTATGCATAATCAATCTCCAGCTCAGGGGTTGAATTAAGGTTCACATTAATACGGATTCAGATGAGATTCAAATATTCACTTGGAAGTCAATAAGACATAGGCGATGTTCTTGAGATTGTTTTGAAAAATGTGTATCACACAAACGATTTATCCTGAAATAATATTTAAAATTCCGCTTTTGTCAATATTTTATGTTTGAGATCTGATATTATTTTTTGAATATAAACAGGATATCTACTGGAAAAAATTTTTTTCTACACAAAATACTTATGATTGAGCAAAATAGATTTTGCAAAGTGGCAATCTCAGGTCATATATGGTAATTTGAAATCTAAAAAAATAACATCCTTTCACTACAATGATATTAAAATTTGGCAAACGTAGCTTATCGATGTTCAAATCTCGGAATATTTCACACCAGCACAAAATATTAAAAATGAATGAATTTATTATTTAGCAGAATGTGAAAATCATTGAGAAGATGACTGACTGGATAGGCACATCAATCGGAAACAAATACAAATCAGGGTAGTAATAAACAGATTTCAAAAGGGGCGCGTACACAGGATACGGGTATAATCCTTCAAACAGTCGTATCACCCTACACATTTTTCATTATAAATCATATTTTATCACATGTACATAAACTTTTATTCTGTTAAATAAATTTACTATTTAGATAAAGACCAGATGGCATTTAATGGCAATCATACCAGCCCGTTTAGTTTGTATATCAGTTTACTCGATTATATGATTACATTTTTCTGTGACACAAAATGAAACTTATTTTCCAGATTTGGCATGAACTTAGAAAACAATTTATATTGCAAATGATTTTTTTCTCTATTCGTACTCAGATGGGGTAGATAATTTGGAGTATATTTTTTTTTTCTCAATCAAAGCAAAAGGTTTAAGTTATCAAAAAGATGACATAGTCTTGATAACTGTTTATGCCGCCCACATTTTCCTTCGCAGACTTATTTCATAACAATTTATGGTCAAGCTTAATTAATTTGCGATTGATCTTAACATATTTATTTCTTTAAAATATCAATGTTCAAGTGGCTAATTAGAAACAATATATTTTGTTGGCTACGAGTTGAAAATATTTGGACAACAAGAAAACAGTCGTCAAACAAAATTTATTTAAAATAACTGGATGCATAGATGCAACAATAAAGCAACTCTCAAGTGAGATCTCATATCCGGCAATGGACATTTGTACTTACGTGTAAAATAATAAATGTTTGATAAAATTACCTTCCGAGGTAAATCTGTTCAGGGAATTCTTACGCCAAACAATTAATTTTTATGCGTGGTAGATCGTGGTTTCTGGATTGTATTTTGGTTTTGGTTATTGTAGGAACATATGACGGTACATCTAAGGTCAAATTATTTCAGCTGTTCATCGGGGTCAACCGTTTGTTTATATTTTAGCTGACTAAAGAACCTAAATAACGATATTTTATCCTTAGCAAATCAGCGTCTTAACGTAAAGTTGAAACTCTCTAATAGCAAAATGTGCCGTATCTGAAGAAAAGATTTTAACTCGAATTGAAATGTTTTTCATTCTTCTTTAAAGCTGTTAACCAAGTCAGGAATATGACAGTTGTTATCCATTCGTTTGATGTGTTTGTTCTTTTGATTGTTCCATCTGATTAGGGACTTTACGTTTTGATTTTTTCTCGGCGATCGGTATTTTTTTTATCGTACTTTTTGCAAATATAAAGTCTTAAATTTGAAGTTGTACAAGAACTATTTACAAAAGAAGCATTCACAATATTTTATTGAATTAATTGGAAGAGTTTTTAGATGAAGACTTTATCCAATTAATGTTATGCATTATTGACAAAATGACTTATTTAATCTAACTTAAATTGTGTTTGAGATTTTCGTTATAGTGCAATTTAAATTATGAATTGCTGCTACATATGCTAATAAAAGTTTCCAAAACACCTTCATGTGTTTTCTTTGGAATAATGAATATCATTCATAATCTTATCCCTACCTATGTCTTGAAATTCTATTTAAACTTTACTTCATATTATTTAATTAATAAATCAAAGATGAAGAACAGGAAAATGTTGTGTCATCAATTGTTTTATAAGATACATTGCATAAACATCTTTGACATTTACATCTTCTTAAACAGCTCCAGTATTGTTGATATTTATGCAGTTGGCACGACAATATATCTGATAATTGTAAATTTGTTTTGATGACAAATTACTATGCAGATAGAGAATAACATGACAAACATAATCAGAAGCAATCATGTGCTTGTGATCTGATATCTAAAGAAGGTTAACAAGATTATAACAATGTTGCATAATAAAGGAACACTGACTAATTTAACTATGAAGGAACATTGACTGATAACTAAACGAAATTTAACTTGATTTCATTAATATCTGTAAGATAAATTATTTATGTTTTTGCACATACATTTAAACTAACGTTAGATAGTCGCATGCGTAAATATATGTGACCGATTCAATGAAAGCCATGGAATGGCTTGGACAAAAATAAAAAGTTGTATTTATTGACATGAAATCTGCCAACAGAAAATGCACCTGAGTGAATTTTTATAATGTAATTCATTCTCCGATTGTCCAACCATTCATTGTAAAAGAGGGACGAAAGATACCAGACGGAGAGTCAAACTCATGGAAAGAAAATAAACTGACAAGGCCATGGCCAAAAATAAAAAGACAAACAGACATATAAGCTTTACCCCTATTTTTGACATTTTTACTCTTTGAGTATGTTTGTTTTGTTCATGCATCGTTGACAATGTAATGGATTTTGATGCAACTGTCATACAAGTGAGAGGTTTAGCTAGCTATAAAACCAGGTTCAATCCACCATTTTCTACATTAGAGAATGCCTGTACCAAGTCAGGAATATGACAGTTGATATCCATTCGTTTGATGTGTTTGGACTTTTGATTTTGCCTTTTGATTTTTGATTTTCCTTTTTGAATTTTCCTCGGAGTTCAGTATTTTTGTGTTTTTCCTTTATAATAGTACAGAAGACTCAACATAGAAAACTAAAGACTTAGCAACACAAACTCCACCAAAAACTGTGGGTAATTTCAGGTGCTCCGGAAGGGTAAGCAGATCCTACTCCACATGTGGGACCCGTAAAGCATGTTACTCGACGTATTTTCTAACATTACAACGCGAGCTTGTGTTTCATTCTAGCATTTGTTTTAAAATAATTAAGATACAAAGCTGATGAACCAAATGTTACAAAGGGTATTATTGAAGTCCTATCTTCGGTCGATAAAAGGACATTATAATGGCTTTGTCAACACTCACAGAATGTGTGTGGCATTTGTCGCCGATAGTTAAGGAAATGAACAATACAATCTTTCTGTTTGTTTTACCATTGTTGATTGAGTTCTTTCTGAAGGATATTTTCTGTCCTTTTTGGACTAAAATATCTTATATCTATGCATATCTAAATTACAAAAAGTCTTAATTTGTACGGACTCGATAAAATGTATCAGCATTTCTTGTGAATATCCGTCTAGGCATCATCGAATACATCGAGATGATTACCGCCGAAGACAACAGACGATCATATAAACACAAATAAACATAAACAAAACTATGAACAGATAGAGCACACGTGCATTTGGATTTGTCCAGGTCTGTTTGATTTCATGTAACATGTTTAAAAATATGTTAATCAATGTGTTGTACCTGTATAAGAATAATCTTGTGTTGGTCGAAATCGTCAACAAAATTGTTAACCTCCGTTTGACTTTCAAAGTTGACATTCCTTTTCTTTCAATAGCGCAGCACGCCTATAACATGCGTAAACCATCCCCAGTTAACAGGTTGAATTGAAGGTCGAATGAATACGGATTCAAATGAGGTTGAATTATTGACCTGCAAGTAGATAAGTAACCAGCTTTATATTTATTTTATCATTTTGGTAAAATTTTGACCAAACTGAGTTACAACGAAATATTATTTATATTGAAACAAAAAGAATGGTTTTCAAATTTATTGTCCAAATAAAGGCAAAAGTAATATATAGTTTTTAAATAGTCATTATTCAATTGATCAAAACAAATACTGTAAGCAACTAAACCCGATGGAAAAACATTAACTATAAAAGAAAACCAACGAACCTGCAGAAACACTGAACTACAACAAAAGATAACACCACACATACTCATGGCTTGGTACAGGATATTTAAGTAAATAATATTGATTAAACCTGTTTGTTTTAGATAGCCAAAGCTCCTGATTATATGGCGCTTATGTGGTAATCGTAGCTGATGCCCCTTAGAGTTTAATTATAAAAACTAATTCGGCCAATTTTATTTTTTAATCACGAGTTCTCACTTTTTCATTATATGACTGAGTTCGTTTCGTACAAAGGAAAATAGAAGAGTTAAATGAACCATCACTGTAATGTACAATTGTAGCATTTAACACATCAGACAATAACTGTAACTATTTCATTTCCTCATTAAGACATAAATCGCTTACTCTTTAGAAAAAATCGGAAACATTACATATTTAAATGACATGTCACGAAATGTTTGTTAGGGATTGCAGATAACAATCTGCTTTAAGCGTGAAAAATATGCATTTACATTGCAGTTGAACTTAACAGTATTTTTTTTCTGGTTTATAACGTTGTAATTAAGAAAATGTCAGTTCCTCTTCAACTATTCTACAAAGGAAAAGCATTTTGTTATGTCTTTTTCATTTGTTTCATTGAGTAATTTCGATAAAGCCTCACGGACAATCTTTATTTCAAAAGATGAATAAATGGAATTCAATTTATCTTCAAGATAGTACTTTAATGAACATTATTATATGATTATCACAGCTCCACTTCTCTCTATTTTGTTCCTTTACTGGTTCTTTTTCTTTCGTACTCACTGCATACACCTGTCTCTTTTAAACTTGTTTTGATTTTGAACGGGTTTCTGACTTCAGAACATTTGTTTTACTTTATCCTCTTAATGACTTAATAGTAAACACGAATAAAATTCTAATTAATACATCAGCAGGATTTTACCAGTTGGCTAACAATGTTTAGTTTGTTTGAGATAACATATAATTAGAAACATATAAGATTTGCATTTCCTTGTAACAGTTTATAGAAAGTGCATGGTGAAACTTATATTGATGTATAGCTGTATTCCCTGTGGTACGTAATCAAAAGTTTACTAGCACTATTAGCTCGTACTGGCACTTTGCAATACATCTTTAAAGTTTTGTCGTTATCGTTACATGTTTTTCTTGTTACTTAGTACAAAGAAAATGCAAAATTGACCTAGGATACCCGTGGCTGAACTTGTTCTGTTTTCTTCTTTCTATGCTTGCAAGCTTTCTAAATGTTTAGCTCTCCAAACTCTTTGTCACGAACGAAACTGACATTGATTATTTATGCTATTTAATTTTCTTTCCGCGATTATATTTCGGTACTACGAAAAATGTCAAATTATAGAAAACTGAAAACATTGGTATATCGAATTTTTATCATCAACTAACATGGAAAATGTATCAACATCTTAAAGTTGATAAACGGAAAAGATCACAATTTACATCAAAATTAAGACTTCGTAAATACTTGAAAGAACACAATCGCCGCTAATGAGCCTGATACTTTACGGGAAAGGATATAATACTTAATTTATTGTATAAATAATGAATAGAGAATTATGGTGACAATGTATGTATACCTATTTTTGCCAAACAGTCTTTATAACCATAAAAGCTAATAAAAACTTAAAATGATGGACCTGATAATGACGATAAAAACTTGTAATGGGAAGTAAGATTAAAATTCCAATTGGAAAAAAATAGATGTACTTATATTAAATTGCGGAAACCATATTACTATCATTTTAGAAATATATAAATAAATTGTGACAATCAATGAACGTTTGTTTCCTTGAAGAGGTTTTAATCGAAATATTACAAATGGTTTTCTAAATGCATACAATTTATTTGTAGTAATGACATATTATCATTTTGGTGACTGAGCATGCTATACAAACAAAATTATTTGCAATCTCCATGATTGTATTTGCAATATTTTATATATCATAGCATGCAAGTAGATCATTTTGTCTGTACATTATGTGTTTTTTTTATTTCTTTGTAAGTAAACTAATGGTTTCTGTTGTAATGAGATCCAATAAAGTACTGTAATCTCTGACACGGAGAATACATCACTGTTTTGACATTGGCCTCTATTCCTTCCTAATGTTTATGGTGAAAGTATGTTTATTGTTTTCTTATTAAATGTCCTGCACCAATTCAGAAATATGGCAGCAGTTATCACATAGCCCGTTTCTATCTAGGTTGGCGTTTGTTTTTGTTGTAGTTCTGTGTTTCGATTGTTCTGTTGTTTCATCTAATAGTTGATGTGTTTCACTAGGTTTTTGTGTGTAACCCTGATTTGTTTTGCTAATTTGATGTATGACTCTTGAACAGCGACATACTACTGTTGCCTTTATTTTATAGTTTGTAACATATTTTGTCCAATTATGATTGCCAACTACCCACCAAAGTTCAAATGAAGTGAATGTAAGCAACCTTACAGTTTTCAACAATGAGAAAATCTAATATAGAATGTTTTTGTGATTTATTTATTCACATATTTTTGTACAATTTAGCCTGACATATTAAGCAGTAATTCACATGTATGTATGCCTCACCAAATGGAGTTTAGGTTTCATTGCACTATACTCTATATAACATTGTATTCATATATATCATAATAGTTCTTTCTAAAAGATAGTAAACCATGTTGTTTGCATTATTGAATCGCTGCAATGAAGAACAATGATAGTGACAAAAAATGATACTGTTTATGCAATAACAAAAGGCGCATTGAGTTACTTTGTAATAGATATCAAAAGAGAAAAGTCTTACTTTAACAGGGAACAGCGACTTAGTGATTATAACTGTGTGAATAAAGCCGTTTCATACTAATTTTAGAATAAAAAAAAATGTTTGAACAGATAGATTAAAACATTTCTCAGAAGTCTATAAGTATAGACTGAACTTAAAGTACAATTCCTAAGGATAGTAATTTTATATAGTTCACACAGTTCCAAACAACAGTTAAGTATGCCAATTGATTCAATGTTTGTTAACTTGAGGTTTCCAGTTTTTAGATGAGACGTATTTGTTTCAATAAGAAGATATTCAAACACCCTAAAGCGTATACGATCTCACTTAAAAGGGCTTTTGACTTTCATGTAACATATTTGTTCCAAGATTTCTTTTTGATATATTTTTGATCGCTTTAAACCATTTGTTTTCTTTAACAAAAGTATATCACGAAGTTCAATGCATGTAAAGGTGACAGGCATAGCCTCATTACAAGAATAAGAAACAGTGAAAGTTAAAAGGTCGTATGAACGTCTCAGTCATTTTGTCTCTGATGGGGAATTATCTCTTTGACAATCATAGCACATTTTCTTATTTTTGTTGTATAGAACTAACAAGAATCTAGTTGGAAATATATTCGAATAAACGCATAAAATATATTATGTACAAATGTAAGTTGTCAGATTATTTTGGACTTGTGAGTTTGAATGTCCCTTTGTCATCCTTCGTCTCTCTCTCTGACATGAAAAATAAAGATAACTAGAAACAGAAAAGAGAAACGTTTTCACAGCGTAAAAATATAATTATTTCCAAGAAGCGAAATTAAATGTGTGGTGAAAAATTGATAATTGTATGTCTGATTCAATTATTTACCAGACGATATCACAAAGATGGATCCGAAACATTTAAAATATTAGTGGAATAATGTAAATATTTTCAAATCAACAATTTGATTTTCATATTTAATGTAAACGGGTTATACTTGGGACTCATGTCGCAGACCAAAAACAAGAAATACTAGACTATTGAGTTCTCAATGTACTTTTCACAAACTTTGGTCACACATTGCACTACGCCAGATTAATTGATGATGGTGTTATACAATCGTGCGATGCAATTATTTTTCAGGCTATTTAGAACTAGTTTCAGACATTTTAGAATTATTATTTTTACTCTTTAAACCTTTAAGTGATAGAAGTGCTAGGTATTCAGAACTTTGACTAGCCATGAGTCTTCTGTAACGGTTTATTCAGTTACCGGTCGCCATTTTGTAATTGCATTCGTCTAAATTGTATTAATCATAATTGTTCACAACTGTTTTATCTGTTTGTATTAACAATAGTATCAAACAAACAGCATGAAATTAATTGATCAAGGTAAGCAAAAGAATACGCACTTTGGAATGGTTTATCTAGTTCAATATTTATGCACACAAACAACCACTTGTGTGGCCCATTATATCGTAACACTTTTTCCGTGAAATTGTATTTTCTATGCTCGATTCCAAAATATTGGAAAATCAAAAGATTACTGACAAAATAGAGGTTTAGTTTGTTAGATAGACATACTTGTTTTGGGTAATGTGGAAATACATGAAATATATACGAGACTATAAACAACAACCAACCAGCAAATCACATACATGTTGGACTTTCTAACGACGATACAGCACAAAAATAATATGGTCGTGAAATGAATACGTTTCAACATGAAACGAACATGCAACATTAAAATTTTACCCAATCACTCACGTGATTACTGTAACATCAATTATTATTATATGAATACAACACATTTTTCGTTTTGTTTGAAATAAAGGCATCGTGTTTGTTTCATGTATTTTATCACCTTTTTCTTTTGCTCTTCAAGAATATTACACCAACTGCGTTATTTGACATAGGTAATCCATAAACCAATTAAACATTCCATGGTTTTATATTGTTGATGATTTGAAATGATGTTTGATGAATTATTATAGCGTCAACTCTAATGAGCCGTATTATTACATAACAGGAATTTTGCAAACTACTATAATTATGTAACTATTCAGGATGCTATATGGAGAAGATTTTTTACAGAGATACGAATATTTCGACATCTGAAAAAAATCACAAACTGTATGGAACCAAAGGAAAGGACGTTATCAATACATACAAATATTGCGCATCGAACTAGAACTTTAAGCATAATATGGGTTTGCATTCAGTAGGTCAGCGTTGGAAATTTAATGTGTTATAGGCCAAACATATATACGCATGTCAGGATATATATTGATAATTACAAAGAAATTTAATCATTCATTAGCAAAAAGTTAAGATTTTTCATTAAATCAGAAGACAAGACAAGAAAGTACAGCGATTCGTAATGCCATACTAATGCATTGATAAGATAGTAATTTGATGAAAGAAATATAGACGTTAATAAGATTTTATTTCAAATCCATAACTGCAAACATCTCCTCCAAGTGTTACTGCACCTGATAGATTTGAGATAATGATACTATTCCTGTTCTATCTATTTATATTTAGGAAAACCGTTTGTTTACCTCAAGATGTGTTTTGTCTTTTGTTTTGCATGTTAAGTTGCTGTCACATTTATTATATCAACAATAGATGCGTAATGCTGATATTTTGTTAGAAATATTTTTTTTTATCAAAATGGATGTAAAAGGTAATATTTCCCACCAAAGTACTCAGAACTAAAAACTTTACGTTTCAATCGTTTATTCATTTTAATTAAATCTGCAAACTTGTGTTATTGTGATTGTTGTTGTCGGTCTTTGGCAAATAGTTATTCGGAACAACTTATAAGGAATACGAAAGATGCTTTCCATTTGTATGCTATATTTGAGCTTTTGATTTTGCCATTGGATAAGGAACTTTCCGTTTGAATTTTGTTTTTAGTTTGGCTTATTGTTATTTTACTTTTTCAAGACCTGGAGCGATCTATAACTAATGAATCAACATCTTGTATTGTGTAAACACTTGTCTATTCCTCGAGATTGTATATTGACATCTAGATAGATTATTGTATGTGTTTTTTGTTTTTGTTATGCCCCACCTACGATAGTAGATGGGCATTATGTTTTCTGGTCTGTGCGTCCGTTCGTCCGTCTGTTCGTTCGTCCGTCTGTCCGTCTGCTCGTTCGTCCGTCCGTTCGTCCGCCTGTCCCGCTTTAGGTTAAAGGTTTTGGTCAAGGTAGTTTTTGATGAAGTTGAAGTCCAATCAACTTCAAACTTAGTACACATGTTCCCTATGATATGATCTTTCTAATTTCAATGCCAAATCAGAGTTTTTATCCCAATGTCACGGTCCACTGAACATAGAAAATGATAGTGCATTCGTGTACTGAGGACACATTCTTGTTTGTTTTGTATTGGAGGTGGCGTATTTGAGCTTCCAGTGTATTAGCATATAGTCTAATTTTACTAAAAAGACTATATCATTTGAAGCTTATCAAACGATTTGTTATTGTCGTTGGAAATGATTCTGATTTTTCTTGGACATAAGTGAATATAGTCTTAATTATTTATTTTCTGATCTACATTTACACTATTATCAGACAATTAAACATGTTATAATAACTTGAGTTTGTATCCGGTATAACAAGCAATATTTGTTTTCTTCTATTTGTGAAAGATTAAAACGTTATATCTAATTATATAAATGCTTCTCTACTTTTATTGTTTGCTGCAATTATTCGTAAATATAATTATATATGCTTCATCGTTCATAAAATTGTTAATTTGAGCTTTTGGTCTGCCATTTGATAAAGGACTTTCCCTTTGACATTTCCTTTGAGTTTGGCATTTGGTTATTTTTTTCTTTTTCAAGACCTGGAACGACCTAGAAGTAATGAATATACGTCTTGTATTGTATGAACACTTGTCTATTCTTCAGGACTGTATATTGACAGCTAGATAGATTATTGAATGTGTGTTTGTTTTGTTTGTTTTGTTTGTTTTGTATTGGAGTTAGTGTATTTGTACTTCCAGTGCATATTATATCTACATCTCATTTCATTTAATATATTAAACAATCTCTGATATTTACTGAAAACTTACAAGTGTATTTGATGAAAGTCATAAGTCTTATATTTAATCATTGAAATAAGCTTTTCATTCTTGAGGAAACATCTTTGTTATTCACAAATGATTGAGGGGTTTATTATTCATTAAGTATATAGAAAAAATAAATTTACTGCAAATTGGTAGATATCTTCTTGTTATTGGTAGCAATCCTACCTTAAGCAAAACTGAATCATCGTTTTAAAATGTTACATTGTCTTAGCAATAAAATGTTTTTTGAGATTCCTCAATGTTGTTTTGTACCGATCTGATGAACTCAGCCATTTTCAGCTGATTTGTAATAGTTTGTTCATAGGTTCGAGAAAGTGTTTGGCCTCAGAAAACAGATTTTCCCGCGCAACAATCTGTAGTTACCCCTGTCAGGAGTATTTTTTCAGTGGTAGTCGTTTGTTGCCTTATATCTTATTTTTTTTTAATTTGTGCACAGATCACAGATCAAACTGTTAGTTTTCTCTTTTAACTGTTCAATTGTTTAACATACGTCATCTCGGTGCCTTGTATAGCTGACTATGCTGTACGTGATTTGGTTAGCTCATTATTAAAGATCATACGGTGATCTTAAGTTGTTATCCTTTTTTGGTCCGGGTGAAGAGTTGTCATATTGGCAATCATACCAAATCTTCTAATTTTTATAAGCAATGTTTAATAATCAGAAAATCTGATTACAGATTTTATAACTATTCTTTTACATAAATTTCGTCCTACGTCATATATAATCTCGCACATTCAAATACTATGAAACATAAATACTTAAAGGTCACCCACAATCTTTTAAGATTTCTCCATGTATTACTCCTATTAAACTGTATGTAGTTTAAACTAATATTGATAAATTGATTTTCATTACGTAGATCACACCTCTGTATAAAATTTGCTATGTTCAATACCGAATGTTACAATGATCATGCCTTATGACTTCAATTCTATTCGTGTCTTGTATTGTGCAAAACTATTAGCTAAATTTGAGAAAAAAATAATTTGTCAAAAAATGTGTTAGCTGGGCTTTTTTATGTCATAGAAAACAGCAAAAAGGGATAAGATACCAAGATGGCAATACAAATACATGACAGTTCTGAAACCAAATCACGCTAAAGTGAACTAAAACAAAACAAAAACCTGGAATGACTCAATTAAACCATCCGCAATTTCGAATTCCCAGGTTTAGTATAATTACCATTGGTCATCGTAAGGGATTTAACAGTAGGTCATACCACAATCATATAGTAAGCTTTGAATTGAAATTACAAAATGTTAAGTAATTTTAAACAAAACAAGATAAAACGTAAACAAACTAAAAATAGCACAGACATCAACGAACTACAACCACGGAACAACAGGCTACTTCTGACTTGGGGCAGGCAAATACATAACGAATTGTGAAAATCAATTTGTGCACAAAATGCCTGTTCCAAGTCAGGAATATGACATTTGTGACCATTAGTTTGATGTGTTTGAACGTTTGATTTCGCCATTTGATTAGGGACTTTCCTTCTTGAATTATCCTCGGAGTAAGTATTTTCGTGATTTTACTTTTTGGAAATCGCTTGATTTATCAAATTGGTACAACGCACGAAAACAACTACCGAAGAGACACAATGTACCCATCCAATGGTACTCGAGACTTGTATATTCTTGTTTGTGCATAATTTACGTAAAGTATTAAATAATATTTCTGTTGGCTTTAGATATATTCCAATCATACTATAAAGAGATTTATTATAAACAATTATAGACAGTATCCTTCCATTAAAAATTGACAATAACATTGCCAAATACATTGGCTTACATGATGTTAGGCTTGTAAATATTTATTTGTTTTGAGACAAGGCTTAAGACCAGTTCTTGTCACGACAAGAGAGTAGTGGGCGATGTACTTTTGAGGTGATATATTGAGTCTTAAGTAACAAAAGTACAATGTATTTTCAATTTTAAAATTGTTTTCTCCTATTTCAGACAGAAAGTTTGATTGAATTTATGAAATTATATTATGGTTTCTATTAGTTTTATGCCAATAAATAAATCACGAATATTCGATTGCTACAATCTTGTAAAAGAAATTGATTATAGGACATTAAAGGGGAATTATCTTTTACGGAAAACGTTTACGAGATCAAACCGATTCTTTGTGGGCTATAAGATATTAAAACAGAACATGATTCCTTTTTTATCTGTCCCTTTGAATGTTAAATCCTTATACGCAGCTCATTGTGTGAACCGATACTAATTCCTATAAATTATCAAAACTATTGTTAGAGCGTGAAATTACAAAGGGTCAATTCTCCTGCTTTGACGAGATATGTTTGATTGAAAATCTGATTTAGTTGCATTGTAAAATTGTTATTACAACTTAAATAATATTGGACACAGCCTTAAGGAAAATATATTTCTATTACCAGTGCTCCCAAAAGATTCAAAGTGTAAAATAAAATGAGAAGATGGATTTGATCTTTTGACTTATCTGAGAGTTCAATAGGTTAAATTTGATCTTCATTAGATTGTAAACCCTAGTATCTCTTGAGGCGCCGCATACAGATGAATACAACTAGTTTCACAACCACATATGGTCATTTATAGTAATCTATCAATACACACCTGCGAAAGAGGTAAGTTTAATTTTCCTGATTTGTTTTGCAACAGCGCCCTTTTCTAAAAATAGTTCTTTCTATACTAAAAAATTTTAATATGTCAGCTAGATGTATTTACTTTGACGTTCTAACAATTTAAAGCCTTATTTCTTAACAGGTCATTAAATTAAATCTTCTGAAGTTATAGAAGATGAAACCTAATGTTTGCATATTTTGCCAAATTTGCAGTATTTATTCATGCAATTTGTAAGAAGGATATCCTTCCCATTATCAATTTTATATGTTTTTTTGAAGAATTTGTGCTATAACCGCATTGGAATAGATACGTTTGACAATACATTGACATTTCAGGCATAGTTTTCGAATAAAATATATCTGAGCAAAATCCAAACACACATTTTTTACTTGGTAACTTCAACGTAAATTGGTTGTTGGTGGACAGTCGTCTATATGGCAATCATACCACATCTTTTATATTTTATCTTTAAAGGAAAATGTCAAATGTAGCAGAGATAATTACCTTATCAGATAAGATACATTTTCGTCAATATGCGACAACATATTACATAGCATAATGTAATACGACCACTGAGACTATTCAGTCATTTAAATGAAATGTGAAAAGACACAAGTTAATTTGAAGTTATTTCCCTTGTTAGTGAGAAAGTTGTATTTCTTATATGTTTAAAAAATTAAAAAAAAACACTTCGTTCGAGCATGTCTGATGAAGATATTTACAGCAGTGTTTTGAAAAAAAAGAAATTGGACAGAAATAATTGTTTCTATGGGTTGCTTTTAAGATAACAAAGCCTGTTGGTTCATTTAAAGTGGCTCGTGGGTACAAAAATTATAGCAAAAAATTAAACCTTTATTTTTTCATTAAAAATTTTATTCATTACACTATTAGTTGTTACTTTTTGATATGGTACAAAAAACAACCCCAAAAAATTATTTGGTTTGGCCCCAGATGACTTTATAAATTGAAAAAGCTTCAAATTATCTTCCTTTGGTGCAAAAATGCCATTTTTTGTCCTTAAATTTGAAATATCTTTTTTAACTCATCGGTGACCTATATTTTTTATTATTGTTTTCAAATAAGCTGTACATAAACTAAATAATTGTAAAATTTAAGCGATTTCTTATGTTAGGTTATTTTTTTATTTCGATATTTCCTCTTTTTCTCCTATTAGTTCAACAGAAAAAAAAGGACATTAACAAAAATGTATGCTTCTTCCAGAGGCAGATTTTAGCTTAAATGAACGGTGACCCCATTTTTTTTATTTCATTTTTCTTTTAAGTATATGATAAAGTTCATTTATGAAAAAATATAGCGAAATCCTATATTAGAAAAAAAAATAATTTATACCCAGGAGCCCCCTTAATGAAGGAATATGTGCACTTCAACATGGCCACAAAAGTTATTAACTGTAACCCAAATTCAGTTACTGTGAAATGCATATTCGGGTAAGATTTTAAATGGGCATTTAAATCGGATGATCTGACTTTCAAGACGTAAACCATAACTCTATTTGCTACATCTGTCTTAACACCTTAGCTTGGCTCCAGATTTTATTGGGATAGTCTTTTTATTATGTGTTTCTTATTTTACACACTTTAACATTTTTGTATTCAAATAAATTAGAATCAACGTTTATTTAAGGGGTAAAGTCTTGTCTCTATGAACAATATAAATATGATCTGTCAGTTTGAAGCCATGGTGAATTTTGTGAATTTTGTAAGACAAAACTCAAAAACAAAAATACTGATGTTTTATACTTGAAAAATAAAATAGAACTTCTGTATATTTGAAATGTTGTCATTTTAAAATGATCTTCAGTGTTCGTTCGAACACGTGCCCTTAAAGATGCACTCAAATAATGTTGCTCGACTCAGTTGTAGATATTACACAATCGGTGAGCGTAAAATTAATTGAATTAAAAAATGAATGAATGATAAATTACGTTATCAATGCCATTTTGCTAAAATATAATGCCTTTTAATCTTCACGGAAGTAATAAAGTAATTATTTTATCTAAATGTACTTTTGTTCTTGAAAAAGTACATTACTCTTTGAATCTTATGCTGAAAAAGACATATTTCTTCATTTCTGCATTTTTTTTAAATTTTGAAACGATTGAAAGTTATTGTTCCCAAACTCCATTAAACAAATTACCGCTATCGAAAGTGTAATTTGAATTAAATATAATTACAATATTAGCTATTACATAATTCATGGTTAAAATGAATGTCACTTACTGTACATAGAATTCCCTAAAGGGTGTAATAAATTGCTACAGAGGTTTTGCAGGTCGTAAACAAAATCAATTAACGTCCCAATAGGAAGTTTAAGACACGAATTGACTGACTGTGCTGATGCCAGATGATGTCACAAGCATTGTTTTCAGTGCCTATCATGATTAAAAGCCCTTTAAGAATATGTTAAATGTTGTGAAACAATTACCTAACATTGTTGAGATAAATTTGAGATCAAGTTTAATTATTTGTGGTATAGATTAGCCCTGTTAATCCTTGGTTATTCAATTAAGAAATTCAGTCGAATGTCTAAACATAAGAAAAACATATTGATATGATGGTATGGCACGTACATGTATTAACCTTTACGCAAATATAAAATTTCAATCCTTGAATCAATGAAGAGTTTATTTACGACTAAAATTCTCGGCTGGTCTGTATGGAATCTACATACATTTCACCATACATTATGTATTTGATTATAAACGTAGGTGGAGACGACGAATACAGCCATTAATCAACTATAGCTATAATTTTATACTGCTATTTGTTCGAGTGGTTTATGCGGTTGGGCGTATATCAAATGTACAAGAAAGGGTGGTTAGACACTGTGCTGGCAAAGTTGCCTCAATACCACAAACGCATGGGTCCAAATGCCGTTAAGGAAAGAACATATATTGCATCTACAATTGTTCGGGCTATATTGAGCTGGAAGTATCATAATTAAATATGTTAATAGTAGTTTGACATTCAATAGTTTAGTTTCTTTAAAAGAAAGTGTATACACTCATTTTTATATTCATGCAATCAGTAATGGTATCGAATTTACTAAGAACATAGATTCTGTAAGTTTAGACAAGGAAGTATTATAGACTAGATGACATTTGCATGGTTTTAGTAATTAAAGTAGCTACATCAATTGATGAATATATTGGTATTGTTAAATGGCTTACCAAACTGCATTTGTAAGTAAATATCAAATCATCGTGGGAAATATAAATGCAATTCTAATTTAGACAGTAAGCTAAAAGAACATTGAATCTATAAGCCATACAATATAAGTACATATAATAAGATAAACATGCATCTCTGGGACATATCAATTTCCGTCAAAACATTGTTTACGTGCATGTTCCGCATGTTGGGTTTGAAAAAAATTAATACTCTTCAAAATTTGAAATTGGAATTATATTGATTCAAATAGATTTACATTACTTCCATTGAATCGGATGTGGAAAATATCATTTGGAATAATATTCATACTTAAGTTGCAGACAACTTTAAGTAATACCGTGGTGAACAAGAAATTGATAGGTCAACAGAATATATTCTAATGGACAGCAAATAATTTAGTTACAAGCCAAGAAATGTATAGAGTGTTTCTAGTTATATTTTTGTTCTTCATGATACAGAATTTAGAAGGTCGCCATTAATGACAAAAACTCACGCCCTACAGCAATATAAAAACGTTAATGTCGATTTGAACAGTATTTTTTGTACACATAGACATATATAAAAAAAAAATCTCTTTTGAATTGTCACTGTTAAGTGACTAATATAATAGCTTGTTGTAAGGTATTGACCTTTATTTGTGAAATGCGTTCGATAACCTTGGTAACTTCAACGTAAATTGGCTGATAGTTGACAGTTGTCTATATGGCAATCATACCACATCCTTTTTTTATTTTTAAAGGAACATGTCTTTTCGTCAATATCCGACATCATATTAAAGTTCCTTGATTATATATATATTTTTTTTTTTCGCCTTCAAATTGATCTGACGTCATGTTGAGTATCATAACTAACTTTAACATTCTGATTTTAAGTAATAATACTTGGCTTTCCCTGTTTATAAACATAACATTGGAAGGAATTCTAATCAAAATAAAATAACGATATATGCCTAAAACACAAGCAGATACATATGTTAAAAAGTACATTCGTGTATTAAACAGAAAGATCAAACGTAAAACCATTTAACAAAAGACGATCTCTCACAAACATGAAATTGATACCTCTACACCCATGTTTATTTGTGTGTAACTACACAAAAAAAAACCCACAGAAACAGAATCTGCTTGTATATATATAGCTAAATCTCTACTGTATTCATGTTGCAATGATAGTCTAAGCTTTCGCTAATTATAAGCTGTTACACCTGTTCAATGATAAACATCTTAACATGTTTTAGTGATTGATTTTGATTGGTTCCAAATTGAATTACGACAGTACCTGTTAGCACACAACATTGCAATTAATTGGCTCTTCTTCTCACTATGTTGAAACATGCTTAACCTCATGTATAGCAAATTAACACTTGATGGAAATATAGTGTTCAACTTTAAATTTATATGAACCATCTGCAAAGAAATTATTTAGAAGATGATTTATATCAGCTATATATATAAGGGGGCATTAGATAAAAAGTCAAAACACACAAAAAGAAAAACAACTAAAAGACAAACATCATTTCACAAAACACTACAAACTAACTAAAGATAAGAATTATTAACATCAACAAACACCAAAGGGAATGAAATATCTGCTCCAGTTAGAAATCAACAGGAATAAGGACAGGATATTTCAAAGTTATGACTCCTTCTTTTACGGATGTTCTTGAAGGAAAATATTTCTCCGTCATTGCCATAAAAGAGAGGCGAAAGATGTCAGAAAGAATTTAAATGTATACCTCGAAAATGAACTGACAATGCAATGGCTAAAAATGATAAAGACCAACAAACAATAGTACATAAAACACTACACAGAAAACTAAAGACTGAGCAACTCGAACACCCCCTTAAACTGATGTGATCTCATGTGTTCCGGATAGATAAGCAGATACTGCTCCACGTCTGGCAATTGACTTGTTACTCACATTAGTACAAACCCGGTGATATGTCTTATTTGGAAAGTCATTTGTCTTGCTAAATTTTTATGACAAATTACATTCAATGATCTCTTCGATGGGGAAAAAATAGAATGAGTACTAATAATTTGCTTGAACGGTGGAAAAGTTGAATACGAACTTAGATTGTTTGATTTCTTTCAGATCTTTGGAATTTTTGGTATCTCTGTCATATGCACTTCCCAAGTAAGTAGGAGGTTTTATCTGAACTGGGATAAAACAAAAAATGAAAACAACACGTTACAATCGTCCGATGCGCTTTCTTGATTTACCGTCATCAGGAAGGCTGAAATGAACATTAATGATTTGAAGTATGTTTTGTGGAACATTTGATGGCTCAGCAAAATAACGTAGTTTGTATGGAAACAATTGTAATTTGTGTGTTGAGGAGAGTTTGAATTGACTCAGTTTTTTGTGTTTGATTGAAATTCCAACGAAAAACCGCAAGCCTTTTTTTTCTGTATTTCATTTTCAGTACGTGTCATCGAAGTTACTTTTTAGTTTCCAAATGAATTTCAATACGCAACTCCTCTTTTAAAAGTACTTCATATGAATTTATTTACACACAAGAACAATAATATTTGGGGCTGCAGGGAAAACGACAAATTGTTTCGTGGAGGTGTTTGGTAACAATTAAATCTTTATAGATAGATGGAACAATTGCATGCTCTATCCAATTAGTGCTTACATAATTTCAAATTATCCCACTTGAATAGCCAATTATAATCTACGTAATCTTTCGAAGTGTTTGAGGTGAATGCCTTTCCAATTCGGTTTAGATCGGTAGATTGAATTTCTATTCATTTTTATTCAAAACGCACATATGCATGCTTTGAATATAGATAAACATAAGAGATGTAGTATTATTGTGGCAGCATTGCCAATGATACGATATCAAAACATTACAAAAAAACAAATATGTTTAAGAAAACCTTCATGTAACCAATTGGCCTTCAACTATGACCTTAACTGTTTCTGTGTAGTTAGCATTAAACAGTTCAGGGCTGCCCGTTTAAAAGCAAACAAATTAAATGATTAACTGGTCTTCACTTGCATATAGCTATGGCATCTTATGCGCACTTGTAAACAGAGCTTTAATCAGATGACTTGTCTTTCTTGTTTTATTTTAATAAAAATACGAACAGCACACATGTGTGTTGTTCTTCATCTTATGATGAATCTTTGTATTGAATATAGAGTGCCAACTTAAAACAAAGTACTAATATGGTCAATTACGGGAATAACTATATTTGTGTAATAAAAAAAAAGTTTAATGATATGTAGCCAGAATGGCTCTGACTGGGTCATTGGTGGTCATTGCGCTCTGTCTGGAATAGTCAACCTTCAATATAAACCTCGACTTGAAATTAATTAACAAGATTTTTTCTATTGGTTCGTTCTAAACTCCTGTCTACGGGTGTTATATTGATATATATACTATTTGATTCTGCAATTCCCACGTACAATATACATTGTGCTATTTATCCCCTCCCCCCTCCCCAATTATAAAGTTAACAATGTACATTCCATGACAAAATATAGACAAAAAACTTTTTCCTCTAAATCGACGAAAAGGGTCATTAATGGAGGCTGGTATATTGACTGTTTATTATCGTTGGAGAAGGTACTGATTTATCCTTGACATAAGTGTGTATTATAATCTTAATTATTTATTTTCTTATCTGAATTCGCACTATTATCCGACAATCAAACATGTTATGGGTTGCGTATCTGGTAAAACAATCAGTATTTGCTTTTCTATTTTTGATAAATTAAAACGTGATATCTCATTGCTTATCAATTTGTATTATTTGCTGCAATTTTTTGTAAACACAATTATTTATGCTTCATCGTTCATAAAATTGTTTATTTGAGGTTTTAAAGTCGTAAACACATACTTGCATACTTAATTAACACTTATAAATAATTAGTTTCTCCGACTGCGATCGATAGAATAATTGTGTCATTGTTAGATGTTTCATCTACCAACTAATTCACAAATTTTGTTATTTGAGATTAAAACAAATAGCATTTAAAAAAAAGTAATTTAAGTAAACATTTAAGCTACTAAATCTTTTATAATACACAATGCAAATGAGGCTGATTATATTTTGAGAGAACAAGTAACATAAAAGATATATGTATGTATGTAAAATTTGTCTAGCCCAAAAGGTTCAGCATGTTTAGAAATTCTCGTGTCAGCTGTGTGGTATTGAATGCAGCCGACTCCAGGTGATTGTACTTTAAAAATGCAGACTGGTATGTTAAATATATACGTGGAAAAGTCATTATCCTTATTTATACTTCATCATTTTTTTTAACCTTACTAGTTGTATGATAAATGTCAAATCACAAAAATACTGAGTTCAGAGGAAAATTCAAAAAGAAAGTCTTTAATTATATAGCAATATATTAATTGAACCGTTTCATGCTGCGTTTCTAAAGTACAATGTCCTGATACCTCTGAAGATTTAAATGCGAAAGAGACATGTGTCTGTTCATTGTTGAAGATTAGAAAATGTCTTAATGATTTTATATCCTATTGTTTCTGTTATATGGAATTCCTGTTTCCACATGCGATCACTACAACTTGAGTATTATATGTTGGCATGACCATCTGATCCTTCGTCGTATTTTTACATATCAAACTATAACATCATTAAATGTGATCAGTTATTGAACCCGGAAAGAATTAAAAAATGTATTTCTTACATAAGTTAATTTTTTTTCCAGCGAAAATAATATTTTTTGTGAACCATCCTTATTATTCCGGCTAGTCACTTAGATCGAAATATATTTGTGAATTTATTTGAAATTTCATACAATATATGAGGATAATCTTCGTATAAAAGATATTAAAAGGGTGCGTATAAAGAAATTGGAGTACTTAATTGCTGACAGTAGATACAAAACAAATTGCATCACAGAGAGCATGCAAACTCAGAAAATAGATGTTGACATTCAAAACAAAATTTATTAAAGATGCTAGGCTTTTTTGTTTGTACTCCAGACGCGACTTTCGTCGGCACACATTCATCTGTAATGCTCGAGTAAAATAAGTTAAAAGGCACAGATACAGGTAAAGTAATTTATTCATATGGTATGAAATCCATAGTATTTAGAAAAAAGTAATTGTAAACAGTTAATGAATTAACATTTTATTAAAACATCGACCCAATGGCACACAAACATAAATTAACCCAATGCAAGTAGACAGTTTTACAGCCCTACAAAATTTCAAAAAACAGGAAAAAAACTATTTAGGCTTGCATTATACCTTTGTTAGTCTTGTATGCTGTTTTAATTTTAGTTCATTTATATATTTTGGAGTTCAGTGTTACGTCAGTTTTCATTGAAGTAGTGCGCAATTTTATTTAGGGGCCAGCTGAGAACCGCCTCTGGGTGCGAGATTTTCTCGCTGAGTTGAAGACCCATTGGTAGCCTTCGGCTGTTGTCTGCTCTTTTGGTCTAATTTTCCGGGTATTATTTAGGAATTCCATATACATTTTATTGGTACAAATGCTTACTTTGAATCATTATCAGAATGAAATGGATAACGAATGATGACAAATTGTATAATTGTATTACATAAATACAACTTTAATTGCATCAGTATAATAAAGGCATCTGATGGCAGTCATCAATTTACATTTCCTAGATACAGGATTATAGAAATGTAGCAAATCATGTAAAAAGGTCAAATGTTCCTTGATAGAGATGGTTTTTCTCCACTTTAATGTTTATTAACGAGCTCCTGTATCTTATATGGCAGAATTAAAAACATTGCATAATGTTACAGGACAGTATGATGTTAATAACCTTTGGGAATCGGTCAGTAACATCACAATATGTTTCCTTGTTTCCTCAAATTACTTTAATTGAAGGTAACATACCTTTGCTGTCTAATAGGGAAAAGAGTAGATTTATCTTGATTTGTTTTATAACGATAGTCGTTAAACACAATAGAACCCAAACATTTCAAATGTCTCGAGAACGGGTCATGCTTAGTATTGAGAAATAGAAAACAATATAATAATGAGTAAAAACCCTTTAATGATGTTTCTACTCACTATTTTTTTTTCAATATTGGAACTTATGAAATATCAAAGGTATAATATGGCATCACAATTTTTTATTGAAAAAATCGATTAAGAATCCTTAATCGTGATTGAAAACCCAATTAGGACCGAATAATGTTTCATGAAATAGAATAAATAGCTTCCTCAAAATCAGTATTGAAATGTATTCTGTATTATTTGTACGCTGAATGAATCTTAACCGTTGTAAATTTGAATGTAAAGCGTTGTGAATGAATTAATATAAATCGTTTGTAATTTATTTAGTATTATCTATATGCTGAATAAATAAAAATTAAGACGACAGTAGTTTATTGATGTTTCTAAAGCGGTTCGGAAGCAAGTCATCGGGATAACACACAAAAATTATTGTTAAATGCATTCCATTTTATTTGTACATTTGATTGACACCGTAGTATGAGCACGTTAAATGTAATCAGTATTATTCGTACGCTACTTTTCTTAATATCATTTGTAAGCTGAAAAATATCTCTGATTAATTAATCATTTGTATCATCATTAAACAAAGATTTATACAAGCTGTGTTACATTTTTGTGGGATCATGTCGTCAAGGCTAAGTTTTCATGGCAATAATTGCTACATTTTTGCATCTTTTTTGCTTGTACGAGGGCTGTCCGTAAAGTTCGTGGACAAGCTACAGTCTGCTTAAAAATAGCATTTCAGGGGAATTATGTTTGCATATTTGCAATCCTGTACTATATCTTAGTTCGGTTATATCATTATTTGTCCAATTTTAAATGCGAAATAATAACACTTACTTCATATAAATATCAGCAAAAGGGATCCGGAGCACGGCGAAAATATCACATAACATGCAGGCTGGTGTTTTCATATTTTTGTTATTTTAAGTTTCAAAATCCGCCAAATATACATGACACTTGCATTGTGACGTCGGCAATAGTCTTGATATTACACCTGATAAATTTGAATGGTCAAAATTTCGAAATGGCGGCGAAATCTCGATTTGAAGCATTGAATCCAAAATCGGCATCACTGAAAAAACGGACGTTTACGGAAAATTTGGAGCAGCAGGCAGTTATCAAGTTTTGTGTAGACATCGGAATAACGCAAACAGAAACACACAAGTTCTCAAAACAGTTGGAGAAACATAGCAAGACAATGCACCGGCCCACACTTCTTTAAAAACTAGTCTAGAAATTGATTTACTTGGATTCGAATGTCTGAAACACCTTCCGTATAGACCCGACTGAACGCCAATTGATTTTGCTGTATTACTGCATATCAAATATTTTCTCCCTAGACAAAGGTTTCGACGATTAATCTGAACTAAGACAGGAAATAATGAACATAATTTCAAAAATGAAAACAGAACAGTTTGAGAAAATATTTGATGACTATGTAAAAAGATGTAAAAAATGAGTTGCTTTGAAAGGAGACTACGTTGAGAATAGTTTTAAAAATGTTGTCGTCGGCGAACGTCAGAACGTCGGAAATATTTGTTTTGGTGCTCCGGGTGAGAGTGGCTTATGATTTTTGAATTGATGAAATAACGATCATTCTAGCAGGTATTCAAATAAAATTTTGTACACTTAATCAGTAAATCAAGAAACTTGTTACATGCTTGTTTTATTTATTTCGGACGGGTCAAAATTTTTTTATTGAGATTGTTCTCAAACTTTACGGACAACCCTCGTACATGTGATTAACAGTTTTTGTTATATTTATAACATAAATAAATGTAATGTTTTGGGTTACATACACTTTCATTAAAAATTCTGGATAGGCAACTCAAAGATACGAAGTTTATAACTTTGTACGCCATACACGCGTTTTATCTACAAGAGAGGCGAAAGATACCAGAGGGACATTCTCATATTTAAAAATAACGCCATAGCTGAGAAAAGAGAAAAAGACCAACAAACAAACATTAGTACACAAAACACAACATAGAAAAATAAAGACTCGTCAGTGAAGCTCAAATCAAAAAGATAAAAGGTAAAAAAGGTACAAAGTTGAAGAGTTGTTGAACTAATATTTTCATACCCATGTTAATTCATGACAATACATAAATGTTGTGAACTGGGTTAGCAACACCTTCGGGGAGGAAAACTCCACGAAAAGTATCAACCAAGTGTCTGTAAAAATACTTGCCAAGATTCCCGGCATATTATTGTGTACGCCAATCGCGCGTTTTGTCTACAAAAGACTATTTAGTGACGCTTGAGACAAAAAAGTTTATCCCAAATAAAGTACAAATTAGAAGCCTATTGACGAGCTAAAATTCCAAAAGATTTAACCAAATACAGCTATAAAAAAGTTCATTATCACTGAACTAGTATACATTTGTTTAGGGGCCAGCTGAAGGACGCCTCCGGGTGCGGGAATTTCTCGCTACATTGAAGACCTGTTGGTGACCTTCTGCTGTTGTTTTTTATTTGCTCGGATTGTTGTCTCTTTGACACATTCCCCATTTCCATTCTCAATTTTATTATTAATGTTATATATTACTGGGGTAGAAAATCCTTAATATTTCGAACTATTGAAAGTGTATAATTTGTATAAAATATTGTTTTTGCTAGCTTTTCAAATTCGTTAAACTCACTATAAAATAACGATGATGTTTTTAAAAAAAATATATTTCTATAATGAATTTCTTTAAACCCAATAAAAATCTGAATATTTCTCAATGTCTCGAGAACGGGACATACATAGTATTGACGGATATAATGCAAATAATAATGAGAAAAAACAGTCACCTTGTTAAACTAGTACTACTCACTGTTCTTTTTTTCAAGACTGCAACACAAGATTTATCATAGGTACAATATGGCAGCACAAATAATTTAATTTACATTGAAGAACAAAAATTAAAGACGAACTAATCGATTTATGTTTCATAAAAGGGAATTTATAGCTTCTGAAAACAGATATAAAGTTTATTCAGTATCATTTGTACGCTGAATGAAAATAAACCGTTGTAAAATTTGATCAATTATAATTCGTATCAACACAGTAGTTCTGACTACTAGGTAAACGTAACCACACTTAAGATGACGAATACGATAAAAAAAACTTTTGTGTCCGTCTTCATCTTTATTTCTCGGAATAAAGGGATGAATGAGCTGCTTTCAGTGTCCTTTTTGGCTTACAAAATGCAATGATATTAGAAAATCCGATTACTTTATCTTTATAAAAATTGTTAAGTACGAGTATTTGAAATATATTGAAGATTATTGAAGATTTTATGGTAGAAAGATTTGCATATGTTTAAACATATTTCTTAGTTCGGTATTTTTGTGTTTTTACTTTTTATTTAGTTGTAAAAGTTCAGCAAGCCAGTCCAAATGAAAGGCACAAATGTTGTGGAAAATAATTTCGACTTGCATGTGCTTCATAATTGTTACTCTAAAATTATCTAAAAATGTGTAATGAGTATTTTTAGAAAGCCGCATTGGAGGGCATTGTCCTTTACGTCATAGATGTATTTGAATTGACTTTTCCATCAAAAACAACTAGTTTTTCATTTTTTATTACCTCAGTTTTAAAACGGCATTTACCTAAACGTTCAGTCATAATTTAGATCAAATGAGACACCTTTCGAACTTTGTGCATTAAGCAAATTCTTATATTTCTTATACATTTAAAATGTATATGAAAATAATGATAAAGGAAGCTTAATTTTAAACCTATTAAAAGTGTGAATTTTTAATATTTATTTAGAGTTGCATCAGATCAGTAGTTTTGATTTCAAATGACGTTTGCTTGGAAGATGGCCATGCCTCCATTTGATTAAAATTTATGAAAAAGAAAAAATAATGTACTAGCTTCCAACACAATGTGTATTGTTTATGGTTTTTATTAGAAAAAGTAAAACAATTTGAAAATGCTAGCATTGCCGCCTATTGAGAAAAACAAATACTACCATTTTCTTTTACCCAACACATGCCGTGAAAGATCAATCTAAGTTTGTACTGAATAAAATTAATTTGATTAGCATATTGTTTTTTCATTCAACGTTGTGAGTGGTCATAATTTGAATATTTTTTCCGAGGTTTGTTTTCGTTTCCGTAAAATTGTTGAGACACTGACAATTAAAGTTCATTCAAAATTCTTAAAAACACCGCATGACGTTTGCATACAAATTGGTAAGCCGATTAAATTAACAAGACATCAGATATATCTAAGGAATGTAACACAATTCCCAGAATGGCGGAGAAATGATAAATCAGTTACTGTGGTGGATTATGTAACACATTGTTGAAATGAACGGCATTGCCTATAAATTAATTTAAATATGATAAAGATGTATTCAGTTGGCCTCACATAAAGACAATTTCGTTTTCTGAGAAAAGATCATTTATTGTTCATGAAGAGATTGTAAAAAGAAAAGTAATATTATAGTATTTATTCTTATTTAACTATTACTTGTTCTCAACTGCTTATTTAATGTTTCGATTTTTTTTATTTTAAGTTCGGAGCATCTTGACTCTTTTAATCATAATTAGGAATTAATTTCTGAATGGGGATGAAGCAATGTACATTTTTCTATTTTTTTAAAAAGTAAATTAACAAAATACAGAACTCCAAGGAAAATTCTAAACGGAAGTTCCTAATCAAATGGTAAAATCAAAAGCTCAAACAAGACAAGAATGGATAACAATTGTCATATTCATGACTTGCTACATACATTTTCTTATGTAGATAAATACATGTCTAGATAAATGGTAATTGTTAAGTGAAATATTAAAAACAAAATCGTGTTCTGTGTATTCTCTTTAGTTTAATTTTACTCAAATTTGACAACATTTCAAGGTTATTTTTCAAAAATAACTTTAGTTGCTTTTCATTGCTATATAGTATTCAATTTGTAGCTTAACAAGTTGTTGTTATTGACAAAATCAATGCTGTTTTCTTAGTTAAACTACTGTGATTAACATTTCTGAACTCGATGTAGATATTTGTATTTGTTTAACATTGTCTGCTCGATGCAACAGATGGATATCAACAAAGCACTTTAAAACCCTTCATATACTCCAGTAATCAATTTATAGAGATTAATTCATGAAAGAGAAAATAAATGTTATTTTGTTAAGAGAGCTTTTCGTCAATGCTGGAGGCCGCAATGTTACGTTTCAATGCAGAGCAGCTTCAAAAGTGCAAATCCATCGCATAAGGTTTTGCCAAGTGAATGCCGGAAGTTTGTGTCACGAGTCACACCTTTCTTCTTTTTTTTTAATACATTCAAATCGAAAGCAGGTGATGAGTCACAATTAGTAAATTGTTAATTTTTGCGTTTCGTCCAAAATATGAATCGTCTACTGTTTATACATTATCATGTGGAGCAACATCGGCTTACCATTCCAGAGCACCTTAGATCACCTCTAGTTTTTGGTGGGGTTCGTGTTGCTTATTCTTTCTTTTTCTATGTTGTGTCATGTGTACTATTATTTGTCTGTTTGTCTTTTTCATTTTTAGCCATGACGTTGTCAGTTTATTTTCGATTTATGAGTTTGACTGTCCTGTCCCTCTTGTAAATCGATTTTCATAAGTACAGCATTCATTTCTTATAGTTACAGTTCTTCGAAATAAACAGATACCTTGTTATTAATTTGAATGTGAAAGAAAAACATTTTAAGGCAAAACTAAGATAAACAATGTTTGGTAAAATTTTCAAAAAGAAAGTCAAACGATCCTTACGGTCATGACAATTTATAAGTCGAAAATAATCTGACAACGCCATGACAAAATAGAAAAAGAATATAAAACAAAGAAAAGTACACAAACACAAAAAACAACACAAAAAACTTAAGACTGAGCATCACAAACCCCACCACAAACCGGGAGTAATCAACATTGTCGAATGTGGGAAGTATATAACAGAAGAAGCACATTGTTTAGAAAAACATCTATGTAATAAATTATCCTTTTTACCAAGACAGGAATATAACCGTTGTTTTCCAGTCGGTCTGTCGTTTTAAATAATCGACTGCTTTGTTATTTTGGAAACCCTTTCTATGAAATAACCTTGTAGTTCTGGTTTTTTTTTATCACATTTGTGGTTTTCATAAAATAGTTCTCATTTGCGAGTTTGAATAAAGTTTGCTGCGTATTAGAGGAATTTTGAAGAGGACAAAAAGTTAAATTGTAATCTTGTTTATTGTAAATGTTTTTGAGATGTTTTGTTCAAAATTATATAATACCAGTTTCAGAATTATCTTCTGTTCATTTCATGGTAGTGTATCTTTAATTCTTTCAAAGATAAGATTTTGCTGGAACATAGCTGCAACAGCATGTCTTTTTTTTATTTCATTTTTTTTCTTCTAAAAAAACAAAGAAGTAAGAATGATCCATAATGAAAGCCTTTCCAAATAGAACTCAGGCTAAAGCCTTGTTACGGGCTCATTAAAGGTTGCTTTAATCATAATTTAAACATTAATGACAGGTTGTCTTGTGAATGAAAGTGTTATGTGTCGTTAAACGGTTGATTAACCACTAAAATTACAAATTAAAGCAACAAGACATGACAGCCGTTTTAGTTTTCTGCAATTTTGCAGTCTTAACAATGATATTTAGTTTTGACTTATTCGTATCGAGGAATTTGCTTGTTAGTACATTTTTTTCAACACAGTAGAGCTGTCTATATACAATGTGTATACAAATGGCAACAAATCTTGGTCATACTATTCAGGTATTTCATTTATTATCATTATTATACATACATAGTGCAAAATACATATACAAAATTTATAAAACACTTAATTTTCACGTATCTGCTTGGCAAATACATGATTGGAGGAAATTGACATTATAAATCATTATATAACGTAAGACAGATAGACATCTATGAAGGCCTTAAAATACAAGTAAAATATTCAATACAATTATTGGCTTATTTATTACCAAAGAATCCGATTTTTTCAGATATGAATTCTTTTAAGCAAAATGTCTTGAATTTAGAAAAGAGAATGTAATTGGGTATTACTGTAAATTAACATTCTAACGAATTTCAAACTGCACATTTCCTTAAAGCGCGCGATCCAAGGAAAACTTTTTCAATGTATAATAATAATTAATAAAGTATATTAAAAATATAACTATCTTTCAGGAAAAATTAACAGAATATATAAATGGTTAATTGGTGTCAACGTCAAATGGAAAATAGTGCATGCATATTCAGGATAGGAATGACCATAATTCCAAAAAATGATCTTTTGTTTGAAAAATAATGGGCAAATGGAAACAATGGAATTTCACTTCCCTATTCTTATCGTACTATGTTGAGTACTTGTGTACCCACGCACAGTCAACCAGACATCATGCTTTGGCTCCACTGGTTTTGTTGGATAATCAGAGAAGTTTGTACCCCAAACCAATCCTTATATCATTCTTATAAATGAACTGTTGGCAAAGTATGACTTATTCGAAATTCTGGGGAATCTCATATTCCAAACGTATATTACCTTAGCCGTATTTAGCCTTTTTTTTAATTTCAGGTCCTCGATGTTCGTCAACTTTATAATTGTTTGGTTTTCTTACTATTTTGATATATATGAGCGTCACTAATTAGTTTTATGTAAACGAAACGCGTGTCTGAAGTATCAAAAATTTACGCCTGGTACCTTTAATAACTAATTAGAGTCTAATTCAGAAAGGAATGTTAGTGTCTATGCACCTTAAAAGAACCTTAAAATAACCATTTATAACTCAATTCAATGACAAAGTCTTGTTTTATTTCCGTTTTGCATGTCAACAACAACAGACTTGGCAGATTGAAGAGGTGTTAATAAAAACAATTTCATGCAAATATTTGGTCAATATTTATCTAAAGCAAAAACAAAACATAGACAAATGTCTTGTCAAACTGTTTTGTTCTTGTCCAGTAAGCTAATGGGTTCTAGATTATATATAATTACAAGTCCATTTACCTATTAGCTGGATTGCCATGCCTATATAGTCAATATACTATTCCTTTGGTGAATATAATTTGTTGACAAATACAACAAATATATCTTTCTATATATAAGTATTTTTGAAATTACCACATCTGATGACATTTAAATAAATTTTCTCCGGTCATTTCAAACTTAAGAAGGTTCGAGATGCACGTTACAAACACTTTAAAACGCATGAAACACCAATGCAATTGGTATTTATTAATTGCCAAGCAAACTGAAAACTATACCATGACCGTACTAGAAAAAAAAATCGTACTTGAAGAGGAGTGTAACATGGCGTTTGTTACAAGCAGAACTATTGGTCTTTCTGGATCAACCTAAGTTTTTTCAAAGGAATCGTGTTGCCCTCTATTTCATTTTCTGTGACTGTTGTTTCTCTTTTCCTCTTTTTTTCTTTTCCATTAAAGTGCATTGATCTCATCTTCTGACCGTTATCAATTGCCCTTTAATATGTTCATTTCCTTTTTGAACGGACTTATGTTGATATTGAGTGTTCTTTCAAAATATTATTCAGATTTGTTTCATATAAAATTTCATTAAAAACATATTGTTCAAATCAAATTCAGGCTGTAGTAGTTACTATTGTTTTTAGAATGGTTGTTTAGTGTAGCATTTATAGGTGTATGAATATGCAGCCACTTCCGATTGTTGAAACAAATGTTCTCGTTTGAACACTGCAATTTTGCCTTTAAGCAAAATAACCGTTGAAATAAACAGTGATGTGTCGATAGCCTTTTACGAGGCAATCTTTCTGTTCTTGCTAAGTGAAAAATTTTAAATGACAATATTACTTATCATGTTGTGGCTTTTTAAATTCTGCTCTATATATGGTATGGTTCTGATGACAGTTGAAGGTCGCGTATTCTGTGATTAATTACTTCCTCTTTCCTCAATCTCTGGTGAATTATCATGGTTATAATCCTCAGTCTTTGGTAGCCTTATTTGTATATTGTTTGTCTCAATAGATCCAGTTTACAAAAACCTAACTGATAGATATAGTATTTGAATTGTTCGTGTGTGCTTAATATGCATAAAATACTTACTCAGTAAGTTGGTTAAACATCTAAGGAATGTTTGGTTCATGTGGGATAAAAAGTCAATTACAAAGTATTATAATTTTATGAAATTATGCAGAAATTGTGTACAGAAAACCCCCTATTATGTAATATAACGGATAACCGCTAGACTAAGTCATTAGCATGAGTGCAACGCAATGTTTTAACACCTTCATATATGTTTCGGAATGAAAATAAATAATCCTTATGTACAGCAATATTTTAGTTAGTAATGGTCTTTGTTTTTATGTGAAAATAACCAAAGAAAACCACCAAGATGTAACAGTTGTCATTTTGGAATATTGGTTCTATGTATAAATTATCATAATTCCTGTATGTAAATATAGCAAATACAGGACATAACATCAGCCTGCTATATGAAATACTCATCATAAAAAATCATTAACACTTTATCGCCAATGCGTAGTTATCGAGTCCCATGTTTTTCTTATTGGTCTCATTTTCTTCCAGCTTCGAACTGCAAGTCTTTCTTATTTTACATTCTTTCAAAGCGATGTTTTCTTTTTCAATCTGTTTACCTGTTCTGGAAATCACTAACATGAAAAAAGACAAACAAATCAACGGTTAATTTTATTATTCTTGAATTTTGTATATAAGTTACTGATAAGCAAATTGATGTTTTAATCTGTTACATTGCAGAATTTCGACGATAATATCAGCGGTCTTTTTGCAACAATTGTTATTTGAAGGGTTTGAAAATGAAAGCAAAAAGACCGCTGATACTATCGTAGAAATTCTGCAGTGTCAGAGATAAAAACATCAAACTTCTTATCAATAACTTCAACTTCCTGTACCAAGTCAAGAATATGGCAGTTGTTATCAAATGGTTTGTTTCTATGTATATGTTGGTGTTTGTTTTTGTTGCACTGCAGTGTTTCTGTTGTTCCGTTGTTTTCCTCTTATCATCGATTTGTTTCCCTCGGGCTCAGTTTGTATTAACCAAAATTTCTTTTCTCTCAATCGTTTTGTGACTTTTGAACAGAGGTATACTACTGCTGCCATTATTCATAATATTAGCTGCAAACATGGTATGGTATCTTAGCTATGCCAGAATACGATGATTTCAATGTTCTAAACTCCCACCCGTAATCGCTTTGTATTTTTCCGGATTAGCAATACTACCATACCATGTGTGCATCTAGTGTGTAGTAGTCTAATTACACCTTGTTCTTTGGTCTCTGATGAGTATCTCATTGTCAAAAGGAACACCACATCATTGCATTCAATCATCAACAGGACAATCAGTCTTGATGTGATAGAATCCACAAATTAGAACAAACATATTTAATTAATATCCAACTAGTCCCGAACATATAAAAATAACACGGTACACCATCCCACGCACATTTCCTGAGTCCTGAGTTACTTCATGTGTGCAATTTCTTGACCCAAACACTTCTCACAGAGAATACAGAGTAAGAGAAAGGATAAAATCATAACTGAAGTTTTGAAAGAATTATATTAAAGACTCCAGTTATTTTAATAATTGCTTTAGTGGTTTGCATATATTGACCCGAAACCAGTATCACAGTATTCCTCTATGACATCAGAAGATTCATATTAAGCTTTAAACGTTCTCGTAAAAATGTCATCTACTGTTATCTTGTAAAGGATAACAGTATTTTGTCTCTGTTGCAAAATACCGCATGATATATCTAGCATGCTAATATGTTCAACTTAAGATATTTTTGTTTCATTATTTCAAGGCATAGAAAATGATTTGTTTTTCTTGATGGGGTTTACCAGTTCCGTAATATCAGTACAATTTGATATTGGAAACTTTTTCTCAGTTGAGACTGTCTAACAAAATATAACAATCATGACTTTTATATAGAACATTAACAATAGTTTTAAAGTCAGAACATGCAGCAGATGTGATACATGTACCTTTAATAAATACCGGGTTAAAATTTTGTATTTCCGCTGGACAAAATACTCATCCGTGACACTCAAATCCAAAAAGTACCAAATCAAAGAGTATTCAGGACTAAACTTTCCTAACAAATCAAAAAACAAACAGCAAAGATAATCTATTCCTGAGGTATAAAAGCCTTAGTATTTAAAAAATACAAAGTTTTGTAAACAGTTATTTTTTATAATTATGACCATATCAATAAAAGTACTGAAAGTATTGTACTCCAGACACCATGTTCGTCTACAAAAATCTCATCATTTTATTTCATATTTATTATTCAAGCATCAAAGATGAGTCTTCATAGGTGCTTGAATAAAAAGGCTTAAAAGACAAAATAAAGAAAGGTAGAAGTTCAAGAGCCTTTAGGACCCAAAATGCCGCCAGGTTTGTAAGATTCAGTTATTATGATATATTAGTGGTAGAAAATCCTGAGTCAAAAATTATGTTCACAGTTGATTCATTATCACGATCAAATTAAAATTATTCATCTCTACCGATAAGAGGTGAAAACATCCACATCATTTGGTATTTGTGTGTGATAGACACCATAGACAAGGTATTAGTGCAGTTATCTAAAGCACACTCAACCTATTGACACAAATTTCTTCTTAAAACGGTTCAGAAATGTAATATTTACCTTAGCAATATTAAGCTCAAATATTACATCATAGAGGTTGCTGTTAATGTTATATGCGTTCTGAAATAATTGGAATATTCGCTTGGCTGTGAAGATCTTAAATCGGACGTGAAATTATCCTAAGAAATGAGGATTTTTCTACAAATGATATATTATTAATGTGTTTAGTGACAGAAACAAAGAAGCGCGTACCAAATGTTGTTTGTGTTTTTTAAATTATAATTCATTCAGGTATCATTAATTTCTAATCTACGATAGCAGCATGTTAAACACATTAAATTACATTTTATGTCGTGCTGCATTTACTTTATATTTGTAATCCATGCATATTTGAATTTTATTTTGCAATATACAATATTGATAGCTGTTGAAATAGTGAATATTTAACACAGTTGAAACTAAATGTAGATTTTTGTATAAAGTTGTCAGATTTATAATCTTGTATAGTATTTCTTGCGAAAGACACGTTTGTTGTTTTGCGAGAAAAAAAAAATCTGATACCATTATTTTTTTAACAAAATTTAGAGTTTCACATATTACCTTAAAAGGTATGATTAACGATATATAGACAGAAACTGTAGAAAGCAAACATGATTAAAACCATCCACTGAAACCTCATAGAGAAATTTCTTTCACTGTTCGCGATTTATTACCTTTTTATAGGTTTATTTTGTTTATTGTGTATCTTTAAAATAATGAAACAAAAGATAAAACAATATAGTTATAGCGATAAACAGTTTTTATGATGGTTTTGTATTAAGACTTCCATCTTCAAAACATCAATGAATAGAGAGAATTTGTAGACAGTAACTTAATGATTAAAATGCAGGCTAATTGAGGCATGTTGGTAAATCCTTGATTATATTATCATGAGTACGTAGCACTACAAAAGTCAAAAAGTCTGAAAAGACCAGTTTTTGTCTGAATTTGCATGAATTTTTAATCGACATTCTTAATTTGTATGAATATTTTTTTTAAATTCTTGACATAGTATTGATTTATCTAATAAGATTCTTGATTTTTCTTGACAAGTGTATTGACAGTATGAACATTGTTTTAATATTTTTCGACACTTCCTGTATCATCTGATAAGAGTTTATATTAGTCTCGACCAATCCTTGACTGTCTTGAATTTGTCTTGATCTGTCTTGACATATTCTTGACATTCTTAATAATGTCTGAATGTGTCTTGACATATTCTTGATATTCTAAATAATGTCTGAAGATGTCGCGACACATTCTTGACAGTCCTAAATATGTCTTGACACTATCTCAACAGTATAAATTTCGCCTGAAATGTGTCCGGAGTTATTCTGCACTGTGTATGATATTCTATTACTGTAATATACTCCTTTTTATTATGGCTAAACTAAACTTTGCAGAATCAAGGATTAATTTGGTATAGTAAGATACCCTTTTGGTGCAACTAAGTTGGAATACCCTGAATGATCCCCCATGTAGTTTAATCTTGATTTATTTTTATAAAATTTATACTTAATTGTTTTCACTTGAAAGTAACTGACAAATAGCATTTAGATTTTTGGCTATTTTGCAAAACTGCCAGTTAAATTTGCTTGACTAAAATAGGTGTCTAGAAGGCAGTTTTAAAATGTGACCAGTAAGGGGGATCTTTCGTGTAGATCAAAGAATTCGTTCTCATTTTGATTCAAAAACCTTGTTCATGTTTAAGAACAACCCATACACATTTTTTATTCAAATTTTGTGATAACTCCTTCCTAAAAAGAAAAAAAAAACAATGTTTAGATCTAAATATGCATGTCTGTTTGAGATCCACTTCATAAGACCAATGATATCTATATATAGAAATCATTGATGGGACCCATTATGAATACTTTGTTTTTTATCATTCCTGGAGAAGTTAATAATTTTCTTTTAATCTTTGGAATGGTCGACAACTGATAAGTTGTATGGCTGATTACAGGTAAATCAGTAACTTCTATTTGACAGTGGCGTGTATTCTGGGGTGTGGAACATCCTGTCCATGTGTAATACTTTATATATTGTCCAACAGATGACATTACACAAAAGTTTCTTCTGTTAAATGAATGATTTCTATATCATCATAATTTGCTATTTATATAAACCACATTTTTGAATATATATCATATTAACCTTGAATATTATGAATGTAGAATGAAATATGTCTACAGCATGATTGGTTTTTTAAAATCATTTAATTAATAGGAGTTTTAGGAAACCAAATGTGTAATTTAAAAACCCACATTTAAATTGTTTTTAATCAACACACCCACGTTTGAATTATTTTATACATTCGATTCCATACCCTATATACATTTGTAAAAATATTAAGATACCAAATTTCTCATGTCTAACTTTCATATATGTTGTAAAAAGTGTAACTTAAAACAACAGTATATTATGGAAAGAGAAATAAAGATTAAAGTTATATTATGAATCTTGGTCATGATTTGTATAACTCAGCACCTTTAAGTAAATTTAACACACAATTCAAAATGTTCAGAATATGTCAAGCCATACTGAGAAAAAATAAAAATGTCGAGAATATGTCGAGAAATTTCAAGACAGTATTCAAATGTCAAGAATATGTCAAGAAATTTTCAGACCATATTCAGAATGTCAAGAATATGTCGAGTAAATTTCATACAAATTTGATATAAATGAGAATTTGTCAAGAAAAATGAAGACACAAGTCATACTTTTGGAGAATGTCGAGTAAAAGTTTATGCAAATCAAGACAAAAACTGGTCTTTTCAGACTTTTTGATGTTTGTAGTGTAGTAGAGGGACTTCTGAATTACAGAAAAAATCGGGTCGGGTCTTGGAAGATTTGTCATTAGAAAGGTAGAAGCTTCGGAATTCTCGTTTCGTTTGTTTGATTAATATTCATTAATTGAGGAGTCTTTTTCAAAGTCAGAATATATCATAGATAAATAAATCAATGACTTTTATTGATGATAATATGTCCGCTCGGAAATCTGAAATGGGTTTTGTTGATTATTAACACCCCAGTAATAATTATTACCCGAACTTTGCATATATGGGTATATAACAAATGATGAAGCGAGTGCTACCTTTGAGCCTGATGAAAAATCGAGATTATTCTAATTACTCATTCAATATCATAATGCATTTGATTTTAAAGAGAAAAGATAGAATCTAAGTCAATGATACGGTAAAAGTTTCCTTCTATCAAATGTGATAAAACGATTAAATTGAAGGTTAAAGATTTCATTTAGTTTTATCTCATACAAAATATTATTGAATTATCCAACTCAGTAGTTGCACAAAATGTCGAATGTACTTCAATGATTATAGGCAACACAAATGTCACTAGCTATTAGCTGCTTATCTAAATGAAATGTATCTGACCAAAGAGAAGCTGGTATTCTCCAGGAAATAAACAAGTTAAATCATGCATGAAATTATACCATTCTGAGAGATTAAATAAAAAGAACAAAGGTTAATTTTTATTTTAAAGGGATTGTATTCATGGGTGCTGATAATTAGTCAGAACTGTTTGAATTTTGAAGGCTGATCCTTTTTTTAACTAGTGTTTGAAAGTGCAACTGCATACATTTTATTTTACAATATCCGTCAATCCAATTTTCCGTTTTCCAGCTGTGACCTTAAAGAAAATAAAATTAACTTTGTGCACTTTAACATTTTATTAAACTTGCAATATGCAATATACCAATGAATACAAGTACAATTTATTGTATTACAAGAATATCACTAAAAGACAATATGCTGGTGTTTGAAGGTATAGCTGTCTCATTAATGTATAAACAAACAGCCAGGCAATTGTTTCTCGCTTTTTGCTCACGGAATTACTCTGCGCGAAACATTCTTTTAAGTCTTTTTGTTGATTATAGGCGGACTTGCTCACTCTGTGATTTTAACCCACAAATGTTATGGTTAGGGGTGCAATTATGATGTACTGTCGTGTTGCAATTTTTGTCTTCTTCCCTGACCGGGATTCAAACTCATGCTTCTGAGATATCGTGGCACCAAATCGCATTGCACTATGCCCGGCGTGCTAGACTACTCGACCACCTAGGTTCGATAAAATTAGGATTCCGTTGGCCGAAGGTTCTCTTTATTTGCCAGTTTTTTTTATCTAGCATCGCTATATACATATATATATATATATATTACAAATTACAACATAATTAGCGGTATTGTTTTATACCTGGGTTATTTCGAAATTCGAGTTGCACTTTTTTTAATTGAATGAAGAAACATTTCGCACAGATGTTTACTGAAAGAACAAAAAGTTCTAGAAAAAGTTAAGACGTTTTTTTAGTCGGAATGTGGTGGAGAAAAATGTTAACAAAAAAGTACTATCTTGTACATTTTTCTGCTATTCAGAAATTATAGAATTGTAATAAAAGTACAAAACGTTAGTAAAGTGCCAGTAAAGTCTACAGAGAAATACTGAACTGTTTCCCGTAGTTAATCGTGTCTAAAACATTGGTTTCTGGATCCTTATTGTGTATTTGTTTATAATGAATGCTAAGTTGTATTTACCATAATAAAATATTGTTTACAAAAAAAAAGACAAATGGTTGTCGAGTTGACATTCTTTCTTTAATGTCTTTAAAGTTGTAGGATTATTGCATAACTATTGTATTTGTCTGTGACATTTCGAAATTAAGAAATCACACTGACAAGGATTAGAGCACTTAATGTTTTAACTTTGGATTGTTCCATTTTTTTCAGATGCGTTTAAATTGAAACAATTTACTAAATGGAATGTAGGTTTTGTTTTATTTTCTATTATGAGTGCTATTAGTTATACGCTAAGAAATGTTACCAAACCATTGAAAGGTCCGTTGTCTTAGATTTATAACTCCGTCCTGTTTATGTAAACACTGTTTGTTTGTTTATTTATTTATTAGTATTGTTGGTGAATGCATTAGTGAGATATTTAACTAATTATTTCAGCTTTAAACTTTCTCTGAACTTTTCTTTGGAATTATACTAACACAATATATGTAACACCAGAAGAAAAAAAAGAAACAAAAAAAATGAATAAACACTAATAATGGGTGGTAAGTACTTGTAAATGTCTATAAATGTGTTTGTAGAACATTTCTAGACGTGATAAGCACACACTTTGTCCATCATTCTTTATAACAAGCTCTGTAGTTTTGGGTCAGTGAAAATTACATAGATGTCATATGTTAACGAGGGTGAAGAACATACTTATAAGCTTTTTCCTGTCAGTTAAGATCGATGTTGAAATGATGGTGTTAGAGTGAACGAATTATTTTCTAAAAACTGAATCGACGAACGTTAATCTTGTCAGTGTCAGAGGTAACAACTGAATTTTAGTTTTCTTCTCTCTATTTTTTTATTTCTTTTAAGCATACTTAATCAGCTTTTTGCAGTCAGCGTATTAAATTAAAACGCCTGCAAGAACTGTTTTTACGGAAACAAAAGATGAGATATTTTATTACCTTTTTTGACCGCCTACATGGTCAATTTTATATTTATTTCTGTATGTTTGGACCAAATGATTCCTTTTCTCCATTAATATAATTCAATCATTAATAAACGAATGGGATGTGGTGCTATTACCGATAGGAAAACTATAACCATCACATACATACAATAATAAACAAATACTTGCATGTAAATTGAGTGTACAGATGTCTCTTTTTTGTGGTGCTCAAACTTTAGGACTGGATTCTTTTGATGCTATACTTGCACTACGAATCCGTGAGAGTTAACAAGGATGGGCCGTAGGGATAAGAAATTTATTCAGTTCGATCAGAATTTATCTAAACCCAGTCACGATTTTTAGTTTTGCTATATTAATCGTCAAAAGGTAAACTACAACAATTAATTTCATTAAGCTTTGCTAAAAATTAAAGTTACATTTTATAAGAGCTATTATTTCTCCTCCAAAACTACTAAAGTAAAACGCGTCAATAATTTCATAATCAGGTTAGTTCAATTTATATTGATAAATGCAAAGGGTGGTATTATCTAGACGATTCAGTTCAGAAATGTCGAGTACTATGTTTTCATTAATAATTTTATAATATGTTGAAATTGTCGAACATGACCTAAAATTATAATTTTAAATATAGCTTTTTGTAAAATCAGTTAGAAGCCTTTCTTAAAAGAAAATATTTAAACCGCACGAAATGCTTTGTAAAAGTTATATATTCGTGGGGAAAGACTGAAATTAGCTCTGATTTAAATATCATTTATAAGATCTCTCAATTAAGCTAGTATGTCTGTAGTTTTGCATTAAATGCATGAAGTTTGCATGACATGACAATGGAATAAACTTTCGGAATGTTAGGGCTCATGAAAAAGATTATAATATTTATATAACCTCTCTCTCTCTATTCTGGTCTTAGTGCTAACACTTCTGCACTGCAGTATAATCATCTAATGGAAATTTATCAAAAACCAACACATTGATTACACTTTCCTTTCTCCCTTTTTATGATGCAGAGTTCTAATAAATGTGTTATGCAACAAGACGTTTAAGGAATAATCCCATTGTATGTCGTCGATGCTTTTATGAAAAGTTCACAAAATTTTCATTTTTAAATTTAATGTTTTCGTCGTTGACACAATACACTAAAAATTTTCCACTGAAATTGTTCTGTACACGAGGTTGTCCTTATTATACGAATCTGTTGACATGACAGATGAATATTGAATTAGACTGATATGTTGAAGGATTGAAACATTACGTAATTTCTATTTTAGGGCTTCCTAATCTGCTTTACTTCACTTCTTTATAATTATTTTTCTAATATTTAAAAAGTCTAAAGAAAGACTAACTGCATTTAAAGCATGATAAAATTCTATTGTTTTATAACATGAAGCGTCTATACCCGTAGCCCGTCTTGGACATATATCTTGTTTAACTCCAGATTTCAAACAAAAAGGTAACGAGGCGAAAAACGTGTGCACCTGAATATAAAAGAGGAATGTGTTTTGTGAAGAATGCATACGGTGGTTTTCTTATGACACAAACAGTGAGTTTTGGTTTTTCTAATTTTATGGGTCGTTTTGAACTAAAGATAGCGTTTGGTTATTGCTTGCCTATTGGTTTATGTCAAACTCAACTTAAACACCACATTGCATTGTATCGCTGATTTCAATAGATGGCAAGTGGACTTTTTCCATTCAGCAGTAAAGCACATGTTAAACAGTGATGTCCCTTTTGATTGTGTTAATTGTATAAACACACTGAGACCTACAGCCAGAAACTGACGTTATAGGAAATATATATAAAGTTCTTAAAAATGGTATGTTGCAAACAATTATTTTGAGAATATCTGTCCTAGTTAAGACAACATGTCTACATTTTACTGTAGCAGTCTGTTCTTCGTTCTGTTCGACCCGTTTTGCAGGACATACACATACTCTTAATTGTCGTTTGGAATATGCATAAAATAGTTCCTACTAGGTAGACAATAATCAATCATTCATTTTTTTATTCATAATGCAAAACATGTTGAAATATCTAAACCGGAAGTCTTTTTTATAAACCGTGTTCAAGCGATTTTCTACGTTGTCAGTCGATTTGTATTACTAGTATTAAAACGGATTTACGGGATTTGAACATTGGTTAACTACTGTAAAAGAATTTAAATAGTATTGATACTATTTTAGACCATTGAATCGGAGTTTGATATGACAATGCCATCAATCGTATAATAAACTGTTATGTATTCTTCGTTTAATCCCCATTGGACCATTCATTTTTCAATTATTTTGTTGCATCATTACTTCTTCTCTTGTAAATCTTATGTTTGTCTACAGAAGTTAAATGGGATTTAAACGCGGAAATTTTCAATTTGATTTAAAATGCAGTTCACGCAGGAAATGGATTTCTAAATTAATGTAAAATCATTTAAGGAAGTACTTTAAGGACCGTGCTCTAATGAAAATGGAATTTTGTGCTCTTTATTTTATTAAATAAGATATTGGACAGACTCTGGTCAAACGTCTGCGGCCGTACATAATCTCTATCATTATTGCAAGATTACTGTATCCATAATGCATCATATAGCTATCTAGCCCTTGTGTATCTATTTGTCAGACCAATCTTTAGGGGCTAATTATAGTACTTTACCTACTTTGGAGCTGTGTTTTATTTTGTTTCTTGTCTACGTTTGCAAAAAAAGAAAAAAAGGAAGACTTATTTCAAATTTGATATCTAGCAGGATTTATAGCCATTTTCAACTGAAGGTTATTGGTGATTTTCACCTTTTGCTTTAAATCTAGTTGTTGTGATGACATGAAAATGTTGCAGACGTATATAAAAATTCTTAGTAATTCGTCCCAAGTCTTTAAAAGTTGTTAACACTCTTTAAAGAAGCAATCAAAGATCTAAAAGTATTTTAAACACGTATGGTAAAAACTATTTTTGGATAAATAATTAAAGTTGCATGAAACTAAAATACTTGTATATTTTTCATTACGCGTGCATGCGGTGCATGAAACCAAATGAATAATGTATATTTTAGAAACCCTTTAGTAAGTATGCAATATATTTGTGTATACATTAGAGACCCTTATAATTGCATACGCATAATACCAAAAATTTGAGAAGCAAAGTTTTAGCTCTCTTTGTTGACAGAATAAAACCTTAAACTTGCCAATATATATGAAAGATGAACATTTCAACAAATAATGCATTTTCAAAGGATTTTAAAGGTAAAAGTATTAGGAAATCCAAAACCTAATACAAACTTGATATCAAACCTTAAACAGAACAGCCAATATTATACAAGGTCAATGTTGTATGTAGGAGTTGCAATCTTAATTTAAGTTCAATTAAGAAGCTAAAAATTGACAGTTATAAACACTCAATTGATGATTAAATTGTCTAAATGTAATATAGCAATGAATATTTATAACACCATTTGAAAACTAACAAATTAGTTCTCGTGTTCATTTTGTTGACCTCGAGTTATATAGAGAAAGTGTTATAAATTGAATTTTGTTGAAAGTGTTAAAGGATTGGTATATTATATATTCATTGTTATATGCGAAGACAGATTAATTTCTTTGCATGACCACATTTTCTGGAAATGTTACAATAGAACAGCTCTTTAAAACTAATCAAGCAGTGATGTAGTCTCAGTAAAACAAATATAATATACATTTCCATTTTCAGCTTAATCTTTCTAACAGGAACTTATTACGACGCGAAAGCATTTGTCATTTTGCCACTGCTTTTAATTTCTTAATTTTTTTCCTCTCTGGTAAAATGTATGTTATCACTACAAGTAGACAGAAAGCTGCTGTTGTTGAGTACATAAATCAGGCTTTTAAATTTCCGTTTGCATTGTTTAACATTTGTCATCTCGGTGCCTTTTATAGCTGACTATGCGTAAGGTCGTCCGGTGTGCTTTTAATGTTCACTTCAATGCCATTTTGTCTCTGGTAAAGAGTTGTCTCATTTGCAATCATACCACATCTTTCTATTTTTATTTTGTTTTTATAGAAAGCTGATGTTTGCTTAAATGACAGGCTCCAGTAATACATTATTTATTTTATTTATTTATTAATTTTGGGTTCCTACTCATGTTTAGTTACAGGGCATATCAATACAAGAATTTTTATTTTTATTTATTAGTTTAAAATCGAAACATTAGGATTGTTACTAAATTAACAAACAAACAAAAACACACCCAAATAAACAAACAAACAAACAAATAAACATATTAATAACAAAACGATAGACTTAAAACAATTACAAACATGTAACCTTGAAAAAAATAATATAATATATAAAATTTCAAGATAATGCAAACTGATGTTCCTGATTGAAAACAAAACTTAGAAAATGAATTCTCCGTTCACAATTGTCTCTAATGCTCTATTGAGAGTACAACATAAGTTGGTCACCGTGTCGATAAAATTAATGCCTCAAACATTCGTAAATCTGACTTAATCTCTAATGTCTTACGGTTGGAGACATCGTTCTCATTTCATTTACAGTTTATTGTGACATCAATCTCATTTTGTCTTCCTTGAGACATTGAACGACTTTTCTTGGCATGGAAAAATAGACCGATTAAACAATTTATTCAGCAAGCTGTTGTATGCGATAAATTAAAACTGAAGTAATCGAAAGTCAAATTGATATCACCAAAAATGCAGTTTTCAACTCAACTTTACGCAACATCTGTGATTTTGGCAAAGACCAACCAATGCATTTTGTAAATATTGTTAGTGGCAAAGAAAAAATATGTCAATTGTTTTTCCTTTTTATAATAAACTTACTAGAAAATATTTATATTGCGCGATTTCAGTTACAGTAGTTAATTGAGTAATTGTCTCAAATATAAAAAAAAAGGTGTATGTAAATTGCAAGTTTTCAATTGTTGTTCAATAATTCCGATGATATATGATATATCGATAAAATAAGCTATGTCATAATAACTTTGACGTGAAGTATGTTTTGTTTTATCATTTTATTAGATAATGTTTTGTTAAATAATTGGTGCTTAAGATTATATCTATAACATTCAAATGTCTTTATTGTTTCCGAAGATGACATTGGCTCTTTGAGTAAGTAGATGTTGTGTGGTGCGTTATATTTACAGAGTTCACTGATCTTTTTGCACGGTATAAGTTACATTTTCAAACATTTCTCTGAATACGCAATTACCCAAACTGAGTTTTACTAATGTGTCAACTATGATCTTTGTGGCATTTCACAATAGTCTGTTACCGATCTTAATTTTACCATCAAATTAAAATATACCTATAGCGGATTGCAGTGTTAATGTTGTAAACGTGTTGCTCCTCATAGAATCTTGTTCAAATTCATAGGACATATTTTACACTTCATTTTCTGGAGCTGAAGATGAATATCTTTTTTTCTTATTATAATTGATATGCAAAATAAAACTAATTCATACACTTTTAAAAAAAATGGTTTACTAAAATCAAATGATCTGCATGCCATTTGAAATTACGCATACTATGTTATTAATTTTCTATTGTTGTTTTTATTATGAAATAATTGTATCTTTTACAAAATAAAATAAATGCATAATTCTAAGTTGAAAAGAATTCTATTTCCATGCTGTGATTTTTTTTTTAAATATCATAAAACAAGTAGTACCACGCAACTGACAATTATCTTCCAATAAAACAAAACGTGGTAAGACATTAAAATATAATTGATTGTGTAGTATTCACTCCAAAAACATTTCAACAATGGAGCAAGGTCTAGGAAAGTTATAAATGAACTCAAAAGAGTCAGATTTGTTTTTATTAGATCATCAAGACAAACTAACTTGACAACGACTGAAGAGATGTTTTACGTGACTAACGACATATTGTTATATAGTATTTAATTGTCACACTATTATTGCCTTTAGCTCGTCTAGTGGCTCTTCGGATTCTCAATCTTCAATTTGTGAATTTACCTATAACTATAGTCAGGAGATGATTTCTTCTGATATATTAAGCTGTAGACAGTTTTGTTCTGATACTACTTCTAAGATGTTAAAATAGCTTTGCTTATACTTTAAGAGGTTAAAATATTTTCTGAATTAACCAATCACGATCTATTTTAAAGATATATTCTGGTAGCCTTCATTTGTAATGTCGTCTCTTTACAAGTGAGGTATACAAAAAAGGATATTTTAAATCGCAGAATGGGTCAACAAAAAGCACTGAACTCAAAAATGAGTTGTCATTTTCTCAGCAGAATTCGGTTTATAGTTTCATTTATTGCATATATATAATATCGTTTCGCGAAGCATTCTTTTCTCTTTTAGAAACCTCAATCAACCAAAAGTTTTTCAACCAAACGTTTTAAGCGTTAGCACCGGAAAGTACCTTTTTGAAGACAATTAGATCAAAATAATTTGTGAAACCGAAACTTCACATTTCATTAACTCGATGGTTTTAACGATTATTTCTTCCCGTCAATAAAATAACAACAAAGAACGTGATACAAAAGCACAAATTAGATCAAACTTCTAGTTTGTGTATTTAGACTGTCTAGGTATCAGTTCATTCACTTAAACAAAGTCATCACTGAATAATAGATCGACATAATATAAACAAGATTACTAGTAATCGTTGTGCAAAAGTGCAACAATGCATAAATAACCTTAGTATTTATAGTAATTCTAGGACATACAATATGTATTAAGTTTACAAAGCGAATTAACCTCTTAAAAATATATATAAATTTGTTAAAAACTTTGCCAAGAAGGGTGTATTAAATGACAAGTAAGACAGTAGGCATATATTCTGTGATTCTAATTTTCTAAATGAAATGTAATTTTTTCATCTGTGGAGTTTATTTTTTTTTTAATTTAAATGATTATTCTAGACATATTTTAATTATCATGTTTATTTATCTTTTCATCAGGTTTTGTGAATGCTATCGAAATTGTTTTTTCATACTACTAGCAAAATAATGTTTGATGGAAACACAAAAATACTTTGAGCAAAAAGGCGCTTCCAAAATCGATCCAAAATTACAACTTTTCAAACATATATGTGCCTTTAATAAATATTATAAAGATTTTCAATGTCAATTAAGAGTCTATTATGATCTTTCAAAATGGAACGCTGCAGATTTGTGAAAGCTACAAATACTATTTGTGTATATAAGCTGCTTTGTAGGAATGTCCGTGTAAATGTAAAAATCATTCAGTGCATTTTTACAAAGTTAAAATGTTATACATTTGTAAGGTTGTGTAGACTTGATTCCTAATTTATGGAAGCTTAATTAAAATAAGTCTTAATTCCTTTCATAAATTTACCCTGACTTAACATGCTTATTTATCTTTTCAGCAGGTTTTTATAAACATGGTAAATGCTATCGAAACTTTTTTTTATACAATTAAAAATAACGAGCAAAAGGTAAAATCACAAAAATACTGAACTTAGAGAAAAATCAATTCGGAAAGTTCATAATGTCAAAATCAATTAACAAAACGCATCAAAAACGAATGGACAAGAACTGTCATATTCCGGACTTGGTACAGGCATTTTCAAATGTAGAAAATGGTGGATTACACCTGGTTCTATAGCGCTAACCCTATCACTTTAATGACAGTCTCATCAAATTACGTTATATTTACATTGATGCGTTAAATAAACAGATACAATTAATAAGATAGTCAAAATATGGGTAAATAATGTTTGATAATAATAAAATAATGTTTGATGATAACCATGATAACACAAAAATACTTTGGAGCAATAAGGCGTTTTTTTTTAATCTATGAATAGTCGTTCCAAATTCACAGCTTTTCAAAACATACATGTTTCTTTCATAAATACTATAAAGGTTTTCAATGTCAAGTAAGAATCTATTATGATCTTTCAAAAATATCAAGATTTTTTATGGAACGCTGGAGATTTGTGAAAGCTTCAAATAATATTTGTGTACATAAGCTGCTTTGTAGGAATTTCCGTGAATAAATGTAAAAAATCATTCAATACATTTTTACAAAGTTAAATGTTATACATTTGTAAGGTTATGTAGACTTGATTCATAATTAATGGAAGCTTAATTAAAATACGTCTTAATTCCTTTCCTAAACTTGCACTGACTGAACATACTGCTGTATAATTAAATCATCGAATAATTAACATTTACTTTCAGGAATTGATTGAAAGTCTTAATTTTCTATGAAGATTTTTTTCTAATTTGATTATTAGTCGTAATGCGTAGGAGAATGTGATAATTTAATCACAAAATAACATAGAACATAATTCATTCACCTCAAAATAATTTCTTTGCAAATTCCACAAGACATATTTTTTTTTTATATTTTATTCAAAAAATAATTGATTGCTAAATTTAGTTATATTGCAAGATCAGCTAAAATTGACCTACAAATGAGGCACATTTTGGATTAAACATTTCTTACCGTTCAGATTCAATGTATCGTGAACTATAAAAACCTAAACCTGTGAAAGAACTCGTTAAAAATAAGATAGTGTAGAAAAGGTGGAATTATCTTATCTGAGTATGTGTGGAAATATCAACACCCGATCGTCAGTAGTCTATCCGTATTATAATCTTACCAAACCCCAAAACCTTTTAGAAAGACTGAATCTTTTAGTTCTATGAGTTTCTGAGATTTCTCATAATTGCCATTAGTTGACAGGGAAGGTCGTTTGAATATCAATATATTATTTACCGATTCTACCATATCCTTTTTTTATGATACCAAAAGGTTGAATGCGATATTCAATAAGACCTCTCCTATCTTGCTACACAACTGATGATGGGGGTCGTTAGTTTGGCTGTTATGGATCTGTTAAATATATTCCGATACGTATGATCGCAATGCCGACGGCATATCTAATAATTGAACAAAAAGACGAGCAAGCTTACTTTTGTTCTCACCATCCAAAACAATTCCTTTTCATTTTTTGCGTCAAAATAATTAACCAACCCGTCATTCTGGTGGTCAACACAACGCGTATATATAAAACTTTTAATATCAATTATTAATTCTTCTGTTTTGCAAGGAAGAATTAACAATGGAACTAATAATTGGATTAACTACAAAACAGGCGTATATTTAAGTCTACAAAAATTTATGTTTCGAAAGCTGTTCAATATCAATAAGTTGTGCTTGATTAGATGCTTTCTATTTTCATACAACTACCTTCTAGTCTATAGTGCATGAAATATCTATCAAGGATAAAACACAACTGGGGGATGGGAATAATCTAAACAATTGCGCAACGTTTTTAATGAATGGAAAACTAACATGTACACTGATACAAACTGTGAAGTGTTGACAGTTTGACCGTAATTCATTTATCATAAGATCGTATCACTATATTTCAGATCTGTTATATGCCAGCTCGGTAATAAGATAGCAATAATTTTATCAAATTGTAAAATAGTGTTTTCATTACAGGATAAAACATCTGCAAAACGACAAATCTTAGTCTAAGGCTTATCTGAAGCTTAGTTTTTATGTATTGAACCTTTCATAATAAGTATCCACTAATACGCTCTCCCTAGCAAATAAAAGATGCATCAGGTTTTCCGCTAATTTTCACTCCAATAAAAGTTGGTTATGGTCAACACCATGGTGGTATAAACTATACGTGCATCTCTGTTTAATAATCAGACATTAGATTTAGTCAATATTTGATGAAAAGTATTATTTTATAGTTATACATGTTATATGAGCGATTTGTTTCTGGATATACACTTTTTATATTTTTGAAGTAAGACTATCTAATATATACAATTATCATGATGCATGCAACGTCTTATGTTCTGTTCTAATTCAACATATTACAAAAATAGATCAATCAAAATCAATTTACCGTTTTATTTTCTATATGTTGGATGTAAACTATTTGTTGTAGCTTTGATATTCATTTATTACCAAAGTGTCTTCCGCAAGTGCTTAAATGAATTGGAAACAAATTAATAATTCTTCGGTAACAATAGATTTTCTGTTGAAGAAGTAGTTTGTGCCTCATGATATAATAATCATAAACAAAACCTGCCTTTTCATAATAAATTTGCTTTCTTAATTGTGCATGTTAAAGGATTGCTTCAGCTGACACTGTAAGATGGTGAACATTTCAATATATTATTTCATAGTTTGATTTATAATAACTCATTTTTCTTCTATTGTATGATGTCTATTAATTAATACTTTTGAAAGCAACAGTTTCGATAAATCCAATAATTTATAAAAACTTGTGGCTATAAAAGCACGATTGAAAGCAATGACCATTTTGTAACGCTATATAATATATTGAGAATTGATAGTAAGGATATTCAATTATTACTGCTACGCTCGTTACGTTCTGGATATGTATTTAATGTCTCTATCGCTTCTTTCAGAATGAATTACCAGCCATACTGACTACGAAAGGCTTTGATTGTGAATGAATAAAGACAGGTCTGCTTCATTTATTATAATATAGCTTGTGTTTTACTTGAGCAAATAACATAAATACTAGAGAATCGAATTGGAATGTCTGACGAGGAAACATGTATCAACAATTTTAACTTTGGCCATCATCAACTTGGTCATTTTGGCGGGAAATCGTTTAGTTATCATTGTAGTACTTACAACAAGAAAGTTACGAACAAACACAAACACATAAATATGTATAGTGTCTTTAGCCTGTGCAGGTATTTTGTTGTGAAATTGTGTGACTTCTTTTTCGGTATCACTAGGAATTTTGACATATTGACAATTTGAAGAAGTATGGTGTAGTATCTGTCTAGCTATAGACGTATTGCTGTGTACCGCTTCCATTTTAAATGTGTAAGCCATAAGTTTTGACCGATACATAGCTGTAACTAAGCCTATACAGGAATGATTAAACTCCATATTCCAAAGACACTCAAACGAGAAACGTAACCACTTACGTTTATAACAATTTCTCATCATGGGTAAATATTGAGCTTGTCGTCTGTAATAATACAGCAGAACAGTGCGAACTCATATCTACCCAGAGTCAAAGGATATATTCCGCTTTGGGTTCATTTTATATTCAAATGTGTTTTAATGGTTTTATCTTATTGTAAGATTTATAAAGCCGCTGTTCGAACGACATAGGCAATTTGAACGGGAATTTTAACTGCAAAATAAAACGAAGATCTTAAAAATTATGATTCGATAATTCTACGTATTCATAGAGGAAATTCAGTTGTTTCAAGATCATCGGCTTCGTCTCGGTATTCCAGAGGACTTGTTCTTTAAGAAGTGCTCTACGTAATACAGGACATAGATGTACCCGTAATATACATTGTGTTCATTCCGAATGTAACCAAAACGGCGGAATTCCGAGTAGTAAAGCAATGAAAATATTGCAATCGAAACGATTATATTTTAAAGATCGAGGACCGGAAGCTAAAAATGAACGTTTGGAGTATATTAAACTAAAATATAATACTAAAAACTTTGGAAGATAGTCCATTTATGAAAAGGAGGCGATCTACTCTATTTATATACGCTTTGAATAAAAGAAGTATGGAATCAAGACCATTAAATAAGGTTGCAATAATGGTTGGGGTGTTTACAATGTATAAAAAAAAAGATGTGGTATAATTGCCAATGCGACAACTATCCACAAAAACCAAATTGACACAGACATTAACAACTATAGGTCACCGTGCGGCCTTCAACAATGCGCAAGGCCCATACCGCATAGTCAGCTATAAAAGGCCCCGATAAGACAATGTAAAACAATTCAAACGAGAAAACTAACGGCCTTATTTATGTAAAAAAAAATGAACGAAAAACAAATATGTAACACATAAACAGACGACAACCGCTGAATAAACAGGCTGCTTACTTGGGACAGGCACATACATAAATAATGTTGCGGGGTTAAACATGTTAGCGGAATCCCAACCCTTCCCCTAACCTGGGACACTGGTATAACAGTACAACATAAGAACGAACTATAAAAGTCAGTTGAAAAAGACTTAACTCATCAGATGGACAAAAATACAAGTGAACGTGGCCGGGTACTTATACATCCCGACACAAAAAGACACAATGAACAAATCTGAGAGTACTCGCAGTTATCTGACAGCTAGTTCAAAGCCACTAACAACTAATAATTAAATCATGCATCTAAGACTAAACTATCAATCCGTACACATCCAACATCAAATGGATTTAGTGTAAAGACGTCATAAACAACAGAGAAAAACATGACTTTGTGCAATGCCAAATAACAGGTATCTACAGATTGTAGATCCATGAATATGAATATGTATATGTATATAACATACTAGTAATATTTAGTTAGCTTTTAACAAAATCAATATTTATACCAATAAAAACAATATTCAATGATCTTAATGTGTTGGTTTCCATTCTTTACAATGTATCTAATAGAGACGTTTGGGGACACGTGTTCCATCATTGGCTTTTTTCAAATTACTCATATTTATCAAATTTTCATTAAAGACATTGCACCATTGCCTTTTTCACACAACCTTCATACATAATGAATCCAAATGTCATTTTAAAAAAGCGGGGTCAATGAACTCGTTTTAAAGTTAAATCAGTTCGAATGACAAAAATCAGTCGAAACTTCATCTTTTCCCGATAATTCATAGTTTGACGTCGCGAAAATAACAGTTACATTAGCGACGGTATTACCTTTATTGTGACGTTCACTGATCTAGTACACAATTGTGTTAGGGAGCTAGCTGAGGCCCACCTCCGTGTGTAGGATTTTCTCACGGCGTTGAAGACCCATAGGTTGCCTTCGGCTGTTGTCTGCATTCGATCGGCTTATTGTCTCTCATATATTTCCCATTTTCATGCTCAATTTTATACTATACTGTCGACGTTGTCAGGTAATTGAAGCTGGCGTTTTTTTAAATTAATATTTGTTCACTCATATGGTCTTTGATTTAATTAAATAAATATTTGTTTTTTTTACTAAAACCAGTTGTTGGCATAACCCGGGAGATTTTCTTTTCGAATATATTATCCTGGTATGATTCTATCTATCGGGAGAGATGATGCTTGATTTTCATTTGTGAAGGCATAATCTTCACGTCATTTTAATTGAGGTATTGAGATGGCGTGTCAGTAACATCTAGTAGTAAGAGGATTATAATTCCTTGAACAAATTTAAACCTCCAAACCGCCAACTTCAGCTTTTTTTTAACTTTTGTAAATATCATGTGGTATAATGGTTTTGTCATATACATGTTTCGGAGTTTAGTGTGGCGGAGATTTCGATGAACTTAGAAAAATTATTGTTCAGGAGCCAGCAAAAGCCCGCTTTAATTTACAGGATGTTCTTTAAAACTCACTGGGAACCTTTAGCCATGTTCTGTTCTTTGGTCATGTTGTTTCTTTGACATATCACCAGTTTCCATTCTCAATTCTATCATATATAAACGACAGTCACGTAAACCTAAATATACATTCCAGGGTGGCCTCATCTCAAATATTAGAAAAAGTCTTTTTTTGAATGACAAATACCAATCCGCCCGGGCACAGTTAAATGATTAAAAGTCTTTAACTGTCATTGATATTGTAAAATCATCTGAAAGTCTAAACAATGATATAATTCAGTCATATGCAGTGTTCAGTCAATTTTAAAATGCATACACCGCTATGAGTTCAGTACTGTTCAGTGGCTTTTAAGACTTACATATAAATAGAAGATGTTATATGATTGGCAACTGACTTGGAGCAGGCACAATTATACAGAATGTGAAAGTGTACAATATGTTCGCGGCATCCCAACCCTGGACTTTACCTTGGACAGTAATATAACAGTAAATCATAATAACGAATTATAAGAATCAGTTGAAAAAGGACTTATTAGATGAATATAAATAGAAAAACATCTCACAAAAACACAAAGTGGACGTGGCCGCGTACTTGTACATCCCAACATAAAAAATAAACTAAGTAAAGGTCTGAGAGTTCTCGCAGTTACTTACTAGTAGTTCAAAACCAAGAACAAGTAATCAAGTCGACCATGCATCTTAGACTTAGTAATATTAAATGGAAAATTATCTAAGTTTAATGTACGTTAGTTTCGAATCAGATTTTTGCGCTTGATATTACTAATATTTTACATAAAATACACCATTATGTAGTAAAAATGATAAAAGTCGTAAGAAACCTCAAATTAAAAAAAAAATGCATATGTTTTTTTATAACTAAATGAATAGTTTTCATTATACAAGTTATGTTCATAGACTTCGTCTAGGGAAAATTGTTTACTTTGTCCACATTTAGAAGAAGTTTACTTATTTTTAATTGGTTCCTTCCAGGAAACAATTCGCCGACATATTTTCCGTATGCATAGAGACCTGAGCGTAACCCTCCTCGTAAAAATCCGGTGGTCGCAATACGCATGGATCTTTCATTAAAATAAACAGTTCTCTGATTTTACATGTTGAAAACGTGCTCAATACCCATCCATTTTGTTATTTGTTTACTATAAGGTGACAATCGGTAATTAGTTATCAAAAGTACCAATATTATAATTTTATATAAATTTCAGCTTCAAAACACGGCATTTAATGAGCAGCCATATTTGTGTAATCATAACAGACTGAGAGCCAAACATTGACGTTTTTCGTTACATTTGCGTAAATAATGAGAAAATCGTGCATAGAGGTCTAAGTTTATGATATATACATGCATTGTTAAAAGAATTGAATAAACATTTTTTTTCACCACACACTCGTTTCATATGACTATAAAAAAAGAATATAATGAGTTGATGCTTTTTTTTATCGCAATTTTGTTCACTTTAACCCTAATCAATATAATATATAAATACCAATACAAGCTGCATTTCAGATAAGACATCAACATGATGTTCCACTGGAATCCTTTGTGAGGGTTTTCATTTTGATATATATATTTCAATTCTAATTGTATCTTGATTTTTGGTATGCTCAAGCACATCGTGGAGCTATGCGGACTGATCTTGTTGTTTATTAGTTTTTTTCTGATATTGATAATTTGAGTTGGAAAGTTGCAACATATTTTTTACTGACATTTTTCAACGAATTGCAATTTCAATTCTTCTTTTAAAAACTGATTATATCTAGAATTCGACTGTCAGTCTAATCATTTATTCTTAACATCAGTTTCGAGGGTATCACGAGCCCAGTAGTCAGCACTTCGGTGTTGACATGAATATCAATTATATGGTCATTTTTATAAATTTTCTGTTTACAAAACTTTGAATTATTCGAAAAACTAAGGATTTTCTTACCCCAGGAGTAGATTACCTTAGCCGTATTTGGCACAACTTTTTGGAATTTTGGGTCCTCAATGCTCTTCAACTTTGTATTTGTTTGGCTTTTTAACTATTTTGATCTGAGCGTCACTGATGAGTCTTATGAGACGAAACGCGCGTCTGGCGTATAAAATTATAATCCTGGTACTTTTGATAACTATTTACACCACTGGGTCGATGCCACTGCTGGTGGACGTTTCGTCCCCGAGGGTATCACGAGGCCAGTAGTCAGCACTTCGGTGTTGACATGAATATCAATTATATGGTCATTTTTATAAATTTTCTGTTTACAAAACTTTGAATTATTCGAAAAACTAAGGATTTTCTTACCCCAGGAGTAGATTACCTTAGCCGTATTTGGCACAACTTTTTGGAATTTTGGGTCCTCAATGCTCTTCAACTTTGTATTTGTTTGGCATTTTAACTATTTTGATCTGAGCGTCACTGATGAGTCTTATGTAGACGAAACGCGCGTGTGGCGTATAAAATTATAATCCTGGTACTTTTGATAACTATTTACACCACTGGGTCGATGCCACTGCTGGTGGACGTTTCGTCCCCGAGGGTATCACGAGCCCAGTAGTCAGCACTTCGGTGTTGACATGAATATCAATTATATGGTCATTTTTATAAATTTTCTGTTTACAAAACTTTGAATTATTCGAAAAACTAAGGATTTTCTTACCCCAGGAGTAGATTACCTTAGCCGTATTTGGCACAACTTTTTGGAATTTTGGGTCCTCAATGCTCGTCAACTTTGTATTTGTTTGGCTGTTTAACTATTTTGATCTGAGCGTCACTGATGAGTCTTATGTAGACGAAACGCGCGTCTGGCGTATAAAATTATAATCCTGGTACTTTTGATAACTAATCACAAACATTCAGTAATACATGCGGTTTGAATATGCACTTCAACCCAGGATCAAACCAATCTTGTCATTGTCAGAAAAAAAAACCAATCCTGACGAATAGACCCAAACGTTAACGTTTGAATTTAAGAAGGTTATTTATTTGTTCTGTTCAAAACTTAGTTGACAAACTCAAATTACTCTTATGCAAGAATCTTTTTATAAATCAGTACATGATTTCACCCGGATTTGATCAATTTATAAAATAAACTTTACAGCAAAACTAGTGCGTACATTTGTGTTAAAACAATGTCTTAAGCATAATATCAAAGTACAGTTAATGTTCTGAATAAACAACCAGTATTTATTCCCCTCTCAACATATATTCTTGAATGGAATACAGGAATATAAATAGAATTATGAATAAGAACTTTCGTTCAATTACCTATAGCTGTCTTGTTAAAATTGAGCTTACATTAGTATGCATCTTAGAAATGACGTTGTTAATCATCTTAATTACGTGTTAAAGTGTTGTTGATTTTTTTTTTTCATTTGTGCATATGTGCTTTGTCTATATGCCACTGTAATTTGTTGTTGGTATATCTGTTGGTTTTTAAAGTGATTAGGATTATAACACAATTGTGACTTTGGTATCCCTTTTTTGATATTTTTACCTATTTTAGTGTTGTTCACACATGGTTGTCAATATAATGGAATTGAATGCGACTGTAATGCAAATAAGACATTTTATAGGTAGTTAATTTAATCAACAATTTTCTTCATAAGGAAATGCCTGTACCATATCAGGAGTATATCACTTGTTTTTTATTCGTTTAATGTATTTGAACTTTTGATATCGTCATTTTATTAGAGACGCTTCAATCTGAATTGTCCCTGGACTTTGGTATTTTTGTCATTGTACCTTACAGAATTATTAAAGTAATTGAGTGACGTTTTATGTTTACAATACACATTTAGACATTTTAGACCATGAAAGGACGATTTATATTCTACTAGTATTAGTACTGGTTAAATAAGTGTGATATCTTTTGTAAAGAGTAGAGTAACAGTTGAAAATACGTAACCATGTAAGACTTCAGAGTTGTTATTATTATTATATGGTAGGATGTGTTTGCACTCGGTCAAGACTATCAATGACTGGTATCAAGGAGTTTACTATTTAATTTCAATACATGACTTCTATTTTGATGTGAATGACTGCCAAAAGTTGCACCAAATTATTAGAGTACTCTTATAAGTTGGACACCAACAAATTATGATCTCGTTATCATTTCATGTAACTTGATGTCGACGTGGATGCTTCTGTAAGTCGAAAAGTTGTGTCATTAGTATTGTTTGTTTGTTTAAGAATGAAAGATGGAATCTGGGAGCTTTTCAAAAAAAGAACATGTGGTATGATTGCCAATGAGACAACTATCCACAAAAAAACAAAATGACACAGACATTATCAACTAAAGGTCACCATACGGCCTTCAACAATGATCAAAGCCCATATCGCATAGTCAGCTATAAAAGGCTACTATAAGACAATGTAAAACGATTCAAAGGAGAAAACTAACGGCCTTATTGATGTAAAAAAAATGAACGAAAAACAAATATGTAACACATAAACCAACGACAACCACTGCATTTGTCTATCTGTAACACTTTTAAAGATATAATAAGACGATTACTTACGTTTAATGCATGCGACCATGCAAGCAATGTTATCAATTTGGTTGTCAAATGGGTCCATCGGACACATTTGGAAAAGTATATATCTACGGTTGGAACAGATTTATGAAAAGTATGTGCATTGCGTTTGATGTGTAGAAGTTTGCAGTACACAATAACGAATACAGGAACAGAATAATTCTAAACAAAAACATAAGCGAACATTAGAAATATTTTTCTTAATCTTTTAATAACTTGCTATAAAAAATAGATGTTGAGTGATAATATGTATTTGACAGAAGATTCATGTTCAATCAATATAAATAAGCAATTTAAATATGATATAGAAGCTTTATGTACATTATGGTTTACGAATCAAATATTATCACAGGTCTTAAATCGCTTAAAATCACGAATCATCAACATGAAATACAACTTTAAGTAGTAAACATTACAAAGAGAATAATGTAAGGGGTTGATGTTGTTTTGATCAAAAGTTCTGACTATGTGTTCACTTATGACATGCATTTCAGATAAAATCAATATAATTTCTTTCTCTTTAATTCTTCGTGTGGGTTTTCATTTGGATATGTTTTTTAATTTTAATAGCGTTTTTATTATCGGTATGATCAAGCAGATCGCGGCCCTATCCTGGTTAGTTTTGCATGCTTTATCAGTATTTATTCAGATATTGATCATTTGAATGGGAAAGTTATTATGCACTATAAATTACATTTAACGAAACGAAATTGGTAAAATCTAGACCGTCAGTTTAGTTTTGTACTACTTCCATTATAAAAAGTTACAGCGATTCTATTCCTTCATGCTATTTGAATGTGCGTTAAATACCGACAGTGAACATATCGAGTCTTTATAGGCTTTAATTCAAAAATTATTCACGTAAACCAGACCCATACATATATATTTGAACTTCAGAATGTTATTTCTTGTGTGTTTTTAAAACACAAAGGATCCATATGCAACAGTTAAAAAAATCAAAAAAATTGTTGTAAACGAGGTGCGTCGGAAGTCAACTGGTTTAAGTAGTCAACTACTGTACCACTGTCTTGTAAACACGCAGGTTGTCATTTCGAATCATTTGCAAGCGTTTGAATCCAATCTTAACTGACTAGGATTGACAGTGTTCCCACCCTAGTACAGTCGTTCTATTTGCCTTCCCCCACCAATATAAAATGACAGCCTCGAATATCTTATAGTGCTGAAAGTGTCATTAAACACCAATCTATCAATTGTTTCAACGGGATTTGACAGATAAAGGAGTAGTCTCAGTAAGACCCCTTTTTGACCCCAAAATATAGCAGTTTTACAAATTTGTGGAAGTTTAAACTTTAAGCAATTGATTGGACAGTAGAAAGCTTCTGCTTCATAAATATAGGCTGTGTGTGACAATACAGTGCACATATATCGGTTACTAGCATCATAAATGCATGCTTAAGTACTGAAGTATTCCTAATTTCAGCATTTTAGTTAAATTTTGAATGATTTTTGCATTAAATGAAAGTGGCCGCATTCGTGTTCATTCATAATATATTAAAATGCAAGTTGTATTTGATGATAAAACATAACATATATAAAAGTTGAGGATGCACACGGATGCGGTCACTTTTGTTTTTGACAAACACCATCTGAAAAGTGACGTTTTTAGGCATATTTAATAGATTTTTCATAATTTAGCTTGAATCTAGGCGTTATTAATGACTAAATCAGTTAAAATCTTTCACATAAACTAATTGAATCAATTGAAATGGACACTTAAGTGTTTAAAAAGTTTAAGAAATCTTTCGTTAAATGACCCTAAAATTTAAGGCCAAAATCGGCCCTTACCGGACCTACTCCTTTTAGAAAATAAACTGCTTCAAAAACAGTAATACTAGATTATAGTAATGGTGATTTTAAAATGATTTCAAATATTTAACTAAATTTAAAAATATCGCTTTGTTTAAAAATGGTTGCTTGTTTTCATCAATATATTTAAGATGACATATCATGAATATAAACATTATGTTAACTCGGCCTTGTGAAAATGTATTTCGTGTATGACTTCATGATTTGCAATTTATTCATCCTTTCAACGTACATTTCATATTGGACTACCGACAGGAAATTACAACCGTTTCATTGATATATGTGAATGGACATGTCTACTTTAAAACAGTTATGTTTGATTCAAAGAAAACGTGTGGTATTCTCGGTCTAACGTAAGAGGAAGTCAGAACGGTTATAGCTGTATATTAGGCCATTGTAAGGCGTTTGTTGCCTCCTGTTTATGAGGCCATATTAATCAATTTCTTATTTTGAACATCTGTTTAAAAAAACATGAGGCAAGAGAGTGACATACTTTTATCAGCATTTTCCTTGTAAAGTTTGTTTAACTCCCCTTCAAGAAAAGCGGGCGATACATAGTTTTGTTCAACTCTACTAAAGGAGAAGCGGGCGATACATAGTTTTGTTTAACTCTACTAAAAGAGAAGCGGGCGATACATAGCTTTGTTTCACTCTACTAAAAGAAAAGCGGACGATTCAAACTTTGTTTGACTCTAATAAAAGAAAAGCGGGCAAAAGATGGCTTTGTTTAACTCTACTAAAAGAGAAGCGGGCGATACATAGTTTTGTTTGACTCTACTAAAAGAGAAGCGGGCGATACATAATTTTGTTTTACTCCACTAAAAGAGAAGCGGGCGATACATAGCTTTGTTTAACTCTACTAAAAGAGAAGCGGGTGATACTTGGCTTTGTTTAACTCTTCTAAAAGAGAAGAGGGCGATACATAATTTTGTTACCTCTACCAATTCCTGACTTGATAACATGGTGGGTTTTAAACTAGGTTTTTAGTTCAAGTACACCGATTTCAATCCTCCATTGTCGTACTATGAGTTAGCCATTTTAAATTTAAGGTCTGAAAGAAATGCCTTTAAGTTTTCGTTATTTGTAATGTTATCAGAATAGTTTCATCACCAGAACCTCCAAGTTCTTATAAACTATGTCGGTAATGGTGTTATTAAAAGATATTCATATACCGTGTGATATACATCGACATGAAATTTGAAATGCCGTTGTCATATCTAAATATTGTTTATTCAATTTGCCTTCGCTTAGGGTAATAGTCAGAGTCTTGGCGAACACAAACTTTCAACTATCCCTTCAGTTAATAAAATGATTGTAATTATAACATGTATTTGAATAAGGTTTTGGTATGGAATACACCAGACTTATTTGTCTTTGAAAATATTCATGCTTGGTATTTTAAGTACAGCCATACAGACTTATTTTAGATAATGGCTATTTATGATGTTTGTTTAAATTGTAAAATTGTAAAAAAATAAAACCACCTAGACACCAAATTGGCATTTTTTACGGTTTGAACTTTATTTCAATGTATCTTTTGTGAGACATTTTTCTGAGCTGAATGTATTCTTTGAATGTAAATGATCGAGTTAAACTTTGAATGCAGCAGTGAATTTCTTCAATAACTTTCTGCGTAATGTCTATTTGAATATTTTATATCTTTCCCATTGAATTCTGATTTGAAAAGAATTTTACAGTTGATTTATAATAAAAAAAATCTTCACAAAATCATACAGAAAATTAAAACTAATGCGGTTGATTGTAAACATACGAAGCTGACTTGATTTCATTCAACATTTATAACTTCCATATTACGCTTTCATCCTTTTAATTGAGTCGACAAAATGGACTAGTATTTTATGAATGATATTTTCCTACTCAATGACCAAACACCCTCGAGAGGACACTGAGTGATAGATCGAGGACGCAGAATCATTTGAGTTAAACACCACCTTGGGTAATACCTCTGACATACATTTAGAAAAACTACAGTACATACTAAATGATCAAGCACCTTCGATAGGACATTGATTGATAAAAGAAACTAAATTATTTCTGCTTAATACCAGTTTGAGTAATACCTCAGTCATACATTAAGTAAAACTACAGTTAAAACTTCGTTACCAAGTATTCTCCAGAAATCATTGACTGATAGAAGGCACATAATTATTTTAAGTTGAACACCAGTTTGGGTAATACCTCTGACATACATTTAGCAAAACTACAGTATGAACTTAATGACCAAGCACCTTCGACTGGATATTGACTGATAAAAGGCACAGACTCGTTTGAGTTAAACATCAGCTTGGGTAATTAAATACATTGGTTAATACCTCTGACATACATTTAGCAAAACTACAGTACAAACTTCATGACAAAGTACTCCCGAAAGGACATTGACTGATAGAAGGCACAGAATCATTTGAGTTAAACATCAGCTTGGGTAATTAAATACATTGGTTAATACCTCTGACATACATTTAGCAAAACTACAGTACAAACTTCATGACAAAGTACTCCCGAAAGGACATTGACTGATAGAAGGCACAGAATCATTTGAGTTAAACATCAGCTTGGGTAATTAAATACATTGGTTAATACCTCTGACATACATTTAGCAAAACTACAGTACAAACTTCATGACAAAGTACTCCCGAAAGGACATTGACTGATAGAAGGCACAGAATCATTTGAGTTAAACATCAGCTTGGGTTATTAAATACATTGGACATACATTAAGCGAAACTGCGGTACAAACCTAATGACCGAGTGCATTGACTGATTGAACTCACAGAATCACCATCTTGGGTTACTACTTGGACATACGATAAGTGCCCTAGAGTACAAAGTAATTAACCTAGATGTTAGTTGTTATATATGTCAGATCAATGTTTATGAAATTGTTTAAAAGTTCTAAAAGTGTCAATGATTTTTCCAGAATGAATGATATAACTGACACTAACGATATCGACTAAACAACTGCTACTATACATTGCAGAAACACTCATCGAAACATTGCTCTCCAAATTGATACTGAAATAGTTCGAAAACAGTTCAATATGATTCGGTTTTGATAATACTGTGAATTCATTAATATTCGTTGGATACCAATTTTCGTGGATTTCGTAAGTACAGGAGAACCACGAATTCAAATGTTCAAGGAAATACAAATTTTGTAAAGGAATGCATGTAGACTTTGCCAAAAACCACGAAATTAAATATCCACGAATATGTAAGTTTTCCTCAAACCACGAAAATTGGTACCGACGAAAATAAATGAATCCACAGTATCCCTTGTTGTCTTCAGAAATTGACCATATTTTAAGTATTAAGAACCATTTCAGATTTGAAAACATCCAGTTTTATCAAAAACGTTTATTTGGAGAGTTCCAAACGGACGTTGCTATATATAATTATACATATACATCCAATTATTCCAAAAACCAACCAATCCTCCTACCTTTCATGAGAATGTTGTATTGTGAAATGGAAAAGAAGGCCATATATTCCAACATTAAATTGAAGTGGAAGTTTAAAAAGATTTTAAAACCAACCACAAACAGTGTCGGTCACGATTTCAATGCTTTGTCACAGTTAAATATACAAAATAATGCATTCCACCGACATTAACTGTTCAATGACTCTGGGAGAAAGAATAATTACACTTAATAACATTGTTGGAATATAAGTAATTTAATTCTTAATTGCAATGTCTAGATGACCTTCTATCGTGAATGTAACATCGACATAAAACCTATCGGCTTCTCTAATACAATGTTATGTTCCAAAATAAATTCTCTATTTATCGAAGCTATTATTAAAGCAAACGGAGATTGCATGGAGAGAATTTACGTCTAACTTATTTTTCGCTGGCGTCAATTTGATCCTGACAGAGAACAATTAGATTCTGTGATTAATAACAATGTATCAAGCTGTTACATATTACTCAAAACATGTTTCTTTATTAATGAAACAAATTAAATAAGCTTTGCTGTATCTAATTTACTTTCATTCCTTATAATTTCTGAATATTTTAGTTGATATTGTCCTGCCTTTACCTCGGGCTTTGTAGAACAGAGGTCGCCAAGTTTGATTCCGATTTTTTAGTAATTTTAAATGCCAACATTTTTTATTTTGTCCTAACTGTTTTGATTTGTACGTTAAAATTCATTATGGAGTTAGGTTTTACCTGTTTTACTTTTGTATATGAATATAACTAGTAATAATGTTGGGAAAAGTTGGATATTTAATTCTTGTATATCAATTATCTTAGCATCATTGAATTAATATCTGTCTAAAACTTCAATGACATTTATTTATAAATTTAACACCATTGAAAGATTCAAAATATAAAAAGACTTACACAACTTGTTATAAAGAGTAAAATAAAATAGCGTTGAATAAGTAGCAAAATCATGTTGGTGTCAACTGTTCGATTCAAATGTGATAAGTAGATTTTTTAAAGCATTTGATATAGTCGGAGTCAAAATATAAAAGTGTCCTGAGTGTGTGAAATTTCTGTCTGCGGACAGTCACTGCGTTGACTAAAACGTTATAAATCCGGCTCAGCGTGTTGTTTATGGTTATTGCGAACTCAATGAATGTTTTCCACAGTGCGATCTCTATTTTGACTAGGTCATTTTATGAAGTTTAAATACCTGGTTAAGACAGAGATGGCACTGTGTAAAACATTCATTTGGTTCGCAATAATATTCTTTATATATAACATATTGTCGTCCTCATTATGTATTTGTGTAGATGTTTAACAGCCACTCAGCACCATTAACTAAAATACCTAAACGAAGCTCAATAATTGTTTGTTTTTATTTGTGTATGTTGGTTCGTGCGTTGTTCTTTCCTTCAACAACATATTCATATATTCATGAAAGTACATTTTATAAGTTAAGAATATATAATTGATATCATAATTCAGTATATGCTTTAGTTAACGAACAAAATATGGTTAACATCTCCTTTTTGAGATAATCATTTTAATGGCGAGAAAAGGCTTACTAGGCAGAAAAGAAGTTGTTATGGTTCAAAGTATTTAACCCTGTATCCTAGGAAACAAACAAAGGAGTCCGTACACTTGACAAATCTCAACCTTACATCCTTAAGACAAAACAGAAAGAAGAGCCTATTACGTTCAAGTTCAATGACCTAACAGTTTAAGGACAAATTATCTCATCGTTTATTCAATTTAAATAATTTACATGTACTAAGACTAATCTAAAAGATAAGATGATAGACTGCTTAAAACTATATCATTACATCAAATTGGCTGTTGCTTTCAATTAATATTACGACAAAAAATGATCCATTTTATATTAAGAAATGATCATCTCTTTGTAAAAAATATTCCCGCAACACGTCTTTAAACTAATAGTTTTTATAGGTTATCGTTATCAACAAAGTGTATCATCATCAGTATCAATAACAAATTAAAATCAAAATTATGTTATTGCCATGTTTTATTGCATTCAGCGTTTCTGATGAATACGTAGTTCTAGACACCTAAGAGTTTCTAGCAGTAATATTGAGGCCCATAGATATTCATTATTGAATTAATTCAAACGAACATTCACAATTTACAATATTTAAAAAATAAACTCAACACCTACCTGGATATTGGTTCAAGACTACTTGATAATCGGGGAAAAGGGGGGTTCGAAGATAAGAGGCCATTATTTTTGTCCTCCGTATTACCTTTTCATTTTTATCTGTTGCTACGCATAATCATTTTTTTCGCGGTTTTATTTGTACTTTTTACACGAGTTCGGGATTTGCATTGCAGACTATTCAATCACATATGGTCCGGAACATAAGCAAATACTCATGGTAATGTTTACTACCGATTTGCATAACTTAAAAAAATAAATTTAAAAGTATATGTTTACAGCCCTTTATAACTTTCTGTTTTGACCTATGATGGTTTACTTTTTACTAATTGTGACATGGATGGAGAGTTGGTCCGAGACCACAATTATTTCGTAGTGCATTTCTTTTAGAACATAATTGAAAATAAAAAAATCCTTCCTTCGCTTTCTCAAAGAAACTTTTACAGTGTGTTGTACTACTTTTGGGACAAATTATATCAAAATTATAGAAAACTTTATCGGCTCGAACTCAAAATATGGACAATTTTATGTTTGGATCCTATTTTTTTAACGGTGTAATTTCACCCCCCCCCTCTTACTTGCAATTTGAGGCATTTAATTTGGAGAAATAAATTTGGGAGGGGTATAAAAAAAAAAATGGCAAGTAACCCACTGTCAACACTAGGGACTATACTTGTGGTCTCGGACCAGTTGTCTCAATGGCAATAAAATTACATCTTTATGAACATTAAGACATTTGAAAATTTCTTTAAACCGAATTGGCTAACAACACTCAATTAATTATTCATCCTTCAAAGTTGGTCCTTTAAATCTTGGCTATTTTAATCCCTAATGAAAGAACCTTAGTGAGCGCTTACATACCCAACGCCCCCACATTGACGCTGGATAAATGAAACAACTCTAGAAAAAAACCAATGAGTCATTATTTCCTGTCGATATGCACATCTACATAGTATGTTCTTAATATCAAGAAAGGTGTCATGAAATTCTGTTGTGTGGTTTCGGAGGAGTTGCGATGACAAACTGTTGCAGTAGTATATTGAAGCAAATAATTTTAAAGGGGCATAACTGGTAGAAAAACATTTATATCGTAACTTACTGTCGATATGCACATCTACATATGTCCTTATTATCTGAAAAGGTGAACAGGACTGACGGACGGACAGACTGACGGGTCAAAAACATTATATCCTCCGCAACTTGGTTTCTTGGGCTAAAAAAAAATCGAAGTAGTGATAACTTTGATATATGTTTGTTATTTGTCTTGAATTATTGATTTATTTGTCAGTTACATAAAATATCCTGAGGATTTTTCTCGTCTTCTTTTTAGATAGTCACTTTTTCACTGGCATTTGTTTCGTTTTTTCTTCTTCTGAAAAGTTTGAATTATGTTAAAGCTACAATGTTTGGAAGACCAAATGTTACTAAAATATTCCCAATTTTATAAAATGCTTTAAATCTACTCACTTTATAATGGACAAATATAGTCCTAAGTGTGCATTTGTTTTCTAGACACTTCCCACATTTTTAATAATTTTGCATGAAGCATCAATTAAGGGTATGAAATAATTTAGGTGATGAATTTTTTAGTTAAAGTAGTGATTTGATCCAATCAAAAAAGGTAAAAAAAAAGTATATTCAGAAGCTGTTAAATTCTATTATAAAATCCCTCACTGTAGAATTGTCAATATTTTGAGCTGGAAGAGTTTCCTTAGATTTTGATATAGTTTGTCCTAAAAGTAGTACACTGCACTGTAAAATCTTGTATAGATAGATCAGGTACAATTGAGTTAATTTGAATTTATTGTCTATGGAAATGCCCGACGAAATAACTGTTCTCTGGCCTAGTGGGATATTTTCGTCTCTAGATTGACGACGAAAAAGTCCAGTAATTCATTTTCAATCGAAACAAGTTACATGAACGTAATCTTTCATTTAACTAAAACATGATTTATTTCCAAATTAAAGTTGAGGTATTGCTTTTAAGATCATTGAGTTCATCTTATTGAAGAAATCAAATAAAGCTTTAACATGAGCTGGTAATCATTTACAATTTAATCGTTTAGATTTAATAATAAAAATATAAACTAGCAATAAAGTAATTGCTCAAATTTAGATTTAAAAAAGATATGAGGTAGAAATGAAATACTTGTACAAACTTTAAAAAAAAAATGGAAGCAAAAACGCAACAAAAAAAACAATAGACCTAAATAACCAAACATACTCATAAAACTTCTGCTTTGACCAATACAAACGTGACCATGATTTGGAGTAATACAAGTGCTTTGGAAGGGTTTACACATAAAGCAGTTGTCGAACTATCAGTTGATAATTGCCGATTCTGAGTCGAATTTGATGAGAATTGTAACCATTTTTAAAACTATACGTGAAGCACTAATAGACATATGTATATGTTCTATAATTGTTTTGCACGTGCGCACAAAAAAATGTCCCAGCAAATGTATACAGGCCATCGCCTAAACAACCGTGTTACTTGTGCAAGTACAAACTCGGTTATGAGTCTTATTCAATAATGTCGCATACGAGGAAAAGGAGACGAGTTTTTGGTTACGACAACTGGAACATATCTATACATCGTCATTTTTTAACAGATATTCCATAACGGTCAACCAAATTCTAAGAACTCTTGATGTCGTCTATTAGATTTTCGGTACGACTTAACTTCGCTAATTTGTTTAAAGCAGCAGCCATATATCAAAGGAATCATGATGGACAATTCAAACTTTAGAATATCGTACCAACCGGATGATATAAACTTTAAATGCAGACGCTGTTGAAATGTTGCTACTTAGAAATAGAATGTTTACAATTGGGAAGCTTTAATCATTTGAATTCGTCAAGTTTGGATCTCAACAGATCTTCATTGTAAAATTATAGATGTAAGTCAAAATATGAGATACAATTAAGTGTATCCTATTTATTCATTAAACAGGATATTTTTATGGTATTCAACTTAAACATTCAAATTTTTGTTTTTCAATAAACCAAGACCAAGTTCATGAAAGTGCTACATCATTATAATAATGGCGTATTATCGTATAAATAATATAATCTGTTGAAGAACAATTACCGAGGAAAAGCGACCAAACAAAACAATACATTGTGAAGGGAAAAGAACAGTTAGATATTAAAAACAAAGTTCATGGGGCCCTTTATAGCTTCATGTTCGTTGTGAGCCAATGTGACTTGGATGAAAAGTTGTCTCATTGGCGCTATTACCACATGTCTATTATGTATGAACATTTATCAACTCAAGAGATCATGCATACATTTACTTCGGAAACCAAAGTCCTATATAAATGATTCTTAAGACGAAAACGGTGAGATGAAACTAGAAATACAAGAATCTTTCACTAACCCCATCACTGGAAGGAAATAGACCTCAGTTGAAGTAAAACATATCACAATTTATGTACCGTTTCTCCTTAAGTTGATATTGACTTTCGCGCTAGCTATTTATGAAAAGCTATAACATTTCTGTTGGGTAAATGCATGTATGTTAACATTTCTTTCGTTATAATAATAGCGTTTCCCCCCATATTCCCCAATTTCATGTGGTAATAGTTATCAATAATCTTTACAAGAAAGTAATGAAATGATTTATATTCGTAACTCAACTGCCAATGGACATATAATTATCTTCAATGGCCGACCGAATAATTATAGCCGGAGAAAATTGGTCGACGTTTCCTCTCAACACTTGTTTCAACGGTCCATCACTTGATCGTTTACAATGTTTAGTTTTTCATGTTTTTACATTTATTTTGTCATGCCTGATGAAAAATGATAAATCAACACCTTAAAATTGATTGCTGTACTTTTATTTTAGTACAAATAAAGTAAACGCAGCCTGTAAAGTTGGTCACTATATAGGCTTTGAATCCGCGAAGTACAAAATTAAGTCAAGTGTAGTATGTACTTTTGAAATACTAATTATATGCAAGAAATATGTATTGAGATGCTGTATCTGTGGAAAGCCGAAAATTTCATTGTTCTTTCAAAACATTTGTGATATGTCTCTAGAATGCATTTATTTGTTTTTAACATTTGTAACATTTATTCAATTTTGACGTAAAGCAATTTGCAAGAACTTTCGTATCCCAATAACAGTATGCATAATAATGTTTTAATTAGGTATGACTTAAAAAAAGAAAGTTTGAAAAAAAAAGTTCAATATAATGACAGGGCTTTACTATTAATGTATATCATAACCAGCAATACAACTTTGAAGATTATCAAAATTATTATCAAAGTCTATTTCAATTTCATTCAATGAAAAAGAACTAACTATCTTTTTAAGGTAGATTGATGGTATACCGCCATCTTGGATTGTACAATCACAGTACAAAATCGGTCTAGTTATTTGCCTAAATCTGCAAATTTGGAGACAGATTTGCAATTCAATTGTTAGAAGTTTTTTTCTATTTAAAGAAAACTTGTTAATTAATTGTTTTATACAAAATATTTTAACAAAATATCATTTTCTTTGGTTTTAAAATCATTTTTTTCAAATGAGCCATTTAAGGGAAGATAACTCTTTTAGTACAAAATTTATACTGGGCTAATAGGGACATTTTTTATATTTATTTGTATCAAGAAAACAAGTTCGGTGACACCATTTTTTCTTTTTATTTTCTTAAAACATATTATGAAACCTTTCTTCTCACAATTTATTTCAAAATTCTATCTCATAGAATTTTTTTTATGCACACTAAAGTGTTTTTTCATGAACAAACTAACCAAATTTTGGCAATTTTCAACGACTCATAGCTTGAAAAATAGCACGGTGACCCCATACTTTTTATTAAATTTTTGAAAAGAGCATAGTAAAATCTTCATTTTGGCAAATTATAAAAAAATTATGTCTCAAAAAATATATACTGGTGATCTACCTTAAGATATTTATACTTTCTTTTACGGAAAACAAATTTTTGTTGTTAAATCTGCCATGTTAAATGAAAACATTATGCTCTTTACCAGTAAAAATAGATCTGTACATTCCAATTCGTTTTGACAGCAATCGAAGAGGCAAGGACGTTATGATCGTCTGGTAATATCAAACATATAGCTATAGTCACTTCAAAATAATTTGTTTATATTAAATGGAAGGAAAACTTAGTTAAGCTTGTTTAATGCAGTAGATTTGTACTGGCGTCTATGAGAGTAATTCAATTGACTCCAGTGCTTTCGGGCTAACAAATTCTGTAACACACAATCATACGAAAATAATTATTACATTTTATTACGATTTTGATATTTTTTTGTTGTATTTTATTCAGTTTCTTTAACTATTATATAAAAAAGAAATCATGTGATAAACAAATGTTTACTTTTAAACAACCTCTTTACCATATGTAGTTTATAATTATTTCCTATTTTGTAGGCCGGGTGTAAACCGTTTTTAAAATTCTTATACTATCATAGTACCAACGCTTGTGATTAAAATCGACGTATGTCATTATGAACACATACCAAAGGGAGATGTCGTCCACATCAATAACAATCATATTTTCATTACAATGTACAATATATGATTATGCTATAGTGATCCAGCGACCAAATTTACAAAAAGGCTTCAAGACAAAAAAAAATAAGAAGGAAATGGAGACTATGTCAAAGAGACAACAACCCGACCAAAGAGCAGAACACATACATATTTGCGTTGTTTCAAATTTGTTTTTATTGTATCTTTTCCTTAAAATTAAAGATTACTATTGATTTGACTGTGTCTAGGTAGACGAAGTTGTGGTATTAATTGATAATAATTATAGCAATATATCTTCCTTTTACAATTTGGGTTAATACAGCATTTAAACTATTATAATTTGATAATAGACCATTGTATTTGAATGCAGCCACTATATGGACGAAAAATGAAATTGTCTTGGAGCACGTGCATAATTGTTGTACTTTGACACAGTTCATAACGGTCCCTTACCATTATTGATGTTGTCGGTGTCATTAACACATGATGCATGGGTTTCTTCTACATTACAACAGTCGTGCCAGTTTAATGCTTGTTTTTCTTTTGTTTTTTATTCTTTAAAACAAATCCTGAAAACATAAACGATTCCTTCCTAAATGCAAAGCGTTAAAATATTTGTATTAATGAGGGTTTGGAGTATTTACATAACAATTTCAACTAACACGGTGATTTGTATAACAGCTCTGAAGTACATTTTGATTAGGAAAACGGATATGGGGGTATTGAACTTAAACATATCTGACACCTTTATAGGAAATACACGAGAGATATCAATAATTGCGCAAACAGCTGATGAAGGAACCCATATGTAAATTATGCATTAATTACCCACTCCTTATAATCACACGTCATAACAAAGACAATCGTTAGGATTCGTGTGAAATGTAACAGTGAATTTGCGAAAGTTTCACTGTAAAACATATTCTAAACAACAGCTATGCCTTGTAAAATTTAACATGAACGTTGACTTCAATATGCACAGAGAGTGATCAAAAAATTTTGAATCGAAAAAAAACCAAAAAAAACACGCCATTACCAAAGTAAAACAAAGAAGACAAACAGCAGTATAAAAAACCTTGAACTAAATTACCATTGAGCTCACGAACTAAAATAAATTAAGGTTCTCTGGAAGGGCCAAGTTAACAGTTTCTGCTTCAATACTTGCCCATGTCGAAGCAAAAAACTGTAATAATATTTACTCCATATTCCGATATCAAACCATTACATCATGGTATATGGTAATGATTATTCACCCAAACCAATTGTGCATCAAACATTTTACCATCATGTCAAAAGCACGCATCGTTGAACATGATATATATCACCTATATACTTCTTGATATTTGATTGCACTCTCAATGATATAATACAATCTATATCAGATTATCCTAAAGTGCTTTAGGAATATAGTGTGAAAGCTTTTTTTTAAATTGCCCCCCCCCCCCCCCCCCCCTTAGACAAGTTGTGTTACAAAGGTTATAGACAAATTTATGTTATTTTTAAAAATTCAGAATGAAGAGTACAGAAAAACAGCACAACAGTAAATAGCTTAAAAAATGCTATATCGTTTGGTTTCTCAATTAACATCAAATTACTAAAGAAAGACTAATGGAAATACACTCTAGGGAATGAGCTCCCTCTTTCAACAAGTTTAAAAAAAAATAGATATCAATACTATTTAGGTATGTGAACTTTTGTTAACTTACAAAGTAGTACCAAAATAATGCAGGAATTATGCTTCGTTCGTGATATAGAGTGATATGTTTGTTATGTATGCTATGGGTAATAACCCAATTTGTGTCGTGATGTTTTATATTTTTATATCAGATTTCCTTATAACAACCTCATTGCAACATTAATTTGACGAATATTGGTAACGATGGTCTCGATAACTCTCTTTAGAGATTCTAAAGTACTGTCTGATCAAATGTGTTTTGTTTTTATTCCGATACTCTTTGTTGTACTAAAGTTCGGAAGGTTTTACAGAGCGTCAATGGTGAGCATTTTCGTAGACATAACTTGCGTCTATCATACAAAATCAAGTATAACAAAGAAAAACAGGGCACTATCTATTAAAATAAATGAGTATAATTTATGAATGCATAGTAAAATAACAAAAATACGGAACTTCGAGGAAATTTCTAAACGGAAAGTACCTAAGAAAATTGGAAAATCAAACACATCGAACGAATGGATAACAACTGTCACATTCCTGACTTGGTACATTCATTTTCCTAAGGAGAATATGGTTTTACAGGTAGATAGCTAGACTTCTCACTTGTATGCCAATTACATAAAATTCCATTCCATTATTGACATACGTGTAAACATTTTATAGATTTAAGAAAACGTTAGATAAATTAATTATCAAAAAGACTTTTCTACAAAAAACGTTAAACAATGGAAAAAGCAACTAAATCATAAGTTTCAAATTTAAGAAACCATTCAACTTTCTAAATCAATTTTGTTTGACGTGCATTCAAAGAAAGAATTAAAAAAATCACCTTTATCTTTATAAAATAAAATTTGATCTTGAGGTGATCGCTGAAGAATATAATCGAATTTTCGATTTGTTGATGAAAAAGAATGACTTCTGAAAATAAATCAATGACGTCAACACAGATAATGAAACATCACTTTTTAACACTTTTTGAACTTTCATCTAATCTAGATAAAATCGTAATTTAAAAGGCATAGTATCAACCAAATTAAAACCGTACCATTGTCTCAGCAAAAAGAAAAAGAATTTAAAATTTTCCTATTGTAGCAAAGAAACATACTTTTAACCATTTTACCACAAACTTGAAAATTTTAATATTTTGGAGATGTCTTTATACATTATATAACCAACTTACTTCACACAGAGAAAAACGAGTGTTAAAATGTTGTTTTGAATAAATAGTGTTTGGTATTGCATTACAGTATATCATGTTTTCCTTTACTGGTTGCGAAGTTGGTGAATGCAATCTTATACTAAGTATGTAACAACTTTGTACAACTTTCAAAATCTCTCTTTAGAGATTTGCCAACATTTTGTATATAATAATTCTTAATTATAAGTAAAACATTAACTCTGACTTGGAACAATTATACAATATTATGTATATATTAAAAACTACATATGTTGCATGAACTTAATAAATCATAGAATAAGGGTGCACACGAATCTAAGTATCGTATTGCCCTTCCGGCGTTATTATTTATTTTCGACTTATGAATTTGAAAGTTATTTCGCATCTCTTTTGCATACTACACATAACACTCAAAAAGAGTAAAACGAAATTAAAGCCAAAACAAAGAAAAAAAGGTTTGCATCGATGAGCACAGTATATCACAACATACAGGTTGTCAAGACGATCTCAATTGTACAGTGTGTGATCAGCAATAACCTTTTCGAGAATTCTTGTTTACTTATTTTTAAATTAACTTAGTTCTTATGATCTATTCCGGGTAAGACAGAACGCCAAAACCTAAGTATTGCATAAATGTAGGAACCAAAACAGAACATTAACCCGTTTGATAGGAAATTACCATGCATGCTTGCGTTTACATTTAAAACAAATCATATAACTATCCAATGGGTTGTTACATATATACTATTGAATGATGAGCAAAATCTGAATGAAATCCTCAATCCTCAAGATCTCATGTCGTAAATAGCATTAAATCGGTCACCATTAATTTTGAGAACTTGCTTTCAGCAGTAATATTTTCTTTTTTTCTAATTTTTAAAAACTACAATATGTACTTTATATTACGACATCAGACCATAGTAGTTTTAAAACAAATCACTATGTTCTTAAAACAGTTATATAAAACCTTTTGATTTTGATTTATATTGTACATGACTCATGGCGTGCCTTCTGGATTTTTTATTTGTTCTAGAAACATAACAAAAAAGTTGGGCTTGGCCGATGCAGTTATTTCGGTGCATGTCTATTTCAGTTTCAGAATTTGCTTTCAGTCTGGTCATTCTATTTTATACAAGATGTTGTGTAAAAGTAAACTATTGAAAAGTTTGATAGAACTTTCCCTTACAAATCAAAGTACAACAACATTATAAATTCATCCCTTGTAATAACGTTTCTTGAGGTATATTGTTTTTAGAATTTGAATGTATAAATCGGTTGTAAAATAATACTTCAAACAAAAAACAGACTGAACCTATTATCTCACAGGGAAAATCAAGATGACTTCAGAATGAAAATATAACCAGTGAAAGAAGGTGTTGTCTGTTTATATTGTCATTTCATTAGTTTTTTATTTAGTTTTTAAGAGTTTTACATCGAAAGTTTATGATGTTTTATTGCGTTATTTTTTTTTAAATATTGTGTTTCATATTTATATATATTTCTTTTTGTTTGTAGTTAATAAGTTATGACTTTACTTTATAACAAAGAGTTTGATATTAGACGGGTTTAAGTTGTTATTGTCAAAATTCAAGTATTTGATATTATCATATTCAAGAATCAAAGTTCATAATCAAAAACATTGTGTAAGCAGACATTAAAAAAATGTTCTCCTCATGATCTGATTGCTTTACTTAAAATGCATTACTTAAAACAGTCAATCGAATTAGACACATTTTTATTGATTTCAGAATAAACTAAATGTTCCATGGAAGTTATAGATTCCTAATGGTTATGTTGAAGTTGTCCCTTTGAATGTTCATCATTATTTTGTTGGCAAATATGGAATACCTGTGTCACGGTGATGTTTTTTTTTAAAACAATGTAGATTACAAAATCCATCCCTTGTAGAAAATGTAGATTACAAAATCCATCCCTTGTAATAAAATTTCTTGAAGTGTATTGTTTTAAGATTTATACTATATAAATCTGTTGTAAAGCAATACTTCAAATACATAACAGACTGAACTTATTATCTCACAACAAGAACAAGATAACTTCAGAATGAAAAAATAAAATTAGCGGAAGAAGGTGTTGTCTGTTTTTATTGTCATTTCATTCGTTTTTTATTGCGATTTTAAAAGTTTTACATCAAAAGTTTGATATTTTAATGCCTTGTTTTAACAAAAATAGTTTGTATTATATTTTATCTATGTCTATTCGTTTGTAAGAGATGAATTATGACTTTTCTTTATAACTATTACTTTGATATTAGACGGGTTGAAGATGTTGTTTTCAAATTTCAAGTATCTAATATCATCATATTTAAGGATGGAACTTCCTAATCAAAAACATCGTGTACGCATACATTAAAAACATCCAAATTGTACGCCATATGATTTGATTGCTTTACTTAAAATGCTATACGAATACAGTTAATGTAAATTGGACAATTTTTCACCGATTTATAGTAATAAATTGTTCCATGAGAGTTATAAAAACCAAATGTTCATAATGGTTATGTTATCCCTTCCTATGTTTACGGACATCATCATGATTTTAAAGACCGTTGTAGAATATCTGTGTCACTGATCCTCACGAATATGTTGCTACTGTCGTAGTCACAAGTTCCCTTTCTCCTTTCATCTAAATAGACTTATAACCGACTTTGTACTCACTACGTGCACATCGACGAGTACCACATTTGGAATCGGATTTCTTTTTGAGTACACGAGATCGCCTCTAATTGTCTGATTGTTTAATGGGTTCGTGTTGCTCTGTTTTATTTTCATAGTTTTGTCGCTCATCTTAAAATTATATATTTTATGTATCTTTGGTGTGTCCCATCACATCTTCCACCACTATGTGAACCAATCATGTACTGTGTGTCGTTGAGATAGATACACAAGCACAATAACTTTTATTTATATATATAGTAACACTGAACTAATATTTATCAATATCAACAAATCACAAAAAACAAAAATCATGTTAAATTTAAATTAGTATAAGGCAAGCATGTAATGGCACTGTGGTTGCAGGAAATGTAACAAATTTCGATTTCAATACCGATTATAACAAAATCGGTATGAAACAGAAACAGTTATGTTTTCTACAAATTTTTACTTTTTTTTTTAAGTAATTGAAAGTAAACTAAATTATGTCACTAAACAGACAATTGAGATCATTTTAATATTCCCATTATAATTTAGGTGACAGTTATGGAGATTACCACGAATATTCTAAATTTATTGTATCCTTTTCCCGTCCTCCTTTCGCGTATATGACATCACCATATGTTATTGTATGCTATCAAGCTTTGTTTTAAATGTATAACTGATTTGTACCGAGAACAACTGATGAGTCTTGTGTAGACGAAACACGTGTACATATGGCGTAACAAAGGTTCGAATGTCTTTGATGTGTTTTTTAAGTCTAAGTTTATTTTAAATTTAAATTAGTGTAAATAATATTAAATTGCGAGAATAATAGCATGAACATTACAATGTAGCATTTTATAGGAATAAGAAAACAAGTGAATTTTCACTTTAACAAATTTCTCTCTTAACAAATAGAATTTGTCTGAGTTTTTTAAAATATAATTCGTCGTTCAATAGAAATTTAAATAAAATGAGATATTGAGTATAAGTCAATGGTTTATTTCGTCTTGGTATATAAGAGGATCTGGAGGGAGCTACATATCTATAGGCCATATTTCTCTATTCTTTAAACTTTGTGACTATTATTCTTTATATTTCAGCACCTCATTATTTTATTTTATTTATTTTTAACTCCAATCCATATCCTCATATCTTTGTTTAGGTAAATTGGCGTAAAGTTCAAAACTAAGTGTTGTTGGAAGCGACTCTAATGAGAAATATTAAGTTCTAATGCATTCAATTAAATTACCAAAGTTATTCATTTGCAGAAATATTATTTCTTTCCTTGTGAAATGTCACCACAATCAATACATTCCAGATTATATAATTTAAATGCTTTTCCTCAGCTCTTTAATGATTATATTTGGAACTATAACAATCAGTAATTTATTATGTAATAAAGAGTCAGTTTTTTTTTTTTTTAATTTCTTCCTGTAGAAAATTAATGTGATTTTATACAGTTTTATAGGTGTTCTAGTAATATACTGTTTCGATTTTAAAATATTCCTTTTCTTTCTTCAGAACTGTGTCAAAGAACAAATTAAGAAAAACTAAGTTTTCTCACCTCATAGTTTATATATTTTTTAAATGTACCTTGTCATTTAACGGTACTATTTATTTGCACAATATGAGCTTGTCTATAATTAGTGGTAAACAAAACTATGCTACCATATAGATATGTAAATTTTTAGGTGAGATCACATAGACATTGTTCGCTACTTGTGATATATATCGACATCTTGCGAGCTCTACTCCTCTAATATCAAATGGTTAAAGTCTTTCTGCGTTTTGTGAAATGGTCATCATACGTACATTATAATAGCCATATACATGTAGTCATTCGTGGTTATTATTTGTTACCTTTGAATTTATTAAAAATAAAATAATTTCTTGACATGTTTAGTCATCATAAGTAGTGTCGAAACTTGTCACACTGGTTGCTTTAAGGGGGGGGGGGGGGGTTCTAGTATTTTTGAAGCGATCAAAATGTAATTGTAGCTTTAATAAATAAAAATAACTTTAAAACATTTTATTAAATAACTTTTAAAGCATTTTATAAAATAACTTTTAAAGCATTTTATTTCTTTTTCATAGTTTTGAAGAATTTAAGATAATGTATATAATTTCTTCGCCAAGAAGGTGTCTCAAAAGGCAAAATGATAGTTTTTGTTGAATTCTAGTTAAACTCTTAAGATAAGCAAATTAAATCAACCATGATATTTTTTACGAAACAATAACGTTTTCAGAATGAACGAAATAGGAAATCTTTTCTGAAGTGCAAATGATTAAACTGTAGACTAGCAATTCAAATATCCAAACACTTTGAAAATCTTAACATTTGATTAGAATTCCAAAGACAGTCGTGCAAGAAAATCAAATTTATTTTTCTCTTTTAATTACAGATAAATTGAAATTTGCACATTTTTATATCAAGAAGTAACGCCAGCATTGCTGTTGATTAAATTTAAGTTAAACGATTGACAATTTTTTGTTGATACCGTTCATTATGGCATACATTTTGTTCACACACATAATGCTTTTTGCCGAAATTAAAGTTTACGACATCCAAAAATGATTTGTTATATTTATGTTATCAACAGTTTACGTTCAATGGTGAATTTCTCAGAAAAAAGAGTATAACAAAAATACGGACAAATTCAGAAGGGGGAGTCCATAGAAACTGACAAAATTAGAACTTAAAAAAATTTGTTTTGAAATCAATCTTAATTTCGTGGATACGTACATATACGTTCATATACCGGAAGTAATAACAAGGATTTATAAGATTTTCAAAGATAATATTCTAAACTATATGTTATGGTTACAAGAGCGCAATTATTCGTAATGCATTTTCCATAGGGTACCACTGGTGTTCCGTTTTTTTTTCGAAGACTACACAAACTAGGGAAAAACGGGTAGCAGTTCCTGTTACTAGTAATGCCAGTGTTGCATTTAAACCCAAAAAATATATAGGGTCATGCGGCAAAATTTGGCAGTTGAATTATTTTTGTTTTCGCTTAATAAGAAAGGCATATTTTTAAAGGCTCCGACGTGCAGAAATGGAAGATATTTTCTATACTTCGTAAAATGTGAATATGATTTTCTGCAATTTGTAAACCTAATTGGATAAGCTTTCGATTAAATGTAATTCCAATCCTGTATCACCTAATCAGAAGCCGTATAGGATTCTATGCTGAGTACCATCTTGGGGTAAAACACTTGCCGGTAAAATATAAACAAATAATTGCGCTCTTGTAACCTTATCAAATTATGGAAAGAAAAGTAGGAGTTAGTGTGCAAATTATTTTAATGGCACCTCATAGATAAAACCAGAGGATGCCGAATATCTGACAAACACTCAAAAACAAGAAGAGCGAACATCCTTAAAACTCAATTATTGTTCATTTTCCTCGACCGTCCTTCCATAGAAAGTCGTCTAAGGTTTTGCAGGAAATAGCAAATGCGCAATCCGTCCTTCGTAAGTGTGGTAGATAATTATTCGTTTTAGATTGGTTTATTGATTGATTGGTGTTTAGCGCCATACTCAGCTTTAGTCTGTTATTTTTGTGAAGAACATTTTTTGTTGGCGGAGTCCATCAAGACTGGAATCGAGCGCACATGTCACGTACCGGATGAGAACTCGCAACCTTTGTGTCGAAAGGCTAGTGATACTTTTTTGTGATTAAAGAATACTATGGTAGCTCGTAGTATTTAAAATAAACCATCCAGTATTATAATGGAAAAGTTGTCCAATTTTGTCTTTTTGGATTGGAAATGTCAGAATCTATCCAACCCGTTATAATATGTGGAAGTTCGAACTAATTCCCTATCCTCTTGTACTTAATGCTCATTTCCTAATATCCGTTTTATTTTCGACGCCCAAAAGGGTAGGTTTATTTTTTCTGTATTGCAAAATCGTTACTGTTCTATCATGATTGTAATAGTTCAGACGTTAACAAAAATAACTTACAATTTTTTACATTTGTCGTAACATAATACATAACTGGTTGATTGTTGATGCTCAGTTAATGCCCCAGTAGTACAAAAACCAACCTATATTGGGGTGCTGAACATGACATGGATGATAAAAAATGAGCACAAAATGACAAGAGAGACAGTGTGAAAAAAAGAAGGGAAATACGTTTTGACTGCCAAAGGAATGAATAAAAAGGATTTAGAAAAGTTCCTCATGAGTCTTTTGTAGCTAAACGAACGCTCGTCTGTCGTACAAAATTATAAGCCTCGTATCTTCAATTAATGTGTTTTACATGTATGTATATGCAACATGAAAAAAGGGTAAATAAATAGGATAGATTTGGAAAAATCTATGTTTTTGTAAATCTAAACGACATTAAGAACACTTTTACTTTGTCCTAGACTATTCAAATGGGAATGAAGATTTAACACATTTGGGACTAAAATGTTCTCAAAACTACATATTAATTACAAATTTGAAAAATTCGTCAAATTTGTATATCTCTTTGTGTATGCTAGATTCCAACTGATGTGCGACCCAATACGTGTCCACGATTGACCATTTGTAGCTGATCATAAAATATCTGAAATTTTAGGTTGGGATAACAGGTGATACGAGTCGATACATTCAAACACGATTTTTGCTATCGGAAGCAATTTGTTCAATTTCAGATGTCAGGATAAATTATGTTACATTCAGATCTTCCGTTCAGATACAAACGCATATGTTGTGATTTCGATTGTTTCAACGATTAGGTCTCGATCTGACACGATCGGGTTTCTTGAATTGGAACGATCTGGTATGTAGATACGTTTCGATACGTTCACGAAGAACCGACTCGCCCCGTTACGATACGATAAGATTACAGTCGCGATCTTTTTCACAATCAAGATTTGAGCTAAGTTCCGAGAGATTTGTGCCATTCTATTTAGAATTGTTTCACATAGAACTCACAATTAACACGTTTGCAACGACGTACCTCATGATTGGATAGTCCACGTTACAGTAGTCTAAGATTATCAATTTTCAATCGTGGCCCGATGCTAGTTTTGAATTCTTCAATAAAATGACCAGGCAAGTTTTACCCTTATCTCCACCCAATCATGCACATAACATAAATCAATAGTATCTGCATTTAGGGTTGCTTACTAAAACATTAATATTCATTCTATTGGGAGGGCAATACAATGTTAACTGTTTTTTTACAGACAATTTATAATACAGAGTTATTGCGTTTAATCTGATAAAACGGGTAAACAATACATTGCATGCTTTGAAATTCCAACTAACTGAAGTGGTAATAGGTCATTATTATTTGTATCAAAAGTTCATTAAATTTTATTTCAAATGTCAAGAACATTATTCAAAGTATTTTATCATCATGCGTTTATGGCGATGCACTTTGCAATGTTTTGAATTTTCAATTTGCATTTTGAACAGTAGTGCACTTGTCAGAAAAGGGTTATAAATTCAATCAAGTTATTACGAGAAAACAAGTACTTTTTATAAGGTTTCAAAATGGTTTCCGTTATATCAGTTTTGCGTTCTTTGCAAACCATATCTATATATAGTTTGTTTGCATACTATAGACATGTTTATATTTTTTTAAGACTAAACACGCAGTATTACTTGAACTATTGATTTTAAATTTCGAAAACCGGCACTAAAATAAGCACTAGGAAGATATACAAACATAACCGAGAAGGGAATAACCTATATCCACTGCATGGGTTTCACTTACAGAATATGAAATGAGCAACAGCAACCCAATAGAAAAAAAACCTGAGCTGTTGAAAAAGGGATGTTTTTGTTGTTTCGAAAATAGCACCGGTGGTCTTAAAAAGCTACATGATTGCATTAAGTTTGTTTTGTAAAGAAAGTTTTATTGACTTCAAATCTTCATACCCTAATTTGTTATTATATAACTAAATGCATGTCGTGTTTGCAGTTTTTCAAAAGAAATTCTGTTAAATTGCTAATGACAGTAAGGTACCAATAAAATTGAATATATAAATTTTGACGTGATGTAAATGTTACATACAGTACACGTTTTCTGCATGTGGCTCAAATAAAAATAATTAGAACGGTATTTTAGGATGATGTAATTAACTTTTATAGCTACATTAAATTTAAAGCATTGACTCAGAGAACGCCGTGGAAATTATACCATTCCTTTAACATTTATAGCTAGCTTAAACACAATAAGTCCCGTAAACTACCTATATATATTGCAGTAGCCAGATTTGACGACAGCAGTATTCCACTAAACAACCCGAATGACCTTTTGTTTGTTTTGCTATGTCTATGTTTTCTCAAACTTAAGGTCAAAAGCAGCCGAGTTAGCTGTCACTTAGATACTTTGATGATTACAAAAAAATATCATTCGAACAATTTTCTGTTCAGAAAAAAACGAGTTAAGACGTTTTTCACTGTTCTGTTTCATTAACTTCAGTTTTCAAAGTACCAGGTGAAGATGATTCCAAAAACATATGTCACTGATAGAACGTGATCTCTTGTGCATTGAAAACGAAATTTCTTTCAATGGTCTGAAAAAGACACTTGTCACTAAACTAGATATGTGTGCTGTTGATTAAGAAGTTAATAACTTAACCTTGTTGCTTTGCTAATATGCTTGTTGTTACCTTCTTAATAGATAGACATAAAAAGATGTTGTAGGAGTGAAAATTACACAACTCTCCAGGCAAGTCACAGTTTGCAAAAGTAAACCATTATAGATCAAAGTACGACCTTCAACACGGAGCCTTGGCTCACACCAAACAGCAAGCCATTAAGGGCCCCAAAAATGACTAGTGCGAAACCATTCAAACAAGGAAACCAATCATTATAAAAAACGAGAAACGAGAAAGACTTATGAACCACACCAGCAACGACATTCACTGATCATCAGATCCCTGACTTAAACTCAAACAAATTCAGCAAGTTTAAACCCAATTATTGGCGCCAACCTTCTTTCTACCCTGAAACAATAGTGAAACATCCCAACATAGAAAGACACATTATGAAAAAAAAATTGCAATAGCTTGTCAATACAAAATTAATAAACAAAAAAAGCAGTTGTAAGATGTAAAAAAAATATCAAAAAGACAACCATAACCTTGGACAAAATGCCGCCAAATAAGATAACGAGCACGGTTAAATAAATATAATTATGTTGTAAGGTATGCATGGAGTACGGAAATATGTTTTATTACAAAACAATTTGATTGCTCATAGTACGACAACTAAAGTGCAAATTTATGGTCGTACCGAACACTTATCAAAATTGGTTGAATACATGAAAAATAGTGAGACCAGACATAAAACTATTTAGCAAACCTTGAAAAACAAAAATGCATTACAAATTGTATCAACAGGTTAAATTAAAACAAAAGTACGATTTGAGAGTACTCGCAGATATCGAAAGCTAGTTAAAATCCTAAATCATTTAATAATTAAAAAATAAGGCATCAGAGACATGCCTCAATTGAAATTACTCCTGAATATTTGCTAAAGAAGAAATGTCTTATTAATAGTTTATAAATTTGAAAATTTAGTTTTGCTTATAATCTGCCATCCGACTGTCGGTTTCTTGTCAAGAAAAATGCTTCAAAAACTCAAAACAACTTTAAAAAACATCAAAGGAGCATATCTGATATGATCAAGTTATCTTACACTAATATATTAAATTTATCTATAAGGTTATCAATTATTTTAACCAGAAATATCAGATTCAATATTTTTTTAGTTGTGAATTATAATTTTGTTTTGCAGTTGGTATACAATGTAGTTATGAAGATGTTAGAAAAAAAATATAAGTGTCATTGATTGATTCTTACTCACCTAAACTCTTGGGAGAATAGATATTTGTTTTACAGTTTGTCGTTTTATTTCTAGAGAAACGTTGACATTGATATATTAGTTTTGGACCTACACGAATGTGCATTCCTACTATGGTGTATTAGACCAAGACAGACATTGTAAGTTACGTTTATAAGATATCACTTTATTATAACTGGTAAATTTAAGCAAAATAATGTTTCTGAATCATAATATTGAGAATAGAAAAAGGTGGAACGCAAAAGAAACTATAACCCTGTTTTCAAATATTGCAACATATAAACTACCTAATTAATTTTACACTATTAAATGTAGTTTTAAGAATGTCGAAACAATATTTGAACAATATTCAGATTAATTATATTTAACAAATACTTAGCACTGGACAAATTTCAAGATTGTATTTTGCATGTGGTACACGTTTCTATAAATTCTATGAAAAAAGATTAATTATTTACTGAGAAAAAAATAAGCTCGTTAGTCACACAAGCACAAAGTTCAGCACTCATTTGCTGCCGCAATATATCATTGGTGCTGTCATTTTTGGCAAATGAATTGTAATAGTTCATAAAATATTGGTTATTACTATAAACACATCTTGTTGTATAAATATTATTTCTAAATGACAGATTTCAAGAGTTGCGTGATTCAAAATGTCAAGTTCGCCAAATAATCATATAATGGTTGGCTATCACAAAAACGTCTTCTGAAATTATTTGCTATAAGTAAATATTACAGAGATCAATTAAAAATGTAATGTGATGGCATTGTGGACAGGTATAAATAAAGAAATTATGTAAATTTGAAATGCCCTAAACAAAATATATTAATTTATTTGTCTTTCCAACTTATAATTCGATTGCCACTGACGAGTCTTGTGTATACAAAACACGCGACTGGCTACCAAAATTATTAATCTGGAATAATTTGTCATATGTTTTACAACCAGTTCAACGCTTTGTCGGAGTTTCGTCAATAAGAGAATATCACCAATCATATACTTATCGCTTTTGTGCTATCAAGAAATATCTTTGATGCGGTCATCTTTGTAGATTTACAAGTAATAAAATGTTATAATCAATAAAGATCCTAAAGTTTTGTTTTTATTCTAAGTAGAAATTGTCTTAGCCCGATCTGGCATACCATATGTATTTGCTGTACTTTTCAATGTTCCCTAACGTCGTAATTTTATGATTTCGATGTCTTACTACATGTTATTTGAGTGGCACATGCGATTCTTATATTAACAAAATTTACAGCAAAAAGAATAAAAATGTTTTGATATCTGAAGGACTTTACTTGATTAGGATATAATTTTATGCAAATCAAAATTATAAAACTTCAAAGCTAACATAAAATATAATTTAATATCGTTTAATGATAATAACAATTTTAAATTTCTCATATGAATGCACATACAAGTAACAAAATGGTAAAACGGCCTTTAAATGATCGAGAAACCTGGTACACTCATTATAAAACAATAGATTATAACTTATTAATGAAGCTTTGTATGAAAAATGACGTAACCATATAAATACATTTATGATACCAAGAATAGTCCACTGTGACACACTCACCGAATATCAACCGAACATAACTTAATTTTGCAAATGGAACTTTTTATAGTTGGTATTTGGTTAAAAATAATAATTATTTAAACTAATATTAACACGTCTTTAATTTTGCTATCATGCGCCATCAAATATTTATTGATTGAAACAACGGTTTGATTTATGCTGCGAATAACAACGAAAAATAAATTAGGCATGCTACAACTGACGACAACTCCTGAATTGCAAGCTTCTTAAAACTTAAGACAGAAAAGTAAAGATTGTAACCGTCCAATCCTTCTAACGTGGGACATTAGTATAACAGCACAACATCAGAACAAACTATATAGTCGCTGATAATGAAGGAGACTCCAAGGCCAACTTAAATTAATAAATAAACCATGATTTCCCCGACTTGAATTTTGATCAGTAAACATTCGATAAATGAAGTGTAAAGACATGATGAACTGTTCGAGAAAAGCATTGCTTTGTGCAATGCCAAAATATAAATGAAGTCATGTCGGACCAAAAGTGCAAATAACTGAATAGCCAGATAAATTTAGGTATGACTGAAAAAACGCGAAACATCCCAAAGGGATTAAACTCATAATTTGAAAAGAAAAACTACAGTTTTTTAAAGCATACCACAGAAAAATAAATGAAACTGAACTGAAAAACTGGGGTGATCTCATGGACAGGGTCCTGTACCCGTCATGTTGTTATCAAAAGCAAAATCAATTTTAATTAGAGTTCCGCTGAATCCAATTTTCAAAAATTATTTCAGTCTAGAATTTATGGACTATTCAGAATAAGTTGTATTCAAAGATCAAAAAGTTACCATAAGGGTACTTACAGTTACTAGAACAAATAGTTGAACAACAATTTAAGCAACAAACAAACCATGTTTTCCCTAGACTTTAAATACAAATCAGTATATATACATTAAACGGATTTAGTACAAAGACATTATACGTGAATTTAAATTTATACAAAGGGTACTGGAATGCCAAAGAAGAAAGATAATAACTTATCCAACTTAGTACATATTTCACCAAGAATCCACGTAGCTGCTTGTATGGCATTGGTTGCAACATTTATGATTTAATGTATCATATATAAACTTCGTTTATTTTTTATTAAATACTTTGTCAATGATTTTTTTTTTCGCCAACGTATCTTTGAATACAAATAGTTATCAAAAGTACCAGGATTATAATTTTATACGCCAGACGCGCGTTTCGTCTACATAAGACTCATCAGTGACGCTCAGATCAAGATAGTTAAAAAGCCAAATAAATACAAAGTTGAAGAGCATTGAGGATCCAAAATTCCAAAAAGTTGTGCCAAATATGGCTAAGGTAATCTACTCCTGGGGTAAGAAAATCCTTAGTTTTTCGAATAATTCAAAGTTTTGTAAACAGAAAATTTATAAAAATGACCATATAATTGATATTCATGTCAACACCGAAGTGCTGACTACTGGGCTGGTGATACCCTCGGGGACGAAACGTCCACCAGCAGTGGCATCGACCCAGTGGTGTAAATAGTTATCAAAAGTACCAGGATTATAATTTTATACGCCAGACGCGCGTTTCGTCTACATAAGACTCATCAGTGACGCTCAGATCAAAATAGTTAAAAAGCCAAATAAATACAAAGTTGAAGAGCATTGAGGATCCAAAATTCCAAAAAGTTGTGCCAAATATGGCTAAGGTAATCTACTCCTGGGGTAAGAAAATCCTTAGTTTTTCGAATAATTCAAAGTTTTGTAAACAGAAAATTTATAAAAATGACCATATAATTGATATTCATGTCAACACCGAAGTGCTGACTACTGGGCTGGTGATACCCTCGGGGACGAAACGTCCACCAGCAGTGGCATCGACCCAGTGGTGTAAATAGTTATCAAAAGTACCAGGATTATAATTTTATACGCCAGACGCGCGTTTCAATAAGACTCATCAGTGACGCTCAGATCAAAATAGTTAAAAAGCCAAATAAATACAAAGTTGAAGAGCATTGAGGATCCAAAATTCCAAAACGTTGTGCCAAATATGGCTAAGGTAATCTACTCCTGGGGTAAGAAAATCCTTATGAAATGATACATTGGATACAAATTGTAATAAAAATTCCTTAAATGTTAATCAGTCAGTCGTAAAATTACAAGCAGAAAAAACCTATGTCAACACAGAAAAAAAACCTAGTCATCTTTAACAGCAACATTTGCAAATTGTGCATTAGAAGTCAATGTTTCATTTACGATAATGACAATTTCCTTCATTATAAACCCATTCTATCGATGAAATCTAACACTAAATGGTCCAAAACCAATTTCAGAGTCCGGTCAAAACAGATAATGTTACAACTAATCACTTTTTGCTAATTTGCTCTTTTTTTATTAACACTAGTTAAACAACACTAAAAACTAATTACTGTATAAAATAACAATAATTGTATATTTCATTTTCGTCGGTAATTTTCATAGGACGCAATTGTTGAGAATGACAATTGCTAACTTTTCTGTCTATAAACCAAATTTATTAGATATTCATTTCACTTAAATTTTTGGTGTCTTGGTTTTTTTTTTTAACTACTTAAAATTAATGTAAACAAAATTAAATCGTAGAACATACATTTGAAAAACCCTAATAGCTCATTTCAATCTGTGGTATATTCAAATGATGCAGCAAAATATGCACCAAGGCAATGTTAAATACCCTCATTTTAACCAGGTTAACAGGAAGGCAATAAACAAAAGACATGCTCATGTTTCTACATGTATCAATTAACATGACATAATATACATGTAAATGTTTAAATGCCATTATTTGCATGTAACATTTTACTTGGCGTGATTTTTATGTTCTTATTTTGTTTACATGCATAAATCTCTATTCCATCAGCCACGACATCCGCGGTATAAATTCAATTTGACACATTGTTGGCTTGAAATATCTTAAGTCATACTATAGGTTTTTGCTTTCATTATCCAAAAAAAAGGATGAGGGGAGCATATTTACATCAAACAATTACCAACAAGTCAATTGAGCAGATTTGTCTTTGCTGTTTTTCATCTTAAATGTTGTTCAAGATTTCAAAGGTGAAATAAAGTTCTCTGGCATATTCATTTTACCAAAAAACTTTCTAACTAGATTGACTCATAATTTACCCTTCTATGCAGAGGTATTCCGGGTTTAGTTTATTACTCCACTTTCAAATTATCAGAAATTTAAATGTACTTTTCGAGCACAATTGATGAGATCTAATTCTTAGAAACGCATTAAATCTTATTTGGCTTCTGCATTATTGTATGTATGTAGAGATAGTACGTTGAGTAGGTATGTACTAATTAACAGAGATATAATTTAAATACAACTGAAATATCATGCTAAATTGAACGCAAAAGGTTATCATATCGGTTTGGGAATTCATCTGTCCGTGCATACATCAAATATAAAAGAAAAAAGATGTGGCATGATTACTGATGAGCCAACTCTTCACAAAAGACCAAAATAAAACAGACATTAACAACTATAGGTCACCGTAAGGTCAGTTCATATCAAATAAGGAGGATTATATCAAAGAAAATGACAAAATCAACATCAAGGTTTTATCAAAAGCGGTAGCGGACATGCGTGGTCAATCACGGAGTTAGCAAGTTTGAGAGTGTCAGCGAACCTTTATAGTAACAATTGAACCTTAAAGTTTTCGTGAGAAATTTCATCCTGCTAATGCAGTATATAGTTATCAAAGGTACCAGGATTATAATTTAGTACGCCAGACGCGCGTTTCGTCTACATAACGCTCATAGAATATGCATATAGAACATCTTTTTGCTGACTTTTCTATACGACTAAAGAGATGGTTTCAGCGTCCCAACTTTCCATATTTTCTAAGCAACATTCCAGTATGCGCCTGCATATTGCATGTAAATCTCCAGATCTTATTTTTATATCATGATTTGTTAACAGAAGGATTCTGCTTACAAGGAAATTTGCACATGATGATTTCAAATGGTAAAGTTGCACTAATCCCTTCAAGAAACGCCATCACTTGGTGGACTGCAATATAATAACTGTTAATAGATAAATACGGATTATTCTAATTATCGTTTCCCCAATCCTGTCCTATTTTACACGAATATTTTGTGCCAACGAGACTAATCACGAACTTTGTCCTTACATACAAGTAAGCAACAGGATGGATGCCACAACTTGCGGAGCAGTATTCGTTTGTCCTTCAGGAGCTCCTCGTATCAACCCCGATTTTTTATGGCATTATTGTGCTCCGTCTTTAGTTGTCAACTTCTGAGTTGTAAACTTTTATATTTGACTGTCGTTTTTCTCAATGTGCCTTTGTAATGTCAATTTGTCTTTTATTCATAAGTTTGAATATCCCTTTGGTAACTTCCGTCCCTCGTTTGAATATGGTATAAGGCTTGTAGTTAGATGCGCCAAAACGTCGGGTAGAGGAAAAAGAACGGGCATATCAGTCGGTCCTAAATACATTGGAAACCCCGTGTGCAAGAACTGAAATATTTCTTTATAATCCAAACATTTGCGTTATAACGCAACATTTTGTTAATTAACGCAAAGATTTTTGAGATAACGTCAACGTTTGTGTTATAGTTATCTCAGGTACGGGGCTTGTAATTAGATACACCAGACGCGCATTTCGTCTACATAAGACTCGTCAGTGATGCTCAGATCAAAATAGTTTGAAAGCCAAACAAATATAAAGCTGAAAAGCATTGAGGGCCCAAAATTTCAAAATTGTGCCAAAATTGGGTAAGGTAATCTATGCACGGAATAAGAAAATCCTTAGTATTTCGAATAAAACATACTATGTCAACCTGACCCTATTTATAAAACATTTATGTGCCTATCCAGTCAGTCATCTGCTAAATAATTAATTCATTCATTTTTAACATTTTGTGCTGGTGTGAGATATGTCAGTTTCATTTATCTCTTGTCTGCACTCGAGCGACACAGAGGTAAACAAACAATGTGGGTGCTTTTCAATCATTCAAAGCGTATGATGGCAGGAAATATGTCTATTTATGTAAACCTGCTATCTGTTAGTTGTTTACGTCATGTATCCTTGTTTTATTTGTTTATTTTTCAATTCTTAGGGAAAAATACTTTTTCTTTTTTATGCCTCATAGCAGTACTAATGGTGCAGATCATGTTTGTACCTGTCAATTCACTTGCCTAAAATAGTTACCAAAGGTACCAGGCTTATAATTTAATACGCCAGACGCGCGTTTCGTCTTTATAAGACCAGGAACATGTATATTAACATATATGTTAGATATACTGTTCCCAGATAAGACTCATAAGTGACGATAAGATCAAAAAAGTTATAAAGCCAAATAAGTGCAAAGATGAAGAGAATTGAGGACCCAAAACTTCAAAAGGTTGTGCCAAAAACGGTTTAGGTAATCTTTGCCTGGGGTAAGAAAATCCTTAGTATTTCGAAAGATTCATACTTTTTGTAAACAGGAAATTTCAAAAATAAATAAACAAATAATTGATTTTCATGTGAACACCGAAGTGCTGACTACTGGGCTGGTGAACGTTGATGAATACATAGTCTGGAAATATGTATAGTCTAGATAAGATGAATAATACATCTGACATAAATGTGTCATACCAAAGAATAAATTTCAACAGGACTCGGTTTTCTTTTAGTTTTAAAAAATTGGAGCTCAAAACTATAAAGCTATATGCGTCTTCGATTAGTATAAAATTGCAATTCCAAACTGGCCTTATTATCTGGGCTTATAAATAAGATATAGCAAACGTGTGTGGATGTGGATCTGTTAAAACTTTTGATATAAAAAAATCATAATAACTACAAGGAAATCTTTTCAAAACTAGCATGATATATATCAATTGTATACTGATTTGATTTAACAGTTGGTGTACTCTATAGAACCATCAAGTTATTGTCGTTTTTGAAACACTCATGTTATTGTAAATTGAAATGGGATTAAATTATTTTGAATTAAAACATTATCGTATTAAGATTCTATTGTATGACAAATTCCAATATTCATTCAAGTATTTAAATACTGTTTGTCTTGAACGTTAACAGTACTGTAAGGTCAGATATATATTCTCGTTAGCGACATCTTATTGTTTCATCGGTAATTTAGGAACCGGGTGATAGTTTGTGGTACATTACATATCATCAAATCATATTAACATACAATAAAACTTATCGAAACTTATATTTATTTTTATTGAATTGAAATTCCCGTATCTTATACGAAGTATTGAAATGGTTCGGGAATACTAAGTAAATCTTTTTTTTTTATATTTCTTCTTTTATAAAGATAAGAAAAATACAAAAATAAGACATATTTACAAGCTTATCTTCAAGATATCAGATTTATAATTGTGTACGCATGACGCTCGTTTCGTCTACGAATGAATCATCAGTGGCGCTCGAATTGACATAGATGATAGTCAAATCAAATACTAAGTTCTAGATCTTTTATTACTGAATATTCTACAAAGTAATGCCGAAATGTGGCTTAGGCAATCTGTACTTGGTGGTAGAAAACTACTTATGTTTCGATACCTGTCATAGATTTATATAGTTTTGCTATTTACTTAAATAACTCAAATTTTGAATATCTCTTAAAGTAATTGTTTTAAAGGAGTACTAAATGTCAAAGTAATGTTCACCAAGTTAAACTCAAATTCTATTTCTAGTATTTGATTTATAACATGCTAAAGCGTATATCCAAATTACAATGAGTATAAAATGAACAATAAACAGTGCATGAAATCGATAATTTAAATCGTCATTCCGCGTATTTCTTAGCCTAGACGCCATCTCATTATTATTGCGATGACCTCCGAAAACTGCTGACAGTCGTATAATCCGTAATTAATATAAATTCAATTCTAAATAGATAGCGACCACCTGCTATTGGATTTTTCTAGGTCTGATTGATTTCATATAATAGCTTTATAAAATTAGCTAATAATCATTTTTTCTGTATAAGAATACTTTTATGTGGAGCGAATAAGTCACCAATGTTTCAAACTCAATGTTTAGATGGATTTCCTTTAAACATCTGAAAACGTCTATTTTATGCATAATCAATCTCCAGCTCAGGGGTTGAATTAAGGTTCACATGAATACGGATTCAGATGAGATTCAAATATTCACTTGGAAGTCAATAAGACATAGGCGATGTTCTTGAGATTGTTTTGAAAACTGTGTATCTCACTAACGATTTATCCTGAAATAATATTTAAAATTCCGCTTTTGTCAATATTTTAAGTTTGAGATCTGACATTATCTTTTGAATATAAACAGGATATCTACTGGAAAAATATTTTTCTACACAAAAGACTTATGATTGAGCAAAATAGATTTTGCAAAGTGGCAATCTCAGGTCATATCTGGTAATTTGAAATCTAAAAAAAATAACATCCTTTCACTACAATGATATTAAAAGTTGGCAAAAGTAGCTTATCGGTGTTCAAATCTCATCAATCAGAAACAAATGCAAATCAGAGTAGTAATAAACAGAATTCAAAAGGGGTGCGTACACAGGATACGGATATAATCCGTCAAACAGTATTATCACCCTACACATTTTTCAATATAAATCATATTGTATCACATATACTTTTATTCTGTTAAATAAATTTATTATTTAGATAAAGATCAGATGGCATTTAATGGCAATCATACCAGCCCGTTTAGTTTGTATATCAGTATACCTGATTATCGATATTTTATCCTTAGAAAATCAGCGTCTTAACGTAAAGTTGAAACTCTCTAATAGCAAAATGTGCCGTATCTGAAGAAAAGATTTTAACTCGAATTGAATTGTTTTTCATTCTTCTTTAAAGCTGTTAACCAAGTCAGGAATATGACAGTTGTTATCCATTCGTTTGATGTGTTTGTTCTTTTGATTGTTCCATCTGATTAGGGACTTTACGTTTTGATTTTTTCTCGGCGATCGGTATTTTTGTGATCGTACTTTTTGCAAATATAAAGTCTTAAATTTGAAGTTGTACAAGAACTATTTACAAAAGAAGCATTCACAATATTTTATTGTATTAATTGGAAGAGTTTTTAAACGAAGACTTTATCCCATTCATGTTATGCATTATTGGACAAAATGACTTATTTAATCTAATTTAAATTGTGTTTGAGGTTTTCGTTATAGTGCAATTTAAATTATGAATGGCTGCTACATATGCTTATAAAAGTTTCCAAAACATTATCATGTGTTTTCTTTGGAATAATGAATATCATTCATAATCTTATCCCTACCTATGTCTTGAAATTCTATTTAAACTTGACTTCATGTTATTTAATTAATAAATCAAAGATGAAGAACAGGAAAAGGTTGTGTCATCAATTGTTTTATTAGATACATTGCATAAACATCTTTGACATTTACATCTTCTTAAACAGCTCCAGTATTGTTGATATTTATGCAGTTGGCACGACAATATATCTGATAATTGTAAATTTGTTTTGATGACAAATTACTATGCAGATAGAGAATAACATGACAAACATAATCAGAAGCAATCATGTGCTTGTGATCTGATATCTAAAGAAGGTTAACAAGATTATAACAATGTTGCATAATAAAAGAACACTGACTAATTAAACTATGAAGAAACATTGACTGATAACTAAACGAAATAATTTAACTTGATTTCATTAATATCTGTAAGATAAATTATTTATGTTTTTGCACATACATTTAAACTAACGTTAGATAGTCGCATGCGTAAATATATGTGACCGATTCAATGAAAGCCATGGAATGGCTTGGACAAAAACAAAACGTTGTATTTATTGACATGAAATCTGTCAACAGAAAATGCACCTGAGTGTATTTTTATAATGTAATTCATTCTCCGATTGTCCAACCATTCATTGTAAAAGAGGGACGAAAGATACCAGAGGGAGAGTCAAACTCATGGAAAGAAAATAAACTGACAACGCCATGGCCAAAAATAAAACGACAAACAGACAAATAAGCTGTACCCCTATTTTTGACATTTTTACTCTTTGAGTATGTTTGTTTTTTGTTCATGCATCGTTGACAATGTAATGGAATTTGATGCAAATGTCATACAAGTGAGAGGTTTAGCTAGCTATAAAACCAGAGAATGCCTGTACCAAGTCAGGAATATGACAGTTGTTTTCCATTCGTTTGATGTGTTTGGACTTTTGATTTTGCCTTTTGATTTTTGATTTTCCTTTTTGAATTTTCCTCGGAGTTCAGTATTTTTGTGTTTTTCCTTTATAATAGTACAGAAGACTCAACATAGAAAACTAAAGACTTAGCAACACAAACTCCACCAAAAACTGTGGGTGATTTCAGGTGCTCCGGAAGGTTTAGCAGATCCTACTCCACATGTGTGACCCGTAAAGCATGTTACTCGACGTATTTTCCAACATTACAACGCGTTTTTTTTCTCGCAATATCTTGCTAAACATAACATAAACAATTTTTTTTCGAGCTTGTGTTTCATTCTAGCATTTGTTTTAAAATAATTAAGATACAAAGCTGATGAACCAAATGTTACAAAGGGTATTATTGAAGTCCTATCTTCGGTCGATAAAAGGACATTATAATGGCTTTGTCAACACTCACAGAATGTGTTTGGCATTTGTCGCCGATAGTTAAGGAAATGAACAATACAATCTTTCTGTTTGTTTTACCATTGTTGATTGAGTTCTTTCTGAAGGATATTTTCTGTCCTTTTTGGACTAAAATATCTTATATCTTTGCATATCTAAATTACAAAAAGTCTTCATTTGTACGGACTCGATAAAATGTATCAGCATTTCTTGTGAATATCAGTCTAGGCATCATCGAATACATCGAGATGATTACCGCCGAAGACAACAGACGATCATATAAACCCAAATAAACATAAATAAAACTATGAACAGATAGAGCATACGTGCATTTGGATTTGTCCAGGTCTGTTTGATTTCATGTAACATGTTTAGAAATATGTTAATCAATGTTTTGTACCTGTATAAGAATGATATTGTGTTGGTCGAAATCGTCAACAAAATTGTTAACCTCCGTTTGACTTTCAAAGTTGGCATTCTTTTTCTTTCAATAGCGCAGCACGCCTATAACATGCGTAAACCATCCCCAGTTAACGGGTTGAATTGAAGGTCGAATGAATACGGATTCAAATGAGGTTGAATTATTGACCTGCAAGTAGATAAGTAACCAGCTTTATATTTTTTTTTATCATTTTGGTAAAATTTTGACCAAACTGAGTTACAACGAAATATTATTTATATTGAAACAAAAAGAATGATATTCAAATTTATTGTCCAAATAAAGGCAAAAGTAATATATAGTTTTTAAATAGTCATTATTCAATTGATCAAAACAAATACTGTAAGCAACTAAACCCGATGGAAAAAACATTAACTATAAGAGAAAACAAACGAACCTGCAGAAACACTGAACTACAACAAAAGATAACACCACACATACTCATGGCTTGGTACAGGATATTTAAGGAAATAATATTGATTAAACCTGTTTGTTTTAGATAGCCAAAGCTCCTGCTTATTTGGCGCTTATGTGGCAATCGTAGCTGATGCCCCTTAGAGTTTAATGATAAAAACTAATTCGGCCAACTTTATTTTTTAATCACGAGTTCTCACTTTTTCATTATATTTCTGAGTTCGTTTCGTACAAAGGAAAATAGACAAGTTAAATGAACCATCACTGTAATATACAAATGTAGCATTTAACACATCAGACAATAACTGTAACTATTTCATTTCCTCATTAAGACATAAATCGCTTACTCTATAGAAAACATCGGAAACATTACAGATTTAAATGACATGTCACGAAATGTTTGTTAGGGATTGCAGATAACAATCTGCTTTAAGCGTGAAAAATATGCATTTACATTGCAGTTGAACTTAACAGTATTTTTTTTCTGGTTTATAACGTTGTATATAAGAAAATGTCAGTTCCTCTTCAACTATTCTACAAAGGAAAAGCATTTTGTTATGTCTTTTTCATTTGTTTCATTGAGTAATTTCGATAAAGCTTCACGGGCAATCTTTATTTCATAAGATGAATAAATGGAATTCAATTTATCTCCATGAGAGTACTTTTATGAACATTATTATATGATTATCACAGCTCCACTTCTCTCTATTTTGTTCCTTTACTGGATCTTTTTCTTTCGTATTCACTGCATACACCTGTCTCTTTTAAACACTTGTTTTGATTTTGAACGGGTTTCTGACTTCAGAACATTTGTCTTACTTTATCCTTTTAATGACTTAATAGTAAACACGAATAAAAATTCTAATTAATACATTAGCAGGATTTTACCAGTTGGCTAACAATGTTTAGTTTGTTTGAGATATCCTATAATATGAAACATATAAGATTTGCACTTCCTTGTAACAGTTTATAGAAAGTGCATGGTGAAACTTATATTGATGTATAGCTGTATTTCCTGTGGTACGTAATCAAAAATTTACTAGCACTATTAGCTCGTACTGTCACTTTGCAATACATCTTTAAAGTTTTGTCGTTATCGTTACATGTTTTTCTTGTTACTTAGTACAAAGAAAATGCAAAATTGACCTAGGATACCCTTGGCTGAACTTGTTCTGTTTTCTTCTTTCTATGCTTGCAAGCTTTCTAAATGTTTAGCTCTTCAAACTCTTGGTCACGAACGAAAATGACATTGATTATTTATGCTATTTAATTTTCTTTCCGCGATTATATTTCGGTACTACGAAAAATGTCAAATTATAGAAAACTGAAAACATTGGTATATCGAATTTTTATCATCAACTAACATGGAAAATGTATCAACATCTTAAAGTTGATAAACGGAAAAGATCACAATTTACATCAAAATTAAGACTTCGTAAATAGTTGAAAGAACATAATCGCCGCTAATGAGCCTGAGACTTTACGGGAAAGGATATAATACTTAATTTATTGTATACATAATGAATAGAGAATTATGGTGACAATGTATGTATACCTATTTTTGCCAAACAGTCTTTATAACCATAAAAGCTAATACAAACTTACAATGATGGACCTGATAATGATGATAAAAACTTGTAATGGGAAGTAAGATTAAAATTCCAATTGGAAAAAATAGATGTACTTATATTAAATTGCGGAAACCATATTACTATCATTTTAGAAATATATAAATAAATTGTGACAATCAATGAACGTTTGTTTCCTTGAAGAGGTTTTAATCGAAATATTACAAATGGTTTTCTAAATGCATACAATTTATTTGTAGTAATGACATATTATCATTTTGGTGACTGAGCATGCTATACAAACAAAATTATTTGCAATCTCCATGATTGTATTTGCAATATTTTATATATCACAGCATGCAAGTAGATCATTTTGTCTGTACATTAGTGTTTTTTTTATTTCTTTGTAACTAAACTAATAGTTTCTGTTGTAATGAGATCCAATAAAGTGGTGTAATCTATGACAAGGAGAATACGTCACTGTTTTGACATTGGCCTCTTTTCCTTCCTAATGTTTATGGTTAAAGTATGTTAATTGTTTTCTTATAAAATGTCCAGTACCAATTCAGAAATATGGCAGCAGTTATCACATAGCCTGTTCCTATCTATGTTGTCGTTTGTTTCTGTTGTACTTCTGTGTTTCGATTGTTCTGTTGTTTTATCTAATAGTTGATGTGTTTCACTAGGATTTTGTGTGTAACCCTGATTTTTTTTGCTAATTGGATTTATGCCTATTGAATAGCGTCATACTACTGATGCCTTTATCTTATAGTTTATAACATATTTTGTCCAATTATGATTGCAAACTATCCACCAAAGTTCAAATGAAGTGAATGTAAGCAACCGTATAGCTTTCAACAACGAGAAAAACTTATATAGAATGTTTTTGTGATTTATTTATTCACATCTTTTTGGACAATTTAGCCTGACATATTAAGCAGTAATTCACATGTATGCATACCTCACCAAATGGAGTTTAGGTTGCAGTTTCATTGCCCTATACTCTATATATCATTGTATTCATATATATTATAATAGTTCTTTCGAAAAGATAGTAGACCAAGTTGTTTGCATTATTGAATCGCTGCAATGAAGAACAATGATAGTGAAAAAAATGTTACTGTTTATGCAATAACAAAAGGCGCATTGAGTTACTTTGTAATAAATATCAAAAGAGAAAAGTCTTATTTTAACAGGAAACAGCGACTTAGTGATTATAACTGTGTGGATAAAGCCGTTTCATATTAATTTAATGAATGGCTATTATTTATTTTGAATTTATTGAACCATAAAACTAATTTTTGACTCTTCACATTGAATAATCCGCGAAGCGGATTATGTAAAATGTGAAGAGTCAAAAATTAGTTTTATGGTTCAATAAAATCAAAATAAATTGTTGCCATTCATTATAAATAAATTTCTATAAAAAATAAGGCTCAAAGAACTTTTTATATTATTTATCTTGACAATAACCACGTACGCACATGATGGCGTATGAATACACAACGTCAGAGTGGGCGTGTCGCCATTAAAATTGGCAACATTGAAAATAAAACTAATAATTTTAACCAATCAGAAGACAGTAAATACACACAATTTATTTATTTTAGAATAAACAAAATGTTTGTACAGATAGATTAAAACATTTTTCAGAAGTCTATAAGTATAGACAGATCTAAAAGTATAATTCCTAAGGATAGTAATTTTATATAGTTCACACAGTTCCAAACAACAGTTAAGTATGCCAATTGATTCAATGTTTGTTAACTTGAGGTTTCCAGTTTTTAGATTGGACGTTTTTTTTTCAATAAGAAGATATTCAAACACCCTAAAGCGTATACGATTTTATGTTAAAGTGCTTTCGACTTTCATGTAACATATTTGTTCCAAGATTTCTTTTTGATATACTTTTTATCGCTTTAAAACATTTGTTTTCTTTAACAAAAGTATATCACGAAGTTCAATGCATGTAAAGGTGACAGGCATAGCCTCCTTACAAGTATAAAGAACAGTGAAAGTTAAAAGGTCGTACGTACGTCTCAGTCATTTTGTCTCTGATTGGGAATTATCTCTTTGACAATCATAGCACATTTTCTTATTTTTGTTCTATAGAACTAACAAAAATCTAGTTGGAAATATATTCGAATAAACGCATAACAACTATTATGTACACATGTAAGTTGTCAGATTAATTTGGACTTTTGAGTTTGAATGTCCCTTTGTCATCCTTTGTCTCTCTCTGACATGAAAAATAAAGATAACTAGAAACAAAAAAGAGAGACGTTTTCACAGCGTAAAAAAAATATTATTTCCAAGGAGCGAAATTGAATGTGTGGTGAGAAAGGGATAATTGTATGTCTGATTCAATTATTTACCAGACGATATCACAAAGATGGATCCGAAACATTTAAAATATTAGTGGAATAATGTAAATATTTTCAAATCAACAATTTGATTTTCTGTTTAATGTAAACGGGTTGAACTTGGGACTCATGTCGCAGACCAAAAACAAGCAATACTAGACTATTGAGTTCTCAATGTACTTTTCACAAATTTTGGTCACACATTGCACTACGCCAGATTAATTGATGATGGTGTTATAAAATCGTTCGATGCAATTATTTTTCAGACTATTCAGGCCTAGTTTCAGACCTAGTTTCAGACCTAGTGTCAGTCATATTAGAATTGTTATTTTAACTCTTTTAACCTTTAAGTGATAGAAGTGCTAGGTTTTCAGAACTTTGACTAGCCATGAGTCTTCTTTAACGGTTTATTCAGTTACCGGTCGCCATTTTGTAATTGCATTCGTGTAAATTGTATTAATCATAATTGTTCACAACTGTTTTATCTGTTTGTATTAACAATAGTATCAAACAAACAGCATGTAATTAATTGATCAAGGTTAGCAAAAGAATACGCACTTTGGAATATGATTTATCTAGTTCAATATTTATGCACACAAAAAAAAAACACTTGTGTGGCCCATTATATCGTAACACTTTTTCTGTCAAATTGTATTTTCTATGCTCGATTCCAAAATATTGGAAAATCAAAAGGTTACTGACAAAATAGAGGTTTAGTTTGTTAGATAGACATACTTGTTTTGGGTAATGTGGACATACATTAAATATATACGAGACTATAAACAACAACCAACCAGCAAATCAAAAACATGTTGGACTTTCTAACGACGATACAGCACAAAAATCATATGGTCATGAAATGAATACGTTTCAACATGAAACGAACATGCAACATTAAAGTTTTACACAATCACTCACGTAATAACTGAAGCATCAATTATTATTATATGAATACAACACATTTTTCGTTTTGTTTGAAATAAAGGCATCGTGTTTGTTTCATGTATTTGTATAACCTTTTTCTTTTGCTCTTCAAGAATATTACACCAATTGCGTTATTTGACATAGGTACAGATGGGTGCACTCCTAACCTGTACAGCAAGTTAACTTGATAACCAGTCATTTGGACTGGTCAAAGTTAACCTGTGACCGAATATAGGACTGCTCTGACCAGTCCTAGGACCAAAATCTAGTTAACTTGAAAAGCGGACTTGGTCCTAGGACTGTTTTTATGTCTGCCAAAAAGTTAACTTGGAAACAGGTCCGCTATTGATATAAGTTAACTTCGAACCAGTCCTGTCATAAGTTAACATAAGTTAACTTCGGAACCGGTCCTGTCATAAAGTTAACATAAGTTAACTTGGAAACCGGTCCTGCCACAAAGTTAACTTCTGCTTGGACAAATCCGATCAAAACCAGACCTGTTCCCAAGTTAACTTTTGACTGGTCTGCTCAACACTAAGTTAACTTGTAACCAGGACCGCTCTTCGTTGATTTAAAAAAAAAATAATATCTTTGTTTCGTAGTATAAACATCGAAAATAATGTAATTTGAAAATTAATACTTCCGTTTTATGAACAGGATTAAATACAAATATTTGAAAATAAGTACGCACAGAACGTAACACAAATTTATCTGTGATCTGACAATTTATCTATTATATAAACGATCTCGGTTACAATGATAACAGGCACTGAATATATATATATTCCGAGATCAAATTCAATCATATTATGTATATTTTTGAAAAGAAGTATATTTGATGTTAGGTGTATACGTCCTTGTTAGGTGTATACGTCCTTGTTAGTTATACATCCTTGAACTATGCATCCACATTCAGCAAAAGTTTAATTCATTTAAATAATGACTACAAATTCTTGTTCGTCTAAATTAAGGGTGCCAGCATGTCCTCTTTTTACTCAAAATACTGATACGTAACAAAATTTCAGTAGTTTTGATGACTCCAGTTGACTTGTATAACAAAATTATTTGACCGCATCCACCAAAACTGACAATATATGCACTTTAATTTGTAAATCTATATACCCGCATAGTAAATCAGCCATATTTTTTATGTCAGGATTCAATGTATAATACAATCATGACAATGGACAGCAATATTGCAATATAATAACAACAAATTTTTGTTCACCTTAATTAAGGGTGCCAGCATGTCCTCTTTTTACTTAAAATACTGATACGTAACAAAATTTCAGTAGTTTTGATACCTCCAGCTGACCTGTACAACAAAATTGTTTGACCGCATCCACCAAAACTGACCATATGTGCACTTTAATTTGTAAATCTATATACCTGCATAGTAAATCAGCCATATTTTTTTTATGTCAGGATTCAATGTATAATACAATCATGACAATGGACAGCAAAATTGCAATACAATAACAAAAAATTTTTGTTCGCATAAATTTAGGATACCAGCATGTCCTCATTTTATTCAAAATATTGATACGTAACAAAATTTTAGTAGTTTTGATAGCTCCAGCTGACTTGTACAACAAAATTATTTGACCACATTACCAAAACTGACCATATGTGAACTTTAAATTGTAAATCTATATACCAGCATAGTAAATCAGCCTTATTTTTAATGTCAGGATTCAATGTATAATACAATCATGACAATGGACAGCAATATTGCAATATAATAACAACAAATTTTTGTTCGTCTTAATTAAGGGTGCCAGGATGTCCTCTTTTTACTTAAAATACTGATACGTAACAAAATTTCAGTAGTTTTGATGCCTCCAGTTGACTTGTACAACAAAATTATTTGACCGCATCCACCAAAACTGACCATATATGCACTTTAATTTGTAAATCTATATACCTGCATAGTAAATCAGCCATATTTTTTTATGTCAGGATTCAATGTATAATACAATCATGACAATGGACAGCAAAATTGCAATACAATAACAAAAAATTTTGGTTCGCATAAATTTAGGATACAGCATGTCCTCATTTTATTCAAAATATTGATACGTAACAAAATTTCAGTAGTTTTGATACCTTCAGCTGACTTGTACAACAAAATTATTTGACCACATTACCAAAACTGACCATATGTGAACCTTAAATTGTAAATCTATATACCAGCATAGTAAATCAGCCTTATTTTTAATGTCAGGATTCAATGTATAAAACAATCATGACAATGGACAGCAATATTGCAATATAATAACAACAAATTTTTGTTTGCCTAAATTAAGGGTGCCAGCATGTACTCTTTTTACTTAAAATACTGATACGTAACAAAATTTCAGTAGTTTTGATGCCTCCAGTTGACTTGTACAACAGAATTATTTGACCTTGTCCATCAAAACTGACCATATATGCACTTTAATTTGTAAATCTATATACCTGCATAGTAAATCAGCCATATTTTTTTGTCAGGATTCAATGTATAATACAATCATGACAATGGACAGCAATATTGCAATATAATAACAACAAATTTTTGTTCACCTTAATTAAGGGTGCCAGCATGTCCTCTTTTTACTTAAAATACTGATACGTAACAAAATTTCAGTAGTTTTGATACCTCCAGCTGACCTGTACAACAAAATTGTTTGACCGCATCCACCAAAACTGACCATATGTGCACTTTAATTTGTAAATCTATATACCTGCATAGTAAATCAGCCATATTTTTTTATGTCAGGATTCAATGTATAATACAATCATGACAATGGACAGCAAAATTGCAATACAATAACACAAAATTTTTGTTTGCATAAATTTAGGATACCATTATGTCCTCATTTTATTCAAAATATTGATACGTAACAAAATTTTAGTAGTTTTGATAGCTCCAGCTGACTTGTACAACAAAATTATTTGACCACATTACCAAAACTGACCATATGTGAACTTTAAATTGTAAATCTATATACCAGCATAGTAAATCAGCCTTATTTTTTATGTCAGGAATCAATGTATAATATAATCATGACAATGGACAGCAATATTGCAATTTAATAACAACAAATTTTTGTTCGCATAAATTTAGGATACCAGTGTGTCCTCCTTTTATTCAAAATTTTGATACGTAACAAAATTTCAGTAGTTTTAATACCTCATGCTGACTTGGAAAACAAAACTATTTGACCAAAACTGATCATATGTGCACTTTTATTTGCAAATCTATATACCCGCATACCATTGTACTGAGCGCCTTAATGTCTTTTCTTGGCGCTCCTGTTCACATTTTAGTAATACCGTAAATGTACACGTAATCAATAATATTAGAAAACTATTAATGCAAAAAATATTCTGAATAAATTGAGAATGTCAGAAATTCATCTCTTTATTCATAATAACAGTCACATCATATATATAGGATTTCGTGACGGTGTACGTGTAAAACAAAACTATTATGCCACATCATCAAAGTACCAACACTGACATGTTTGAATTCATTTGTACTATTTACAATGATTTAATAAAAAAAAAAGTATACGAGGTTCTCTTCTGGGAATCTATTATGTCGGTTGATTGATTTTGTTTATAGTTAATCGTCAAGTGGCAACTATTTCATTAAAGTGCGCATTGAGTATAATTTTAGGACGTCCCATATAAATATCGGCAATGCCAAATCTCTCAATAAATCTGACGAATTTGACGAGATTGTTGATAGTTTTACCACACCGTATGCTTACGGACACTGTACAATTTCTGTTAGAATATTCTGCGGGAAATAGAATAGTAAATCCAATGCAAACAAGTTGAATATCAATGAAATATCCATGCAAGTATAAATTTATGCATAAAGTAAAATTTAGGAAGGGACAGGTAAACAACGGGGAACGAAGTAACGTAGACAATGTTGCCGATATCCCGTGATATAAGAATAGTGTTCCGATGCGTTGGATAACCTTTCTATCCGCCTTCTAATAAAAAAACCTCTGTGTGATCGTATAGCCATTTTTTATTTATATAAGAATACATGTATATCAAATAAAAGAGAGCATTTGTATAATATCTAGTAGAGTCTAGCGAGTAAATAATAAATGATATCTGTGGAAAAACAATGCGAATGTTGAATTGTTTACATATTTTATTGAAAGCTCAAGTCTGATATGAAAACTCTTATAACGATAATCTGTCATAGGCAGACCTGTCCTCAGGTCTGGTCAATAGCAGACTTGTCCACAGGTCTGGTCAAAAGCAGACCTGTCCCCAGGTCTGGTCAGGAGCAGACCTGTCCACAGGTCTGGTCTGAGGCAGACCTGTCCTCAGGACTGGTCAAAAGCAGACTTGTCCACAGGTCTGGTCTGGGCAGACCTGTCCTCAGGACTGGTCAAAAGCAGACTTGTCCACAGGTCTGGTCTGGAGCAGACTTGTCGATAGGTCTGCAGCAGTCCTAAAAAAGCAGACCGTAGGTCTGGTCCACCAACGACGAAGTTAACTTGCTTGACTGCTTAAAAATTCTCAAGTTAACTTAGAAAGCAGTCAACAAGTTAACTCTAAGTTAACTTTTGTCAAGGTTAGGACCGCACCCATCTGTAATCCATAAACCAATTATATATTCCATGGTTTTATATTGTTGATGATTTGAAATGATGTTTGATGAATTATTATAGCGTCAACTCTAATGAGCCGTATTATTACATAACAGGAATTTTGCAAACTACTATAATTATGTAACTATTCAGGATGCTATATGAAGAAGATTTTTTACAGAGATACGAATATTTCTACATCTGAAAAAAATCACAAACTTTATGGAACCAAAGGAAAGGACGCTATCAATACATACAAATATTGCGCATCGAACTAGAACTTTAAGCATAATATGGGTTTGCATTCATTAGGTCAGCGTTGGAAATTTAATGTGTTCTAGGCCAAACATATATACACATGTCAGGATATATATTGATACTAACAAAGAAATTTAATCACTCATTAGCAAAAAGTTAAGATTTTTGCAATTAAATCAGAAAAAAAGACAAGAAAGTACAGCGATTCGTATTGCCATACAAATGCATTGATAAGATAGCAATTTGATGAAAGAAATATAGACGTTAATAAGATTTTATTTCAAATCCATAACTGCAAACATCTCCTCCAAGTGTTACTGCATCTGATAGATTTGAGATAATGATACTATTCCTGTTCTATCTATTTCTATTTAGGAAAACCGTTTGTTTACCTCAAGATGTGTTTTGTTTTTGTTTTGCATGTAAAGTTGCTGTCACATTTATTATATCAACAATAGATGCGTAATGCTGAAAATAATTTTTTGTTAGAAATAATTTTTTTTTTTATCAAAATGGATGTAAAAGGTAATATTTCTAAAAACTTTACGTTTCAATCGTTTATTCATTTTAATTAAATCTGCAAACTTGTGTTATTGTGATTGTTGTTGTCGGTCTTTGGCAAATAGTTATTCGGAACAACTTATAAGGAATACGAAAGATGCTTTCTATTTGTATGCTATATTTGAGCGTTTGATTTTGCCATTGGATAAGGAACTTTCCGTTCGAATTTTCTTTGTAGTTTGGCTTATTGTTATTTTACTTTTTCAAGACCTGGAGCGATCTAGAACTAATGAATCAACATCTTGTATAGTGTAAACACTTGTCTATTCCTCGAGATTGTATATTGACATCTAGATAAATTATTGTATGTGTTTTTTGTTTTTGTTATGCCCCACCTACGATAGCCATTATAGGTTAAAGTACGGCCTTCAACACGGAGCCTTGGCTCACACCGAACAACAAGCTATAAAGGGCCCCAAAATTACTAGTGTAAAACCATTCAAACGGGAAAACCAACGGTCTAATCTATATAAACAAAACGAGAAACGAGAAACACGTATATATTACATAAACAAACGACAACTACTGTACATCAGATTCCTGACTTAGGACAGGTGCAAACATTTGCAGCGGGATTAAACGTTTTAATGGGCACAAACCTTCTCCCTTTTTCTGAAACAATAGCATAACATCACAACATATAAAAACATACGATAAAATATCAATTAGCAGACTTAACTCAATCAAAAAACGTATGATTACACAAAGAACGAATAAATTTGATCTGCGATATCTGAATACAAATGCACAGTTAATTAAATATTAGAGACAAACAGTCATGACCAAAAGGCTATCAAATAAATTCAAACACACTGAGAAATATTTAACCAATCAATGTTCACTTTAGAAAAAAACCGTTTTTTTTATAATCTTGAAGTTTATACAAATGTTGTAAGAATAAGTGAAAAATTGAAGATATTACAAATAATCAAAGCTGGTATACAGCCAAGATCCATATAAATAAAAAATGACAAAAAAGCATTATAAACAGTATCAACAGGTCGAATTACGTTCCCTATGATATGATCTTTCTAATTTCAATGCCAAATTTGAGTTTTTATCCCAATGTCACGGTCCACTGAACATAGAAAATGAAAGTGCGAGTGGGGCATTCGTGTACTGAGGACACATTCTTGTTTGTTTTGTATTGGAGGTGGCGTATTAGAGCTTCCAGTGTATTAGCATATAGCCTAATTTTACTAAAAAGACTATATCATTTGAAGCTTATCAATCGATTTGTTATTGTCGTTAGAAATGATTCAGATTTTTCTTGGACATAAGTGAATATAGTCTGAATTATTTATTTTCTGATCTACATTTACACTATTATCAGACAATTAAACATGTTATAATAACTTGAGTTTGTATCCGGTATAACAAGCAATATTTTTTTTCTTCTATTTGTGAAAGATAAAAACGTTATATCTAATTATATAAATGCTTATCTACTTTTATTGTTTGCTGCAATTATTTGTAAACACAATTATATATGCTTCATCGTTCATAAAATTGAGCTTTTGGTCTGCCATTTGATAAAGGACTTTCCCTTTGACATTTCCTTTAAGTTTGGCATTTGGTTATTTTTTTCTTTTTCAAGACCTGGAGCCACCTACAACTGATGAATATACATATTGTATTGTATGAACACTTGTCTCTTCTTAAAAACTATTTATTGACAGCTAGATAGATTATTGAATGTGTGTTTGTTTTGTTTGTTTTGTATTGGAGTTAGTGTATTTGTGCTTCCAGTGCATATTATATCTACATCTCATTTCATTTAATATATTAAACAATCTCTGATATTTACTGAAAACTTACAAGTGTATTTGATGAAAGTCATAAGTCTTATATTTAATCATTGAAATAAGCTTTTCATTCTTGAGGAAACATCTTTGTTATTCACAAATGATTGAGGGGTTTATTATTCATTAAGTATATAGAAAAAATAAATTTACTGCAAATAGGTAGATATCTTCTTGTTATTGGTAGCAATCCTACCTTGTGCAAAACTGAATCATCGTTTTAAAATGTAACATTGTCTGATTAGCACTAAAATGTTTATTGAGATTCCTCAATGTTGTTTTGTACCAATCTGATGAACTCAGCCATTTGTAATAGTTTGTTCATAGGTTCGAGAAAGTGTTTGGCCTCAGAAAACAGATTTTCCCTCGCAACAATCTGTAGTTACCCCTGTCAGGAGTATTTTTTCAGTGGTAGTCGTTTGTTGCCTTATATCATATTTTTTTGGATTTGTGCACAGATCAAACTGTTAGTTTTCTCTTTTAACTGTTCAATTGTTTAACATACGTCATCTCGGTGCCTTGTATAGCTGACTATGCTGTACGTGATTTGGTTTGCTCATTATTAAAGATCATACGGTGATCTTAAGTTGTTATCCTTTTTTGGTCCGGGTGAAGAGTTGTCATATTGGCAATCATACCAAATCTTCTAATTTTTATAAGCAAAGTTTAATAATCAGAAAATCTGATTACAGATTTTATAACTATTCTTTTACATAAATTTCGTCCTACGTCATATCTAATCTCGCACATTCAAATACTATGAAACATAAATACTTAAAGGTCACCCACAATCTTTTAAGATTTCTCCATGTATTACTCCTATTAAACTGTATGTAGTTCAAACTAATATTGATAAATTGATTTTCACTAAGTAAATCACACCTCTGTATAAAATTTACTATGTTCAATACCGAATATTAAAATGATCATGCCTAATGACTTCAATTCTATTCGTTTCTTGTATTGTGCAAAACTATAAGCTAGATTTGAAAAAAAAGTCTTAGCTGGGCTTTTTTTATGTCATAGAAAACAGCAAAAAGGGATAAGATACCAGGATGGCAATACAAATACATGACAGTTCTGAAACCAATTCACACTAAAGTGAACCAAAACAAAACAAAAACCTGGAATGACTCAATTAAACCATCCGCAATTTTAAAATCTCAGGTTGAGTATGAATACCATTGAAAACTATCCATTGGTCATCGGAAGGCATTTAGCAGTAGGCCATACCACAATCATATAGTAAGCTTTGAATTGCTGCCTAAATGACAAAATGCTAAGTAATTTTAAACAATACAAGATAAAACGTAAACAAACTAAAAATATCACAGACATCAACGAACTACAACCACGGAATAACAGGATGCTTCTGACTTGGGGCAGGCAAATAAATAACGAATTGTAAAAGTCAATTTGTGCACAAAATGCCTGTACCAAGTCAGGAATATGATATTTGTTATCCATTAGTTTGATGTGTTTGAACTTTTGATTTCGCTATTTGATTAGGGACTTTCCTTCTTGAATTATCCTCGGAGTTCAGTATTTTCGTGATTTTACTTTTTGGAAATAGCTTGATCATCAAATTTGTACAACGCACGAAAACAACTACCAAAGAGACACAATGTACCCATCTAAGAGTACTCGAAGTTATTGAAATCTATTGCGAAGCCAAACACAACGTAGAATTGCCGGTCGACTTGTCTATTCTCGTTTGTGCCTAATTTACGTAGAGTATTAAATAATATTTCTGTTGGCTTCAGATATATTACAATCATACTATAAAGAGATTTATTATAAACAATTATAGACAGTATCCTTTCATTAAACATTGACAATAAAATTGCCAAATAAATTGGCTTACATGATGTTAGGCTTGTAAATATTTATTTGTCTTGAGACAAGGCTAAAGACCAGTTCTTGTCACGACAAGACAGTAGTGGGCGATGTACTTTTGAGGTGATAGATTGAGTCTTAAGTAACAAAAGTACAATGTACTTTCAATTTTAAAATTGTTTTCTCCTGTTTCAAACAGAAAGTTTGATTGAATTTATGAAATTATATTATGGTTTCTATTAGTTTTATGCCAATAAATAAATCACGAATATTCGATTGCTACAATCTTGTAAAAGAAATAGATTATAGGACATTAAAGGGGAAATATCTTTTACGGAAAATGTTTACGAGATCATACCGATTCTTTGTGGGCTATGAAATATTAAAACAGAAAATGATTCCTTTTTTATCTGTCCCTTTGAAATGATAGAAATCGTGTTAAATCCTTATACGAAGCTCATTGCATTTTTGTATTCAAATAAATATGAAGCAACGTTTATTTAAGGGGTTAAGTCTTGTCTCTATTTACAATATAAATATGATCTGTCAGTTTGAAGCCATGGTGAATTTTGTGATTTTTGTAAGACAAAAATCAAATACAAAAATACTGATGCTTTATACTTGAAAAATAAAATAGTACTTCTGTATATTTGAAATGTTGTCATTTTAGGAAGGATCTTCAGTGTTCGTTGGAACCCGTGCCATTAAAGATGCACTCAAATAATGTTGCTCGACTCAGTTGTAGATATTACACAATCGGTGAGCGTAAAATTAATTGAAATCAAAAATGAATGAACTGATAAATTACGTTAGCAATGCCGTTTTGCTGAAATATAATGCCTTTTAATCTTCACGGAAGTAATTAACTAATTATTTTATCTAAATGTACTTTTGTTCTTGAAAAAGTACATTACTCTTTGAATCTTATACTGAAAAAGACATACTTCTTCATTTATGCATTTTTTTTAATTTTGAAACGATTGAATGTTATTGTTCCCAAACTCCATTAAACTAATTACCGCTATCGAAAGTGTAATTTGAATAAAATATAATTACAATATTAGCTATTACATAATTCATGGTTAAAATGAATGTCACTTACTGTACATAGAATTCCCTAAAGGGTGTAATAAATTGCTAAAGAGGTTTTGCAGGTCGTAAACAAAACCAATTAATGTCCCAATAGGAAGTTTAAGACACGAATTGACTAACTGTACTGATGCCAGATGATTCACAAGCATTGTTTTCAGTGCTTATAATGGTTAAAATCTTTTTAAGAATTTTTTAAATGTGGTGAAACAATTAACTAACATTGTTGAGCTAAATTTGAGATCAAGATTAATTATTTGTGGTATAATAAGCCCTGTTGATCCTTGGTTATTCAATGGAGAAATTCAGTCGCATATCTAAACATAAGAAAAACATATTGATATGATGGTATGGCACGTACATGTATTTATTACCTTAACGCAAATATAAAATTTCATATTAAGTATCAATGAAGAGTTTATTTACGACTAAAATCATCGGCTGGTCTGTATGGGATCTACATACATTTCACCATACATTATGTATTTGAGTATAAACGTAGGTAGAGACGACGAATAAAGGCATTAATCAACTATAGCTATACTTTTATACTGCTATTTGTTCGAGTGGTTTATGCGGTTGGGCATATATCAAATGTACAAGAAAGGGTGGTTAGACACTGTGCTGGCAAAGTTGCCTCAATACCACAAACGCATGGGTCCAAATGCCGTTAAGGAAAGAACATATATTGCATCTACAATTGGTCGGGCTATATTGAGCTGGAAGTATCATACATTAAATATATTAATAGTAGTTTGACATTCAATAGTTTAGTTTCTTTAAACGAAAGTTTATACACTCATTTTTATATTCATGCAATCAGTAATGGTATCGAATTTACTAAGAACATAGATTCTGTAAGTTTAGAAAAGGAAGTATTATAGACTAGATGACATTTGCATGGTTTTAGTAATTAAAGTAGCTACATCAATTGATGAATATATTGGTATTGTTAAATGGCTTACCAAACTGCATTTGTAAGTAAATATCAAATCATCGTGGGAAATATAAATGCAATTTTAATTTAGACAGTAAGCTAATAGAACATTGAATCTATAAGCCATACAATATAAGTACATATAATAAGATAAACATGCATCTCTGGGACATATCAATTTCCGTCAAAACATTGTTTACGTGCATGTTCCGCATGTTGGGTTTTAAATAAATTAATACTCTTCAAAATTTGAAATTGGAATTATATTGATTCAAATAGATTTACATTACTTCCATTGAATCGGATGTGGAAAATATTATTTGGAATAATATTCATACTTAAGTTGCAGACAACTTTTAGTAATACCGTGGTGAACAAGAAATTGATAGGTCAACAGAATATATTCTAATGGACAGCATATAATTTAGTTACAAGCCAAGAAATGTATAGAGTGTTTCTAGTTATATTTTTGTTCTTCATGATACAGAATTTAGAAGGTCGCCATTAATGACAAAAACTCACGCCCTACAGCAATATAAAAACGTTAATGTCGATTTGAACAGTGTTTTTCGTACACATAGATATATATAAAAAAAAATCTCTTTTGAATTGTCACTGTCAAGTGACTAATATAATAGCTTGTTGTAAGGTATTGACCTTTATTTGTGAAATGCATTCGATAACCTTGGTAACTTCAACGTAATTTGGTTGATAGTTGACAGTTGTCTATATGGCAATCATACCACATCTTTTTTTTATTTTTAAAGGAACATGTCTTTTCGTCAATATCCGACATCATATTAAAGTTCCTTGATTATATACATATTTTTTTTTCGCCTTCAAATTGATCTGACGTCATGTTGAGAATCATAACTAACTTTAACATTCTGATTTTAAGTAATAATACTTGGCTTTCCCTGTTTATAAACATAACATTGGAAGGAATTCTAATCAAAATAGAATAACGATATATGCCTAAAACACAAGCAGATACATATGTTAAAAAGTACATTCGTGTATTAAACAAAAAGATCAAACGTAAAACCATTTAACAAAAGACGATCTCTCACAAACATGAAATTGATACCTCTACACCCATGTTTATTTGTGTGTAACTACACAAAAAAAAAAGACAGAAACATAATCTACTTATATGTATAGCTAAATCTCTAATGCATTTATGTTGCAATAATTGTCTAAGTTTTCGCTAATTATAAGCTGTTACACCTGTTCAATGATAAACATCTTAACATGCTTCAGTGATTGTTATTGATTGGTTTCAAATTGAATTACGACAGTACCTGTTAGCACAAATAATTGAATTAATTAGCTCTTCTTCTCACTATGTTGAAACATGCGTAACCTCATGTATAGCAAATTAACACTTGATTGAAATATAGTGTTCAACTTTAAATTTGTATGAACCATCTGCAAAGAAATTATTTAGAAGATGCTTTTTATCAGCTATATATATAAGGGGGCAAAATATAAAAAGTCAAAACACACAAAAAGAAAAACAACTAAAAGACAAACATCATTTCACAAAACACTACAAACTAACTAAAGATGAAAATTATTAACACCAACGAACACCAAAGGGAATGGAATATCTGCTCCAGTTAGAAATCAACAGGAATAAGGACAGGATATTTTAAAGTTGTGACTCCTTCTTATACAGATGTTCTTGAAGGAAAATAGTTCTCCGTAATTGCCATAAAGGAGAGGCGAAAGATAGCAGAAAGAATTTAAATGTTTACCTCGAAAATGAACTGACAATGTAAGGGCTAAAAAAGATAAAGACCAAAAAACAATAGAACAGAAAACACGACACAGAAAAGACTGAGCAGCTCGAACTCAACCTTAAACTGGTGTGATCTCATGCGCTCCGGAAAGATAAGCAGATACTGCGGCAATTGACTTGTTACTCACGTTAGCAAAAACCCGGTGATAGGTCTTATTTGGAAGCTCATTTGCCTTGCTAAATTTCTATGACAAATTACATTCAATCATCCCTTCGGTGTAAAAAATGAGTAATAATTTGCTTAAACGGTGAAGAAGTTGAATACGGACTTAGATTGTTTGATTTCTTTCAGATCTTTGGAATTTTCTGTATCTCTGTCCGATGCACATCACAAGTAAGTAGGTAACTTCATCTGAACTCGGATAAAAGCATGATTACAACACGTAATAATATTTATTCGTCTGCAGCACTTTTCTCAATTAACCTTAATCAGGAACGCTCAAATAAAACTTAACAATTTGGAAAGAAGTTTTGTGGAACATTTGATGATTCAGAAAAATAGAGTAATTGGTATGGAAACAATTTCTGTGTTGAGGAGATTTGGAAATAACTCTTTGATTGAAATTCCGAAGAAAACTATAGGCCTCATGGTATTGTTAAGTATTTCATTTCAGTACGTGTCATCGTAGGTTACTTTTAGTCTCCAAATGAATTTTTAATACGCAATTCCTCATTTGAAAGGACTTCATATAAAGTTATTCACACACAAGAACAATAATATTTGGGGTTTACAGGGAAAAAGACAAATTGTTTCGTGGAGGTGTTTGGTTACAATTAAATCTATATAGATAGATGGAGAAATTGCATGCTTTATCCAATTAGTGCTTACATAATTTCAAATTATCCCACTTGAATAGCAAATTATAATCTACGTAATCTTTCTAAGTGTTTAAGGTGAATGCCTTACCAGATCGGTGTAGATCGGTAGATTGAATTTCTATTCATTTTTATTTAAAAAGAACATCTGCATGGTTTGAATATAGATAAACATAAGAGATGTAGTATTAATGTGGCAGTATTGCCAATGAGACGATATAAAAAAAAATACAAAAGTACAAAAGTACAAAGATGTTTAAGAAAACCTACATGTTACAAATTGGCCTTCAACTATGAGCTAAACCGTTTCTGTGTAGTTAGCGTTAAACCGTACAGAGATGCCTGTTTAAAAGCAAACACATGTAATGATTAAATGGTCGTCACTCGCTTATAGTTATGTCATCTCATGCGCAATTGCAAACAGAGCTCTGATCAGATCACTTGGCTTTCTTGTTTTATTTTAACAAAAGTGTGTTATTATTTATCTTATTATGAATCTCTGTATTGAATATAGAGTGTCAACTTAACACAAAGTACTGACATGGTCAATTACGAGAATAACCATATTTGTGTAATAAAAAAATGTGAATTGATATATATTCAGGCATGAAGCCAGAATGTCTCTGACTGGGTCATTGGCGGTCATTGCGCTCTGTCTTGAAAAGTCAATATTCAATATCAATCTTGACTTTACAGTAATTAACAATATGTTTTCTTTTGGTTCATTCAAAACTCCTGTCTACGGGTGTGATATTGATATATTTTATAGGATTCTGCGATTCCCACGTACAATATATATATACAGTGTGCTGTTTTGTTTCCCCTTTATAGAGTTGACAAGGTACATAACAAAATATTGACAAGTAACTTAAGGCTTTTTCTTCTAAATTGTCGTTAGACAAGATACTGATTTTTATTTTTCCTTAACATAAGTGAATATAATCATTATTATTTATTTTCTTACCTCAATTTGCACTATTATCAGACAATCAAACATATTATAATAACTGGAGTGTCTATCTGGTAAAGCAATCAGCATTTGCTTTTCTATTTTTTTATAAATTAAAACATGATATCTCATTGCTTATCAATTTGTATTATTTGCTGCAATTATTTGTAAATACAATTATTTATGCTTCATCGTTCATAAAATTGTTTATTTGAGGTTTTAAAGTCGTAAACACATACTTGCATACTTAATTAACACTTATAAATAATTAGTTTCTCCGACTGCGATCGATAGAATAATTGTGTCATTGTTAGATGTTTCATCTACCAACTAATTCACAAATTTTGTTATTTGAGATTAAAACAAATAGCATTTAAAAAAAAGTTATTTAAGTAAACATTTAAGCAACTAAATCTTTTATAATACACAATGCAAATGAGGCTGATTATATTTTGAGAGAACAAGTAACATAAAAGATATATGTATGTATATAATATTTGTCTAGCCCAAAAGGTTCAGCATGTTTAGAAATTCTCGTGTCAGCTGTGTGGTATTGAATGCAGCCGACTCCAGGTGATTGTACTTTAAAAATGCAGACTGGTATGTTAAATATATACGTGGAAAAGTCATTATCCTTATTTATACTTCATCATTTTTTAACCTTACTAGTTGTATGTTAAATGTCAAATCACAAAAATACTGAACTCAGAGGAAAATTCAAAAAGAAAGTCTTTAATTATATAGCAATATATTGATTGAACCGTTTCATGCTGCGTTTCTAAAGTACAATGTCCTGATACCTCTGAAGATTTAAATGCGAAAGAGACATGTGTCTGTTCATTGTTGAAGATTAGAAAATGTCTTAATGATTTTATATCCTATTGTTTCTGTTATATGGAATTCCTGTTTCCACATGCGATCACTACAACTTGAGTTTTATATGTTGTTCTGACCATCTGATTCTCCGTCGTATTTTTACATTTCAAACTATAACATCATTAAATGTGATCAGTCATTGAACCCGGAAAGAATTAAAAAATGTATTTCTTACATAAGTTAATTTTTTTTCCAGCGAAAATAATATTTTTTGTGAACCATCCTTATTATTCCGGCTAGTCACTTAGATCAAAATATATTTGTGAATTTATTTGAAATTTCATACAATATATGAGGATAATCTTCGTATAAAAGACATTAAAAGGGTGCGTATAAAGAAATTGGAGTACTTAATTGCTGACAGTAGATACAAAACAAATTGCATCACAGAGAGCATGCAAACTCAGAAAATAGATGTTGACATTCAAAACAAAATTTATTAAAGATGCTAGGCTTTTTTTGTTTGTACTCCTGACGCGACTTTCGTCAGCAAACATTCATCCGTGATGCTCGAGTAAAATAAGTTAAAAGGCACAGATACAGGTAGAGTAATTTATTCATATGGTATGAAATCCATAGTATTTAGAAAAAAGTAATTGTAAACAGTTAATGAATTAACATTTTATTAATACATCGACCCAATGGCACACAAACATAAATTAACCCAATGCAAGTAGACAGTTTTAAAAAACAGGAAAAAAACTATTTAGGCTTGCATTATACCTTTGTTAGTCTTGTATGCTGTTTTAATTTTAGTTCATTTATATATTTTGGAGTTCAGTGTTACGTCAGTTTTCATTGAAGTAGTGCGCAATTTTATTTAGGGTCCAGCTGAGGACTGCCTCTGGGTGCGAGATTTTCTCGCTGAGTTGAAGACCCATTGGTAGCCTTCGACTTTTGTTTGCTCTATGGTCGGGTTGTTGTCTCTTTGACATATTCCTCATTTCCATTTTCAATATTATTATTCCTTTTTCAACAGCCGATGCCGATTAGTCTTCTTGTGAGAAAAATATGAATTACTACGGGCACTTTTATTGATTTGATATTTTCCGGGTATTATTTTGGAATTCCATATACATTTTATTGGTACAAATGCTTACTTTGAATCATTATCAGAATGAAATGGATAACGAATGATGACAAATGGTATTACATAAATACAACTTTAATTGCATCAGTATAATAAAGGCATCTGATGGCAGTCATCAATTTACATTTCCTAGATACAGGATTATAGAAATGTAGCAAATCATGTAAAAAGGTCAAATGTTCCTTGATAGAGATGTTTTTTCTCCACGTTAATTTTTATTAACGAGCTCCTGTATCTTATATGGCAGAATTAAAAACATTGCATAATGTTACAGGGCAGTATGATGTTAATAACCTTTGGGAATCGGTCAGTAACATCACAATATGTTTCCTTGTTTCCTCAAATTACTTTAATTGAAGGTCACATACCTTTGCTGTCTAATAGGGAAAAGAGTAGATTTATCTTGATTTGTTTTATAATGATAGTCGTTAAACACAATAGAACCCAAACATTTCAAATGTCTCGAGAACGGGTCATGCTTAGTATTGAGAAATAGAAAACAATATAATAATGAGTAAAAACCCTTTAATGATGTTTCTACTCACGATTTTTTTCAATATTGGAACTTATGAAATATCAAAGGTATAATATGGCATCACAATTTTTTATTGAAAAATCGATTAAGAATCCTTAATCGTGATTGAAAACCCAATTAGGACCGAATAATGTTTCATGAAATAGAATAAATAGCTTCCTCAAAATCAGTTTTGAAATGTATTCTATATTATTTGTACGCTGAATGAATCTTAACCGTTGTAAATTTGAATGTAAAGCGTTGTGAGTAAATTAATATAAATCATTTGTAATTTATTTAGTATTATCTATATGCTGAATAAATAAAAATTAAGACGACAGTAGTTTATCGATGTTTCTAAAGCGGTTCGGAAGCAAGTCATCGGGATAACACACAAAAATTATTGTTAAATGCATTCCATTTTATTTGTACATTTGATTGACACCGTAGTATGAGCACGTTAAATGTAATCAGTATTATTCGTTCGCTACTTTTCTTAATATCATTTGTAAGCTGAAAAATATCTCTGATTAATTAATCATTTGTATCATCATTAAACACAGATTTATACAAGATGTGTTACATTTTTGTGGGATCAAGTCGTCAAGGCTAAGTTTTCATGGCAATAATTGCTACACTTTTGCATCTTTTTTGCTTGTACATGTGTTTAACAGTTTTTGTTATATTTATAACATAAATAAATGTAATGTTTTTGATTACATACACTTTCATTAAAAATTCTGGATAGGCAACTCAAAGATACGAAGTTTATAACTTTGTACGCCATACACGCGTTTTATCTACAAGAGAGGCGAAAGATACCAGAGGGACTTTCAAACTCATATTTAAAAATAACGCCATAGCTGAAGGAGAAAAAGACCAACAAACAAACATTAGTACACAAAGCACAACATAGAAAAATAAAGACTCGTCAGTGAAGCTCAAATCAAAAAGATAAAAGATAAAAAAGGTACAAAGTTGAAGAGTTGTTGAACTAATATTTTCATACCCATGTTAATTCATGACAATGCATAAATGTTGTGTACTGGGTTAGCAACACCTTCGGGGAGGAAAACTCCACGAAAAGTATCGACCAAGTGTCTGTAAAAAATACTTGCCAAGATTCCCGGCATATTATTGTGTACACCAATCGCGCGTTTTGTCTACAAAAGACTATTTAGTGACGCTTGAGACAAAAAAGTTTATCCCAAATAAAGTACAAATTGGAAGCCTATTGACGAGCTAAAATTCCAAAAGATTTAAGCAAATACAGCTAATGTTATATATTACTGGGGTAGAAAATCCTTAATATTTCGAACTATTGAAAGTGTATAATTTGTATAAAATATTGTTTGTGCTAGCTTTTCAAATTCGTTAAACTCACTGTAAAATAACGATGATGTTTTTAAAAAAAATATATTTCTATAATGAATTTCTTTAAACCCAATAAAAATCTAAATATTTCTCAATGTCTCGAGAACGGGACATACATAGTATTGACGGATATAATGCAAATAATAATGAGAAGAAACAGTCACCTTGTTAAACTAGTACTACTCACTGTTCTTTTTTTCAAGACTGCAACATAAGATTTATCAAAGGTACAATATGGCAGCACAAATAATTTAATTTTCATTGAAGAACAAAAATTAAAGACGAACTAATCGATTTATGTTTCATAAAAGGGAATATATAGCTTCTGAAAACAGCTATAAAGTTTATTCAGTATCATTTGTACGCTGAATGAAAATAAACCCTTGTAAAATTTGATCAATTATAATTCGTATCAACACAGTAGTGCTGACTACTAGGTAAACGTAACCACACTTAAGATGACGAATACGATAAAAAAAACTTTTGTGTCCGTCTTCATCTTTATTTCTCGGAATAAAGGGATGAAGGAGCTGCTTTCAGTGTTCTTTTTGGCTTACAAAATGCAATGATTTTAGAAAATCCGATTACTTTATCTTTATAAAAATTGTTAAGTACGAGTATTTGAAATATATTGAAGATTATTGAAGATTTTATGGTGGAAAGATTTGCATATGTTTAAACATATTTGTTAGTTGTAAAAGCTTAGCAAGCCAGTCCAAATGAAAGGCACAAATGTTGTGGAAAATAATTTCGACTTGCATGTGCTTCATAATTGTTACTCTAAAATTATCTAAAAATTTGTAATGAGTATTTTTTGAAAACCGCGTTGGAGGGCATTGTCCTTTACGTCATAGATGTATTTGAATTGACTTTTCCATCAAAAACAACTCGTTTTTCATTTTTTATTACCTCAGTTTTAAAACAGCATTTACCTAAACGTTCAGTCATAATTTAGATCAAATGAGACACCTTTCGAACTTTGTGCATTAAGCAAATTCTTATATTTCTTATACATTTAAAATTTATATGAAAATAATGATAAAGGAAGCTTAATTTTAAACTTATTAAAAGTGTGAATTTTTAATATTTATTTAGAGTTGCATCAGATCAGTAGTTTTGATTTCAAATGACGTTTGCTTGGAAGATGTCCATGCCTCCAATTGATTAAAATTTATGAAAAAGAAAAATTAATGTACTAGCTTCCAACACAATGTGTATTGTTTTTGGTTTTTATTAGAACAAGTAAAACAATTTGAAAATGCTAGCATTGCCGCCTATTGAGAAAAACAAATACCACCATTTTCTTTTACCCAACACATGCCGTGAAAGATCAATCTAAGTTTGTAAGGAATAAAATTAATTTGATTAGCATATTGTTTTTTCATTCAACGTTGTGAGTGGTCATAATTTGAATATTTTTTCCGAGGATTGTTTTCGTTTCCGTAAGATTGTTGAGACACTGACAATTAAAGTTCATTAAAAATTCTTAAAAACACCGCATGACGTTTGCATACAAATTGGTAAGCCGATTAAATTAACAAGACATCAGATATATTTAAAGAATGTAACACAATTCCCAGTATGGCGGAGAAATGATAAATCAGTTACTGTGGTGGATTATGTAACACATTGTTGAAATGAACGGCATTTCCTATAAATTGATTTAAATATGATAAAGATGTATTCAGTTGGCCTTACATAAAGACAATTTCGTTTTCTGAGAAAAGATCATTTATTGTTCATGAAGAGATTGTAAAATGAAAAGTAATATTATAGTATTTATTCTTATTTAACTATTACTTGTTCTCAACTGCTTATTTAATGTTTCGATTTTTTTATTTTAAGTTCGGAGCATCTGGACTCTTTTAATCATAATTAAGAATTAATTTCTGTGTGGATGGGGGATGAAGCAATGTACATTTTTCTAATTTTGTTTTTAAAGTAAATTAACAAAATACAGAACTCCAAGGATATTTCTAAGCGGAAAGTCCCTAAGCAAATGGCGAAATCAAAAGCTCAAACAAGACAAGAATGGATAACAATTGTCATATTCATGACTTGCTCCAATCATTTTCTTATGTAGATAAATACATATCTAGATAAATGGTAATTGTTAAGTGAAATATTAAAAACAAAATCGGGTTCTGTGTTTTCTCTTCAGTTTAATTTTATTCAAATTTGACAACATTTCAAGGTTATTTTAAAAAATAACTTTAGTTGCTTTTCATTGCTATATAATATTCAATTTGTAGCTTAACAAGATAATAAAGTATATCATATTATGCATCTTTTGTGTTATTGACAAAAGCAATGCTGTTTTCTTAGTTAAACTACTGTGATTAACATTTCAGAACTCGATGTAGATATTTGTATTTGTTTAACATTGTCTGCTCGATGCAACAGATGGATATCAACAAAGCACTTTAAAACCCTACATATACTCAAGTAATCAATTTATAGAGATCAATTCATGAAAGAGAAAATAACTGTTATTTTGTTAATAGAGCTGTTCATCAATGCTGGAGGCCGCAATGTTACGTTTCAATGCAGAGCAGCTTCAAAAGTGCAAATCCATCGCATTAGGTTTTGCCAAGTGAATGCAGGAATTTTGTGTGATGAGTCACACCTTTCTTCACTACAGACTTAAATGTTATTTTTTTTTTTTTTAATTCATTCAAATCGAAAGCAGGTGATGAGTCACAATTAGCAAATTGTTGATTTTCGCGTTTCGTGCAAAATATGAATCGTCTACTGTTTATACTTTATCATGTGGAGCAACATCTGCTTACCGTTCCAGAGCACCTGAGATCACCCCTAGTTTTTGGATGGGTTCGTGTTGCTTATTCTTTCTTTTTCTATGTTGTTTCATGTGTACTATTATTTGTCTGTTTGTCTTTTTAATTTTTAGCCATGACGTTGTCAGTTTATTTTCGATTTATGAGTTTGACTGTCCTGTCCCTCTTGTAAATGGATTTTCAAAAGTACAGCATTCATTTCTTATAGTTACAGTTCTTCGAAATAAACAGAGACCTTGTTATTAATTTGAATGTGAAAGAAAAACATTTTAAGGCAAAACTAAGATAAACATTGTTTGGTAAAATTTTCAAAAAGAAAGGCAAACGATCCTTACGGTCATGACAATTTATAAGTCGAAAATAATCTGACAACGCCATGACAAAATAGAAAAAGAATATAAAACAAAGAAAAGTACACAAAACACAAAAAAACAACACAAAAAACTTAAGACTGAGCATCACAAACCCCACCACAAACCGGGAGTAATCAACATTGTCGAATGTGGGAAGTATATAAAAGAAGACGCACATTGTTTAGAAAAACATCTATGTAATAAATCATCCTTTTTACCAAGACAGGAATATAACTGTTGTTTTCCAGTCGGTCTGTCGTTTTAAATAATCGACTGCTTTGTTATTTTGGAAACCCTTTCTATGACATAAACTTGTAGTTCTGTTTTTTTTTTTTATCACATTTGTGGTTTTCATAAAATAGTTCTCATTTGCGTGTTTGAATAAAGTTTGCTGCGTATTAGAGGAATTTTGAAGAGGACAAAAAGTTACCTTGTAATCTTTTTTGTTGTAAATGTTTTTGAGATGTTTTGTTCAAAATTATATAATACCAGTTTCAGAATTATCTTCTGTTCATTTCATGGTAGTGTATCTTTAATTCTTTCAAAGATAAGATTTTGCTGGAACATAGCTGCAACAGCATGTCTTTTTTTTATTTCATTTTTTCTTCTTCTAAAAAACAAAGAAGTAAGAATGATCCATAATGAAAGCCTTTCCAAATAGAACTCAGGCTAAAGCCTTGTTACGGGCTCATTAAAGGTTTCTTTGAACATAATTTAAACATGAATGAAAGGTTGTCTTAAGCTTGTGAATGAAAGTGTTATGTGTCGTTAAACCGTTGATTAACCACTAAAATTACAAATGAAAGCAACAAGACATGACAGCCGTTTTAGTTTTCTGCAATTTTGCAGTCTTAACAATGATATTTAGTATTGACTTATTCGTATCGAGGAATTTGCTTGTTAGTACATTTTTTTCAACACAGTAGAGCTGTCTATATACAATGTGTATACAAATGGCAACAAATCTTGGTCATACTATTCAGGTATTTCATTTATTATCATTATTATACATACATAGTGCAAAATACATATACAAAATTTATAAAACACTTAATGTTCACGTATCTGCTTGGCAAATACATGATTGGAGGAAATTGACATCATAAATCAGTATATAACATAAGACAGATAGACATCTATGACGGCCTTAAAATACAAGTAAAATATTCAATACAATTATTGGCTTATTTATTACCAAAGAATCCGATTTTTTCAGATATTATTTTTTTTTAAGCAAAATGTCTTTAATTTAGAAAAGAGAATGTAATTGGGTATTACTGTAAATTAACATTCTAACGAATTTCAAACTGCACATTTCCTTAAAGCGCTCGATCCAAGGAAAACTTTTTCTATGTATAATAATAATAAATAAAGTATATTAAAAATATAACTATCTTTCAGGAAAAATTAACAGAATATATAAATGATTAATTGGTGTCAACGTCAAATGGAAAATAGTGCATGCATATTCAGGATAGGAATGACCATAATTCCAAAAAATTATCTTTTGTTTGAAAAATAATGGGCAAATGGAAACAATGGTGACAAGTAGAATATGTTTTAAATGTCTTGCAATTTCCATACTTATCAGTACCCCTAAAGTAATGTTGCGGAGTGTCTTTAATGTGCGGAGAGCATTACACTCTCTTATAGTAGACATGACATTTCACTTCCCTATTCTTATCGTACTATGTTGAGTACTTGTGTACCCACGCACAGTCAACCAGACATTATGCTTTGGCTCCACTTGTTTTGTTGGATAATCAGAGAAGTTTGTACCCCAAACCAATCATTATATTATTCTTATAAATGAACTGTTGGCAAAGTATGACTTATTCGAAATTCTGGGGAATCTCATATTCCAAACGTATATTACCTTAGCCGTATTTAGCCTTTTTTAATTTCAGGTCCTCGATGTTCGTCAACTTTCTAATTGTTTGACTTTCTTACTATTTTGATATATATGAGCTTCACTGATTAGTTTTATGTAAACGAAACGCGTGTCTGAAGTATCAAAAATTTACGCCTGGTACCTTAAATAACTAATAAGGGTCTAATTCAGAAAGAAATGTTAGTGTCTATGCACCTTAAAATAACCATTTGTAACTCAATTCAATAACACAGTCTTGTTTTATTTCCGTTATGCATGTCAACAACAACAGACTTGGCAGATTGAAGAGGTGTTAATAAAAACAAATTCAAGCAACTCTTTGGTCAATATTTATCTAAAGCAAAAACAAAAAATAGACAAATGTCTTGTCAAACTGTTTTGTTCTTGTCCAGTAAGCTAATGGGTTCTAGATTATATATAATTACAAGTCCATTTACCTATTAGCTGGATTGCCATGCCTATATAGTCAATATACTAATCCTTTGGTGAATATAATTTGTTGACAAATACAACAAATATATCTTTCTATATATAAGTATTTTTGAAATTACCACATCTGATGACATCTAAATAAATTTTCTCCGGTCATTTTAAACTTAAGAAGGTTCGAGATGCACGTTACAAACCCTTTAAAACGCATGAAACACCAATGCAATTGGTATTTATTAATTGCCAAGCAAACTGAAAACTATACCATGACCGTACCAGAAAAAAAATCGTACTTGAAGAGGAGTGTAACATGGCGTTTGTTACAAGCAGAACTATTGGTCTTTCTGGATCAACCTAAGTTTTTTCAACGGAATCGTGTTGCCCTCTATTTCATTTTCTGTGACTGTTGTTTCTCTTTTCCTCTTTTTTTCTTTTCCATTATGGTGCATTGATCTCATCTTCTGACAGTTATCAATTGCCCTTTAATATTTTCATTTCCTTTTTGAACGGACTAATGTTGATATTGAGTGTTCTTTCAAAATATTATTCAGATTTGTTTCATATAAAATTGCATGAAAAACATATTGTTCAAATCAAATTCAGGCTGTAGTAGTTACTATTGTTTTATAATGGTTGTTTAGTGTAGCATTTATAGGTGTATGAATATGCAGCCACTTTCGATTGTTGAAACAAATGTTCTTGTTTGAACACTGCAATTTTGCCTTTCAGCAAAATAACCGTTGAAATAAACAGCGATGTGTCGATAGCCTTTTACGAGGCAATCTTTCTGTTCTTGCTAAGTTAACAATTTTAAATGACAATATTACTTATCATGTTGTGGCTTTTTAAATTCTGCTATATATATGGTATGGTTCTGGTGACAGTTGAAGGTCGCGTATTCTGTGATTAATTACTTCCTCTTTCCTCAATCTCTGGTGAATTATCATGGTTATAATCCTCAGTCTTTGGTAGCCTTATTTGTATATTGTTTGTCTCAATAGATCCAGTTTACAAAAACCTAACTGATAGATATAGTATTTGAATTGTTCGTGTGTGCTTAATATGCATAAAATACTTACTCAGTAAGTTGGTTAAACATCTAAGGAATGTTTGGTTCATGCGGGATAAAAAGTCAATTACAAAGTATTATAATTTTATGAAATTATGCAGAAATTGTGTACAGAAAAACCCCTATTATGTAATATAACGGATAACCGCTAGACTAAGTCATTAGCATGAGTGCAACGCAATGTTATAACACCTTCATATATGTTCCGGAATGAAAATAAATAATCCTAATGTACATCAATAATTTAGTTAGCAGTAATGGTCTTTGTTTTTATGTGAAAATAACCAAAGAAAACCACCAAGATGTAACAGTTGTCATTTTGGAATATTGGTTCTATGTATAAATTATCATAATTCCTGTATGTAAATATAGCAAATACAGGACATAAAATCAGCCTGCTATATGAAATACTCATCATAAAAAATCATAAACACTTTATCGCCAATGCGTAATTATCGAGTCCCATGTTTTTCTTACTGGTCTCATTTTCTTCCAGCGTCGAACTGCAAGTCTTTTTTATTCTACATTCTTTCAAAGCGATGTTTTCTTTTTCAATCTGTATACCTGTTCTGGAAATCACTAAAATGAAAAAAGAAAAACAAATCAACGGTTAATTTTATTATTCTTGAATTTTGTATATAAGTTACTGATAATCAAATTGATGTTTTAATCTGTTACATTGCAAAATTTCTACGATAATATCAGCGGTCTTTTTGCAACAATTGTTATTTTAAGGGTTTGAAAATGAAAGCAAAAAGACCGATGATACTATCGTAGAAATTCTGCAGTGTCAGAGATAAAAACATCAAACTTCTTATCAATAACTTCAACTTCCTGTACCAAGTCAGGAATATGGCAGTTGTTATCAAATAGTTCGTTTCTATGTATATGTTGGTGATTGTTTTTGTTGCACTGCAGTGTTTCTGTTGTTCCGTTGTTTTCCTCTTATCGTTGATTTGTTTCCCTCGGGCTCAGTTTGTAACCAAAATTTCTTTTCTCTCAATCGTTTTGTGACTTTTGAACAGTGATATACTACTGTTGCAATTATTCATAAATATTAGCTGCAAACATGGTATGGTTTCTTCGCTATACCAGAATACGATGTCTCATTCAAAACTGTCCAAAAGTAGACCGTATCCGGTAACCGTTTTGTATTTTTCCGAATTAGCAGCTAATGTGCAGTAGTTTAATTACACCTTGTTCTTTTTTCTCTGGTGATTATCTGATTGACAAAAGTATTACCACATCATTGCATGCAACCATCAACGGACAATCAGAATTGATGTTATAGCATCCACCCTTTAGAACTAGCACATTTAATTGATGTCCAACTAGTGTCGAAAAATATAAAAATAACCCGGTATACCGTCCAACGCACATTTCATGAGTTACTTCATGTGTTCAATTTCCTGAACCAAACACTTTCACAGAGAATACAGAGTAAGAGCGAGAGAGAGAGAGAGAGGATGAAATCATAACTAAATTTTTCAAAGAACTCGGGTTATTTTTAATAATTGCTTTAGTGGTTTGCATATATTGACCCAAAACCAGATTCATAGTATTCCTAAAAGACATCAGAAGATTCCTATTAAGCTATAAACGTGCTCGTAAAAATGTCATCTGCTGTTATCTTGTAAATGATAACAGTATTTTGTCTCTGCTGCAATATACCGCATGATATATTTAGCATGCTAATATGTTCAACTGAAGATATATATGTTTCATTATTTCAAGGCATAGAAATGATTTTTTTTATCTTGATGTGGGTTACCAGTTTCATAATATTAGTACAATCTTATTAACTATATTGGAGACGTTTTCACACTTGAGACTGTCTAACAAAAGACAGCTACCATATATATCGATGTTCTGACTTGTATGCAGAATATTAGAAATCATTTAAAAGTCAGAACATCCAACAGATGTTATAAATGTACCTTCAAGATTGTGTTGTTCATAACATGTATATGTATGTTTCTCGTTATTTTATATAGATAAGACCGTTGGTTTTCCCGTTTACATGGTTTTACACTAGTACCTTTTGGGATCCTTTATAGCTTATTGTTCGGTGTGAGCTAATGCTTCATGTTGAAGGCCGTACCTTGACCTGTGATAGTTTATTTTATAAATTGTTATCTGGATGGAGAGTTGTCTCATTGGCACGCATACCACATCTTCCTGTATCTATATAAACTCATCATATATATATACCAGACTGGGGAAACTCATCATAAATACCAGGATTGAAATTTTGTATTTGCGCCAGACGCGCATTTCGTCTACAAAAGACCCATTCGTGACGCACGAATCCAAAAAAGGCCATATAATGTACGAAATGGAAGAGCATTGAGCACCAAACATTCCTAAAAGTTTCGACAAATACAATGGTAATGTGTTCCTGAGGTAGAAAACCTTAGTATTTCAAAAATTCAAAGTTTTGTACACAGTTAGTTTATAATTATGCCAATATCAATTATAATTCATGTCAACACAAAAGCGCTGACTATTGGAATGGTGATATCATCGGCGAATAAAAACTCCACCAGCAGTGGCATTGACCTACAAGATTGAAAATTTGTATTTGCGGCAGACATATTCGTCTACAAGAGACTCATCAGTGACGCTCGAATCCATAAAAGTTAGAAAGTACGAAATCGAAGAGCATTGAGGACCAAACATTCCTAACAAATTTACCAAATACAGCTGGTGTATTCTATTCCTGTGGTAGAAAAGCAAATATTTGTTAACAATTATTTTTTTATAATTATGACCATATAAATGCAAGTACTGAAAGTATTGTACGTCAGACACCATTTTGGTCTACAAAAGACTCATCATTTATGCTTGAATTAAAAAGGTTAAAAGGCAAAATAAAGTAAGGTTAAATTTGAAGAGCCTTTAGGACCCATAATGCCGACAGGTTTGCCAAATTAAGTTATGGTAATCTATTCGTGTGGTAGTAAATCATGAGTATTCCGAAATTCAAAACTTATGTAGACAGTTGGTTTATTATCATGATCAACTTGATAATAATCCATGTCTACCAATAAGTGTTGAGTGGCTGGTGATATCCTCAGGATGAAAACCTCCACCAGCAGTGGCATCGACATCATTTGGTAGTTGTGCATGATAGACACCATATACTACATGTAGGTCTTGGTACAGTTATCTAACTTAAAAGCACACCCAACCTATTGACACTAATTTCTTCTTAAAACTGTTCAGAATATGTTATATTTACCTTAGAAATATTTAGATCAAATATTACATCATAGAGATTGCTGTTAATGTATTATGCGTTCTGAATAATTGAAATATTCGCTTGGCTGTGAAAATCTGAAATCGGACGTGAAATTATCCGAAGAAATAAGATTTTTTTCTACAAATGATATGTTATTAATGTGTTTAGTGACAGAAAAAAAAGAAGTGCGTAACAAATGATGTTTGGGTTCTTTAAATTATAATTCATTTAGGTGTTATTAATTTCTAATCTACGATTAATCTACACATTAAATTACATTCTATGTCATGCTGCATTTACTTTATATTTGTAATCCATGCATTTTGGAATTTCATTTTGCATATAAAACTTATGAGATTCCATATTTATAACTGGTGAAATAATAAATATTTAAAAATACATGTAGCTTTTAAACATAGTTGACAGATTTAAAAGCATTCCTTGTAAAAGTCTATGTTTGTTGTATTGCGTAAACATTTCCAGTGCAATTGTTTTTAAAACGAAATTTAGCGTTTCGCATATTACCTTGAAAGGCAGAATTAAAGATATATAGACAGAAACTGTAGACAGCAAACATGAGTAAAACCATCCACTGAAACCTCATAGGGAGAGTTCTTCCACTGCTTCCGATTTATTACATTTGTTATTGGTTTGTTTTGTATATTATGTATCTTTAAACTAATGAAAGAAAAAATAGAAACAATACAGTTATAGCGATCAGCAATATAAAGTCTAAAAAATACCGTTAATACTGTATCCCTTCATTGGCTTCGTTATAAAGTATTACCTGTTAATAATCATTTTTATGAAGTTATGATGTTTTTGTATAAAGAATTCCATCTTAAAAACATCAATGAATAGAGAGAATATGTAACCAGTAACTTAAAGATTAAAACGCAAGCTAATTGAGGCATGTTGACAAATCATTGATTGATTTTTAATATTATCATGAGTACTTAGTAGAGGGACTTTTGAATTACGGAAGAAAGAGGGTCGGGTCTTTGAAGATTTTTTCATTAGAAAAATAGGAGCCTCGGAATTCTTGTTTCGTTTGGCTGATTACTTTTCATTAATTGAGTAGTCTTTTTCAAAGGAAGACTATATCATAGATGAATAAATAAATGATTATTATTAATGATGATATGTCGGATATATGTTGTGAGTTTTGTTGATTATTTTCTGACCGTGCGAAATCCTTATTGAAATTCAAGGTGATTTAACACCCCAGTAATAATAATTAACCGAACTTTGCATATATGGGTATGAACCAAATGATGATGCGAGTGCTACCTTGTAAGTGCAGATCGTAATTTTGAGTCATATGAAAAATCGAGATTATTTTAATAACTCATTTAATATCATAATGCATTTGATATTAAAGAGAAAAGATAGTATCTTAGTCAATGATACGGTAAAAGTTTCCTTGTATCAAATGTGATAAAACGATTAAATTGAAGGTTAAAGATTTCATTTAGTTTTATCTCATTTAATTGAATTATCCAGCTTAGTAGTTACACAAAATGTCGAATGTACTTCAATGATTCAAGGCAACACAAATGTCACTAAATATTAGCTGCTAATCTAAATGAAATGTATCTGACCATAGAGAAGCTGGTTTTCTCCAGGAAGAAAACAAGTTAAATCATGCGTGAAATTATACCATTCTGATAGATTAAATAAAAAGAACAAAGGTTAGCTTTTAATTTCAAGCGATTGTATTCGTTGATGCTGATAATTAGGCAGTAATTTAAGTAATCTGAAGACTGATCCTTTTTTCTAAACTAGGCTAGTGTTTGAAAGTGCAACTGCATAAATTTTATTTTACAATCTCAGTCAATCCAATTTTTCGTTTTCCAGCTGTGACTTATAAAAAAAATAACTTTGTGCACTATAACATTTTTATTAAACTCGCAATATACAATACACCAATGAATACAAATACTAACTATTTTAGTATAAGAATATCACCAAAAGACAATATGTTAGTGTTTGACGGTACAGCTTTCTCATTAATGCATAAACTAACAGTCTGGCAATATGTCATTATTGCTCGCTTTTTTTGCATTTTGTATGCGCGCTGCTTTTGAAAACATTTGCGCTCATTCATTTTACTCGTACATTGTAACACTGGTAAATATAAAATAAAAAAATAATTCATAATAAATATGTTAATAGTTATTAATTTGGAACATCTTTAGTACATTTGGGGTTAAAATATATTAACTTAAGTAGTCATCCGTCTGCATTTATTTTTTTGGACTCTTAACATATGCACATATATCAAGCTAAGAGGGTTTCTTACATCAGAAATAAAAGAGAGAAAAATGAGTATCTAATGGAGTTATTCCTAAAATTCCAGAATAGAGACTTTTTCGGAATTTATTTTCTTAAACCAGTGGGCTTTAAATTACACGTAAAATCAGTACTTTTACTCTTCCGATTATCTTTGTTTTTCAATTTGTATCTGTATGTTTTTCCAGGATTAAGTCCTTATTCAGAATAGCACGGACTTACTATGTGCGAAACCTTTATTCTCGGCCTCACTGTTGCTTAGCAGCGGACTTGCTCACTCTTATAATTTTTACGCGCAAATGTTATGGTTATGGGTGCAATTATAATGCACGGTCGTGTAGCAAGTTTTTGTTCTTCCCTGGCCGGGATTCGAACTTATGCTAATGAGATATCGAAGCACCAAATCGCCTTGCACTATTCCCGGCGTGCTAGACCACTCGACCACCTAGGTTCGACAAAAATTAAGATTTCGGTGGCCGAGGGTTAATTTTCCTCGTCACTTTTTATCTTGCGTCGTAATATACCTATCATGATTACAGATTACAACATAATAATTGGTGGTATTGTTTTATACGTGGGTTATTTCGCGTTGTACTTTTTCTTAATTGAATGAATAAACATTTCGCACAGGGGTTTACTGACAGAACGAAAAGTTCAAAAAAAATTTTAGACGTTATTTGAGCCGGAATGTGGTGCAGAAAAATGATAACAAAAAAGTTCTATCTTGTACTTTCTTCTGCTATTCAGAACTTTTCGATGTTTATATTAAAAGTACAAAACGTTAGTTTAAAGTGCGAGTAAAGCCTACAGAGAAATGCTGAACTGTCTCCCGTAGAAAATCCGGTCTTAAAAGATTGATTCTGACAAATGGCTGTCGAGTTGACGTTCTTTCTTTCATCTCTTTAAAGTTGTAGGAGAATTGCATGACTATTGTATTTGTCTATGACATTTCGAAATAAAGAAATCACGCTGACAAGGATTGAAGCACTTAAATTTTTAACTTCGAATTGTTCTACTTCCTTCAGATGCGTTTAAATTGAAACAATTTACTTAGTGGAATGTAGGTTGGTTTTTTTTTCTATTACAAGTGCTATTAGATATACGCTACGATATTTTACCAGACCATTGGAAATTCCTTATCTAAGATTTATAGTACGTAAGTAATTCGTTTATTACAGTGTCACAATTCAATATTATACATAATATATTATACATCAGATGAAAGCAGCATAAAAATATATTAGATTCCTGCCATAAAAGACATATTCAACACCTTTACCTCATGCTCATATAACTCCGTCCTGTTTATGTAAAATGTGTTTATTTATTTATTTATTTGTATAGTTGGTACATGTATATGTATTAGTGAGATATTCAACTAATTATTTCAGCTTTAAACTTTCCCTGAACTTTTTTTTGAAATTATACCAACTTACACAATACATGTAACACCTAGAAAAAAATCTGAAACTAAAATACATGAATAAAGACTAGTAATGGGGGTTAAGTACTTGTTAATGTCTATACATGTGTTTGTAGAACATTTCTAGACGTGATAAGCACACACTTTGTCAATCAATCTTTATAACAAGCTCTGTAGTTTTGGGTCAGTGAAAATTACATAGAATTCATATGTTAACGAGGTTGAAGAACATATTTATAAGCTTTTTCCTGTCAGTTAAGATCGATGTTGAAATGATGGCATTAGGGTGAACGAATTATTTTCTAAAAAAAAGAATCGACGAACGTTAATCTTGTCAGTGTCAGAGGTACAAAACTGAATTTCAGTCTTCTTTTCTCTCTTTTTTGCTTTCTATTTTGCATACTTTATCAGCTTTTTGCAGTTGACGTGTTTAACTTTAAACGCCTGCAAGAATGTTGTTTTTTTTTAAACAAAAGATGAGTAAAATTTCATTAGGTTTTTTTTTACCTTCTTAATGGTCAATTTTGTATTAATTTCTGTATGTGTTTTAAGTTTTAACCAATGATTCCTTCTTCATCATTGAAATTCAACCATTTAAAAAATCAATGTTATGTGGTGCCATTGTCAGAAGGGAATCCGAAACTATATCCATCTAAAGGTACAGCAACAAACAAATACTTGCATGAAAATTGAGAGTTCAGATGTTTGTTTAGCCTTTTTGTAATGCTCAAAATTAAAGACTGGATTCTTTTGGTGATACTATTACACTACAGGTTCACGTGAGTTAACAAGAGGGTTGTAGTAATTATAGATTAATTTAGTTCCATCTGAATTTATCTAAATTCAACCTTTTGACTTTTCACATTTTTTTTTTTAAATTTAGTTGTTACTATATTAATCGTCAAACTGTAAGCTACAATAACAAATTACGTATAAAGAACTAGTAAGAATATGCTCAATTAGTAAAGTTACTTTTTTTTTTAAAAGAGCCATTATTTGACCTCCAAAACTATTAATTTAAAAGTAGAATGTGTCAATCCTTTCAAAATAAGGTTAATTCAATTTATTGATAAATGAAAAGGATGTTATAATCTAGACGCTTCAGTTCAGAAATATCGAATAGGTTTTTCATTAATAATGTTATAAAATGTTGAAATTGATGAACATGGCGTAAAATAATAATTTTAACTATAGTTTTTGGTAGAATTAGTTGTGAGTAAGCCGTTTTCAGTAAAATTTCATTGTTCATTTTATGCAAACTTCTTGCAATTAATGCAAAAAAAAGCAAAGTAGCATAATTTGGGGATTTCGACTATGATATTAAAATAAGAGCTAAGTTAACTTAAGGTCTTACCCCAAAACAAAAACAAAAACCACTTCAAGAGGACTTGTACAAAGCTGTTCATGCCGAAATTTTTTTGGAAAAAAAATTAGCCATCTTGAAGAAAATATATTTTATTTGGGGTAAGACCTTCAGTTAACTTTAAGTAAGCATTTATTTTAATATGATAGACAAAATCTCTAAATTAGACTATGTTTGCAGATTTGCATAAAATGAAAGAATTTTGCGTGAGATGAACAATAGAATTTACTTTTGTTATTTCAGGGTTTATAGTTAAGATTATAAATGATAAATCTTTCTCTTGATTTTGATCTTGAAGCTAACACTTCTGCACTGAAGTATAGTCATTTCATTGAAATCTATCAGAAACCAAATATATAACACAGTTAGTACACTTTTCTTTCTCCCTGTTATGATGCATAATTCAGATAAATGTGTTATGCAACAAAACGTTTAAGAATAATTCTATTATGTGTCTCAGATACTTTTATGAAAAGTTCACAAAATTTTCATTTAAAATTCCATGTTTTCTATATTGGCACAATAAACTGAAATGTTCCACTTAAATTGTTCTGAACACGAGGTTGTCCTACTTATACGAATCTGTTGACATGAAAGATGAATATTGAATTAAACTGATATGGTGAAGGATTGGAGCATTAAGTAATCGCCTGTTTAGTTCTTCCTTACTTCTTTATAAATGTTTTTCTTATAATTAAAAAGTCTAAAGAAAGACTAACTACATTTCAAGCATGATATATTTCTGTTGTTTTATAACTTGAAGTGTCTATACACGAAGCCAGTCTTGGGCATATATCTTCTTTAACTCCAGATTTCGAACGTGTGCACCTGAACATGAAACAAAAATCATTATGTTAAGTGAAAACCCCAGTGGTTTTCTTATGACATAAAAAATGAGTTGTTGTTTTTTTATCGTTTGGTTACTGCGTGCCTATGGTTTATGTCAACCTTAAAATAAAAACCACATCTCATTGTATCGATGATTCTAATAGATGGTAAGTGGACCTTTTACATTCAGCAGTAAAGAACATGCTAAAAAGTGATGTCCGTTTAGGTGTGGTGGATGTATACACACACCGATACTTCAATCAGAAACGGCTTGTTATAGGGAAAATTCCTTGTTCTGAACACATTATAGAACCCTTAAAGGAACTTTCTAAATGGTATGTTGTAAACACTTATTTTGAAAATATCTTCCCTATATAGCTTCGGAAACGTGTCTTCATTTTACTGTAGCAGTTCTTCATTCCGCTCGACCCGTTTTGCAGGACATACACATACTCTTAATTGTCGTTTGGAATATGCATAAAATAGTTACTCCTGGACTTTAGGTAGACAATAATCAATCATTCAATCCTTTTATTCATGATTAAAAGCATGTTAAAATATCTAAACCGGATTCCTTTTTTTTTTGTAACCACGTGCATGCAATTTCCTACGTTTTCAGTCGATTTGTATTACTAGTATTAAAAGTGATTTACGGTATCTGATCATTGGTAAACTACTGTAACATAATTTTATTAGTATTGATACTAGTTTAGACTATTGAAACGAAGATTGATATGACAATACTATCAATCTTATAATAAACTGCTTTAGATTCTCCGTTTAATCCCCATTGGACCATTCATTTTTCAATTATTTGTTTGCATCATTACTTCTCATCTGGTAAATCTAATGTTTGTCTACAGAAGTTAAATGAGATTTAAACCTGAAATATTCCAATTTGATTTAAAATGCATTCCATGCAGAAAATAGATATATAAATTAATGTAAACTGCTGGTAACACATTTTTACCATTTAAGGAAGTACTTTAAGAAACGTGCTTTAACAAGAAGGGAATTTTGTTATCTTTATTTTATTAATTGTTCTAGATATTGGACAGATTCTGGTCAAACGTCTGCGATCGTACACAATCTCTATCATTATTGCAATAATTCTGTAAACATAATGCATCATAGTTCTCTTGCCCTTGTCTATCTATTTGTCAGACCAGTCATTTATAGCTGATTATAGAACTTTACTTCCATCGGTTCTGTGTTTTATTCTGTTTCTTGTCCAAGTATACAAAAAAGAAAATATATGTAGACTTTTTTCAAATTTGATACCTATCAGGATTTATAGTCCTTTTCAACTTGGTTGCACGTGATTTTCACCTTTTTGCTTAAATCTTATTGTTATGATAACCTGAAAATGATATTGACGTATATACTATAATATATGTTTTACAACTTTATAATATATAAGCATGTAATGACATATCTTTTGATAGTATAATTCATCATGACTTACACTATATTTTTTTTAATTATGCCAGGGGTATGTGTTCATTAGATAACATCCTGTTAACGACAAAATCACCAAAATATATCTAGAGGGTATCATACGGTCTTCAATCATAGTCGAATGTTGATACAAAATGTCCAGCTCCTAGTATATCGTCCCAAGTCTTTAAAAAAAAAGTGTGAATAAACTTTAAAGAATCCATCAAAGATCTAAACTTTTTTCAAATGCGTATAGTATATATTTTTGAATAGGTACCTTTATTACATATTATTTCATATCGGTTAAGAATAAGTTTCTCTAATGGGATAAAAAGGGGCCACATGACATTCATTATTCTTCAGTAATAAATTCAATCGGTCATTAACAGAACAAAACGGACCAGAAAACCGGTCGTTAACGAACTTTTAGATGATAATGACCGGTGGGGCGTGGTGTCCGTCTGATAATGACCGTTGGGGTGTGTTTTCTCTGTTAATGACCGTTGGGGTGTGTTTTCTCTGTTAATGACCGGTGGGTCGTGATTTCTCTGTTTAGAGAGATGTACCTTTTATAAATTTTTTCCTGTTTTTAATATTATATTTAAGTTGTTGAATTGTTTATTATATATTTTCGTTAATTATAAAATTAAAGAGAACTTGATTAAGTATTTATATACTGAAAAATTGCACTAAAATGAATGGCAGTATTATTACGAATGGTCTTCACTCCTTGCCATAGAAATCGTACAACTACTTGAGTTTGCTTTAGGCATTTTGAATTTATGAGAATTTTCCAAAACATGGTTTCTCAATGAAATAAATATAATAGTTCTTGAAAAAATGGTCATTATCGTGATACATGGACTGCCCGTAGGACAGTGGTATTGACTGGGACAGCGATAATGACCTCGCCTTCGGCTCAGTCATAATCACTATCTTAGTCAATACCACTGTCCTGTGGGCAGTCCATATATCACGATAAGCACCAGTTTTTCAAGAACTATTATATAATTCATGCGATGCATGAAACTTAATTGTGTGTATGTTTTGGAAACCCTTTATCACATATGCATGCAACCAAAAGATTGATGTATGCTTTGGATAGTTTACCCTTTATTACTAATGCATGCGATGCATGAAACTAAATGATTAGTGTAGGTTTTGAAAACCCTTTTATCACATACAGGATAAAAACTGTATCGTATGCCCTTAATGTATGTTTTGGATACATTTTATGACGCATACATGCGATGCATGAAACCAAGAATGATTGAGGAAAATATTTTAGAAAAAAAACCTGATATACAACCTAAACTGAACAGCCAATATCATGCAAGGTCAATTTTGTATGTAGGAGTTGCAATCTTAATTTAAGTTCAAATAAGAAGCTAAAAATTGACAGTTGTAAACCATCAATTCATGATTAAATTGTCTAAATGTACTATAGTAATGAATATGTATAACACTATTTGAATACTAACAATGCAGTTCTCGTGTTCATTTTGTTGACCTCGAGTTATATAGGGAAAGTGTTATAAATTGAATTTTGTTGAAAGTGTTAAAGGATTGGTATATTATATAATCATTGTTATATGAGAAGACAGATTAATTTCTTTGCATGACCACATTTTCTGGAAACGTTACGACAGAACAGCTCTTTAAAACTAATCAAGCAATGATGATGTCTGAGTAAAACAAATATAATAAACATTTCCATTTTCAGCTTAATCTTTCTAACAGGAACTTATTTTGACGCGGAAATATTTGTCATTTTGACACTGCTTTTAATTTCTTAATTTGTTTTTCTTTTCTGGTGAAATGTAGACAGAAAGCTGCTGTTGTTGAGTACATAAATCAAGCTTTTAAATTTCCGTTTGCATTATTTTACATTTGTCATTTCGGGGCCTTTTATAGCTGACTACGCGTAAGGTCGCACGGTGTGCTTTTGTTGTTCATTTCGATGCAATGTGGTCTCTGGTAGAGAGTTGTCTCATTTGGCAATCATACCACGACTTTTTTTATTTTTTATAGAAAGCTGCTGTTGGTTAAATAAAAGGCCCAAGTGAAACGTTATTTATTTTATTTATTTATTAGTTTTGGGTTCCTACTCATGTTTAGTTACAGGGCATATCAGAATGAGAACTTTTATTAAGTAGTTTAAAATCCAAACAATTGGATTTTCACTAAATAAAAACCAAAAAAAAACACATAATATCAAAAACAAAACGATAGACGTTAAACAATTATACAAACACGAGCATTAAAAAAAAAGAGTATTAATGGTGCCAACGATGGAGACTTAGTGATGATTGTTCAAAATGAAAAGTCATGCATTTTAGAAAACAGCGTGTCCCACAAAGCAACTTTAATTTCAAGATTGGACCAAACAGTTTACAATATGTAAGTCAATACAAATATCTTGGCATTATTTTCAATGATAAAATGGGTTTTAGTGTCGCCTCCGAAACATTAGGCAAAGCTGGAGGACGGGCACTAGGAGGGATGATATCAAAGATTCCCAATTTTAAGGATATTGCATTTAAAACATTTGAAACCCTTTTTGAGTCGTGTGTTGTACCAGTCATTAATTATTGTGCAGGTGTTTGGGGATATAAAACATACCACTCCATTGAGGCTGTACAATAGTATTACCAGGATTATAATTTAGTACGCCAGACGCGCGTTTCGTCTACATAAGACTCATCAGTGACGCTCAAATCGAAATATTTATAAAGCCAAACAAGTACAAAGTTGAAGAGCATTTAGATATTTTTTGGGATGGCACAGATTTGCACCAGTTGTGTCTCTAAATAATGAACTAGGATGGTTACAGCCCACTTTAAGACGGTGGATTTCTATGGTGAGAAGATGGAATCGGCTTGTAAAAATGGACAATGATAGACTAACGAAAAAGCTTTTTCTTTGGAACTCTAATAAATCAGGCCAGTGGAGCTCTCAGATGAAGGAAATTTTTCACAATGTAGACATGGACAGTTGCTATGAATATGTAAATTTATGCAACATTGAACTTTTTAAAACAAAAATTATGGAATACTGTGAAAACGTTTGGACTGGTAAAATCACTACTCTCCCCATTACCATTAAACAGAAGTACGAGACTGAACTTTACGTCATAATGAACATTAAGAAACAAGAACGATCAGTTATGGCACAATTTCGCTGTGGTATTCTACCTTTACGCATTGAAACTGGGCGATTTAGAAATGAGGCTCCTGATGAACGATTTTGCACTTTCTGCGATGACGGATCTGTTGAAGATGAAAAACATTTCTTGTTCTACTGTAAAGCTTACCATAATTTAAGACAATTATTATTTGAATCAGTGAACCTTGATAGTAATTTTATTGATAAGAGAACATTTGCTAATTTAATGACACTTCATCAAAGACAAACTGCCAAATATTTAAATTTATTTTTTTGTAAAAGAAAGGAACTTCTTTCTAAGTAACAATTACATTGCGTATTGAAAATGTGAACATTATATCTAAAGTGACTTATAGGTCCAACGGGCCGGGTATAAATTTATTTAACTATTGTATTCTTATTATGTAATATTATTAATACTTCACATGTCACTATAATAAATGGTATACTTACTTACTTACTTACTTACTTACTTACTTACTTTATAGTATACCAAGATACTGCAAACTGTATGTTACTGATTGAAAACAGAACTAAGAAAAAAAAATTCTCTGTTCACAATCGTCTCTGGTGCTATATTGAGAGATACAGCATAAGTTGGTCACCATGTCAATAAATCTAATGCCTCAAACATTCGTAAATCTCACTTAATCTCTAATGTCTTACGTTTGGAGACATGGTTCTCATTTCATTAGAAGTTTGTTGTGACATCAATCCTATTTCGTTCACAATAATCTTCATTTAGACATTGAACGAGTTTTCTTGACATGGAAAAAAGACCGATTGAACAATATAATCAACAAGCTGTTTTATGCGATAAATTAAAACTGAAGTAATCGAAAGTCAAATTGATATCAAAATATCTTATATTTTTTTTAGCTATATTGGTCTTTGACGCATCTCAGTTTCACGCGACATATGTGATTTTTGGCAAGATCAAGCATTGCATTTTGTAAATAATGTCATTGGCAAAGTGCTGACTTACTCGTGATCACTGACTGATGATAGTTACACTCTGATACTAACAGTCCACCAGAAGCGCTATCAAATCAGTAATAAAATTGTAAAATTGAAAAATAAGACTTTATTCATACCACGTCTGATTTGTCTTTTTAGATTTTTTCTGCTTTGTATCGATCTAATGAGTTATGCCTTTTTTGACTGATTTGTATAGTTTGTTCTTTTGTTGAAAAAAGACATTAAGTACATATATTATATATTTGTTTTTCGCAAATTATTGTGTTTTATTTTAGACTGTTGGTTTTCTCATTTCAAATGTTTCATATTTTTCTTGCCTGGGATTTTTATGGCCGACTACACGATATAGGGTTTTCACATTGTTGAAGGCCGTATGGTTGCCTATAATTGCTTATTTCCACTTCATTTGAACTTTGGTGGAAAGTTGTTTAATTGGCAATCATACTACATCCCCATATTTTTATAATGAGGTATGCTGTCTAAGTATTTTCCTGTAAATAAGTTCGATTCCGAATGGGGATGAAAGTCGTCTGAACTGATAAAATGTAAACGCGTATGCAATTTCATAAAAGTATGCATCGTGAATTGTATTTTCTGTCTATAATAAACGTAGAAGTTCTTGAAATTGACTGATTTTTGTTTTATAAGTTAATTGCGTAATTGTCTCAAATAAAAAAAAAATGTTTGCAATTTTCAAAGAGCTTTGTCATGATAACTTTGAATTTGTAGTATGTTTTGTTTTTATCAGATAATGTTTTGTTAAATAATTGGTGCTTTAGATTATATCTACAACATTCAAATGTCTTTATGGTTACCGAAGATGACATTGGCTGTTTGAGTAAGTAGATGCGGTGTAGTACATTATATTAACAGAGTTCTCTAGATACGCATGTACCAAAACTGAGTTTTACTAATGTTTTCAACTATGATCTTTGTGGCAGTTTATAGAAGTCTGTTACCGATCTAAACATTTCCATTATTCTATTTCTCCTGGATAAAAAAAAATAAAATTGTCGGATTGCAGTGCTTTTTAAAAGCGTTGCTTGTTTCTTGTTTAAATTACTTATATATAGGGCCATTTCAACATCTCATTTTCTTGATCTGAAGATAAATATCCCTTTTCTGAATAAATATTCAAAATAAAACACTATTTCATAATTTATTTTAACAAGAATGTGTCCACAGTACACGGATGCTCCACTCGCACTATCATTTTCTATGTTTAGTGGACCGTGAAATTGGAATAAATTCTCTAATTTGGCATTAAAATTAGAATGATGTTATCAAAGGGAACATGTATACTAAGTTTCAAGTTGATTGGACTTCAACTTCATCAAAAATTACCTTGACCAAAAACTTTAACCTGAAGCGGGACAGACGGACGGACGCACAGACGGACGGGCGAACGGAGGCACAGATCAGAAAACATAATGCCCCTCTACTATCGTAGGTGGGGCATAAAAACAGATCTGTTTACCAAGATAACATGATCTTTATGCCAATTGCAAACTACGCATCATATTTTATTATTTTTCAATTGTTGTTATTATTATGAAGTGCGTGTATTTTGAACAAAAAACAAGAATGGTCTTTTGCATATTTCTAAGTTGAAAAGAAATCTATTTCCATGCTTTACATTTTTTTTTACATCATAAATACTAGTCGTACCACGCAACTGCTTAATATCATCTTCTAATAAAATAAAACGTGACAAGACATTAAAAGATAATTGATTGTGTAGCAATCTGTATTGGTTATGAGAATAGATATATTGGTATTGGTATTGTAGCATTCACTCCTATCAAAATTTCAACAATGGAACAAGGTCTACATTTCTAGGAAAGTAATGAATGAACTCAAAAGAGACATATTTTTTTATTATTAAATCATCAAGATAAACAAACCACTTGACAACGACAGACGAGACGTTTTACGTGACTAACGACATGATGTGATATAGTATTTAATTTTCACACACTTATCTTGATCACTTCGTCTAGTGGCTCTTCGGATTTTCAATCTTCGATTTGTCAATCTACTCCTCAACTATATTCAGCAGAAGATTTCTTCTGATGGATTAAGCTACAGACAGTTTTGTTTTTATAATAATTCTAAGATTTTGAAATATTTTGACTTGTAGATTCAAAGTTTAAAATATTTTCTAAATTGACCATTCAGAATCTATTTGAAAGATATTTTCTGGTAGCCTTCATTTTTATCCGCTAGTAACAAAACTTGATTATTTGTAGAAGATCGTCTCTTTACAATTTAGGAGCAATTTGGTTAGGGAGCTACCATTTGATTTTTATGTGGGGGGGGGGGGGGGCTATGATGAAAAATTGTGTCCTGCCTTATTTTTTATTTGTAATCTCTGTCCTGCGCATTTCTTTTACAGTCTATTCGGTCCTGCCTTTTTTTTTTTCTTAGCTTATCCTGACTTTTTTACAACAATTGTCATCCTGCCTTTTTTTTTTTTGGCAAAGTTACTCATCCTGCCTTTTTTTTTACTCAAAATCCTGTCCTGCCTTTTTTTTCAAATTTCATCCTAGCCCCCCCCCCCCCCCCCCCCCCCCCCCCCCCCATAAAAATCAAATGGTAGCTCCCTTAAAACTGACAAAGAAGTTGTATTGAAGAACATGATAATGTGATTGTCCGAAGTGTTAAACTTTCCTGTGAATTATAACCGATAGTTCGTCCAATTGGGACCTAAATAGATGAAATGAAAACGCAATGGTCATCATAGTTTGTATGAGAGATAAATTTAAGTTTATAAACATTTGCAATTTATTTTCACAACATTCTTTTAAATTTTTTAAAATAAAATCAAAGATTGCTAGGTCAAACACTTTGTATTTTACTAACCAATACGGTTCAATTTGGCCTGGTGATGTTCAAAATGAAATTATCTATCGATGGACGGACATATTATCTACCGATGGACGAACATACAGCTCTTCAAGTGAGCTATACAAACAAGGACAATTCAAATTACAGAACAAATATCGGTTAACCAAAAACACTAAACAAAAAAAAAACAGATTTGCCATTATTCTCATTAGAATTCGGTTTAAAGTTTCATTTATTGCATACATATAGTGTTTGACGAAGCATTCTTTTCTCTTTTAGAAACCTCTATCAACCAAAAGTTTTTCAACCATAAGTTTTAAGCGTTTGCACCGGAAAATACCTTTTTGAAGAAAATTACATCAAAATAATTTGTGAAACCGAACCTTCACATTTCATTAACTCGATGGCTTTAACGATTTTTTCTTCCCGTCAATAAAATAACAACAAATAACGTCATACAAAAGCGCAAATCAGATCAAACTTGTAGTTTGTGTATTTAGACTGTCTAGGTATCAGTTCATTTATTTAAACAAAGCCATTACTGAATAATAAATCGACATTATATAAATAAGATTACAAGTAATCGTTGTGCAAAAGTGCAACGATGCATAAATAACCTAAGTATTTATAGTAATTCTAGGACATAAAATATTTATTAAGTTTACAAAGCGTTTTAACCTATTAAAATATATATATAAATTGTTAAAAAGCTTTGCCAAGAAGGGTGTCTAAAATGACAAGTAAGACAGTAGGCATATATCATGTGTTTCTGAATTTCTAAATGCAATGTAAATTTTTTATCTGTGGAGTTCAAAATTTTAAATTTAAATGGTTATTCTAGACAGATTTTAATTACCATGATAATTTATTTTTTCAGCGGGTTTTTGTAAATGCTTACTAAATTGTTTTTCATAAGGCCAGCCAAATTATGTTTGATGGAAACACAAAAATACTTTGGAGCAATAAGGCGCTTTTATATAATTTAAACAGTCGTTCCAAATATACAGCTTTTAAAAATATATATGTGTCTTATCTAAATATTATAAAGGGTTTTAATGCCAATCAAGAATCTCTTATGAGCTTTCTAACATATCAAGATGTTTGTGATGGAACGCTGGAGATTTGTGAAAACTACAAATAATGTGTTTGTACATAAGCTGCTTTGTAGGAATTTCCGTGAATAAATGTAAAAATCATTCGGTACATTTTTACAAAGTTATAATGTTATACACTTGTAAGTTCAGGTAGACTTAATTCTTAATTAATGGAAGCTTAATTAAAATACGTCTTAATTCCTTACTAAAATTTGCACTGACAGAACATACTGCTGTATAATTAATTCATCGAATAATTAACATTTACTTTCAGGAATTGATTGAAAGTCTTAATTTTCTACGAAGTTTTTTTTTCTTCTAAATTGATATTCCAAGTCGCAATGCGAAGGAGAATGTGCTAATTTAATCACAAAATAACATAAAAAATAATTCATTCACCTCAAAATAATTTCCTTGCAAATTCCACAACTCGTGTTTTTTTATATTGTATTTAAAATAATAATTGATTGATAAATTTAGTTATACTGCAAGATCAGCTAGAATTGACCTACAAATGAAGCACATTTTAGATTTATATATTATATATTCACGTACCAATAACAAAATGATATCTTGAAAATTAAGGAGGTTAATATAATTTTTATCTAAATTTTATTAAAAAAATAGAAAGAAAGGCGGAAGTGATTTTCTAATGAATTCGAGTATCTGTTTTGTTCTCAAAGTAAGCATACATGTATCAAAATCATTGATGACTGGGAAGCTTACCGTCCAGCTTCAATACTTCGTGCATATTCAAAGCCTAATCATAAACCTGTGAAAGAGCTTTCAAAGAAGATATTGGTAGAAAAAGTGGTATAAAATTATCTGAGTATGGGCGGAAATATAAACACCTGTTCGTCACTAGTCTATCCGTATTATAACCTTACCAACCCCCACAAAGAGGGCGTCTCCTATTGATCATTTCATAAACAGTCAATTTTTTAGTGCCTTGGGTTTCTGAGATTTGATATAATTGCCATAGGTCGGCAGGGAAGGTCACTATAGTTATTTGCCGATTCTCCCATATCCTTTTTATGAAACCAGAAGGTTGAATGCAATAGTCAATAAGACTTCTCCTGACCAGCAATACAACTGATGATGGGGGATCGTCAGTTTGGCTGTTCTGGATATTCAATATTCTGCAACGTATGATCGCAATGGCGATGGCGTATCTGGTCATTGCACAAGTCGATGATCAAGCTCACTTTTGTCTGCAACAACCAAAAATTCTTCTTTCTATGTTTACGTCAAAATAATTAACCAACCCGTCATTCCAGTGGTCGACCCAACGCGTATATCTAAAACGTATAATATAAATTGCTTATTCTTCCGTTTTGTATTGAAGAATTAACAATGGACCTAAAAATTGGATAGACTACAAAACAGGCGTATTTAAAAATCGACAATAATTTATGTTTCGAAAGCTTTACAATGTCAATAAGGGAGGTGTGTTTGATTAGATACTTTCTATTTTCATACAACTACCTTCTAGTCTATAGTGCATGAAATATCCAAAAAGGATATAACACAACTGGGGGATGGGAAGAATTTAAACAATTGCATAACATTTTTTTAATGAATGGAAAACTAACATGTACACCGATACAATCTTAACAGTTTTGACAGTTCTACCGTAATTCATTTATCATAAGATCGAATCACTGTATTTCAGATCTGTTTTAATATTTGAAAAAATAATTATTTGGAAAATCACAGATAAGTATAGGTATTTGCTTATTTAACATATGTCAGCTTGCTAATAAGATATCAATAATTTTATCAAATTGTAAAAAAATGTTTTCATTACAGGATAAAACATCTGCAAAACGACAAATCTTGGTCTTAGGCTTATCTGAAGCTTAGTTTTTATGTATTGAACCTTACATAATAAGTATCCAATAATACGCTCTCCCTAGCAAATAAAAGATGCATTCAGGTTTTCCGCTAATTTTCTCTCCAATAAAAGGTGGTTATAGTCAACACCATGGTGGTTTAAACTATACGTGCATCTCTGTTTAATAATCAGACATTAGATTTAGTCAATATTTGATGAAAAGTATTATTTGATAGTTATACATGTTATATGAGCGATTTGTTTCTGGATATACACTTTTTGTATTTTTGAAGTAAGACTATGTAATATATACAATTATCATGATGCATGCAACGTCTTATGTTCTGTTCTAATTCAACATATTACAAAAACAGATCAATCAAAATCAATTAACCGTTTTATTTTCTATATGTTGGATGTAAACTATTTGTTATAGCTTTGATATTTATTTATTACCAAAGTGTCTTCCGCAAGTGCTTAAATGAATTGGAAACAAATTAATATCTTCGGTAACAATAGATTTTCTGTTGAAGAAGTAGTTTGTGCCTCATGATATAATAATCATAAACAAAACCTGCCTTTTCATAATCAATTTGCTTTCTTGATTGTGCATGTTAAAGGATTGCTTCAGCTGACACTGTAAGATGGTGAACATTTCAATATATTATTTCATAGTTTGATTTATAATAACTCATTTTTCTTCTATTGTATGATGTCTATTAATTAATACTTTTGAAAGCAACAGTTTCTATAAATCCAATAATTTATAAAAACTTGTGGCTATAAAAGCACGATTGAAAGCAATGACCATTTTGTAACGCTATATACTATATTGAGAATTGATAGTAAGGAGATTCAATTATTACTGTTACGCTCGTTACGTTCTGCATATGCATTTAATGTCTCTATCGCTTCTTTCAGAATGAATTACCAGCCATACTGACTACGAAAGGCTTTGATTGTGAATGAATAAAGACAGGTCTGCTTCATTTATTATAATATAGCTTGTGTTTTACTTGAGCAAATAACATAAATACTAGAAAATCGAATTGGAATGGCTGACGAGGAAACATGTATCAACAATTTTATCTTTGGCCATCATCAACTTGGTCATTTTGGCGGGAAATCGTTTAGTTATCATTGTAGTATTTACAACAAGAAAGTTACGAACAAACACAAACACATAAATATGTATAGTGTCTTTTGCATGTGCAGATATTTTGTTGTGAAATTGTGTGACTTCTTTTTCGGTATCACTAGGAATATTGACATATTGACAATTTGAAGAAGTATGGTGTAGTATCTGTCTAGCTATAGACGTATTGCTGTGTACCGCTTCCATTTTAAATGTGTAAGCCATAAGTTTTGACCGATACATAGCTGTAACTAAGCCTATACAGGAATGATTAAACTCCATATTCCAAAGACACTCAAACGAGAAACGTAACCACTTACGTTTATAACAATTTCTCATCATGGGTAAATACTGAGCTTGTCGTCTGTAATAATACAGCAGAACAGTGCGAACTCATATCTACCCAGAGTCAAAGGATATATTCCGCTTTGGGTTCATTTTATATTCAAATGTGTTTTAATGGTTTTCTCTTATTGTAAGATTTATAAAGCCGCTGTTCGAACGACATAGGCAATTTGAACGGGAATTTTAACTGCAAAATAAAACGAAGATCTTAAAAATGATGATTCGATAATTCTACGTATTCATAGAGGAAATTCAGTTGTTTCAAGATCATCGGCTTCGTCTCGGTATTCCAGAGGACTTGTTCTATAAGAAGTGCTCTACGTAATACAGGACATAGATGTACCCGTAATAGACATTGTGTTCATTCCGAATGTAACCCAAACGGCGGAATTCCGAGTATTAAAGCAATGGAAAGATTGCAATCGAAACGATTATATTTTAAAAATCGAGGACCGGAAGCTAAAAATGAACGTTTGGAGTATATTAAACTAAAAAATAATACTAAAACTTTGGAAGATAGTCCATTTATGAAAAGGAGGCGATCTACTCTATTTATATACGCTTTGAATAAAAGAAGTATGGAATCAAGACCATTAAATAAGGTTGCAATAATGGTTGGGGTGTTTACAATGTATAAAAAAGAAGATGTGGTATAATTGCCAATGCGACAACTATCCACAAAAACCAAAGTGACACAGACATTAACAACTATAGGTCACCGCACGGCCTTCAACAATGCACAAGGCCCATACCGCATAGTTAGCTATAAAAGGCCCCGATAAGACAATGTAAAACAATTCAAACGAGAAAACTAACGGCCTTATTTATGTAAAAAAAAATGAACGAAAAACAAATATGTAACACTTTAACAGACGACAACCGCTGAATAAACAGGCTGCTTACTTGGGACAGGCACATACATAAATAATGTGGCGGGGTTAAACATGTTAGCGGAATTCCAACCCTTCCCCTAACCTGGGACACTGGTATAACAGTACAACATAAGAACGAACTATAAAAGTCAGTTGAAAAAGACTTAACTCATCAGATGGACAAAAATACAAGTGAACGTGGCCGGGTACTTATACATCCCGACACAAAAAGACACAATGAACAGATCTGAGAGTACTCGCAGTTATCTGACAGCTAGTTCAAAGCCACTAACAACTAATAAATAAATCATGCATCTAAGACTAAACTATCAATCCGTACACATCCAACATCAAATGGATTTAGTGTAAAGACGTCATAAACAACAGAGAAAAACATGACTTTGTGCAATGCCAAATAACAGGTATCTACAGATTGTAGATCCATGAATATGAATATGTATATGTATATAACATACTAGTAATATTTAGTTAGCTTTTAACAAAATCAATATTTATACCAATAAAAACAATATTCAATGATCTTAATGTGTTGGTTTCCATTCTTTACAATGTATCTAATAGAGACGTTTGGGGACACGTGTTCCATCATTGGCTTTTTTCAAATTACTCATATTTATCAAATTTTCATGAATGTAGGAAACAATCGTCATTATATGCTGTATTTAAAACTTAAATTTATCAAATTAAAGACATTGCAACATTTCCTTTTTCACACAATCTTCATACATAATGAAACCAACTGTCATTTTAAAAAACGGGGTCTATGAACTCGTTTTAAAGTTAAATCTTTTCGAATGACAAAAATCAGTAGAAACTTCATCTTTTCCCGATAATTCATAGTTTGACGTCGCGAAAATAACAGTTTACATTAGCGAAGGCATTACCTTTATTGTGACGTTCACTGGTCTAGTACACAATTGTGTTAAGGAGCTAGCTGATGCCCACCCCGGGTGTAGGATTTTCTCACGGCGTTGAAGACCCATAGGTGGCCTTCGGCTGTTGTCTGCATTCGGTCGGCTTATTGTCTCTCATATATTTCCCATTTCCATGCTCAATTTCATACTATACTGTCGACGTTGTCAAGTAATTGAAGCTGGCGTTTTTTTTAATTAATATTTGTTCACTCATATGGTCTTTGATTTAATTAAATAAATATTTTTTTTTTTATTTAAACCAGTTGTTGGAATAATACGGGAGATTTTCTTCTCGAATATATTATCCTGGTATGATTCTATCTATCGGGAGGGACGATGCTTGATTTTCATTTGTAAAGGCATAATCTTCACGTCAGTTTAATTGAGGTATTGAGATGGCGTGTCAGTAACATCTAGTAGTAAGAGGATAATAATTCCGTGAACAAATTTAAACCTCCAAACCGCCAACTTCACCTTTTTTTTAACTTTTGTAAATATCATGTGGTATAATGGTTTTGTCATTTACATGTTTCGGAATTTAGTGTTGCGGAAATTTCGATGAACTCAGAAAAATTATTGTTTAGAAGCCAGCAAAAGCCAGCTTTATTTTACAGGATGTTCTTGAAAACCCACTGGGAACCTTTGGCCATTTTCTGCTCTTTGGTCATGTTGTTTCTTTGTCTTATCACCATTTCCATTCTCAATTCTATCATATATAAACGACAGTCACGTAAACCTAAAAATACATTCCAGGGTGGCCTCATCTCAAATATTAGTAAAAGTTTTTTTTTTTAATGACAAATACCAATCCGCCCGGACACAGTTAAATGATTAAAGGTCTTTAACTGTCATGGATATTGTAACATCATCTGAAAAGTCTAAACAATGAAATAATTCAGTCATAATCAGTGTTCAGTCAATTTTAAAATGCATACACCGCTATGAAATCAGTACTGTTCAGTGGCTTTTAAGACTAACATATAAATAGAAGATGTTATATGATTGGCAACTGACCATGCACAATCATACAGAATGTGATAGTGTACAATATGTTCGCGGGATCCCAACCCTAGACTTTACCTCGGACAGTAATGTAACAGTAAATCATTAAAACGAATTATAAGAATCAGTTGAAAAAGGACTTATTAGATGAATATAAATAGAAAAATATCTCACAAAAACACAAAGTGGACGTGGCCCCGTACTTGTATATCCCAACATCAAAAATAAACTAAGTAAAGGTCCGAGAGTTCTCGCAGTTACTTACTAGAAGTTCAAAACCAAGAACAAGTAATCAAGTCAACCATGCATCTTAGACTTAGTAATATTAAATGGAAAATTATCTAAGTTTTATGTACGTTAGTTTCGAATCAGATTTTAGCGCTTGATATTATTAATATTTAACATAAAATACACCATTATGTAGTAAAAATGATAAAAGTCGTACGAAACCTCAAATTGAAAAAAAATGTATATGTTTTTTATAACTAAATGAATAGTTTTCATTATACAACTTATATACATATAGGAATCTGATGTACAGTAGCTGTCGTTTGTTTATGTAATATATACGTGTTTCTCGTTTTGTTTATATAGACTAGACCGTTGGTTTTCCCGTTTGAATGGTTTTACACTAGTAATTTTTAGGCCCTTAATAGCTTGTTGTTCAAGGCCCCGTGTTGAAGGCCGTACTTTAACCTATAATGGTTTACTTTTTAAATTGTTACTTGGATGGAGAGTTGTCTTATTTGCACTCACACCACATCTTCCTATATCTATATACTTTGTTCTAGGGAAAATTCTTTACTTTGTCCACATTAAGAAAAAGTTTACTTATTTTTAATTGGTTCCTTCCAGGAAGCAATTCGCCGACATATTTTCCGTATGCATAGAGACCTGAGCGTAACCCTACTCGTAAAAAATATCATTAAAATAAACAATTCTCTGATTGTACATGTTGAACACGTGCTCAATACCCATCCTTTTTGTTATTTGTTTACTATAAAGTGACAATCGGTAAACGTCAGCTTCAAAACACGGCATTTAATGAGCAGCCATATGTGTGTAATCATAACAGACTGAGAGCCAAACATTAACGTTTTACGTTATATTTGCGTAAATAATGAGAAAACCGTGCATAGAGAACTAAGTTTATGATATATACATGCATTGTTAAAAGAATTGAAAAAACATTTTTTTCACCACACACTCGTTTCATATGACTATAAAAAAAAGAATATAATGAGTTGATGCTTTTTTATCGCAATTTTGTTCACTTTAACCCTAATCAATATAATATATAAATATCAATGCAAGCTGCATTTCAGATAAGACATCAACATCATGTTCCACTGGAATCCTTTGTGAGGGTTTTCATTTTGATATATATATATTTCAATTCTAATCGTATCTTGATTTTTTGTATGCTCAAGCACATCGTGGAGCTATCCGGACTGATCTTGTTGTTTATTAAGTTTTTTTTCTGATATTGATAATTTGAGTGGGAAAGTTGCAACGTATGTTTTACTGATATTTTTCAACGGATTGCAATTTTCAATTCTTCTTTTAAAAACTGATTATATCTAGAATTCGACTGTCATTCTAATCATTTATTCTGAACATCAGTTTTACAAACATTCAGTAATACATGCGGTTTGAATATGCACTTCAACCCAGGATCGAACTAATCTTGTCATTGTCAGAAAAAAACCAATCCTGACGAACAGACCCAAACGTTAACGTTTAAACTTAAGACGGTTATTTATTTGTTCTGCTCAAAACTTTGTTGACAAACTTAAATTACTCTTATGCAAGAATCCTTTTATAAATCAGTACATGATTTCACCCGGATTTGATCAATTTATAAAATAAACTTTACGGCAAAACCATGTGCGTACATTTGTGTTGAAACAATGTCTTAAACATAATATCAAAGTACAGTTATTGTTCTGAATAAACAACCAGTAGTTATTCCCCTCTCAACATATATTCTTGAATGAAATACAGGAATATAAATAGAATTATGAATAAGAACTTTCATTCAATTACCTATAGCTGCCTTGTTGAAAATTGAGCTCATATTATTATGCATCTTAGAAATGACGTTGTTTATCATCTTAATTACGTGTTAAAGTGTTGTTGATTTTTTTTTTCCATTTGTGCATATGTGCCTTGTCTATATGCCACTGTAATTTGTTGTTGGTATATCTGTTGGTTTTTAAAGTGATTAGGATTATAACACAATTGTGACTTTGGTATTTAAGTGTTGTTTACACATGGTTGTCAATATAATGGAATTGAATGCGACTGTAATGCAAATAAGAAATTTTATAGGTAGTTAATTTAATCAACAATTGTCTTCATAAGGAAATGCCTGTACCATATCAGGAGTATATCACTTGTTTTGTATTCGTTTAATGTATTTGAACTTTTGATATTGTAATTTTGTTAGGGACGCTCCATTCTGAATTGTCCTTGGACTTCGATATTTTTGTTATTTAACCTTACAGAATTAGTAAAGTAATTGAGTGACGTTTTATGTTTACAATATACATTTAAACAATTTAGACCATAAAAGGACGATTTATATTCTACTAGTATTAGTACTCGTTAAATAAGTGTGATATATTTTGTGAAGAGTACAGTAACAGTTGAAAATACGTAAACATATAAGACTTTAGAGTTGGTATTGTTCAGTAAACAGATTTTGTAGGATTTGTTTGCACTAGGTCTAGACTATCAATGACTGGTATCCAGGAGTTTACTATTTAATTTCAATACATGACTTCTATTTTGATGTGAATGACTGCCAAAAGTCGCACCAAATTATCAGAGTACTCTTATAAGTTTGAAATCAACAAATTATGATCTCGTTATCATTTCATGTAACTTGATGTCGACGTGGATGCTTCTGTAAGTCGAAAAGTTTTGTCATTAGTATTGTTTGTTTGTTTAAGAATGAAAAATGGCATCTGTGAGCTTTATATAAAAAAAAGAACATATGGGATGATTGCCAATGAGACAACTATCCACAAAAAAACAAAATGACACAGACATTAACAACTATAGGTCACCATACGGCCTTCAACAATGATCAAAGCCCATATCGCATAGTCAGCTATTAATTGCTCCTATAAGACAATGTAAAACAATTCAAAGGAGAAAACTAACGGCCTTATTGATGTAAAAAAAAGGACAAAAAACAAATATGTAACACATAAACCAACGACAACCACTGCATTTGTCTATCTGTAACACTTTTAAAGATATAATAAGACGATTACTTGCGTTTAATTCATGCGACCACGCAAGCAATGTTGTCAATTTGGTTGTCAAACGGGTCCATCGGACACATTTGGAAAAGTATATATCTACGGTTGGAATAGATTTATGAAAAGTATGTGCATTGCGTTTGATGTGTAGAAGTTTGCAGTACACAATAACGAATACAGGAACAGAATAATTCTAAACAAAAACATAAGCGAACATGAGAAATATTTTTCTTAATCTTTTAAAAACTTGCTATAAAAAATAGATGTTAAGTGATAATATGTATTTGACAGAAATTTCATGTTCAATCAATATAAATAAGCAATTTAAATATGATATAGAAGCTTTATGTACATTATGGTGTACGAATATTATCACAGGTCTTAAATCGCTTATAATCATGAATCATCTACATGAAATACAACATTAAGTAGAAACATTACAAAGAGAATAATGTAAGGGGTTGATGTTGTTTTGATCAAAAGTTCTTACTATGTGTTCACTTATGACCTGCATTTCAGATAAAATCAATTTAATTTCTTTCTCTTTAATTCTTCGTGTGGGTTTTCATTTGGATATGTTTTTTTTTTATTTTAATAGCGTTTTTATTATCGGTATGATCAAGCAAATCGCAGCCCTATCCTGGTTAGTTTTGCATGCTTTATCAGTATTTATTCAGATATTGATCATTTGAATGGGAAAGTTATTATGCACTATAAATTAAATTTAACGAAACGAAATAGGTAAAATCTAGACCGTCAGTTTAGTTTTGTACTACTTCCATTATAAAAAGTTACAGCGATTCTATTGCTTCATGCTATTTGAATGTGCGTTGAATACCGACAGTGAACATATCGAGTCTTTTTAGGCTTTAACCCAAAAAATATTCACGCAAACCAGACCCATACATACATATTTGAACTTCAGAATGTTATTTCTTGTGTGTTTATAAAACACAAAGGATCCATATGCAACAGTTAAAAAAATCAAAAATTTTGTTGTAAACGAGGTGCGTCGGAAGTCAACTGGTCTAAGTAGTCAACTACTGTATCACTGTCTTGTAAACACGCAGGTTGTCATTTCGAGTCATTTGCAAGCGTTTGAATCCTATCTTAACTGACTAGGATTGACAGTGTTCCCACCGTAGTACAGTCGTTCTATTTGCCTTCCTCCACCAATATAAAATGACAGCCTGGAATATCTAATAGTGCTGAAAGTGTCATTAAACACCAATATATCAATTGTTTCAACGGGATTTGACAGATAAAGGAGTAGGTTCAGTAAGACACCTTTTTTGACCCCAAAATATAGCAGTTTTACAAATGTGTGTAAGTTTAAACTTTAAGCAATTGATTGGACAGTAGAATGCTTCTGCTTCATAAATATAGGCTGTGTGTGACAATACAGTACACATATATCGGTTACTAGCATCATAAATTCACGCTTAAAAGCTGAAGTATTCACAATTTCAACATTTGAGTTAAATTTTGAATGATTTCTGCATTAAATGAAAGTGGCCACATTCGTGTTCATTCATAATATTTTAAAATGCAAGTTGTATTTGATGATAATACATAACATATATAAAAGTTGAGGATGTACACGGATGCGGTCACTTTCGTTTTTGACAAACACCATCTGAAAAGTGACGTTTTTAGGCATATTTAATAGAGTTTTCATAATTTAGCTTAAATCTAGGCGTTATAAATGACTAAATCAGTTAAAATCTTTCACATAAATTAATTGAATCAATTGAAATGGACACTTAAGTGTTTAAAAAATTTTAAAAATCTTTCGTTAGATGAACCTGAAATTTAAGGCCAAAATCGGCCCTTACCGGACTTACTCCTTTTAGAAAATAAACTGCTTCAAAAACAGTAATACTAGATTATAGTAATGGTGATTTTAAAATGATTTCAAATATTTAACTAAATTTAAAAATATCGCTTTGTTTAAAAATGGTTGCTTGTTTTCATCAATATATTTAAGATGACATATCATGAATATAAACATTATGTTTACTCGTTCTTTGCCTTGTGAAAATGTATTTCGTGTATGACTTCATGATTTGCGAGTTTATTTATCTTTTCAACGTACATTTCATATTGGACTACCGACAGGAAATTACAACCGTTTCATTGATATATGTGAATGGACATGTCTACTTTAAAACAGTTATGTTTGATTCAAAGAAAACGTGTGGTATTCTCGGTCTAACGTAAGAGGAAGTCAGAACGGTTATAGCTGTATATTAGGCCATTAAAAGGCGTTTGTTGTCTCCTGTTTATGAGGCCATATTAATCAGTTTCTTATTTTGAACATCTGTTTAAAAAACATGAGGCAAGAGAGTGAAATACTTTTATCAGCATTTTCCTTGTAAAGTTTGTTTAACTCCCCTTCAAGAAAAGCGGGCGATACATAGTTTTGTTCAACTCTACTAACAGAGAAGCGGGCGATACATAGTTTTGTTTAACTCTACTAAAAGAGAAGCGGGCGATACATAGCTTTGTTTCACTCTACTAAAGGAAAAGCGGGCGATACATAGTTTTGTTTAACTCTACTAAAAGAGAAGCGGGCGATACATAGCTTTGTTTCACTCTACTAAAGGAAAAGCGGACGATACAGAGCTTTGTTTAACTCTATTAAAAGTGAAGCGGGCAAAAGATAGCTTTGTTTAACTCTACTAAAAGAGAAGCGGGCGATACATAGTTTTGTTTGACTCTACTAAAAGAGAAGAGAGCGATACATAGTTTTGTTTAACTCTATTAAAAGAGTAGCGGGCGATACATAATTTTGTTTTACTCCACTAAAAGAGAAGCGGGTGATACTTGGCTTTGTTTAACTCTTCTAAAAGAGAAGAGGGCGATACATAATTTTGTAACCTCTACTAATTCCTCACTTGATAACGTGGTGGGTTTTAAACTAGGTTTTTAGTTCAAGTACACCGATTGCAATCCTCCATTGTCGTACTATTAGTTAGCCATTTTAAATTTAAGGTCAGAAAGAAATGCCTTTAAGTTTTCATTATTTGTAATGTCATCAGAATAGTTTCATCACCAGAACCTCCAAGTTCTTATAAACTATGTTGGTGCTGGTGTTGTTAAAAGATATCCATATACCATGTGATATACATCGACATGACATTTGAAATGCTGTTGTCATATCTAAACATTTTCTTTTCAATCTGCCTGCGCTTAGGGTAATAGTCAGCGTCTCGGCGAACACAAACTTGCAACTATCCCTTCAGTAAATAAAATGATTGTAATGTATATGAATAAGTTTTTGGTATGGAATACAACAGACTAATTTGTATTGAAAAATATTCATGCTTGGTATTTTAAGTACAGCCATACAGACTTATTTTAGATAATGGCTATTCATGATGTTTGTTTAAATTGTAAAATTGAAAAAAAATAAAACCAACTAGACACCAAATTGGCATTGTTTACGGTTTGAACTTTATTTCAATTTATCTTTTGTGAGACATTTTTCTGAGCTGAATGTATTCTTTGAATGTAAATGACCGAGTTAAACTTTGAATGCAGCAGTTCATTTCTTCAATAACTTTCTGCGTAATGTCTAATTGAATATTTTATATCTTTCCCATTGAATTCTGATTTGAAAAAGATTTTACAGTTGATTTATAATAAAAGAAATCTTCACAAAATCATACAGAAAATTAAAACTAATGCGGTTGATTGTAAACATACGAAGCTGACTTGATTTCATTCATTATTTATTACTTCCATATTACGCTTCCATCCTTTTAATAGAGTCGACAAAATGGACTAGTATTTTATGAATGATATTTTCCTACTCAATGACCAAACACCCTCGAGAAGACACTGAGTGATAGATCGAGGGCGCAGAATCATTTGAGTTAAACACCACCTTGAGTAATACCTCTGACATACATTTAGAAAAAACTACAGTACATACTAAATGATCAAGCACCTTCGATAGGACATTGATTGATAAAAGAAACAAAATCATTTGTGCTTAATACCAGTTTGAGTAATACCTCAGTCATACATTAAGTAAAACTACAGTTAAAACTTCTTTATCAAGTACACTCCTGAAATCATTGACTGATAGAAGGCACATACTTATTTAAGTTGAACACCAGCTTGAGTAATACCTCTGACATACATTTAGCAAAACTACAGTATGAACTTTATGACCAAGAACCTTCGACAGGACATTGACTGATAGAAGGCACAGACTCATTTGAGTCAATCACCAGCTTGGTTAATACCTCTGACATACATTTAGCAAAACTACAGTACAAACTTTATGACAAAGTACTAACGAAAGGACATTGACCGATAGAAGGCACAGAATCATTTGAGTTAAACATCAGCTTGGGTAATTAAATACATTGGACATACATTAAGCGAAACTGCGGTACCAACCTTATGACTGAGTGCATTGACTGATTGAACTCACAGAATCACCAGCTTGGGTTATTACTTGGACATACGATAAGTACCCTAGAGTACAAAATAATTAACCTAGATGTTAGTTGTTATATATGTCAGATCAATCTTTATGAAATTGTTTAAAAGTTCTTAAAGTGTCAATGATTTTTCCAGAATGAATGATATAACTGACACTAACGATATCGACTAAACAACTGCTACTATACATTGCAGAAACACTCATCGAAACATTGCTCTCCAAACTGATACTGAAATAGTTCGAAAACAGTTCGATATGATTCGGTTTTGTTAATTTATCCCTTGTTGTCTTTAGAAACTGGCCATATTTTAAGTATTAAGAACCATTTCATATTTGAAAACATCCATTTTTATCAAAAACGTTTATTTGGAAAGTTCCATTCGAACGTTGCTATGTATAATTATACATATTCATCCAATTATTCCAAAAACCAACCGATCCCCTACCTTTCATGAGAATGTTGTATTTTGAAATGGAAAAGAAGGCCATATATTCCAATATTATTTTGAAGTGGAAGTTTAAAAAAGATTTTAAAACCCTACCACAAACAATGTCGGCCACGATTTCAATGCTTTGTCTCAGTTAAATATACAAAATAATGCATCCCACCGACATTAACTGTTCAATGGCTCTGGGAGAAACAATAATTACACTTAATAACATTGTTGGAATATAAGTAATTTGATTCTTAAATGCAATGTCTAGATGACCTTTCTATCGTGAATGTAACATCGACATAAAACCTATCGGCTTCTCTGATACAATGTTATGTTTCAAAATAAATTCTCTATTTATCGAAACTATTATTAAAGCAAACGGAGATTGCATGGAGAGAATTTACGTCTATTCATTTTTCGCTGGCGTCACTTTGATCCTGACAAAGAACAATTAGATTCTGTGATTAATAGCAATTTATCAAGCTGGTACATATTAATCAAAACATGTTTCTTTATTAATGGAACAAGTTAAATAAGCTTTGCTGTATTTAATTTACTTTCATTCCTTATAATTTCTGAATATTTTAGTTGATATTGTCCTGCCTTAACCTCGGGCTTTGTAGAACAGAGGTCGCCAAGTTTGATTCTGATTTTTTAGTAATCTTAAATACCAACATATTTTATTTTGCCCTGACTGTTTTGATTTGTACGTTAAAATTCATTATGAAGTTAGGTTTTACCTGATTTACTTTTGTATATGAATATTACTAGTTATAATGTTTGGAAAAGTTGGATATCTAATTCTTGTATATTAATTATTTTAGCATCATTGAATTAATATCTGTCTCAAACTTCCATGACATTTATATATCACCATTGAAAGATTCGAAATATAAAACGACTTACACAGCTTGCTATAAAGCGTAAGATAAAATAGCGTTGAATAAGTAGCAAAACCATGTTGGTGTCAACTGTTCGATTCAAATGTGGTAGGTAGATTTTTTTTAAAGCATTTGATGTTTGCATGTAGCATTTTTGAATAAGAGTTATGACTCGTATAGTCGGAATCAAAATATAAAGGTGTCCTGGGTGTGTGAAATTTATGTCTGAGGACAGTCACTGCGTTGACTAAAACGTTGTAAATCCGGCTCAGCGTGTTGTTTTTGGTTATTGCGAACTCAATGAAAGTTTTCCACAGTGCGATCTCTATCTTGAATAGGTCTTTTTATGAAGTTTAAATACCTGGTCAAGACAGAGATGGCACTGTGTAAAACATTCATTTGGTTCGCAATAATATTCTTTATACATAACATATTATCTTCCTCATTATTTATTTGTCTGGATATTTAACAGTCACTCAGCACCATCAACAAAAATCCCTAAACGAAGCTCAATAATTGTTTGTATTTATTTGTGTATGTTGGTTCGTTCTTTGTTCTTTCCTTCAACAACATATTCATATATTCATGAAAGTACATTTTATAAGTTAAGAATATAAAATTGATATCATAATTCAGTATATGCTTTAGTTAACGAACAAAATATGGTTAACATCTCATTTTTGAGATAATTATTTTGATGGCGGGAAAAGGCTTACTCGGCAGAAAAATGGTTGTTATGGTGCAAAGTATTTAACCCTGTATCCTAGGAAACAAACAAAGGAGTCCGAAACCTTGACATTTCTCAACCTTACATCCTTAAGACCAAACAGAACGAAAAGCCGATTACGTTTAAGTTCAATGACAGTTTAAGGAAAAGTTCTCTCATTGTTTATTCAATTTAAAGACTTTCTATGTACTATGACTAATCTAAAAGATAACATGATAGACGGCTTTAAATTCTATCATTACATCAAATTGGCTGTTGCTTTCAATTAATATTACGACAAAAAATGATCCATTTTATGTTAAGAAATGTTCATCTCTTTGTAAAAATATTCCCGCAACACGTCTTTAAACTAATAGTTTTTATAGGTCATCGTAATCAACAAAGTGTATCATCATCAATATCAATAACAAATTAAAATCAAAATTATGTTATTGCCATGTTTTGTTGCATGCAGCGTTGCTGATGAATACGTAGTTCTAGACACTAAGAGTTTCTAGCAGTAATATTGAGGCCCATAGATATTCATTATTTAATTAATTCAAACAAACACTCACAATTTACAATATTTAAAAAATAAATCAACACCTGGATATTGGTTTATGACTACTTGATAATTGGGGAAAAGGGGGGCTCGAAGATAAGAGGCCATGATTTTTGTCCTCCGTATTGCCTTTTCATTTTTATCTGTTGCTACGCATTATCATTTTTTTCGCAGTTTTATTTGTACTTTTTACACGAGTCCGGGATTTTGCATTGCAGAATATTCAATCACATATGGTCCGGAACATAAGCACAAATACTCATGGTAATGTTTACTACCGATTTGCATAACTTGAAAAAATAAATTTAAAAGTATATGTGTACAGCCCTTTATAAATTTCTGTTTTGACCTATAATGGTTTACTTATTACTAATTGTGACATGAATGAAAAGTTGGTCCGAGACCACAATTATTTCGTAGTGCATTTCTTTTAGAACATAAATGAAAAAAAAAAATCTTCCTGCGCTTTATCAAAGAAACTTTTACAGTGTGTTGTACTACTTTTGGGACAAATTATATCAAAATTATAGAAAACTTCATCGGCTCTAACTCAAAATATGGACAATTTTATGTTTAGGGCGTCTTGAAATCTTTTGACAGCTTCCGATGTGCTAATTTTAAACCTTTTTTCAGCTGGACCAAATTACTACTTTTCTTTAAAATTTTGGATTCAAATTTTTTAACAGAGTAATTTCACCCCCCACCCCTACTTGCAATTTAAGGCATTAAACATGGAGAAATAAATTTGAAAGGGGTATAAAAATTAATGGCAAGTTACCTACTGTCAACACTAGGGACTACATGTGTGATCTCGGACTAGTTGTCTCAATGGCCAAAAAATTACATCTTTATGACCATTAAGACATTTGAAAATTTCTTCAAACCGAATTGGCTACCAACACTCAAATAATTATTCATCCTTCAATGTTGGTCCTTTAAATCTTGGCTATTTTAATCCCTAATGAAAGAACTTTAGTGAGCGCGCTCACATACCCAACGCCCCCACATTGTCGCTAAATAACTCTAGAAAAAAAAACAATGAGTCATTATTTCCTGTCGATATGCACATCTACATAGTATGTTCTTAATATCTAGAAAGGTGTCATGAAATTCTGTTGTGTGGTTTCGGAGGAGTTGCGATGACAAACTGTTGCAGTAGTATATTGAAGCAAATAATTTTAAAGGGGCATAACTCGTAGAAAAACATTTATATCGTAACTTACTGTCGATATGCACATCTACATAGTATGTCCTTATTATCTGAAAAGGTTCCATGCAATTATGGGTTGTGGTTTGAGAGGAGTTGCGATGAAAAGAACAGGACTGACGGACGGACAGACTGACGGGTCAAAAACATTATATCCTCCGCAACTTGGTTTTTTGGGGTATAATGAGGGAAAAAAATCGAAGTAGTGATAACTTTAATATATGTTTGTTATTTGTCTTGAGTTATTGATTTATTTGTCAGTTACTTAAAATATCTTGAGGATTTTTCTCGTCTACTTTTTAGATTGACACTTTTTCACTGGCATTTGTTTCGGGGTTTTTTTTCTCTGAAAAGTTTGAATTATGTTAAAGCTAAAATGTTTGGAAGACCTAATGTTAATAAAATATTCCCAATTTTACAAAATGCTTTAAATCTACTCACTGTATAATGGACACATATAGTCCTTAGTGTGCATTTTTTTTCTAGACACTTCCCACATTTTTTCATATTTTTGCATGAAACATCAATTAAGGGTATGAAATGATTTGAGTGCTGATTTTTTTAGTTAAAGTAGTGATTTGGTCCAATCAAAAAAGGTCAAAAATAAGTATAATCAGAAGCTGTGAAATTCTATTATAAAATCCCTCACTGTAGAATTGTCAATATTTTGAGCTGGAAGAGTGTCCTTAGATTTTGAGATAGTTTGTCCTAAAAGTAGTACACTGCACTGTAAAATCTTGTATAGATAGATCAGGTACAATTGATTTAATTTGAATTTATTGTCTATGGAAATGCCCGACGAAATAACTGTTCTCTGGCTTTTTGGGATACTTTCATCTCTTGATTGACGACGAAAAAGTCCAGTAATCCATTTGCAATCGAAACAAGTAACATGTACGTAAACTTTCATTTAACTAAATCATGATTTATTTCCAAATTAAAGTTGAGATATTGCTTTTAAGATCATTGAGTTCATCTTATTGAAGAAATCAAATAAAGCTTTAACATGAGCTGGTAATCATTTAAAATTTAATCGTTTAGATTTAATAATAAAAATGTATAAACAAGCAATTAAGTAATTGCTCAGATTTAGATTTAAAAAAGATATGGGGTAGAAATGAAAAAGTTGTACAAACTTTAAAAAAAAATGGGAGCAAAAACAAAAAAACCAATAGACCTAAATAACCAAACATACTCATAAAACTTCTGTTTGACCAATACAAACGTTACCATGATTTGGTGTTAATCAATTGCTTTGGAAGGGTATACACATATAGCAGTTGTCGAACTATCAGTTGGTAATTGCTGATTCTGAGTCGAATTTGATAAGAATTTTAACCGTTTTTATGTATATGTTCTATAATTGTTTTACACGTGCGCACAAAAAAATGTTCCAGCAAATGTAAACAGGCCATCGCCAAAACAGCCGTGTTGCTTGTGCAAGTACAAACTCGGTTATGAGTCTTATTCAATAATGTCACATACGAGGAAAAGGAGACGAGTTTTTGGTTACGACAACTGGAACATATCTATACATCGTCATTTTTTAACAGATATTCCATAACGGTCAACCAAGTTCTGGGAACTCTTGATGTCGTCATTAAGATTTTCAGAGGTACGACTTAACTTCGCTAATTGGTTTAAAGCAGCAGCCATATATCAAAGGAATCATGATGGACAATTCAAACTTTAGAATATCGTACCAACTGGATGATATAAACTTTAAATGCAGACGCTGTTGAAATGTTGCTACTTAGAAATAGAATGTTTACAATTGGGAAGCTATAATCATTTGAATTCGTTAAGTTTGGATCTCAACAGATCTTCATTGTAAAATTATAGATGTAAGTCAAAATATGAGATACAATTAAGCGTATCCTATTTATTCATTAAGCAGGATCGTTTATGGTATTCAACTTAAACATTCAAATTTTTTTTTTTAAATAAACAATTTTAAAATGTTGCTTTATAGGTTCAATAAACTAGACCAATTTCATACAAGTGCTACATCATTATAATAGTTGCGTATTATCGTATAAATGATATAATCTGTTGAAGAACAATTACCGAGGAAAAGCGACCAAACAAAACAATACATTGTGAAAGGAAAAGAACAGTTGGATATTAAAAAATAAGTTCATGGGCCCTTTATAGCTTCATGTTCGTTGTGAGCCAACGTGACTTGGATGAAAAGTTGTCTCACTGGCGCTAATACCACATGTCTATTATGTATGAATATTTATCAACTCAAGAGCTCATGCATACATTTACTTCGGAAACCAAAGTCCTATATAAATAATTCTTAAGACGAAAACGGTGAGATGAAACTAGAAATAAAAGAATCTTTCACTAACCCCATTACTGGAAGGAAATATACCTCAGTTGAAGTAAAACATATCACAATTTATGTACCGTTTCTCCTTCATTTGATATTGAGTTTGGCGCTAGCTATTTATGAAAAACTATAACATTTCTGTTGGGTAAATACATGTATGTTAAAATTTCTTTCGTTATAATAATATCGTTTCCCCCCATATTTCCCAATGTCATGTGGTAATAGCTATCAATAATCTTTACAAAAAAGTAATGAAATGATTTATATTCGTAACTCAACTGCCAATGGACATATAATTATCTTCAATGGCCGACCGAATAATTATAGCCGGAGAAAATTGGTGGACGTTTCCTCTCATCACTTGTTTCATCGGTCCATCACTTGATCGTTTACAATGTTTAGTTTTTCATGTTTTTACATTTATTTTGTCATGTCTTATGAAAAATGATAAATCAACACCTTAAAATTGATTGCTGTACTTTTATTTTAGTACAAATAAAGTAAACGCAGCCTGTAAAGTTGGTCGCTTGGCTTTGAATCCGCGAAGTACAAAATTAAGTCAAGTGTAGTATGTACCCTTAAAATACTGATACTAATTATATGCAAGATATATGCATTGAGATGCTGTATCAGTGGAAAGCCGAAAAGTGCATTGTTCTTTCAAAACATTTGTGATATGTCTCTAGAATGCATTTATTTTTTTAAACATTTGTAACATTTATTCAATTTTGACGTAAAGCAATTTGCAAGAACTTTCGTATCTCAATACCAGTATGCATAATAATGTTTTTATTAGGTATGACTTAAAAAATGAAAGTTTGAAGAAAAAAAGTTCAATATAATGACAGGGCTTTACTATTAATGTATATCATAACCAGCAATACAGCTTTGAAGAATACCAAAATTATTATCAAAGTCTATTTCAATTTCATTCAAGGAAAAAGAACTAACTATCTTTTGAAGATATTTATACTTTTTTTTACGGAAAACAAATGTTTGTTGTTAAATCTGCCATGTTAAATGAAAACGTTATGCTCTTTACCAGTAAAAATAGATCTGTACATTCCAATTCGTTTTGACAGCAATCGAAGAGGCACGGACGTTATGATCGTCTAGTTTTACCAAACATATAGCTATAGTCACTTCAAAACAAATTGTTTATATTAAATGGAAAGAAAACTTAGTTAAGCTTGTTTAATGCAGTAGATTTGTACTGGTCTATGAGAGTAATTAAATTGACTCTAGTGCTTTCGGGCTAACTTTCCAGTAAACTGTTATGATTTATATATATATATTAGTCTCATGTCAAATTCTGTAACACACATTCATACGAAAATAATTATTACATTTTATTACGATTTTGATAAAAAAACAAATTGTATTTTATTCAGTTTCTCCAACTATTATATAAAAAAGAAATGATGTGATAAACAAATGTTTACTTTTAAACAACCTCTTTACCATATGTAGTTTATAATTATTTCCTATTTTGTAGGCCGGGTGTAAACCGTTTTTGAAATTCTTATACTATCATAGCACCAACGCTTGTGATTAAAATCGACATGTCATTATGAACGCATACCAAAAGGAGATGTCGTCCACATCAATAACAATTATATTTTCATTACAATGTACAATATATGCATATGCTATAGTGATCCAGCGACAAAATTTACAAAAAGGCTTCAAGACAAAAAAAAATAAGAAAGGAAATGGAGACTATGTCAAAGAGACAACAACCCGACCAAAGAGCAGAACACATACCAATGATAGACAGTAAATACAATAGTGGATGGTCAACTTTTAATAATGGTGTTTGCGTTGTTTCAAATTTGTTTTTATTGTATCGTTTCATTAAATTTAAAAATTACTATTGATTTAACTGTGTCTAGGTAGACGAAGTTGTGGTATTTATTGATAATAATTATAGCAATATATCTTCTTTTTACAGTTTGGGTTAACACAGCATATAAACTATTATAATTTGATAATATACCATTGTATTTGAATGCAGCCATTATATGGACAAAAAATGAAATTGTCTTGGAGCACGTGCATAATTGTTGTACTTTGACACAGTTCATAACGGTCCCTTACCATTATTGATGTTGTCGGTGTCATTAACACATGATGAACGGGTTTCTTCTACATTACAACAGTCGTGCCAGTTTAATACTTGTTTTTCTTTTTTTTTCTTTTTATTCTTTAACACAAATCCTGCAAACATAAACGATTCCTTCCTAAATGCAAAGCGTTAAAATATTTGTATTAATGAGGGTTCCGAGTATTTCCATAACAATTTCAACTAACACGGTGATTTGTATAACAGCTCTGAAGTACATTGTGATTAGAAAAACGGATATGGGGGTATTGAACTTAAACATATCTGACACCTTTATAGGAAATACACGAGAGATATCAATAATTGCGCAAACAGCTGATGAAGGAACCCATATGTAAATTATGCATTAATTACCCACTCCTTATAATCACACGTCATAACAAAGACAATCGTTAGTATTCGTGGGAAATGTAACAGTGAATTTGCGAAAGTTTCACTGTAAAACATATTCTAAACAACAGCTATGCCTTGTAAAATTTAACATGAACGTTGACTTCAAAATGCATAGAGTGATCAAAATTTTTTGAATCGAAAACAAAAAAAAACAAAACACGCCATTACCAACAAAGAAGACAAACAGCAGTATAAAAAACCTTGAAATAAATTACCATTGAGCTCACGAACTAAAATAAATTAAGGTTCTCTGGAAGGGTCAAGTTAACAGTTTCTGCTTCAATACTTGCCCATGACGAAGCAAAAGACATTAATAATATTTACCTCCATATTCCGATATCAAACCATTTCATCAAGGTATATGGTAATGATTATTCACCCAAACCAATTGTGCATCAAACATTTTACCATCATGTCAAAAGCACGCATCGTTGAACATGATATATATCACCTATATACTTCTTGATATTTGATTGCACTCTCAATGATATAATACAATCTATATCAAATTATCCTAAAGTGCTTTAGGAATATATTGTGTAAGCTTTTTTTAAATTGCCCCCCTTAGACAAGTTGTGTTACAAAGGTTATAGACAAATTTATGTTATTTTTAAAAATTCAGAATGAAGGGTACAGAAAAACAGCACAACAGTAAATAGCTTAAAAAAATGAAAAAAAAACCGAAAGGAAATGTATAAAATTTGTCTTTCTCGTTTTCAATATTACGATATCAAAACTGAAATGCTATATCGTTTGGTTTCTCAATTAACATCAACATACTAAAGAAAGACTTATGGATATACACTCTAGGGAATGAGCTCCCTCTTTCAACAAGTTTAAAAAAAAAATAGATATCAATACTATTTAGGTATGTGAACTTTTGTTAACTTACAAAGTAGTACCAAAATAATGCCGGAATTATGCTTCGTTCGTGATATAGAGTGATATGTTTGTTATGTCTGCTATGGGTAATAACCCAATTTGTGTCGTGATGTTTTATATTTTTATATCAGATTTCCTTATAACAACCTCATTGCAACATTAATTTGACGAATATTGGTAACGATGGTCTCGATAACTCTCTTTAGAGATTCTAAAGTACTGTCTGATCAAATGTGTTTTGTTTTATTCCGATACTCTTTGTTGTACTAAAGTTCGGAAGGTTTTATAGAGCGTCAATGGTGAGCATTTTCGTAGACATAACTTGCGTCTATCATACAAAATCAAGTATAACAAAGAAAAACAGGGCACTATCTATTAAAATAAATGAGTATAATTTATGAATGCATAGTAAAATAACAAAAATACGGAACTTCGAGGAAAATTCTAAACGGAAAGTACCTAAGAAAATTGGAAAATCAAACACATCGAACGAATGGATAACAACTGTCACATTCCTGACTTGGTACATGTACATTCATTTTCCTATGGAGAATATGGTTTTACAGCTAGCTAGCTAGACTCTCACTTGTATGCCAGTCACATAAAATTCCATTCCATTATTGACATACGTGTAAACATTTTATAGATTTAGGAAAACGTTAGATAAATTAATTATCAAAATGACTTTTCCACAAAAAACGTTAAACAATGGAAAAAGTAACTAAATCATAAGTTTCAAATTTAAGAAACCATTCAACTTTCTAAATCAATTTTGTTTGACGTGCATTCAAAAAAAGAATAAAAAAAAATCACCTTTATCTTTATAAAATAAAATTTGATCTTGGGGTGATTGCTGAAGAATATAATCGAATTTTCGATTTGTTAATGAAAAAGAATGACTTCTGAAAAAAAATCAATGACGTCAACACAGATAATGAAACATCCCTTTTTAACACTTTTTGAACTTTCATTTAATCTAGATAAAATCGTAATTTTAAAGGCATAGTATCAACCAAATTAAAACCGTACCATTGTCTCAGCAAAAAGAAAAAGAATTTAAAATTTTCCTATTGAAGCAAAGAAACATACTTTTAACCTTTTTACCACAAACTTGAAAATTTTAGTATTTTGGAGATGTCTTTATACATTATATAACCAACTTACTTCACACAGAGAAAAAACGAATGTTAAAATGTTGTTTTGAATAAATAGTGTTTGGTATTGCATTATATCGTGTTTTCCTTTATTGGTTGCGAAGTTGTTGTATGAAATCTTATACTAAGTATGTAACAACTTTGTACAACTTTCAAAATCTCTCTTTAGAGATTTGCCAACATTTTGTATATAATAATTCTTAATTATAAGTAAAACATTAACTCTGACTTGGAACAATTATACCATTTTATGTATATATTAAAAACTACATATGTTGCATGAACTTAATAAATCATAGAATAAGGGTGCACACGAATCTAAGTATCTAATTGCCCTTCCGGAGCACCTGTGATTATCTCCTTTTTATTTGGGTGTTTGTGTTGCCCAGTCTTTAGTTTTTTCTATATTGTTGTTTGTATTTTTTTATTTTGTTTGCAATGGCGTTATTATTTATTTTCGACTTATGACTTTGAAAGTTATTTCGCATCTCTTTTGCATACTACACATAACACTCAAAAAGAGTTTAACGAACTAAAAGTCAAAACAAAGTAAAAAGGTTTGCATCGATGATCAGCAGATATCACAACATACAGGTTGTCAAGACGACCTCATTTGTACAGTGTGTCATCAGCGATAACCTTTTCGAGAATTCTTGTTTACTTATTTTAAAATAAGTTCTTATGATCATTTCCGGGTAAGACAGAACGCCAAAACCTAATTATTGCATAAATATAGAAACCAAAACAGAACATTAACCCGTTTGATAGGATTAACATGCATGCTTTCGATTTCATTTAAAACAAATCAATTGATATTTTATCGTATGTTTTTCTATGTTGTGATGTTATGCTTTTGTTTCAGAAAAAGGGAGAAGGTTTGGGTCCATTAAAACGTTTAATCCCGCTGCAAATGTTTGCACCTGTCCTTAGTCAGGAATCTGATGTACAGTAGTTGTCGTTTGTTTATGTAATATATACGTGTTTCTCGTTTCTCGTTTTGTTTATATAGATTAGACCGTTGGTTTTCCCGTTTGAATGGTTTTACACTAGTAATTTTGGGGCCCTTTATAGCTTGTTGTTCGGTGTGAGCCAAGGCTCCGTGTTGAAGGCCGTACTTTAACCTATAATGGTTTAATTTTTAAATTGTTATTTGGATGGAGAGTTGTCTTATTGGCATTTACACCACATCTTCCTATATCCATATAACTATCTAATGATTTGTGACATATATACTATTGAATGACGAGCAAAAGCTAAATGAAATCCTCAATCCTCAAGATCTCAAGTCGTAAATAGCATTTAAGACAGTCACCATTTGAGAACTTGCTTTCAGCAGTATCATTTTTTTTTTTCTAATCACTATGTTCTCAAAACAGTAATATAAAACCTTTTGATTTTGATTTTCTATCTTATATTGTACTAGAACACACCCGCGAAATCGCGGGCACATACAGCTTGTGAACCGTTGTAGAATGATTTTTTGTAAAAGATAAAAGATATTATGTATGGAGAATTTCATAAAAGCCCTTTCCTTTTTTCCAAAGTCCGATATTTGTTTCCTTTCTGTTAATTTCAATTATTTTCGTGTTTCTGGCCTCAGACCACAATTATTCTTCTCTTTTGCTACAATGCTTCTTTTGGTAAAAGTCAAATCAAGTTAAAAATGTGCACCGTTTCAAACATCAAATAAATGTAACTGCTTGGATATAGACCATTATAAGTCTAATAAAATATGCTTCAAAGACAATCCATCAGCGCTTTTTCTTTTGAGAGCCTTACTAACATGCCAATAGTATGACATGAATCTTGTATAAATGACTAAGACCGACTAAGGCTAATTTGAGGGGTGGTCGGAGGGGTCCTGATCCCGAAATTCCGAGATGCAGAATTTAAAAAAAATCATATCCCGAAAACCCGAAATCGAAAAACATATCCCCGTATCCCGTAAGGCATCTTCGCTAGCAAGGGTTACGATCCACTCCCGCTCTCTTCACCCTTGGCGGATTAAGCCAACATTTGTGATAACAATGTTGCGCCATCTATCGGAAGATAAAAATCACGCCAATTCCGAATACATTAGTCTTGACCAATGGTAGAACTTGAACTCTTCAATTTGGAGATAAAAACACGGTAGCGTCTAGATTCTACACACTTGGTAAAGCCGGAAATGAAAGCATACGTCAACATTCATGCATTTGTGCATGAAACATACACAGGAACTTCTTTACGTTTATTAAAAACATTCAAGTTTTCACTAAATATAGTCGTATGTTTAGGGATTTAAAGGCTTGTTGCACCAAAAATCACTTGGTAATTGTTAACAAACACTCTCTACATTTACACGTGATCATGTTATAGGCGCATTTTGATTGGATGCAGCGAGTTTTGACTGCAACCAATAAAAATCCTTACCTTGTGTCTCCGAAGTTTTATCTCAATCCGCCGAGGGTGAAGAGAGCGGGAGTGGTTCGTAACCCTTGGCTAGTGAAGATGCCCGTAAGGATGAATCCCCAAATCTCGAGCTTCAAAACACCCGATCCAGACGCCCCGAAAAAGGTCATGCCTCCCTCTAAACTCTACCTTACTTTCAGTTTTGCCAAATCACTATTTTCACTTTCAACAATGAATTGTTATGCCCCATCTAGTCTGTGCATCCGTGCGTTCGTTCGTTCGGTCGTCCGTCTGTCTCGCTTCAGGTTAAAGTTTTTGGTCGAGGTAGTTTCAGATGAAGCTGAGCATGTTTTACTTATTTTGATATATATGCAAATGGTATGACCCCTTAAATAGTAAACATTTCAAAGAAAACAGTAGACAGAATACAGAGAGTAGCTATATATTAAAGTAGTATAATCGTAGTTTACATGTAGATAAACGCGAACAATAGTTGTCCGCTCTAAGGAGGTATAATAGTTGTGGTGCTTGCGATCTTTACACCATGAAATGAAACGCGAAAAATAATTGTCCTCTCTAAGGATATATAATAGTTGATGTTTTTTATATCTAAACATCATGATATGGATAACGCTCTGAGTGGCTTATTTATTTTTCATTTCTGTTATCTATCATACGATTGTTTTTTTAAAAATGTGTCACATGTTTTACTTATTTTAATATATATGCAACTGGTATGATCCCTTAAATGGTAAACCATTGACAGAAAACAGTAGACAGAATACAGAGAGTCTCTATATATTAAAGTAGTATAATCGTAGTTTACATGTAGATAAACGCGAAAAATAATTGACCTCTATAAGGAGGTATAATAGTTGTGGTTCTTACGATCTAAACACCATGATATGGAGAACGATTGGATTGGCTTATTTATTTTTCATTTTTTGTTATGTATCATACGATTGGTTGTGTTTGTGCATGTTTCAAACCGGAAGTCTTTTCTATGACTAAAAGTCAGTCTGATGACGGAATCCTATCCGGACTCCTTTTTTGTCGTTTTTCTCCCAAAATAACTCAATCTGAATAATCATAAGAATGGATGACAAATGCGACTATGCATGTAACCTTTAGGACACAGAGGCATGATGATTGATTTATTGTGGAAGAAAGAGAAGCGACACACACAATGAGGTCTTCTCGTTTAATAGTATAGATATGACTCATAGCGTGCCTTCTGGATTTTTTATTTTTTCCAGAAACACAAGAAAAAAGCTGGGCTTCGCCGATGCAGTTATTTCGATGCATGTCTATTTCGGTTTCAGAATTTGCTTTCAGTCTGGTCATTCTGTTTTATACAAAAGGTTGTGGGAAAGTAAACTATTGACAAGTTGATAGAACTTTTCTTTACAAATCAAAGTACGAAAACTTAAAAAAATTCATCCCTTGTAATAACGTTTCTTGAGGTATATTGTTTTTAAAATTTGAATGTATAAATCAGTTGTAAAATAATACTTCAAACAAATAACAGACTGAACGTATTATCTCACAGAGAAGATCAAGATGACGTCAGACAGAAAATTTAACCAGTGAAAGAAGATGTTGTCTGTTTCTATTGTCATTTCATTAGTTTTTTATTTAGTTTTTAAGAGTTTTACATCAAAAGTTTATGATGTTTTATTGCGTTATTTTTTTTCTCAAATATTGTGTTTCGTATTTTTAGCTATTTCTATTTATTTGTAGTTGATGAGTTATGACTTTTCTTTATAACAAAGAGTTTGATATTAGAAGGGTTTAAGCTGTTATTGTCAAAATTCAAGTATTTGATATTATCATATTCAAGAATCAAACTTCATAATCAAAAACATCGTGTAAGTATACATTAAAAAAAATGTTCTCCTCATGATCTGATTGCTTTACTTAAAATGCATTACTTATAGGTACCAGTCTTGTATTACAACGCCAATTTCCGGTGCATGTCAAAACATGGAGGGAAACAAAATAGTGCATTTTTTTCTGAATTTTTTTCTGAACTCAATTTTTTCTGTTTGATTATAGGTTTATGTTGAATTGAAACATATATATAGACTTTAAAAAAATCTTGCATCTTTTGGGGATATCAATCCAGGAAAGTAGAAGGATATCATGTTTACTAGAAGTGGTGCGGCCTAGTAAAAATAGCAAACAAAAAGTAGAAAAAAATGTTTTGACTTCAGGATTGCGTAACTTTTTATTCTTCGTGGCAAGACCCCCTTTTTTCGATTAAATCACAATTTCACATTAGTACATACATGATATGGACATGAAATATTTTTTCTATGTAGCATTTTTTATTTTTTTATTTTCAAAGATCAGCTGTTTAGCATGTAAGCCTATGGAGCAGTCAATTACAAGACTGCAACCTGCATAGAGTAATTTTTTCATATGTACACTGCAAGGAAGTAGCTCATGTGGACTTATGTGTGCCCAGAATGATAAAACATCATGATTTAAGAACTTTTTAAGAGAAAAAAGTCATGGGGTATCAAGTTACACTGAAAAAACTGAAATTATCTAATAATTATGCATTTTCATACTAGACACCATTCAAAAGTATTAATAGATATAAAGCATAACAGTTTGAGGCAAATTGAGATTTTGATGGTATTACATACATGATTTTCAATTAAAAAGAACATAGAAAGATTTTTTCTCTCAATGAAATCTTCTTCTTATGATGCAATTTTTAGTTGCACAGTTTTATTGAAAATAAGAGCAAAGTTGAAGGGACAGCTACATACAAAAGTACTGTTTTTTTCTTTAGGGTTATTATTTTCATGGCTCAATTGTTGACATTAAGGTAGAATATGTATAAAATGAACTTGTGGTGAAAAGATTTTCACAAAATGTTCATTTTTCATGAGTCTATACTTCTTTTCCTGTCTGCGGCACTGCACAGTTAATTGAAATTTTCATATTTGGGTTAAAAATTTGTTTAAAAAGTAGAATTTTTCTAAAACTATTCATCCTGACATGGAATTTTGTGATTTAGGTGTGACAAGTAATTAGTATTCTTACAAAAAACACTAACTTGAGTATTCATTTTATTTTTTTTTAAATTTTTATTTCAAATTTTATATGCATTGGTGGGTCAAGTACAGTCTAAAAACCATGATATAGTAGGCATGTATAAAGACCAGTATAGTCAAACAAGAGAAAGGTATGGTCTTTCTTGTGTCCAGATAGTTGTATTGTAGCAAATTCTTCAATATGAAAAAGTTTTAGGTAATTTTTCAATTTTGACTTTAACAAGAAGCCCACTTGGGTAGATTTCATTGAAAAAAGGGGGAGGGGTAAACTATTGAATGTGGTTCATTTAAACAGGAGGAAAAACATAAAAATAATAGATCAGAATACTCTTCTAGCTCCAAAGTATCCAAATAATAGAAAAACATTCATGAAGAAAGACTAGAATGAGATTTACAGATCATTTAGTAGACATGACTGATTTCCAAATTTTGCCTGTTTTCAGAAAGCGGTACTGCTTTAATAGTGGGGTTATTTTTATTATTATAGCTAAACAATTCTAATAATGGCATTTTTTATGTTCAAATATGGCTACTTAATGAAACCAAGTAAATGAATTAATTTTTTAAGACATTTCATAAATGTTATAGGTACCAGTCTTGTATTTCAACGCCAATTTCCGGTGCATGTCAAAACATGGAGGGAAACAAAATAGTGCATTTTTTTCTGATTTTTTTTCTGAACTCAATTTTTTCTGTTTGATTATAGGTTTATGTTGAATTGAAACATATATATAGACTTTAAAAAAACTTGCATCTTTTGGGGATATCAATCCAGGAAAGTGGAAGGATATCATGTTTACTAGAAGTGGTGCGGCCTAGTAAAATAGCAAACAGAAAGTAGAAAAAAAATGTTTTGACTTCAGGATTGCGTAACGTTTTATTCTTCGTGGCAAGACCCCCTTTTTTTTCGATTAAATCACAATTTCACATTAATTTAGTACATACATGATATGGACATGAAATATTTTTTCTATGTAGCATTTTTAATTTTTTTATTTTCAAAGATCATCTGTTTAGCATGTAAGCCTATGGAGTAGTCAATTACAAGACTGCAACCTATACAGTTAATCGAATTAGACACATTTTTATTCATTTCAGAATAAACTAAATGTTCCATGGAAGTTATAGATTCCTAATGGTTATGTTGAAGTTGTCCCTTTGAATGTTCATCATTATTTTATTGGCCATTATGGAATACCTGTGTCACGGTGATTTTTTTTTTAAAACAATGTAAATTACAAAATCCATCCCTTGTAGAAAATGTAGATTACAAAATCCATCCCTTGTAATAAAATTTCTTGAGGTGTATTGTTTTAAGATTTATACTATATAAATCTGTTGTAAAGCAGTACTTCAAACACATAACAGACTGAACTTATTATCTCACAACAAGAACAAGATGACTTCAGAATGAAAAAAATAAAATTAGCGGAAGAAGGTGTTGTCTGTTTCTATTGTCATTTCATTCGTTTTTTATTGAGTTTTTATGAGTTTTACTTCAAAAGTTTGATATGTTAATGCCTTGTTTTAGCAAATATAGTTTGTATTATATTTTATCTATGTCTATTCGTTTGTAAGAGATGAATTATGACTTTTCTTTATAACTATTACTTTGATAATGTTGAAGATGTTGTTGTCAAATTTCAAGTATCTAATATCATCATATTTAAGGATAATACTTCCTAATCAAAAACATTGTGTACGCATACATTAAAAACATCCAAATTGTACGCCATATGCACTACAAAAGTCAAAAAGTCTGAAAAGACCAGTTTTTGTCGTGATTTGCATGAACTTTTACTCGACATTCTCCAAAAGTATGACTTGTGTCTTAATTTTCTTGACAATTTCTCATATATATCAAATTTGTATGAAATGTACTCGACATATTATTGACAGTCAGAATATTGTCTTAAAATTTCTTGACAAATTCTTGACATTTGAATACTGTCTTGAAATTTCTTGACATATTCTCGACATTCTTTTTTTTCTCAGTATGGCTTGACATATTCTGAACATTTTGAATTGTGTCTTAAATTTACTTGACAGTTCATAGTTTTACAAATCATGACCAGTATTCATAATGTACCTTTAATCTATTTTTCTCTTTACATAATATACTGTTCTTTTAAGTTACACTTCTTACAACAAAAATGAAAGTTGGGCAGGTAAAATAATAAAAAAATGGGTATCTTAATATTTTTACAAATGCAAATTATATGGCTATGTAATATGTATAAAATAATTTAAATGTAAGTGTACTGATATAAAACAATTTAAATGTGGGTTTTTAAAAAAATTACAAATTTTGATTCCTAAATCTCATTAAAAGATTAAAACTAATCATACTGTAGCCATATTTCACTCTACATTCATATCATTTAATTTTAAAATGGTATATAATTATTGTACAAAAATGTGGTTTATATGAATAGCAAATTATGATGATATACAAATCATTCATTTAACAGAAAAAAAATTGTGTAATATTATCTGTTGGAATAGATACTAAGTATTACACATGACAGGATGTTCCCCTATAAAATTAAGGTATTCAACACCCCAGAATACACGCAACTGTCAAACAGAAATCAAAGATTTACCTGTAAGCAGCCATACAATTTATCAGTTGACAATTCCAAAGATTAAAAGAAAATTATTATCTACTCCAGAAATAATAAAAAAATCACGTTAAATTTAAATTAGTATAAGGCAAACATGTAATGGCACTGTGGTTGCCGGAAATGTAACAAATTCCGCGACCATTACCGAATATAACAAAATCGGTATGAAACAGAAACAGTTATGTTTTCTACAAATTTTTACTTTTTTTTTAAGTAATTGAAAGTAAACTAAATTTTGTCACAAAACAGACAATTGAGATCATTTTAATATTCCCATTATAATTTAGGTGACAGTTATGGAGATTCTAAATTTATTGTAGCCTTTTCCCGTCCTCCTTTCGCGTATATGACATCACCATATGTCATTGTATTCTATCAAGCTTTGTTTTAAATATATAACTGATTTGTACCCAGTACAATCGATGAGTCTTGCGTAGACGAAACACGTGTATATACATGTTTGGCGTAAAAAAGGTTCTAATGTCTTTGATGTGTTTTTTAAGTCTGAGTTTATTTTAAATTTAAATTAGTGTAAATAATATTAAATTGCGAGAATAATAGCATGAACATTACAATGTAGCATTTTATAAGGATAAGAAAACAAGTGAATTTTCACTTTAACAAATTTCTCTCTTAACAAATAGAATTTGTCTGAGTTTTTTTAAATATAATTTGTCGTTCAATAGAAATTTAAATAAAATGAGATATTGAGTATACGTCAATGGCTTCTTTTGTCTTGGTATATAAGAGGATCTGGAGGGGGCTTCATACCTATAGGCCATATATCACTATTCTTTAAACTTTGTGCCTATTTTTCTTTATATTTCAGCACCTCATTATTCTCTATTCTTTATTTTTAACCCCCATCTACACCCTCATATTTTTGTCTAGGTAAATTGGCGTAAAGTTCAAAACTAAGTGTTGTTGGAAGCGACTCTCATGAGAAATATTAAGTTCTAATGCATTCAATTAAGTTACCAAAGTTATCCATTTGCAAAAATATTATTTCTTCCTCTGTGAAATGTCACCACAATCAATACATTCCAGATCATATCATTTAAATGCTTTTCTTCCGCTCTTTAATGATTATATTTGGAACTATAACAATCAGTAATTTATTATGTAATAAAGAGTCAGTTTTTGTTTTTTATTTCTTCTGTAGAAAATTAATGTGATTTTATACAGTTTGATAGGTGTTCTAGTAATATACTGTTTCGATTTTAAAATATTCCTTTTCTTTCTCCAGAACTGTGTCAAAGAACAAATTAAGAAAAACTAAGTTTTCTCACCTCATAGTTTATATATTGTTTAATGTACCTTGTCATTTAACGGTACTATTTATTTGCACAATATGAGCTTGTCTATAATAAGGGGTAAACAAAACTATGCTACCATATAGATATGTTAATTTTTGGGTGAGTTCACATAAACATTGTTCGCTACTTGTGATATATATCGACACCTTGCGAGCTATTCTCCTTTGATATCAAATGGTTAAAAGCTTTCTGCGTTTTGTGAGATTGTCATCATACGTACATTATAATAGCCATATACATGTAGCCATTCATGGTTATTATCTGTTACCTTTGAATTTATTAAGAATGAAATAATTTCTTGACATGTTTAGTCATGAAACTTGTCACACTGGTTGATTTTTTGGGGGTGGGGGTTCTAGTATTTTTGAAGCGATCAAAATGTAATTGTAGCTTTAATTACTAAAAATAGCTTTAAAACATTTTATTAAATAACTTTTATAGCAGTTTATTTCTATTTCATAGTTTTGAAGAATTCAAGATAATGTATATAATTTCTTCGCCAAGAAGGTGTCTCAAAAGGCAAAATGATAGTTTTTGTTGAATTCTAGTTAAACGCTCAAGATTAGCAAATTAAATCAACCATGATATTTTTTACGAAACAATAACGTTTTAAGAATGAACGAAATAGGAAATCTTTTCTGAAGTGCAAATGATTAAACTGTAGACTAGCAATTCAAATAATCTAAACACTTTGAAAATCTTAACATTTGATTAGAATTCCAAAGACAGTCGTGCAAGAAAATCATATTTATTTTTCTCTTTTAATTACAGATAAATTGAAATTTGCACATTTGTATGTCAAGAAGTAACGCCAGCATTGCTGTTGATTACATTTAAGTTAAGCGATTGCCAATTTTTGTTGATACCGTTCATTATTGCATACATTTTGTTCACACACATAATGCGTTTTGCCGAAATTAAAGTTTTCTGTCGTAATCCAAAAATAATTTGTTATATTTATGTTATCAACAGTTTACGTTCACTGGTGAATTTCTCAGAAAAAGAGTATAACAAAAATACGGAAAAATTCAAGAAGGGGGAGTCCATAAAAACTGATAAAATTAGAACGTAAAACACGTTGTTTTGAAATCAATCTTAATTTCGTGGAGGTTCATATACGTTCATATACCGAAAGTAATAACAAGGATTTATAAGATTTTCAAAGATAATATTCTAAACTATATGTCATGGTTACAAGAGCGCAATTACTCGTAATGCATTATCCATAGGGTACCACTGGTGTTCCGTTTTTTTTTCTCTCGAAGACTACACAAACTAGGAAAAAACGGGTAGCAGTTCCTTTTACTAGTAATGCTAGTGTTTTTACATTACAACCCCAAAAATATATAGGGTCATGCGGTAAAAATTGACTTAAAATGCAGTTGAAAAAGATCGTCTATTTTTTTCGCTTAATAAGAAAGGCATATTTTTAATGGCTCCGACGTGCAGAAATGGAAGATATTTTCTATACTTCGTAAAATGTGAATATGATTTTCTACAATTTGTAAGCCTGATTGGATAAGCTTTCGATTAAATGTAATTCCAATCCTGTATCACCAAATCAGAAGCCGTATAGGGTTCTATTCTGAGTACCATCTTGGGGTGAAACACTTGCCGGTAAAATATAAACCAATAATTGCGCTCTTGTAACCTTATCAATTTATGGAAAGAAAAATAGGTGTTAGTGTGCAAATTATTTTAATGGCACCTCATAGATAAAATCAGAGGATGCCGAATATCTGACAAAAACTCAAAAAGCGAACATCCTTAAAACTCATTTATTGTTCATTTTCCTCGACCGTCCTTCCATTAGAAAGACGTTAAGGTTTTGCAGGAAATAGCAAATTTGCAATCCGTCCTTCGTTAGTGAGGTAGACAATTATTTCGTTTTAGATTTATTTATTGATTGATTGGTGTTTATCGCCACATTCAGCATTAGTCTGTTATTTTAGTAAAGAACATTTTTTGTTGGCGGAGTCCATCAAGACTTGAATCGAGCGCACATATGTCACGTGCGGGATGAGAACTCGAAACCTAGGTGTTAAAAGGCTAGTGATATTATTGTGTGTTTAAAGAATACTGTGGTTGCTCGTAGTATCTAAATTTTGTCTTTTTGGATTGCAAATGTCAGAATCTATCCAACCCGTTATTATCGGCAGTTTGAACTAATTCCCTTTTATTTTCAACCCTATCCTCTTGAAGTAAATGTTCATTTTCTAATATCCGTTTCATTTTCGACGCCCAAAAGGGTAGGTTTATTTTTTCTGTATTGAAACATCGTTACTGTTCTATTATGATTGTAATAGTTCAGTTGTTAATAAAAATAACTTATATTTTTTTACATTTGTCGTAACATAATACATAACTGGTTGATTGTTGATTCTCAGTTAATGCCCCAGCAGCAGTACAAAAACCAATCTATATTGGAGCGTTGAACATAACATGGATGATAGAAAATGAGCACAAAATGACAAGAGTGACAAGAGTGAAAAAAAGAAGGGAAATGCGTTTTGACTGCCAAAGAAATGAATTAGGAAGTTTTAGAAAAGTTATTAATTAGTCTTTTGTAGCTGAACGAACGCTCATCTGTCGTACAAAATCATAAGCCTCGTATCTTCAACTAATTTGTTTTACATATATATGTAACATAAAAAAATGATAAATAAAAGAGGATAGATTTGGAAAAATCTATGTTTGAAAATCTAAACGATATTAACAACACTTTTACTTTGTTCTAGACTATCCAAATGGAAATGAAGATTTGGAACATATATGTTTTCAAAACTACATATTAATTACAAATTTGAAGAATTCTTCAAGTTTGTATATCTCTTTGTTTATGCTAGATTCCAACTGATGTGCGACCCAATACGTATGTCAAGATTGACCATTTGAAGTTGGTCATGAATAATCTGAAATTTCAGGTTTGGATAACAGGTGATGCGAGTCGATACGTTCCAACACGATTTTTGCTATCGGATTCAATTTGTTCAGGATTAGTCAATTTCAGATGTTAGGATAATTCACATTCAGATACAAACATAAATGTTGTGATTTCGATTGTTTCAACGATTGGATCTCGATCTGACACGATCGGGTTTCTTGAATTGTAACGATCTGGTTTCTTGAATTGTAACGATCTGGTACGTGTAGATACGTTCCGATACGTTCACGAAGAACAGAATCGCCCCATTACGATACGATAAGATTACAGTCGCGATGTTTTTCACGATCAATACTTGAGCTAAGTTCTGAGAGATTTATGCCATTCCATTAAGCATTGTGAGTCAAATCTGTTTCACATAGAACTCACAATCAACACGTTTGCAACGACTTACCTCAAGATGTGATAGTCTACGATACAGTAGTCCACGATTATTAATAGTAATCGTGCCTCACATGGTGATAGTGGGATCAAAGCATTAAAGTTAATAGGGGCCGATACCAGTTTTGAATTCTTAAATAAAATGACCAGGCGAATCTTACCTTTATCTCCTCCTAATCGCGTAACATGAATTAGTAGTTAACTCTCTGCATTTAGGGTTGCTTACTAAAACATTAATTATCATTCTATTGGGAGGGCAATACAATGTGAACACTTTTTTATACTGACAAAATTTATGATATGTAGAGTTATTGTGTTTAATCTGATAAAACGGGTAAACAATGTTACATTGCATGCTTTGAAATTCCAACTAACTGAAGTGGTAATAGGTCATTATTATTTGTATCAAAAGTTCATTAAATTTATTCTAAATGTCAAGAACATTATTCAGAGTATTTTATCATCATGCCTTTATTGTGATGCAATTTGCAATGTTTTGAATTTTCAATTTGCATTTTGAACTGTAGTGCACTTGTCAGAAAAGGGTTATAAATTCGATCAAGTTATTACAGGAAAAAAAAGTACTTGTTATAAGGTTTCAAAATGGTTTCCGTTATATCAGTATTGCGTTCTTAGCAAACCATTTATATATATAGTTTGTTTGCATACTATAGACATGTTTATATTTATTAAGACTAAACACGCAGTTTTACTTGAACTATTGATTTAAATTTCGAAAACCGGCACTGAAATAAGCACTAGAAAAGATATACAAACATAACCAAGAAGGGAATAACCGATATCCCCTGCATGGGTTTCACTTACAGAATATGGATTGTGCAACAGCAACCCAATAGAAAAAAAGGGGATGTTTTTTGTTGTTTCGAAAATAGCACCGGTGGTCTTAAAAAGCTTCATGATTGGATTTAGTTTGTTTTGTTAAGAAAATTGTTATTGACTTCAAATCTTCATACCCTAGTTTGTTACAATATAACTAAATGTATGTCGTGTTTGCAGTTTTTCAAAAGAAATGCTTTTAAATTGCTAATGACAGTAAGGTACCAATAAAATCAAATATATATATTTTGATGTGATGTAAATGTTACGTACAGTACACGTTTTATGCATGTGGCTCAAATAAAAATAATTAGAACGGTATTTTAGGATGATGTAATTAACTTTTATAGCTACATGAAATTTAAAGCTTTGACGCAGAAAACGCCGTGGAAATTAAACCATTCCTTTAACATTTAAAGCTAGCTTAAACACAACAAGTGACGTACACTTCCTATTTATTACAGTAGCCATATTTTACGACAGCAGTATTCCACTAAAAAACCCAAATGACCTTTTGTTTGTTTGATATGTCTATGTTTTCTCAAACTTAAGGTCATAAGCAGCCGAGTGAGCTGTCACTTTGATACTTTGATGATTACAAACAAAAATCATTCAGACAATTTTCTGTTCAGACAAAAAAGAGTTAAGACGGTTTTAACTGTTCAGTTTTATTAACTTCAGTCTTTAAAGTACCAGGTAAAGATGATTCTAAAAACATACGTCACTGATAGACCATAATATTTTGTGCATTGAAAACGAAATTTCTTTCCTTGGTCTGGAAAAGATTTATCACTTGCCACTAAACTAGATATGTGTGCTGTTGATTCAGAAGTTAATAACTTAACATTGTTGCTTTGCTAATATACTTGTTGTTACCCTCTTAATAGATGGACATAAAAAGATGTTGTAGGAGTGCAAATTAGACAACTCTCCATGCAAGTCACAGTTTTCAAAAGAAAACTGTTATAGATCAAAGTACGACCTTCAACACGGAGCCTTGGCTCACACCAAACAGCAAGCCTTTAAGGGCCCAAAAAATGACTAATGCTAAACCATTCAAACAAGCAAAACCAACGGTATAATCAATATAAAAAACGAGAAACGGGAAATACTTATGAACAACACCAGCAACGACATTCACTGATCATCAGGTTCCAAACTCAAGTGCAAACACATTCAGCGAATTTAAACGCAATAATTAGCGCCAACCTTCTTTCTACCCTGAAACAATAGTGTAACATCCCAACATAGAAAGACACACTATGAAATAACGATTGAAATAGCTTATAAATACAAAATTAATAAACAAAAAAAGCAGGGTTAAGATGTCAAAAGTATCAAAAAGACAACCATAACCTTGGACAAAATGCCGCCGAATAAGATAACGAGCACAGGTAAATAAATATAATTATGTTGTAAGGTATGAATGGAGTACGGAAATATCTTTTATAACAAAACAGTTTGATTGTTCATAGGACGACAACTAAAGTGCACATGTATAGTCGTACCGAACACTTATCAAAGTTGGTGGTATATATTAAAATAGTGAGACCAGACATAAAACATTTAGAAAACATTGAAAAACAAAAATGTATTACAAATTGTATCAACAGGTTAAATTAAAACAAAAGTACGATTTGAGAGTACTCGCAGTTACTGAAAGCTAGTTAAAAGCCAAAATCTAAAAGTTTAGTTTTGCTTATAATCTGCCTTCTGACTGTTTGTTTCTTGTCATGACAAATGCTTCAAAACAACTTTTAAAAAACATCAAAGGAGCATATCTGATATGATCAAATTATCTTATACTTAAATATTAAATTTATCTATAAAGTTATCAATTATTTTAACCAGAAATATCAGATCCAATAATTTTTTAGATGTGAATTATAATTTTGATGTGCAGTTAGTATACAATGTAGTTATGAAGATGTTAGAAAAAAACATATAAACGTCATTGATTGATTCTTATTCATCTAAACTCTTGGAGGAATAGACATTTGTTTGTCGTTTTATTTGGAGAAACTTTGACTTTGATATATTAGTTTTGGACCTACACGAATGTGCATTCCTACTATGGTGTATTAGACCAAGACAGACATTGTAAGTTACGTTTATAATATATCACTTTATTATAACTGGTAAATTTAAACAAAAAAAAATGTCATGCGTACTGTTCAATAGTAACTTTACTTATTTCTGAATCATAATATTGAGAATAGAATAAAATGGAACGCAAAAGAAACTATAACCCTGTTTTCAAATGTTGCAACATATAAACTACCTCATTAAGTTTACACTATTAAATGTAGTTTTAAGAATGTCGAAACATGTGAACAACATTCAGATCAATTATATTTAACAAATATTTAGCACTGGAAAAATTTCTAGATTTTATTTTGCATGTGGTACACATTATTTAAACGTTTCTATAAATTCTATGAGAAAAGATTAATTATTTACTGAGCGGAAAAAAATCTCTTTAGTTAACACAAGCACAAAGTTCAGCGCTCATTTGCTGACGCTAAATATCATTGGTGCTGTCAATTGTAATAGTTCATAAAATATCTGGTTATTACTATACTCACCTTGTTGTATAAATATTATTTTCTAAATAACATTCAAGAGTTGCGTGATTCAAATTTCAAGTTTGCTAAATAATCATATAATGGTTGGCTATCACAAAAACGTCTTCTCAAATTATTTGCTATAAGTAAATCTTACAGAGACCAATTAAAAATGTAATGTGATGACATTGTGGACACGTATATGGTTATTTTCATAAATTTACTGTTACTAAACTTTGATTTTTTCGAAAAACTAAGGATTTTCTTATCCCAGGAATATATTACCTTAGCTGTATTTGGCACAATTTTTTGAAATTTTGGGTCTTCAATGCTCTTCAAATTTGTAATTGTTTGGCTTTATAACTATTTTGGTCTGAGCGTCACTGATGCGTATTTTTTAGACAAAACGCGCGTCTGGCGTATTAAATTAGAAGCCTGGTACCTTTGACAATTATATGTAATTTGCAATGCTCTAAACTAAATATAAGTATATTAATTGATTTGGCTTTCCAACTAGTAATTCGATAGCCACTCCCTAGTCTTACGTATGCAAAACACGTGGCTAACAACATTATTAGTCTGGAATAATATTCATATATTTTACAACCACTTATTCGGGTCAACACTTTGTCGAAGTTTCGTCAACAAGAGTATATCACCAATTATATCGTTTTTGTGCTGTCAAGAAACATCTTTGATGCGGTCATTTTTGTAAATTTAATTTACTGGTAATAAAATGTTATAATCAATCAAAATATTTACAATTTCCATCTCAAGTACAAATGGTCTTAGCAAGAACTGGCATATCTTATGTAATTGCTATACTTATTAATGTTATCTAACGTCGTTTTATATGATTTTAATTTCTTACTACACGTTATTTGAGCGGCCCATGCGAGTCTTATATAGACAAAAGTTTTTGAAATCTGAGGGACTTTACTTAATTAGGGTATATTTTATGCATCATATGTCAATCTTTGAATACAAAATGATTCATTGGATGCAAATTGTAATAAAAAAAAATCCGTATATGTAAATCTGTAAGTCATTAAATTACAAGCAGAAAAAAAAACTATGTCAACACAGAAAAAAAGCATAGTCATCTTTATCACCAACATTTGCATTGTGCATTAGAGGTCAAGTTTTAATTTCAATAATGAGAATTTCCTTCATTATAAACCCATTCTATCGATGTAATCTAACACTAAATGGTCCAAAACCAATTTCACAGTCCGGTCAAAACAGATAATGTTACAACTAATCACTTTTTTGCTAATTTGCTCTTTTTTTATGAACACTAGTTATACAACACTAAAAAATAATTACTGTATAACATAACAATTGTATATTTTCGTCGGTAATATTTATATGACGCAATTATTGAGGATGACTTTTTTTCTATAAACCAAATTTATTTAGATATTCATTTCACTTAAATTTTCTAGTATTTACTGGGACCTTTTTAACTACTTAAAATAATATTTGTAAGCTCAAATAAGGAAATAAGTCAAGACCTGAAAAATATAAACTCATTTCAGGCATGCATCTATCCTTTAGTAAATATAAATGTCTGTATAAACTCCAATTTGTCTTGAAGTTATCTAAGTTATGAAAGTATTTGAGAAATTCCCAGACAAAGCAATTATTTTCGCTTCTCGTTATTTATATGTATCAATTTAACATGACATAATATACATGTAAATGTTTTACATACCATTATTTGCATGTACCATTTTACTTGGCGTGATTTTCATGTTCTTATTTTTTACATGCATAAATCTCTATTCCATCAGCCACGACATCCACGGTATAAATTCAATTTGACATATTGTTGGCTTGAAATATATTAAGTCATACTAGAGGTTTTTGCTATCATTTTATAAAATAAAGGATGAAGGGAGCATATTTACATCAAACAATTACCAACAAGTCAATTGAGCAGATTTGTCTTTGCTGTTTTCATCTTAAATGTTGTTCAAGATTTCAATAATGAGAATTTCCTTCATTATAAACCCATTCTATCGATGTAATCTAACACTAAATGGTCCAAAACCAATTTCACAGTCCGGTCAAAACAGATAATGTTACAAGGTGAAATAAAGTTCTCTGGCATACTCATTTTACCAAAAAACTTTCTAACTAGATTGACTAATAATTTACCCTTCTGTGCAGAGCTATTCCGGGTTTAGTTTTTTACTCCACTTTTTTTTGAATTATTTTGAATTTAAATGTATTTTTCGAGCACAATTGATGAGATCTAATTCTTAGAAACGCATTAAATCTTATTTGGTATTTACTTCTGCATTATAATATGTAGAGATAGTACGTTGAGAAGGTATGTACTAATTAACAAAGATGTAATTTAAATACAACTGAAATGTCATGCTAAATTGAATGCACAAGGTTATCATATCGGTATGAGAATTCATCTGTCCGAGCATACATCAAATATAAAAGAAAGAAGATGTGGCATGATTACCGATGAGCCAACTCTTCACAAAAGACCAAAATAACACAGACATTAACCACTATAGGTCACCGTAAGGTCAGTTCATATCAAATAAGGAGGATTATATCAAAGAAAATGACAAAATCAACATCAAGGTTTTATCAAAAGCGGTAGCGGACATGCGTAGTCAATCACGGAGTTAGCAAGTTTGAGAGTGTCAGCGATTCTTTATGGTAATAATTGAACCTTAAAGTTTTCGTGTGAGATTTCATCCTGCTAATGCAGTATATAGTTATCAAAGGTACCAGGATTATAATTTAGTACGCCAGACGCGCGTTTCGTCTACATAACGCTCATATAATATGCATATAGAACATCATTTTGCTGACTTTTCTATACGACTAAAGGGATGGTTTCAGCGTCCCAACTTTTTCCATATTTTCGAAGCAACATTCCAGTATGCGCCTGCATATTGCATGTAAATCTCCAGATCTTATTTTTTATATCATGATTTCTTAACAGAAGGATTCTGCTTACAAGGAAATTTGCACATAATGATTTCAAATGGTAAAGTTGCACTAATCCCTTCAAGAGACGCCATCACTTGGTGGACTGCGATATCATAACTGTTAATAGATAAATACGGATTATTCTTATTATCGTTACCACAACCCTGTCCTATTTTACACGAATATTTTGTGCCAACGAGACTAATCACGAACTTTGTCCTTACATTCTAGTAAGCAACACGATAGATACCACAACTTGTGGATCAGTATTCGTTTGCCCTTCAGGAGCTCCTCATATCAACCCCGATTTTTTATGGCATTATTGTGCTCCGTCTTTAGCTGTCAATTTCTGAATTGTAGACTTTTATATTTGACTGTCGTTTTTCTCAATGTGCCTTTGTGATGTCAATTTGTCTTTTATTCATAGGTTTGAATATCCCTTTGGTAACTTCCGTCTCTCGTTTGAATATGGTATAAGGCTTATAATTAGATGCGCCAAAACGTCGGGTAGAGGAAAACGAACGGGCATATCAGTCGGTCCTAAATACATTGGAAACCCCGTGTGCAAGAACTGAAATATTTCTTTATAACCCAAACATTTGCGTTATAACGCAACATTTTGTTAAATAACGCAAACCTTTTTGAGATAACGTCAACGTTTGTGTTATAGTTATCTTAGGTACGGGGCTTGTAATTAGATACACCAGACGCGCATTTCGTCTACACAAGACTCGTCAGTGATGCTCAGATCAAAATAGTTTTAAAGCCAAACAAATATAAAGTTGAAGAGCATTGAGGGCCCAAAATTTCAAAAATTGTGCCAAATATGGGTAAGGTAATCTATGCATGGCATAAAAAGATCCTTAGTATTTCGAATAAAACATACTATGTCAGCCTGACCCTATTAATAAAGCATTTATGTGCCTATCCAGTCAGTCATCTTCTCAATGATTTTTTCATTCTGCTAAATAATTAATTCATTCATTTTTAATATTTTGTGCTGGTGTGAGATAAATCAGTTTCATTTATCTCTTGTCTGCACTCGAGCGACACAGAGGTAAACAAACAATGTGGGTGCTTTTCAATCATTGAAGGCTTATGATGGCAGGAAATATGTCTATGTATGTAAACCTGCTATCTGTTAGTTGTTTACGTCATGTATCCTTGTTTTTATTTGTTTATTTTTCGATTCTTAGAGAAAAAATCTTTTTTTTCTTTTTTATGCCTCATAGCAGTACCAATGGTGCAGATCATGTTTGAACTTGTCAATTCGCATGCCTAAAATAGTTACCAAAGGTACCAGGCTTATAATTTAATACGCCAGACGTGCGTTTCGTCTTTATAAGACCAGGAACATATATATTAACATATATGTTAGATATACTGTTCCCAGATAAGACTCATAAGTGACGATAAGATCAAAAAAGTTATAAAGCCAAATAAGTACAAAGATGAAGAGAATTGAGGACCCAAAATTTCAAAAGGTTGTGCCAAAAACGGTTTAGGTAATTTTTGCCTGGGGTAAGAAAATCCTTAGTATTTCGAAAGATTCATACTTTTTGTAAACAGGAAATTTCAAAAATAAATGAACAAATAATTGATTTTCATGTGAACACCGAAGTGCTGACTACTGGGCTGGTGAACGTTGATGAATACATAGTCTGGAAATATGTATAGTCTAGATAAGATGAATAATACATCTGACATAAATGTGTCATACCAAAACCAAAGAATAAATTTCAACAGGACTCGGTTTTCTTTTAGTTTTAAAAATTTGGAGCTCAAAACTATAAAGCTTTATGCGTCTTCGATTAGTATAAAATTGCAATTCCAAACTGGCCTTATTATCTGGGATTATAAATAAGATATAGCAAACTTGTGTGGATGTGGATCTGTTGTCCAACCCAGATGATATCCGATCATACCATACATCCAGTTTTTTTACCGTAAAAATTGCGGTTTTAAGCGTTTAATATGACATTTTTAACAATACGTGATCTTGATAATGCTTCAATGTAATGAACTTTTCTCAAAACCTTTTTTTTTCAGGTCATAAATTTACAAACTATCACCGACTAGTCGAACTTTATATAAAAAAAACTTTTGATATTAAAAAAATCATAATAACTACAAGGAAATCTTTTCAAAACTACCATGATATATATCAATTGTATACTGATTTGATTTAACAGTTGGTGTACTCTATAGAACCATCAAGTTATTGTCGTTTTTGAAACACTCATGTTATTGTAAATTGAAATGGGATAAAATTATTTTGAATTAAAACATTATCGTATTAAGATTCTATTGTATGACAAATTCCAATATTCATTCAAGTATTTAAATACTGTTTGTCTTGAACGTTAACAGTACTGTAAGGTCAGATATATATTCTCGTTAGCTACATCTTATTGTTTCATCGGTAATTTAGGAATCGGGGGATAGTTTGTGGTACATAACATATCTTCAAATCATATTAACAGACAATAAAACTTATCTAAACTTATATTTATTTTTATTGAATTGAAATTCCCGTATCTTATACGAAGTATTGAAATGGTTCGGGAATACTTAGTAATTCTTTTTTTTATATTTCTTCTTTTATAAAGATAAGAAAAATACAAAAATTAGACATATTTACAAGCTTATCTTCAAGATATCAGATTTATAATTGTGTACGCATGACGCTCGTTTCGTCTACGAATGAATCATCAGTGCCGCTCGAATTGAAACAGATGATAATCAAATCAAATACAAAGTTCTAGATCTTTTATTACTGAAAATTCTACACAGTAATGCCGAAATGTGGCTTAGGCAATCTGTACTTGGTGGTAGAAAACTACTTATGTTTCGATACCTGTCATAGATTTATATAGTTTTGCTATTTACTTAAATAACTCAAATTTTGAATATCTCTTAAAGTAATTGTTTTAAAGGAGTACTAGATGTCAAAGTAATGTTCACCAAGTTAAACTCAAATTCTAATTCTAGTATTTGATTTATAACATGCTAAAGCGTATGTCCAAATTACAATGAGTATAAAATGAACAATAAACAGTGCATGAAATCAACAATTTAAATCGTCATTCCGCGTAATTCTTAGCCTAGACGCCATCTCATTAATATTGCGATGACCTCCGAAAACTGCTGACAGTCGTATAATCCGTAATTAATATAAATTCAATTCTAAATAGATAGCGACCACCTGCAATTGGATTTTTCTAGGTCTGATTGATTTCATATAATAGCTTTATAAAATTAGCTAATAATCATTTTTGATGTATAAGAATACTTTTATGTGGAGCGAATAAGTCACCAATGTTTCACACTCAATGTTTAGATGGATTTCCTTTAAACATCTGAAAACGTCTATTTTATGCATAATCGATCTCCAGCTCAGGGGTTGAATTAAGGTTCACATGAATACGGATTCAGATGAGATTCAAATATTCACTGGAAGTCAATAAGACATAGGCGATGTTCTTGAGATTGTTTTGAAAAATGTGTATCACACTAACGATTTATCCTGAAATAATATTTAAAATTCCGTTTTTGTCAATATTTTAAGTTTGAGATCTGATATTATTTTTTGGATATAAACAGGATATCTACTGGAAAAATATTTTTCTACACAAAAGACTTATGATTGAGCAAAATAGATTTTGCAAAGTGGCAATCTCAGGTCATATCTGGTAATTTGAAATCTAAAAAAATAACATCCTTTCACTTCAATGATATTAAAATTTGGCAAAAGTAGCTTATCGGTGTTCAAATCTCATCAATCAGAAACAAATACAAATCAAGGTAGTAATAAACAGATTTCAAAAGGGGTGCGTACACGTACAGGATACGGGTATCATCCGTCAAACAGTCTTATCACCCTACACATGTTTCAATATAGATCATATTGTATCACATGTACATATACTTTTATTCTGTTAAATAAATTTACTATTTAGATAAAGATCAGATGACATTTAATGGCAATCATACCAGCCCGTTTAGTTTGTATATCAGTTTACTCGATTATGTGATTACATTTTTCTGCGACACAAAATGAAACTTATTTTCCAGATTTGGCATGAACTTAGAATTTTTTTTTTATTGCAAATGATTTTTTTCTCTATTCGTACTCAGATGGAGTAGATAATTTGGAGTATATTTTTTTTTCAATCAAAGCAAAAAGTTTAAGTTATCAAAAAGATGACATAGTCTTGATAACTGTTTATGCCGCCCACATTTTCCTTCACAGACTTATTTCACAACAATTTATGGTCAAGCTTAATCAATTTGCGATTGATCTTAACATCTTCATTTCTTTAGAATATCAATGTTCAAGTGGCTAAAATAGAAACAATATATTTTGTTGGCTACGAGTTGAAAATATTTGGACAACAAGAAAACAGTCGTCAAACAAAATTTATTTAAAATAACTGTATGCATAGATGCAACAATAAACCAACTCTCAAGTGAGATCTCATATCCGGCAATGGACATTTGTACTTACATGTAAAATAATAAATGTTTGATAACATTACCTGCCGAGGTAAATCTGTTCAGGGAATTCTTACGCCGAACAATTAATTTTTATGTGTGGTAGATCGTGGTTTCTGGATTATTTTTTTTGGTTTTGGTGTTTGTAGGAACCTATGACGGTACATCTAAGGTCAAATTATTTCAGCTGTTCATCGGTGTCAACCGTTTATTTATATTTCAGCTTAATAAAGAACCTGGTTATCGATATTTTACCCTTACCAAATCAGCGTCTTAACGTAAAGTTGAAACTCTCTATAGCAAAATGTGCCGTATCTGAAGAAAAGATTTTAACTTGTAATTGAATTGTTTTTCATTCTTCTTTAAAGCTGTTAACCAAGTCAGGAATATGACAGTTGTTATACATTCGTTTGATGTGTTTGTTCTTTTGATTTTTCGATTTGATTAGGGACTTTACGTTTCAATTTTTTCTCGGCGTTCGGTATTTTTGTGATCGTACTTTTTGCAAATATATAGTCTTAAATTTGAAGTTGTACAAGAACTATTTACAAAAGAAGCATTCACAATATTTTATTGTATTAATTGGAAGAGTTTTTAAATGAAGACTTTATCCCATTAATGTTATGCATTATAAGACAAAATTACTTATTTAATCTAACTTAAATTGTGTTTGAGATTTTCAGTCGTTATAGTGCAATTTAAATTATGAATGCCTGCTACATATGCTAATAAAAGTTTCCAAAACATTATCATGTGTTTTCTTTGGAATAATGAATATCATTCATAATCTCATCCCTACCTATGTCTTGAAATTTTATTCAAACTTTACTTCATGTTATTTAATTAATAAATCAAAGATGAAGAAATGGAAAAGGTTGTGTCATCAATTGTTTTATTAGATACATTGCATAAACATCTTTGAAATTTACATCTTCTTGAACAGTTCTAGTACTGTTGATGTTTAAATAGTTGGCACGACAATAGATCTGATAATTCTACATTTGTTTTGATGACAAATTACTTTGCAGATAGAGAATAACCTGACAAACATAATCAGAAGCAATCATCATGCTTGTGATCTGATATCTAAAGAAGGTTTACAAGTTTATTATAATGTTGCATAATAAAGGAACACTGACTGATTCAACTATAAAGAAACATTGACTGACATAAATAAACGAAATAATTTAACTTGATTTCATTAATATCTGTAAGATAAATTATTTATGTTTTTGCACATACATTTAAACTAACGTTAGATAGTCGCATGCGTAAATATATGTGACCGATTCAATGAAAGCCATGAAATGGCTTGGACAAAAACAAAACGTTGTATTTATTGACATGAAATCTGTCAACAGAAAATGCAGCTGAGTGAATTTTTATAATGTAATTCATTCTCCGATTGTCCAACCATTCATTGTAAAAGAGGGACGAAAGATACCAGAGGGAGAGTCAAACTCATGGAAAGAAAATAAACTGACAACGCCATGGCCAAAAATAAAAAGACAAACAGACAAATAAGCTGTACCCCTATTTTTGACATTTTTACTCTTTGAGTATGTTTGTTTTGTTCATGCATCGTTGACAATGTAATGGAATTTGATGCGACTGTCATACAAGTGAGAGGTTTAGCTAGCTATATAACCAGGTTCAATCCACCATTTCTACATTAGAGAATGCCTGTATCAAGTCAGGACTATAACAGTTGTTATCCATTCGTTTGATGTGTTTGGACTTTTGATTTTGCCTTTTGATTTTGGATTTTCCTTTTTGAATTTTCCTCGGAGTTCAGTATTTTTGTGTTTTTACTTTATAATAGTACAGAAGACTCAACATAGAAAACTAAAGACTTAGCAACACAAACTCCACCAAAAACTGTGGGTGATTTCAGGTGCTCCGGAAGGGTAAGCAGATCCTACTCCACATGTGGGACCCGTAAAGCATGTTACTCGACGTATTTTTCAACATTACAACGCGAAGTGGCACGTGTTTTTTCTCTCGCAATATCTTGCTAAACATAACATGAACATTTTTCTTCGAGCTTGTGTTTCATTCTAGCATTTGTTTCAAAATAATTAAGATACACAACTGATAAACCAAATGTTACAAAGGGTATTATTGAAGTCCTATCTTCGGTCGATAAAAGGACATTATAATGGCATTGTCAACACTCACAGAATGTGTGTAGCATTTGTCGCCGATAGTTAAGGAAATGAACAATACAATCTTTCTGTTTGTTTTACCATTGTTGATTGAGTTCTTTCTGAAGGATATTTTCTGTCCTTTTTGGACCAAAATATCTTATATCTATGCATATCTAAATTACAAAAAGTCTTAATTTGTACGGACTCGATAAAATGTATCAGCATTTCTTGTGAATATCAGTCTAGGCATCATCGAATACATCGAGATGATTACCGCCGAAGACAACAGACGATCATATAAACCCAAATAAACATAAAAAAAATTATGAACAGATAGAGCACACGTGCATTTGGATTTGTCCAGGTCTGTTTGATTTCATGTAACAAGTTTAGAAATATGTTAATCAATGTGTTGTACCTGTATAAGAATGATATTGTGTTGGTCGAAATCGTCAACAAAATTGTTAACCTCCGTGTGACTTTCAAAGTTGGCATTCTTTTTCTTTCAATAGCGCAGCACGCCTATAACATGCGTAAACCATCCCCAGTTAACGGGTTGAATTGAAGGTCGAATGAATACGGATTCAAATTAGGTTGAATTATTGACCTGCAAGTAGATAAGTAACCAGCTTTATATTTTTTTTTATCATTTTGGTAAAATTTTGACCAAACTGAGTTACAACGAAATATTATTTATATTGAAACATAAAGAATGGTATTCAAATTTATTGTCCAAATAAAGGCAAAAGTAATATATAGTTTTTAAATAGTCATTATTCAATTGATCAAACAAATACTGTAAGCAACTAAACCCGATGGAAAAACATTAACTATAAGAGAAAACCAACGAACCTGCAGAAACACTGAACTACAACAAAAGATAACACCACACATACTCATGGCTTGGTACAGGATATTTAAGTAAATAATATTGATTAAACCTGTTTGTTTTAGATAGCCAAATCTCCTGCTTATATGGCGCTTATGTGGCAATCATAGCTGATGCCCCTTAGAGTTTAATTATAAAACTAATTCGGCCAACTTTATTTTTTAATCACGAGTTCTTACTTTTTCATTATATGACTGAGTTCGTTTCGTACAAAGGAAAATAGAAGAGTTAAATGAACCATCACTGTAATATACAATTGTAGCATTTAACACATCAGACAATAACTGTAACTATTTCATTTCCTCATTAAGACATAAATCGCTTACTCTATAGAAAAATTCGGAAACATTACATATTTAAATGACATGTCACGAAATGTTTGTTAGAGATTGCAGATAACAATCTGCTTTAAGCGTGAAAAATAGGCATTTACATTGCAGTTGAACTTAACAGTAATTTTTTTTCTGGTTTATAACGTTGTAATTAAGAAAATGTCAGTTCCTCTTCAACTGTTCTACAAAGGAAAAGCATTTTGTTATGTCTTTTTCATTTGTTTCATTGAGTAATTTCGATAAAGCCTCACGGGCAACCTTTATTTCATCAGATGAATAAATGGAATTCTATTTATCTTCATGAGAGTACTTTAATGAACATTATTACATGATTATCACAGCTCCACCTCTCTCTATTTTGTTCCTTTACTGGTTCTTTTTTTTCGTACTCACTGCATACACCTGTCTCTTTTAAAATTGATTTGATTTTGAACGGGTTTCTGACTTCAGAACATTTGTTTTACTTTATCCTCTTAATGACTTAATAGTAAACACGAATACAAATTCTAATTATTACATGAGCAGGATTTTACCAGTTGGCTAACAATGTTTAGTTTGTTTGAGATAACATATAATTAGAAACATATAAGATTTGCACTTCCTTGTAATAGTTTATAGAAAGTGCATGGTGAAACTTATATTGATGTATAGCTGTATTTCCTGTGGTACGTAAAGCACTATTAGCTGGTACTGGCACTTTGCAATACATCTTTAACGTTTTGTCGTTATCGTTACATGTTTTTCTTGTTACTTAGTACAAAGAAAATGCAAAATTGACCTAGGATACCCGTGGCTGAACTTGTTCTGTATTCTTCTTTCTATGCTTGCAAGCTTTCTAAATCTTTAGCTCTTCAAACTCTTGGTCACGAACGAAATTAACATTGATTTTTTATGCTATTTAATTTTCTTTCCGCGATTATATTTCGGTACTACGAAAAATGTCAAATTATAGAAAACTGAAAACATTGGTATATTGAATTTTTATTATCAACTAACATGGAAAATGTATCAACATCTTAAAGTTGATAAACGGAAAAGATCACAATTTACATCAAAATTAAGACTTCATAAATAGTTGAAAGAACATATTCGCCGCTAATGAGCCTGACACTTTACGGGAAAGGATATAATACTTAATTTATTGTATACATAATGAATAGAGAATTATGGTGACAATGTATGTATACCTATTTTTGCCAAACAGTCTTTATAACCATAAAAGCTAATAAAAACTTACAATGATGGACCTGATAATGATGATAAAAACTTGTAAAGGGAAGTAAGATTAAAATTCCAATTGGAAAACATAGATGTACTAATATTAAATTGCGGAAACCATATTACTATCATTTATGAAATATATAAATAAATTGTGTCAATCAATGAACGTTTGTTTCCTTAAAGAGGTTTATTTTCAATCGAAATATTACAAATGGTTTTCTAAATGCATACAATTTATTTGTTGAAATGACATATTATCATTTTGGTGACTGAGCATGCTATACAAACAAAATTATTTGCAATCTCCATGATTGTATTTGCAATATTTTATATATCACAGCATGCAAGTAGATCATTTTGTCTGTACATTAGGTTTTTTTTTTTATTTCTTTGTAACTAAACTAATAGTTTCTGTTGTAATGAGATCCAATAAAGTCGTGTTATCTATGACAAGGAGAATACGTCACTGTTTTGACATTGGCCTCTATTCCTTCCTAATGTTTATGGTTAAAGTATGTTTATTGTTTTCTTATAAAATGTTCTGTACCAATGCAGAAATATGTCAGCAGTTATCACATAGCCTGTTTCTATCTATGTTGGCGTTTGTTTTTGTTGTAGTTCTGTGTTTCGATTGTTCTGATGATTCATCTAATAGTTGATGTGTTTCACTAGGTTTCTGTATGTAACCCTGATTTGTTTTGCTAATTGGATTTATGACTCTTGAACAGCGACATACTACTGTTGCCTTTATTTTATAGTGTATAACATATTTTGTCCAACTATGATTGGCAACTATCCACCAAAGTTCAAATGAAGTGAATGTAAGCAACCTTACAGCTTTCAACAATGAGAAAATCTAATATAGAATGTTTTTGTGATTTATTTATTCACATCTTTTTTGGACAATTAGAGCCTGACATATTAAGCAGTAATTCACATGTATGTATGCCTCACCAAATGAAGTTTAGGTTGCAGTTTCATTGCCCTATACTCTTTATATCATTGTATTCATATATATTATAATAGTTCTTTCTAAAAGATAGTAAACCATGTTGTTTGCATTATTGAATCCCTGCAATGAAGAACAATGATAGTGAAAAAAATGTTACTGTTTATGCAATAACAAAAGGCGCATTGAGTTACTTTGTAATAAATATCAAAAGAGAAAAGTCTTATTTTAACAGGGAACAGCGACTTAGTGATTATAACTGTGTGGATAAAGCCGTTTCATACTAATTTTAGAATAAACAAAATATTTGTACAGATAGATTGAAACATTTTTCAGAAGTCTATAAGTATAGACAGATCTAAAAGTATAATTCCTAAGGATAGTAATGTTATACAGTTCACACAGTTCCAAACAACAGTTAAGTATGCCATTTGATTCAATGTTTGTTAACCGTGGGTTTCCAGTTTTTAGATTGGACGTATTTTTTTCAATAACAAGATATTCAAACACCCTAAAGCGTATACGATCTTACGTAAAAGTGCGTTCGACTTTCATGTACCATATTTGTTCCAAGATTTCTTTTTGATATACTTTGTATCGCTTTAAAACATTTGTTTTCTTTAACAAAAGTATATCACGAAGTTCAATGCATGTAAAGGTGACAGGCATAGCCTCCTTACAAGTATAAGGAACAGTGAAAGTTAAAAGGTCGTACGTACGTCTCAGTCATTTGTCTCTGATGGGGAATTATCTCTTTGACAATCATAGCACATTTTCTTATTTTTGTTGTGTAGAACTAACAAGAATTTAGTTGGAAATATATTCGAATAAACGCATAAAATATATTATGTACACATGTAAGTTGTCAGATTATTTTGGACTTTTGAGTTTGAATGTCCCTTTGTCATCCTTCGTCTCTCTCTGACATGAAAAATAAAGATAACTAGAAACCGAAAAGAGACACGTTTTCACAGCGTTAAAAAATAATTATTTCCAAGGAGCGAAATTTAATATGTGGTGAGAAAGGGATAATTGTATGTCTGATTCAATTATTTACCAGACGATATCACAAAGATGGATCCGAAACATTTAAAATATTAGTGGAATAATGTAAATATTTTTAAATCAACAATTTGATTTTCATATTAAATGTAAACGAGTTGTACTTGGGACTTGTCACAGACCAAAAACAAGGAATACTAGACTATTGAGTTGTCAATGTACTTTTCACAAATTGTGGTCACACATTGCACTACGCCAGATTAATTGATGATGGTGCTATAAAATCGTTCGGTGAAATTATTTTTCAGGCTATTAATACCTAGTTTCAGACATTTTAGAATTAGTATTTTAACTCTTGTAACCTTTAAGTGATAGAAGTGCTAGGTTTTCAGAACTTTGACTAGCCATGAGTCTTCTGTAACGGTTTATTCAGTTACCGGTCGCCATTTTGTAATTGCATACGTCTAAATTGTATTAATCATAATTGTTCACAACTGTTTTATCTGTGTGTATTAACAATAGTATCAAACAAACAGCATGAAATTAATTGATCAAGGTTAGCAAAAGAATACGCACTTAGGAATGGTTTATCTAGTTCAATATTTATGCACACAAAAAAAAACCACTTGTGTGGCCCATTATAACGTAACACTTTTTCTGTGAAATTGTATTTTCTATGCTCAATTTCAAAATATTGGAAAATCAAAAGGTTACTGACAAAATAGAGGTTTGGTTTGTTAGATAGACATACTTATTTTGGGTAATGTGGACATACATGAAATATATACGAGACTATAAACAACAACCAACCAGCAAATCAAAAACATGTTGGACTTTCTAACCACGATACAGCACAAAAATAATATGGTCGTGAAATGAATACGTTTCAACATGAAACGAACATGCAACATTTACACAATCACTCACGTAATAACTGAAACATCAATAATTATTATATGAATACAACATATTTTTCGTTTTGTTTGAAATAAAGGCATCGTGTTTGTTTCATGTATTTTTATCACCTTTTTCTTTTGCTCTTCAAGAATATTACACCAATTGCGTTATTTGACATAGGTAATCCATAAACCAATTATACATTCCATGGTTTATATTGTTGATGATTTGAAATGATGTTTGATGAATTATTATAGCGTCAACTCTAATGAGCCGTATTATTACATAACAGGAATTTTGCAAACTACTATAATTATGTAACTATTCAGGATGCTATATGAAGAAGATTTTTTACAGAGATACGAATATTTCTACATCTGAAAAAAATCACAAACTTTATGAAACCAAAGAAAATGACGCTATCAATACATACAAATATTGCGCATCGAACTAGAACTTTAAGCATAATATGGGTTTGCATTCATTAGGTCAGCGTTGGAAATTTAATGTGTTCTAGGCAAAACATATATACACATGTCAGGATATATATTGATACTTACAAAGAAATTTAATCATTCATTAGCAAAAAGTTAAGATTTTTGCAAATAAATCAGAAAAAAAGACAAGAAAGTACAGCGATTCGTATTGCCATACAAATGCATTGATAAGATAGCAATTTGATGAAAGAAATATAGACGTTATTAGATTTTATTTCAAATCCATAACTGCAAACATCTCCTCCAAGTGTTACTGCATCTGAAAGATTTGAGATAATGATACTATTCCTGTTCTATCTATTTCTCTTTAGGAAAACCGTTTGTTTACCTCAAGATGTGTTTTGTCTTTTGTTTTGCATGTTAAGTTGCTGTCACATTTATTATATCAACAATAGATGCGTAAAGCTGAAAATAATTTTTTGTTAGAAATATTTTTTTTTTTATCAAAATGGATGTAAAAGGTAATATTTCTAAAAACTTTACGTTTCAATCGTTTATTCATTTTAATTAAATCTGCAAACTTGTGTTATTGTGATTGTTGTTGTCGGTCTTTGGCAAATAGTTATTCGGAACAACTTATAAGGAATACGAAAGATGCTTTTTATTTGTATGTTATATTTGAGCGTTTGATTTTGCCATTGGATAAGGAACTTTCCGTTTGAATTTTCTTTGTAGTTTGGCTTTTTGTTATTTTACTTTTTCAAGACCTGGAGCGATCTAGAACTAATGAATCAACTTCTTGTATTGTGTAAACACTTGTCTATTCCTCGAGATTGTATATTGACATCTAGATAGATTATTGTATGTGTTTTTAGTTTTTGCTATGCCCCACCTACGATAGTAGAGGGGCATTATGTTTTATGGTCTGTGCGTCCGTTCGTCCGTCTGTTCGTTCGTCCGTCGTACCGTCTGTTCGTTCTTCCGTCCGTTCGTCCGTCTGTCCCGCTTCAGGTTAAAGTTTTTGGTCAAGGTAGTTTTTGATGAAGTTGAAGTCAAATCAACTTCAAACTTAGTACACATGTTCCCTATGATACGATCTTTCTAATTTCAATGCCAAATTAGAGTTTTTATCCCAATGTCACGGTCCACTGAACATAGAAAATTAAAGTGCGAATGGGGCATTCGTGTACTGAGGACACATTCTTGTTTGTTTTGTATTGGTGGTGGCGTATTTGAGCTTCCAGTGTATTAGCATATAGCCTAATTTTACTAAAAAGACTATATCATTTGAAGCTTATCAATCGATTTGTTATTGTCGTTGGAAATGATTTTGATTTTTCTTGGACATAAGTGAATATAGTCTTAATTATTTATTTTCTGATCTACATTTACACTATTATCAGACAATTAAACATGTTATAATAACTTGAGTTTGTATCCGGTATAACAAGCAATATTTTTTTCTTCTATTTGTGAAAGATTAAAACGTTATATCTAATTATATAAATGCTTCTCTACTTTTATTGTTTGCTGCAATTATTTGTAAACACAATTATATATGCTTCATCGTTCATAAAATTGTTAATTTGAGCTTTTGGTCTGCCATTTGATAAAGGACTTTCCCTTTGACATTTCCTTTGAGTTTGGCATTTGGTTATTTTTTTCTTTTTCAAGACCTGGATCGACCTAGAAGTAATGAATATACATATTGTATTGTATCAACACTTGTCTATTTTTCAGGACTGTATATTGACAGCTAGATAGATTATTGAATGTGTGTTTGTTTTGTTTGTTTTGTATTGGAGTTAGTGTATTTGTGCTTCCAGTGCATATTATATCTACATCTCATTTCATTTAAAATATTAAACAATCTCTGATATTTACTGAAAACTTACAAGTGTATTTGATGAAAGTCATAAGTCTTATATTTAATCATTGAAATAAGCTTTTCATTCTTGAGGAAACATCTTTGTTATTCACAAATGATTGAGGGGTTTATTATTCATTAAGTATATAGAAAAAAAAAATTTACTGCAAATTGGTAGATATATTCTTGTTATTGGTAGCAATCCTACCTTAAGCAAAACTGAATCATCGTTTTAAAATGTAACATTGTCTTAGCAATAAAATGTTTATTGAGATTCCTCAATGTTGTTTTGTACCGATCTGATGAACTCAGCCATTTTCAGCTGATTTGTAATAGTTTGTTCATAGGTTCGAGAAAGTGTTTGGCCTCAGAAAACAGATTTTCCCTCGCAACAATCTGTAGTTACCTCTGTCAGGAGTATTTTTTCAGGGGTAGTCGTTTGTTGCCTTATATCATATTTTTTTTTAATTTGTGCACAGATCAAACTGTTAGTTTTCTCTTTTAACTGTTCAATTGTTTAACATACGTCATCTCGGTGCCTTGTATAGCTGACTATGCTGTACGTGATTTGGTTTGCTCATTATTAAAGATCATACGGTGATCTTAAGTTGTTATCCTTTTTTGGTCCGGGTGAAGAGTTGTCATATTGGCAATCATACCAAATCTTCTAATTTTTATAAGCAATGTTTAATAATCAGAATATCTGATTACAGATTTTATAACTATTCTTTTACATAAATTTCGTCCTAGGTCATATCTAATCTCCCACATTCAAATACTATGAAACATAAATACTTAAAGGTCACCCACAATCTTTTAAGATTTCTCCATGTATTACTCCTATTAATCTGTATGTAGTTCAAACTAATATTGATAAATTGATTTTCATTAAGTAAATCACACTTCTGTATAAAATTTACTATGTTCAATACCGAATGTTACAATGATCATGCCTAATGACTTCAATTCTATTCGTTTCTTGTAATGTGCAAAACTATTAGCTAAATTTGAGAAAAAAATGATTTGTCAAAAAATGTCTTAGCTGGGCTTTTTTATGTCATAGAAAACAGCAAAAAGGGATAAGATACCAAGATGGCAATACAAATAAATGACAGCTCTGAAACCAATTCACGCTAAAGTGAACCAAAACAAAACAAAAACCTGGAATGACTCAATTAAACCATCCGCAATTTTGAAATCTCAGGTTGAGTATGATTACCATTGAAAACTATCAATTGGTCATCGGAAGGCATTTCGCAGTAGGCCATACCACAATCATATAGTAAGCTTTGAATTGCTGCCTAAATGACAAAATGCTAAGTAATTTTAAACAAAACAAGATAAAACGTAAACAAACTAAAAATATCACAGACATCAACGAACTACAACCACGGAATAACAGGCTGCTTCTGACTTGGGGCAGGCAAATAAATAACGAATTGTAAAAGTCAATTTGTGCACAAAATGCCTGTACCAAGTCAGGAATATGATATTTGTTATCCATTACTTTGATGTGTTTGAACTTTTGATTTCGCTATTTGATTAGGGACTTTCCTTCTTGAATTATCCTCGGAGTTCAGTATTTTCGTGATTTTACTTTTTGGAAATAGCTTGATCATCAAATTGGTACAACGCACGAAAACAACTACCAAAGAGACACAATGTACCCATCTAAGAGTACTCGAAGTTATTGAAATCTATTGCAAAGCCAAACACAACGTAGAATTGCCTGTCGACTTGTCTATTCTCGTTTGTGCCTAATTTACGTAGAGTATTAAATAATATTTCTGTTGGCTTCAGATATATTACAATCATACTATAAAGAGATTTATTATAAACAATTATAGACAGTATCCTTTCATTAAACATTGACAATAAAATTGCCAAATAAATTGGCTTACATGATGTTAGGCTTGTAAATATTTATTTGTCTTGAGACAAGGCTAAAGACCAGTTCTTGTCACGACAAGACAGTAGTGGGCGATGTACTTTTGAGGTGATAGATTGAGTCTTAAGTAACAAAAGTACAATGTACTTTCAATTTTAAAATTGTGTTCTCCTGTTTCAAACAGAAAGTTTGATTGAATTTATGAAATGATATTATGGTTTCTATTAGTTTTATGCCAATAAATAAATAACGAATATTCGATTGCTACAATCTTGTAAAAGAAATAGATTATAGGACATTAAAGGGGAAATATCTTTTACGGAAAACGTTTACGAGATCATACCGATTCTTTGTGGGCTATAAAATATTAAAACAGAAAATGATTCCCTTTTTATCCGTCCCTTTGAAATGATAGAAATCGTGTTAAATCCTTATACGAAGCTCATTGTGTGAACCGATACTAATTCCTATTAATTATCAAAACTATTGTTAGAGCGTGAAATTACAAACGGTCAATTCTCCTGCTTTGACGAGATATGTTTGATTGAAAATCTGATTTAGGTGCATTGTGAAATTCTTATTACAACTTAAATAATATTGGACACAGCCTTAAGGAAAATATATTTCTATTACCAGTGCTCCCAAAAGATTCAAAGTGTAAAATAAAATGAGAAGATGGATTTGATCTTTTGACTTGTCTGAGAGCTCAATAGGTTAAATTTGATCTTCATTAGATTGTAAACCCTAGTATCTCTTGAAGCGCCGCATACAGATGAATACAATTCTGTTTATTTTCACCACTACATATGGTCATTTATAGTAATCTATCAATACACACCTGCGAAAGAGGTAAGTTTAATTTTCCTGATTTGTTTTGCAACAGTGCCCTTTTCTAAAAATAGTTCTATCTATACTAAAAATTCCCAATATGTCAGCTAGATGTATTTACTTTGATGTTCTAACAATTTAAAGCCTTATTTCTTAACAGGTCATTACATTAAATCTTCTGAAGTTATAGAAGATGAAACCTCATTTTTGCATTTATTGCCAAATTTGCAGTATTTATTCATGCAATTTGTAAGAAGGATATCCTTCCCATTATCAATTTTATATATTTTTTGAAGAATTTGTGCTATAACCGCGTTGGAATAGACACGTTTGCCAATTACATTGACATTTCAGGCATAGTTTTCGAATACAATATATATGAGCAAAATCCAAACAGATATTTTACTTGGTAACTTCAACGTAAATTGGTTGTTGGTGGACAGTCGTCTATATGGCAATCATACCACATGTTTATTTTTTTCTTTTTAAAGGAAATGTCAAATGTAGCAGAGATAATGACCTTATCAGATAAGATAAATTTTCGTCAATATGCGACAACATATACATAGCATAATGTAATACGACCACTGAGACTATTCAGTCATTTAAGGAGGTAGACCTAGGTCAAGGGGAATAACTCTTAAAATCATCAGTATGTTTGTGTCAAACATTTTCATAAATATATTCTAAGCTTCTAGGTTACATAGATTATTTTCAATCTGATTCAGCTAAATGCTTAAAATACAATGATGAAACTTGACTTTTACAAACACAAAACTGATTTAAAGAGTTATCTCCCTGAACCAAGGTCTACCACCTTAAATGAAATGTGAAAAGACAAAAGTTAATTAGAAGTTATTTCCCTTGTTAGTGAGAAAGTTGCATTTCTTATATGTTAAATAAATTTAAAAAAAACCCACTTCGTTCGAGCATGTCTGATAGAAGATATTTACAGCAGTGTTTTATTTGAAAAAGAAATTTGGACAGAAATGAATTTTTCTAAGGGTTGCTTTCAAGATAACAAAGCATATCGGTTCATTTTATGAAGGAATATGTGCACTCCAACCTGGCCACAAAAGTTATTAACTTTAACCCAAATTCAGTCACTGTGAAATGCATATTCAGGTTAGATTTTAAATGGGCATTTAAATCGGATGATCTGACTTTCAAGACGTAAACCATAACTCTATTTGCTACACCTGTCTCAACACCTTAGTTTGGCTCCAGATTTTAGTGGGGTAGTCTTTCTTCATTATGAGTTTTCTTAGCATTTTTGTATTCAAATAAATATGAAGCAACGTTTATTTAAGGGGTAGAGTCTTGTCTCTATTTACAATATAAATATGATCTGTCAGTTTGAAGCCATGGTGAATTTTGTGAATTTTGTAAGACAAAACTCAAATACAAAAAAACTGATGCTTTATACTTGAAAAATAAAATAGTACTTCTGTATATTTGAAATGTTGTCATTTTAGGAAGGATCTTCAGTGTTCGTTGGAACCCGTGCCATTAAAGATGCACTCAAATAATGTTGCTCGACTCAGTTGTAGATATTACACAATCGGTGAGCGTAAAATTAATTGAAATCAAAAATGAATGAACTGATAAATTACGTTATCAATGTCGTTTTGCTGAAATATAATGCCTTTTAATCTTCACGGAAGTAATTAACTAATTATTTTATCTAAATGTACTTTTGTTCTTGAAAAAGTACATTACTCTTTGAATCTTATACTGAAAAAGACATATTTCTTCATTTATGCATTTTTTTAAATTTTGAAACGATTGAATGTTATTGTTCCCAAACTCCATTAAACTAATTACCGCTATCGAAAGTGTAATTTGAATAAAATATAATTACAATATTAGCTATTACATAATTCATGGTTAAAATGAATGTCACTTACTGTACATAGAATTCCCTAAAGGGTGTAATAAATTGCTAAAGAGGTTTTGCAGGTCGTAAACAAAACCAATTAACGTCCCAATAGGAAGTTAAAGACACGAATTGACTAACTGTACTGATGCCAGATGATTCACAAGCATTGTTTTCAGGGCTTATAATGGTTAAAGGCTTTTTAAGAATTTTTTAAATGTGGTGAAACAATTACCTAACATTGTTGAGCTAAATTTGAGATCAAGTTTAATTATTTGTGGTATAATAAGCCCTGTTGATCCTTGGTTATTCAATGGAGAAATTCAGTCGCATATCTAAACATAAGAAAAACATATTGATATGATGGTATGGCACGTACATGTATTTATTACCTTAACGCAAATATAAAATTTCATATGAAGTATCAAAGAAGAGTTTATTTACGACAAAAATCCTCGGCTGGTCTGTATGGGATCTACATACATTTCACCATACATTATGTAAATTTTTATAAACGTAGGTAGAGACGACGAATAAAGGCATTAATCAACTATAGCTATAATTTTATACTGCTATTTGTTCGAGTGGTTTATGCGGTTGGGCATATATCAAAAGTACAAGCAAGGGTGGTTAGACACTGTGCTGGCAAAGTTGCCTCAATACCACAAACGCATGGGTCCAAATGCCGTTAAGGAAAGAACATATATTGCATCTACAATTGTTCGGGCTATATTGAGCTGGAAGTATCATACATTAAATATATTAATAGTAGTTTGACATTCAATAGTTTAGTTTCTTTAAAAGAAAGTTTATACACTCATTTTTATATTCATGCAATCAGTAATGGTATCGAATTTACTAAGAACATAGATTCTGTAAGTTTAGACAAGGAAGTATTATAGACTAGATGACATTTGCATGGTTTTAGTAATTAAAGTAGCTACATCAATTGATGAATATATTGGTATTGTTAAATGGCTTACCAAACTGCATTTGTAAGTAAATATCAAATCATCGTGGGAAATATAAATGCAATTCTAATTTAGACAGTAAGATAATAGAACATTGAATCTATAAGCCATACAATATAAGTACATATAATAAGATAAACATGCATCTCTGGGACATATCAATTTCCGTCAAAACATTGTTGACGTGCATGTTCCGCATGTTGGGTTTTAAATAAATTAATACTCTTCAAAATTTGAAATTGGAATTATATTGATTCAAATAGATTTACATTACTTCCATTGAATCGGATGTGGAAAATATTATTTGGAATAATATTCATACTTAAGTTGCAGACAACTTTAAGTAATACCGTGGTGAACAAGATATTGATAGGTCAACAGAATATATTCTAATGGACAGCATATAATTTAGTTACAAGCCAAGAAATGTATAGAGTGTTTCTAGTTATATTTTTGTTCTTCATGATACAGAATTTAGAAGGTCGCCATTAATGACAAAAACTCACGCCCTACAGCAATATAAAAACGTTAATGTCGATTTGAACAGTATTTTTTGTACACATTGATATATAAAAAAAAATCTCTTTTGAATTGTCACTGTCAAGTGACTAATATAATAGCTTGTTGTAAGGTATTGACCTTTATTTGTGAAATGCGTTCGATAACCTTGGTAACTTCAACGTAAATTGGTTGATAGTTAACAGTTGTCTATATGGCAATCATACCACATCTTTTTTTTTATTTTTAAAGGAACATGTCTTTTCGTCAATATCCGACATCATATTAAAGTTCCCTTGATTCTATATATATTTTATTTTCGCCTTCAAATTGATCTGACGTCATGTTGAGTATCATAACTAACTTTAACATTCTGATTTTAAGTAATAATACTTGGCTTTCCCTGTTTATAAACATAACATTGGAAGGAATTCTAATCAAAATAGAATAACGATATATGCCTAAAACACAAGCAGATACATATGTTACAAAGTACATTCATGTATTAAACAAAAAGATTAAACATAAAACCATTTAACAAAAGACGATCTCTCACAAAAATTGATACCTCTACACCCATGTTTATTTGTGTGTAACTACAAAAACAAAAAAACAGAAACATAATCTACTCATATATATATAGGGACGGCTGCAGTGCAGGCGATTTGGTGTCACGATATCACAGTAGCATGGGTTTGAATCCCGGCGAGGGAAGAACCAAAAATTTGCGAAAGCAAATTTACAGATCTAACATTGTTGGGTTGATGTTTAGACGAGTTGTATATATATATATATATATACAACTCGTCTAAACATCACCCCAACAATGTTAGATCTGTAAATATATATATACAACTCGTATAAACATCACCCCAACAATGTTAGATCTGTAAATTTGCTTTCGCAAATTTTTGGTTCTTCCCTCGCCGGGATTCGAACCCATGCTACTGTGATATCGTGACACCAAATCGCCTGCACTGCAGCCGTCCCGCTAGACCACACGACCACCTGGGCTCTCAAAAAAAGAGCTTTCGGTGGCCATATGTTACCTTTCCACGTCAGTTTTAATCTAGCGGCGTACTACAGTACATGATATATAAGGCATGAAGATGTTATTGTTACAGATCAGCTAAATTATCTATAGTAAAGGATCCTACAAATTAATGTAAAATACAGTCACAGAAAATAATTATATTCATAAGTACGTCTGAGTCAGTGACAACCCTACAACAGATGTATCCATCGGATCGCCATCAATGATGGTGATACATGGCTGTGTACATAATGTATATACAACTCGTCTAAACATCAACCCAACAATGTTAGATCTGTAAATTTGCTTTCGCAAATTTTTGGTTCTTCCCTCGCCGGGATTCGAACCCATGCTACTGTGATATCGTGACACCAAATCGCCTGCACTGCAGCCGTCCCGCTAGACCACACGACCACCTGGGCTCTCAAAAAAAGAGCTTTCGGTGGCCATATGTTACCTTTCCACGTCAGTTTTAATCTAGCGGCATACTACAGTACATGATATATAAGGCATGAAGATGTTATTGTTACAGATCAGCTAAATTATCTATAGTAAAGGATCCTACAAATTAATGTAAGATACAGTCACAGAAAATAATTATATTCATAAGTACGTCTGAGTCAGTGACAACCCTACAACAGATGTATCCATCGGATCGCCATCAATGATGGTGATACATGGCTGTGTACATAATGTATATACAACTCGTCTAAACATCAACCCAACAATGTTAGATCTGTAAATTTGCTTTCGCAAATTTTTGGTTCTTCCCTCGCCGGGATTCGAACCCATGCTACTGTGATATCGTGACACCAAATCGCCTGCACTGCAGCCGTCCCGCTAGACCACACGACCACCTGGGCTCTCAAAAAAAGAGATTTCGGTGGCCATATGTTACCTTTCCACGTCAGTTTTAATCTAGCGGCGTACTACAGTACATGATATATAAGGCATGAAGATGTTATTGTTACAGATCAGCTAAATTATGTATAGTAAAGGATCCTACAAATTAATGTAAGATACAGTCACAGAAAATAATTATATTCATAAGTACGTCTGAGTCAGTGACAACCCTACAACAGATGTATCCATCGGATCGCCATCAATGATGGTGATACATGGCTGTGTACATAATGTATATACAACTCGTCTAAACATCAACCCAACAATGTTAGATCTGTAAATTTGCTTTCGCAAATTTTTGGTTCTTCCCTCGCCGGGATTCGAACCCATGCTACTGTGATATCGTGACACCAAATCGCCTGCACTGCAGCCGTCCCGCTAGACCACACGACCACCTGGGCTCTCAAAAAAAGAGATTTCGGTGGCCATATGTTACCTTTCCACGTCAGTTTTAATCTAGCGGCGTACTACAGTACATGATATATAAGGCATGAAGATGTTATTGTTACAGATCAGCTAAATTATCTATAGTAAAGGATCCTACAAATTAATGTAAGATACAGTCACAGAAAATAATTATATTCATAAGTACGTCTGAGTCAGTGACAACCCTACAACAGATGTATCCATCGGATCGCCATCAATGATGGTGATACATGGCTGTGTACATAATGTATATACAACTCGTCTAAACATCAACCCAACAATGTTAGATCTGTAAATTTGCTTTCGCAAATTTTTGGTTCTTCCCTCGCCGGGATTCGAACCCATGCTACTGTGATATCGTGACACCAAATCGCCTGCACTGCAGCCGTCCCGCTAGACCACACGACCACCTGGGCTCTCAAAAAAAGAGCTTTCGGTGGCCATATGTTACCTTTCCACGTCAGTTTTAATCTAGCGGCGTACTACAGTACATGATATATAAGGCATGAAGATGTTATTGTTACAGATCAGCTAAATTATCTATAGTAAAGGATCCTACAAATTAATGTAAGATACAGTCACAGAAAATAATTATATTCATAAGTACGTCTGAGTCAGTGACAACCCTACAACAGATGTATCCATCGGATCGCCATCAATGATGGTGATACATGGCTGTGTACATAATGTATATACAACTCGTCTAAACATCAACCCAACAATGTTAGATCTGTAAATTTGCTTTCGCAAATTTTTGGTTCTTCCCTCGCCGGGATTCGAACCCATGCTACTGTGATATCGTGACACCAAATCGCCTGCACTGCAGCCGTCCCGCTAGACCACACGACCACCTGGGCTCTCAAAAAAAGAGCTTTCGGTGGCCATATGTTACCTTTCCACGTCAGTTTTAATCTAGCGGCGTACTACAGTACATGATATATAAGGCATGAAGATGTTATTGTTACAGATCAGCTAAATTATCTATAGTAAAGGATCCTACAAATTAATGTAAGATACAGTCACAGAAAATAATTATATTCATAAGTACGTCTGAGTCAGTGACAACCCTACAACAGATGTATCCATCGGATCGCCATCAATGATGGTGATACATGGCTGTGTACATAATGTATATACAACTCGTCTAAACATCAACCCAACAATGTTAGATCTGTAAATTTGCTTTCGCAAATTTTTGGTTCTTCCCTCGCCGGGATTCGAACCCATGCTACTGTGATATCGTGACACCAAATCGCCTGCACTGCAGCCGTCCCGCTAGACCACACGACCACCTGGGCTCTCAAAAAAAAGAGCTTTCGGTGGCCATATGTTACCTTTCCACGTCAGTTTTAATCTAGCGGCGTACTACAGTACATGATATATAAGGCATGAAGATGTTATTGTTACAGATCAGCTAAATTATCTATAGTAAAGGATCCTACAAATTAATGTAAGATACAGTCACAGAAAATAATTATATTCATAAGTACGTCTGAGTCAGTGACAACCCTACAACAGATGTATCCATCGGATCGCCATCAATGATGGTGATACATGGCTGTGTACATAATGTATATACAACTCGTCTAAACATCAACCCAACAATGTTAGATCTGTAAATTTGCTTTCGCAAATTTTTGGTTCTTCCCTCGCCGGGATTCGAACCCATGCTACTGTGATATCGTGACACCAAATCGCCTGCACTGCAGCCGTCCCGCTAGACCACACGACCACCTGGGCTCTCACAAAAAGAGCTTTCGGTGGCCATATGTTATATATATATATATATATATAGCTAAATCTCTATTGCATTCATGTAGCAATGATTGTCTAAGTTTTCACTAATTATAAGCTGTTACACCTGTTCAATGAATACATCTTTACATGTTTTAACAATTTGTTTTTGATTGGTTCCAAATTGAATTACGACAGTACCTGTTAGCATAAATAATTGCAATTAATTAGCTCTTCTTCTCACTATGTTGAAACATGCTTAACCTCATGTATAGCAAATTAACACTTGATTGAAATATAGTGTTCAACTTTTAATTTGTATGAACCATCTGCAAAGAAATTATTTAGAAGATGCTTTTTATCAGCTATATATATAAGGGGGCAATATATAAAAAGTCAAAACACACAAAAAGAAAAACAACTAAAAGACAAACATCATTTCACAAAACACTACAAACTAACTAAAGATGAAAATTATTAACACCAACGAACACCAAAGGGAATGGAATATCTGCTCCAGTTAGAAATCAACAGGAATAAGGACAGGATATTTTAAAGTTGTGACTCCTTCTTATACAGATGTTCTTGAAGGAAAATAGTTCTCTGTAATTGCCATAAAGGAGAGGCGAAAGATAGCAGAAAGAATTTAAATGTTTACCTCGAAAATGAACTGACAATGTAAGGGCTAAAAAAGATAAAGACCAAAAAACAATAGAACAGAAAACAGTACACAGAAAAGACTGAGCAACTCGAACTCAGCCTTGAACTGGTGTGATCTCATGCGCTCCGGAAAGATAAGCAGATACTGCTTCACGTGTGGCAATTGACTTGTTACTCACGTTAGCAAAAACCCGGTGATAGGTTCTATTTGGAAGGTCATTTGCCTTGCTAAATTTCTATGACAAATTACATTCAATCATCTCTTCGGTGTAAAAAATGAGTAATAATTTGCTTAAACGGTGAAGAAGTTGAATACGGACTTAGATTGTTTGATTTCTTTCAGATCTTTGGAATTTTCTGTATCTCTGTCCGATGCACATCACAAGTAAGTAGGTAACTTCATCTGAACTCGGATAAAAGCATGATTACAACACGTAATAATATTTATTCGTCTGCAGCACTTTTCTCGATTAACCTTAATCAGGATCGCTCAAATAAAAATTAACAATTTGGAAAGAAGTGTTGTGGAACATTTGATGATTCAGAAAAATAGAGTAATTGGAATGGAAACAATTTCTGTGTTGAGGAGATTTGGAAATAACTCTTTGATTGAAATTCCGAAGAAAACTATAGGCCTCATGGTATTGTTAAGTATTTCATTTTCAGTACGTGTCATCGTAGGTTACTTTTAGTCTCCAAATGAATTTTTAATACGCAATTACTCATTTGAAAGGACTTCATATAAAGTTATTCACACACAAGAACAATAATATTTGGGGTTTACAGGGAAAACGACAAATTGTTTCGTGGAGGTGTTTGGTTACAATTAAACCTATATAGATAGATGGAGAAATTGCATGCTTTATCCAATTAGTGCTTACATAATTTCAAATTATCCCACTTGAATAGCAAATTATAATCTACGTAATCTTTCTAAGTGTTTAAGGTGAATGCCTTACCAAATCGGTGTAGATCGGTAGATTGAATTTCTATTCATTTTTATTTAAAAAGAACATCTGCATGGTTTGAATATAGATAAACATAAGAGATGTAGTATTAATGTGGCAGTATTGCCAATGAGACGATATAAAAAAAAATACAAAAGTACAAAGATGTTTAAGAAAACCTACATGTTACAAATTGGCCTTCAACTATGAGCTAAACCGTTTCTGTGTAGTTAGCGTTAAACCGTACAGAGATGCCTGTTAAAAAGCAAACACATGTAATGATTACATGGTCGTCACTCGCCTATAGTTATGTCATCTCATGCGCAATTGCAAACAGAGCTCTGATCAGATCACTTGGCTTTCTTGTTTTATTTTAACAAAAGTGTGTTATTATTTATCTTATTATGAATCTCTGTATTGAATATAGAGTGCCAACTTAAAACAAAGTACTGACATGGTCAATTACGAGAATAACCATATTTGTTTAATAAAAAAAATGTGAATTGATATATATTCAGGCATGTAGCCAGAATGTCTCTGACTGGGTCATTGGCGGTCATTGCGCTCTGTCTTGAAAAGTCAATATTCAATATCAATCTTGTCTTTACAGTAATTAACAATATGTTTTCTATTGGTTCATTCAAAACTCCTGTCTACGGGTGTGATATTGATATATTTTATAGGATTCTTCGATTCCCACGTACAATATATATATACAGTGTGCTGTTTTGTTTCCCCTTTATAGAGTTGACAAGGTACATAACAAAATAATGACAAGTAAATTAAGGCTTTTTCTTCTAAATTGTCGTTAGACAAGATACTGATTTTTATTTTTCCTTAACATAAGTGAATATAATCATTATTATTTATTTTCTTATCTCAATTTGCACTATTATCAGACAATCAAACATATCATAGTAACTGGATTGTCTATCTGGTAAAGCAATCAGCATTTGCTTTTCTATTTTTTTATAAATTAAAACATGATATCTCATTGCTTATCAATTTGTATTATTTGCTGCAATTATTTGTGCTTCATCGTTCATAAAATTGTTTATTTGAGGTTTTAAAGTCGTAAACACATACTTGCATACTTAATTAACACTTATAAATAATTAGTTTCTCCGACTGCGATCGATAGAATAATTGTGTCATTGTTAGATGTTTCATCTACCAACTAATTTACAAATTTTGTTATTTGAGATTAAAACAAATAGCATTTAAAAAAATTTTTTTAAGTAAACATTTAAGCAACTAAATCTTTATAATACACAATGCAAATGAGGCTGATTATATTTTGAGAGAACAAGTAACATAAAAGATATATATATGTATATAATATTTGTCTAGCCCAAAAGGTTCAGCATGTTTAGAAATTCTCGTGTCAGCTGTGTGGTATTGAATGCAGCCGACTCCAGGTGATTGTACTTTAAAAATGCAGACTGGTATGTTAAATATATACGTGGAAAAGTCATTATCCTTATTTATACTTCATCATTTTTTAACCTAACTAGTTGTATGTTAAATTTCAAATCACAAAAATACTGAACTCAGAGGAAAATTCAAAAACCGTTTCATGCTGCGTTTCTAAAGTACAATGTCCTGATACCTCTGAAGATTTAAATGCGAAAGAGACATGTGTCTGTTCATTGTTGAAGATTAGAAAATGTCTTAATGATTTTATTTCCTATTGTTTCTGTTATATGGAATTCCTGTTTCCACATGCGATCACTACAACTTGAGTTTTATATGTTGGCATGACCATCTGATCCTTCGTCGTATTTTTACATATCAAACTATAACATCATTAAATGTGATCAGTCATTGAACCCGGAAAGAATTAAAAAATGTATTTCTTACATAAGTTAATTTTTTTTCCAGCGAAAATAATTTTTTTTGTGAACCATCCTTATTATTCCGGCTAGTCACTTAGATTGAAATATATTTGTGAATTTATTTGAAATTTCATACAATATATGAGGATAATCTTCGTATAAAAGACATTAAAAGGGTGCGTATAAAGAAATTGGAGTACTTAATTGCTGACAGTAGATACAAAACAAATTGCATCACATAGAGCATGCAAACTCAGAAAATAGATGTTGACATTCAAAACAAAATGTATTAAAGATGCTAGGCTTTTTTGTTTGTACTCCAGACGCGACTTTCGTCAGCAAACATTCATCCGTGATGCTCGAGTAAAATAAGTTAAAAGGCACAGTTACAGGTAAAGTAATTTATTCATATGGTATGAAATCCATAGTATTTAGAAAAAAAGTAATTGTAAACAGTTAATGAATTAACATTTTATTAATACATCGACCCAATGGCACACAAACATAAATTAACCCAATGCAAGTAGACAGTTTTACAGCCCAACAAAATTTCAAAAAACAGGAAAAAAACTATTTAGGCTTGCATTATACCTTTGTTAGTTTTGTATGCTGTTTTAATCTTAGTTCATTAATATATTTCAGTGTTACGTCAGTTTTCATTGAAGTAGTGCGCAATTTTATTTAGGGGCCAGCTGAGGACCGCCTCTGGGTGCGAGATTTTCTCGCTGAGTTGAAGACCCATTGGTAGCCTTCGGCTGTTGTCTGCTCTTTGGTCGGGTTGTTGTCTCTTTGACATATTCCTCATTTCTATTTTCAATATTATTATTCCTTTTCCAACAGCCGATGCCGATTAGTCTTCTTGTGAGAAAAATATGAATTACTTCAGGCACTTTTATTGATTTGATATTTTCCGGGTATTGTTTTGGAATTCCATATACATTTTATTGGTACAAATGCTTACTTTGAATCATTATCAGAATGAAATGGATAACGAATGATGAAAAATGGTATTACATAAATACAACTTTAATTGCATCAGTATAATAAAGGCATCTGATGGCAGTCATCAATTTACATTTCCTAGATACAGGATTATAGAAATGTAGCAAATCATGTAAAAAGGTCAAATGTTCCTTGATAGAGATGGTTTTTCTCCACGTTAATGTTTATTAACGAGCTCCTGTATCTTATATGGCAGAATTAAAAACATTGCATAATGTTACAGGACAGTATGATGTTAATAACCTTTGGGAATCGGTCAGTAACATCACAATATGTTTATTTAGTATTATCTATATGCTGAATAAATAAAAATTAAGACGACAGTAGTTTATCGATGTTTCTAAAGCGGTTCGGAAGCAAGTCATCGAGATAATACACAAAAAGTATTGTTAAATGCATTCCATTTTATTTGTACATTTGATTGACACCGTAGTATGAGCACATTAAATGTAATCAGTATTATTCGTACGCTACTTTTCTTAATATCATTTGTAAGCTGAAAAATATCTCTGATTAATTAATCATTTGTATCATCATTAAACAAAGATTTATACAAGCTGTGTTACATTTTTGTGGGATCATGTCGTCAAGGCTAAGTTTTCATGGCAATAATTGCTACATTTTTGCATCTTTTTTGCTTGTACATGTGTTTAACAGTTTTTGTTATATTTATAACATAAATAAATGTAATGTTTTTGGTTACATACACTTTCATTAAAAATTCTGGATAGGCAACTCAAAGATACGAAGTTTATAACTTTGTACGCCATACACGCGTTTTATCTACAAGAGAGGCGAAAGATCCCAGAGGGACGTTCAAACTCATATTTAAAAATAACGCCATAGCTGAAAGAGAAAAAGACCAACAAACAAACATTAGTACACAAAACACAACATAGAAAAATAAAGACTCGTCAGTGAAGCTCAAATCAAAAAGATAAAAGGTAAAAAAGGTACAAAGTTGAAGAGTTGTTGAACTAATATTTTCATACCCATGTTAATTCATGACAATACATAAATGTTGTGTATTGGGTTAGCAACACCTTCGGGGAGGAAAACTCCACTAAAAGTATCGACCAAGTGTCTGTACAAATACTTGCCAAGATTCCAGGCATATTATTGTGTACGCCAATCGCGGGTTTTGTCTACCAAAGACTATTTAGTGACGCTTGAGACAAAAAAGTTTATCCCAAATAAAGTACAAATTTGAAGCCTATTGACGAGCTAAAATTCCAAAAGATTTAACCAAATACAGCTAAAAAAAAGTTCATTATCACTGAACTAGTATACATTTGTTTAGGGGCCAGCTGAAGGACGCCACTGGGTGCGGGAATTTCTCGCTACATTGAAGACCTGTTGGTGACCTTCTGCTGTTGTTTTTTATTTGGTCGGGTTGTTGTCTCTTTGACACATTCCCCATTTCCATTCTCAATTTTATTATTAATGTTAATTATTACTGGGGTAGAAAATCCTTAATATTTCAAACTATTGAAAGTGTATAATTTGTATAAAATATTGTTTGTGCTAGCTTTTCAAATTCGTTAAACCCACTATAAAATAACGATGATGTTTTAAAAAAAAATATATTTCTATAATGAATTTCTTTAAACCCAATAAAAATCTGAATATTTCTCAATGTCTCGAGAACGGGACATACATGGTATTGACGGATTTAATGCAAATAATAATGAGAAGAAACAGTCACCTTGTTAAACTAGTACTACTCACTGTTCTTTTTTTCAAGACTGCAACATAAGATTTATCAAAGGTACAATATGGCAGCACAAATAATTTAATTTTCATTGAAGAACAAAACTTAAAGACGAACTAATCGATTTATGTTTCATAAAATGGAATATATAGCTTCTGAAAACAGCTATAAAGTTTATTCAGTATCATTTGTACGCTGAATGAAAATAAACCGTTGTAAAATTTGATCAATTATAATTCGTATCAACACAGTAGTGCTGACTACTAGGTAAACGTAACCACACTTAAAATGACGAATACGATAACAAAAACTTTTGTGTCCGTTTTCATCTTTATTTCTCGGAATAAAGGGATAAAGGAGCTGCTTTCAGTGGCCTTTTTGGCTTACAAAATGCAATGATATTAGAAAATCCGATTACTTATAAAAATTGTTAAGTACGAGTATTTGAAATATATTGAAGATTATTGAAGATTTTATGGTAGAAATATTTGCATATGTTTAAACATATTTGTTAGTTGTAAAAGTTCAGCAAGCCAGTCCAAATGAAAGGCACAAATGTTGTGGAAAATAATTTCGACTTGCATGTGCTTCATAATTGTTACTCTAAAATTATCTAAAAATTTGTAATGAGTTTTTTTAGAAAACCGCGTTGGAGGGCATTGTCCGTTACGTCATAAATGTATTTGAATTGACTTTTCCATCAAAAACAACTCGTTTTTCATTTTTTATTACCTCAGTTTTAAAACAGCATTTACCTAAACGTTCAGTCATAATTTAGATCAAATGAGACACCTTTCGAACTTTGTGCATTAAGCAAATTCTTATATTTCTTATACATTTAAAATTTATATGAAAATAATGATAAAGGAAGCTTAATTTTAAACTTATTAAAAGTGTGAATTTTTAATATTTTATTTAGAGTTGCATCAGATCAGTAGTTTTGATTTCAAATGACGTTTGCTTGGAAGATGGCCATGCCTTCATTTGATTAAAATTTATGAAAAAGAAAAAATAATGTACTAGCTTCCAACACAATGTGTATTGTTTTTGGTTTTTATTAGAAAAAGTAAAACAATTTGAAAATGCTAGCATTGCCGCCTATTGAGAAAAACAAATACTACCATTTTCTTTTACCCAACACATGCTGTGAAAGATCAATCTAAGTTTGTAATGAATAAAATTAATTTGATTAGCATATTGTTTTTTCATTCAACGTTGTGAGTGGTCATAATTTGAATATTTTTTCCGAGGTTTGTTTTCGTTTCCGTAAGATTGTTGAGACACAGACAATTAAAGTTCATTAAAAATTCTTAAAAACACCGCATGACGTTTGCATACAAATTGGTAAGCCGATTAAATTAACAAGACATCAGAAATATCTAAAGAATGTAACACAATTCCCAGTATGGCGGAGAAATGATAAATCAGTTACTGTGGTGGATTATGTAACACATTGTTGAAATGAACGGCATTTCCTATAAATTAATTTAAATATGATAAAGATGTATTCAGCTGGCCTTACATAAAGACAATTTCGTTTTCTGATAAAAGACCATTTATTGTTCATGAAGAGATTGTAAAAAAGAAAAGTAATATTATAGTATTTATTCTTTTTTAACTATTACTTGTTCTCAACCGTTTATTTAATGATTCGATTTTTTATTTTTAAGTTCGGAGCATCTGGACTATTTTAATCATAATTAAGAATTAATTTCTGTATGGATGGGGGATGAAGCATTGTAAAGTTTTCTAAATTTTTTTTTAAAGAAAATTAACAAAATACAGAACTCCAAGAAAATTTCTAAGCGGAAAGTCCCTAAGCAAATGGCGAAATCAAAAGCTCAAACAAGACAAGAATGGATAACAATTGTCATATTCATGACTTGCTACAATCATTTTCTTATGTAGATAAATACATATCTAGATAAATGGTAATTGTTAAGTGAAATATTAAAAACAAAATCGTGTTCTGTGTTTTCTCTTCAGTTTAATTTTATTCAAATTTGACAACATTTCAAGGTTATTTTTCAAAAATAACTTTAGTTGCTTTTCATTGCTATATGATATTCAATTTGTAGCTTAACAAGATGATAAAGTATATCATATTATGCAACTTCGGTGTTATTGACAAAATCAATGCTGTTTTCTTAGTTAAACTACTGTGATTGACATTTCTGAACTCGATGTAGATATTTGTATTTGTTTAACATTGTCTGCTCGATATCAACAAAAAACTTTAAAACCCTACATATACTCCAGTAATCAATTTGTAGAGATTAATTCATGAAAGAGAAAATAAATGTTATTTTGTTAAGAGAGCTTTTCTTCAATGCTGGAGGCTGCAATGTTACGTTTCAATGCAGAACAGCTTCAAAAGTGCAAATCCATCGCATTAGGTTTTGCCAAGTGAATGCAGGAATTTTGTGTCATGAGTTAACACACATTTTTTCACTACAGAAAAAAATGTTAGTTTCTTTTTTATAATTCATTCAAGTCGAAAGCAGGTGAAGATTCACAATTAGCAAATTGTTGATGTTCGTGTTTCGTGCAAAATATGAATCGTCTACTGTTTATACTTTATCATGTGGAGCAACATCTGCTTACCCTTCCAGAGCACCTGAAATCACCCCTAGTTTTTGGTGGGGTTCGTGTTGCTTATTCTATCGTTTTCTATGTTGTGTCATGTGTACTATTATTTGTCTGTTTGTCTTTTTCAGTTTTAGCCATGACGTTGTCAGTTTATTTTCGATTGATGAGTTTGACTGTCCTGTCCCTCTGGTATCTTTCATCCCTCTTGTAAATCGATTTTCAAAAGTACAGCAAAATCGTTTTAAGGTGGTATGGGTGTCTTCCTCCATCTTGGATTGTAAAAAACAGAGAACCAAAGGTCCCGATTTTCTTTCAAGGTAGCAACATTTGATGCAGGAATGCAGATATTTAATGTGAATTTTCATTTAAATGAACTAATTTATAAGAATATATAACATATAAATATTAATATTTTTGCAAATGTCGATTATTTTTGGTTTTTAAAAAAAAATGAAATTGGCATTTTAAGGGGAGGTAACTCTAAAACAGTGCATTTTCTGAAGGATTCTACATGGAATTTTCCTATGTTGTATTTTAGCCGGAAAAAACGTACAGTGACCCCATATTTTCTTTTGATATTCTCAAAGCATTGTCTGAAAGCTAACCTTTCCTTAAGTATTTAACAATTCTATCATTGTTTAGTTTCTAATCACAAAATGGTGTTTTTTCCTGTATAATCCATACAAAATGTGCCATTTTGTCACGTTCTGTAGATTGAGAAAATGCGCGGTGACCTATCATTTTTATTATTTTTTCAACATTTATCAAAAGATACTACGTTTTGGCAAAGTATGAACAAATTCTATCATTTTTATTTTTAGACTCCCATACCACCTTGAGGCAAAACTAAGATAAACATTGTTTGGTAAAATTTTCGAAAAGAAAGGCAAACGATCCTTACGGTCATGACAATTTATAAGTCGAAAATAATCCGACAACGCCATGACAAAAAAGAAAAAGAACATAAAACAAAGAAAAGTACACAAAACACAAAACACAGCACAAAAAACTTAAGACTGATGAGCATCACAAACCCCACCACAAAACGGGAGTAATCAACATTGTCGAATGTGGGAAGTATATGAAAGAAGAAGAACATTGTTTAGCAAAATATCTATGTAATAAATCATCCTTTTTACCAAGACAGAAACATAACCGTTGTTTTCCAGTATGTCTGTCGTTTTATATAATCGACTGCTTCGTGTTTTTTTTTGGAAACCCTTTCTATGAAATAACCTTGTAGTTCTGTAATTTTTTTTTATCACATTTGTGGTATTCATAAAAAAAGTTCTCATTTACCATTGTTTACGTGTTTGATTAAAGTGTGTTGCGTATTAGAGGAATTTTGATAAGGACAAAAAAGTAACCTTGTAATCTTGTTTATTGTAAATGTTTTTGACATGTTTTCTTCAAAATTATATAATACCTGTTTCAGAATTATCTTCTGTTCATTTCATGATAGTGTATCTTTAATTCTGTCAAAGATAAGATTTTGCTGGAAAATACAATGTAGCTGCAACAGCATGTATTTTTGTTTTTTTTAGTTTTATTTATTTTCTAAAAAATAAAAGAGGTAAGAATGATCCATAATGAAAGCCTTTCCAAATAGAACTCAGGCTAAAGCCTGAAGCTTGTTTCGGGCTCATTAAAGGTTCATTTGAGCAAAATTTAAACATGAATGAAAGGTTGTCGTTTGAATGAAAGTGTTATGTGTCGTTAAAATCGTTAATTAACCATTAACTCTACAAATGAAAGCAACAAGAAATGACAGCGGTTTTAATTTTCTGCAAGTTTGCAGTCTTAACAATGATATTTAGTTTTGTCGTATTCCTATCGAGAAATTTGCTAGTTAGTACATTTTTTCAACACAGTATAGCTGTCTATATACAATGTGTATACAAATGACAACGAATCTTGGTCATACTATTCAGGTATTTCATTTATAATCATTATTATACATACATAGTGCAATATACATATACAAAATTTATAAATCACTTAATTTTTACGTATCTGCTCGGCAAATACATGATTGGAGGAAATTGACATTATAAATGATTATATAACGTAAGACAGACAGACATCTATGAAGGCCTTAACATACAAGTAAAAAATTCAATACAATTATTGGCTTATTTATTACCAAAGAATCCGATTTTTTCAGAGATGAATTCTAAGCAAAATGTCTTTAATTTAGAAAAGAGAATGTAATTGGGTATTACTGTAAATTAACATTCTAACGAATTTCAAATTGCACATTTCCTTAAAGCACTCGATCCAAGGAAAACTTGTTCTATTAATAATTATAATTAATAAAGTATATTAAAAATATATCTATCTTTCAGGAAAAATTAACAAAATATATAAATGATTGATTGGTGTCAACGTCAAATGGAAAATATTGCATGCATATTAAGGATAAGAATGACCATAATTCCAAAAAAATATCTTTTGTTTGAAAAATAATGGGCAAATGGAAACAATGGTGACAAGTAGAATATGTTTTAAATGTCTTGCAATTTGCATATTTATACTGACCACTAAAGTAATGTTGCGAAGTGTCTTTAATGTGCGGAGAGCATTACACTCTCTTATAGTAGACATGGAATTTCACTTCCCTATTCTTATCGTACTATGTTGAGTACTTGTGTACCAACGCACAGTCATTCAGACATCATGCTTTGGCTCCACTGGTTTTGTTGGATAATCAGAGAAGTTTGTACCCCAAACCAATCATTATATCATTCTTATAAATGAACTGTTGGTAAAGTATGACTTATTCGAAACTCTAGGGAATCTCATATTCCAAACGTATATTAGCTTAGCCGTATTTAGCCTTTTTTTTTTAATTTCAGGTCCTCGATGTTCGTCAACTTTATAATTGTTTGGCTTTCTTACTATTTTGTTATGAGCGTCACTAATTAGTTTTATGTAAACGAAACGCGTGTCTGAAGTATCAAAAATTACGCCTGTTACCTTTAATAACTAATTAGGGTCTAATTCAGAAAGAAATGTTAGTGTATATGCCACTTAAAAGAACCTTAAAATAACCATTTGTAACTAAATTCAATGACAAAGTCTTGCTTTATTTCCGTTATGTATGTCAACAGATTTAGCAGATTGAAGAGGTGTTAATAAAAACAAAATCAAGCAAATATTTGGTCAATATTTATCTAAAGCAAAACCAAAACATAGACAAATGTCTTGTCAAACTGTTTTGTTCTTGTCCAGTAAGCTAATGGGTTCTAGATTATATATAATTACAAGTCCATTTACCTATTAGCTGGATTGCCATGCCTATATAGTCAATATACTATTCCTTTGGTGAATATAATTTGTTGACAAATACAACAAATATATCTTTCTATATATAAGTATTTTTGAAATGACCACATCTGATGACATTTAAATAAACTTTCTCCTGTCATTTTAAACTTAAGAAGGTTCGAGATGCACGTTACAAACACTTAAAAACTCATGAAACATCAATGCAATTGGTATTCATTAATTGCCAAGCAAACTGAAAACTATACCTTGACCATACCAGAAAAAATGATCGTACTTGAAGAGGATTGTAACATGGCGTGTGTTACAAGCAGAACTATTGGTCTTTCTGGATCAACCTAAGTTTTTTCAACGGAATCGTGTTTCCCTTTTATTTCATTTTCTGTGACTGTTGTTTCTCTTTTCCTCTTGTGTTTCTTTTCCATTATGGTGTCTTGATCTCATCTTATGACAATTGCCCTGTAATATTTTCATTTCCTTTTTGAACGGACTAATGTTGATATTGAGTGTTCTTTCAAAATATTATTCAGATTTGTTTCATATAAAACTGCATTTAAAAAATATTGTTCAAATCAAATTCAGTCTGTAGAAATAACAGTTGTTTTTAGAATTGTTGTTTAGTGTAGCATTTATAGGTGTATGAATATGCAGCCACTTCCGATTGTTGTATGAAATGTTTTCATTTGAACACTACAAGTTTGACTTTAAGCAAAATAACCGTTGCAATAAACAGCGATGTGTCGATAGCCTTTATCGAGGCAATCTTCCTGTTCTTGCTAAGTGAACAATTTCAAATGACAATATTACTTATCATGTTGTGGCTTTTTAAATTCTGCTATATATATGGTATGGTTATGATGACAGTTGAAGGTCGCGCCGTATTCTGCGATTAATTACTTCCTCTTTCCTCAATCTCTGGTGAATTATCATGGTTATAATCCTCAGTCTTTGGTAGCCTTATTTGTATATTGTTTGTCTCAATAGATCCAGTTTACAAAAACTTACTGACAGATATAGTATTTAAATTGTTCTTGTGTGCTTAATATGCATCAAATACTTACTCAGTAAGTTGGTTAAACATCTAAGGAATGTTTGATTCCGAGATAAAAAGTCAATTACAACGTTTTATAATTCTATGAAATTATGCAGAAATTGTGTACAGAAAACCCCTAATATGTAATATAACGGATAACCGCTAGACTAAGTCATTAGCATGAGTGCAACGCAATGTTTTAACACCTTCATATATGTTCCGGAATGAAAATAAATAATCCTTATGTACAGCAATATTTTAGTTAGCAGTAATGTTCTGTGTTTTTATGTGAAAATAACCAAAGAAAACCACCAAGATGTTACAGTTGTCATTTTGGAATATTGGTTCTATGTATAAATTATCATAATTCCTGTATGTAAATATAGCAAATACAGGACATAAAATCAGCCTGCTATATGAAATACTCATCATAAAAAATCATAAACACTTTATCGCCAATGGGTAATTATCGAGTCCCATGTTTTTCTTACTGGTCTCATTTTCTTCCAGCTTCGAACTGCAATTCTTTTTTATTCTACATTCTTTCAAAGCGATGTTTTCTTTTTCAATCTGTTTACCTGTTCTGGAAATCATTAACATGAAAAAAGAAAAAACAAATCAACGGTTAATTTTATTATTCTTAAATTTTGTATATAAGTTATTGTTAAGCAATTTGATGTTTTAATCTGTTACATTGCAGAATTTCTAAAATAATATCAGCGGTCTTTTTGCAACAATTGTTATTTGAAGGGTTTGCAAATGAAAGCAAAAAGACCGCTGATACTATCGTAGAAATTCTGCAGTGTCAGAGATAAAAACATCAAACTTCTTATCAATAACTTCAATTTCCTGTACCAAGTCAGGAATATGGCAGTTGTTAACAAATAGTTTGTTTCTATGTTTATGTTGGCGTTTATTTTTGTTGCACTGCACTGTTTCTGTTGTTCCGTTGTTTTCCTCTTGTCGTTGATTTGTTGCACTCGGGGTTAGTTTTTAACCAGAATTTCTTTTCTCTCAATCGTTTAGTGTCTTTTGAATAGTGGTATACTACTGCTGCCATTATTCATACATATTAGCTACAAACATGGTATGGTTTCTTCGCTATGCCAGAATACGATGTTTCATTAAAAACTGTCCAAAAGTTGACCGTATCCGGTAACCGTTTTGTATTTTTCCGAATTAGCAGCTAATGTGTAGTTGTTTATTTATTTAATTAGTTGTTAATTACACCTTGTTCTTTGGTCTCTGGTGATTATTTCATTGACAAAAGTATCACTACATCATTGCATGCAATCATCAACGGACAATCAGAATTGATGTTATACCATCCACACTTTAGAACTAGCACATCTAATTGATGTCCAACTAGTGTCAAACATATATTAAAAAAAACACGGTATACCGTCCAACGCACAATTCATAAGTTACTGCATATGTTCAATTTCCTGAACCAAACACTTTCTCAGAGAATACAGAGAGAGAGAGAGAGAGAGAGAGAGAGAGAGAGAGAGGATGAAATCATAACTAAATTTTTCAAAGAAGTTTAAAAGACTCGGGTTATTATTAATAATTACTTTAGTGATTTGCATATATTGACCCAAAACCAGTATCATAGTATTCCTAAAGGACATCAGAAGATTCCTATTAAGCTGTAAACGTTCTCGTAAAAATGTCATCTGCTGTTATCTTGTAAATGATAACAGTATTTTGTCTCTGCTGCATTATACCGCAAGATATATCTAGCATGCTAATATGTTCAACTGAAGATATTTTTGTTTCATTATTTCAAGGCATAGAAATGATTTTTTTATCTTGATGTGGGTTACCAGTTTCATAATGTTAGTACAATCTTATGAACTATATTGGAGACGTTTTATCACTTGAGACTGTCTAACAAAATACAGCTACCATATATATTGTTACGCCCCGGTGATTTGAAAGCTGGTATCTTTACTGTGGTCTCCGTTCCACACATGATACACGCAGATGTCCGTTGTTGTGTTCTGATTTGTATTTTACAGAAGAAATAGATTACTTTGACCTTATATTATATACTGCCTTCTTTAAATCTATATATTGACTTTATTTCTATGTGTTATTGTTTCTTTTGTATTCGTTCAAACTTATTTGCAGTATAACGCGCGAAATGTAACGTTAGGTGTTTTTGTTTATGAATAACTTTTGTATTACGCCACACGTTGTATACAATACCGAACGCATGTTCCTACGTTGAGCTTCTCTCCAAAAACCTCCATGCAGTTAGTAGTCTCTCTAGAATTTGCTGCACCAAGAAAGAGCACTTGGTGATATTGCATTGTACCAAGTAGATTTGCAGCACCAAGTAAAGTTGCTTGGTGAGAGTTTTTAGATGCAGTGCACCAAGTAGATTTGCATGCACCGAGTACGCTGATTATTCAAGTTGAAAGCAGTGCACCAAGTAGATTTGCTGCACCAATTAACGTTGCATGGTGAAAGTATTTGAATACAGTGCACCAAGTATGCAGAGTATTTCAATGCAGTGCACCAAGTAGATTTGCTGCACCGAGTATTCTGATTATTTGAATGCCGTGCACCAAGTAGATCTTCTTGCACCGAGCAATTGTTTTATTAAACTTGGTACAAGTAATGCACATTGCCGTTTTGCATATTATATAACTTATTTTGTTTCTGGAACCGCTGTATTTGGTGTATAATTGTTTAAATAGAAAAAATACATTTCACGAACTTCCATTATGATTTTTATTATTACTTCCTTCACCGGAGGCCCACAAAAGTAACTACAGGTGTATATCCTGACAAGAAAACCCCGAAACGTTACAATATCGATGTTCTGACTTGTATGTAGAATATAAGAAATAGTTTAAAAGTCAGAACATCCAACAGATGTTATCAATGTACCGTCAAGATTGTGTTGTTCATAATAATTAAACATGTATATGCATGTTTCTCGTTATTTTATATAGATGAGACCGTTGGTTTTTCCGTTTGAATGGTTTTACACTAGTAATTGTTGGGGCCCTTTATAGCTTGTTGTTCGGTGTCAGCTAAGGCTCCGTGTTGAAGGCCGTACCTTGAACTATAATGGTTTATTTTATAAATTGTTATCTGGATGGAGAGTTGTCTCATTGGCACTCATACCATATCTTCTTGTATCTATATAAACTCATCATATATAGATACCAGACTGAAGAAACTCATCATAAATACCAGGATTGAAATTTTGTATTTGCACCAGACGCGCATTTCGTCTACAAAAGACTCATTCGTGACGCTCGAATCCAAAAAAAAGCCATATAATGTACGAAATGGAAGAGCATTGAGGACCAAACATTCCTTAAAGTTTTGACAAATACAATGGTAATGTGTTCCTGAGGTAGAAAACCTTAGTATTTCAAAAATTCAAAGTTTTGTACACAGTTAGTTTATAATTATGCCAATATCAATAATAATTCATGTCAACACAAAAGCGCTGACTATTGGAATGGTGATATCATCGGCGAATAAAAACTACACCAGCAGTGGTATTGACCTATTGGTTGTAAATGAACTCATCATAGATACCAAGATTGAAAATTTGTATTTGCGGCAGACACATTCGTCTACAAGAGACGCTCGAATCCATAAAAGTTAGAAAGTACGAAATCGAAGAGTATTGAGGACCAAACATTCCTAACAAATTTACCAAATACAGCTGGTGTATTCTATTCCTGTGCTAGAAAAGCAAAAGTTTTGTTAACAATTATTTTTTTATAATTATGACCATATAAATGCAAGTACTGAAAGTAATGTACGTCAGACGCCATTTTGGTCTACAAAAGACTCATCATTTATGCTTGAATTAAAAAGGTTAAAAGGCAAAATAAAGTAAGGTTAAATTTGAAGAGCCTTTAGGACCCATAATGCCGACAGGTTTGCCAAATTAAGTTATGGTAATCTATTCGTGTGGTAGTAAATCATGAGTATTTCGGAATTTAAAACTTATGTACACAGTTGATTTATTATCATGATCAAATTGATAATAATTCATGTCTACCAATAAGTGTTGAGTGGCTGGTGATATCCTCAGGATGAAAACCTCCACCAGCAGTGGCATCGACATCATTTGGTATTGGATAGACACCATAGACAAGGTCTTGGTACAGTTATCTAAAGCACACCCAACCTATATATTGACACTAATTTCTTCTTAAAACTGTTCAGAATATGTAATATTTACCTTAGCAATATTTAGATCAAAAATTACATCATAGAGGTTGCTGTTAATGTATTATGCGTTCAGAATAATTGGAATATTCGCTTGGCTGTGAAAATCTTAGATCGGACGTGAAATTATCCGAAGAAATAAGATTTTTTTTCTGCAAATGATATGTTATTAATGTGTTTAGTGACAGAAAAAAAGAAGTGTGTAACAAATGATGTTTGGGTTCTTTAAATTATAATTCATTTAGGTGTTATTAATTTCTAATCTACGATAGCAGCATGTTAAACACATTAAATTACATTCTATGTCATGCTGCATTTACTTTATATTTGTAATCCATGCATTTTGGAATTTCATTTTGCATATAAAACTTATGAGATTCAATATTTATAACTGGTGAAATAATAAATATTTAAAAATACATGTAGCTTTTAAACATAGTTGACAGATTTAAAAGCATTCCTTGTAAAAGTCTATGTTTGTTGTTTTGCGTAAACATTTCCAGTGCAATTGTTTTTAAAACGAAATTTAGCGTTTCGCATATTACCTTGAAAGGCAGAATTAAAGATATATAGACAGAAACTGTAGACAGCAAACATGAGTAAAACCATCCACTGAAACCTCATAGGGAGAGTTCTTCCACTGCTGACGATTTATTACATTTTTTATTGGTTTGTTTTGTATATTATGTATCTTTAAACTAATGAAAGAAAAAATAGAAACAATACAGTTATAGCGATCAGCAATATAAAGTCTAAAAAATATTGTTAATACTGTATCCCTTCATTGGCTTCGTTATAAAGTATTACCTGTTAATAATCATTTTTATGAAGTTATGATGTTTTTGTATAAAGAATTCCATCTTAAAAACATCAATGAATAGAGAGAATATGTAACCAGTAATTTAAAGATTAAAACGCAAGCTAATTGAGGCATGTTGGCAAATCATTGATTGATTTTTAATATTATCATGAGTACTTAGTAGAGGGACTTTTGAATTACGGAAGAAAGAGGGTCGGGTCTATGAAGATTTTTTCATTAGAAAAATAGGAGCCTCGGAATTCTTGTTTCGTTTGGCTGATTACTTTTCATTAATTGAGTAGTCTTTTTCAAAGGAAGACTATATCATAGATGAATAAATAAATGATTATTATTAATGATATTATGTCGGATAGATGTTGTGAGTTTTGTTGATTATTTTCTGACCGTGCGAAATCCTTATTGAAATTCAAGGTGATTTAACACCCCAGTAATAATAATTACCCGAACTTTGCATATATGGGTATGAACCAAATGATGATGCGAGTGCTACCTTGTAAGTGCAGATCGTAATTTGTAATTTTGAGTCATATAAAAAATCGAGATTATTTTAATTACTCATTTAATATCTTAATGCATTTGATATTAAAGAGAAAAGATAGTATCTTAGTCAATGATACGGTAAAAGTTTCCTTGTATCAAATGTGGTAAAACGATTAAATTGAAGGTTAAAGATTTCATTTAGTTTTATCTCATTTAATTGAATTATCCAGCTCAGTAGTTACACAAAATGTCGAATGTACTTCAATGATTCAAGGCAACACAAATGTCACTAAATATTAGCTGCTAATCTAAATGAAATGTATCTGACCATAGAGAAGCTGGTTTTCTCCAGGAAGAAAACAAGTTAAATCATGCGTGAAATTATACCATTCTGATAGATTAAATAAAAAAAACAAAGGTTAGCTTTTATTTTCAAGGGATTGTATTCGTTGATGCTGATAATTAGCCAGTAATTTAAGTAATCTGAAGACTGATCCTTTTTTATTAAACTAGGCTAGTGTTTGAAAGTGCAACTGCATAAATTTTATTTTACAATCTTAGTCAATCCAATTTTCCGTTTTCCAGCTGTGACTTCTAAAAAAAATATAACTTTGTGCACTATAACATTTTTATTAAACTCGCAATATACAATACACCAATGAATACAAATACTAACTATTTAAGTATAAGAATATCACCAAAAGACAATATGTTAGTGTTTGACGGTACAGCTTTCTCATTAATGCATAAACTAACAGCCTGGCAATATGTCATTATTGCTCGCTTTTTGAGCATTTTGTATGCGCGCAGCTTTTGAAAACATTTGCGCTCATTCATTTTACTCGTACATTGTAACACTGGTAAATATAAAATTAAAAATAATTCATAATAAATATGTTAATAGTTATTAATTTGGAACATCTTTAGTACATTTGGGGTTAAAATATATTAACTTAAGTAGTCATCCGTCTGCATTTATTTTTTTGGACTCTTAACATATGCACATATATCAAGCTAAGAGGGTTTCTTACATCAGAAATAAAAGAGAGAAAACTGAGTATCTAATGGAGTTATTCCTAAAATTCCAGAATAGAGATTTTTTCGGAATTTATTTTCTTAAACAAGTGGGCTTCAAATTATCAGCACCTAAAATGTTTTCGAGTCCTACACGTAAAATCAGTACTTTTACTCTTCCGATTATCTTTGTTTTGCAATTTTTATCTGTATGTATTTCCAGGATTAAGTCCTTATTCAGAATAGCACGGACTTACTATGTGCGAAACCCTTTTTCTCGGCCTCACTGTTGCTTAGCAGCGGACTTGCTCACTCTTATAATTTTTACGCGCAAATGTTCTGATTATGGGTGCAATTATAATGCACGGTCGTGTAGCAAGTTTTTGTTCCTCCCTGGCCGGGATTCGAACTTATGCTAATGAGATATCGAAGCACCAAATCGCCTTGCACTATTCCCGGCGTGCTAGACCACTCGACCACCTAGGTTCGACAAAAATTAAGATTTCGGTGGCCGAGGGTTAATTTTCCTCGTCAGTTTTTATCTTGCGTCGTAATGTACCTATCATGATTACAGATTACAACATAATAATTGGTGGTATTGTTTTATACGTGGGTTATTTCGCGTTGTACTTTTTCTTAATTGAGTGAATAAAAATTTCGCACAGGGGTTTATTGACAGAACGAAAAGTTCAAAAAAAATTTTAGACGTTATTTGAGCCGGAATGTGGTGGAGAAAAATGATAACAAAAAAGTTCTATCTTGTACTTTCTTCTGCTATTCAGAACTTTTCGATGTGTATATTAAAAGTGCAAAACGTTAGTTTAAAGTGCCAGTAAAGCCTACAGAGAAATGCTGAACTGTCTCCCGTAGACAATCCGGTCTTAAAAGATTGATTCTGACAAAGGCTGACGAGTTGACATTCTTTCTTTCATGTCTTTAAAGTTGTAGGAGCATTGCATAACTATTGTATTTGTCTATGACATTTCGAAATTAAGAAATCACACTGACAAGGATTGAAGCACTTAAATTTTTAACTTCGAATTGTTCTACTTCCTTCAGATGCGTTTAAATTGAAACAATTTACTAAGTGGAATGTGGGTTTTTTTTTTCTATTAGAAGTGCTATTAGATATACGCTACGAGATGTTACCAGACCATTGGAAATTCCTTATCTTAGATTTATAGTACGTAAGTAATTCGTTTATTACAGTGTCACAATTCAACATTATACATAATATATTATACATCAGATGAAAGCAGCATAAAAATATATTAGATTCCTGCCATAAAAGACATATTAAACACCTTTACTCGTGCTCATATAACTCCGTCCTGTTTATGTAAAATGTGTTTATTCATTTATTTATTTGTTTAGTTGGTATATGTATTAGTGAGATATTCAAATAATTATTTCAGCTTTAAACTTTCCCTGAACGTTTTTTTTGAAATTATACAAACATACACAATACATGTAACACCTAGAAAAAATCTGAAACTAAAAAACTTGAATAAACACTAGTAATGGGTGGTAAGTACTTGTTAATGTCTAAAAATGTGTTTGTAGAACATTTCTAGACGTGATAAGCACACACTTTGTCCATCAATCTTTATAACAAGCTCTGTAGTTTTGGGTCAGTGAAAATTACATAGAATTCATATGTTAACGAGGTTGAAGAACATATTTATAAGCTTTTTCCCGTCAGTTAAGATCGATGTTGAAATGATGGCGTTAGGGTGAACGAATTATTTTCTAAAAAACCAAATCGACGAACGTTAATCTTGTCAGTGTCAGAGGTACAAAACTGAATTTCCGTCTTCTTTTCTCTCTTTTTTGCTTTCTGGTTTGCATACTTTATCAGCTGTTTGCAGTTGACGTGTTTAACTTAAAACGCCTGCAAGAATGTTGTTTTTTTAAACAAAAGATGAGTAAAATTTTATTAGTTTTTTTACCTTCTAAATGGTCAATTTTGTCTGAATTTATGTATGTGTTTTAAGTTTTAACCAATGATTCCTTCTTCATCATTGAAATTCGACCATTTAAAAAATCAATGTTATGTGGTGCCATTGTCAGTAGGGAATCCGAAACTATATCAATCTAAATGTACAGCAACAAACAAATACTTGCATGAAATTGAGCGTACAGATGTTTGCTTAGCCTTTTTGTAATGTTCAAAATTAAGGACTTGATTCTTTTGGTGATACTATTACACTACAGGTTCACGTGAGTTAACAAGAGGGTTGTAGTAATTATAGATTGAGATAGATTTAGTTCCATCTGAATTTGTCTTAATTCAACCTTTTGACTTTTCACTATTATTTTTTAATTTAGTTGTTACTATATTAATCGTCAAACTGTAAGCTACAATAACGAATTACGTTTAAAGAACTAGCCAGAATATGCTCAACAAGTAAAGTTACTTTTTTTTTATAAGAGCCATTATTTGACCTCCGAAACTGTTAATTTAAAAGTAGAATGTGTCAATCCTTTCAAAAAAGGTTAGTTCAATTTATTGATAAATGAAAAGGATTGTATAATCTAGACGCTTCAGTTCAGAAATATCGAATAGGTTTTTCATTAATTATGTTATAAAATGTTGAAATTGATGAACATGGCCTAAATTAATAATTTTAACTATAGTTTTGGGTAGAATTAGTTGTGAGTAAGCCGTTTTCAGTAAAATTTCATTGTTGATTTCATACAAACTTCTTGCAGTTAATGCAAAAAAGCAAAGTAGCATAATTTGGGTATTTCGACTATGATATTAAAATAAGAGCTAGGTTTACTTAAGGTCTTACCCCAAAACAAAAACAAAAACCACTTCAAGAGGACTTGTACAAAGCTGTTCATGCCGAAATATTTTCTATTGAAAAAAAATTAGCCATCTTGAAGAAAATATATTTTATTTGGGGTAAGACCTTCAGTTAACTTTAAGTTAGCACTAATTTTAATATCATAGACGATATCTCTAAATTAGACTATGTTTGCAGTTTTGCATACAATGAAAGAATTTTGCGTGAGATGAACAATATAATTTACTTTTGTTATTTCAGGGTTTATAGTTAAGATTATAAATGATAAATCTTTCTCTTGATTTTGATCTTGAAGCTAACACTCCTGCACTGAAGTATAGTCATTTCATTGAAATCTATCAGAAACCAAATATAACACAGTTATTACACTTTTCATTCTCCCTTTTGTGATGCATATTTCAGATAAATGTGTTATGCAACAAAACGTTTAAGAATAATTCTATTAAGTGTCTCAGATACTTTCATGAAAAGTTCACAAAATTTTCATTTAAAATTCCATTTTTTCTATATTGACACAATAAACTAAAATTTTCCACTTAAATTTTTCTGAACACGAGGTTGTCCTACTTATACGAATCTGTTGAAATGAAAGATGAATATTGAATTAAACTGATATGTTGAAGGATTGGCGCATTATGTAATCGCCTGTTTAGGACTTCCTAACTCCTTTATAAATGTTTTTCTTATAATTAAAAAGTCTAAAGAAAGACTAACTGCATTTTAAGCATGATATATTTCTGTTGTTTTATAACTTGAAGTGTCTATAACCGTAGCCAGTCTTGAACATATATCTTCTTTAACTTCAGATTGAGAACGTGTGCAACTGAACATGAAAAAAAAATCATTATGTTAAGTAAATAACCCATTCAGTGGTTTTCTTATGACATAAACAGTTAGTTGTTGTTTTTTTTTTATCGTTTGGTTATTGCGTGCCTATGGTTTATGTCAACCTTAAAATAAAAACCACATCTCATTGTATCGATGATTCTAATAGATGGTAAGTGGACTTTTTACATTCAGCAGTAAAGAACATGCTAAAGAGTGATGTCCGTTTAGGTGTGGTGGATGTATATGTTCCAGACCATATGAGTATTTGGACCGTACGCGTACGGTCCGGATCGAATACGTATACTCGTACGGTCAGACAATACGCGTACGGTCGGACCGTATGAGTATACGCGTATGGTCCAGTACGAGCTGACCATACATGTTATTAGATCATATTGGTTATATTTAAACAAACATTATATATTTATTTTTAGTTTTACAAATTGATATTATTACAATTAGATGGATAAAATGAACAAACGAACAATTGAAATTAAATATTTGTTTAATTGTATATCTGAATCCTATTTTGGTACTCTCGCCCGAGGTGACATTTACTACTACAAGTAGCGTAATATTATTTACATTTTCATGTTTGCAGTTCATGCATGTTCCTTTGCATTTGGAGTTTCTTTGTTAAGTTGCTAAATTGGCCTCCCACATTATATTTACTTCCGATAACTTCAAATTCAGTGATCATTATTCAATAAATGTATTATTGATCGACATGCTAAATACTAGAGAATAATATATTAAATAAGCGTGAGTTTTTTAAATAGTTAAAATATAAAGTGTTTATTTTAATTACCATTGAACTTTTATATATTCACTTAAGAGTTAAGTTATGTTGATCTGTTATATGCATTTGCATCTAATAAACTTTACCAACTTTTTAATATTAGTCGGACCGTACGCGTACGGTCCGACCGTGTGAGTATTTTGAAAAAGTACGCATACGGTCCAGACCGTACGCGTACGGTCAAAATACTCATACGGTCTGGAACATATACACACACCGATACGTTCAACCAGAAACGGAACGTTATAGGGAAAATTCCTTGTTCTGAACACATTATAGAACCCTTAAAGGAACTTTCTTAATGGTATGTTGTAAACACAATCTAATTGAAATTAAATCTCTCACTCGCTATTTTTTTTATTCTTGGTCGCTGCGTGGGAGTTAAGATGGAGTTAACATGTTTGTTGTTGCAAAACCCTCCCCTAGCCTGGTGCAATGTTTTAACTGCATTATGAAATAAGAACAAACTATACATATCTGTTGCTAAATTATCTAAATTTGTATTTCAGGGGAGAAGATATTGATGGGAAACCAGCATTCAGAAAATGGTTCCAGCACATAGGAGAAATTAGATCCATATGTCCCACTGCCAGTGTTCTCGCATTAAGTGCAACATGTACATTAAAAATAAGAAAGCGTGTAATGAATGCCCTAAACCTAAGCCCAGATGTGACTGACATTACAATGTCACCAAACAAGGAAAACATTAAGATTGTGGTCAATAAAGTTAACACTGAACTGGAGATAGCTATGTGCTGGCTTATAGATGGCTTGCATAAAGAGAAGGAAAATTTTCCTAAAACATTAATTTATTGTACATCAATTATAGACGTTTCTAAAATGTATAAATATATTTCAAATGAACTCCCTAGTTATATTGGATACATTGATATGTATCATTCAGAGAGTACAACATCAAGAAAAGACAAGATTTTAACGGAACTTAAAAAGCCAGATAGTTCTTTACGAATTATCGTAGCCACCTCAGCACTGGGCATGGGTGTTGACATCTGTGACTGCCAAAACATTATTTTGTATGGTGCACCGAAAACCACACTTGATCTTATTCAGCAAATGGGTAGAGCTGGAAGAAATGGTAAACCTTCTTTGGGACTAATTCTGTACAATTCTTACAACAGTAGGCATGTTGATGTAGACGTTAAACAAGTGTACAGCAGTAAAGATTGCCGCAGAACAGCTTTACTTCAACCTTTCTTAAAGAAATCCGACATGGATAAATTGAGAAGTGTAGAAACCAGCCACACATGTTGTGATCTTTGTGCTTTAAAATGTAGTTGTGGAATATGTGAATCTTTACCAGTTGAAATAATGTTCACAGACACATCAAATATAAGTGAAAGTGAATCTGATTCCAACACAGAAAGTTATGACTGGGCTGAGTATGAAGCTGAACTAATGGGACTACCAGATCTAGACATTTGTGATGATTAAAAAAGAATATGAATTGACAAAAGTAGTAAATAAATCATGTAAATAAAGCCATTTTTTTCCAAAGTTAACCGCATATAATTTACTGTTTGGTCAAATGAGTTGTATGAGTGTGACAATGCCAATGAGACAGATAAATTCATTTGCCTTTCTGTTGTATCTAAATGGAAAAAGGAAAATGGTTATCATTACCAATGAGACAGCCAGCAACTTTTCATATCTAGGCACCTGTTGTAATTAAACCACCTTTCCAAAAGAAAGTTCACTGATATATCTGTCCCTTAAAATTTTGTGCCACTCTCAGCAACTTCCTGAAATTTTGTATCAAGCTTCATGTCAGCATTCAGATGGGTACCTTAAAACGACTAGATACATGTCTGTCAGAACCTCGCTTCAAGCTTAAGGTTCAAGTTATATCTTAAATACTATTTAGCAGTAGGTCAACTATATGTGGAATATGGAATGATTGTAAGCACAAAAAGGTGTACATATAAATAAGAAGATGCGGTATAAGTGCCAATGAGACAACTCTCCATCCAAGTAACAATGTATAAAAAGTTAAAACAGTTATAGGTCAAAGTACGGCCTTCAACACGGAGCAAAAGCTCACATCGAACAGTAAGCTATAAAGGGCCCCAAAATAACCAGTGTAACACAATTCAAACAGAAAATCTAAACAGTCTAATCTATTTACAAAACAAGAAGCGAGAAACATATATGAAACACACTAACAAAAGACAACCACTGAAAATGTCTGTCTAGCCGGTATCACACGTCTTCCTTTGACCTCATTTTCATGGTTCATTGGCCAATGTTGAGTTTTTGTGTTTTATTTTCATTTGAAGAATTTGTTGAAAGTTTTGTGTTAAATTTATCAACAATTTTGAGAGGCTCAACCTCAGGACAATATACAGCTTGATAAGTTGATATATAATGAGACCTTAAGTTTAGGATGTTTGTCATAAGACAGACAAAAAGTTTGTAACATCTATATACAAAGTATGAAGCATCCAGGTCTTCTACTACTGAAACACTAAGCTTGAGAGCTTACGCTGCCAACGATCACCTACCTGACGCCTCATTTTCATTGTTTCATTGGTCAATGCTGTTTGTTTTTTTATTTGATATACTATAAGCTAGGAATACAAGAACTTTATTTGGTTTACAATCTATGGAATGAATCATAATGTAATGTGTATACATGTAAATATGTCTGGTATGCTTCATCTTACCTTGACCTTATTTCATGGTTCATTGATATGATTTAGTCTGTTTTCCAGATACAATAGGGATAGAACTTCATTTGGTGTATAGAATAATTGTAAGATGTTTACATCTGTCTGGCAGGTATTATTTGACTCTGATCTAATTTTCGTGGTTGGTCAATATTAAGTTTTAAATGGGATAGTTTTTCAGATATTATAAGTTATTTATAGTTGTGTATTGAATAATAGTAAGATGTATCTTACCTTGACCTCATTTCATGGTTCATTGGTCAAAGTTAAAATTTTTTGATTAGGTTTGTTTCTAAGATACTTTTAGCAATAGGCTAACTGAATTTGGTGTTTGGAATGATTGTTCAGCCTGTGATTGTTTATTTCACCTTAAACATGTGAACATTGAATTTAATCAATGCTTTTAGAAAAAACTTATCAACATTAATTCAATTGAGAACACTAGAAAAGGTGAGACATTTTAGTGTGTCCACTCTTGTTATAATTGGGTTGCTGTCTCGTTGACATATACATCAGATCTCATATTATTCATTTGCAAGACAATAATTATATCAGTAAATTATAATACATGTAGCATGAATAGTGAATACTCAGAAGTAAGTTTAAGCAAGTAAATTTTATTTAGAGACAAACAAAGCATAGTAAACAAGAGGTTGATAGAGCTCCTAGCCAACTTGATATTCACACATTTTAAGCACATGTCTGCTTGTGAGAAGGTCTTGTATATATAAATTGATCTTTATACGAAATAAGATTTGCATGATTTGGTTTGATTGCCAATGAGAAAAGTTCCACCAGAGACTAGATGTAGAGTTTGACAAGGATAAGGCATGGTTTAATAGCTATATATAGCCAGTGAGAAAATACTACACTAAGACACGGTATCACACAACTACTAAATATGCTTGTCACGTAAACGACGAAATGGAGTTGGCGGTTTATGACGATGAATCATAGATGACAGTCCTGACACACAATTTTCAAACGGATTTCTGTCAATTTTTAAGTCTTTACATTTTAATTTACGATTGATTGTATGTTTAAGTGCACTGTGTTCCAATAAGTCCTTAGCAACTTTTCTCACATCCTTACAATAAGATGGCAAGTGATGAAATCCCTTGCGTTTTCTAGTACCGCTGATAAGCTCGAAATACTTTATGTAGTTGATTAAGTGAGCATATTCCTTAGAATGTTTGATGATGCTTTCTTTCGTTTGGTGTCCAGTACAAGTGATCTTGCTGTCACGATTGAGCATTTCTAAATGCTCATCAAGAGCTATATTATTATTTTTACCACCCTGTACATTCACAAATCTGTTTGATATCAAGCTTTGAGACTGATCACCAGGAAGAACACCTGATATTAAACTTGTTAAGTGTACAGAAGCAATAACATATTTCACTTTGTTAGTTTTGTTATAAATGGGCAATTCATACTTGGTTGATCTTACACATCTCTCACCATCTCCCATGTCAACTGCAGTGTCAAGGTTTTTATGAAGGAGTGTTAGTTTAAAGAGCATCAAAATATAGTCTTGTAGCTGATCTTGATCTTTTACAGTAGCTTTTTTCTTTTCTTTTTTTATTTGAACACCGTGTACTTTCATTTCATGGGACTTTAATGAGCCAACATAAGTATATGTCCTTGCACAAAAATGACATTTCACATGTCCATCTTCAAGGTTTGCAGTCCAATAATTCACTTCATGCTCTGGATCTGACAGAACTTCCCTAACAGCATGACATATGTCTTCATTATTTTCAAAAAAGAATTGCTGAAGAATATTTCTACAGATTGTATCAAGCCAATCAATTTGTTTTATTTTGTCCATGTCTTCAAAGTTCTCTGGAATAGGGATGTCTGAGTCTAAATCAGCTAAGTTGAAGTATGTGAAAAACATTAACAATAAAACAGCATCCAAAATTGTATAATACAGTAGCTTATATGGCCTATAAGAGTTTTTAACTTTGCCTTTCACATTTCTCATATTGAGTAGGTTTCGATAGTAGTAGGCTGTACATGGGTCATTTCCACTTCCACTGTTGTATGTCAACTTGTGTATAGCCTGCAAACATAGGTCGATCATCAAATTAAATAAATAGGTTTTTTTCAGTAAAGGTACATTCTGTTAATAGTTATGGGTAGTAGTCATTGTTCTTATTTGAATTCTATACATTTTAAATATTACATACTTGAATGTACGCATTAAAATATCTGGTCTGCTTATCTTCTGATTTTTCATAAAGTATTGATCATGAGGAAAGACTACTATACAGTATGGGTTTATCTCATTGTTGAAGGCCATATGCTTGCCTATAATTGCTTTCATCCACATTTAAAAATTTGTGGATTGTTGTCTCATTGGCAATCATACCATATCTCCTTATTTTTATACAAATCTAGTTTTCCAGAAATGGAAATTAATATTTTACTTAATGTAGACAGAGAAAAGTAAATTTTAATGCCCAAAGCAATGCTTAAAGATTAGCATATTAGTAAAATTGAACATGTTGGAGTACATACAAAATGTACATATATGCCAGTATATAGAATGGTTTAGTAATTTACCTCTAAGAAATTCATCAGCCTATGGAAATCCTCAGTTTTAGAGATGAATCCTTCCAATTTTTCTTTTGCTGTGTCTGCATTGCCCATGGCACTTTGAGCACCCTGTATTCGCTCATCTGTTAGTCTGTCTCCTTTAAAATGATAAATATTGATTTAATTTTCAGATTTTACAATAAAATATTCTTAATCATTTGTAATGGAGAAGAGTAAAGCCTATTGTCAATTACAACATCATTTGTTTTGCGAAATAGTTGTGTGTAGGTCATATTGAAAAGACATATTGATTGTTCCAGTGTAGAATTTGTAAGCATGTGCTCATAAATAATTTAAAAAAAAAAAAAATTTCAATAAGAATTTTTAGATCCCTGGCTTACAATTTAGTGTCACTGTACTGTTCAGGACATGATGAAAGAACAGGTTAAATTTGATGTGACCTTGAAACTGAAAAAGTCAATAGTTAGTTGATTGGTTGTTGGTGTTTAATGCCACTTTCAGCACTATTGACTAAATCATGGCACCAATTTTAAAGGGTTGAGGAAATGGAGGTGCCAGAAGAATTATAAAACATGCATACCTCCAAAAAAGACTGGTTCTACTATTTTACCATCCTTCAATGGCACATACTTGTCCGACAGTTCTTTTAAAAGTTGAATGACTTCCTGTGTCTTGTTTTCATTACAGTCATATATTCCAAGAGGATACTGAAAACAATATATATATTATAATGAATGGCATGAACAAATTGAAAACAAATCATGTACAGGTTGAAATGTAAAATACCCATACAAACTATTATATATCTTCAATGGTACATGAAACATCACATTCATTTGCCAAATACATGTACATGTATCAAGAGTCTATATATGTCAAAAAATGAAAAAGTTAATTTCCCCACCTCCACAAGGTATTTTTATCTGTATTTTTTTATCTTGAGGTCCTATGTCTAAGTCAGATGAAGAGAAATTTGACCTTTAAAGTCACTTTAACAAATGATATAGTTTGATGAAGTATGTTGTTTAATAATTAAAATAATAGGAGTTACAAATACCTGGGCTGTCTTTAATCCAGCATAGTCACTGTAGGTATGGTTTAAATGTTCTGGATATATTTTCTTGAAAAGTCGTCCAATCTGAGGCACATTCTGAATAACAGATGTTGCAAAAATAAAAGTGAGTTCCTGCATCAATTGTTTTTGTTCTGTTAAAGATGGAATGAATGTTAACAGGTCAAGGTCTGACACATCTAGGAAACTTTCACTTGTATTATTTTCTGCTGGAACTCTGTCTACAATGGCATACATGTTAAACAAGTGTAAGGAAAGTGTTTTCTGATCAGAAGTGCGGTAAGATGGGAGGATGTTTTTATCCCAGTTATCTCCAATTAATTGGTATTTTGTAGTTCCACCATTTGCCCATGAATCTCGAATAGACAGTATTTCTAAGTCAAGTTTGTCTTGCCAGCTTGCTAATTTATTATGAATTGTCTGTGGGTGCACACAAACTCCGATTTTCGCTAGTCTTTCAATATCCTATAATTATAAAAAAAAATGAATAAATTATAGTTAATAGGTAGCATAGATGCCTAAAATAATTAAATACAAATATATGCATCTAAGACATGTATAAACTGATGACTAAATGTATCCATCATGTTCTTGTATCAAGAATAATGTAACTATTATCAATAATTAGCAGTCACTTTTATATGTAACAAGACACTTTTCTTAAAAGTGCCCAACAAAGTAGAAACATGTAATTTGTTCATTGTTTTAATTGAACTACATGTACATTGTACCTCTGTATCTTGTGTAGATGTTTTTATATATTTTAATGTCTAAAGTTTTAGAATGTTAGACAAATGATATAGCTACTTAGTGTTTAGAAAAAAATATATCTTTGCAGATCCAAATATAAGATTCTTTTTTTATAATGATGATGGAATTGTGGATATATGTCATGTTCAGCAGCAAGTACATCATGATATGCCCCTAAAACTGAGAGTGAATATTGTACAATTCTTATAATAATGAATACATTAACCATTAACTTGTATAAGAAATAATGAAGAACATACTCTTTGTGTACAGCCTCCATGAGTCAAAAGAAATCCAACCATGTATTGTATTGCTGACATTTCTTGTGATCGTCCATGTAATCCAATTGCAGCAGTTACCATTAAATGCATAAAAGGCTTGGTATTAACACTAGGTGGAATATCACTAACTATTGATGATATTATAGCCAGCATTGATGGGCACATCATTTTTAACTCATTGTACATATGGTCCCAGTTGAATTTGAAAAAATCATCATAGCCTTTCTTTTGAAATAAAGTTTGGGTGCCTCTCTTGCAGATTATCTTGCATTCTTCTTGTATTAACCCTGCAGTTCCATGTACAACTTGCATTGGGTTAGACTTGCATAAAGTTTGTACAATTGTTCGGTCAATATTAACATTATCAGTTCCTCTTACGAGAGCTCTGCAAATGGTTTTATAAGCTTCTGCTGTTATAACTGAAGTTTTCTTTCCACTTGGATAGTATATCGATACCTAAAGGAGAATATATAGTAATAAATAATTTTAACATAAATTATTTTAGATATATCCATGAATCAATATAAACATCATAGCCGAGATCTATGAATATGATTTTTATTGTTAAAAAATTATTTTGTTTTTATATAAAAGCATATACCTAAAAGTGTATTGTCATGCATTTTGAAAATGTATGGCCCAAGGGTTTCCACTGGCGCCATTTCACATTTTGCGGAGAAAAAAATTGTGGCGAAAAAAATCATCAGGTCCTATATATTGATTTAATGTACATGTGTGTTTATATGTTTTGAAATTGCAAATGGTGATGCTTTCTCAGATTGTCTATGACATCCTTTCACTTAATCTGTTGGATGATTGTGATTGCTACTTTCTGAATCAATAAACTGTTACACATCATTCAGATACACAGTACATGTATGTCATGCATGTGACAACTGTCAACTCTACATTCATGACTAAACTAAATGCAAAAAAACAGAATTTTTAAATTTAAACATAAATTATACTGAGTAAAAAAGGTTTTGCAACATTTAAGGTACCTATTTTAAGGACATTTTCTATTTGTTTATATCAATGGCGAATCCAGGACTTTTCGTAAAGGGGGGGGGGGCGCTGACTGACCTAAGGGGGGCCGCTCCAGTCATGCTTCAGTGATTCCCTATATAATCAACCAAATTTTTCCCACGAAAGGGGAAATCACAACATGCATATTGCTTAAAGCACACATGAACTTAACATGTTAACACTTTTTTGACAAAAAGAAGAAACGAGTTAGCTAAGTAAAGGAAGTTTATGGTAGACAATTAAACATACATGATACAACTAAATTCTTTTCAATATTTTTTCATTCAAAGACTATTGTTGTGTGGTCAAAAATGTGTTGCGAAACTTTTTTTTCTCATTATATAACAAAAGCAGCATGTTATGATTAGGTAAGATCTATTTTGAATTCAGAGATCTGATCTATAAAGATTAAAACTTATGTTACAAGAAAAACATACTTTCATATAAATACATGTATCTGTATACATGTATACATATGCATTGTGCTATTAAACTCATTATTATCTCAATGTATTATTTGATTAAAAAAAAATAAAATCCTTTAAATGGTCAACAAATTTAGAAATTTGGAATGAATTTGAAAACTTAATCATACAATGCTGCATAAAAATGTATCAAACTGAACATGCTGAACAAAAAACAAAACATTTTTTGTTAAACCTTGACAGTTCCGTCCTTGAGAGATGAATTCTGGTTCTCTTTTTCTTGGTTATAAAACCCAAGAGATCTCTTAGCAGATTTAAAATCTGGTGCATTATCTGGTGATGATGATATATATATACATTTGTAGTTAACACAAACATTTTGTTTGTCAAATAGTAAAAAAAAGAAATTGAGGTATGATTGTCAATGAGACAACCCTCAACATGACCAAGGTTCAAATGAAGAGGGTGTAATAGGCAACAATCATCAATGATTAGCAAACCAATAAAAGCATTGACATGAAAAACATGAAACAATTCAACCAAGAATTGTACAATGTAAGCCTTATTTGTAACATAACAGTTTACAAATTTGTATGTGCCATGTGCATTTACATAAATAAATAATGTCTCTCCAGTGGTGCTCAAGCTCAAGATGAAAATATTTGTAAGGTCAATAAATTATACAAACATAATGCAGAGCTGATAAACATGTTACATGGAACTGACCATGAAGCAAACCAAAGTACAAAAATGTATAGCCAAAATTAGCCAAGGAATCAGCAAGAACTGGGCTGTACATTCCTTAATTTCATACTATTTCTACAATGAAACAATACTTTTTTTCCATATGAACCCCATACCTTTTTTTTTCTTCATATGAACCCCAAATTCATGAAACTACTGACATGACATATTAAAAGAAAGTAAGTAAATGTATGTTGTTACTGTAAACTTACCAATTTTAATGCTTGTCTGTGTTGGTATTATTTTAAGCGGCAGTGCAATGGTTGCTTCTGACATGTCTGGCAAGTTGGTAGGTTGGCTATACAGAGGTCTAACATCATGAACCTGGGTAGATGTATGTGCAAACAAATTTGGAATTTGCACTAAATGCCTAAATTCTATGGACGGAAATTGTTTGTTTTTCTTTTTAGATGGATCTGGCGTTGATGGAGACCTTAGGAGTCTTTTGTTTGAAATGTCTGAAACGTGAGACACACTCTGAACGGCTGAGTGACTCTTTAAAATGTCCGCCTCGTGTCGTTTTGCCTCTTCTCTTAAATGATTAACCTTTTCAATCCGCCGGAAACATTTCTTACACACCCCATTGTTTGTGTCATCAGCAGTTTTAAAATCGGGGATAACTTTTCGGATAGCGATTACTCTTTCCGTGGTCAATTTATATTTTTCATGAAACAGTTTTTTCTCAATTTTTTGTCCATTTTCATTAATTTCGGTTACAATAAACGAAAAGTTGCATAAAATACACACGTTAGATCGACTATAAAGTCGTCTAGGTGTTGACAATCCACCCGAAGCCATTTGTTACATTTGTACTGGGGGCTACCATTTTGTTTAGTTTGTTGTTATGAATTATTTCCCTTTTACGGAAGTCGATAAAAATTGCGACTGACTGTGCCAGTCTACTTCACAGTGAAGATTTTGGGAGCACTGTTTTGATTGGACAATCGATTTTGAGCTCTGACGCCCTGTCAAATGGGATGTTGTTAGATCTCCCACGCAGCGACCAAGAATAAAAAAAATAGCGAGTGAGAGATTTAATTTCAATTAGATTGGTTGTAAACACTTATTTTAAAAAGATCTTCCCTATATAGCGTAGGAAACGTGTCTTCATTTAACTGTAGCAGTCTGTAACAGTTCTTAAATCCGCTCGACCCGTTTTGCAGGACATACACATACTCTTAATTGTCGTTTGGAATATGCATGAAATAGTTACTCCTGGTCGGACTTTAGGTAGACAATAATCAATCATTCAATCCTTTTATTCATGATTAAAATCATGTAAAGATATCTAAACCGGATTCTTTTTTGTAACCATGTGCATGCGATTTCCTACGTTTTCAGTCAATTTGTATTACTAGTATCAAGAGCAATTTACGGTATCTGATCATTGGTAAACTACTGTCACATAATTTGAATAGTTTTGATACTAGTTTAGACTATTGAAACGAAGATTGATATGACAATACTATCAATCTTATAATAAACTACTTTATATTCTCCGTTTAATCTCCATTGGACCATTCATTTTTCAATTATTTTTTTGCATCATTACTTCTCCTCTTGTAAATCTAATTTTTGTCTACAGAAGTTCAATGAGATTTAAACCTGAAATATTCCAATTTGATTTAAAATGCATTCTATGCAGAAAATAGATATCTATATTAATGTAAACTGCTGGTAACACATTTTTACCATTTAAGGAAGTACTTTAAGAAACGTGCTTTAACAAGAAGGGAATTTTGTTATCTTTATTTTATTAATTATTCTAGATATTGGACAGATTCTGGTCAAATGTCTGCGATCGTACACAATCTCTATCATTATTGCAATAATTCTGTAAACATAATGCATCATAGTTATCTTGCCCTTGTCTATCTATTTGTCAGATCAGTCTTTATTTATAGCTGATTATAGTACTTTACTTCCATCGGTTCTGTGTTTTATTCTGTTTCTTGTCCAAGTATACAAAAAAGAAAATATGTAGACATTTTTCAAATTTGATACCTAACAGGATTTATAGTCCTTTTCAACTTGGTTGCACGTGAGTTTCACCTTTTTGCTTAAATCTTATTGTTATGATAACCTGAAAATGATATTGACGTATATACTATAATATATGTTTTACAACTTTATAATATATAAGCATGTAATGACATATCTTTTGATAGTATAATTCAGCATGACTTACACTATATTTTTTTTTAATTATGAGGTATGTGTTCATAAGATAACATCCTGTTAACGACAAATTACCAAAATATATCTAGAGGGTATCATACGGTCTTCAATCATAGTCGAATGTTGATACAACATGGTAAGCTCTTAGTATATCGTCCCAAGTCTTTAAAAAAAAAGTGTGAATAAACTTTAAAGAATCCATCAAAGGTATAAACTTTTTTCAAATGCGTATAGTATATATTTTTGAATAGGTACCTTTATTACATATACATGCGATGCATGAAACTAAAATGTTTGTATGTTTTGGAAACCCTTTATCACATATGCATGCAACCACCAGATTGATGTATGCTTTGGATAGTTTACCCGTTATCACTAATGCATGCGATGCATGAAACCAAATGATTAATGTAGGTTTTGAAAACCCTTTTATCACATATGCATGCGATGTATGAAACCAAAAGATCGATGTATGTTTGGGATACTCTTTATAACGTACTATGCATGCGATTCATGAAACCATAAGATTGGTATATGTTTTGGGTACACTTTATTGCGTATACATACCATGTATGATATTATAAGATTGGTGTATGTTTCGGATACGTTTTATTACGCAAACATGCCATGCATGAAACTAAAGCATTAATGTAGGTTTTGGATACATTTTATGACGCATACATGCGATGCATGAAACCAAGAATGATTGAGGAAAGTATTTTAGAAAAAAAGCCCTGATATACAACCTAAACAGAACAGCCAATATCATGCAAGGTCAATTTTGTATGTAGGAGTTGCAATCTTAATTTAAGTTCAATTAAGAAGCTAAAAATTGACAGTTGTAAACCATCAATTGATAATTAAATTGTCTAAATGTACTATAGTAATGAATATGTATAACACTATTTGAATACTAACAATGCAGTTCTCGTGTTCATTTTGTTGACCTCGAGTTATATAGGGAAAGTGTTATAAATTGAATTTTGTTGAAAGTGTTAAAGGATTGGTATATTATATAATCATTGTTATATGAGATGACAGATTAAATTTTTTGCATGACCACATTTTCTGGAAACGTTACGACAGAACAGCTCTTTAAAACTAATCAAGCAATGATGAAGTCTGAGTAAAACAAATATAATAAACATTTCCATTTTCAGCTTAATCTTTCTAACAGGAACTTATTACGACGCGGAAGTATTTGTCATTTTGTCACTGCTTTTAATTTCTTAATTTGTTTTTTCTTCTCCTGTAAATGTATGTTATCACTACAAGTTGACAGAAAGCTGCTGTTGTTTAGTACATAAATCGGGCTTTTAAATTTCCGTTTGCATTATTTTACATTTGTCATTTCGGGGCCTTTTATAGCTAACTATGCATAAGGTCGCACGGTGTGCTTTTGTTGTTCATTTCGATGCAATTTGGTCTCTGGTAGAGAGTTGTCTCATTTGGCAAACGTGAAACGTTATTTATTTTATTTATTTATTAGTTTTGGGTTCCTACTCATGTTTAGTTACAGGGCATATCAGAATGAGAACTTTTATTAAGTAGTTTAAAATCCAAACAAGTCGGATTGTTACTAAATAAGAAAACAAAAAAACATATAATATCAAAAACAAAACGATAGACGTAAAACAATACAAACACGAGCATTGAAAAAGTATTAATGGTGTCAACGATGGAGACTTAGTGTTGATTGTTCAAAATCAAATGTCATGCATTTTAGAAAACAGCGTGTCCCACAAAGCAACTTTAATTTCAAGATTGGAAAGTCAATACAAATATCTTGGCATTATTTACTATGATAAAATGGATTTTAGTGTCGCCACCGAAACATTAGGCAAAGCTAAAGGACGGGCATAGGAGGGATGATATCAAAGATTAACAATTTTAAGGATGTTGCATTTAAAACATTTGAAACCCTTTTTGAGTCGTGTGTTGTACCAGTCATTGATTATTGTGCAGGTGTTTGGGGATATAAAACATACCACTCCATTGAGGATGTACATTAGTTATCAAAAGTACCAGGATTATAATTTAGTACGCCAGACGCGCGTTTCGTCTACATAAGACTCATCCGTGACGCTCAAATCGAAATATTTATAAAGCCAAACAAGTACAAAGTTGAAGAGCATTTAGATATTTTTTGGGATTGCACAGATTTGCACCAGTTGTGTCTCTAAATAGTGAACTAGGATGGTTACAGCCCACTTTAAGACGGTGGATTTCTATGGTGAAAAGATGGAATCGGCTTGTAAAAATGGACAATGATAGACTAACGAAAAAGCTTTTTCTTTGGAACTATGATAAATCAGGCCAGTAGAGCTCTCAGATGAAGGATTTTTTTGGACATGGACAGTTTCTATGAATATGTAAATTTATGCAACATTGAACTTTTTAAAACAAAAAATATGGAATACTGTGAAAACGATTGGACTGGTGAAATCACTACTCTCCCCAAATTAAGGACTTACATTACTATTAAACAGAAGTACGAGACTAAACTTTACGTCAAAATGAACATTAAGAAACATTATTTCATATCGGTTGAGAATAAGATTCTCTTATTGGATAAAAAGGGGTCACATGACATTCATTATTCTTCAGTAATAAATTCCATTGGTCATTAACAGAACAAAACGGACCAGAAAATCGGTCGTTAACGAACTTTTACATGCTAATGACCGGTATGGCGTGGTTTCCGTCTGATAATGACCGTTGGGGTGTGGTTTCCGTCTGATACTGACCGCTGGGGCGTGGTTTCTCTGTTAATGACCGGTGGGGCGTGGTTTCCTTGTTTAGAGAGATGTACCTTTTATAAAACATGTTCCTATTTTAAGTATTATATTGAAGTTGTTTAATTGTTTATTATATGTTTTTGTATTTTTGTTCCTCAATGAAATAAACATAATAGTTCTTGAAAAACTGGTCATTGTCGTGATACATGGACTGCCCGTTGGACAGTGGTATTGATTGCGACAGCGATAATGACCTCGCCTTCGGCTCATTCATTATCACTATCTTAGTCAATACCACTGTCCTGTGGGCAGTCCATATATCACGATAATGACCAGTTTTTCAAGAACTATTATATAAAGAACGATCAGTTATGGCACGATTTCGCTGTGGTATTCTACCTTTACGCATTGAAACTGGGCGATTTAGAAATGAGGCTTCTGATGAACGATTTTGCACTTTCTACGATGACGGATCTGTTAAAGATGAAAAACATTTCTTGTTGTACTGCAAAGCTTACCATAATTTAAGCCAATTACTATTTGAATCAGTGAACCTTGGTAGTAATTTTATTGATAATAGAACATTTGCTAATTTAATGACACTTCATCAAAACAAACTGCCAAATATTTAAATTTATTTTTTTGTAAAAGAAAGGAACTTCTTTATAAGTAACAATAACATTGCGTATTGAAAATTTGAACATTAGATCTAAAGTGACTTATAGGTCCAACGGGCCGTGTGTAAATGTATTTAACTATTGTATTCTTATTATGTAATGTTATCAATACTACACATGTCACTATAATAAATGGTATACTTACTTACTTACTTACTTACTTACCTACTTACTTACTTAATAGTATATCAAGATACTGCAAACTGCATGTTACTGATTGAAAACAGAACTAAGAAAAAAGATTTCTCTGTTCACAATCGTCTCTGGTTCTATATTGAGAGATACAGCATAAGTTGGTCGCCATGTCAATAAATCTAATGCCTCGAACATTCGTAAATCTCACTTAATCTCTAATGTCTTACGGTTGGAGACATGGTTCTCATTTCATTAGAAGTTTGTTGTGACATCAATCCTATTTCGTTCACAATAATCTTCATTTAGACTTTGAACGAGTTTTCTTGACATGGAAAAAAGACCGATTGAACAATATAATCAACAAGCTGTTGTATGCGATAAATTAAAACTGAAGTAATCGAAAGTCAAATTGATATCAAAATCTCTTATAATTTGTTTAGCTATATGGGTCTTTGACGCATCTCAATTTCACGCGACATATGTAATTTTGGCAAGATCAAGCATTGCATTTTGTAAATTATGTCATTGGCAAAGTGCTGACTTACTCTTGATCACTGACTGATGATAGTTACACTCTGATACTAACAGTCCATCAGAAGCGCTATCAAATCAGTAATAAAATTGTAAAATTGAAGAATAACACTTTATTCATACCACGTCTGATTTGTCTTTTTAGATTTTTTCTGCTTTGTATCGATATAATGAGTTATGCATTTTTTGACTGATTTGTATAGTTTGTTCTTTTGTTGAAAAAAGACACTAAGTACATATATTATATATTTGTTTTTCGCAAATTATTGTGTTATATTTTAGACTGTAGGTATACTCAATTCAAATGTTTCATATTTTTCTTGCCTGGGATTTTAATGGCCGACTACACGATATAGGGTTTTCACATTATTGAAGGCCGTATGGTTGCCTATAATTGCTTATTTCCACTTCATTTGAACTTTGGTGGAAAGTTGTTTAATTGGCAATCTTACTACATCACCATATTTTAATAATGTGGTATGCTGTCTAAGTATTTTCCTGTAAATAAGTTCGATTCCGAATGGGGATGAAAGTCGTCTGAACTGATACAATGTAAACGCGTATGCAATTTCATAAAATGATGCATCGTGAATTGTATTTTCTGTCTATAATAAACGTAGAAGTTCTTCAAATTGACTGATTTCTGTTATATAAGTTAATTGCGTAATTGTCTCAAATAAAAAAAAATGTTTGCAATTTTAAAATTTTCAATTATTGTTCTATTATTCCGATGATATATGATATAGCGATACAAAGAGCTTTGTCATGATATTAACTTTGAATTTGTAGTATGTTTTGTTTTTATCAGATAATTTTTTGTTAAATAATTGGTGCTTTAGATTATATCTACAACATTCAAATGTCTTTATGGTTACCGAAGATGACATTAGCTGTTTGAGTAAGTAGATGCAGTGTAGTACGTTATATTAACAGAGTTCTCTAGATACGCATGTACCAAAACTGAGTTTTACTAATGTTTTCAACTATGATCTTTGTGGCAGTTTATAGTTGAAAGTTTCCGATCTAAACATTTCCATTATTCTATTTCTCCTGAATAAAAAAAAATATATTGTCGGATTGCAGTGCTTTTTAAAAGTGTTGCTTGTTTCTTGTTAAAATTACTTATATATAGGGCCATTTCAACATTTCATTTTCTTGATCTGAAGATAGATATCCCTTTTCTGAATTAATATTCAAAATAAAACACTATTTCATAATTTATTTTAAAAACAGATCTGTTTACCAGATAAAATGATCTTTACGCCAATTGCAAACTACGCATCATATTTTATTATTTTTCAATTGTTATTATTATGAAGTGCGTGTATCTTTAACAAAAAACCAGAATGGTCTTTTGCATATTTCTAAGTTGAAAAGAAATATATTTTCATGCTTTGAATATTTCTAAGTTGAAAAGAAATTTATTTCCATGCTTTGCATTTTTTTTTACATCATAAATGCTAGTCGTACCACGCAACTGATTAATATCATCTTCTAATAAAATAAAACGTGACAAGACATTAAAAGATAATTGATTGTGTAGCAATCTGTATTGGTTATGATAATAGATATATTGGTATTGGTATTGTAGCATTCACTCCTATCAAAATTTCAACAAAGGACCAAGGTCTACATTTCTAGGAAAGTAATGAATGAACTCAAAAGAGACATACAATGTATCTTTTTATTATTAAATCATCAAGATAAACAAACCACTTGACAACGACAGACGAGACGTTTTACTTGACTAACGACATGATGTGATATAGCATTTAATTTTCACACACTTAACTTGATCACTTCGTCTAGTGGCTCTTCGGATTTTCAATCTTCGATTTGTCAATCTACTCCTCAACTATATTCAGCAGAAGATTTCTTCTGATGGATTAAGCTACAGACAGTTTTGTTTTCATAATAATTCTAAGATTTTGAAATATTTTGACTTGTAGTTTCAAAGTTTAAAATATTTTCTAAATTGACCATTCAGAATCTATTTGAAAGATATTTTCTGGTAGCCTTCCGCTAGTAAAAAAACTGGATTATTTGTAGAAGGTCGTCTCTTTACAATTCACGAGCAATTTGGTTAAAACTGACAAAGAAGTTGTATTGAAGAACATGATATTGTGAGTGTCCGAAGTGTTAACTTTCCTGTGAATTATGAGCCACCTATGTCCTTATGTTTGCCATCAAGCATCTTGCAACGAAAATCAAAGGTAAAGTGTTTTTTAACCGACAATTTATTTACGATAACATTTTGACTTGTTGTTGTCGGGGGACAAATATTTTTAGAACTGTAAAATTGACCAATCTGAATCAAAGACTGCTTGAATGGCAATGTAGTTCGTCCAATTGGGACCTAAATAGATAAAATGAAAATGCAATGGTCATCATAGTTTGAATGAGAGATAAATTTAAGTATATAAAGATTTGCAATTTATTTTCACAACATTCTTTTAAAATTGTCTAAATAAAATCAAAGATTGCTAGGTCAAACACTTTGTATTTTACTAACCAATACGGTTCAATTTGGCCTGGTGATGTTCAAAATGTAAATTATCTATCGATGGACGGACACATTATCTATCGATGGACGAACATTAAGCTCTTCAATTGAGCTATACACACAAGGATAATTCAAATTACAAAACAAATATCGGTTAACAAAAACACTGAACTCAAAAATGATTTGCCATTATTCTCATCAGAATTCGGTTTATAGTTTCATTTATTGCATACATATAGTGTTTGACGAAGCATTCTTTTCTCTTTTAGAAACCTCTATCAACCAAAAGTTTTTCAACCAAAAGTTTTAAACGTTCGCACCGGAAAATACCTTTTTGAAGAAAATTACATCAAAATAATTTGTGAAACCGAACCTTCACATTTCATTAACTCGATTGCTTTAACGATTATTTCTTCCCGTCAATAAAATAACAACAAAGAACGTCATACAAAAGCGCAAATCAGATCAAACTTGTAGTTTGTGTATTTAGACTGTCTAGGTATCAGTTCATTTATTTAAACAAAGCCATTACTGAATAATAAATCGACATTATATAAATAAGATTACAAGTAATCGTTGTGCAAAAGTGCAACAATGCATAAATAACCTAAGTATTTATAGTAATTCTAGGACATAAAATATTTATTAAGTTTACAAAGCGTTTTTACCTATTAAAATATATATATAAATTGTTAAAAAGCTTTGCCAAGAAGGGTGTCTAAAATGACAAGTAAGACAGTAGGCATATATCATGTGTTTCTGAATTTCTAAATGCAATGTAAATTTTTTATCTGTGGAGTTAAAAATTTTAAATTTAAATGGTTATTCTAGACAGATTTTAATTACCATGATAATTTTTTTTTTCAGCGGGTTTTTGTAAATGCTAACTAAATTGTTTTTCATAAGGCCAGCCAAATTATGTTTGATGGAAACACAAAAATACTTTGGAGCAATAAGGCGCTTTTATATAATTTAAACAGTCGTTCCAAATATACAGCTTTTAAAAATATATATGTGTCTTATCTAAATATTATAAAGGGTTTTAATGCCAAGCAAGAATCTCTTATGAGCTTTCTAACATATCAAGATGTTTGTGATGGAACGCTGGAGATTTGTGAAAACTACAAATAATGTGTTTGTACATAAGCTGCTTTGTAGGAATTTCCGTGAATAAATGTAAAAATCATTTGGTACATTTTTACAAAGTTATAATGTTATACACTTGTAAGTTCAGGTAGACTTAATTCTTAATTAATGGAAGCTTAATTAAAATACGTCTTAATTCCTTACTAAAATTTGCACTGACAGAACATACTGCTGAATAATTAATTCATCGAATAATTAACATTTACTTTCAGGAATTGATTGAAAGTCTTAATTTTCTACGAAGTTTTTTTTCTTCTAAATTGATATTCCAAGTCGCAATGCGAAGGAGGAGAATGTGCTAATTTAATCACAAAATAACATAAAAAATAATTCATTCACCTCAAAATAATTTCCTTGCAAATTCCACAACTCGTGTTTTTTTATATTGTATTTAAAATAATAATTGATTGATAAATTTAGTTATACTGCAAGATCAGCTAGAATTGACCTACAAATGAAGCACATTTTAGATTTATATATTATATATTCACGTACAGATAACAAAATTATATCTTGAAAATTAAGGAGGTTAATATAATTTTTATCTAAATTTTATTAAAAAAATAGAAAGAAAGGCGGAAGTGATTTTCTAATGAATTCGAGTATCTGTTTTTTTTTCTCAAAGTAAGCATACATGTATCAAAATCATTGATGACTGGGAAGCTTACCGTCCAGCTTCAATACTTCGTGCATATTCAAAGCCTAATCATAAACCTGTGAAAGAGCTTTCAAAGAAGATATTGGTAGAAAAAGTGGTATAAAATTATCTGAGTATGGGCGGAAATATAAACACCTGTTCGTCACTAGTCTATCCGTATTATAACCTTACCAACCCCCACAAAGAGGGCGTCTCCTATTGATCATTTCATAAACAGTCAATTTTGTAGTGCCTTGAGTTTCTGAGATTTGATATAATTGCCATAGGTCGGCAGGGAAGGTCATTATAGTTATTTGCCGATTCTCCCATATCCTTTTTATGAAACCAGAAGGTTGAATGCAATAGTCAATAAGACTTCTCCTGACCAGCAATACAACTGATGATGGGGGATCGTCAGTTTGGCTGTTCTGGATCTTCAATATTCTGCAACGTATGATCGCAATGGCGACGGCGTATCTGGTCATTGCACAAGTCGATGATCAAGCTCACTTTTGTCTGCAACAACCATAAATTCTTCTTTCTATGTTTACGTCAAAATAATTAACCAACCCGTCATTCCAGTGGTCGACCCAACGCGTATATCTAAAACGTATAATATCAATTGCTTATTCTTCCGTTTTGTATTGAACAATGGACCTAAAAATTGGATAGACTACAAAACAGGCGTATTTAAAAATCGACAATAATTTATGTTTCGAAAGCTTTACAATGTCAATAAGGGAGGTGTGTTTGATTAGATACTTTCTATTTTCATACAACTACCTTCTAGTCTATAGTGCATGAAATATCCAAAAAGGATATAACACAACTGGGGGATGGGAAGAATTTAAACAATTGCATAACATTTTTTTAATGAATGGAAAACTAACATGTACACCGATACAATCTTAACAGTTTTGACAGTTCTACCGTAATTCATTTATCATAAGATCGTATCACTATATTTCAGATCTGTTTTAATATTTGAAAAAATAATTATTTGGAAAATCACAGATAAGTATAGGTATTTGCTTATTTAACATATGTCAGCTTGCTAATAAGATATCAATAATTTTATCAAATTGTAAAAAAATGTTTTCATTACAGGATAAAACATCTGCAAAACGACAAATATTGGCAGAAAGCTTATCTGAAGCTTCGTTTTTATGTATTGAACCTTAAATAATAAGTATCCAATAATACGCTCTCCCTAGCAAATCAAAGATGCATTTAGGTTTTCCGCTAATTTTCTCCTCAATAAAAGGTGGTTATAGTCAACACCATGGTGGTATAAACTATACGTGCATCTCCGTTTAATAATCAGACATTACTTTTAGTCAATATTTGATGAAAACTTTTCATTTCATAATTATATGAGTGATTTGTGTCTGGATATGCACATTTTGTATTTTTGAAGAAAGCCTATTTATATAATTATTATGATATTTGATGAAAAGTTATATTTCATAATATATGAGCGATTTGTTTCTGGATATACACTTTTTGTATTTTGAAGTAAGTCTATTTATATTATTATCATGATGCATGCAACGTCTTAGGTTCTGTTATTATTCAACGTATCAAAAAATAGATCAATCAAAATCAATTAACCGTTTTATTTTCTATATGTTGGATGTAAACTATTTGTTGTGGCTTTGATATTTATTTATTACTAAAGTGTCTTCCGCAAGTGCTTAAATGAATTGGAAACAAAGTAATAATTCTTCGGTAACAATAGATTTTCTGTTGAAGAAGTAGTTTGTGCCTCATGATATAATAATCAGAAACAAAACCTGCCTTTTGATAATCAATTTGCTTTCTTAATTGTGCATGTTAAAGGATTGCTTCAGCTGACACTGTAAGTTGGTGAGCATTTTAATATATTGTTTCATAGTTTGATTTATAATAACTGATTTTTCTTCTATTGTATGCAGTCTATTAAATAATACTCTTGAAGGCAACAGTTTCTATAAATCCAATAATTTATAAAAACTCGTGGCTATAAAAGCGCGATTGAAAGCAATTGCCATTTTGTAACGCTATATTATATATTGAGAAGTGATCGTAAGGAGATTCAACTATTACTGTTACGCTCGTTACGTTCAGGATATTTAATTAATGTCTCTATCGTTTCTTTCAGAATGAATTATCAGCCATACTGACTACGGAAGGCTTTGATTGTGAATGAATAAAGGCATGTCTGCTTCGGATATTACAATACAGCTTGTGTTTTACTTGAGCAAATAAAATAAATACTTGAGAATCGAATTGGAATGGCTGACGAAGAAACATGTATCATCGAAAACGAAATTCGGTTCACAGTAGATTTAATTCCCACAACTTTAACATTGACCATCATCAACTTGGTCATTTTGGCTGGAAATAGTTTAGTTATTATTGCAGTAATTACAACAAGAAAGTTACGAACAAATACGAACACATATATAGTGTCTTTAGCATGTTCAGATATTTTGTTGGGAATTTTTGTGATTCCTTTCTCGGCATCATTAGAAATTTTGACATATTGGCCGTTTGGTGAAGTATGGTGTAGTATATGGCTAGCTATAGACGTTTTGCTGTGTACCGCTTCCATTTTAAATTTGTTAGCCATAAGTTTTGACCGATACTTAGCTGTAACTAAGCCTATACAGTATGCTAGTGCTATGTCCAGACGTCGGAGTAAAGTACTCGTGACTTTTGTATGGCTGTTATCCTTTGTAATATGTATCCCTCCGTTATTAGGATGGAATGATAAAACTTCATATTCAAAAGAAACTCAAACGAGAAACCTAACAACTTACGTTAATAGCAATTTTTCATCATGGGTGAATATTGAGCCTGTCGTCTGCAATAATACAGCGCCACAGTGCGAACTCATATCTACCCAAGGATACAGGATCTATTCTGCTTTGGGTTCATTTTATATTCCAATGTTTTTAATGGTTTTCTTTTATTGTAAGATTTATAAAGCTGCAGTTCGAACAACATCGGCAATTCGAACGGGAATTTTAACCGCAAAACAAAACGATGATCTTAAAAATGATGATCCGATAATCCTACGTATTCATAGAGGAAATTCAGTTGTTTCAAGATCATCGGCTTCGTCTCGGTATTCTCAAAGGACTGGTTCTTTAAGAAGTGCTCTACGTAATACGGGAGATAGGTGTACCCGTAATAGACATTGTGTTTATTCCGAATGTAACCCGAACGGCGGAATTCCGAGTAGTAAAGAAATTGAAAGAATGCAATCGAAACGATTATATTTTGAAGATCCAGGACCGGAAGCTGGAAAAGAACCTTTGGAATATATAAAACTAAACAATAATACAAAAACTCCAGAAGATAGTCCATTTATGAAAAGGAGGCGATCTACTCCATTTATATACGCTATGAATAAGAGAAGTATGGAATCAAGATCATTGGCTACAGTACCAGAAGGTCGTCATAGTAATAGAATTCATATAAGAAAAATTTTGAAAGAAACAAAAGCTACCAAAACGGTTGCCATAATTGTTGGAGTGTTTACAATGTGTTGGTTTCCATTCTTTACGATGTATCTAATAGAGGCGTTTTGGGGAACACGTGTTCCTTCATTGGCATTTTCTGTGATGTTTTGGTTAGGTTATTGTAATTCTATGTTAAATCCATTTATATATGGGATGTTTTCCAGAGATTTCCGCTGTGCTTTTAGACGGATTCTTCGAAGAACTTGTTATAAATGTTGTAAGTGCAAATGTTTTAAACGTCCAAAGAACGTGATTGTTCACAAACATCATCTTGGATTCCCGGTGATTGATTTTGAAAGCACATCCGAATCGTAATAAGGGTCCAGAAAATGGAGTAATGTTTAACATTGGATCTCACGAACATTTGTGAAAATCCAAGAGCTCTAAGTGAACTTCTTTTGTATAAAAATAAAAATTAGAAGAAAATTTCTATAGATTAATGAGTCATTGAAAGAATATTTTGCGTCTATAGAATAAGTAAAATATTGTGGAATACAAACCCTGCTTCCTCTGCTTAAAACTTCACAAGACATATATGCAGTAACTATCAGTAAGTTAAAATATTTTGATTTTATTCAATCCATTTTGCAAGATTAATAATTACATTTCAGAAAAGCAGTAAAAAATATAAGCATACCACTGTGAGTTTTACCTTTGTAAAAATAAGATGATATAAGAAAACTTTTAAGTCTAATATGGCGATAACAGGCTCTGCCGTGAAAAGGAAAAAATTCCCTTAAAAACAATCAATTCAATCTAAATCTTTGAATTACTATATTTCGTTTTAAATGCATGAGTTAATTGAAAATACAATTGTTTTTTTTTTCTTCTTCCATATTCTTAAATTTCAAAATTAAGTAGTTTTGTAAATCAAATATCGACTTTCAGATGTTTACACGACATTGACACTTTTGTGTTAGTTTGGGGTTTATCTTTCATATTTTATTTAGAGCCTTCGAAAGTTCGATCGAATTTACTGTAAAACTATACACCAACATTGGTCACGTATTGAAATCTCATTATTTAATACTTAGATATCCTAGAAAAAAGGTAAAACGCAATTTTAGTTCATTGATATCAATTTCGACATGTTTATGACATGATAGTGACATCACAATCGAAATTTCTGCTATCAGTTAGAGGAGATATGGTTATTAGTAAATGAGGCAGCAACAAAACGACATAAAAATCAAAATTATCTTTATTATATTATCAACCTATATTTCTGTATATAAAGCGTTTGTAAAACTATTACTTCGTTATGTACTTGGCTTTCCAAAGTTTCGAACCTTCTGTTCTGTTTTGGCTAATTTGGTTTTGATGTGCTCCCGTGTTTAATCTTCTTGGCGTTCTAAAGTTTCGAACCTTTTGTTCTGTTTTGCCTAATTTTGTGTTGATGCGCATCTGTGTTTAATGTGATTTTGCGTTCAAAATCTTAGTACATTTGGTTCTGTAACGGCTAATATAGGTTTGATGAGCTTCGATGTTTAATGTAATAGGCGTGCCTGCAGCGAATTTCGAATCACGCGGTGTGTGCACTGGAATAGGCTGCATATATTTTTGTATCACACAATGTTCTACACCGTTCTCAATGTAAAGCTGACCATGCGATATGTGGGTTTTTGTCGTATTTGGATGCCGTACTGTTGCCTTTAGTTGCTTAAATCCACTTCGTTTGAACTTTGGTATTATAGTTGCCTCACTGAAAATCATACCACATCTATCTTTTTTTTATCTTGGTATTGAAACCAATCGTTGTTGCCAATTTTAAACTTATGAATGCGATAATGTTAATGTTTCACTTATGTTTGGCAATCTTATACTGTGATATTGTTTTATTACAATGAATAATTATGTTGTGCACCTAGAAAATCATCTGAATAAAAACCTAGAAATAGTTGTTTTCATCACGGTACAATGTAATTAGTACAAGCAAATAAAGTTAAATGTAGCATACTTCATCGTGATGTCAAAAAGATAAATGAAGAAACAATCATATTGTATTTTCATGTATATGACTGACGGGAAGTAATTTAGCAAGCGAGTATAACAGGCGAAAGAAAACAAACAATAGTCTAGCACAACAAGCAATCGTGTAAACAGTTTAAAATCAAATATAGTGGTCCTGGAATCAAAGCATTAGTCAATTTGATAATTCTACAATGTTATGTTCTTTAAACAATTATACCTCGACACCAAAAGCATATAAAAGACAATAGTTTCATTCTTTAACAGCATCCTCTGATTCAATACATATGACAATTCTACATACATATAACTGTGTCTTTATCATTGCAGAGATTAACAAAACATTTTTAGAAAGATTTATTTGTATACAACAATTGATTTTTCGTGATATCTAGTGAATCATTTTTAAGGAGGCTCGCGTGTCTAAGATTTTTTAAGAAAAAAAAAAAAACATTATTTTTTTTATTACAGATTTTATTTATTACCTTTAGTAGTTGTCACTTTATCATATGGTACAAAAATCATTCCACAAAATCAATTCGTGTTGGCCCCTGGTGACTTTTAAAATGTAGATATTATTGAAAAAGCTCCAAATTATTTCCCTTTGGGGCAACAATGCCTTTTTTGGCATTAAAATTGAAATATTTGTTTTAACTCGTCGGTGACCTATATTTTTGTTGTTGTTTTCAAATGAGCTGTACATAAACAAAATAATTATAAAATGTAAGCGATTGCTTTAATTTAATTCTTTTTTATTTCGATATTACTTCCAATTAGTTCAATAGAACTGCGACTACTATAATGTGTTATAGTAGTCTCAGAATAGAACAAAAGGACAATTATCAAAAATGTATGCTTCTTTTGAAGGTAGATTGTAAATGAACGTTGACCCCATTTTTTTTATTTCATTTTTCTATTAAGTATAAGAAAAAGGTAATTTATAGAAAAATATAGAGAAATCCTATATTAAATTTAAAAAAACTGATTTCGACCCGTGAGCCCCCTTTATACAGGGAAATCAAATCTTTTCTAGTTTGATTTTTTTGGCGAACATTTTACTGAACTATACAAGTAAACAGGGATTGTGTATTTTCAATTGATTCAACTTCATTGACACAATGACGTGAATAACTAATCAAATACAAATTTAGTTTGTCAAATTTTGTCTATCGTTCCAAATTTAAAAACACTTTTAATCCCTTGTGTTCTGTCTGAGATAACAAAGTTTCAGCTCCGAAAATTTGTATGAATTAAGTTCGTTGTTAGAAATTTGCTCCATACAAAGTAGTCCAAACTTTGTTGCCCGGGTTTCTGAATGGGCAGATGGACTTGAAATCTACCAACACGTACATTGGATGAAATTGGGGACATTTTCATACATTCCGTCCATGTCGCCCATCAATAGCGTAAATCACGATTATTTTATCCTCTCATCGAACATTTTATGGAGTTATAAATCTGATTTGAAAGACTTCCGTCAAGATTTAGGTTAATGATTGAACGATTGGTTACTTGCTCCTTAACTTTAAGTGCCTGAACAATAATCCATGTCGCACAGCGTAATGATAAACGATTAAAGCAAATGTAATACGTAAACGTTATTTTGAAGATGGACGTGAAGAAGAGCTGACCTGCACGAACACAGTCAAGCGTAAATCGTTAGCTCATGATCATACAAGAAACATGACATATGGATAAATGAAGATGCTGCGTTTACCACAATAGTTTAGCAAAAAAACGAAACAAAAACACACATTATGTCACATTAGGGTCTTGAAAAGTAACAATGTGTCTAGCCTGCTCTACACATATCACAATGTTTCAAAACTCGAGTAAACCAAAAACAGGAAAAAGGCAGTCATAAATTGTAACAACCAAAACCAAAAGTTATTTTAAAATTAACCAGAGAACATTAACACATATACAAATAAATACCAGAGTTGAAGTATACATTATAGTGATGGTTATGTACATGAAAGTAGGAAGATAATACAGAAACTGCAGAATGAAGATTTCACATATAATATTCTAGGGATGAATTTAAGGCAACTCCAATAATAATTTCTTTTCAGAATTCAGGGCTGACTATTTTTATATATTTATAAGAAACTTCATACTTATCATTCAGAAATGTTGAACACGTCGTGTTTATATTGCGGTGACATATATAAAAAGAAAAAGTTTAAGTTTAGTATTTCATCCTTATTAATAGAAGCTGTCGTTTGGCTTCCCTGGTGTACAGATCATGGAAAACATTGTAAAAGTATACTTTTAAATTCTGCGGAGAAAAGCAAATAAGAAGATTATATAATGTATTTAGAAGTCATCTGTGATCGATTGTCGTTAGAATTAGTCGTATTATTACAACAGGACAGCGAAAGTGCAGACGGAAATAACAGACACCGTCATTACTTTTCTCAAGCACTTTTCTGAATAAATTTGTAATGGCATGAAGCCAAAAGATTGGAAAGGAAACAGTTTTTATGGTAAAATCATCAAGTCTCAAAACACCCTTTTAAGTACTCTAGTTCTAATCCAGTTCTCATTCTATATAGTTCTACTTCCTATTAGTAATTCGACGGCGAGTATGGTTTTATGATCATCATCGCCATCGACGTCGTCTTTTTCTCCTCCTCCTCATTATTATTGTTATTATCATTTTTATTTTTATTATTATTATTATTATTATTATTATTATTATTATTATTACTATTATTATTATTATTATTATTATTATTATTATTATACAGCAGACGTTTTTTTTTTTGTTGTCGCTGTTTTTTTTTATGAAAGGCAAACGTTATCGATGTATAAATGCAGTACATAAATTACATGTGAAAGAACGAACTTTTAACACGATTTTTGTTAAAAATAGAACAGATCGCAACCGTTGACAGATAGTTTTCTCTACACATTCTGTATATAAATCATTAGGTCAGTTATAAATGAATGTCTTGGTGAAAGCAGATTGCCTATATCAAACAGGAGGTGTTTGTTATTCGTGTAGTGAAAGATTGTATCTCTCTCACATTATAATTGTTTGTGTTTATTTTTCAACACATATATACTAATGTGGGTTTACTGTTAACTCATTTTTGAAAGATCCGTCGATAAAGATTTCTAAAGGAAATACTGTACTTTGCGTTCTAAAATTAGACAACGTCAAAATAAGGAAACATACGTACTATCTTCTGTTTTATTGCTTAAAAGAAAAACTACAAATGTATAACCGCGCATTTGTTTTATTACCAATTCTTATTCATGCAAATGCATGAAGAGTACAAGTTTAGAAATGGCTGTGTTTACAAACTTGTTATTTTCTTGGAGAATTGATATGAAGGTTGATGTGTTTTGATACAACAAAAACTGATTTGAAAAGTATCAACCTACCAATGTGTCCATTTACATGCATTAATCATACATTTGGCACTTTTCAAACATCGTTAAATGTTTCGATTCTGTTTTCATTATAAATTTTCTGTTCTTCATGGCAATGTAAACTAAATTGCATACGAACATAAATATAATTGAATTATTTTTCTGGCTCAATATACCCAAAACTATTCATCTACTCCTAATGAATACCAACAAACAAATTATAATTCTGAGCGTCAAGCGGAAACTTTAAGGATGGAAAATTATGTTGCAAATAAGGTATAAACGTTACAACACGCATGCAATTAACGTCTCCTCGAACGTGTCTGACCGCATTCTAGTGTTTCAAATAACTAAAAAATATTATATGTATGATTATATGATATAGAGATTTTATCATTTTTTAATAATCATCAATTAATTTGATTCCCCTCCGTTTATTTTTGATAAAATCATATTATCAGCCCTTTGCTTAAAGATACTAGACATGATAATATACGTTTTTATACATTCTATTATCTAAACTGATTTAAAGGTCGGATTTCCATTACCAATTTTTATTTATTGCAACATTTATTTTTTTACTTAAATGCAACATTTCTCCTGAAGAAATTACAGCAATTCCAGTAAATTTCAATTCAAACGAGGCGTCGTTTGTTGTGACACTAATTTGGAATCATAGTTTTAGCTCTATGTAATGTTTTCAAACATTTATTTTTATTACCGTTTTTATGTATGAGTGATCTCATAAGGCAACTTTCAATCGGAAAATAACAAATAGTTCTGATGGTTTTTACAGACGGCTAAAGTTGATAGAGATACTTTGCTTAAATCATATGAAACTTATATGGGTTTAGATGATTTATAATAAATATCATTACCTTCGATAAATAAACCAGAGGTTCATCTGATTAAGTTATAATGTCCATTGAAATGTCAATTATTAGTTACATAGTGTGCTAGTGACCTCATGCGATATATATGGGACAGTAAATTTAAGATGGGATTTGTTGTGAATTGTACAGGCAAAAACCTGTAATTATGTCGACAGGAAGCAGCCTAAATCATAGCATGGTGAACATAAATAGGAGGTTGAGGCGAGTTTCAAATACTATAAACAATTTTTTGGTAACAATGATGTTTTGTGCACAACAGGAGAATAACATCACAGGGAAGCAGTTTCCCTAACCTTCAATACACACTGGAAATGGAACCAACAATACTGTGTTCCGACTAAATAAGCATCACAGATACATCTAGCTAGATCTGCCTGCCTCAAATATTGATATCTAAATTGACAAGCAGTGTTTTCTTGAGAAATTGTACCAAACCAATTTATGATGCTGCCCTATCCACCATATAATAGTCTTAAGTTCGTATTGGTCCTGCTTTCAAATTATGTACAGACTTTTATATCTTAGTTCAATGAAGTGGTCATCCGAACGGTCTATAAAGGCATAAAGAGCAGTTTGTGTGCACGTAAAACTAGTAAAACTTCACAAAATCTTGTGTAAATTCAAGCATCAATCAAGAAATCAATATTATTGATACTAAACGGACATCAAATATACATCTTTATCTGCCTGCCTCATATACATATAGCTTTCCATAGTAGCATGCTTATAATGGTCCTGTTTTCCAAACTTGTCGTCTTTTATTTCTTTGTTCACGAAAGTGGTCATTCCAACGGCCTATATAAGCAAATGAAGCAGTCTACGTACATTTTATGTTGGTTAAACCGCACATTCTCTAATATCTTGTGCCACTTCCAAATTTTTAGGCGGGTTATCTGGACAGTGTGTTGTTCTTAGTCTTTGTTTGTTCTTTTAAAATTGGAAATGGAAATGTGGAATGTGCCAAAGAGACAACAACCCGACCATAGAGAAGACAACAGTCGAAGGCCACTGGGTCTTCAATGTAGCGAGAAACTCCCGCATCAGGAGGCGTCATTTAGCTGTTCCCTAAATAGTTATCAAAAGTACCAGGATTATAATTTTATACGCCAGACGCGCGTTTCGTCTAGACGCGCGTTTCGTTTACATAAGACTCATCAGTGACGCTCAGATCAAAATAAACAAAAAATTTATAAAAATGACCATATAATTGATATTCATGTCAACACCGAAATGCTGATTACTGGGCTGGTGATACCCTCGGGGACGAAACGTCCACCAGCAGTAAAATCGACCCAGTGGTGTAAATAGTTATCATAGGTACCAGGATTATATTTTTATACGCCAGACGCGCGTTTCGTCTAGACGCGCGTTTCGTTTTACATAAGACTCATCAGTGACGCTCAGATCAAAATAGTTAAAGAGCCAAATAAATACAAAGTTGAAGAGCATTGGGGATCCAAAATTCAAAAAAGTTGTGCCAAATACAGCTAAGGTAATTTACTCCTGGTGTAAGAAAATCCTTAGTATTTCGAAAAATTCAAAGTTTTGTAAACAGAAAATTTATAAAAATGACCATATAATTGATATTCATGTCAACACCGAAATGCTGATTACTGGGCTGGTGATACCCTCAGGGACGAAACGTCCACCAGCAGTGGCATCGACCCAGTGGTTTAAATAGTTATCAAAAGTAACAGGATTATAATTTTATACGCAAGACGCGCGTTTCGTCAAGACGCGCGTTTCCTTTACATAAGACTCATCAGTGACGCTCAGATCAAAATAGTTAAAGAGCCAAATAAATACAAAGTTGAAGAGCATTGAGGATCCAAAATTCCAAAAAGTTGTGCCAAATACGGCTAAGGTAATCTACATCTGGGGTAAGACAATCCTTAGTATTTCGAAAAATTCAAAGTTTTGTAAACAGAAAATTTATAAAAATGACCATATAATTGATATTCATGTCAACACCGAAATGCTGATTACTAGGCTGGTGAACATAAACAGTGTTTGTTTATGCATAGTCCCTTTTCAGTGGTTAATGTGTTCTTTTGAACTGCCTAAGGTTTTATATTAAGGTCCATAGTTATCAAAAGTACCAGGATTATAATTTTATACGCCAGACGCGCGTTTCGTCTACATAAGACTCATCAGTGACGCTCAGATCAAAATAGTTAAAAAGCCAAACAAATACAAAGTTGAAGAGCATTGAGGACCCAAAATTCCAAAAAGTTGTGCCAAATACGGCTAAGGTAATCTACTCCTGGCGTAAGAACATCCTTAGTTTTTCGAATAATTCAAAGTTTTGTAAACAGAAAATTTATAAAAATGACCATATAATTGATATTCATGTCAACACCGAAGTGCTGACTACTGGGCTGGTGATACCCTCGGGGACGAAACGTCCACCAGCAGTGGCATCGACCCAGTGGTGTAAATAGTTATCAAAAGTACCAGGATTATAATTTTATACGCCAGACGCGCGTTTCGTCTACATAAGACTCATCAGTGACGCTCAGATCAAAATAGTTAAAAAGCCAAACAAATACAAAGTTGAAGAGCATTGAGTTTTATTTTTTTATAAATTATAAAATGATTACTGGGGACAGAGCTTTAAAATCAATTGGAAATAAAACATGATTAAATTATAAATTGGGAACTTTATATTTTCAAATGATGAAATATATGTAGCGGCATCACATTGAGCATCCATCTTACGATTATAAAATATTCCACGAGATAATTACTAAAATGTCCTTGGAAATTGATCGCTGCATGCAATATAAAAAAACTGAACCAAAGTACCTTATATGCTTCTTGAAGTTATATCTTGTAAAGTTTTCGAACGCCACACGTGGTTATTTTAGACAACAACTTAAAATTGGATTTTTCTATCGGTTTTAGCCACAATTCCAGCCATTTCCCATTTGGTTCATAATTTTTCATGGATTATTCTCGTCACCCTATGGGTACCAGTAATGGAGCTATAAATGCATGTTCTTACTGTGCACATTCACTACGATTGATTGGTTGAAATGGGTCATGTCATTTATGTCATGTTTGGAAGTAGTCTTTTGTTTGACTTTCGTTTTTTGTCTAATGATGCTTTCTGTTTTTCTCCAACGCATAACGAGTATTGCCCCTCAATTTGTCTGAATTGATTTTCGTTTATTGTTTTGTGCATGAATGAGGACGCTGGTTTTTATATATTGACATGTGGAGCCTGACTACTGATCCTTTATTGCTTTCATGGTGATTCACTGAAGATGGTTTCGAAGATATTTTCAAAACAAAGATGAATAAAGGAAATTGCAGTTGAATCACTATGAATCAGTCAAAACCACACACACACACACTCATACAAACAACAGCATTTTTTTCTCCATTGAAATATTTTAATGCACTTCAAGATGAAATTTATCTTTGTTCACTCTTATCTTCTAATATGAAAGTTTAAGGTATTCGACGTCACAGGTTTAAACCTGATAACACCATTTTTGCTTGAAAGATTTGATTCGAATGTTCTTTACCATGTATTGAAGCCGTACTTTGACATATAATAGTGTACTTTTTTAAATTGTTAATTGGATTGAGAGTTTTCTCATTTGCACTCAAACCACATCTTCATATATCTATATAAAATGTTTACAACATCAACATTCTGACCGGACTTAGCTGCTTATTTGTTCCACCAGCACAGTCTCGAGCCTTGGGAAAATTTACTGTTGGATAGGGGGTACATGCAGGTTGAATTAAATAATAAATGAAAATACTAGAAACTAAAACTATATCTAGCAATATACTCTGATCTGAACAGTATAATTCAAATTGTATTTCACATATACGTATTTATGTTCAGATGACAATTTACGTCAAAACGTATGATTTCCTACTATCTCATTCACTTCCAATCTAATAGTATAAATAAATAACGTAAAAGGTCCAGACCTTTGAGAAAAATGTTTATTTAACGTCTGATTTCGTCCAATCAACAAATGGTATTTTTTGGATTGAATTCTGTTAGTTTGATAATAGTTTGTGACTTTTTGATTCCACAACATCTATTAGAATGACTTTTTTTACTAAGGAGCGGTTAGGATGGTGGAGGAAATTAAAGAAGCATACCAAACGCAGAATATAATTAGAAAGATAAGAACAAAGCTCATTGTAAGTTAATTTGAATTTAAATCAAGAACACTAATCAAAGGTTGGAAATCGACTACTCTTTATTTTCTATAAGCAAGTGAAATTAAAGGGGGTAAACAAATTATGAAACTTTATGTAGAACAATGCCAACAGATCAATAGAGTTATAATTGTTTAAATCAACGTAACGTAAAAGGAAATAATAAATGAAAGCATAGGAAATCGTGTATTATCTTATCTATTAGAATATTCTAGTACAAACAAAAACATCATGCCAATGAGAGATAGACAATAACACCCTAGATGTATTAGAAAAAACTCGATATATTCACTGTCGGTATTCAACGCACATTCAAATAGTATGAAGAAATAGAATCGCTGGAATATTTACCATGGGAGTAGTATAACACTTAACTAACGGTGTAGATTATACCAATTTCATATAAAGAATTGGAATTTCATTTCGTTAAGTTTAATTAAATAATGCATAATAACTTTCTCATTCAAATTATCAATATCGGAATAAATACCGATAAACATGCAATATCAGCCAAGGTAGTGCCGCGATCTGCTTGATCATACAGATAATCAAAACGATATTAAAATTTAAAAATATATCTAAATGAAAACCCACACGAAGAATTCCAGAGAAAAAAAATATATTGATTTTACCTGAAACACAGGTCATAAGTGAACAACTATTCAAAACTTTTGATCAAAACAACATCAACCCATTACATTATTCTCTTTGTAATGTTTACTTCTTAATGGTGTATTTTATGTAGTTGATTCATGATTATAAGCGATTTAAAACCTTTGATTGTATATGATTCGGAAACCATAATGTACATAAAGCTTCCATATCATATTTAAATTGCTTATTCAGATTTTATTAACAGTAAATTTCTGTCAAATAAATATTATCACTTAACATTTATTTTTTATAGCAAGTTTTTAAAAGATTAAGAACTATATTTCTAATGTTCGCTTATGTTTTTGTTTAGAATTATTCTGTTTCTGTATTCGTTAGTATGAATTGCAGTCGTTTACATCTTAACTACGTGTTTTATAGTTCTTTCATTTGTCTTTGTTCTATTAATAATATTACTTTTACTTTTGAATGATTTTATATGATATCCGTTTGGCGTGGATCGGTACTTATAGATCTCGTCAACATAGTTTTACAAAGAAAAATAAATAACTTTCTTAAGTTTAATCGATAACGTGTGGGTCTGTTCGTTAGGAATGTTTTTTTTCTGACAAAGCAAGATGTGGTCGGTCTTGGATGAAGTCCATATTCAAACCGCATGCATTACTGAATCTTTGTGAAATGAAAGTAAAGAATAAATTACTAGACTGACAGTCACATTCTATATATATTATCAGTCTTATAAGAAGAACTGAAATTGCAATTCGTTGAGAAATGTACGTAAAATAACATTGCAACTTTCACACTCAAATTATCTATACCAGAAAAAACCTAATTCACATCAAGATTAGTCAGGATAGCTCCGAGATCTGCTTGATCAGATAAAAAATCAAGATACAGTTAAAATTGAAAAATATATATCAAAATTAAAACCAACACGAAGGATTACAGTGGAACATTATTTTGATGTCTTATCTGAAATGCAGCTTGCATGGATATTTATATATATATTGTATTGATTAGGGTTAAAAGTGAACAATATTACGTTCAAAACAGCATCAACTCATTATATTCTTTTCTGTTGGGTATTTTGTACTACATAATATTGTATTTTATGCAGATGGTTCATGATAACAGGCGCTTACATCTGATTCGTAACCATAATGTACATAAAACTTAGATAATTTTCCATTTAATATTTAAATGACGATTTCAAAATTTATTTACAGGAAAGTCCTGTCAAATAAATATGTGTATTAACTTTTTTAGAAGAGAACCAGATATCTGCGAGTTTTCAAAACAATTTGAAAATAACTCTTTTGGTCGCTTCCGTTAGAAAAACTGTTACCGTATTAGTCAGTGTGAATTGCTAACGTCCAATGCAATGCAATGAAAGATCAATGCAAATAAACTCACCATATATACCAGTATTGCAAATTTATATTAACGCCATGGCCAGACGTGCGTTTCGTCTACTAAATGTATAAAATAATAATGAAATAGAGTTTTACGTTTCCAGATGAAGATATAGGACACATACATACGCACATATAAAATAAGCAGCAACAAAATTGGTCATAATTATTTTTTACCATAAAATCGATTGATATGCCAAGAGACAACCATCTACCAGAGATGAAATGACGAAACTAAAAGCAATGTAACTTTTTCTTTACAGTTTTATTTCCGGTTACTTTGCTATTTGGTATGTGATGCATGAAATATGAAATTATTACTTTTACTTCTTCAAAAGTTTTCGAAGAAAACCGTTAACGTTCATAAAAATAAATGTTCATAGACAACAAAATGCTAGAAATAACTATTATATTACAGTACAATACAATGATCTCAAAGGTTTGGTTATTACTTGTTAAGCAACGATTATGTCAGTTTATCTGTACAATTAGAAGCTAAATATAACTAAGACGGTGTTTTGAAATGAAAGAGACGGTGTTTTGAAACGAATGAGAAAGTGTTCTGAAATGAATGAGAAAGTGTTCTCACTAGTAGCACGATTTCAGTCTGAAACGGTCATTTTGGTCTGATCACATCTTGATTGACTGGATTTACCGCTAGAGGAAATCGTCGAGACTTTTTAGACCGTTAAGACTCCGTTACGATCGATAGCCGCATCAGGTAAATCAGTTCGTTAAGGCATGTCCAGACGGAAAAGACTGAATCGTCTAGCGGGCTGTTTAGACCCGTTAAGACAGTGTCAGACCAAACCAGACCATGGATTTAAAATTACGCTTAGATGTTGTCAGACCGTGTTCAGTCGTGTTCCGATTTTATTAATTTGGACAGAAAACGGGTAAAACCTTCCCAGTGTTTATCAGGGGTTGCTCCCCTTTTAAGAATAAAATTAAAATTAAAAAGAAGGCGGTTTATGTTAATGTTAACTGAAAGCCTGCCATGCTTTAATTAAATAAAGAAAATAATCAATTCTAATTCATACCTCTTCCTATTTAATTATTTAACATTTTCTATATTAAAAAAACATAAGTGGTTCAAAGTCATACTGCTGCGCAAACCGTGGTGAATTGAGTTTTAAATCAACAGATTGCCAAAATTATATTTAATAATTATTCATTGAATATAAACATCAAAAACTTTATATTTAATGGTTTACAAGTGATTATTTATATTTATGCAATTACAGACTGGTGTTACAGATAATTTGTATACCCTTAAAAATTACGGATGTCGGGATTAACACTTGAAAACGTAATCTAAATATGTTTATTATGTTAATTTATTAAATTGTTGATGTTACTTTTCTTTAAAATTGTAAATAATATGCATTATCATTTAACTTTTCATGTTTTCTATATAAATTTCATTTAAGTTATTGTAAACCTAAGACAGGAAAACACTATAACAGTACTATGTATGTCTTTTGTCGTTTTTTGTTTATTGTCATAGCATTGTCCGTTCTATTTTGCCAGACTTTTGCGTTTGATTTCCGGTTTTTTTTTTAATTGTGTCTATAATCCAAAAGCCATTTATAAATTTCTTAAATACCAGATAAAGAAGCGTTCGTTAAAAATAAAGGTTTAATATTATTGCAAAAGTCTGTGAATTATTGAAAATATGACGTTCCGAAAATTCAAGTCGCTATATTTAATGCTTGTAAATCTCCGTTACATGTGGTCCGGTCTTTTTTAAATACATTTCTGTTAAATAAAAAAAGTGTAAAAACAGTTATTGGAATACAGCTGAAAAAAAGGAAAAACGAATAGTGACTATCTAACTTATTTTTCAAATATCGAATACACAAATAAATCTCTAACCATCAGCGCTTGCAATTTGTTTTTACTGACAGGTGTCTGCTGGCATTCGATTGGATATCAGTTTTATGTAGGCGTAACAATTCATCACATTTATCCAATCAGCTGTCTTGTTTGCGATCTCATGAGGTCCACATAGTTTAGTTTTTTTTATACATGTAATGGTAACGATAAAAATTATTCGTGCAGAATATACATATACAATGAAACAAACAATATCCTCTCCAAAAATGATTTACGTGACACCATATAATACCAAATAACTATTTAAAAACTAAGACAACATACATATAAAATATTATCATTCATAGCAATTACTATTTAAAAGTGAAATAGTTTAGTATTAGTATCATGGTCCCAGCAATTTAAAAAAAATATTATAAAAGGACGTTGTTGCAATGGGGTGACAGGGACTTTACGGTGCGTCTAAAAACAACCTAGGCCGCCGTGGTGCACTAAGCTCTCGAAACTGCACTAAGACCATGATGGAACATTATAGCGAACTTTCTATACTTATGAAATGTCCATGTGTGGAAAAGAGATATTACTATATACTGTACGGACATTAAGACTTATTCACTAGCTGTGGTATACAGTAAAGGATTTAGCAAGGATAGCAAGGATGCAAAAATTACGATTTTAATAATGCTATAAATTAAAAAGAGAAGTGTACGGAATTCGCCAAAAAAACGAACGTATTTTAGAATCACGAAATAATTCAAATCGAATTTAGATTAGATTTGTGATCGTTGGAATTTATTAAGACTGTTTAAAATATCTATCTCTTTATTATAATAACCCTTTCAATTATGAATTCTTATAAACTGATTTTAAAGTAATCAAACGGAACACACACTACAGGAGATGTGGGATATATTTCAATTTGACGGCAACCAAACGACAAAAAACATAAATGAATCAATAGCGCATATTTAGTCCAACAAGAAACAGGTGTCTATACAAAAGGTCACGGTCTGAATCGTCCTAAGTTTGTATAAGATTTGTAAATACAATAAATAAAAACAGTTAAATGAAAGAGTCTTAACAACTTATTTGCCACTGGACTTTAAACAACCAACAATCAATCACACTACAACTTATAGTATATATAGTTGCGAAATACAAAACGTATATTATAATTTTACAATTAGCCAAATAAATAGAATACAATGATACACACTACTTTATATAACTGACACAATTTAAAGGAATACTCTTTAAACTATACAAGTAGAGAAGCGAACAGTTTCTTTTGAATAGTAAACAAACTTCCGAACAGTACATGTTTTTTAATGGTTTTCTATGCGGCGCTCAAATATTTTGCATCGTCTTTTAGTGTTTCGACATATATGACATTGTAAGAACCTTTAACGTATAATAGTTTAAAATTCGTTATTTTGCTCAATGTAAGAAAAACAAACACATGTATATTAAAAACTGACGGTCAGAAATCACTAGTACGTATATACACAAATTCATTAATTCTTTAAGAACGTTTAGCCCTACGGCACCTTTTTATTAAAAATGATGATGACAGTAATTGTAAAATATAATAGGCATATACTTTCTTACGTTATGGATCATTGATTTTGTTACCTGTTGACCCGGTTCCGGTTGATTACTAGCACGTGCCATTGAACTCGACCATTTTAACTAACACAGATTTTGTTTGAAATTACCGCCTTACATGTATACTAAGTACTATATACATATTATATGAATTAGAAAATAAATATTATAAGGATACAACATTGTTGAATGGAAATGTTTATACGGTGATAATTAACACGGTCCCGACAGAGACTGAATGCAGTATCATGATCAGCTTTCGGGATCCGGGAAGTTTTTTTTTTTAATTTCCGGATGTCGAGAATATTTTTTTCCAAGTTTAATAGAGTAACTCGCACGAAAAAAAATAAACATAAAAAAGCAACAGCTTCCACGGTAAACTATGACATATATAAACAGATAACGAATTAAGGCAACAGAATTTACTGTAATACTTAAAACAAAAATAGGCATGTGTTAATTTGCCTCTGCTGCATTTCTGTGGCTCGTCTCATTGGCAATCATACCACACTTCCTTAACTTTTTTAGGTAACGTTTAGGATTTTCCGTTACTTTTTAATCTTCAAATACGAAAAACATTTTCACCGGTGTTCACAACATTTTAAGGTTAAATTTATGGCATACATTTTGGTGTGTATACAATAACATACGTCCTTGCATTTAATTATCAATATATATTTATATAAACTAATATTTATTGAAAAATAAACAATTATATAGACGAATAATTTATTAGTTCCTCAACAAAACAAGAAAAGAAATAAAGAATCAACAGAAGATTTAATCTTTATTTTTTTTCAATTAACCAAAATATACTTCAAATTGTAATATTAGAATAAATATATATTACATATTAATCTAAAATGCATTATCGAGTAGAAGGGGCGCAACTCGTGGTATCAAAACCGGAATACTGAACGGATCTAAACAGGGTCTGGAAATTTTGAACGTAATTTTGTATCCATGGTCTGTTTTGGTCTGACACTGTCTTAACGGGTCTAAACAGCCCGCTAGACGATTCAGTCTTTTCCGTCTGGACATGCCTTAACGAACTGATTTACCTGATGCGGCTATCGATCGTAACGGAGTCTTAACGGTCTAAAAAGTCTCGACGATTTCTTCTAGCGGTAAATCCAGTCAATCAAGATGTGATCAGACCAAAATGACCGTTTCAGACTTAAATCGTGCTACTAGTGTCTGAAATGAATGAGAAAATGTTCTGAAATTAATGCAATGGTAGGCTAAAGTGTTCAACAAAATATTTACCACAGCCTTGAAGGAATAACACCTGTTCCCGGCCACGTCCACTTGTATTTTTATCCATCTGATGAGTTAAGCCTTTTTCAACTGATTTTTATAGTTCGTTCTTATGTTGCACTGTTATACCACTGTTCCAGATTAGAGGAGTGTAGGGATCCCGCTAACATGTTTAACCCCGCCACATTATTAATGGATGTGCTTGTCCCAAGTCAGAAGCCTGTACATCAGTGGTTGTCATTTTTTTATGTGTCACTTATTTGTTTTTCGATCGTTCATTTTTTATATGAATAAGACCGTTAGTTTTCTCTTTTGAATTGTTTTGCATTGTCCTATCGGGGTCGTTTATAGCTGACTATTCGGCATAGGCTTTGCTCATTGCTGAAAGCCGTACGATGACCTATAGTTGTTAATTTCTGTGTCATTTTGGTCTCTTGTGGATAGTTGTCTCTTTGGCAATCATACCACATCTTCTATTTTTTAAATTAGGATTGTCAATGGTTCATAAAAAGAGTGCAAGGTCAGATGAACCATGACATAAAGATCTCTACAAATATCCCGTAGACCAAATAAATGTGTTTCGATCATTACAGTGCCTTAGAAACTGACAAATCTAAAAGTTAGGCTTTGCCAATTGATTCGAAGCATAAGGTAAAAAGTATATGAACCCTGACCGACAGCCAGACATAGACATCTTAGTATCATTCAATATATCAAATGCAATTGACGTCATCATGGTCATATTTGAAACATACAGACAAACATGTACACCATACACGAAATACCATGGCGCTATAGCATACATGTATATATCCAAAAGGCTAAACACCTTAAAACGAACATTGCCGAATGATGCATGATAATGAGCTCGATGTTATTTGAAACCTTGCAGAAGTCGAAAATGTACACCTTACAATCATAACAACAGACAGTTATCCTAAAGCTTAACGAATCCGCGATACGGACTGAATCTTCATCCATGAAATGAGGCAAATTCGGGTTCAGGTAAATCCTGTATGACGGACAAGTCACATATAGTTTATAGGATCCAATATACAAAATGTGGGTATCCTATAACTCGTAATAAGTTATTACTTCATATGACAATAATTAGATTCATCCTACAATCATCAGACTATTTTACATTTCATTTTCTGAAAATATTAATACTTTAAAATGCTTAAACCTATTGAGGATGTTGACCTATATAGCTTTTTTCAATACCAATAACAAATATTAATTATGATATAATTGAAGAATAATTTGAACGTCTTCGTAGCATCAGATCTTTTACAATCCTTTTCACGATCTTCAAAATGCGGTACGTGATCTTTCACTTTCCGAAAAAAAATTGTGTAAATAGTTCTTTATTTCAGATTATGTTTATACAAATAACTTTAAGAACCTTTTGATTAATTCTATTAGAATGCCCTTGTTCGTATTAAAATAGTTTTTTCTAGTCAAATTTGTGAAACAAATTATGTTTGTTTACATTTTATGGCATTGAATTGTCAAGAAGCAATCTGTCTTTTGTTGTGTTGTAAGAACTATGTACTTCTCCCCCTAACCTGAGACATTGATGTAACAGTACAACATAAGAACACACTATACAAATCAATTGAAACGGCTTAACTCATCAGATGGACAAATATACATTAAACGCATTAAGCGCATTTGGCACTTGATATTACAGACGTTCAAAAAATTAACTATCATAACTAAAGCAGACGAGATTTACTCAACTTGCTCATGAAATATGCTGTTTTGCTGTAAGTTTTTATGATGGATATCATTTTGGTGTAACGTTGCATATCCATATTATTGGCTAATTAGTATCAGTCTGCCTGAATTGCACTTAACCGAGCTCAGAGCTGAATCTTTCAAACTTATTTAGACACGTTTTTTTTTTTTTTTTTTTTTAACTTTCGAGTTAAGTGTTGAATAGAAAAAAATAATAACTTTTATGTTCATCCTTATCAAAAAGGTTACAGGCTACAACCGGTTGCAGGTTTATAAATAAAGGCAACAGTAGTATACCGCTGTTCAAAACTCGTAAATCCATGGACAAAAAACAAAATCGGGGTAACAAATTAAAACTGAGGGAAACGCAATAAATATAAGAGGAAAACAACGACACAGCACCGAAACGCAACACTCAAATGGCAAAAAGAAGTACTGATTTCAGATTACTAGGTCAGTAATAAGTTTGGTCACGCATTATCTTTCATGATCAAAATAATGCGTTGCCTGATCTTTCACGATCAAGTTTGATGGATATTCAGCAAATTCAAAGTTTTCATATTCAAATTAATGCTTTTAAGAGAAGATCATACCTTAATTTTGCTGTACTATCATATACACCAAAGATTAATTTCAAATATATCACGATAAACTGAAATATGACCATTATAGGAACAAAAAGCGTGTTATTTATAAGTAATTTCATAGACGCCTTTTGTGTTTTTTTCATAAAGTACTATATATTTTCTTTTTCTTATATTATAGTTATGTTGAGGAAGATAAATAATTTTGAGACATTTTTTTTGGTTCGGATTTGTTCCGCGTTTTGAAAATTATGCGATTTTTTTAAAAATTCTGACCTAAAATTTTGTTTAAATGTCATTCATGATCCGTTACCAGAGCTTTCACAATCGTCTCTCAATACTTGACCGCCGTTAGATTTTCTTTCACGATCATTTCTCTCGTTAAACCGAATGACACCCGTGATTTAAGTTACTTAAACAGACCGTTCGGTAGATGTCGACGAGCCTGCAAACCAACAAGACAAACCGTCTTACAAATAATATTTTTACATTTTTATGAAGAAGGTCAAGTAGAATCAATAGAATTGTAGCCATGAAGTAACACAGAAGTATTTCTTATAATCATATGCATCTTATTTGCAGAAATGCAAAATACACTCAAAGATTATAAACAGGTACGCACTGAAAATTCAGTAAAAATATTTCATATATGAGACTTGATACTGTATGTCCTGTGATGTTCGGTAATATCAACAAATCATTGGACTACAACATATGCTTTCTACTGTGAATATTATATTTCAATATGTGTCTGACTTCTGCATAGAATATCTGCCGTAACATCAATGAAAAGATAAATAACTACTTCTCTTTATGATCCCGCCAATGTAACACGGTTACAACAACGATATACATGTATAGAGAGGCACACAGGAGCTTGTTCGGTCTAAATAAAACCCAAAACAGTTGTATGTCGAAAATGAAATTTTGTATAAAATGCCAATATCAAACAAGAGATCACATGTACAAAGTGATATCAAAAACAAATTTTATAAATATAAAAATATTAAAATTATTCATGTAACCAATATGGTAAAACCATGCATATGACTACACTGTAAATAGTGATTGGTTCTTCTGATCTAATTAGAGCGAAGGTGGGGCATAAATGTCTAAACATGAAAAGTCAAACAGCAGCCTTTTATTCACAACATATATCAAACGGATATATGGTTATTTAAAAACAACATGAACATTTTATTGGAGAAGGACTAAACAACGACTTTATCTTTTACTTACACTTAATTAATTACATTTAAAGAAAATATATCTTTCTATCGGAAACTAATGATACGTGTTGCTCAGATTGAGGTATAAACCCGAAAAGAGTTATCCATATATATATATGGGGATTTTATATTCAGAAGTTACAGTAACTATTCGTATCAATACTGAATAGCCTGAGAAGCTAAAGAAAAGTACTGCATTTATTAATCGCATTGCAGATTATTGTTACTTTGTATATACATATGCACTTTTGTGGATCTGTAATCCGTCAATACTTGTATAAAGGTATTGTTACTCTTAAAGTTGGATGTGTATTGCTGGATATCTAAGTCTTAGATGCATGTTTGACTTGATTACTTGTTATTGGTTTTAAAATAGTAGTTAGTAACTGCGAAAATTCTCAGACCTGTACTTAGTATATTTTTTTATGTTGGGATGTACAAGTACGCGGCTACGTTCCCTTTGTGTTTTTTAGATGTATTTCTATTTGTATTCATCTAATACGTTTATCCTTTGTCAACTTATTCTTATAATTCGTTATTATAATTTACTGCTAAACTACTGTCCAAGGTTAAGTCGAGGGTCGGGATTCTTCGAACACATTTAACACTATCACATGTTGTATGAATGTGCCTGTCCCAAGTCATACCAAATCACATCTTCTTTTTATATATAAGTCTTAAAAGCCACTGAACAGTACTGAATTCATAGCGGTATATGCATCTTAAAATTGGCTGAACACTTTAAAACATGACAGAATAGTTATATTGTTTAAACTTTTCAGATGATGTTAAATGGAAATGACAGTTAAAGACTTTCAATCATTTAACTGTGCCCGGGCGACTTAGTATTTGTCATACAAAATAAACCGTTTCCCAATATTTGAGATTAGGCCATCCTGATATGTATTTTTAGGTGTACGTGGCTGTCATTTATATATTATAGAATTGAGAATGGAAACTGGTGATATTTCAAAGAAACAACCTGACCAATGAGCAGAAAATTGCCAAAGACTCCCAGTGCGTTTTCAAGAACATCCTGTAAACCAAAGAGGGCTTTTGATGGGTCTCACTAATTAGCGACAACAAGCGTCAAGAAGCGACAACAAGCGTCAACAAGCGACAAGAAGCGACAACAAGAATTATTTTAGCGACAACAAGCGACAAGAAGACTATTTAGCGACAAGAAAACATTTTTTTTTATTAGACATAAAGAAATTTGTATGTAATTTTTTTTTTAATTAACGAGCAGATATATTTAATTAAAATGTTTTATTATATAGATAGACGAAGAAATGAAACATTTGTGAAGAAGAAAGAGATCGTGAAGTTTATATTAGTATATTGGTAGATGAAGAAATTAAACATTTGTGAAGAAGAAAGAGATTGAGCTTCTTTTTTTTTATTTTTAAATATGAAGAACATGTATAAGATAATGTATGTATCTGTTTTCATCAAAATCAAAGTATGAATACACGAATGGAGTGGGTATAATGGAATATAATATTTTGATTCATTTGCTTATTACTATGCTATACTTTAAAATAAATATGTAAATCATGTTTCATTTTTTCTATCAATTTTAACTTTCTTGTGGCTAAAATTATTTTCTTTTGCATATTCTTTTAATATTTATTGCAATAATTAATTTTAATTAAAAAAATTAAGTTTTCTTGTCGCTAAATAGTTTCTTGTCGTTTGTTGTCGCTTCTTGTCGCTAAATAGTTTCTTGTCGCTTGTTGTCGCTTCTTGTCGCTTGTTGACGCTTGTTGTCACTAAAATTCTTGTTGTCGCTAATTAGTGAGACCGCTTTTGATGGCTCCTGTTCAATATTTTTTATCAGTAAAAATCATCGTCACAAAAAAGGCAATTACGTTGCTAACGTAAATTGTTATTTTCGCGACGTCAAACTATGACTTATCGGGAAAAGATGAATTTCGACTGATTTTTATCATTCGAACTGATTTAACTTAAAAACGAGTTCATGCACCCGCTTTATATAAATTATATTTGGTTTTATTATATATGAAGATTGTGTGTATCAATTTTCATGAAAAAGTCAATGGTGCAATTCTTTTTAAATTTGATAAACATACAGCATAAAATGACGGTTTTTTGCTACATTCATAATACTTTAAAAAAAATATAAGTTATTTGAAAAAGCCAATGATGGAACATGTGTCCCCCCAAAACGACTATATTAGATTCATTGTAAAGAATGGAAACCACCACATTATAAACACTCCAACAATTATGGCAACCGTTTTGGTAGCTTTTGTTTCTTTCAAAATGTTTCTCATATGTATTGTATTACTATGAAGACCTTCTGGTACTGTAGCCAGTGATCTTGATTCCATACTTCTCTTATTCATAGCGTATATAAAAGGAGTAGATCGCCTCCTTTTCATTAATGAACTATCTTCCAGAGTTTTTGTATTATTGTTTAGTTTTATATACTCCAAAGGGTTCTTTTTTCAGCTTCAAGTCCTGGATCTTCAAAATATAAGCGTTTCGATTGCATTCTTTCTATTTCTGTACTACTCGTAATTCGGGTTACATTCGGAATAAACACAATGTCTATTACGGGTACACCTACAATGTATCTCCCGTATTACGTAGAGCATATCTTAAATAACAGTTCTCTGAGAATACCGAGATGATCTTGAAACAACTGAATTTCCTCTATGAATACGTAGGATTATCGGATCATCACTTTTTAAGATCATCGTTTTGTCTTGCGGTTAAAATTCCTGTTCGAACAGCCGATGTTGTTCGAACTGCAGCTTTATAAATCTTACAATAAAAGAAAACCATTAAAAACATTGGAATATAAAATGAACCCAAAGCGGAATAGATCCTGTATCCTTGGGTAGATATGAGTTCGCACTGTGGCGCTCTATTATTGCAGACGAAAAGCTCAGGATTAACCCATGATGATGAAAAGGTTATTAACGTTATTAAGTGGTTACGTTTCTTGTTTGGGTTTCTTTGGATTATGAAGGTCTATCATTCCGCCCTTATAACGAAGGGATACGTATTACAAAGAATAACATACATACAAAAGTCACGGTTACTTTTCTCCGACGTCTGGACATAACACTTACATACTGTATAGGCTAAGTTACTGCTAAGTATTGGTCAAAGCTAATGGCTAACAAATTTAAGATGGAGCGGTACATATAAATACGTCTATAGCTAGCTATATACTTCAGCATACTTCACCAAACGGCTAATATGTCAAAATTTCTAATGATGCAGATAAAGGAATCACAAAAAATCCTAAAGAAAATATCTGAACATGCTAAAGATACTATATAAATGTTTGTACGTAACTTTCTTGTGGTGATTACTGCAATGGTTACTAAACTATTTTCCGCCAAAATTACCAAGTTGATGATGGGCTATGTTAAAGTTGTTGGAATTAAATCTACTGTGAAACGAATTTGGGTTTTCGCTGATACATGTTTCTTCGTCAGCCGTTCCAATTCGATTCTCTAGTGTTTATGTTATTTGCTCAAGTAAAACACAAGCTGTATTGTAATATCTGAAGCAGACCTGCCTTTATTCATTCACAATCAAAGCCTTCCGTAGTCAGTATGGCTGATTGTTCATTCTGAAAGAAACGATAGAGACATTAATTAAATATCCTGAACGTAACGAGCGTAACAGTAATAGTTGAATCTCCTTACGATCATTTCTCAATATATAATATAGCGTTACAAAATGGTCATTGCTTTCAATCGCGCTTTTATAGCCACGAGTTTTTATAAATTATTGGCATAATAGAAACATTACTTTCAAGAGTATTAATTAATAGACTGCATACATTAGAAGAAAAATCAGTTAGTATAAATCAAACTATGGAATAATATATTTAAATGCTCACCAACTTACAGTGTCAGCTGAAGCAATCCTTTAACATGCACAATTAAGAAAGCAAATTGATAATGAAAAGGCAGGTTTTCTTTTTGATTATTATATCATGAGGCACAAATTACAGCTTCAACACAAAATCAGTTGTTCCCGAAGAATTATTACTTTGTTTCCTATTCATTTGAACACTTGCGGAAGACAATTTGGTTATAAATAAATATCAAAGCCACAACATAAAGGTTACATCTAACATATAGAAAATAAAACGGTTAATTGATTATGATTGATCTATGTTTTGATACGTTGAGTAATAACAGAACCTAAGACGTTGCATTCAACATGATACTCATATAAATTAGGCTTACTTCAAAAATACAGAAAAGTGTATATCCAGAAACAATCGCTCATATAACTATAAAATGTTACTTTTCATCAAATATTGACTAAAAGTAATGTCTGATTATAAAACGGAGACGCACGTATAGTTTATATAACCATAGTGTTGACTATAACCACCTTTTATTGGAGAGAAAATTAGCGAAAAATCTGAATGCATCTTTGATTTGCTCGGGAGAGCGTATTATTGGATACATATTATGTAAGGTTCAATACATAAAAACTAAGCTTCAGATAAGCTTTCTGCCCAGATTTGTCGTTTTGCAGATGTTTTATCCTGTCATGAAAACACTTTTTTACAATTTGATAAAATTATTGATATCTTATTAGCAAGCTGACATATGTTAAATAAGCAAATACCTATACTTATCTGTGATTTTCCAAATAATTTTTTTTCAAATATTAAAACAGATAAAAAAAAAGGTGATACGATCTTATGATAAATGAATTACGGTAAAACTTTACAGATTGTATATGTGTACATGTTAGTTTTCTATTTATTAAAAAAAAATGCACAATTGTTTAAATTCTTCCCATCCTCAGTTGTGTTATATCCTTTTTTTATATTTCATGCACTATAGACTAGAAGGTAGTTGTATGAAAATAGAAAGCATCTAATTAAGCACAACTTATTGATATTGAACAGCTTTTGCAACATAAATTATTGTCGATTTAAATTTACGAATGTTTTGTAGTTTATCCAATTTTAAGGTCCATTGTTAATTCTTCCTTGCAAAACAGAAGAGTTAACAATTAATATTAAAAGTTTTAAATATACGCGTTGTGTCGACCACCAGAATGACGGGTTGGTTAAATTTTTTGACGCAAAAAATTTAAAAGAATTTTTTGGGTTGGTGAGGAAAAAAGTTACCTTGATCGTCTATTTGTTCAATCACCGGAAATGCCGTCGCCATTGCGATCATACGTATTGGAATATTTGTAAAAGATCCATAACAGCAAAAGTGGCGACCCCATCATCAGTTGTATAGCAAGACAGGAGAAGTCTTATTGAATATCGCATTCAACCTTTTGGTTTCATAAAAAAAAGATATGGTAGAATCGATAAATAATTATATTGATAGACAAACGACCTTCCCTGTCGACTTATGGCAATTATGTCAAATGTCAGAAACTGATGGACCTAAGAGATTTCGTGTTTCTAAAACGAAAAATAGGAGACGCCCTCTTTGTGGGGTTGGTAAGATTATAATACGGATAGACTACTGACGATCAGGTGTTGATATTTCCATACATACTCAGATAAGATAATTCCGCTTTTTTTTTATCAATATCTTATTTTTAACGAGTTCTTTCACAGATGCACGATCTATTGAATCTGAACGGTAAGAAAATATGTTTAATACAAAATGAGCTTCATTTGTAGGTCAATTCTAGCTGATCTTGCAGTATAACTAAATTTATCAATCAATTATTTTTTGAATAAAATATAAAAAAATATGTCTTGTTGAATTTGCAAGAAAATCATTTTGAGGTGAATGAATTATTTTTTATGTTATTTTGTGATTAAATTATCACATTCTCCTACGCATTACGACTTGAAATATCAATTTAGAAAAAAATCTTCATAGAAAATTAAGACTTTCAATCAATTCCTGAAAGTAAATGTTAATTATTCGATGAATTAATTATACAGCAGTATGTTCAGTCAGTGCAAATTTATGAAAGGAATTAACACGTATTTTAATTAAGCTTCCATTAATTATGAATCAAGTCTACATAACCTTACAAATGTATAACATTTTAACTTTGTAAAAATGTACTGAATGATTTTTACATTTATTTACGGAAATTCTTACAAAGCAGCTTATGTATACAAATAATATTTGTAGCTTTCACAAATCTGCAGCGTTCCATTTTGAAAGATCATAATAGATTCTTACTTGACATTAAAAACCTTAATAATATTTATTAAAGGCACATATATGTTTGAAAAGTTGTAAATTTGGATCGATTTTGGAAGCGCCTTATTGCTCCAAAGTATTTTTGTGTTTCCATCAAACATTATTTTGCTGGGAGTATGAAAAAACATTTATAGCATTTACAAAAACCTGCTGAAAAGATAAATAATCATGATAATTAAAATATGTTTAGAATAATCATTTAAATTAAAAAAATTAAACTCCACAGATGAAAAAATTACATTACATTTAGAAATTTAGAATCACATGATATATGCCTACTGTCTTACTTGTCATCTTAGACACCCTTCTTGGCAAAGTTTTTAACAAATTTATATATATATATATTAAATGGTTAAAACGCTTTGTAAACTTTATAAATAGTTTATGTTCTAGAATTACTATAAATACTTAGGTTATTTATGCATTGTTGCACTTTTGCACAACGATTACTTGTTATATTGTTTATATAATGTCGATTTATTATTCAGTAATGGCTTGGTTTAAGTGAATGAACTGATACCTAGACAGTCTAAATACACAAACTAGAAGTTTGATCTGACTTGTGCTTTTGTATGACGTTCTTTGTTGTTATTTTATTGACGGGAAGAAATAATCGTTAAAGCCATCGAGTTAATGAAATGTGAAGGTTCGGTTTCACAAATTATTTTCATCTAATTTTCTTCAAAAAGGTATTTTCCGGTGCAAACGCTTAAAACTTTTGGTTGAAAAACTTTTGGTTGATAGAGGTTTCTAAAAGAGAAAAGAATGCTTCGTCAAACACTATATGTATACAATAAATGAAACTATAAACCGAATTCTGCTGAGGAAATGACAAATCATTTTTGAGTTTATTGCTTTTTGTTCACCGATATTTGTTCTGCGATATAAAATATCATTTTTTGTATAGCTCACGTTTAAAGAGACGACATTACAAACTAAGGCGAACATAATATATCTTTAAAATATATTATGAATGGTTAATTTAGAAAAAAATTTAACCTCTGAAAGTACAAGCCAAACTATTTTAACATCTTAGAAGTATTATCAGAACAAAACTGTCTACAGCTTAATCTATCAGAAGAAATAATCTACTGAATATAGTTAAGGGGTAAATTGACAAATATATTAAAATATATTATGAATGGTTAATTTAGAAAAAAATTTAACCTCTGAAAGTACAAGCCAAACTAATTTAACATCTTAGAAGTATTATCAGAACAAAACTGTCTACAGCTTAATCTATCAGAAGAAATAATCTACTGAATATAGTTAAGGGGTAAATTGACAAATCGAAGAACCATTAGACGAGCTGAACCAAATAATAGTGTGAAAATTAAATACTATATCACAATATGTCGTTAGTCACGTAAAACATCTCGCCAGTCATTGTCAAGTGGTTAGTTTGTCTTGATGATGTAATAAAAAAAAATCCTGTCTCTTTTGATTTCATTCATAACTTTCCTAGAAATTTTGGTACATGCGTATTCAGAGAAATGTTTGAAAATATAACTTACACCGTGCACAAAGATCAGCGAAACTCTGTGTTGGTACATGCGTATCTAGAGACCTCTGTAAATATAACGTACCACACACAATCTACTTACTCGAACAGCCAATGTCATCTTCGGAAACAATTAAAACATTTGAATGTTATAGATATAATCTTAAGCACCAATTATTTAACAAACATTATCTAATAAAATGATTAAACAAAACATACTTAAAATCAAATTATCATGACATAATTTATTTTATCGATATATCATATATCATCGGAATTATTGAACAACAATTGAAAATTTGAAAATTACAAACATTTTTTTTATATTTGAGACAATTTCTCAATTAACTACTTTAACTCAAATCGCACAATATAAAGATTTTTTAGTAAGTTTATTATGGACAGGAGAAACAATTGACAAGGCATAATTTTATGAAAGTGCATACGTATTTAAATTATTTCATTTCAGACGGCTTTCATCCCAATTGGGTTTTGATTTTATAAACCGGAAAATACTTTGACAGCACACCACTTTATAAAAAACAAGGTGATGTACATGTGGTGTTTTTGCCAATTAAACAACTATTCTATTCAGCTATAAAAAATCCATGAATAGAAACATGTGAAACATTTCATTTGACAAAACCAAATATGACAAACATGATACAACCACAACCACTGAACTACAGGCACTTGGCTTGACACAGGCAAATATATAGTCTGACGGGGTTAAACATGCTTGAAGGCGACAGCCCTCCCCCTAAACTGGGATAGTGGTGTAACAGTACAACCTATAAAAATCAGTAGAAAAAGGCAAAACTCATTAGATCCATGCAAAGCAAGAAAACAAATTTAACGTGGTATGAATAAAGTGGTATTTTATTATTTTAGTATTGATTTGATAGAGCTGCTGGTGGACTGTTTGTATCAGAGGATATCGTCAGCCTGCCTTTGAGTCCATACGTTGCCACTGACATTATTTATAAAATGTATTGGTTGGTCTTTGCCAAAATCACAGATGTTGCTTAAAATTGAGATTGAAAACTGCATTTTCAAAGATCCATCTTGCTAAAAAATTATAGAGTTGGTGTTATCAATTTGACTTTCGATTACTTCAGTTTAAATTTATCGCATACAACAGCTTGCTGAATATATTGTTCAATCGGTCTATTTTTCCATATCAAGAAAACTCGTTCAATGTCTAAAGAAAAACAAAATGGGATTGATGTCACAATAAACTGTAAATGAATTGAGAACGATGTCTCCAACCGTGAGACATTAGAGATTAAGTGAGATTTACGAATATTTGAGGCATTAGTTTTATTGACACGGTGACCAACTTGTGATGTCATCTCAATAGAGCATCAGAGACAATTGTGTACAGAGAATTAATTTTCTGATATTTGTTTTCAATCAGTTACATCATTTCGCATTATCTTGAAATATAACATAATGTATATTTTTTTAATGCTACATGTTTGTAATTGTTTTATGTCTATCGTTTTGTTATTCATATATGTGTTTGTTTGTTTATTTGGTTCGGTTTTTTGTTTGTTTGTTAATTTAGTAACAATCCTAGTGGCTCGATTTTAAACTAATAAATAAAAATAAAAATTCTTGTATTGATATGCCCTGAAGCTAAACATGAGTAGGAACCCACAACTAATATGTAAATAATTAATAATATATCACTGGAGCCTTTGTTTACGCAAACAGCAGCTTTCTATTTAAACAAAATGAAAATAGGAAGACGTGGTATGAATGCAAATGAAACAACTCTTTACCAGAGACCAAATGGCGTTGAAGTATACAACAAAAGCACACCGGACGACCTTACGCGTAGTCAGCTATAAAAGGCACCGAAATGACAAATGTTAAACAATGCAAATCGACATTTAAAAGCCTGATTTATGTACTCAATAACAGCAGTTTTCTGTCTACTTGTAGTGATAACATACATTTTACCAGAGAAGAAAAAAAAATAAGAAATTAAAAGCAGTGGCAAAATGACAAATGCTTCCATGTCTTTATAAGTTCCTGTTAGTAAGATAAAGCTGAAAATTGAAATGTTTATTATATTTGTTTTACTCAGACTTCATCATTGCTTGATTAGTTTTAAAGAGCTATTCTGTCGTAAAGTTTCCAGAAAATGTGGTCATGCAAAGAAATGCATCTGTCTTCTCATATAACAATGATTATATAATATGCCAATCCTTTAACATGTTTAACACTTTCAACAAAATTCAATTAATAATACTTTCTCTGTATAACTCCAGGTCAACAAAATGAACACGTGAACTACATTGTTAGTATTCAAATGGTGTTATAAATATTCATTACTATAGTACATGTACATTCAGACAATTTAATCATCAAGTGATGGTTTACAACTGTCAATTTTTAGCTTCCTAATTGAACTTAAATTAAGATTGCAACTCCTACATACAATGTTGACCTTGTATGATATTAGCTGTTCTGTTTAAGGTTTGATATCAAGTTGGTATTAGGTTTTGGAATTCCTAATACCTTGACTTTCATAATCCTTGACAATGTATCATTTCTCGAAATTTTCATCTTTCACATACAGTTGGTAAGTTTAAAGTTTATTCTGCTATTAAATGGTACTCAGACGTGTTTTTTTTTTTCTGAAAATGTTGGTTCTACGCGTATTTTATATCAAGGGTAACAAAAAAACTATCCAAAACAAACATCAATTTGTTGGTTTCATGCATTGTATGCATACTTAATAAAAGGTATCCAAAACATATATCAATATTATGGTTGCATGCATCGCATGTATATGTAATAAAGGTTTTCCAAAACATACATCAATGTTTTGGTTTAAGAAAACATACACCAACCTTAGTGTTGCATGCATCATAACATGCATATGTAATAAATGTTTTCCAAATCATACATTAATGTTTTAGTTTCATGCATCGCATGCAGTTTTAAAACATACACCAATGATACGGAATAAAGAGTATCTAAAACACATTCCAATTTTTTTGTTTCATGCCTTGTATGCATTCGTTAGAAATGGTTTCTAAAACATATAGGTCTATCAATCTTTTGAATTCATCCATCGCATGTTGAGGTACTAAAAGGATTTCCAAAACATACTTTGATTATTTGGTTTCATGCGTCGCATGCAAACGTTATAAAATGTATGCAAAACATACACACATTTGATTGTCATGCATTGCATGTTATATGTAATTTAGGTCTTTGGACGATTCTTTGAAGTTAATTTACGAATTCAAAAGACTTGGGACGATTTACTAAGAGCTTGCAAGTTTATATCAACATTACTATGAAAATCGTTGAAGACTACATTATGCGCTTTAGATATCTTTTGGTGACAGTTTTAGTCGTTATGCTGTCATATCATTGACGTATACCGCATATTTAAAAAAATAATATATAGTGTAATCATGCAGAATCGTACTATCAAACAAATATGCCATGGCATGATTATGTGCAAAGTTGTAAACACATATATAATAGTGTATACTAATATTTATTATAATTTTATACGCCAGGCGTGCGTTTTGTCTACATAAGACTAATTAGTGACGCTCAGATCAAAATAGTTATAAAAGTATAAAGCTAAAGAGCATTGAGGACCAAAAAAAGGTTTGTACCAAATACGTCTAAGGTTATCTATTCCTGGGATAAGAAAATCCTTAGTTTTTCGAAAAATTTTGTAACAGGAAATTTATTAAAAAAAACATATTTTTTATTCATTTTAACACCAAAGTGATGACAACTGGGCTGGTAATATCCTCGGGAACGAAACATCCACCAGCAAATATACTAGAATTGAGAGTGGAAATGGGGAATATGTCAAAGAGACAACAACTCGTCTATATTGTTTTCGTCTATATCCTTTTTCCAAAAGGTAAAAATCGCAAGTAACCTTGAGTTGAAAATGGCTATAAATGAAAAAAAATATCTATGTTTTATTTTGTTTGTATACATGTATGTAGACAAGAAACAAAATAAAACATCGACCCGGAGGAGGCTAACTACTATAGTTAGCTATTACTATTATTGGTCTAACAAATAGCCTAGACAAGGGAAAGATAACTATGATGCATTATGAAAACATAGTTCTTACAATAATGAAAGACATTGTGTACGACCGCAGACGTTTGATCAGAATGTGTCCAATATATAACAATTAATAAAATAAAGATAACAAAATTCCCTTCTTGACAAAGCACGGTTCTTAAAGTACTTCCTTAAATGGTGAAAATGTATTACAAGCAGTTTACATTAATTTAGATATATATTTTTCTGCGTGAACTACATTTTATATCGAATTGAAAAAATCCGCGTTTAAATCTCATTTTACTTCTGTAGACAAACATTAGATTTACAAGAGAAGATGCAATGATGCAAAAAAAAATAACTGAAAAATGAATGGTCCAATGGGGATTAAACGGAGAATACATAGCAGTTTATTATACGATTGATAGTATTGTCATATCAAACTCCGATTCAATGGTCTAAAATAGTATCAATACTATTTAATTGTTTTACAGTAGTTTACCAATGTTCGAATCCCGTAAATCCGTTTTGATACTTGTAATACAAATCGACTGAAAACGTAGGAAATCGCTTGAACATGGTTTATAAAAAAAAACTTCCGGTTTAGATATTTCAACATGCTTTGCATTATGAATGATTGCTTATTGTCTACCTACAGTCTAGTAGCAGCTATTTCATACATATTCCAAACGACAATTAAGAGTATGTGTATGTCCTGCAAAACCTGTCGAGCAGAATGAAGAAAAGACTGCTACAATATAATGAACTAAACTTGGACAGATATTTTCAAAATAATTGTTTGCAACATATCATTTTAAGGTTCCTTCAAGGGTTCTTGATCAGAACAAGGAATTTTTCCTATAACGTTCGTTTCTGGCTGTACGCCTCAGTGTGTTTATACAATCAACACACCCAAAAGGGACATCACTCTTTAACATGTGCTTTACTGCTGAATGAAAAAAGTCCACTTAACATCTATTAAAATCAGCGTTACAATGAGATGTGGTTTTAAATTTGAGTTTCATATCAACCATAGGCACGCAATAACCAAACGATATCTCAAAATCAAAACGACCCCAAAAAATAAGAAAAACCAAAACTCACTGTTTATGCCATAAAAAAAACACCGTATGCGTTCTTCACAAAACACATTCTTCTTTCGTGTTCAGGTGCACACGTTATTCGCCTCATAACCTTTTTGTTTGAAATCTGGAGTAAGAGAAGATATATGTTCAAGACGGGCTACGGATATAGACACTTCAAGTTATAAAACAACAGAAATATATCATGCTTACAAAGCAGTTAGTTTTTCTTCAGACTTTTCAATTATAGGAAAAACATTTATAAAGTGAAGTAAAGCAGATTAGGAAGCCCTAAAATAGCGATTACGTAATGTTTCAATCCTTCAATATATCGGTTTAATTCAATATTCATCTGTCATATCAACAGATTCGTATAATTAGGACAACCTCGTGTACAAAACAATTTCAGTGGAAAATTTTAGTGTATTGTGTCAACGCCATTAATTCAAAAATGGAAATTTCGTGAACTTTTCATAAAAGTATCGACGACATACAATGAGATTATTCCTTAAACGTTTTGTTGCATAACACATTTATTAGAACTCTGCATCATAAAAGGGAGAAAGGAAAGTGTAATCAATGTGTCGGTTTCATAAGATGATTATACTACAGTGCAGAAGTGTTAGCACTCAGATCAGAATCGACAGAGAGGTAATATAAATATTATAATCTTTATAATGAGCCCTGACATTCCGAAAGTTTATTCCATTGTCATGTTACGCAAACTTCTTGCATTTAATGCAAAACTGCAAAAACATTAGCCTAATTGAGAGATCTAATTAATGTTATTTGAATAAGAGCTAATTGCAGTCTTACCCCCCACAATTATTTTGTATATTACTTTTACAAGGCTATTCGTGTGGGTCATTTTTTTCTTGTAAAAAAGGCTTCTAACAACTGATTTTACCAAAAACTATAGTTAAAATTATTTATGTTCGACAATTTCAACATGTTATAAATTATTTATGAAAACATAATATTCGACATTTCTGAACTGAATCGTCTAGATAATACCATCCTAAACATTTATCAATATAAATTGAACTTAAATTATTGACACGTTTCACTATAGTAGTTTTGGATGAGAAATAATGCCTCTTATAAAATGTAACTTTAATTTTTAGCAAAGCTTAATGTAATTAATTATTGTAGTTTACAGTTTGACGATTAATCTAGCAAAACTAAGTTTAAAGAATAGTGACAAAGTCAAAAGGTAAGATCAATTCTGATCGAACTGAATTAATTTCTTATCCCTAGCCTACAGCCCATCCTTGTTAACTCTCAGTGATTCGTAGGTCAATTATAGCACCAAACGAATCCGGTCCTTAAGTTTGAACACCACAAAAAGGAAACATCTTTACACGTATGTATGTGATGGTTATAGTTTTCCTATTGGTTTGTTAATGCTTAAAATTATATTGATGGAGAAGGAATCATTTGGTCCAAAAATACAGCAATAAATATAAAATTTACCATGTAGGAGGTAATAAAAGCTTATAAAATATCTCATCTTTTGTTTCCGTAAAAGCAGTTCTTGCAGGCGTTTTAACTTTACACGTAAACTGCAAAAAAAACAACTGAAAAAGTATGCTAAAAAGAAAGCAAAAAATAGAGAGAAGAAAACTAAAATTCAGTCTTTACCTCTGACACTAACAAGTTTAACGTTCGTCGTCGATTCTAGTTTTTAGAAAATAATTTGTTCACTCTTACAACATCATTTCAACATCGATTATAACTCACAAGAAAAGCTTATAAATATGTTATTCAACCTCGTTAACATATGATGTCTAAATAATTTTCATTGACCCAAAACTAGAGAGCTTGTTATTAAGATTGATGGACAAAGTGTGTGTCACGTCTAGAAATGTTCTACAAACACATATATAGACATTAACAAGTACTTACCACCCATTACTAGTGTTTTGACAAGTTTTTTTAGTTTCAGATTTTTGCTAGGTGTTATATGTATTATGTTAGTTGGTATAATTTCAAAGTAAAGTTCAGAGAAAGTTTAAAGCTGAAATAATTAGTTAAATATCTCACTATTGCAATCACCAACTACACAAATAAATAAATAAACAAACAAACAAACAGATTTAACATAAACAGGACGGAGTTATAAATCTCAGACATCGAAGCTTCCAATGGTTTGGTAACATTTCATAGCGTATATCTACTGGCACTAATAGAAAATAAAACAAAACCTACATTCCATTAAGAAAATTTCTCAATTTAAACGCATCTAAAAGAAATGGAACAATTCAACGTTAAAATATTAAGTGCTTTAATCCTTGTCAGTGTGCTTTCTTTATTTCGAAATGTCACAGACAAATACAATAGTTATGCAATACTCCTACAACTTCAAAGACATGAAAGAAAGAATGTCAACTCGACAACCATTTGTCATAACCAATCTTTTAGACATGATTGTCTACGGGAGACAGTTCAGTATTTCTCTGGAGGCTTTACTGGCACTTTAAACTAACGTTTTGTTCTTTAATTACATTTTTCAAAGTTTTGAATAGCAGAAGAAAGTACAACATAGTACTGTTTTGTTATCATCTTTCCCCAACACATTCCGACTGTTGGCAATTTTGTTTCGTCCCCAAGGGTATCACCAGCCCAGTAGTCAGCACTTCGGTGTTGACATGAATATCAATTAAATGGTCCTTTTTTTATATAAATTTTCTGTTTACAAAACTTTGAATTTTTCGAAAAACTAAGGATTTTCTTACCCCAGGAGTAGATTACCTTAGCCGTTTTTGGCACAACTTTTTGGAATTTTGGGTCCTCAATGCTCTTCAACTTTGTATTTAATTGGCTTTTTCAACTATTTTGATCTCAGCGTCACTGATGAGTCTTATGTTTACGAAACGCGCGTCTGGCGTATAAAATTATAATCCTGGTACTTTTGATAACTTTTTACACCACTGGGTCGATGCCACTGCTGGTGGACGTTTCGTCCCCGAGGGTATCACCAGCCCAGTAGTCAGCACTTCGGTGTTGACATGAATATCAATTAAATGGTCTTTTTTTTATATAAATTTTCTGTTTACAAAACTTTGAATTTTTCGAAAAACTAAGGATTTTCTTACCCCAGGAGTAGATAACCTTAGTCGTATTTGGCACAACTTTTTGGAATGTTGGGTCCTCAATGCTCTTCAACTTTGTATTTATTTGGCTTTTTCAACTATTTTGATCTGAGCGTCACTGATGAGTCTTATGTAGACGAAACGCGCGTCTGGCGTTTAAAATTATAATCCTGGTACTTTTGATAACTTTTGACACCAAAATCAAAAGTAATAGATTTTTGAACTATATAAAACAGTTACATGTTTTTTATCCGTTATAAATATTCTTTAATTCAACCGTTGTTAATAGTATACAAGAATCAAAAGTTTCATTTGCAAAATAAAATACAAAATGCATGGATTACAAATATAAAGTAAATGCATCATGAAATAAAATGTAATTTTATGTGTTTAACATGCTACTTTCGTAGATTAGAAATTGATGATACCTGAATAAGTTATGATTTAACGAACTCAAACAACATTTGTTACGCGCTTCTTTTGTTTTGTCACTAAAAACATTAATTTCATATCAATTGTAGGAAAATCTTCATTTCTTATGATAATTTAACGTCCGATTTAAGATCTTCACAGCCAAGCGAATATTCCAATTATTTCAAAACGCATAATACATTAACAGCAACCTCTATGATGTAATATTTGAGCTTTACGTTGCTAAGGTAAATATTACATATTCTGAATAGGTTTAAGAAGAAATACGTGTCAATAGGTTGAGTGCGCTTTAGATAACTGCACTAAGACCTTGTCTATGGTGTCTATCTCACACAAATACCAAATGATGTCAATGCCATTGCTGGTAGATGTTTTCATCCCTAGGATATCACCAGCCAAGTAGTCACCTCTTCTTGGTAGACATGAATTATAATCAATTTGATCATGATAATAAATCAACTGTGAACATAATTTTTACTCAGGATTTTCTACCAGACGAATAGATTACAATAACTGAATTTGGCAAACATGTCGACATTTTGGGTCCTAAGGGCTCTTTAACTTCGACCTTTCTTTATTTTGTCTTTTAACCCTTTTAATCAAGCGTCAATGATGGATCATCTTTGATGCTTGAATAAGAAATATAAAAAAATGATGAGTTTTTTAGACAAACATGGTGTGTGGAGTACAATACCTTCAGTACTTTCATTGATATAGTCATAACAATACAAATTAACTGTTACTACATACAATACTAAAGCTTGTATACCTCAGGAACAGATTACCTTTGCTATTTATTTTTTTAAAATTTGTAAGGAATGTTTGGTCCTAAATACTCTTCGAATTCGCACTTTTTGGATTCGAGCATCACTGAGAAGTCTTTTGTAGACGAATGCGTCTGATGAAAATAAACACATTTTTAATATTTGTATCTATGATGAGTTCATTTACAACCAAAGGTTCGATGCCACTGCTGGCGGAGTATTTATTCCCCGAAGTTATCACCGGTCTAGTGTCAGCACTTTTGTGTTGAAATGAATTGTTATTGATATAGGCATAATAATAAACAAACTTTTTACAAAACTTTGGATTTTTGAAATACTAAGGTTTTTCTACCTCAGGGATAGATTACCTTAGCTGTATTTGTCAAAATTTTTAGGAATGTTAAGTCCTCAAAGCCTTTCGATTTCGTAATTTATATGGCCGTTTTAGGATTAGAGTATTTTGTAGATGAAACGCGCGTCTTGCGCAAATACAAAAAAATAACCCAATATTTATGATGAGTTTATTCAGTCTTGTATATATATATGATGAGTTTATATACATGTTTAATTACTTTGAACAACACAAAATTGAAGGAACATGTATCACATCTGTTGGATGTTCTAACTTCTAAACTATTTTTAATGTTCTATATAAATGTCAGAACATCGAAAGGTATGGTTGTTATATTTTGTTAGACAGTCTCAAGTGAGAAAAAGTTCCCAATATAAGATTGTACTTACATTACGGAACTGGTAACCCACATCAAGATAAAAAAAAATCGTTTTTTATGACTTGAAATAATGAAACAAAAATATCTTGAGTTGAACATATTAGCATGCTAGATATATCATGCGGTATATTGCAGCAGAGACAAAATACTGTAATTATTTACAAGATAACAGTAGATGACATTTTTACGAGAGCATTTATAGCTTGATATGAATCTTCTGATGCCTCAAGGAAAACTATGATACTGGTTTTGGGTCAAAAGATGCAAACCACTAAAGCAATTATTAAAAATAACCCGAGTCTTTTATACTTCTTTGAAAATTTCTATTATGATGTGCTCCTTTCTCTTTCTCTTACTCTGTATTCTCTGTGAGAAGTGTTTGGTTAAGGAAATTGCACACATGAAGTAACTCAGGAAATGTGCGTTGGACGGTGTACCGTGTTATTTTTATATTCGGCACTAGCTGAATATCAATTAAATGTGTTAGTTCTAATTTGTGGATGCTTTCACATCAAGACTGATTGTCTGTTGATGATTGATGGCAATGATGTGGTGTTCCTTTTGTCAATGAGATACTTATCAGAGACCAAAGAACAAGATGCAATTAGACTACTACATAATAGCTGCAAACATGATATGGTATCATTTCTTATTATTGTAAAATACAAAACGATTACTGAATAAATGGCAGTTTATAACATTGAAATCATCGTATTCTGGCATGGCGAAGATACCATATCGTGTTTGCAGCTAATATGTACGAATAATGGCAGCAGTAGTATACCACTGTTCAAAAGTTCTGGTTACAAACTATGCTCGGGGGAAAAACCCCACCGGAACACCGGAACAACAGAAACACTGCAGTGCAACAAAACAAACGCCAGCATAAACATAGAAACAAACTAATTGATAACAACTGCCATATTCCTGATTTGGTACAGAAAATTCAAGTAATTGATAAGAAGTTTGATGTTTTTATCTCTGACACTGCAGAATTTCTACGATAGGATCAGCGATCTTTTTGCTTTCCTTTTCAAACCCTTAATAACAATTGTTGCAAAAAGAACGCTGATATTATCTGAGAAATTCTGCAATGTAACAGATTAAAACATCTATTTTCTTATCAATAACTTAAATACAAAATTCAAGAATAGTAAAATTAACCGTTGATTTGTTTGTCTTATTTCATGTTAGTGATTTCCAGGACAGGAATACAGCTTGAAAAAGAAAACATCGCTTTGAAAGAATGTAGAATTAAAGAGACTTGAAGCTAAAAGATTAGATCAGTAAGAAAATCATGGGACTCGATAATTACACAGTGACGCTCAAGTGTTTATGAATTTTTTTGATGGTTATTTTATTAAGCAGGCTGATTTTAGGTCCTGTATTTGCTATATTTACATACATGCATTATGAACATTTATTCAAAGATGTGTCATGTGTACTATTGTTTGTTTGTCTCTTTCATTTTTAGCCATGGCGTTGTCAGGTTTTTTTCGATTTTTGAGTTTGACAGTCCCTCTTGTATTTTTCGTCCTTCTTTTATTCCAACTACCAATATTCCAAAATGACAACTGTTACTTCTTGTGGGTTTTCTTTGGTTATTGTCACATATAAACAGGGACCATTACTGCTAACTTAAATATTTCTGTACATTAGGATTATTTATTTTCATTCCGAAACATATATGAAGGTGTTTAAACATTACGTTGCACTCATGTAAATGACTTAGTCTAGATATTATTCGATATATTGCATAATAGGGTTTTCTGTACTTAATTTCTGCATAATGTCATAAAATTATAATACTTTGTAATTGACTTTTTATCCCGCATGAACAAAACATTCCTTAGATGTTTAACCAACTTACTGAGAAAGTATTTTATGCATATTAAGCACACAAGATCAATTTAAATACTATATCTATCAGTTAAGTTTTTGTAAACTGGATCTATTGAGACAAACAATATGCAAAAAAGGCTACCAAAGACTGAGGATTATAACCATGATAATTCACCGGAGATTGAGGAAAGAGGAAGTATCAAATCACAGAATACGCGACCTTCAACTGTCATCAGAACCATACCATATATATAGCAGAATTTAAAAAGCCACAACATGATAAGTAATATTGTTATTTGAAATTGTTCACTTAGTAAGAACAGAAAGATTGCCTCGTAAAAGGCTATCGACACAGCACTGTTTATTTCAACGGTTATTTTGCCTAAAGGCAAACTTGCAGTGTTCAAACGAGAATATTTGATTTTAACAAACGGAAGTGGCTGCATATTCATACACCTATAAATGCTACACTAAACAACAACCATTCTATAAACAACAGTACCTACTACAGCCTGAATTTGATTTGAACAATATGTTTTAAATGCAATTTTATATGAAACATTACCTGAATAATATTTCGAAAGAACACTCAATATCAACATTAGTCCGTTCAAAAATGAAATGAAAATAGTAAAGGGCAATTGTTAACTGTTAGAAGATGAGATCAATGCACCATAATGAAAACGAAAAAAAAGAGGAAAAAAGAAACAACAGTCACAGAAAATGAAACAGAGGGCAACACGACTCCGTTGAAAAAACGTAGGTTGATCCAGAAAGACCAATAGTTCTGCTTGTAACAAACGCCATGTTACACTCCTCTGCAAATACGATCATTTTTTTCTGGTACGGTCATGGTATAGTTTTCAGTTTGCTTGGCAAATAATAAATACCAATTGCATTCAATTTTGTGTTTTATGCGTTTTAAAGGGTTTGTAACGTGCATCTCGAACCTTCTTAAGTTTAAAATGACCGGAGAAAATTTATTTAAATGTCATCAGATGTGATTATTTCAAAAATACTTATATATAGAAAGATATATTTGTTGTATTTGTCAACAAATTATATTCACCAAAAAGAATAGTATATTGACTATATAGGCATGGCAATCCAGCTAATTGGTAAATGGACTTGTAATTATATATAATCTAGAACTTATTAGCTTACTGGACAAGAATAAAACAGTTTGACAAGACATTTGTCTATGTTTTGTTTTTGCTTTAGATAAATATTGACCAAATATTTGCTTGAATATGTTTTTATTAACACCTCTTCAATCTGTCAAGTCTGTTGTTGTTGACATGCATAACGGAAATAAAACAAGATTTTGTCATTGAATTGAGTTACAAATGGTTATTTTAAGGTTCTTTTCAGGTGCATAGACAATAACATTTCTTTCTGAATTAGACTCTAATTAGTTATTAAAGGTACCAGGCGTAATTTTTTTATACTTTAGACACGCGTTTCGTTTACATAAAACTAATTAGTGACGCTGATATAAATCAAAATAGTAAGAAAGCCAAATACGTATAAAGTTGACGAACATCGAGGACCTGAAATAAAAAAAAGGCTAAATACGGCTAAGGTAATATACGTTTGGAATATGATATTCCCTAGAGTTTCGGATAAGTCATACTTTGCCAACAGTTCATTTATAAGAATGATATAAGGATCGGTTTAGGGTACAAACTTCTCTGATTATCCAACAAAACCAGTGGACCCAAGGCATAATGTCTGGTTGACTGTGCGTGGGTATGTTCCGGACCATATGAGTATTTGGACAATACGCGTATGGTCATGACCATATGCGTATACTCATATGGTCCGACCATACGCGTATGGTCCGACCGTACGCGTATGGTCGGACCATATGAGTATTAAACTCGCTTGGTTATTAACGGGCCGGACCATATGAGTATTTGGACCATATAGGTATTTTTTCAAATATACAATAGAAATAATACGTATTAATTTTACATTTCAAAAGCTACATAAACATTAAATATTAATGGCACAGTCAGTTGATCTTAGTTTTTATCGCTAATTGTATTCGTGTATGATTTTGTATACTCAGAATGACATTCACACGGTACCATACATGTAGCTTTTCTGCGCGGATTGCTTGTTTTGGTTGCGTGCAGTGATGTCGACTCGGACAATTCCGATGTGTCTACGGTGTTTTTAAGAAACTCTAGATCGTGTAGATCTAGAGCTTTAATATTGAAAAATGAATATCACAGATCAAATTAAATAAAGGAAGTAGCTATTTCATGGCTCTTAAATGCTATTTTACCGGTCTTATAATTAAGATTAAAATAGAAGTATAGAAATAAAGAATAGAAAAAAATAAGTAAACATAGTACGTACACTTTTAATATTTTACTTTTTAATAAATATCACGATCTTTAAAAAATATCATGATCCTTGCCGGTGATGTCACCTACTTTAAATAATAAAATTCCTTTTTACAAAATGTTCATTTGATTTTGACATCTTTAAGTAATTGTACTTACAAATAGTAGATAATATTAACTGTGTGAAACTGTTTTTTTTTTATAGTTTTTTTTTGATATATAATAAAATGACATTTTAGTGACTTAACAACCAGAAGGCTCACACCTAATGAAGAGTTTTAAAGTATACGTGTTGATTATCCCGACCATACGCGTACGGTCCGACCATACGCGTATGGTCGGACCATATAAGTATATACCCATATGGTCATGACCATACGCGTATGGTCCAGATACTCATATGGTCCGGAACAGGTACACAAGTACTCAACATAGTACGGTAGGAATAGGGAAGTGAAATGCCATGTCTACTATAAAGAAAGTGTAATGCTCTCCGCACATAAAAGACACATCACAACATTACTTTAGTGGGCAGTATAAGTATGCAAATTGCAAGACATTTTAAACCTATTCTACTTGTCACCATTGTTTCCATTTGCCCATTATTTTTCAAACAAAATATCATTTTTTGGAATTATGGTCATTCCTATCCTGAATATGCATGCACTATTTTCCATTTGACGTTGACACCAATTAATCATTTATATATTCTGTTAATTTTTCCTGAAAGATAGTTATATTTTTAATATACTTTATTAATTATTATTATACATAGAAAAAGTTTTCCTTGGATCGAGCGCTTTAAGGAAATGTGCAGTTTGAAATTCGTTAGAATGTTAATTTACAGTAATACCTAATTACATTCTCTTTTCTAAATTAAAGACATTTTGCTTAAAAGAATTCATATCTGAAAAAATCGGATTCTTTGGTAATAAATAAGCCAATAATTGTATTGAATATTTTACTTGTATTTTAAGGCCTTCATAGATGTCTATCTGTCTTACGTTATATAATGATTTATAATGTCAATTTCCTCCAATCATGTATTTGCCAAGCAGATACGTGAAAATTAAGTGTTTTATAAATTTTGTATATGTATTTTGCACTATGTATGTATAATAATGATAATAAATGAAATACCTGAATAGTATGACCAAGATATGTTGCCATTTGTATACACATTGTATATAGACAGCTCTACTGTGTTGAAAAAAATGTACTAACAAGCAAATTCCTCGATACGAATAAGTCAAAAATAAATATCATTGTTAAGACTGCAAAATTGCAGAAAACTAAAACGGCTGTCATGTCTTGTTGCTTTCATTTGTAATTTTAGTGGTTAATCAACGGTTTAACGACACATAACACTTTCATTCACAAGACAACCTTTCATTCATGTTTAAATTATGTTTAAAGGAACCTTTAATGAGCCCGTAACAAGGCTTTAGCCTGAGTTCTATTTGGAAAGGCTTTCATTATGGATCACTCTTACTTCTTTGTTTTTTAGAAGAAAAAAAATGAAATAAAAAAAAGACATGCTGTTGCAGCTATGTTCCAGCAAAATCTTATCTTTGAAAGAATTAAAGATACACTACCATGAAATGAACAGAAGATAATTCTGAAACTGGTATTATATAATTTTGAACAAAACATCTCAAAAACATTTACAATAAACAAGATTACAATGTAACTTTTTGTCCTCTTCAAAATTCCTATAATACGCACCAAACTTTATTCAAACACGCAAATGAGAACTATTTTATGAAAACCACAAATGTGATAAAAAAAAACAGAACTACAAGGTTATTTCATAGAAAGGGTTTCCAAAATAACAAAGCAGTCGATTATTTAAAACGACAGACCGACTGGAAAACAACGGTTATATTCCTGTCTTGGTAAAAAGGATGATTTATTACATAGATGTTTTTTCTAAACAATGTGCTTCTTCTTTTATATACTTCCCACATTCGACAATGTTGATTACTCCCGGTTTGTGGTGGGGCTTGTGATGCTCAGTCTTAAGTTTTTTGTGTTGTTTTTTGTGTTTTGCGTACTTTTCTTTGTTTTATATTCTTTTTCTATTTTGTCATGGCGTTGTCAGATTATTTTCGACTTATAAATTGTCATGACCGTAAGGAGCGTTTGCCTTTCTTTTTGAAAATTTTACCAAACAATGTTTATCTTAGTTTTGCCTTAAAATGTTTTTCTTTCACATTCAAATTAATAACAAGGTATCTGTTTATTTCGAAGAACTGTAACTATAAGAAATGAATGCTGTACTTTTGAAAATCGATTTACAAGAGGGACAGGACAGTCAAACTCATAAATCGAAAATAAACTGACAACGTCATGGCTAAAAATGAAAAAGACAAACAGACAAATAATAGTACACATGACACAACATAGAAAAAGAAAGAATAAGCAACACGAACCCCACCAAAAACAAGGGGTGATCTCAGGTGCTCTGGAACAGTAAGCAGATGTTGCTCCACATGATAAAGTATAAACAGTAGACGATTCATATTTTGCACGAAACGCGAAAATCAACAATTTGCTAATTGTGACTCATCACCTGCTTTCGATTTGAATGAATTAAAAAAAAAAACTAACATTTAAGTCTGTAGTGAAGAAAGGTGTGACTCATGACACAAAATTCCTGCATTCACTTGGCAAAACCTAATGCGATGGATTTGCACTTTTGAAGCTGCTCTGCATTGAAAAGTAACATTGCGGCCTCCAGCATTGACGAAAAGCTCTCTTAACAAAATAACAGTTATTTTCTCTTTCACGAATTAATCTCTATAAATTGATTACTGGAGTATATGTAGGGTTTTAAAGTGCTTTGTTGATATCCATCTGTTGCATCGAGCAGACAATGTTAAACAAATACAAATATCTACATCGAGTTCAGAAATGTCAATCACAGTAGTTTAACTAAGAAAACAGCATTGATTTTGTCAATAACACCAAAGTTGCATAATATGATATACTTTATTATCTTGTTAAGCTACAAATTGAATATAATCTAGCAATGAAAAGCAACTAAAGTTATTTTTGAAAAATAACCTTGAAATGTTGTCAAATTTGAGTAAAATTAAACTAAAGATAATACACAGAACACGATTTTGTTTTTAATATTTCACTTAACAATTATCATTTATCTAGATATGTATTTATCTACATAAGAAAATGATTGTAGCAAGTCATGAATATGACAATTGTTATCCATTCTTGTCTTGTTTGAGCTTTTGATTTCGCCATTTGCTTAGGGACTTTCCGCTTAGAAATTTCCTTGGAGTTTTGTATTTTGTTAATTTACTTTTAAAAAAAATTAGAAAAATGTACATTGCTTCATCCCCCATCCACACAGAAATTAATTCTTAATTATGATTAAAAGAGTCCAGATGCTCCGAACTTAAAATAAAAAAATCGAAACATTAAATAAGCAGTTGAGAACAAGTAATAGTTAAATAAGAATAAATACTATAATAATATTAATTTTCTTTTTTACAATCTTTTCATGAACAATAAATGATCTTTTCTCAGAAAACGAAATTGTCTTTATGTAAGGCCAACTGAATACATCTTTATCATATTTAAATTAATTTATAGGAAATGCCGTTCATTTCAACAATGTGTTACATAATCCACCACAGTAACTGATTTATCATTTCTCCGCCATACTGGGAATTGTGTTACATTCTTTAGATATATCTGATGTCTTGTTAATTTAATCGGCTTACCAATTTGTATGCAAACGTCATGCGGTGTTTTTAAGAATTTTTAATGAACTTTAATTGTCAGTGTCTCAACAATCTTATGGAAACGAAAACAAACCTCGGAAAAAATATTCAAATTATGACCACTCATAACGTTGAATGAAAAAACAATATGCTAATCAAATTAATTTTATTCATTACAAACTTAGATTGATCTTTCACGGCATGTGTTGGGTAAAAGAAAATGGTAGTATTTGTTTTTTCTCAACAGGCGGCAATGCTAGCATTTACGAACTGTTTTACTTTTTCTAATAAAAACCAAAACACAATACACATTGTGTTGGAAGCTAGTACATTATTTTTTCTTTTTCATAAATTTTAATCAAATGGAGGCATGGCCATCTTCCAAGCAAACGTCATTTGAAATCAAAACTACTGATCTGATGCAACTCTAAATAAATATTAAAAATTCACACTTTTAATAAGTTTAAAATTAAGCTTCCTTTATCATTATTTTCATATAAATTTTAAATGTATAAGAAATATAAGAATTTGCTTAATGCACAAAGTTCGAAAGGTGTCTCATTTGATCTAAATTATGACTGAACGTTTAGTTAAATGCTGTTTTAAAACTGAGGTAATAAAAAATGAAAAACGAGTTGTTTTTGATGGAAAAGTCAATTCAAATACATCTATGACGTAAAGGACAATGCCCTCCAACACGGTTTTCTAAAAATACTCATTACAAATTTTTAGATAATTTTAGAGTAACAATTATGAAGCACATGCAAGTCGAAATTATTTTCCACAACATTTGTGCCTTTCATTTGGACTGGCTTGCTGAACTTTTACAACTAACAAATATGTTTAAACATATTCAAATCTTTCTACCATAAAATCTTCAATAATCTTCAATATATTTCAAATACTCGTACTTAACAATTTTTATAAAGATAAAGTAATCGGATTTTCTAATATCATTGCATTTTTTAAGCCAAAAAGGACACTGAAAGCAGCTCCTTCATCCCTTTATTCCGAGAAATAAAGATGAAGACGGACACAAAAGTTTTTTTTATCGTATTCGTCATCTTAAGTGTGGTTACGTTTACCTAGTAGTCAGCACTACTGTGTTGATACGAATTATAATTGATCAAATTTTACAACGGTTTATTTTCATTCAGCGTACAAATGATACTGAATAAACTTTATAGCTGTTTTCAGAAGCTATATATTCCCTTTTATGAAACATAAATCGATTAGTTCGTCTTTAATTTTTGTTCTTCAATGAAAATTAAATTATTTGTGCTGCCATATTGTACCTTTGATAAATCTTATGTTGCAGTCTTGAAAAAAAGAACAGTGAGTAGTACTAGTTTAACAAGGTGACTGTTTCTTCTCATTATTATTTGCATTATATCCGTCAATACTATGTATGTCCCGTTCTCGAGACATTGAGAAATATTCAGATTTTTATTGGGTTCAAAGAAATTCATTATAGAAATATTTTTTTTTAAAAACATCATCGTTATTTTATAGTGAGTGTAACGAATTTGAAAAGCTAGCACAAACAATATTTTATACAAATTATACACTTTCAATAGTTCGAAATATTAAGGATTTTCTACCCCAGTAATATATAACATTAATGATAAAATTGAGAATGGAAATGGGGAATGTGTCAAAGAGACAACAACCCGACCAATAAAAAACAACAGCAGAAGGTCACCAACAGGTCTTCAATGTAGCGAGAAATTCCCGCACCCGGAGGCGTCCTTCAGCTGGCCCCTAAACAAATGTATACTAGTTCAGTGATAATGAACTTTTTTTAGCTGTATTTGGTTAAATCTTTTGGAATTTTAGCTCGTCAATAGGCTTCAAATTTGTACTTTATTTGGGATAAACTTTTTTGTCTCAAGCGTCACTAAATAGTTTTTTGTAGACAAAACGCGCGATTGGCGTACACAATAATATGCCGGGAATCTTGGCAAGTATTTTTACAGACACTTGGTCGATACTTTTCGTGGAGTTTTCCTCCCCGAAAGTGTTGCTAACCCAGTACACAACTATGTATTGTCATGAATTAACATGGGTTTGAAAATATTAGTTCAACAACTCTTCAACTTTGTACCTTTTTTACCTTTTATCTTTTTGATTTGAGCTTCACTGACGAGTCTTTATTTTTCTATGTTGTGTTTTGTGTACTAATGTTTGTTTGTTGGTCTTTTTCTCTTTCAGCTATGGCGTTATTTTCAAATATGAGTTTGAACGTCCCTCTGGTATCTTTCGCCTCTCTTGTAGATAAAACGCGTGTATGGCGTACAAAGTTATAAACTTCGTATCTTTGAGTTGCCCATCCAGAATTTTTAATGAAAGTGTATGTACAAATGTAACCAAAAACATAACATTTATTTATGTTATAAATATAACAAAAACTGTTAAACACATGTACAGGCAAAAATGATGCAAAAATGTAGCAATTATTGCCATGAAAACTTAGCCTTGACGACATGATTCCACAAAAATGTAACACAGCTTGTATAAATCTTTGTTTAATGATGATACAAATGATTAATTAATCAGAGATATTCTTCAGCTTACAAATGATATTAAGAAAAGTAGCGTACGAATAATACTGATTACATTTAACGTGCTCATACTACGGTGTCAATCAAATGTACAAATAAAATGGAATGCATTTAACAATAACTTTTGTGTGTTATCCCGATGACTTGCTTCCGAACCGCTTTAGAAACATCGATAAACTACTGTCGTCTTAATTTTCATTTATTCAGCATATAGATAATACTAAATAAATTACAAACGATTTATATTAATTCATTCACAACGCTTTACATTCAAATTTACAACGGTTAAGATTCATTAAGCGTACAAATAATACAGAATACATTTCAAAACTGGTTTTGAGGAAGCTATTTATTCTATTTCATGAAACATTATTCGGTCCTAATTGGGTTTTCAATCACGATTAAGGATTCTTAATCGATTTTTTCAAGAAAAAATTGTGATGCCATATTATACCTTTGATATTTCATAAGTTCCAATATTGAAAAAAAATAGTGAGTAGAAACATCATTAAAGGGTTTTTACTCATTATTATATTGTTTTCTATTTCTCAATACTAAGCATGACCCGTTCTCGAGACATTTGAAATGGTTGGGTTCTATTGTGTTTAACGACTATCATTATAAAACGAATCAAGATAAATCTACTCTTTTCCCTATTAGACAGCAAAGGTATGTGACCTTCAATTAAAGTAATTTGAGGAAACAAGGAAACATATTGTGATGTTACTGACCGATTCCCAAAGGTTATTAACATCCTACTGTCCTGTAACATTATGCAATGTTTTTAATTCTGCCATATAAGATACAGGAGCTCGTTAATAAACATTAACGTGGAGAAAAACCATCTCTATCAAGGAACATTTGACCTTTTTACATGATTTGCTACATTTCTATAATCCTGTATCTAGGAAATGTAAATTGATGACTGCCATCAGATGCCTTTATTATACTGATGCAATTAAAGTTGTATTTATGTAATACCATTTGTCATCATTCGTTATCCATTTCATTCTGATAATGATTCAAAGTAAGCATTTGTACCAATAAAATGTATATGGAATTCCAAAATAATACCCGGAAAATATCAAATCAATAAAAGTGCCCGTAGTAATTCATATTTTTCTCACAAGAAGACTAATCGGCATCGGCTGTTGGAAAAGGAATAATAATATTGAAAATAGAAATGAGGAATATGTCAAAGAGACAACAACCCGACCAAAGAGCAGAAAACAGCCGAAGGCTACCAGTGGGTCTTCAACTCAGCGAGAAAATCTCGCACCCAGAGGCGGTCCTCAGCTGGCCCCTAAATAAAATTGCGCACTACTTCAATGAAAACTGACGTAACACTGAACTCCAAAATATATAAATGAACTAAAATTAAAACAGCATACAAGACTAACAAAGGTATAATGCAAGCCTCAATAGTTTTTTTCCTGTTTTTTGAAATTTTGTAGGGCTGTAAAACTGTCTACTTGCATTGGGTTAATTTATGTTTGTGTGCCATTGGGTCGATGTATTAATAAAATGTTAATTCATTAACTGTTTAAAATTACTTTTGTCTAAATACTATGGATTTCATACCATATGAATACATTACTTTACCTGTATCTGTGCCTTTTCACTTATTTTACTCGAGCATCACGGATGAATGTTTGCTGACGAAAGTCGCGTCTGGAGTACAAACAAAAAAGCCTAGCATCTTTAATAATTTTTGTTTTGAATGTCAACATCTATTTTCTGAGTTTGCATGCTCTCTGTGATGCAATTTGTTTTGTATCTACTGTCACCAATTAAGTACTCTAATTTCTTTATACGCACCCTTTTAATGTCTTTTATACGAAGATTATCCTCATATATTGTATGAAATTTCAAATAAATTCACAAATATATTTCGATCTAAGTGACTAGCCGGAATAATAAGGATGGTTCACAAAAAATATTATTTTCGCTGGAAAAAAAATTAACTTATGTAAGAAATACATTTTTTAATTCTTTCCGGGTTCAATGACTGATCACATTAAATGATGTTATAGTTTGATATGTAAAAATACGACGAAGGATCAGATGGTCATGCCAACATATAAAACTCAAGTTGTAGTGATCGCATGTGGAAACAGGAATTCCATATAACAGAAACAATAGGATATAAAATCATTAAGACATTTTCTAATCTTCAACAATGAACAGACACATGGCTCTTTCGCATTTAAATCTTCAGAGGTATCAGGACATTGTACTTTAGAAACGCAGCATGAAACGGTTCAATCAATATATTGCTATATAATTGAAGACTTTCTTTTTGAATTTTCCTCTGAGTTCAGTATTTTTGTGATTTGACATTTAACATACAACTAGTAAGGTTAAAAAATGATGAAGTATAAATAAGGATAATGACTTTTCCACGTATATATTAAACATACCAGTCTGCATTTTTAAAGTACAATCACCTGGAGTCGGCTGCATTCAATACCACACAGCTGACACGAGAATTTCTAAACATGCTGAACCTTTCGGGCTAGACAAATAATATATACATACATATATCTTTTATGTTACTTGTTCTCTCAAAATATAATCAGCCTCATTTGCATTGTGTATTATAAAAGATTTAGTTGCTTAAATGTTTACTTAAATAACTTTTTTTTAAATGCTATGTGTTTTAATCTCAAATAACAAAATTTGTGAATTAGTTGGTAGATGAAACTTCTAACAATGACACAATTATTCTATCGATCGCAGTCGGAGAAACTAATTATTTATAAGTGTTAATTAAGTATGCAAGTATGTGTTTACGACTTTAAAACCTCAAATAAACAATTTTATGAACGATGAAGCATAAATAATTGAGTTTACAAATAATTGCAGCAAATAATACAAATTGATAAGCAATGAGATATCACGTTTTAATTTATCAAAAATTGAAAAGCAAATGCTGATTGATTACCAGAAACACAATCCAGTTATTATAACATGTTTGATTGTCTGATAATAGTGCAAATTAAAATAAGAAAATAAATAATAATGATTATATTCACTTATATCAAGGAAAAAAAATCAGTATCTTGTCCAACGACAATTTAGAAGAAAAAGCCTTAAGTTACTTGTCAATATTTTGTTATGTACCTTGTCAACTCTATAAAGGGGAAACAATAACAGCACACTGTATATATATTGTACGTGGGAATCGCAGAATCCTATAAAATATATCAATATCACACCCGTAGACAGGAGTTTTGAACGAACCAATAGAAAACATATTGTTAATTACTGTAAAGTCAAGATTGATATTGAATATTGACTTTTCCAGACAGAGCGCAATGACCGCCAATGACCCAGTCAGAGACATTCTGGCTACATGCCTGAATATATATCATTTCACATTGTTTTTATTTCACAAATATAGTTATTCTCGTAATTGACCATGTCAGTTCTTTGTTTTAAGTTGTCACTCTATATTCAATACAGAGATTCATAATAAGATGAAGAATAACACACTTTTGTTAAAATAAAACAAGAAAGCCAAGTGATCTGATCAGAGCTCTGTTTGCAATTGCGCATGAGATGACATAACTATAGGCGAATGACGACCAGTTAATCATTAAATGTTTTTGCTTTTAAACAGGCAACTCTGTACGGTTTAACGCTAACTACACAGAAACGGTTTAGCTCATAGTTGAAGGCCAATTTGTAACATGTAGGTTTTCTTAAACATCTTTGTACTTTTGTACTTTTGTAATTTTTTTATATCGTCTCATTGGCAATACTGCCACATTAATACTACATCTCTTATGTTTATCTATATTCAAAGCATACAGATGTTCTTTTTAAATACAAATGAATTTAGAATTCAATCTACCGATCTACACCGATTTGGTAAGGCATTCACCTTAAACACTTAGAAAAATTACGTAGATTATAATTTGCTATTCAAGTGGTTTATTTGAAATTATGAAAGCACAAGTTGGATAAAGCATGCTATTTCTCCATCTATCTATATAGATTTAATTGTAACCAAACACCTCCACGAAACAATTTGTCGTTTTTTTCTGTAGCCCCAAATATTATTGTTCTTGTGTGTGAATAACTTTATATGAAGTACTTTTAAAAGAGGAATTGCGATTAAATACTAAAAGTAACCTACGTTCTGAAAATGAAATACTTAACAATACCATGAGGCCTATAGTTTTCTTCGGAATTTCAATCAAAGAGTTATTTCCAAATCTCCTCAACTAAGAAATTGTTTCCATACCAATTATTAAATTTTTCTGAATCATCAAATGTTCCACAAAACTTCTTTCAAATTATTAATTTTTATTTGAGCGTTCCTGATTAAGGTAATAGAGAAAAGTGCTGCAGACGAATAGATATTATAACGTGTTGTAATCATGCTTTTATCTGAGTTCAGATGAAGTTACCTACTTACTTGTGATGTGCATCGGACAGAGATACAGAAAATTCCAAAGATCTGAAAGAAATCAAACAATCTAAGTCCGTATTCAAATTCTTCACCATTTAAGCAAATTATTACTCATTTTTTTTACACCGAAGAGATCATTGAATGTAATTTGTCATAAAAATTTAGCAAGACAAATGACCTTCCAAATTAGACCTATCACCGGGTATGTACTAACGTGAGTAACAGGTCAATTGCCAGACGTGGAGCAGTATCTGCTTATCTTTCCGGAGCACATGAGATCATATCAGTTTAAGGTGGATTTCTAGTTGCTCAGTCTTTAGTTTTCTGTGTAGTGTTTTATGTACTATTGTTTGTTGGTCTTTATCATTTTTAGCCATTGCATTGTCAGTTCATTTTCGAGGTATACATTTAAATTCTTTCTGCCATCTTTCGCCTCTCTTTTATGGCAATGACGGAGAACTATTTTCCTTCAAGAACTTCCGTAAAAGAAGGAGTCATAACTTTAAAATATCCTGTCCTTGTTCCTGTTGATTTCTAACTGGAGCAGATATTCCATTCCCTTTGGTGTTCGTTGGTGTTAATAATTCTTATCTTTAGTTAGTTTGTAGTGTTTTGTGAAATGATGTTTGTCTTTTAGTTGTTTTTATTTTTGTGTGTTTTGACTTTTTATATATTGCCCCCTTATATATATATAGCTGATACAAATCATCTTCTAAATAATTTCTTTGCAGATGGTTCATATAAATTCAAAGTTGAACACTATATTTCCATCAAGTGTTAATTTGCTATACATGAGGTTAAGTATGTTTCAACATAGTGAGAAGAAGAACTAATTAATTGCAATTATTTGTGCTAACAGGTACTGTCGTAATTCAATTTGAAACCAATCAAAAACAATTTCTGAAGCATGTTAAGATGTTTATTATTGAACAGGTGTAACAGCTTATAATTAGCGAAAACTTAGACTATCATTGTAACAATGTGCAGTACAGATTTAACTATATATATGCAAGTAGATTATGTTTCTGTGGGTTTTTTTTTGTGTAGTTACACACAAATAAACATGGGTGTAGAGGTATCAATTTCATGTTTGTGAGAGATCGTCTTTTGTTAAATGGTTTTACGTTTGATCTTTTTGTTTAATACACGAATGTACTTTTTAACATATGTATCTGCTTGTGTTTTAGGCATATATCGTTATTCTATTTTGATTAGAATTCCTTCCAATGTTATGTTTATAAACAGAGAAAGCCAAGTATTATTACTTAAAATTAGAATGTTAAAGTTAATTATGATACTCAACATGACGTCAGATCAGTTTGAAGGCGAAAAAATATATATATATATAATCAAGGAACTTTAATATGATGTCGGATATTGACGAAAAGACATGTTCCTTTAAAAATAAAAATAAAGATGTGGTATGATTGCCATATAGACAACTGTCAACTATCAACAAATTTACGTTGAAGCTACCAAGGTTATCGAACGCATTTCACAAATAAAGGTCAATACCTTACAACAAGCTATTATATAAGTCACTTGACAGTAACAATTCAAAAGAGATTTTTTTTTTTTTATATATCTATGTGTACAAAAAATACTGTTCAAATCGACATTAACGTTTTCATATTGCTGTAGGGCGTGAGTTTTTGTCATTAATGGCGACCTTCTAAATTCTGTATCATGAAGAACAAAAACATAACTAGAAACACTCTATACATTTCTTGGCTTGTAACTAAATTATATGCTGTCCATTAGAATATATTCTGTTGACCTATCAATATCTTGTTCACCACGGTATTACTTAAAGTTGTCTGCAACTTAAGTATGAATATTATTCCAAATAATATTTTCCACATCCGATTCAATGGAAGTAATGTAAATCTATTTGAATCAATATAATTCCAATTTCAAATTTGGAAGAGTATTAATTTACTTAAAACCCAACATGCGGAACATGCACGTAAACAATGTTTTGACGGAAATTGATATGTCCCAGAGATGCATGTTTATCTTATTATATGTACTTATATTGTATGGCTTATAGATTCAATGTTCTTTTAGCTTACTGTCTAAATTAAAATTGCATTTATATTTCCCACGATGATTTGATATTTACTTACAAATGCAGTTTGGTAAGCCATTTAACAATACCAATATATTCATTAATTGATGTAGCTACTTTAATTACTAAAACAATGCAAATGTCATCTAGTCTATAATACTTCCTTGTCTAAACTTACAGAATATATGTTCTTAGTGAATTCGTTACCATTACTGATTGCATAAATATAAAAATGAGTGTATAAACTTTCTTTTAAAGAAACTAAACTATTGAATGTCAAACTACTATTAATATATTTAATGTATGATACTTCCAGCTCAATCTAGCCCGAACAATTGTAGATGCAATATATGTTATTTCCTTAACGGCATTTGGACCCATGCGTTTGTGGTATTGAGGCAACTTTGCCAGCACAGTGTCTAACCACCCTTTCTTGTACATTTGACATATGCCCAACCGCATAAACCACTCGAACAAATAGCAGTATAAAATTATAGCTATAGTTGAGTAATGCCTTAATTCGTCGTATCTACCTACGTTTATAATCAAATACATAATGTATGGTGAAATGTATGTAGATCCCATACAGACCAGCCGAGGTTTTTAGTCGTAAATAAACTCTTCATTGATACTTAATATGAAATTTTATATTTGCGTTAAGGTAATAAATACATGTACGTGCCATACCATCATATCAATATGTTTTTCTTATTATTAGATATGCGACTGAATTTCTCCATTGCATAACCAAGGATCAACAGAGCTTATTATACCACAAATAATTAAACTTGATCTCAAATTTAGCTCAACAATGTTAGGTAATTGTTTCACAACATTTAACAAATTCTTAAAAAGCTTTTAACCATTATAAGCACTGAAAACAATGCTTGTGAATCATCTGGCATCAGTACAGTTAGTCAATTCGTGTCTTTAACTTCCTATTGGGACGTTAATTGGTTTTGTTTACGACCTGCAAAACCTCTTTAGCAATTTATCACACCCTTTAGGGAATTCTATGTGTACAGTAAGTGACATTCATTTTAACCATGAATTATGTAATAGCTAATATTGTAATTATATTTTATTCAAATTACACTTTCGATAGCGGTAATTAGTTTAATGGAGTTTGGAAACAATAACATTCAATCGTTTCAAAATAAAAAAAAATGCATAAATGAAGAAATATGTCTTTTTCAGTATAAGATTCAAAGAGTAATGTACTTTTTCAAGAACAAACGTACATTAAGATAAAATAATTAGTTAATTACTTCCGTGAAGATTAAAAGGCATTATATTTCAGCAAAACGGCATTGATAACGTAATTTATCAGTTCATTCATTTTTGATTTCAATGAATTTTACGCTCACCGATTGTGTAATATCTACAACTGAGTCGAGCAACATTATTTGAGTGCATCTTTAATTGCACGTGTCCCAACGAACACTGAAGATCCTTCCTAAAATGACAACATTTCAAATATACAGAAGTACTATTTTATTTTTCAAGTATAAAGCATCAGTATTTTTGTATTTGAGTTTTGTCTTACAAAATTCACAAAATTCACCATGGCTTCAAATTGACAGATCATATTTATATTGTAAATAGAGACAAGACTTAACCCCTTAAATAAACGTTGCTTCATATTTATTTGAATACAAAAATGCTAAGAAAACTCATAATGAAGAAAGACTACCCCACTAAAATCTGGAGCCAAACTAAGGTGTTAAGACAGGTGTAGCAAAGAGAGTTATGGTTTACGTCTTGAAAGTCAGATCATCCGATTTAAATGCCCATTTAAAATCTAACCTGAATATGCATTTCACAGTGACTGAATTTGGGGTTAAAGTTAATAACTTTTGTGGCCATGTTGGAGTGCACATATTCCTTCATTAAATGAACCGATATGCTTTGTTATCTTGAAAGCAACCCTTAGAAAAATTCATTTCTGTCCAAATTTCTTTTTCAAATAAAACACTGCTGTAAATATCTTCTATCAGACATGCTCGAACGAAGTGGTTTTTTTTTTAATTTATTTAACATATAAGAAATGCAACTTTCTCACTAACAAGGGAAATAACTTCTAATTAACTTTTGTCTTTTCACATTTCATTTGAGGTGGTAGACCTTGGTTCAGAGAGATAACTCTTTAAATCAGTTATGTGTTTGTAAAAGTCAAGTTTCATCATTGTATTTTAAGCATTTACCTGAATCAGATTGAAAATAATCTATGTAACCTAGAAGCTTAGAATATATTGATGAAAATGGTTGACACAAACATACTGATGATTTTAAGAGTTATTTCCCTTGACCTAGGTCTACCTCCTTAAATGACTGAATAGTCTCAGTGGTCTTATTACATTATGCTATGTAATATGTTGTCGCATATTGACGAAAATTTATCTTATCTGATAAGGTAATTATCTCTGCTACATTTGACATTTCCTTTAAAAAGAAAAAATCAACATGTGGTATGATTGCCATATGGACGACTGTCCACCAACAACCAATTTACGTTGAAGTTACCAAGTAAAATATCTGTTTGGATTTTGCTCATATATATTTTATTCGAAAACTATGCCTGAAATGTCAATGTAATTGTCAAACGTGTCTATTCCAACGCGGTTATAGCACAAATTCTTCAAAAAACGTATAAAATTGATAATGGGAAAAATATCCTTCTTACAAATTGCATGAATAAATACTGCAAATTTGGCAAAATATGCAAAAATGAGGTTTCATCTTCTATAACTTCAGAAGATTTAATTTAATGACCTGTTAAGAAATAAGGCTTTAAATTGTTAAAACATCAAAGTAAATACATCTAGCTGACATATTGGGAATTTTTAGTATAGATAGAACTATTTTTAGAAAAGGGCACTGTTGCAAAACAAATCAGGAAAATTAAACTTACCTCTTTCGCAGGTGTGTATTGATAGATTACTATAAATGACCATATGTGGTTGTGAAAATAGACAGAATTATATTTATCTGTATGCGGCGCTTCAAGAGATACTAGGGTTTACAATCTAATGAAGATCAAATTTAACCTATTGAGCTCTCAGACTATCAAAAGATCAAATCCATCTTCTCATTTTATTTTACACTTTGAATCTTTTGGGAGCATTGGTAATAGAAATATATTGTCCTTAAGGCTGTGTCCAATATTATTTAAGTTGTAATAAAAATTTCACAATGCAACTAAATCAGATTTTCAATCAAACATATCTCGTCAAAAGCAGGAGAATTGACCGTTTGTAATTTCACGCTCTAACAATAGTTAGTAATAGGAATTAGTATCGGTTCACACAATGAGCTTCGTATAAGGATTTAACACGATTTCTATCATTTCAAAGGGACAGATAAAAAAGGAATCATTTTCTGTTTTAATATTTTATAGCCCACAAAGAATCGGTATGATCTTGTAAACGTTTTCCGTAAAAGATATTTCCCCTTTAATGTCCTATAATCTATTTCTTTTACAAGATTGTAGCAATCGAATATTCGTGATTTATTTATTGGCATAAAACTAATAGAAACCATAATATAATTTCATAAATTCAATCAAACTTTCTGTTTGAAACAGGAGAAAACAATTTTAAAATTGAACGTACATTGTACTTTTGTTACTTAAGACTCAATCTATCACCTCAAAAGTACATCGCCCACTACTGTCTTGTCGTGACAAGAACTGGTCTTTAGCCTTGTCTCAAGACAAATAAATATTTACAAGCCTAACATCATGTAAGCCAATTTATTTGGCAATTTTATTGTCAATGTTTAATGAAAGGATACTGTCTATAATTGTTTATAATAAATCTCTTTATAGTATGGTTGTAATATATCTGAAGCCAACAGAAATATTATTTAATACTCTACGTAAATTAGGCACAAACGAGAATAGACAAGTCGACAGGCAATTCTACGTTGTGTTTGGCTTTGCAATATATTTCAATAACTTCGAGTACTCTTAGATGGGTACATTGTGTCTCTTTGGTAGTTGTTTTCGTGCGTTGTACCAATTTGATGATCAAGCTATTTCCAAAAAGTAAAATCACGAAAATACTGAACTCCGAGGATAATTCAAGAAGGAAAGTCCCTAATCAAATAGCGAAATCAAAAGTTCAAACACATCAAACTAATGGATAACAAATATCATATTCCTGACTTGGTACAGGCATTTTGTGCACAAATTGACTTTTACAATTCGTTATTTATTTGCCTGCCCCAAGTCAGAAGCAGCCTGTTATTCCGTGGTTGTAGTTCGTTGATGTCTGTGATATTTTTAGTTTGTTTACGTTTTATCTTGTTTTGTTTAAAATTACTTAGCATTTTGTCATTTAGGCAGCAATTCAAAGCTTACTATATGATTGTGGTATGGCCTACTGCTAAATGCCTTCCGATGACCAATGAATAGTTTTCAATGGTAATCATACTCAACCTGAGATTTCAAAATTGCGGATGGTTTAATTGAGTCATTCCAGGTTTTTGTTTTGTTTTGGTTCACTTAAGCGTGAATTGGTTTCAGAGCTAACATGTATTTGTATTGCCATCTTGGTATCTTATCCCTTTTTGGCTGTTTTCTATGACATAAAAAAGCCCAGCTAAGACATTATTTGACAAATCATTTTTTTCCCCAAATTTAGCTAATAGTTTTGCACAATACAAGAAACGAATAGAATTGAAGTCATTAGGCATGATCATTGTAACATTCGGTATTGAACATAGTAAATTTTATACAGAGGTGTGATTTACTTAATGAAAATCAATTTATCAATATTAGTTTAAACTACATACAGATTAATAGGAGTCATACATGGAGAAATCTTAAAAGATTGTGGGTGACCTTTAAGTATTTATGTTTCATAGTATTTGAAAGTGCGAGATTAGATATGACCTAGGACGAAATTTATGTAAAAGAATAGTTATAAAATCTGTAATCAGATTTTCTGATTATTAAACATTGCTTATAAAAATTAGAAGATTTGGTATGATTGCCAATATGACAACTCTTCACCCGAGACCTAATAGGGATAACAACTTTAGATCACCGTATGAATTTTAATAATGAGCAAACCAAACCACGTACAGCATAGTCAGCTATACAAGGCACCGAGATGACGTATGTTAATTAATTGAACAGTTAAAAGAGAAAACTAACAGTATGATCTGTGCACAAATTAAAAGAAAATGATATAAGGCTACAAACGATTACCACTGAAAAAATACTCCTGACATGGGACGGGAAACTACAGAATGTTGCGAGGTAAAATCTGTTTTCTGAGGCAAAACACTTTCTCGAACCTATGAACAAACTATTACAAATCAGCTGAAAATGGCTGAGTTCATCAGAACGGTACAAAACAACATTGCGGAATCTCAATAATCATTGTATTGCTAAGACAATGTTACATTTTAAAACGATGATTCAGTTTTGCTTAAGGTAGGATTGCCGCCAATAACAAGAATATATCTACCAATTTGCAGTAAATTTATTTTTTCTAGATACTTAATGAATAATAAACCCTCAATCATTTGTGAATAACAATGATGTTTCCTCAAGAATGAAAAGCGTATTTCAATGATGAAATATAAGTCTTATGACTTTCATCAAATACACTTGTAAGTTTTCAGTAAATATCAGAGATTGTTTAATATATTAAATGAAATGAGATGTAGATATGATATGCACTGGAAGCACAAATGCACTAACTCCAATACAAAATAAACAAAACAAACACACATTCAATAATCTATCTACACGTAGCTGTCAATATCCAGTCTTGAAAAAGAGATAAGTGTTGATACAATACAATATGTATATTCATTACTTCTATGTCGATCCAGGTCTTGAAAAAAAAAAAAATAACCAGATGCCAAACTCAAAGGAAATGTCAAAGGGAAAGTCCTTTATCAAATGGCAGAGCAAAAGCTCAAATTAACAATTTTATGAACGAAGAATCATATATAATTGTATTTACAAATAATTGCAGCAAATAATAAAAGTAGAGAAACATTTATATAATTAGATATAACCTTTTAATCTTTCAAAAATAGAAAAAAAATATTGCTTGTTATACCGTATACAAACTCAAGTTAGTATAACATGTTTAATGTTTAATGTTTAACGACAATAACAAATCGATTGATAAGCTTCAAATGATATAGTCTTTTTAGTAAAATTAGACTATATGCTTATACACTGGAAGCTCAAATACGCCACCTCCAATACAAAACAAACAAAGACAAAAAACACATATAAAGATCTATCTAGATTTCAATATACAATCTTGAGGAATAGACAAGTATTTACACAATACAAGATGTAGATTCATTAGTTCTAGATCGCGCCAGGTCTTGAAAAAGTCAAATAATAATAAGCCAAACTACAAAGAAAATTCAAACCGAAAGTTCCTTATCCAATTGCAAAATCAAAAGCTCAAATACAGCAAACAAATGGAAAGCATCTTTCGTATTCCTTAGTTGATCCGAATAACTATTTGCCAAAGACCGACAACAACAATCACAATAACACAAGTTTGCAGATTTAATTAAATTGAATAAACGATTGAAACGTCAAGTTTTTAGTTCAGAGTACTTTGGTGGGAAATATTACCTTTTACATCCATTTTGATAAAAAAAAAATATTTCTAACAAAATATCAGCATTACGCATCTATTGTTGATATAATAAATGTGACAGCAACTTAACATGCAAAACAAAAGACAAAACACATCTTGAGGTAAACAAACGGTTTTCCTAAATAGAAATAGATAGAACAGGAATAGTATCATTATCTCAAATCTATCAGGTGCAGTAACACTTGGAGGAGATGTTTGCAGCTATGGATTTGGAATAAAACCTTATTAACGTCTATATTTCTTTCATCAAATTGCTATCTTATCAATGCATTTGTATGGCAATACGAATCGCTGTACTTTCTTGTCTTTTTTCTGGTTTAATTGCAAAAATCTTAATTTTTTGCTAATGAATGATTAAATTTCTTTGTAAGTATCAATAAACATCCTGACATGTGTATATATGTTTGGCCTAGAACACATTCAATTTCCAACGCTGACCTAATGAATGCAAACCCATATTATGCTTAAAGTTCTTTTTCGATGAGCAATATTTGTATGTATTGATAGCGTCCTTTCCTTTGGTTCCATAAAGTTTGTGATTATTTTCAGATGTAGAAATATTCGTATCTCTGTAAAAACATCTTCTCCACATAGTTACATAGTTATAGTAGTTTGCAAAATTCCTGTTATGTTATAATACGGCTCATTAGAGTTGACGCTATAATAATTCATCAAACATCATTTCAAATCATCAACAATATAAGACCATGGAATGTATAATTGGTTTATGGATTACCTATGTCAAATAACGCAATTGGTGTAATATTCTTGAATAGCAAAAGAAAAAGGTGATAAAAATACATGAAACAAACACGATGCCTTTATTTCAAACAAAACGAAAATGTGTTGTATTCATTTAATAATAATTGATGTTTCAGTTATTACGTGAGTGATTGTGTAAAATTTTAATGTTGCATGTTCGTTTCATGTTGAAACGTATTCATTTCACGACCATATTAATTTTTTGTGCTGTATCGTCGTTAGAAAGTCCAACATGTATTTGATTTGCTGGTTGGTTGTTGTTTATAGTCTCGTATATATTTCATGTTTGTCCACATTACCCAAAACAAGTATGTCTATCTAACAAGCTAAACCTCTATTTTGTCAGTAACCTATTGATTTTCCAATATTTTGGAATCGAGCATAGAAAAAACAATTTCACTGAAAAAGTGTTACGATATAATGGGCCACACAAGTTTTTTTTTTGTGTGCATAAATATTGAACTAGATAAACCATTCCAAAGTGCGTATTCTTTTACTAACCTTGATCAATTAATTGCATGCTGCTTGTTTTATACTATTGTTTATACAAACAGATAAAACAGTTGTGAACAATTATGATTAATACAATTTAGACGAATGCAATTACATAATGGCGACCGGTAACTGAATAAACCGTTACAGAAGACTCATGGCTAGTCAAAGTTATGAAAACCTAGCACTTCTATCACTTAAAGGTGAAAAGAGTTAAAATAATAATTCTAAAATGTCTGAAACTAGGTCTGAAACTAGGTCTGAAACTAGGTCTGAAAAATAATTGCATCGAACGATTTTATAACACCATCATCAATTAATCTGGCGTAGTGCAATGTGTGACCAAAATTTGTGAAAAGTACATTGAGAACTCAATAGTCTAGTATTTCTTGTTTTTGGTCTGCGACATGAGTCCCAAGTACAACCCGTTTACATTAAATATGAAAATCAAAATGTTGATTTGAAAATATTTACATTATTCCACTAATATTTTAAATGTTTCGGATCCATCTTTGTGATATCGTCTGGTAAATAATTGAATCAGACATACGATTATCCCTTTTTCACCACACATTTAATTTCGCTCCTTGGAAATAATTATTTTTTTACGCTGTGAAAACGTCTCTCTTTTCTGTTTCTAGTTATCTTTATTTTTCATGTCAGAGAGAGACGAAGGATGACAAAGGGACAATCAAACTCACAATTCCAAAATAATCTGACAACTATCATTTGTACATAATATATTTTATGCGTTTATTCGAATATATTTCCAACTAGATTCTTGTTAGTTCTATACAACACAAATAAGAAAATGTGCTATGATTGTCAAAGAGATAATTCCCCATCAGAGACAAAATGACTGAGACGTACATGCAACCTTTTAACTTTCACTGTTCCTTATACTTGTAAGGAGGCTATGTCTGTCACCTTTACATGCATTGAACTTCGTGATATACTTTTGTTAAAGAAAACAAATGTTTTAAAGCGATAAAAAGTATATAAAAAAGGAATCTGGGAACAAATATGTTACATGAAAGTCAAAAGCACTTTTAAGTTAGATCGTATACGCTTTAGGGTGTTTGAATATCTTCTTATTGAAAAAAATATGTCTCATCTAAAAACTGGAAACCTCAAGTTAACAAACATTGAATCAATTGGCATACTTAACTGTTGTTTGGAACTGTGTGAACTATATAAAATTACTATCCTTAGGAATTGTACTTTTAGATCTGTCTATACTTATAGACTTCTGAGAAATGTTTTAATCTATCTGTACAAATATTTTTTTTATTCTAAAATTAGTATGAAACGGCTTTATCCACACAATTATAATCACTAAGTCGCTGTTCCCTGTTAAAATAAGACTTTTCTCTTTTGACTCAATGCAACTTTTGTTATTGTATAAACAGTAACATTTTTTTCACTATCATTGTTCTTCATTGCAGCGATTCAATAATACAAACAACTTGGTTTACTATCTTTTCGAAAGAACTATTATAATATATATGAGTACAATGATATATAGAGTATAGGGCAATGAAACCTAAACTCCATTTGGTGAGGCATACATACATGTGAATTACTGCTCAATATTTTAAGCTAAATTGTCCAAAAATATGTGAATAAATAAATCTCAAAAAAATTCTATATTAGATTTTCTCATTGTTGAAAGCTATACGGTTGCTTACATTCACTTCATTTGAACTTTGGTGGATAGTTGACAATCATAATTGGACAAAATATGTTATAAACTATATAAAAAAAAGGCAACAGTAGTATGTCACTGTTCATGAGTCATAAATCCAATTAGCAAAACAAATCAGGGTTACACACAAAAACCTAGTGAAACACATCAACTATTAGATGAAACAACAGAACAATCGAAACACAGAACTACAACAAAAACAAACGCCAACATAGATAGAAACAGAGTATGTGATAACTGCTGCCATATTTCTGAATTGGTACAGGACATTTTATAAGAAAACAATAAATATACTTTAACCATAAACATTAGGAAGGAATAGAGGCCAATGTCAAAACAGTGACGTATTCTCCTTGTCATAGATTACACCACTTTATTGGATCTCATTACAACAGAAACTATTAGTTTAGTTACAAAGAAATAAAAAAAAACTAATGTACAGACAAAATGATCTATTTGCATGCTGTGATATATAAAATATTGCAAATACAATCATGGAGATTGCAAATAATTGTGTTTGTATAGCATGCTCAGTCACCAAAATGATAATATGTCATTACTACAAATAAATTGTATGCATTTAGAAAACCATTTGTAATATTTCGATTAAAACCTCTTCAAGGAAACAAACGTTCATTGATTGTCACAATTTATTTATATCTTTCTAAAATGATAGTAATATGGTTTCCGCAATTTAATATAAGTACATCTATTTTTTCCAATTGGAATTTTAATCTTACTTCCCATTACAAGTTTTTATCATCATTATCAGGTCCATCATTGTAAGTTTTTATTAGCTTTTATGGTTATAAAGACTGTTTGGCAAAAATAGGTATACATACATTCTCACCATAATTCTCTATTCATTATGTATACAATAAATTAAGTATTATATCCTTTCCCGTAAAGTCTCAGGCTCATTAGCGGCGATTATGTTCTTTCAACTATTTACGAAGTCTTAATTTTGATGTAAATTGTGATCTTTTCCGTTTATCAACTTTAAGATGTTGATACATTTTCCATGTTAGTTGATGATAAAAATTCGATATACCAATGTTTTCAGTTTTCTATAATTTGACATTTTTCGTAGTACCGAAATATAATCGCGGAAAGAAAATTAAATAGCATAAATAATCAATGTCAGTTTCGTTCGTGACCAAGAGTTTGAAGAGCTAAACATTTAGAAAGCTTGCAAGCATAGAGAGAAGAAAACAGAACAAGTTCAGCTACGGGTATCCTAGGTCAATTTTGCATTTTCTTTGTACTAAGTAACAAGAAAAACATGTAACGATAACGACAAAACTTTAAAGATGTATTGCAAAGTGCCAGTTCGAGCTAATAGTGTTAGTAAACTTTTGATTACGTACCACAGGAAATACAGCTATACATCAATATAGGTTTCACCATGCACTTTCTATAAACTGTTACAAGGAAGTGCAAATCTTATATGTTTCTAATTATATGTTATCTCAAACAAACTAAACATTGTTAGCCAACTGGTAAAATACTGCCGATGTATTAATTAGAATTTTTATTCGTGTTTACTATTAAGTCATTAAGAGGATAAAGTAAAACAAATGTTCTGAAGTCAGAAACCCGTTCAAAATCAAAACAAGTTTAAAAGAGACAGGTGTATGCAGTGAGTACGAAAGAAAAAGAACCAGTAAAGGAACAAAATAGAGAGAAGTGGAGCTGTGATAATCATATAATAATGTTCATTAAAGTACTCTCATGAAGATAAATTGAATTCCATTTATTCATCTTATGAAATAAAGATTGCCCGTGAGGCTTTATCGAAATTACTCAATGACACAAATGAAAAAGACATAACAAAATGCTTTTCCTTTGTAGAATAGTTGAAGAGGAACTGACATTTTCTTAATTACAACGTTATAAACCAGAAAAAAAAATACTTTTAAGTTAACTGCAATGTAAATGCATATTTTTCACGCTTAAAGCAGATTGTTATCTGCAATCCCTAACAAACATTTCTTGACATGTCATTTAAATATGTAATGTTTCCGATTTTTTCTATAGAGTAAGCGATTTATGTCTTAATGAGGAAATGAAATAGTTACAGTTATTGTCTGATGTGTTAAATGCTACAATTGTATATTACAGTGATGGTTCATTTAACTCTTCTATTTTCCTTTGTACGAAACGAACTCAGACATATAATGAAAAAGTGAGAACTCGTGATTAAAAAATAAAGTTGGCCGAATTAATTTTTATAATTAAACTCTAAGGGGCATCAGCTACGATTGCCACATACGCGCCATATAAGCAGGAGCTTTAGCTATCTAAAACAAACAGGTTTAATCAATATTATTTACTTAAATATCCTGTACCAAGCCATGAGTATGTGTGGTGTTATCTTTTGTTGTAGTTCAGTGTTTCTGCAGGTTCGTTGGTTTTCTCTTATAGTTAATGTTTTTCCATCGGGTTTAGTTGCTTACAGTATTTGTTTTGATCAATTGAATAATGACTATTTAAAAACTATATATTACTTTTGCCTTTATTTGGACAATAAATTTGAATACCATTCTTTTTGTTTCAATATAAATAATATTTCGTTGTAACTCAGTTTGGTCAAAATTTTACCAAAATGATAAATAAAAATATAAAGCTGGTTACTTATCTACTTGCAGGTCAATAATTCAACCTCATTTGAATCCGTATTCATTCGACCTTCAATTCAACCCGTTAACTGGGGATGGTTTACGCATGTTATAGGCGTGCTGCGCTATTGAAAGAAAAAGAATGTCAACTTTGAAAGTCAAACGGAGGTTAACAATTTTGTTGACGATTTCGACCAACACAATATCATTCTGATACAGGTACAAAACATTGATTAACATATTTCTAAACATGTTACATGAAATCAAACAGACCTGGACAAATCCAAATGGACGTGTGCTCTATCTGTTCATAGTTTTATTTATGTTTATTTGGGTTTATATGATCGTCTGTTGTCTTCGGCGGTAATCATCTCTATGTATTCGAGTATGCCTAGACGGATATTCACAAGAAATGCTGATACATTTTATCGAGTCCGTACAAATTAAGACTTTTTGTAATTTAGATATGCATAGATATAAGATATTTTAGTCCAAAAAGGACAGAAAATATCCTTCAGAAAGAACTCAATCAACAATGGTAAAACAAACAGAAAGATTGTATTGTTCATTTCCTTAACTATCGGCGACAAATGCCACACACATTCTGTGAGTGTTGACAAAGCCATTATAATGTCCTTTTATCGACCGAAGATAGGACTTCAATAATACCCTTTGTAACATTTGGTTCATCAGCTTTGTATCTTAATTATTTTAAAACAAATGCTAGAATGAAACACAAGCTCGAAAAAAAATTGTTTATGTTATGTTTAGCAAGATATTGCGAGAAAAAAACGCGTTGTAATGTTGGAAAATACGTCGAGTAACATGCTTTACGGGTCCCACATCTGGAGTAGGATCTGCTTACCCTTCCGGAGCACCTAAAATCACCCACAGTTTTGGTGGAGTTTGTGTTGCTAAGTCTTTAGTTTTCTATGTTGAGTCTTCTGTACTATTATAAAGGAAAAACACAAAAATACTGAACTCCGAGGAAAATTCAAAAAGGAAAATCCAAAATCAAAAGGCAAAATCAAAAGTCCAAACACATCAAACTAATGGATAACAACTGTCCTATTCCTGACTTGGTTCAGGCATTCTCTAATGTAGAAAATGGTGGATTGAACCTGGTTTTATAGCTAGCTAAACCTCTCACGTGTATGACAGTCGCATCAAATTCCATTACATTGTCAACGATGCATGAACAAAAAAAACATACTTTAAAGAGTAAAAATGTCAAAAATAGGGGTACAGCTGATTTGTCTGTTTGTCTTTTTATTTTTGGCCATGGCGTTGTCAGTTTATTTTCTTTCCATGAGTTTGACTCTCCCTCTGGTATCTTTCGTCCCTCTTTCACAATGAATGGTTGGACAATCGGAGAATTAATTACATTATAAAAATTCACTCAGGTGCATTTTCTGTTGACAGATTTCATGTCAATAAATACAACGTTTTGTTTTTGTCCAAGCCATTCCATGGCTTAGATTGAATCGGTCACATATATTTACGCATGCGACTATCTAACGTTAGTTTAAATGTATGTGCAAAAACATAAATAATTTATCTTACAGATATTAATGAAATCAAGTTAAATTATTTCGTTTAGTTATCAGTCAATGTTCCTTCATAGTTAAATTAGTCAGTGTTCCTTTATTATGCAACATTGTTATAATCTTGTTAACCTTCTTTAGATATCAGATCACAAGCACATGATTGCTCCTGATTATGTTTGTCATGTTATTCTCTATCTGCATAGTAATTTGTCATCAAAACAAATTTACAATTATCAGATATATTGTCGTGCCAACTGCATAAATATCAACAATACTGGAGCTGTTTAAGAAGATGTAAATGTCAAAGATGTTTATGCAATGTATCTAATAAAACAATTGATGACACAACCTTTTCCTGTTCTTCATCTTTGATTTATTAATTAAATAACATGAAGTAAAGTTTAAATAGTATTTCAAGACATAGGTAGGAATAAGATTATGAATGATATTCATTATTCCAACGAAAACACATGATGATGTTTTGGAAACTTTTATTAGCATATGTAGCAGCAATTCATAATTTAAATTGCACTATAACGAAAATCTCAAACACAATTTAAGTTAGATTAAATAAGTCATTTTGTACAATAATGCATAACATTAATGTGATAAAGTCTTCATTTAAAAACACTTCCAATTAATACAATTAAATATTGTGAATGCTTCTTTTGTAAATAGTTCTTGTACAACTTCAAATTTAAGACTTTATATTTGCAAAAAGTACGATCACAAAAATACCGATCGCCGAGAAAAAATCAAAACGTAAAGTGCCTAATCAGATTTAACATTCAAAAGAACAAACACATCAAACGAATGGATAACAACTGTCATATTCCTGACTTGGTTAACAGCTTTAAAGAAGAATGAAAAACAATTCAATTCGAGTTAAAATCTTTTCTTCAGATACGGCACATTTTGCTATTAGAGAGTTTCAACTTTACGTTAAGACGCTGATTTGCTAAGGATAAAATATCGATAATCAGGTTCTTTAGTCAGCTGAAATATAAACAAACGGTTGACCCCGATGAACAGCTGAAATAATTTGACCTTAGATGTACCGTCATATGTTCCTACAATAACCAAAACCAAAATACAATCCAGAAACCACGATCTACCACGCATAACAATTAATTGTTTGCCGTAAGAATTCCCTGAACAGATTTACCTCGGAAGGTAATTTAATATCAAACATTTATTATTTTACATGTAAGTACACATGTCCATTGCCGGATATGAGATCTCACTTGAGAGTTGCTTTATTGTTGCATCTATGCATCCAGTTATTTTAAATAAATTTTGTTTGACGACTGTTTTCTTGTTGTCCAAATATTTTCAACTCGTAGCCAACAAAATATATTGTTTCTAATTAGCCACTTGAACATTGATATTTTAAAGGAATGAATATGTTAAGATCAATTGCAAATTAATTAAGCTTGACCATAAATTGTTGTGAAATAAGTTTGCGAAGGAAAATGTGGGCGGCATAAAACAGTTATCAAGACTATGTCATCTTTTTGATAACTTAAACCTTTTGCTTTGATTGAGAAAAAAAAATTACACTCCAAATTATCATCATCTGAGTACGAATAGAGAAAAAAATCATTTGCAATAAAAATTGTTTTCTAAGTTCATGCCAAATCTGGAAAATAAGTTTCATTTTGTGTCGCAGAAAAATGTAATCACATAATCGAGTAAACTGATATACAAACTAAACGGGCTGGTATGATTGCCATTAAATGCCATCTGATCTTTATCTAAATAGTAAATTTATTTAACAGAATAAAAGTATATGTACATGTGATACAATATGATTTATATTGAAACATGTGTAGGGTGATAAGACTGTTTGACGGATTATACCCGTATCCTGTGTACGCACCCCTTTTGAAATCTGTTTATTACTACTCTGATTTGCATTTGTTTCTGATTGATGAGATTTGAACACCGATAAGCTAATTTTGCCAAATTGTAATATCATTGAAGTGAAAGGATGTTTTTTTTTTTAGATTTCAAATTACCATATATGACCTGAGATTGCCACTTTGCAAAATCTATTTTGCTCAATCATAAGTCTTTTGTGTAGAAAAATATTTTTCCAGTAGATATCCTGTTTATATTCAAAAGATAATATCAGATCTCAAACTTAAAATATTGACAAAAGCGGAATTTTAAATATTATTTCAGGATAAATCGTTAGTGTGATACACATTTTTCAAAACAATCTCAAGAACATCGCCTATGTCTTATTGACTTCCAAGTGAATATTTGAATCTCATCTGAATCCGTATTCATGTGAACCTTAATTCAACCCCTGTGCTGGAGATTGATTATGCATAAAATAGACGTTTTCAGATGTTTAAATGAAATCCATCTAAACATTGAGTGAGAAACATTGGTGACTTATTCGCTCCGCATAAAAGTTTTCTTATACAGCAAAAATGATTATTAGCTAATTTTATATGAAATCAAACAGACCTAGAAAAATCCAATAGCAGGTGGTCGCTATCTTAATTACGGATTATACGACTGTCGGCAGTTTTTGGAGATCATCGCAATGTTTAATGAGATGGCGTCTAGGCTAAGAAATACGCGGAATGATGATTTAAATTATCGATTTCATTCATGCACTGTTTATTGTTCATTTTATACTCATTGTAATTTGGATATACGCTTTAGCATGTTAAAAATCAAATACTAGAATTATAATTTGAGTTTAATTTGGTGAACATTACTTTGACATCTAGTACTCCTTTAAAACAATTACTTTAAGAGATATTCAAAATGTTTGCCCCTGAGTTATTTAAGTAAATAGCAAAATTATATAAATCTAAGACAGGTATCGAAACATAAGTAATTTTCTACCACCAAGTACAGATTGCCTAAGCCACATTTCGGCATTACTTTGTAGAATTTTCAGTAATAAAAGATCTAGAACTTTGTATTTGATTTGATTATCATCTGTGTCAATTCGAGCGCCACTGATGATTCATTCGTAGACGAAACGAGCGTCATGCGTACACAATTATAAATCTGATATCTTGAAGATAAGCTTGTAAATATGTCTATTTTTTGTATTTTTCTTATCTTTATAAAAGAAGAAATATAAAAAAAAAAAGAATTACTAAGTATTCCCGAACCATTTCAATACTTCGTATAAGATACGGGAATTTCAATTCAGTGATATAAGTTTAGATAAGTTTTATTGTCTGTTAATATGATTTGAGGATAGGTAATATACCACAAACTATCCCCCTGGTTCCTAAATTGCCGATGAAACAATAAGATGTAGCTAACGAGAATATATATCTGACCTTACAGTACTGTTAACGTTCAAGACAAACAGTATTTAAATACTTGAATGAATATTGGAATTTGTCATACAATAGAATCTTAATACGATAATGTTTTAAATCAAAATAATTTTATCCCATTTCAATTTACAATAACATGAGTGTTTCAAAAACGACAATAACTTGATGGTTCTATAGAGTACACCAACTGTTATATCAAATCAGTATACAATTGATATATACCATGCTTAGTTTTGTAAAGATTTCCTTGTATTTATCATGATTTTTTTAATATCAAAAGTTTTATTTTTGTATAAAGTTCGACTAGTCGGTGATAGTTTGTAAATTTAGGACCTGAAAAAAAATGTTTTGAGAAAATTTCATTACATTGAAGCATTATTAAAATCACGTTTTGTTAAAAATGTCATAGTAAACGCTTAAAACCGAAATTCTTACGGTAAAAAAAACTGGATGTATGTTCTGTTCGGATATCATCTGGGTTGGACAACAGATCCACATCCACATAAGTCTGCTATATCTTATTTATAATCCCAGATAATAAGGCCAGTTTGGAATTGCAATATTATACTAATCGAAGACGGATAAAGCTTTATAGTTTTGAGCTCCAAATTTTTAAAACTAAAAGAAAACCGAGTCCTGTTGAAATTTATTCTTTGGTATGACACATTTATGTCAGATGTATTATTCATCTTATCTAGACTATACATATTTCCAGACTATGTTCACCAGCCCAGTAGTCAGCACTTCGGTGTTCATATGAAAATCAATTATTTTGTCATTTCCTTTTGAAATTTGCTGTTTACAAAAAGTATGAATCTTTCGAAATACTAAGGATTTTCTTACCCCAGGCAAAGATTACCTAAACCGTTTTTGGCACAACCTTTTGAAATTTTGGGTCCTCAATTCTCTTCATCTTTGCACTTATTTGGCTTTATAACTTTTTTGATCTTATCGTCACTTATGAGTCTTATAAAGACGAAACGCGCGTCTGGCGTATTAAATTATAAGCCTGGTACCTTTGGTAACTATTTTAGGCATGGGAATTGACAAGTACAAACATGATCTGCACCATTGGTACTGCTATGAGGCATAAAAAAGAAAAAAGGATTTTTTCCCTAAGAATCGAAAAATAAACAAATAAAAACAAGGTTACATGACGTAATCAACTAACAGATAGCAGGTTTACATAAATAGACATATTTCCTGCCATCATACGCCTTCAATGATTGAAAAGCACCCACATTGTTTGTTTACCTCTGTGTCGCTCGAGTGCAGACAAGAGATAAATGAAACTGACATATCTTACACCAGCACAAAATATTAAAAATAAATTAATTAATTATTTAGCAGAATGTAAAAATCATTGAGAAGATGACATACTGGATAGGCACATAAATGCTTTATAAATAGGGTCAGGCTGACATAGTATGTTTTATTCGAAATACTAAGGATTTTTTTATGCCATGCATAGATTACCTTACCCATATTTGGCACAATTTTTTGAAATTTTGGGCCCTCAATGCTCTTCAACTTTATATTTGTTTGGTTTTAAAACTATTTTGATCTGAGCATCACTGACGAGTCTTGTGTAGACGAAATGCGCGTCTGGTGTATCTAATTACAAGCCCCGTACCTAAGATAACTATAACATAAACGTTGACGTTAATGTATCTCAAAAAGGTTTGCGTTATTTAACAAAATGTTGCGTTATAACGCAAATGTTTGGGTTATAAAAAAATATTTCAGTTCTTGCACACGGGGTTTCCAATGTATTTAGGACCGACTGATATGCCCGTTCGTTTTCCTCTATCCGACGTTTTGGCGCATCTAATTATAAGCCTTATACCATATTCAAACGAGAGACGGAAGTTACCAAAGGGATATTCAAACTTATGAATAAAAGACAAATTGACATCACAAAGGCACATTGAGAAAAACGACAGTCAAATATAAAAGTCTACAATTCAGAAATTGACAGCTAAAGACGGAGCTCAATAATGCCATAAAAAATCGGGGTTGATATGAGGAGCTCCTGAAGGGCAAACGAATACTGCTCCACAAGTTGTGGTATCTATAGTGTTGCTTACTAGAATGTAAGGACAAAGTTCGTGATTAGTCTCGTTGGCACAAAATATTCGTGTAAAATAGGACAGGGTTGTGGTAACGATAATAAGAATAATCCGTATTTATCTATAAACAGTTATGATATTGCAGTCCACCAAGTGATGGCGTCTCTTGAAGGGATTAGTGCAACTTTACCATTTGAAATCATTATGTGCAAATTTCCTTGTAAGCAGAATCCTTCTGTTAAGAAATCATGATATAAAAAATAAGATCTGGAGATTTACATGCAATATGTCGGCGCATACTGGAATGTTGCTTCGAAAATATGGAAAAAGTTGGGACGCTGAAACCATCTCTTTAGTCGTATAGAAAAGTCAGCAAAATGATGTTCTATATGCATATTATATGACGAAACGCGCGTCTGGCGTACTAAATTATAATCCTGGTACCTTTGATAACTATATACTGCATTAGCAGGATGAAATCTCACACGAAAACTTTAAGGTTCAATTGTTACCATAAAGGTTCGCTGACACTCTCAAACTTGCTAACTCCGTGATTAACCACGCATGTCCGCTACCACTTTTGATAAAACCTTGAAGTTGATTTTGTTATTTTCTTTGATATAATCCTCCTTATTTGATATGAACTGACCTTACGGTGACCTATAGTTGTTAATGTCTGTGTTATTTTGGTCTTTTGTGAAGAGTTGACTCATCGGTAATCATGCCACATCTTCTTTCTTTTATATTTGATGTATGCTCGGACAGATGAATTCCCATACCGATATGATAACCTTGTGCATTCAATTTAGCATGACATTTCAGTTGTATTTAAATTACATCTTTGTTAATTAGTACATACCTACTCAACGTACTATCTCTACATATTATAATGCAGAAGTAAATACCAAATAAGCGTAAGAATTAGATCTCATCAGTTGTGCTCGAAAAATACATTTAAATTCAAACTAATTTGAAAGTGGAGTAATAAACTAAACCCGGAATACCTCTGCACAGAAGGGTAAATTATTAGTCAATCTAGTTAGAAAGTTTTTTGGTAAAATGAATATGCCACAGAACTTTATTTCACCTTTGAAATCTTGAACAACATTTAAGATGAAAAACAGCAAAGACAAATCTGCTCAATTGACTTGTTGGTAATTGTTTGATGTAAATATGCTCCCCTCATCCTTTTTTTTGGATAATGAAAGCAAAAACCTATAGTATGACTTAAGATATTTCAAGCCAACAATGTGTCAAATTGAATTTATACCGCGGATGTCGTGGCTGATGGAATAGAGATTTATGCATGTAAAAAAAATAAGAACATAAAAACCACGCCAAGTAAAATGTTACATGCAAATAATGGCATTTAAACATTTACATGTATATGATGTCATGTTAATTGATACATGTAAATAACGAGAAGTCAAAAATAATTACTTTGTCTGATAATTCTCAAATACTTCCACAATCTAGATAACTTCTAGACAAATTGGAGTTTGTACAGCCATTTATATTTACTAAAGGATAGATGCATGCCTGACATGCGTTTATATTTTTTAGGTCTTGAATTATTTCCTTATTTAGACTTAAAATTGATACGAAACTAATTCCATGACGTGACGAATCGCCGTAAAAAAATAATTTTCGATTTCATTTTGTTATCATCAGAACTATGCCATAAGAAATTAAAAACATAAAACATGAACATGTCTTCTGTTTATTGTCTTCCTGTTAACCTGGTTAAAAAGAGGGTATTTAACATTCAAAATTTGCCTTGGTGCATATTGTGCTGCATCCTTTGAATATACCACAGATCGAAATGAGCTATTAGGGTTTTTCAAATGTATGTTTTCGATTTAATTTTGTTTACATTAATTTTAAGTAGTTAAAAATAATACCCAAGACACCAAAAATTTAAGTGAAATGAATATCTAATAAATTTGGTTTATAGAAAGAAAAGTTAGCAATTGTCATTCTCAACAATTGCGTCCTATGAAAATTACCGACGAAAATGAAATACACAATTATTGTTATGTTATACAGTAATTAGTTTTTAGTGTTGTTTAACTAGTGTTAATAAAAAAGAGCAAATTAGCAAAAAGTGATTAGTTGTAACATTATCTGTTTTGACCGGACTCTGAAATTGGTTTTGGACCATTTAGTGTTAGATTACATCGATAGAATGGGTTTATAATGAAGGAAATTGTCATTATCGTAAATAAAACATTGACTTCTAATGCACAATTTGCAAATGTTGGTGATAAAGATGACTAGGCTTTTTTTCTGTGTTGACATAGTTTTTTTCTGCTTGTAATTTTACGACTGACTGATTAACATTTAAGGAATTTTTATTACAATTTGTATCCAATGTATCATTTTGTATTCAAAGATACGTTGGCGAAAAAAAAACATTCATTGACAAAGTATTGAATAAAAGATAAAGAAGTTTACATATGATGCATTAAATCATAAATGTTGCAACTAATGCCATACAAGCAGATACGTGGATTCTTGGTGAAATATGTACTAAGTTGGATAAGTTATTGTCTTTCTTCTTTGGCATTCCAGTACCCTTTGTATAAATTTAAATTCACGTATAACGTCTTTGTACTAAATCCGTTTAATGTATATATACTGATTTATATTTAAAGTCTAGGGAAAACATGGTTTGTTTGTTGCTTAAATTGTTGTTCAACTATTTGTTCTAGTAACTTTAAGTACCCTTATGTTAACTTTTTGATCTTTGAATACAACTTATTCTGAACAGTCCATAAATTCTAGACTGAAATAATTTTTGAAAATTGGATTCAGCGGAACTCTAATTAATATTGATTTTGCTTTTGATAACAACATGACGGGTACAGGACCCTGTCCATGAGATCACCCCAGGTTTTCAGTTCAGTTTCATTTATTTTTCTGTGGTATGCTTTAAAAAACTGTAGTTTTTCTTTTCGACTTATGAGTTTAATCCCTTTGGGATGTTTCGCGTTTTTTCAGTCATACCTAAATTTGTCTGGCTATTCAGTTATTTGCACTTTTGGTCCGACATGACCTTATTTATATTTTGGCATTGCACAAAGCAATGCTTTTCTCGAACAGTTCATCATGTCTTTACACTTCATTTATCGAATGTTTACTGATCAAAATTCAAGTCGGGGAAATCATGGTTTATTTATTAATTTAAATTGGCCTTAGAGTCTCCTTCATTATCAGCGACTATATAGTTTGTTCTGATGTTTTGCTGTTATACTTATGTCCCACGCTAGAAGGATTGGACGGTTACAATCTTTACTTTTCTGTCTTAAGTTTTAAGAAGCTTGCAATTCAGGAGTTGTCGTCAGTTGTAGCATGCCTAATTTATTTTTCGTTGTTATTCGCAGCATAAATCAAACCGTTGTTTCAATCAATAAATATTTGATGGCGCATGATAGCAAAATTAAAGACGTGTTAATATTAGTTTAAATAGTTATTATTTTTAACCAAATACCAACTACAAAAAGTTTCATTTGCAAAATTAAGCTATGTTCGGTTGATATTTGGTGAGTGTGTCACAGTGGACTATTCTTGGTATCATAAATGTATTTATATGGTTACGTCATTTTTCAGACAAAGCTTCATTAATCATTTATAATCTATTGTTTTATAATGAGTGTACAAGGTTTCTCGATCATTTAAAGGCCGTTTTACCATTTTGTTACTTGTATGTGCATTCATATGTGAAATTAAAAATTGTTATTATCATTAAACGATATTAAATTGTATTTAATGTTAGCTCTGAAGTTTTATAATTTTGATTTGCATAAAAATATATCCTAATCAAGTAAAGTCCTTCAGATATCTAAACATTTTTATTCTTTTTGCTGTAACTTTTGTTAATATAAGAATCTCATGTGCCACTCAAATAACATGTTGTAAGACATCGAAATCATAAAATTACGACGTTAGGGAACACTGAAAAGTACAGCAAATACATATGGTATATAGTTATCAAAAGTACCAGGATTATAATTTTATACGCCAGACGTGCGTTTCGTCTACATAAGACTCATCAGTGACGCTCAGATCAAAATAGTTAAAAAGCCAAACAAATACAAAGTTGAAGAGCATTGCGGACCCAAATTTCCCAAAAGTTGTGCCAAATACGCCAGATCGGGCTAAAACAATTTCTACTTAGAATAAAAACAAAACTTTAGTATCTTTATTGATTATAACATTTTATTACTTGTAAATCAACATAGATGACCGCATCAAAGATATTTCTTGATAGCACAAAAGCGATAAGTATATGCTTGGTGATAGTCTCTTGTTGACGAAACTTCGACAAAGTGGTGAACCGGTTGTAAAACATATGACAAATTATTCCAGATTAATATATTTGATAGCCAGTCGCGTGTTTTGTATACACAAGACTCGTCGTGGCAATCGAATTATAAGTTGGAAAGAAATGAATTAATATATTTTGTTTAGGGCATTTCAAATTTACATATTTTTTTTTATTTATACCTGTCCACAATGCCATCACATTACATTTTTAATTGATCTCTGTAATATTTACTTATAGCAAATAATTTCAGAAGACTTTTTTGTGATAGCCAACCATTATATGATTATTTCGCGAACTTGAAATTTGAATCACGCAACTCTTCAAATCTGTCATTTAGAAATAATATTTATACAACAAGATGTGTTATAGTAATAACCAATATTTTATGAACTATTACAATTCATTTGTCGAAAATGACAGCACCAATGATATATTGCGTCAGCAAATGAGTGCGGAACTTTGTGCTTGTGTGACTAACGAGGTTATTTTTTTCTCAGTAAATAATTAACCTTTTTTCATAGAATTTATAGAAACGTGTACCACATGCAAAATACAATCTTGAAATTTGTCCAGTGCTAAATACTTGTTAAATATAATTGATCTGAATATTGTTCAAATATTGTTTCGACATTCTTAAAACTACATTTAATAGTGTAAAATTAATTAGGTAGTTTATAGTTTCTTTTGCGTTCCACTTTTTTCTATTCTCAATATGATGATTCAGAAACATTTTTTTGCTTAAATTTACCAGTTATAATAAAGTGATATCTTATAAACGTAACTTACAATGTCTGTCTTGGTCTAATACACCATAGTAGGAATGCACATTCGTGTAGGTCCAAAACTAATATATCAATGTCAACGTTTCTCTAGAAATAAAACGACAAACTGTAAAACAAATGTATATTCTTCCAAGAGTTTAGGTGAGTAAGAATCAATCAATGACACTTATATTTTTTTTTCTAACATCTTCATAACTACATTGTATACCAACTGCAAAACAAAATTATAATTCACAACTAAAAAAATATTGAATCTGATATTTCCGGTTAAAATAATTGATAACTTTATAGATAAATTTAATATTTTAGTGTAAGATAACTTGATCATATCAGATATGCTCCTTTGATGTTTTTTTAAAGTTGTTTTGAGTTTTTGAAGCATTTTTCTTGACAAGAAACAGACAGTCGGATGGCAGATTCTAAGCAAAACTAAATTTTCAAATTTCTTCATGCAAAATTAGAAACTATTATAAATAGGACATTTCTTCTTTAGCAAATATTCAGGAGTAATTACAATTGAGGCATGTCTCTGATGCCTTATTTTTTAATTATTAAATGATTTTGGCTTTTAACTAGCTTTCGGTACCTGCGAGTACTCTCAAATCGTACTTTTGTTTTAATTTAACCTGTTGATACAATTTGTAATGCATTTTTGTTTTTCAAGGAGATATAGGAAGATGTGGTGTGAGTGCCAATGAGACAACTCTCCATACAAATAACAATTTAAAAAGTAAACCATTATAGGTTAAAGTACGGCCTTCAACACAGAGCCTTGGCTCACACCGAACAACAAGCTATAAAGGGCCCCAAAATTACTAGTGTAAAACCATTCAAACGGGAAAACCAACGGTTTGCTAAACAGTTTTATGTCTGGTCTCACTATTTTTCATGTATACCACCAACTTTGAAAGGTGTTCGGTACGACTATAAATTTGCACATTAGTTGTCGTACTATGAGCAATCAAATTGTTTTGTAATAAAAGATATTTCGGTACTCCATGCATATCTTACAACATAATTATATTTATTTACCTGTGCTCGTTATCTTATTTGGCGGCATTTTGTCCAAGGTTATGGTTGTCTTTTTGATATTTTTTACATCTTACAACTGCTTTTTTTGTTTATTAATTTTGTATTGACAAGCTATTTCAATTATTATTTCATAATGTGTTTCTATGTTGGGATGTTTCACTATTGTTTCAGGGTAGAAAGAACGTTGGCGCCAATAATTGCGTTTAAACTTGCTGAATTTGTTTAAACTTAAGTTAGGGACCTGATGATCAGTGAATGTCGTTGCTGGTGTGGTTCATAAGTCTTTCTCGTTTCTCGTTTTTAATAGTGATTGGTTTCCTTGTTTGAATGGTTTCGCACTAGTCATTTTTGGGGCCCTTAATGGCTTGCTGTTTGGTGTGAGCCAAGGCTCCGTGTTGAAGGTTTTTTGATCTATAATGGTTTACTTTTGCAAACTGTGACTTGCCTGGAGAGTTGTCTCATTTTCACTCCTACAACATCTTTTTATGTCTATCTATTAAGAAGGTAACAACAAGCATATTTGCAAAGCAACAAGGTTAAGCTCTTAACTTCGTAATCAACAGCACACATATCTAGTTTAGTGCCAAGTGTCTTTTCAGACCAAGGAAAGAAATTTCGTTTTCAATGCACAATAGATCACCTTCACCTGGTACTTTGAAAACTGAAGTTAATAAAACAGAACAGTGAAAACCGTCTTAACTCATTTTTTTTCTGAACAGAAAATTGTTTGAATGATATTTTTTTGTAATCATCAAAGTATCTAAGTGACAGCTCACTCGGCTGCTTATGACCTAAAGTTTGAGAAAACATAGACATAGCAAACAAACAAAAGGTCATTCGGGTTGTTTAGTGGAATACTGCTGTCGTAAAATCTGGCTACTGCAAAATATATAGGTAGTTTACGGCACTTATTGTGTTTAAGCTAGCTATAAATGTTAAAGGAATGGTATAATTTCCACGGCGTTCTCTGCGTCAATGCTTTAAATTTAATGTAGCTATAAAAGTTAATTACATCATCCTAAAATACCGTTCTAATTATTTTTATTTGAGCCACATGCATAAAACGTGTACTGTATGTAACATTTACACCACGTCAAAATTTATATATTTAATTTTATTGGTACCTTACTGTCATTAGCAATTTAACAGAATTTCTTTTGAAAAACTGCAAACACGACATGCATTTAGTTATATAATAACAAATTAGGGTATGAAGATTTGAAGTCAATAAAAATTTCTTTACAAAACAAACTTAATGCAATCATGTAGCTTTTTAAGACCACCGGTGCTATTTTCGAAACAACAAAAACATCCCTTTTTCAACAGCTCAGTTTTTCTTCTATTGGGTTGCTGTTGCTCATTTCATATTCTGTAAGTGAAACCCATGCAGGGGATATAGGTTATTCCCTTCTCGGTTATGTTTGTATATCTTTCCAAGTGCTTATTTTAGTTCCGGTTTTCGAAATTTAAAATCAACAGTTCAAGTAATACTGCGTGTTTAGTCTTAAAAAAAATATCAACATGTCTATATTATGCAAACAAACTATATATAGATATGGTTTGCAAAGAACGCAATACTGATATAACGGAAACCATTTTGAAACCTTATAAAAAGTACTTGTTTTCTCGTAATAACTTGATCGAATTTATAACCCTTTTCTGACAAGTGCACTACTGTTCAAAATGCAAATTCAAAATTCAAAACATTGCAAAGTGCATCGCCATAAACGCATGATGATAAAATACTTTGAATAATGTTCTTGACATTTGAAATAAAATTAAATGAACTTTTGATACAAATAATAATGACCTATTACCACTTCAGTTAGTTGGAATTTCAAAGCATGCAATGTAATATTGTTTACCCGTTTTATCAGATTTAACGCAATAACTCTGTATTATAAATTGTCTGTAAAAAACAGTTTGCATTGTATTGCCCTCCCAATAGAATGAATATTAATGTTTTAGTAAGCAACCCTAAATGCGGATACTATTGATTTATGTTATGTGCATGATTGGTTGGAGATAAGAGTAAAACTCGCCTGGTCATTTTATTGAAGAATTCAAAACTAGTATCGGGCCACTACAGTATTAGTTTTAATGCTTTGATCCCACTATCGCGATGTGTGGCACGATTGAAAATTGATAATCGTAGACTACTGTAACGTGGACTATCCAATCTTGAGGTACGTCGTTGCAAACATGATAATTGTGAGTTCTATGTGAAACAATTTTAAATAGAATGGCACAAATCTCTCGGAACTTAGCTCAAATCTTGATCGTGAAAAACATCGCGACTGTAATCTTATCGTATCGTAACGGGGCGAGTCGGTTCTTCGTGAACGAATCGGAACGTATCTACACGTACCAGATCGTTCCAATTCAAGAAACCCGATCGTGTCAGATCGAGACCTAATCGTTGAAACAATCGAAATCACAACATATGTGTTTGTATCTGAACGGAAGATCTGAATGTAACATAATTTATCCTGACATCTGAAATTGAACAAATTGCTTCCGATAGCAAAAATCGTGTTGGAATGTATCGACTCGCATCACCTGTTATCCCAACCTAAAATTTCAGATATTTCATGATCAGCTACAAATGGTCAATCGTGGACACGTATTGGGTCGCACATCAGTTGGAATCTAGCATACACAAAGAGATATACATATTTGACGAATTTTTCAAATTTGTAATTAATATGTAGTTTTGAGAAAATTTTAGTCCCAAATGTGTTTAATCTTCATTTCCATTTGGATAGTCTAGGTCAAAGTAAACGTGTTCTTAATGTCGTTTAGATTTACAAAAACATAGATTTTTCCAAATCTATCCTGTTTTATTTACCCTTTTTTTCATGTTGCATATAAAACACATTAATTGAAGATACGAGGCTTATTATTTTGTACGACAGACGAGCGTTCGTTCAGCTACAAAAGACTCATGAGTAACTTTTCTAAATCCTTCTTATTCATTCCTTTGGCAGTCCAAACGTATTTCTCTTCTTTTTTTCACACTGTCTCTCTTGTCATTTTGTGCTCATTTTTTATCATCCATGTCATGTTCAGCACCCCAATATAGGTTGGTTTTTGTACTACTGGGGCATTAACTGAGCATCAACAATCAACCAGTTATGTATTATGGTACGACAAATGTAAACAATTGTAAGTTATTTTTGTTAACGTCTTAACTATTACAATCATGATAGAACAGTAACGATTTTGCAATACAGAAAAAATAAACCTACCCTTTTGGGCGTCGAAAATAAAACGGATATTAGAAAATGAGCATTAAGTACAAGAGGATAGGGAATTAGTTCGAACGTCCACATATTATAACGGGTTGGATAGATTCTGACATTTCCAATCCAAAAAGACAAAATTATACCACTTTTCCATTATAATACTGGATGGTTTATTTTAAATACTACGAGCAACCATAGTATTCTTTAATCACAAAATAGTATCACTAGCCTTTCGACACATAGGTTGCGAGTTCTCATCCCGCACGTGACATGTGCACTCGATTCCAGTCTTGATGGACTCCGCCAACAAAAAATGTTCTTCACAAAAAAAACAGACTAAAATGCTGAATATGGCGCTAAACACCAATCAATAAATCAATCTAAAACGAATAATTATCTACCTCACTTACGAAGGACGGATTGCAAATTTGCTATTTCCTGCAAAACCTTAGACGACTTTCTATGGAAGGACGGTCGATGAAAATGAACAATAATTGAGTTTTAAGGATGTTCGCTCCTCTTGCTTTCGAGTTTTTGTCAGATATTCGGCATTCCCTGGTTTTATCCATGAAGTGCCATTAAACTTATTTGCACACTAACACCTACTTTTCCCTCCATAATTTGATAACATATAGTTTAGAAAGTTATCTTTGAAAATCTTATAAAATCCTTGTTATAACTTCCGGTATATGAAAGTAAATGTACCTCCACGAAATTAAGATTGATTTCAAAACAACGTTTTTTAAGTTCTAATTTTGTTAGTTTTTATGGACTCCCCCTTCTTGAATTTGTCCGTATTTTTGTTATACTCTTTTTCTGAGAAATTCACTAGTTAACGTAAACTGTTGATAACATAAATATAACAAATTATTTTTGAATTACAACAGAAAACTTTGATTTCAGCAAAAAGCATTATGTGTGTGAACAAAATGTATGCCACACTGAACAGTATCAACAAAATATTGTCAATCGTTTAACTTAAATTTAATCAACAGAAATGCTGGCGTTACTTCTTGACATAAAGATGTGCAAATTTCAATTTATCTGTAATTAAAAGAGAAAAATAAATTTGATTTTCTTGCACGACTGTCTTTGGAATTCTAATCAAATGTTAAGATTTTCAAAGTGTTAAGATTATTTGAATTGCCAGTCTACAGTTTAATCATTCGCACTTCAGAAAGATTTCCTATTTCGTTCATTCTCAAAAACTTTATTGTTTTGTAAAAAATATCATGGTTGATTTAATTTGCTTACCTTAAGCGTTTAACTAGAATTCAACAAAAACTATCATTTTGTCTTTTGAGACACCTTCTTGGCGAAGAAATAATATACATTATCTTAAATTCTTCAAAACTATGAAATAGAAATAAAATGCTTTAAAAGTTATTTTATAAAATGCTTTAAAAGTTATTTTATAAAAAGCTTTAAAAGTTATGTTATAAAATGCTTTAAAGTTATTTTTAGTAATTAAAGCTACAATTACATTTTGATCGCTTAAAAAATACTAGACCCCCCCCCCCCAAGAAAAAAAGCAACCAGTGTGACAAGTTTCAACACTACTTATGATGACCAAACATGTCAAGAAATTATTTTATTTTTAATAAATTCAAATGTAATAAATAATAACCACGAATGGCTACATGTATATGGCTATTATAATGCACGTATGATGACAATCTCACAAAACGCAGAAAGCTGTTAACCATTTGATATCAGAGGAGTAGAGCTCGCAAGATGTCGATATATATCACAAGAAGCGAACAATGTTTATGTGAACTCACCCAAAAAATAACATATCTAAATGGTAGCATAGTTTTTTTTACCACTAATTATAGACAAGCTCATCTTGTGCAAATAAATAGTACCGTTAAATGGCAAGGTACATTAACAAAATATATAAACTATGAGGTGAGAAAATTTAGTTTTTCTTAATTTGTTCTTTGGCACAGTTCTGGAGAAAGAAAAGGAGTATTAAATCAAAACAGTATATTAATAGCTCACCTATAAAACTGTATAAAATCACATTAATTTTCTACAGGAAGAAATAAAAAACAAAACTGACTCTTTATTACATAATAAATTACTGATTGTTATAGTTCCAAATATAATCATTAAAGAGCGGAAGAAAAGCATTTAAATGATATAAATCTGGAATGAATTGATTGTGGTGACATTTCACAAGGAAAGAAATAATATTTCTGCAAATGAATAACTTTGGTAATTTAATTGAATGCATTAGAACTTAATATTTCTCATTAGAGTCGCTTCCAACACCACTTAGTTTTGAACTTTACGCCAATTTACCTAGACAAAAATATGAGGGTGTCGATGGGGGTTAAAAATAAAGACAAGAGAATAATGAGGTGCTGAAATATAAAGAATAAAAGGCACAAAGTTTACAGAATAGAGATATATGGCCTATAGATATGAAGCTCTCTCCAGATCCTCTTATATACCAAGACGAAATAAGCCATTGACGTATACTCAATATCTCATTTTATTTAAATTTCTATTGAACGACAAATTATATTTTAAAAAATTCAGACAAATTCCATTTGTTAAGAGAGAAATTTGCTAAAGTGAAAATTCACTTGTTTTCTTATCCTAATAAAATGCTACATTGTAATGTTCATGCTATTATTCTCGCAATTTAATATTATTTACACTCATTTAAATTTAAAATAAACTCAGACTTAAAAATCACATCAAAGACATCAGAACCTTTGTTACGCCATATATACACGTGTTTCGTCTACACAAGACTCATCTGTTGTTCTCGGTACAAATCAGTTATATATTTAAAACAAAGCTTGATAGCATTCAATAACAAATGGTGATGTCATATACGCGAAAGGAGGACGAGAAAAGGCTACAATAAATTTAGAATATTCGTGATAATCTCCATAACTGTCACCTGAATTATAATGGGAATATTAAAATGATCTCAATTGTCTGTTTTGTGACAAAATTTAGTTTACCTTCAATTACATAAAAAAAAAAAAGTAAAATTTGTAGAAACCATAATTGTTTCTGTTTCATACCTATTTTGTTATAATCGGTAATGAAATCGGAATTTGTTACATTTCCGGCAACCACAGTGCCATTACATGTTTGCTTTATACTAATTTAAATTTAACATGATTTTTGTTTTTTGTGATTTGTTGATATTGATAAATATTAGTTCAGTGTTACTATATATATAAATAAAAGTTATTGTGCATGTGTATCTATCTCAACGACACACAGTACATGATTGGTTCACAAAGTGGTGGAAAAGGTGATGGGACACACCAAAGATACATAAAATATATAATTTTAACGAACCCATTAAACAATCAGACAATTAGAGGCGATCTCGTGTACTAAAAAAGAAATCCGATTCCAAATGTGGTACTCGTCGATTTGCACATAGTGAGTACAAAGTCGGTTATAAGTTTATTTAGATGAAGTTAGAGTCGATGAAAGGAGAAAGAGAACTTGTGAATACGACAGTAGCAACATATTCGTGAGGATCAGTGACACAGATATTCTACAACGGTCTATACAATCATGTTGATGTCCGTAAACATAGGAAGGGATAACATAACCATTATGAACCTTTGGTTTTATAACTCTCATGGAACAATTTGTTACTATAAATCGGTGAAAAATTGTCCAATTTACATTAACTGTATTCGTATAGCATTTTAAGTAAAGCAATCAAATCATATGGCGTACAATTTGGATGTTTTTAATGTATGCGTACACGATATTTTGATTAGGAAGTTTCATCTTTAAATATGATGATATTAGATACTTGAAATTTGACAACAACATCTTCAACCCGTCTAATATCAAAGTAATAGTTATAATGAAGAGTCATAATTCATCGTTTACAAACGAATAGACAAAGATAAAATATAATACACACTATATTTGTTAAAACAAGGCATTAAAATATCAAAATTTTGATGTAAAACTCTTAAAAACTCAATAAAAAACGAATGAAATGACAATAGAAACAGACAACACCTTCTTCCGCTAATTTTATTTTTTCATTCTGAAGTCATCTTGTTCTTGTTGTGAGATAATAAGTTCAGTCTGTTATGTGCTTGAAGTATTGCTTTACAACAGATTTATATAGTATAAATCTTAAAACAATACACCTCAAGAAATTTTATTACAAGGGATGGATTTTGTAATCTACATTTTCTACAAGGGATGGATTTTGTAATCTACATTGTTTTAAAAAAAAAACCACCGTGACACAGGTATTCCATAATGGCCAATACAATAATGATGAACATTCAAAGGGAAAACTTCAACATAACCATAAGGAATCTATAACTTCCATGGAACATTTAGTTTATTCTGAAATCAATAAAAAATGTGTCTAATTCGATTAACTGTAGTAGTAATGCATTTCAAGTAAAGCAATCAGATCATGAGGAGAACATTTTTTAATGTATGCTTACACGATGTTTTTGATTATGAAGTTTGATTCTTGAATATGATAATATCAAATACTTGAATTTTTACAATAACAACTTAAACCCGTCTAATATCAAACTCTTTGTTATAAAGTAAAGTCATAACTACAAACAAAAAGAAATAGATAAAAAATAACGCAATAAAACATCCTAAACTTTGGATGTTAATCTCTTAAAAACTAAATAAAAAACTAATAAAATGACAATAGAAACAGACAACAGCTTCTTACACTGGTTATATTTTCATTCTGAAGTCATCTTGATCTTCCTTGTGAGATAATACGTTCAGTCTGTTGTTTGTTTGAAGTATTATTTTACAACCGATTTATACATTCAAATTCTAAAAACAATATACCTCAAGAAACGTTATTACAAGGGATGGATTTTATAATGTTTTTGTACTTTGAGTTGTAAAGAAAATTTCTATCAACTTGTCAATAGTTTACTTTCCTACAACCTTTTGTATATAACACAATGACCAGACTGAAAGCAAATTCTGAAACTGAAATAGACATGCACCGAAATAACTGCATCGGCGAAGCCCAACTATTTTGTTATGTTTCTGGAAAAAATCAAAAAAATCCAGAAGGCATGCCATGAGTCATATCTATACTATTAAACGAGAAGACCTCATTTTGTGTGTCGCTTCTCTTCCTTCTCCAATAAATCAATCATCATGACTCTGTGTCCTAAAGGTTACATGCATAGTCGCATTTGTCATTCATTCTTATGATTATTCGGATTGACCTATTTTGGGAGAAAAACGACAAAAAAGGATAGGATTCCGTCATCAGACTGACTTTTAGTCATAGATAAGACTTCCGGTTTGAAACATGCACAAACACAACCAATCGTATGATAGATAACAAAAAAATGAAAAATGAATAAGCCAATCAAATCGTTCTCCATATCATGGTGTTTAGATCGGAGGAACCACAACTACTATACCTCCTTATAGAGGACAATTATTTGTCGCGTTTATCTACATGCAAACTACGATTATACTACTTTAATATATAGAGACTCTCTGTATTCTGTCTACTGTTTTCTTTCAATTGTTTACTATTTAAGGGGTCATACCAGTTGCATATATATTAAAATAAGTAAAACATGTGACACATTTTTAAAAAAGCAATCGTATGATAGATAACAGAAATGAAAAATAAATAAGCCACGCAGAGCGTTCTCCATATCATGGTGTTTAGATAGCAAAAATAACAACTATTATACCTCCTTAGAGAGGACAATTATTTTTCGCGTTTCATTTCATGGTGTAAAGATCGCAAGCACCACAACTATTTTACCTCCTTAGAGCGGACAACTATTGTTCGCGTTTATCTAAATGTAAACTAAGATTATACTACTTTAATATATAGAGACTCTCTGTATTCTGTCAGGGACTTTCTATGTTATTATAAAAAGTCCCTGATTCTGTCTACTGTTTTCTTTGAAATGATTACTATTTAGGGGTCATACCACTTGCATATATATTAAATAAGTAAAACATGCTGAACTTCATCTAAAACTACCTCGACCAAAAACTTTCACCTGAAGCGAGACAGACGGACGACCGAACGACCGAACGCACGGATGCACAGACTAGATGGGGCATAACAATTTATTGTTGAAAGTGAAAATAGTGATTTGGCAAAAATGAAAGTAAGGTAGAGTTTAGAGGGAGGCAGGACCTTTTTCGGGGCGTCGGGATCGGGTGTTTTGAAGCTCGGGATTTGGGGATTCATCCTTACGGGATACGGGGATATATATTTCGATCTCGGGTTTTCGGGATATGAATTTCTTTAAATTCTGCATCTCGGAATTTCGGGATCAGGATACCCCCCTCCCCCCCCCCCCCCCGACCACCACTCAAATTAGCCTTAGTCGGTCTTAGTCATTTATACAAGATTCATATCCTACCATTGGCATGTTAGTAAGGCTCTCAAAAGAAAAAGCACGGATGGATTGTCCTTGAAGCATATTTAATTAGACATATAATGGTCTATATACAAGCAGTTACATTTATTTGATGTTTGAAACGGTGCACATTTTTTACTTGATTTGACTTTTACCAAAGAAGCATTGTAGCAAAAGAGAAGAATGAGTGTGGTCTGAGGCCAGAAACACGAAAATAATTGAAATTATCAGAAAGGAAACAAATATCGGACTTTGGAAAAAAGGAAAGGGCTTTTATGAAATTCTCCATACATAATATCTTTTACAAAATATCATCCTACAACAGTTCACAAGCTGTATGTGCCCGCGATTTCACGGGTGTGTTCTAGTACAATATGAGATAGAAAATCAAAATCAAAAGGTTTTATATTACTGTTTTGAAAACAAAGTGATTAGAAAAAAAGAAATGATACTGCTGAAAGCAAGTTCTCAAATGGTGATCGACTTAAATGCTATTTACGACTTGAGATCTTGAGGATTGAGGATTTCATTTAGATTTTGCTCGTCATTCAATAGTATATATGTAACAAACCATTGGATAGTTATATGATTTGTTTTAAATGAAAACGAAAGCATGCATGGTAATCCTATCTAACGGGCAAATGTTCTGTTTTGGTTCCTACATTTATGCAATAATTAGGTTTTGGCGTTCTGTCTTACCCGGAATAGATCATAAGAACCATGTTTATTTTAAAATAAGTAAACAAGAATTCTTGAAAAGGTTATCGCTGATGACACACTGTACAATCGAGATCGTCTTGACAACCTGTATATTGTGATATCTTCTGATCATCGATGCAAACCTTTTTACTTTGTTTTGGCTTTTATTTCGTTTTACTCTTTTTGAGTGTTATGTGTAGTATGCAAAAGAGATGCGAAATAACTTTCAAAGTCATAAGTCGAAAATAAATAACGACGCCATTGCAAAAAAAAAAAAATACAAACAGCAATATAGAAAAAACTAAAGACTGGGCACCACAAACACCCACAAAAAAAGGAGATAACCACAGGTGCTCCGGAAGGGCAATTAGATACTTAGATTCTTGTGCACCCTTATTCAATGATTTATTAAGTTCATGCAACATATGTAGTTTTTAATATATACATAATATGGTATAATTGTTCCAAGTCAGAGTTAATGTTTAACTTATGATTAAGAATTATTATATACCAAATGTTGGCAAATCTCTAAAGAGAGATTTTGAAAGTTGTACAAAGTTGTTCCATACTTACATGTAATAACAGATTTCATACAACAACTTCGCAACCAGTAAAGGAAAACATGATATAATGCAATACCAAACACTATTTATTCAAAACAACATTGTAACATTCGTTTTTCTCTGTGTGAAGTAAGTTGGTTAGATAATGTCTAAAGACATCTCCAAAATATTAAAATTTTCAAGTTTGTGGTAACATGGTTAAAATTATTTTTCTTTGCTTCAATAGGAAAATTTTAAATTCATTTTTCTTTTTGCTGAGACAATGGTACGGTGTTAATTTGGTTGATACTATGCCTTTAAAATTACGATTTTATCTAGATTAAATGAAAGTTCAAAAAGTGTTAAAAAGTGATGTTTCATTATCTGTGTTGACGTCATTGATTTTTTTCAGAAGTCATTCTTTTTCATCAACAAATCGAAAATTCGATTATATTCTTCAGAGATCACCTCAAGATCAAATTTTATTTTGTAAAGATAAAGATGATTTTTTTTATTCTTTTTTTTAATGCACGTCAAACAAAATTGATTTAGAAAGGTGAATGGTTTCTTAAATTGGAAACTTATGATTTAGTGCTCTTTCCATAGTTTCACGTTTTTTGTGGAAAAGTCTTTTTGATAATTAATTTATCTAACGTTTTCCTAAATCTATAAAATGTTTACACGTATGTCAATAATGGAATGGAATTGTATGTGACTGGCATACAAGTGAGAAGTCTAGCTAGCTAGCTGTAAAACCATATTCTCCATAGGAAAATGAATGTACCAAGTCAGGAATGTGACAGTTGTTATCCATTCGTTCGATGTGTTTGATTTTCCAATTTTCTTAGGTACTTTCCGTTTAGACTTTTTCCTCGAAGTTCGGTATTTTACTATGCATTCAAAAATTTATAATCATTTATTTTAATAGATATTGCCCTGTTTTCCTTTGTTATACTTAATTTTGTATGATAGACGCGAGTTATGTCCACAAAACTGCTCACCATTGACGCTCTGTAAAACCTTCCGAACTTTTGTACGACAAAGAGTATCGGAATAAAAACAAAACACATTTGATCAGATAGTACTTTAGAATCTCCAAAGAGAGTAATCGAGACCATCGTTACCAATATTCGTCAAATTAATGTTGCAATGAGGTTGTTATAAGGAAATCTGATATAAAAATATAAAACATCACAACAAAAATTGGGTTATTAGCCATAGCAGACATAACAAACATATCACTCTATATCACGAACGAAGCATACTTCCTGCATTATTTTGGTACTATTTTGTAAGTTAACAAAAGTTCACATACCTAAATAGTATTGATATCTATTTAAAAAAAAACTTGTTGAAAGAGGGGCTCATTCCCTAGAGTGTATTTTCATAAGTCTTTCTTTAGTTTTTTGGTGTTAATTGAGAAACCAAACGATAGAGCATTTCAGTTTTGATATCGTAATATTGGAAACGAAGAAGACAAATTTTAGACATTTCCTTTTTTTTTTTTTTTTTTATTTTCATCATTTTTTGAAGTTATTTACTGTTTTTCTGTACCCTTCATTCTGAATTTTAAAAAATAATATAAATTTGTCTATAACCTTTGTAACACAACTTGTCTAAGGGGGGCAATTTAAAAAAAGCTTTCACACTATATTCCTAAAGCACTTTAGGATAATCTGATATAGATTGTATTATATCATTGAGAGTGCAATCAAATATCAAGATGTATATAGGTGATATATATCATGTTCAACGATGCGTAAATGATGGTAAAATGTTTGATGCACAATTGGTTTGGGTGAATAATCATTACCATATATCATGATGTAATGGTTTGATATCGGAATATGGAGGTAAATATTATTAATGTCCTTTGCTTCGTCATGGGCAAGTATTGAAGCAGAAACTGTTAACTTGATCCTTCCAGAGAACCTTAATTTATTTGAGTTCGTGAGCTCAATGGTAATTTATTTCAAGGTTTTTTATACTGCTGTTTGTCTTCTTTGTTTTACTGTGGTAATGGCGTGTTTTTGTTTTTTTGTTTTCGATTTAAAATTTTAATCACTCTCTATGCATTTTTAAGTCAACGTTCATGTTAAATTTTACAAGGCATAGCTGTTGTTTGCAATATGTTTTACAGTGAAATTTTCGCAAATTAACTGTTACATATCCCACGAATCCTAACGATTGTCTTTGTTATGACGCGTGATTATAAGGAGTGGGTAATTAATGCATAATTTACATATGGGTTCCTTCATCCGCTGTTTGCGCAATTATTGATATCTCTTGCGTATGTCCTATAAAGGTGTCAGATATGTTTAAGTTCAATACCCCTATATCCGTTTTTCTAATCACAATGTACTTCAGAGCTGTTATACAAATCACCGTGTAAGTTGAAATTGTTATGGAAATACTCCGAACCCTCATAAATACAATTATTTTAACGCTTTGCATTTAGGAAGGAATCGTTTATGTTTTCAGGATTTGTTTTAAAGAATAAAAAGAAAAAAAAAGAAAAACAAGCATTAAACTGGCACGACTGTTGTAATGTAGAAGAAACCCATTCATCATGTGTTAATGACACCGACAACATCAATAATGGTAAGGGACCGTTATGAACTGTGTCAAAGTACAACAATTATGCACGTGCTCCAAGACAATTTTATTTTTTGTCCATATAATGGCTGCATTCAAATACAATGGTATATTATCAAATTATAATAGTTTATATGCTGTGTTAACCCAAACTGTAAAAAGAAGATATATTACTATAATTAATTATCAATTATTTCCTTTCTTTTTTTTTTTTTGTCTTGAAGCCTTTTTGTAAATTTTGTCGCTGGATCACTATAGCATAAGCATATATTTTACATTGTAATGAAAATATAATTGTTATTGATGTGGACGACATCTCCCTTTGGTATGTGTTCATAATGACACGTCGATTTTAATCACAAGCGTTGGTGCTATGAAAGTATAAGAATTTCACAAACGGTTTACACCCGGCCTACAAAATAGGAAATAATTATAAACTACATATGGTAAAGAGGTTGTTTTAAAGTAAACATTTGTTTATCATATGATTTCTTTTTTATATAAAAGTTGGAGAAACTGAATAAAATACAACAAAAAAGTATCAAAATCGTAATAAAATGTATTAATTATTTTCGTATGATTGTGTGTTACAGAATGTGACATGAGACTAATATATATATTTAAATCATAACAGTTTACGGGAAAGTTAGCCCGAAAGAACTGGAGTCAATTGAATTACTCTCATAGACGCCAGTACAAATCTACTGCATTAAACAAGCTTAACTAAGTTTTCTTTCCATTTAATATAAACAAATTATTTTGAAGTGACTTAAGCTATATGTTAGGTAATACTAGACGATCATAACGTCCGTGCCTCTTCGATTGCTGTCAAAACGAATTGGAATGTTCAGATCTATTTTTACTGGTAAAGAGCATAATGTTTTCATTTAATATGGCAGATTTAACAACAAACATTTGTTTTCCGTAAAAAAAAGTATAAATATCTTCAAAAGATTCTTTTTCCTTGAATGAAATTGAAATAGACTGATAAAAATTTTGATAATCTTCAAAGCTGTATTGCTGGTTATGATATACATTAATAGTAAAGCCCTGTAATTATATTGAACTTTTTTTTTCAAACTTTCATTTTGTAAGTCAAACCTAATAAAAACATTATTATGCATACTGTTATTGGGATACGAAAGTTCTTGCAAATTGATTTACGTCAAAATTGAATAAATGTTACAAATGTTTAAAAAAATAAATGCATTCTAGAGACATATCACAAATGTTTTGAAAGAACAATGCACTTTCGGCTTTCCACAGATACAGCATCTCAATGCATATTTCTTGCATAGAATTAGTATCAGTATTTTAAAGGTACATACTACACTTGACTTGATTTTGTACCTCGCGGATTCAAAGCCTAGTGACCAACTTTACAGGCTGCGTTTACTTTATTTGTACTAAAATAAAAGTAAAGCAATCAATTTTAAGGTGTTGATTTATCATTTTTCATAAGACATGACAAAATAAATGTAAAAACATGAAAAACTAAACATTGTAAACGATCAAGAGATGGACCGTTGAATCAAGTGATGAGAGGAAACGTCGTCCAATTTTCTCCGGCTATAATTATTCGGTCGGCCATTGAAGATAATTATATGTCCATAGGCAGTTGAGTTACGAATATAAATATGAGTATAAATCATTTCATTACTTTCTTGTAAAGATTATTGATAGCTATTACCACATGAAATTGGGAAATATGGGGGGAAACGATATTATTATAACGAAAGAAATTTTAACATACATGCATTTACCCAACAGAAATGTTATAGTTTTTCATAAATAGCTAGCGCGAAAGTCAATATCAAATTAAGGAGAAACGGTACATAAATTGTGATATGTTTTACCTCAACTGAGGTATATTTCCTTCCAGTAATGGGGTTAGTGAAAGATTCTTTTATTTCTAGTTTCGTCTCACCGTTTTCGTCTTAAGAATTATTTATATAGGACTTTGGTTTCCGAAGTAATTGTATGAATGAGCTCTTGAGTTTAAAATTATTCATACATAATAGACATGTGGTATAAGCGCCAATGAGACAACTTTGCATCCAAGTCACGTTGGCTCACAACGAACATGAAGCTATAAAGGGCCCCATGAACTTATTTTTTAATATCCAACTGTTCTTTTCCCTTCACAATGTATTGTTTTGTTTGGTCGCTTTCCTCGGTAATTGTTCTTCAACAGATTGTATTATTTATACGATAATACGCAACTGTTATAATGCTGTACCACTTTCATGAACTTGGTCTGGGTTTATTGAACCTATAAAGCAACATTTTAAAATTGTTTATTTAAAAAAAATATTTGAATGTTTAAGTTGAATACCATAAAAGATCCTGCTTAAATAAATAGGATACACTTAATTGTATCTCATATTTTGACTTACATCTATAATTTTACAATGAAGATCTGTTGAGATCCAAACTTAACGACTTCAAATGATTATAGCTTCCCAATTGTAAACATTCTATTTCTAAGTAGCAACATTTCAACAGCGTCTGCATTTAAAGTTTATAGCATCCAGTTGGTATAATTTTCTAAAGTTTGAATTGTCCATCATGATTCCTTTGATATATGGCTGCTGCTTTAAACCAATTAGCGAAGTTAAGTCGTACCTCTGAAAATCTTAAAGACGACATCAAGAGTTGCCAGAACTTGTTGACCGTTATGGAATATCTGTTTAAAATGACGATATATAGATATGTTCCAGTTGTCGTAACCAAAAACTCGTCTCCTTTTCCTCGTATGCGACATTATTGAATAAGACTCATAACCGAGTTTGTACTTGCACAAGCAACACGGCTGTTTGGGCGATGGCCTGTATACATTTGCTGGAACATTTTTTGTGCGCACGTGTAAAACAATTATAGAACATATACATATTTCTTTTAGTGCTTCACGTATAGTTTTAAAAATGGTTAAAATTCTTATCAAATTCGACTCAGAATCGGCAATTACCAACTGATAGTTCGAAAACTGTTATATGTGTATACCCTTCCAAAGCACTTGTATTACTCCAAATCATGGTAACGTTTGTATTGGTCAAAGCAGAAGTTTTATGAGTATGTTTGGTTATTTAGGTCTATTGGTTTTTTTGTTGCGTTTTTGCTCCCATTTTTTTTTAAAGTTTGTACAACTATTTCATTTCTACCCCATATCTTTTTTAAATCTAAATCTGAGCAATTACTTTATTGCTAGTTTATACCTTTTTATTATTAAATCTAAACGATTGAATTTTAAATGATTACCAGATCATGTTAAAGCTATATTTGATTTCTTCAATAAAATGAACTCATTGATCTTAAAAGCAATACCTCAAATTTAATTTGGAAATAAATCATGCTTTAGTTAAATGAAAGTTTGCGTACATGTAAGTTGTTTCGATTGAAAATGAATTACTGGACTTTTTCGTCGTCAATCAAGAGATGAAAGTATACCAAAAGGCCAGAGAACAGTTATTTCGTCGGGCATTTCCATAGACAATGAATTCAAATTAAATCAATTGTACCTGATCTATCTATACAAGATTTTACAGTGCAGTGTACTACTTTTAGGACAAACTATATCAAAATCTAAGGAAACTCTTCCAGCTCAAAATATTGACAATTCTTCAGTGAGGGATTTTATAATAGAATTTCACAGCTTCTGATTATACTTATTTTTGACCTTTTTTGATTGGACCAAATCACTACTTTAACTAAACAAATCATCATTCAAATTATTTCATCCCCTTAATTGATGTTTCATGCAAAAATATGAAAAATGTGGGAAGTTTCTAGAAAAAAATGCACACTAAGGACTATATTTGTCCATTATACAGTGAGTAGATTTAAAGTATTTTGTAAAATTGGGAATATTTTAGTAACATTAGGTCTTCCAAACATTTTAGCTTTAGCATAATTCAAACTTTTCAGAAAAAAAAACCGAAACAAATGCCAGTGATAAAGTGACAATCTAAAAAGTAGACGAGAAAAATCTTCAGGATATTTTAAGTAACTGACAAATAAATCAATAACTCAAGACAAATAACAAACATATATTAAAGTTATCACTACTTCGATTTTTTTCCTCTCATTATACCCCAAGAAACCAAGTTGCGGAGGATATAATGTTTTTTACCCGTCAGTCTGTCCGTCCGTCAGTCCTGTTCTTGTCATCGCAACTCCTCTCAAACCACACCCCATAATTGCATGGAACCTTTTCAGATAATAAGGACATACTATGTAGATGTGCATATCGACAGTAAGTTACGATATAAATGTTTTTCTACGAGTTATGCCCCTTTAAAATTATTTGCTTCAATATACTACTGCAACAGTTTGTCATCGCAACTCCTCCGAAATTACACAACAAATACATGACACCTTTCTAGATATTAAGAACATACTATGTAGATGTGCATATCGACAGGAAATAATGACTCATTGGGTTTTTTTCTAGAGTTGTTTCATTTATCCAGCGACAATGTGGGGGCGTTGGGTATGTGAACGCGCTCACTAAAGTTCTTTCACTGGGGATTAATAAGCCAAGATTTAAAGGACCAACTTTCAAGAATGAATAATGATTTGAGTGTTGGTAGCCAATTCGGTTTAAAGAAATTTTCAAATGTCTTAATGGTCATAAAGATGTAATTTTATTGCCATTGAGACAACTGGTCCGAGACCACACATATAGTTCCTAGTGTTGACAGTGGGTTACTTGCCATTAATTTCTATACCCCTTTCAAATTTATTTCTCCATGTTTAATACCTCAAATTGAAAGTTAGGGGGGGGGGGGGGGTGAAATTACACTGTTAAAAAATTTGAATCCAAAATTTTAAAGGAAAGTAGTGATTTGGTCCAGCTGAAAAAGGTTTAAAATTAGCACATCGGAAGCTGTCAAAAGATTTCAAGACGCCCTAAACATAAAATTGTCCATAATTTGAGTTAGAGCCGATGAAGTTTTCTATAATGTTGATATAATTTGTCCCAAAAGTAGTACAACACACTGTAAAAGTTTCTTTGATAAAGCGCAGGAAGAAATTTTTTATTTTCATTTATGTTCTAAAAGAAATGCACTACGAAATAATTGTGGTCTCGGACCAACTCTCCATCCATGTCACAATTAGTAATAAGTAAACCATTATAGGTCAAAACAGAAAGTTATAATTGGCTGTAAACATATACTTTTAAATTTATTTTTTTAAGTTATGCAAATCGGTAGTAAACATTGCCATGACTATTTGTGCTTATGTTCCGGACCATATGTGATTGAATATTCTGCAATGCAAAATCCCGGACTCGTGTAAAAAGTACAAATATAACTGCGAAAAAAATGATAATGCGTAGCAACAGATAAAAATGAAAAGGCAATACGGAGGACAAAAATAATGGCCTCTTATCTTCGAACCCCCCTTTTCCCCGATTATCAAGTAGTCTTGAACCAATATCCAGGTGTTGAGTTTATTTTTTAAATTTAGCCTTAGTACATAAAAAGTCTTTAAATTGAATAAACGATGAGATAATTTGTCCTTAAACTGTTTGGACATTGAACTTAAACGTAATAGGCTTTTCTTTCTGTTTTGTCTTAAGGATGTAAGGTTGAGAATTGTCAAGTGTTCGGACTCCTTTGATTTTTTCCGACGATACAGGGTTGAATACCATAACAAACATTTTTCTGCCGAGGAAGCTTTTTCCCGCCATTAAAATAATTATCTCAAAAAGGAGATCTTCACCATATTTTGTTCGTTAACTAAAACATATACTGAATTATGATATCAATTATATATTCTTAACTTATAAAATGTACTTTCATGAATATATGAATATGTTGTTGAAGGAAAGAACAAAGAACAAACCAACATACACTAATAAATACAAACAATTATTGAGCTTCGTTTAGGTATTTTAGTTGATGGTGCTGAGTGACTGTTAAACATCCAGACAAATACATAATGAGGACGACAATATGTTATGTATAAAGAATATTATAGCGAACCAAATGAATGTTTTACATAGTGCCATCTCTGTCTTGACCAGGTATTTAAACTTCATAAAATGACCTAGTCAAGATAGAGATCGCACTGTGGAAAACTTTCATTGAGTTCGCAATAACCATGAACAACACGCTGAGCCAGATTTATAACGTTTTAGTCAACGCAGTAACTGTCCGCAGACAGAAATCTCACACACCCAGGACACTTTTACATTTTAACTCTGACTATACTAGTCTTAACTCTTATTCATAAATGCTACATGCAAACATCAAATGCTTTAAAAAATCTACCTACCACATTTGAATCGAACATTTGACACCAACATGATTTTGCTACTTATTCATCGCTATTTCATCTTACTCTTTATAACAAGCTGTGTAAGTTGTTTTATATTTTGAATCTTTCAATGGTGTTAAATTTATTTATAAATGTCATTGAAGTTTGAGACAGATATTAATTCAATGATTCTAAAATAATTAATATACAAAAATTAAATATCCAACTTTTCCCAACATTATTACTAGTAATATTCATATACAAAAGTAAATCAGGTAAAACCTAACTTCATAATGAATTTTAACGTACAAATCAAAACAGTCAGGACAAAATAAAAAATGTTGGTATTTAAGATTACTAACAAATCAGAATCAAACTTGGCGACCTCTGTTCTACAAAGCCCGAGGTAAAGGCAGGACAATATCAACTAAAATATTCAGAAATTATAAGGAATGAAAGTAAATTAAATACAGCAAAGCTTATTTAATTTGATCCATTAATAAAGAAACATGTTTTGATTAATATGTAACAGGTTGATACATTGCTATTAATCACAGAATCTAATTGTTCTCTGTCAGGATCAAATTGACGCAAGCGAAAAATAAATTAGACGTAAATTATCTCCATGCAATCTCCGTTTGCTTTAATAATAGTTTCGATAAATAGAGAATTTATTTTGGAACATAACATTGTATAAGAGGAGCCGATAGGTTTTATGTCGATGTTACATTCACGATAGAAAGGTCATCTACACATTGCAATTAAGAATTAAATTACTTATATTCCAACAATGTTATTAAGTGTAATTATTGTTTCTCCTAGAGCCATTGAACAGTTAATGTCGGTGGAATGCATTATTTTGTATATTTAACTGTGACAAAGCATTGAAATCGTGGCCGACATTGTTTGTGGTAGGTTTTTAAATCTTTTTTAAACTTCCACTTCAAAATAATATTGGAATATATGGCTTTCTTTTCCATTTCACAATACAACATTCTCATGAAAGGTAGGGGGATCGGTTGGTTTTTGAAATAATTGGATGTATAAGTATAATAATGCATAGCAACGTCCGAATGGAACTTTCCAAATAAACGTATTTGATAAAAGTGGATGTTTTCAAATATGAAATGGTTCTTAATACTTAAAATATGGTCAATTTTTGAAGACAACTAGGGATAAATTAACAGAACCGAATCATATTGAACTGTTTTCAAACTATTTCAGTATCAGTTTGGAGAGCAATGTTTCGATGAGAGTTTCTGCAATGTATAGTAGCAGTTGTTTAGTCGATATCGTTAGTGTCAGTTATATCATTCATTCTGGAAAAATCATTGACACTTTTAGAACTTTTAAACAATTTCATAAACATTGATCTGACATATATAACAACTAACATCTAGGTTTATTATTTTGTACTCTAAGGCACTTATCGTATGTCCAAGTAGTAACCCAAGCTGGTGATTCTGTGAGTTCAATCAGTCAATGTACTCGGTCATTAGGTTTGTACCGCAGTTTCGCTTAATGTATGTCCAATTTATTTAATTATCCAAGCTGATGTTTAACTCAAATGATTCTGTGCCTTCCATCAGTCAATGTCCTTTCGGGAGTACTTTGTCATAAAGTTTGTACTGTAGTTTTGCTAAATGTATGTCAGAGGTATTAACCAAGCTGGTGTTTACCTCAAATGAGTCTGTGCCTTCTATCAGTCAATGTCATGTCGAAGGAGCTTGGTCATTAAGTGTATACTGTAGTTTTGCTAAATGTATGCCAGAGGTATTACCCAAGCTGGTGTTCAACTTAAATAAGTATGTGCCTTCTATCAGTCAATGTCCTTTCGGGAGTACTTTGTCATGAAGTTTGTACTGTAGTTTTGCTAAATGTATGTAAGAGGTATTAACCAATGTATTTAATTACCCAAGCTGATGTTTAACTCAAATGATTCTGTGCCTTTTATCAGTCAATGTCCTTTTGGGAGTACTTTGTCATTAAGTTTGTACTGTAGTTTTGCTAAATGTATGTCAGAGGTATTAACCAAGCTGGTGATTACCCCAAATGAGTATGTGCCTTCTATCAGTCAATGTCCTGTCGAAGGTGCTTGGTCATTAAGTTCCTACTGTAGTTTTGCTAAATGTATGTCAGAGGTATTACCCAAGCTGGTGTTAAACTTAAATAAGTCTGTATGGCTGTACTTAAAATACCAAGCATGAATATTTTTCAAAACAAATTAGTCTGGTGTATTCAATACCAAAAACTTATTCATATACATGTTATAATTATAATCATTTTATTTACTGGAGGGATAGTTGCAAGTTTTTGTTCGCCGAGACTCTGACTATTACCCTAAGCGAAGGCAAATTGAATAGACAATGTTTAGATATGACAACGGCATTTCAAATTTCATGTCGATGTATATTACATGGTATATGAATATATTTTAATAACACCATTACCAACATAGTTTATAAGAACTTTGAGGTTCTGGTGATGAAACTATTCTGATACATAACGAAAATTTAAAGGCATTTCTTTCTGACCTTAAATTTAAAATGGCTAACTAATAGTACGACAATGGAGGATTGAAATCGGTGTACTTGAACTAAAAAACTAGTTTCAAACCCACCACGTTACCAAGTCAGGAATTAGTAGAGGTAACAAAATTATGTATCGCCCTCTTCTCTTTTAGAAGAGTTAAACAAAGCTATGTATCGCCCGCCTCTCTTTTAGTGGAGTAAAACAAAATTATGAATCGCCCGCTTCTCTTTTAGTACAGTTGAACAAAGCTTTGTATCACCCGCTTCTCTTTTAGTGGAGTAAAACAAAATTATGTATCGCCCTCTTCTCTTTTAGAAGAGTTAAACAAAGCTATGTATCGCCCGCTTCTCTTTTAGTGGAGTAAAACAAAATTATGTATCGCCCGCTCCTCTTTTAATAGAGTTTAACAAAACTATGTATCGCTCTTTTCTCTTTTAGTAGAGTCAAACAAAACTATGTATCGCCCGCTTCTCTTTTAGTAGAGTTAAACAAAGCTATCTTTTGCCCGCTTCTCTTTTATAAGAGTTAACCAAAGCTCTGTATCGTCCGCTTTTCTTTTAGTAGAGTGAAACAAAGCTATGTATCGCCCGCTTCTCTTTTAGTAGAGTTAAACAAAACTATGTATCGCCCGCTTCTCTTTTAGTAGAGTTGAACAAAACTATGTATCGCCCGCTTTTCTTGAAGGGAAGTTAAACAAGCTTTACAAGGAAAATGCTAATAAAAGTATTTCACTCTCTTGTCTCATGTTTTTTTAAACAGATGTTCAAAATAAGAATTTGATTAATATGGCTTCATAAACAGGAGTCAACAAACGCCTTTTAATGGCCTAATATACAGCTATAACCGTTCTGACTTCCTCTTACGTTAGACCGAGAATACCACACGTTTTCTTTGAATCAAACATAACTGTTTTAAAGTAGACATGTCCATTCACATATATCAATGAAACGGTTGTAATTTCCTGTCGGTAGTCCAATATGAAATGTACGTTGAAAGGATGAATAAACTCGCAAATCATGAAGTCATACACGAAATACATTTTCACAAGGCAAAGAACGAGTTACCATTATGTTTATATTCATGATATGTCATCTTAAATATATTGATGAAAACAAGCAACCATTTTTAAACAAAGCGATATATTTAAATTTAGTTAAATATTTGAAATCATTTTAAAATCACCATTACTATAATCTAGTATTACTGTTTTTGAAGCAGTTTATTTTCTAAAAGGAGAAGGTCCGGTAAGGGCCGATTTTGGCCTTAAATTTCAGGTTCATCTAACGAAAGATTTTTAAAACTTTTTTAACACTGACGTGTCCATTTCAATTGATTCAATTAGTTTATGTGAAAGATTTTAACTGATTTAGTCATTTATAACGCCTAGATTTAAGCTAAATTATGAAAAATCTATTAAATATGTCTAAAAACGTCACTTTTCGGATGGTGTTTGTCAAAAACGAAAGTGACCGCATCCGTGTACATCCTCAACTTTTATATATGTTATGTTTTATCATCAAATACAAATTGCATTTTAATATATTATGAATGAACACGAATGCGGCCACTTTCATTTAATGCAGAAATCATTCAAAATTCAACTAAAATGTTGAAATTGTGAATACTTCAGTACTTAAGCATGAATTTTTGATGCTAGTAACCGATATATGTGCACTGTATTGTCACACACAGCCTATATTTATGAAGCAGAAGCATTCTACTGTCCAATCAATTGCTTAAAGTTTAAACTTCCACAAATTTGTAAAACTGCTATATTTTGGGGTCAAAAAGGGGTCTTACTGAACCTACTCCTTTATCTGTCAAATCCCGTTGAAACAATTGATAGATTGGTGTTTAATGACACTTTCAGCACTATTAGATATTCGAGGCTGCCATTGTATATTGTTTGAGGAAGGCAAATAGAACGACTGTACTACGGTGGGAACACTGTCAATCCTAGTCAGTTAAGATTGGATTCAAACGCTTGCATATGACTCGAAATGACCACCTGCGTATTTACAAGACAGTGATACAGTAGTTGACTACTTACACCAGTTGACTTCCGACGCACCTCGTTTACAACAAAAAATTTTTAACTGTTGCATATGGATCCTTTGTGTTTTATAAACACACAAGAAATAACATTCTGAAGTTCAAATATATATGTATGGGTCTGGTTTACGTGAATAATTTTTGGGTTAAAGCCTAAAAGGACTCGATATGTTCACTGTCGGTATTTAACGCACATTCAAATAGCATGAAGGAATAGAATCGCTGTAACTTTTTATAATTGAAGTAGTACAAAACTAAACTGACGGTCTAGATTTTACCAATTTCGTTTCGTTAAATTTAATTTATAGTCCATAATAACTTTCCCATTCAAATGATCAATATCTGAATAAATACTGATAAAGCATGCAAAACTAACCAAGATAGGGCCGCGATCTGCCTGATCATACCGATAACAAAAACGCTATTAAAATTAAAAAAATATATCCAAATGAAAACTCACACGAAGAATTAAAGAGAAAGAAATTATATTGATTTTATCTGAAATGCAGGTCATAAGTGAACACATAGTCAGAACTTTTGATCAAAACAACATCAACCCCTTACATTATTCTCTTTGTAATGTTTACTACTTAATGATTTATTTCATGTAGATGATTCATGATTATAAGCGATTAAAGACCTGTGATAATATTTGATTCGTAAACCATAACGTACATAAAGCTTCTATATCAAAGACATATTTAAATTGCTTATTTATATTGATTCAACATGAAATTTCTGTCAAATAAATGTTATCACTTAACATCTATTTTTTATAGCAAGTTTTTAATAGATTATGAAAAATATTTCTCATGTTCGCTTATGTTTTTGTTTAGAATTATTCTGTTCCTGTATTCGTTATTGTGTACTGAAAACTTCCACACATCAAACGCAATGCACATAATTTTCATAAATCTGTTCCAACCGTAGATATATACTTTTCCAAATGTGTCCGATGGACCCGTTTGACAACCAAATTGACAACATTGCTTGCGTGGTCGCATGAATTAAACACAAGTAATCGTCTTGTTATATCCTTAAAAGTGTTACAGATAGACAAATGCAGTGGTTGTCGTTGGTTTATGTGTTACATATTTGTTTTTCGTTCATTTGTTTTGACATCAATAAGGCCGTTAGTTTTCTCCTTTGAATTGTTTTACATTGTCTTATAGGATCCTTTTATATCTGACTATGCGATATGGGCTTTGATCATTGTTGAAGGCCGTATGGTGACCTATAGTTGTTAATGTCTGTGTCATTTTGTTTTTTTCTGGATAGTTGTCTCATTAGCAATCATACCACATGTTCTTTTTTTATAAAGCTCACAGATTCCATCTTGCATTCTTAAACAAAAAAATAATACTAATGACACAACTTTTCGACTTACAGAAGCATCCACTTCGACATCAAGTTACATGAAATGATAACGAGATCATAATTTGTTGGTGTCAAACTTATAAGAGTACTCTAATAATTTGGTGCGACTTTTAGCAGTCATTCACATCAAAAAAGAAGTCATGTATTGAAATTAAATAGTAAACTCCTGGATACCAGTCATTGATAGCCTTGACCGAGTGCAAACATATCCTACAAAATCTGTTTACTGAATAATAACAACTCTAAAGTCTAACATGGTTACGTATTTTCAACTGTTACTGTACTCTTTACAAAAGATATCACACTTATTTAACCAGTATTAATACTAGTATAATATAAATCGTCTTTTCATGGTCTATAATGTCTAAATGTATATTATAAACATAAAACGTCACTCAATTATTTACTAATTCTGTAAGGTAAAATAACAAAAATATCGAAGTCCAAGGACAATTCAGAATGGAACGTCCCTAATAAAATGACAATATCAAAAGCTCAAATACATCAAACAAATAAAAAACAACTGATATACTCCTGACATGGTACAGGCATTTCCTTATGCAAATAATTGTTGATTAAATTAACTACCTATAAAATCTCTTATTTGCATTACAGTCGCATTCAACTCCATTATATTGACAACCATGTGTGAACAACACTAAAATAGGTAAAAATATCATAAAAAGGGATACCAAAGTCACAATTGTGTTATAATCCTAATCACTTTAAAAACCAACAGATATGCCAACAACAAATTACAGTGGTATATAGACAAAGCACATATGCACAAATGAAAAAAAAATCAACAACACTTTAACACGTAATCAAGATGATAAACAAAGTCATTTCTAAGATGCATAATAATGTAAACTCAATTTTCAACAAGGCAGCTATAGGTAATTGAACGAAAGTTCTTATTCATAATTAGGTCTTTCCACCTTTCCGTGGAAAGACCTATAGGTTTTGTTCTGATTATTATTAGGTCTTTCAACCTTTTCGGTTGAAAGACCTATAGGTTTTGTTCTGATTATTAGGTCTTTCCACCTTTCCGTGGAAAGACCTATTGAATTTGTTCTGATTATTAGGTCTTTCCACCTTTCCGTGGAAAGACCTATTGTATTTGTTCTGATTATTATTATTTTTTTTTTTTTTTTTCTTCCGCCTAAATTTTTTTCTTGCGTAGTATTGATGTTTCAAAAGATGTCGCTTAGATATTTGGAATATGATATCGTATAGTTTATACGCTTTAAAAATTTACAACTGCGTAACAAAATACTTGGCGTTGTAAGAGTTATCTCCCCAAACACTGTTTTTCTTGTGGCCACTACTCCTTCGCAACCGTAAAGGATTACGACAAATTTATTTTACCAAATTGCTCGTTACATCTTCAGGATTAGGATATTCATTTGGACCGAAGCTTTACAGAGACTCCATATGAGAGTTATTCCCCCTTTTCAATTTAATTAAGTGATATGCATTTCTAAATGGTAAACCATAAGTGATAAAGACATAGGGTCTTTAAATTTGAGGTCCTTGGTCCAAAAAAATAAAAATGAGGTCAAGGTCAAAGGTCAAGGTCATATTCTAAATTTTGATTTTGGCTTATTTTCATTTATTTTCAAATACCTTATGACATATCGACAAATAATTTTTCATAAATTGTTAGTCACAGCATGTACTTATTTGTATATTTTGGTTGAAAGGGTGCGCAGACAATAAATGGGAGTTTTTGCCCATCTTACATTTAGAATTACGCGTAAAGTGATATTACTAATAAACCAAACATATTTAAGACCTAGGGTCTTTTGATTTAAGGTCCTTGGTTTGTGAACTTGAAATTGAGGTCAAGGTCATAGGCTAATATGACGTTCTAGATGTTGACCTTTGCTTTAAATTCATATAAATACATCATAAAACCATAGGAACTAACATTTTAAACTGATTTTTCATATTTCAATATCAAAATAGATCTTTACTAGTGGAAAGACCTTCAATTGTTCTCTGAACAATTGGTTTTTAATTATTATTATTATTATTATTATTATTTTTTTTTTTTTTTTCCGCCTTAATTTTTTTCTTGCGTAGTATTGATATTTCAAAAGATGTCGCTTAGATATTTGGAATATGATGTCATATAGTTTATACGCTTTAAAAATTTACAACTGCGTAACAAAATACTTTACGTTGTAAGAGTTATCTCCCCAAACACTGTTATTCTTGTGGCCACTACTCCTTCGCAACCGTAAAAGAATACGACAAATTTATTTTACCAAATTGTTCGTTACGTCTTCAGGATTAGAATATTCATTTGGACCGAAGCTATCCGGAGACTCCATATGAGAGTTATTTCCCCTTATGCATTTGATATAAGTGATATGTGTTTCTTACTGGTAAACCATCAGTGATATAGGCCTAGGGTCTTTAGATTTGAGGTCCTTGGTCCAAAAAAATGAAAAAAAGGTCAAGGTCAAAGGTCAAGGTCATATTCTAAATTTTTATTTTGGCTTATTTTCTCTTATTTTCAAAAACCGTGAAAGATATTTACAAATTATGTTACTAAATTGTGAGTTGCGACATGTGGTAACTTATAAATTTTGGTTGGAAGGGTGCGTAAACAATAAATGAGAGTTTTCGCCCATCTTATATTTAAAATCATGCCTAAAGTGATATAACTCATTAACCATACATATAACAGACCTAGAGTCTTTTTATTTGAGGTCCTTGGTTGGTGACCTTGAAATTGAGGTCAAGGTCAAAGGTTAATAGGACGTTCTAGATTTTGACCTTTGCTTTAAATTCATATTTATACATTATAAAGTCATAGGAACTGACATTTTAGATTGATTTTTAATATTTTGATAAAAAAATAGATCTTTACTTGTGGAAAGACCTTCAATTGTTCTTTGAACAATTGGTTTTTAATTATTATTCTTTTTTTTTTTTTTTCTTCCGCCTAACTCTTTTCTTGCATATTATTGATGTTTCAAAAGATGTGGCTTACATATTTGGAATATGATATCGTATAGTTTATACGCTTTAAAAATTTACAACTGCGTAACAAAATACTTTAAGTTGTAAGAGTTATCTCCCCAAACACTGTTTTTCTTGTGGCCACTACTCCTTCGCAACCGTAAAGGGTAGCATCAAATTTATTTTACCAAATTGCTTGTTATATCTTAAGGATAAGGATTTTAACTTTAACCGAAACTATCCGGAGACTCCATATGAGAGTTATCCCCCCTTTTGTATATGATATAAGTGATATGCATTTCTAACTGGTAAACCATAAGTGATAGAGACCTAGGGTCTTTTGATTTAAGGTCCTTGGTCCAAAAAAATGAAAATGAGGTCAAGGTCAAAGGTCAAGGTCAAATTCTAAATTTTGATTTTGGGCTTATTTTTACTTATTTTCATTAACTTAATAAGATTTCGACAATTTTTTTTACTAAATTGTTAGTTGCGACATGTCGTAACCTATGAATTTTGATTGGAAGGATGCGTAGACAATAAATGGGAGTTTTTGCCCCTTATATATTTAGAATTATGCGTAAAGTGATATTACTCATGAACAATACATAATACAGACCTAGGGTCTTTTGATTTGGGATCCTTGGTTTATGACCTTGAAATTGAGGTCAAGGTCATAGGTTAATTGGACGTTCTAGATTTTGACCTTTGCTCGAAATTCATATTTTTATATCATAAAGCCATAGCAACTGACATTTTCAACTGAATCTTAATATTTTCATATCGAAATAGATCCTTATTGGTTGAAAGACCTTCAATTGTTCTTTGAACAATTGGTTTTTAATTTTTTTTTTTTTTTTCTTCCGCCAAATTTTATTCTTGCGTAGTATGGTTGTTTCATTAGTTGTTGCTTAGATTTTTGGAAAATGATATCGTATAGTTTATACGCTTCAAGAATTGACAACCGCGTAACTAAATACTTTACGTTGTAAGAGTTATCTCCCCAAACACTGTTTTTCTTGTGGCCACTACCCCTTCGCAACCGTATAACATTACGACAGATTTATTTTACCAAATTGCTCGTTATATCTTCATGATTATGTTGGCTGTTTGGACCAAAGCTATACGGAGACTCCATATGAGAGTTATTTCCCCTTATGTATTTGGTATAAGTGATTTGCATTTCTAACTGGTAAACCATAAGTGATAGAGGCCTACGGTCTTCGGATTTGAGGTCCTTGGTCCAAAAAAATGAAAATAAGGTCAAGGTCAAAGGTCAAGGTCATATTCTAAATTTTGATTTTGGCTTATTTTCACTATTTTTCAATTACCGTATGACATATCGACAAATAATTTTTCATAAATTGTTAGTTTCGACATGTTCTTATTTGTGTATTTTGGTTGAAAGGGTGCGCATACAATAAATGGGAGTTTTTGTCCATCTTACATTTACAATTACGCGTAAAGTGGTATTACTCATTAACCAAACATATTAAAGACCTAGGGTCTTTTGATTTAAGGTCCTTGGTTTGTGACCTTGAAATTTAGGTCAAGGTCATAGGTTAATAGGACGTTCTATATTTTGACCTTTGCTTTAAATTCATATTTATACATCTTACATTTTACATTTTAAACTGATTTTTCATATTTCAATATCAAAATAGATCTTTACTAGTGGAAAGACCTTCAATTGTTCTCTGAACAATTGGTTTTTAATTATTTATTTTTTTCTTCCGCCTAAATTTTTTTCTTGCGTAGTATTGATGTTTCAAAAGATGTCGCTTAGATATTTGGAATATGATGTTGTATAGTTTATACGCTTTAAAAATTTACAACTGCGTAACAAAATACTTTATGTTGTAAGAGTTATCTCCCCAAACACTGTTATTCTTGTGGCCACTACTCCTTCGCAACCGTAAAAGATTACGACAAATTTCTTTTACCAAATTGATCGTTACGTCTTCAAGATTAGAATATTCAGTTGGACCGAAGCTATCCGGAGACTCCATATGAGAGTTATTTCCCCTTATGTATTTGATATAAGTGATATGCGTTTCTTACTGGTAAACCATCAGTGATATAGGCCTAGGGTCTTTAGATTTGAGGTCCTAGGTCCAAAAAAATGAAAATAAGGTCAAGTTCAAAGGTCAAGGTCATATTCTAAATTTTGATTTTGGCTTATTTTCTCTTATTTTCAACAACCGTGAATGATATTGACAAATTCTTTTTACTAAATTGTGAGTTGCGACATGTTGTAACTTATAAATTTTGGTTGGAAGGGTGAGTAAACAATAAATGAGAGTTTTCGCCCATCTTATATTTGAAATCAGGCCTATAGTGATATAACTCATTAACCATACATATTACAGACCTAGGGTCTTTTTCTTTGAGGTCCTTGGTTGGTGACCTTGAAATTGAGGTCAAGGTCAAAGTTCAATAGGACGTTCTAGATTTTGACCTTTGCTTTAAATTCATATTTATACATTTTTAAGTCATAGGAACTGACATTTTAGATTGATTATTAATATTTTGATAATAAAATAGATCTTTACTTGTGGAAAGACCTTCAATTGTTCTTTGAACAATTGGTTTTTAATTCTATTTATATTCCTGTATTTCATTCAAGAATATATGTTGAGAGGGGAATAACTACTGGTTGTTTATTCAGAACATTAACTGTACTTTGATATTATGCTTAAGACATTGTTTTAACACAAATGTACGCACATGGTTTTGCTGTAAAGTTTATTTTATAAATTGATCAAATCCGGGTGAAATCATGTACTGATTTATAAAAAGATTCTTGCATAAGAGTAATTTAAGTTTGTCAACAAAGTTTTGAGCAGAACAAATAAATAACCTTCTTAAGTTTAAACGTTAACGTTTGGGTCTGTTCGTCAGGATTGGGTTTTTTTCTGACAATGACAAGATTGGTTCGATCCTGTGTTGAAGTGCATATTCAAACCGCATGTATTACTGAATGTTTGTGAAACTGATGTTAAGAATAAATGATTAGACTGACAGTGTAATGCTAGAAATAATCAGTTTTTGAAAGAAGAATTGAAATTGCAATCCGTTCAAAAATGTCAGTCAAAAATACGTTGCAACTTTCCCATTCAAATTATCAATATCAGAAAAAAACTAAAAAACAACAAGATCAGTCCGCATAGCTCCACGATGTGCTTGAGTATACAAAAAAATCAAGATACAATTAGAATTGAAATATATATATATATCAAAATGAAAACCCTCACAAAGGATTCCAGTGGAACATCATGTTGATGTCTTATCTGAAATGCAGCTTGCATTGGTCTTTATATATTATATTGATTAGGGTTAAAGTGAACAAAATTGCGATAAAAAAAGCATCAACTCATTATATTCTTTTTTTATAGTCATATGAAACGAGTGTGTGGTGAAAAAAATGTTTATTCAATTCTTTTAACAATGCATGTATATATCATAAACTTAGTCCTCTATGCACGATTTTCTCATTACTTACACAAATATAACGTAAAACGTCAATGTTTGGCTCTCAGTCTGTTATGATTGCACAAATATGGCTGCTCATTAAATGCCGTGTTTTCAAGCTGAAGTTTACCGATTGTCGCCTTATAGTAAACAAATAACAAAAGGATGGGTATTGAGTACGTGTTCAACATGTACAATCAGAGAATTGTTTATTTTAATGACAGATCCATGCGTATTGCGACCACCGGATTTTTACGAGGAGGGGTACGCTCAGGTCTCTATGCATACGGCAAATATGTCGGCGAATTGCTTCCTGGAAGGAACAAATTAAAAATAAGTAAACTTCTTCTAAATGTGGACAAAGTAAAGAATTTTCCCTAGAACAAAGTCTATGTACATAAGTTGTATAATGAAAACTATTCATTTAGTTATAAAAAACATAAACATTTTTTTTTAATTTGAGGTTTCTTACGACCTTTATCATTTTTACTACATAATGGTGTATTTATGTAAAATATTAATGATATCAAGCGCTAAAATCTGATTCGAAACTAACGTACATAAAACTTAGATAATTTTCCATTTACTATTACTAAGTCTAAGATGCATGTTTGACTTGATTACTTGCTCTTGGTTTTGAACTACTAGTAAGTAACTGCGAGAACTCTCAGACCTTTACTTAGTTTATTTTTGATGTTGGGATGTACAAGTACAAGTGTTTTTGTGAGATGTTTTTCTATTTATATTCATCTAATAAGTCCTTTTTCAACTGATTCGTATAATTCGTTATTATGATTTACTGTTATATTACTGTCCAAGGTAAAGTCCAGGGTTGGGATCCCGCGAACATATTGTACACTATCACATTCTGTATGATTGTGCCTGTTCCAAGTCAGTTGCCAATCATATAACATCTTCTATGTATATTTAAGACTTTTCAGATGATGTTACAATATCCATGACAGTTAAAGACTTTTAATCATTTAACTGTGCCCGGGCGGATTGATATTTGTCATTCAAAAAAAGACTTTTACTAATATTTGAGATGAGTCCACCCTGGAATGTATTTTTAGGTTTACGTAACTGTCGTTTATATATAACGATATAATTGAGAATGGAACCTGGTGATATGTCAAAGAATCAACATGACCAAAGAGCAGAAAATGGCCAAAGGTTCCCAGTGGGTTTTCAAGAACATCCTGTAAAATAAAGCAGGCTTTTGTTGGCTCCTGAACAATAATTTTTCTAAGTTCATCGAAATTTCCGCCACACTAAACTCCGAAACATGTAAATGACAAAACCATTATACCACATGATATTTACAAAAGTTGAAAAAAAACCTGAAGTTGGCGGTTTGGAGGTTTAAATTTGTTCAAGGAATTAATATCCTCTTACTACTAGATGTTACTGACACGCCATCTCAATACCTCAATTAAACTGACGTGAAGATTATGCCTTCACAAATGAAAATCAAGCATCATCCCTCCCGATAGATAGAATCATACCAGGATAATGTATTCGAGAAGAAAATCTCCCGTGTTATGCCAACAACTGGTTTTAGTAAAAAACAAATATTTATTAAATTAAATCAGTAAATCGACAGTATAGTATGAAATTGAGCATGGAAATGGGAAATATATGTGAGACAATAAGCCGACCGAATGCAGACAACAGCCGAAGGCCACCTATGGGTCTTCCACGCCGTGAGCAAATCCTACACCCGGAGGTGGGCCTCAGCTAGCTCCTTAACACAATTGTGTACTAGATCAGTGAACGTCACAATAAAGGTAATGCCGTCGCTAATGTAAACTGTTATTTTCGCGACGTCAAACTATGAATTTGCGGGAAAAGATGAAGTTTCGACTGATTTTGTCATTCGAACTGATTTAACTTTAAAACGAGTTCATAGACCCCGCTTTTTTAAAATGACATTTGGTTTCATTATGTATGAAGATTGTGTGAAAAAGGCAATGGTGCAAAATCTTTAATTTGATAAATTTAAGTTTAAAATACAGCATATCATGACGATTTTTTCCTACATTCATGAAAATTTGATAAATATGAGTAATTTGAAAAAATCAATGATGGAACTCGTGTCCCCCAAAACGTCTCTATTAGATACATTGTAAAGAATGGAAACCAACATATTAAGATCATTGAATATTGTTTTTATTGGTATAAATATTGATTTTGTTATCAGTAAATTAAAAGCTAACTAAATATTACTAGTATTTTATATACATATACATATTCATGGATCTACAATCTGTCGATACCTGTTATTTGGCATTGCACAAAGTCATGTTTTTCTCTGGCTGTTTATGACGTCTTTACACTAAATCCGTTGGAAGTTGGATGTGTACTCTCAGATCTGTTCATTGTGTCTTTTTGTGTCGGGATGTATAAGTACCCGGCCACGTCCACTTGTATTTTTGTCCATCTGATGAGTTAAGTCTTTTTCAACTGACTTTGATAGTTTGTTCTTATGTTGTACTGTTATACCAGTGTCCCATGTTAGGGGAGTAAGTGGTTACGTTTCTCGTTTCAGTGTCTTTGGAATATGGAGTTTAATCATTCCTATATAGGCTTAGTTACAGCTATGTATCGGTCAAAACGTACGGCTTACACATTTAAAATGGAAACTTTACACAGCAATACGTTTATAGCTAGACAGATACTACACCATACTTCTCCAAATTGTCAGTATGTCAAAATTTCTGGTGATACCGAGAAGAAAGGAATCACACAATTTCCCAACAAAATATCTGCACATGCTAAAGACACTATACATGTATATGTGTTCGTTTTTGTTCATATCTATCTTGTTGTAAATGCTGCAATGATAACTAAACGATTTCCCGCCAAAATGACCAAGTTGATGATGGCCAAAGTTAAAGTTGTTGATACATGTTTCCTCGTCAGCCATTCCAATTCGATTCTCTAGTATTTATGTCATTTGCTTAAGTAAAACACAAGCTATATTGTAATAAATGAAGCAGACCTGTCTTTATTTATTCACAATCAAAGCCTTTCGTAGTCATTATGGCTGGTAATTCAATCTGAAAGAAGCGATAGAGACATTAATTAAATATCTTGAACGTAACGAGCGTACATGGTCCAGTAATAATTGAATCTCCTTACGATCACTTCTAAATATATTATAAAGCGTTACAAAATGGTCATTGCTTTCAATCGTGCTTTTATAGCCACGAGTTTTTATAAATTATTGGATTTATAGAAACTGTTGCTTTCAAAAGTATTAATTAATAGACATCATACAATAGAAGAAAAATCAGTTATTATAAATCAAACTATGAAATAATATATTGAAATGTTCACCATCTTACAGTGTCAGCTAAAGCAATCCTTTAACATGCACAATTAAGAAAGCAAATTGATTATGAAAAGGCAGGTTTTGTTTTTGATTATTATATCATGAGGCACAAACTACTTCTTCAACAGAAAATCTATTGTTACCGAAGAATTATTACTTTGTTTCCAATTCATTTAAGCACTTGCGGAAGACACTTTGGTAACAAATAAATATCAAAGCTACAACAAATAGTTTACATCCAACATATAGAAAATAAAACGGTTAATTGATTTTGATTGATCTGTTTTTGTAAAACGTTGAATTAGAACAGAACGTAAGACGTTGTATGCATCATGATAATTGTATATATTAGATAATCTTACTTCAAAAATACAAAAAGTGTATATCCAGAAACAAATCGCTCATATAACATGTATAACTATAAAATAATACTTTTCATCAATTATTGACTAAATCTAATGTCTGATTATTAAACAGAGATGCACGTATAGTTTAAACCACCATGGTGTTGACTATAACCAACTTTTATTGGAGAGAAAATTAGAGGAAAACCTGATGCATCTTTGATTTGCTAGGGAGAACGTATTATTGGATACTTATTATGTAAGGTTCAATACATAAAAACTAAGCTTCAGATAAGCTTTAGACCAAGATTTGTCGTTTTGCAGATGTTTTATCCTGTAATGAAAACACTATTTTACAATTTGATAAAATTATTGATATCTTATTAGCAAGCTGACATATGTTAAATAAGCAAATACCTATACTTATCTGTGATTTTCGAAATACTTATTTTTTCAAATATTAAAACAGATCTGAAATATAGTGATACGATCTTATGATAAATGAATTACGATCGAAATGTCAAAACTTTACAGATTGTATCAGCGCGCAATTGTTTAAATTCTTCCCATCCTCCAGTTGTGTTATATCCTTTTTAGATATTTCATGCACTATAGACTAGAAGGTAGTTGTAAGAAAATAGAAAGTATCTAATCAATCACAACTTATTGATATTAAACAGCTTTCGCAACAGAAATTATTGTCAATTTAAAAATACGCCTGTTTTGTAGTTCATCCATTTAGGTCCATTGTTAATTCTTCCTTGCAAAACAGAAGAATTAATAATTAACATTCAAAGTTTTAAATATACGCTTTGTGTCGACCAACAGAATGACGGGTTAAATATTTTGACGCAAACAAGGAAAAGGCATTTTTTTTGGTTGGGGCAGACAAAAGTTAGCTTACTCAGATAAGTTATTTCCAATTTTTCTATACTAATATCTTATTTGTAACGAGTTTTTTCACAGGTTTATGTTTAGGTTTTAAATATGCACGATCTATTGAAGCTGAACGATAAGCTTCCCAGTAATAATATTGTCTTTGATACGTGTACGTAAACTAGCATCTCTGTGTTAATGTCAGTCAATAAGTCTGCTTTTTTTTATATATAAAATGTCGATATACCGGGTTTGGTTATAATTAATCTCCTTCATTTTTTTAAATATCATTTTGTTATCTGTACGTGAATATATTATATAAATCCAAAATGTGCTTCATTTATTAGTCAACATTAAGGATCTTGCAGTATAACTAATTTGATCAATTTATTATTTTTTTTAAGATCTTTAAATACAAAAAACATGAGGTGTACATGTGGAATTTGCAAGTGAATCATTTAAAATTAAGACTTTCAATCAATTCCTGAAAGTAAATGTTAATTACTCGATGAATTATTTATACAGCAGTATGTTCAGTAAGTGCACATTTATTAAAGGAATTAAGACGTACTTTAAGTAAGCTACAATTAATCAGGAATCAAGTCTGCATAACCTTACAAATGTATAACATTTTAACTTTGTAAAAATGTACTGCATGATTTTTACATTTATTCACGGAAATTCCTACAAAGCAGCTTATAGATATAAGAAGATGTGGTGTGAGTGCCAATGAGACAACTCTCCATTCAAGTAACAATTTAAAAACTAAACCATTATAGGTTAAAGTACGGCCTTCAACACGGAGCCTTGGCTCACACCGAACAACATGCTATAAAGGGCCCCAAAATTACTAGTGTAAAACCATTCAAACGGGAAAACTAACGGTCAAATCTATATAAACAAAACGAGAAACAAGAAAAACGTATATATTACATAATCAAACGACAACTACTGTACATCAGATTCCTGACTTAGGACAGGTGCAAACATTTGCAGCGGGATTATGTACACAAATATGATTTGTAGCTTTCACAAATCTCCAGCGTTCCATCACAAAAATCTTGATATTTTTGAAAAATCATAATAGATTCTTACTTGACATTGGAAACACTTTATGGTATTTATTAAAGACACATATATGTTTTAAAAAACTGGGAATTGAGAACGACTGTTTATAAATTAAAAAAAGCGCCTTATTGCTCCAAAGTATTTTTGTGTTTTCATCAAACATCATTTTGCTGGTGTTATGAAAAAAAAATTTCGATAGCATTAACAAAAACCTGCTGAAAAGATAAATACTCATGATTATTAAGATATGTCTAGAATAATTATTTAAATCAAAAAATGTAAACTCTACAGATGAAATAAAATCATTACATTTAGAAATTTAGAATCACATAATATGCCTACTGTCTTACTTGTCATTTTAGACACCCTTCTTTGCAAAGTTTTAACAAATTCTTATATATATTTTAATAGGTTAAAACGCTTTGTAAACTTAATACATATTTTATTTCCTAGAATTACTATATATACTTAGGTTATTTATGCATTGTTGCACTTTTGCACAACGATTAATAATCTTGTTTATATAATGTCGATTTATTATCAAGTAATCGCTTTGTTTAAGTGAATGAACTGATAACTAGACAGTCTAAATACACACACTAGAAGCTTGATCTGCTTTGTGCTTTTGTATGACGTTCTTTTTGTTATTTTGTTGACAGGAAGAAATAATCGTTAAAGCCATCGAGTTTTGACATGTGACGGTTCGGTTATACAAATTATTTTGATCTAATTTTCTTCAAAAAAGTATTTTCCGGTGCAAACGCTTTAAACTTTTGGTTCAAAAACTTTTGTTTCATAGAGGTTTCTAAAAGAGAAAAGAATGCTTCGCCAAACAATATATGTATGCAATAAATAAAACTATAAACCGAATTCTGATGAGAATAATGGCAAATAATTTTTGAGTTCAGTATTTTTGTTAACCGATATTTGTTCTGCGATATGAAATATCCTTTTTCGTACAGCTCACTCGAAGAGCTGTATATTCGTTCATAGATAGATAATTGGCATTTTGCATTTTAATAACCGACAGGCTAAAATTGAACCGCAGTGGCTTGTAAGAAAATACAAGGTATTTGACCTAACAATCTTTGATCTATTTAGAAAATTTCAAAATAATAATGTTGTGAAACTAATTGCAAATGTTTATACACTAAAGGCAATGATTAGACGACGCATGACAGAACAAGTCAAAATGTATCGTAAATATATTTCAGATTTAAATACACTTTACGTGATTCTCAATGCAAAATGCTAAGCTCGCAAACATAACGACAAAACTCCCAGGAAACTCTTCGGACAATTACATTATCATGTTTTCTCTGAAAATACTTTGTCAACATACCTTCTACAAGTAATCCCCAGTTTGCAATTGGTTACAGGCGGATAAAAATTAAGATTACCAGAATATATCTTTAAAATAAATTCCGAATGGTCAATTTAGAAAATATTTTAACCTTTGAAACTACAGGCAAAAATATTTCAACATCTTTGAAGTATTATGAGAACAAAACTGTCCATCGCTTAATCTATCATAAAAATTCACCTGCTGAATATAGTTGAGGATTAAATTGAAAAATAGAAGAGCCACTGCAGACGAACTGAACGAGATAAGTGTGTGAAAATTATATGCCATACAACAACATTGAATATGTCGACAGTCACGTAAAACATATCGTCAGTTTTTGTCGTTGTCAAGAGATTTGTTTATCTTGATGATTTAATAATAAAAAAAAATGATTTTTTTGGGGGGTTCATTCATAAGTTTCCTAGAATGTAGACATTGGTCGATTGTTGAAATTTTATAGGAGTGAATGCTACGCAATCAATTATCTTTTAATGTCTTATCATGTTTTATTTTATTAGAAGATAATAGTCTGTTACGTGGAACTACTAGCTATTATGATGTAAAAAAAACATTACAGAGCATGGAAATAGATTTCTTTACAACTAAGAAACATGCAAAAAATAAATGTTTTTGTTTTTAAAACAATAGAAAATAAAACAATAGAAAATTGATAAAATCAATGATGCGTAATTTACAATTGTCATCAAGATCATTTGCTTTTAGTTAATATGACTGTTTTTAAAAAATGTATGAAATGGAGTTTTATTTTGCATATTAATAATACAAAAAAGGAACCTTTATCTTCAGATAAAAAAATTGAAGTGTTGAAATGAGCCTCTAACTAATTCGAACAAGATAAAACTTAAAACTGCCACAAAGATCATATATAGTTGACACATTTGTAAATCCCAGTTTTGGTACATGCGTATTTTGAGAAATGTTTGAAAGTATAAAGTACACCGCGCACAAAAATCAGTGAAACTCTGTTTTTGTACATGCGTATCAAGAGAACTCTGGTAAATATATCGTACTACACAATATCTACTTACTCAAACAGCCAATGTCATCCTCGGTAACCACAAAGACATTCGAATTTTGTAGATATAATCTTAAGCACCAATTATTTAACAAAACAATATCTGATAAAACCAAACATACTTCAAATCAAAGTTATCATGACAATGCTCTTTTATCGCTATATCATATATCATCGGACTTATAATGGAACAGTAATTGAATATTTGAAAGTTGCGAACATTTTTTTTATTTAAGACAATTTTGCAATTAGCTGATGTAATTGAAAATCTGACAATATAAGGAATTTCTAGTACGTTTATTATAGACAGAAAATACAATTTACCACGCATAATTTCACGAAACTGCATACGTTTACATTGTATCAGTTTAGACTACTTTCATCCCCATTCGAGAAAAAATTATGTCTTGTGGTTGGCTTTAAAAGAAAAGACGAGAACAATATGAAACCGTTCAATTTAGAAAACCAAGGGTATAATGTATAACAAAACAATTTGCGAAATACCAATATGACAGACATGAACCATTAACAACTACTGAACTACAGGCTCTTTACTTGGCACAGGCAAATACAAAATGTGAATGTGTCAACAAAAACGCTAAGGCGACAACCTGGGACAGTAGTGTAACAGCACAACATAATCACAAACTCCAAAGTGTGTAGAAAAAGGCATAACTCATTAGATCGATACCAAGCATAGAAAAATCTAACAAAAAGACAAACCGAACGTGGTATGAATAAAGTGTAATTACCGATTTGATAGCGCTGCTGGTGAACTGTTTGTATCAGAGTGTATCATCGTCCAGAGATCATAAGTAAGTCAGCACTTTCCCCTCATTTTGTCACTGAAATCATTTATAAAATGCATTGCTTGATCTCACAAAAATCGCATATGTCGCGTGAAACTGAGATGCCTCAAATTGAATTCAAGACCCATATATAGCTAAAATTTAAAACAAATATATTTTGATATCAATTTGTCTTTCGATTACTTCAGTTTTAATTTATCGCACATAACAGTTTACCGATTATATTGTTCAATCGGTCTGTTTTTCCATGTCAAAAACACTCGTTCAGTGTCTAAATGAAGATTATTATGAACAAAATGGGATTGATGTCACAATAAGCTGTAAATGAAATGAAAACGATGTCTCCAACCGTAAGACATTAGAGATTAAGTGAGATTTACGAACATTTGAGGCATTAGTTTTATTGACACCGGTGACCAACTTATGATGTCATCTCAATAGAGCACCAGAGACAAATGTGTACAGAGAATTAATTTTCTGAGTTTTGTTTTCAATCAGTAACATCAGTTTGCATTATCTTGAAATATTATGTAATATATTATTTTTTTCAATGCTACAAGTTTGTAACTGTATTATGTCTATCGCTTTTTTTTTATTAATATGTTTGTTTGTTTCTTTGGTTGGTTATTTGGTTGTATTTCTTTTTTGTTGTTGATTTAGTAACAATCCTAGTGTTTCGATTTTGAACTAATAAATAAAAATCAAATTTCTTGCTTCTTACTCAGACTTCATCATTGCTTGACAAGTTTTAAAGAGCTGTTCTGTCGTAACGCTTCCAGAAAATATGGTCATGCAAAGAAATTATTCTGTCTTCTCATATAACAATGATTATATAATATACCAATCCTTTAACACTTTCAACAAAATTCAATTTATAACACTTTCTCTATATAACTTGAGGTCAACAAAATGAACACGAGAACTACATTGTTAGTATTCAAATGGTGTTATATATATTCACTACTATAGTACATTTAGACAATTTAATCATCAACTGATGGTTTACAACTGTCAATTTTTAGCTTCTTAATTGAACTTAAAATAAGCTTGCAACTCCTACATACACATCTGACCTTGTATGATACTAGTATTCGCTGTTCTGTTTAAGGTTTGGTATCAAGTTGGTATTAGGTTTAGGATTTCCTAATACTTTTCCCACTTATAATCCTTGAAAATGCATTATTTGTCGTAATGTTTATCTGTCACATACATTTGTTAGTTTAAAGTCTTATTCTGCCAACAAAGAGAGCTAAAACGCCTTTACATTTTGCTTCTCAAACTTTTGGTATTATGCTTATGCAGTTTATTTGGTTATTTGGTTGTATTTCTTTTTTGTTGTTGATTTAGTAACAATCCTAGTGTTTCGATTTTGAACTAATAAATAAAAATCAAATTTCTTGAATTGATATGCCCTGTAACTAAACATGAGTAGGAACCCAAAACTAATCAATAAATAAAATAAAAACTGTATCACTGGAGCCTTTTATTTAACCAAACATCAGCTTTCTATATACAAAAAATAAATAAAGGATCCGGAAGATGTGGTGTGATTGCAAATGAGACAACTCTTTACCAGAGACCAAATGGCGTTAGAGTGAACAACAAAATCACACCGGACGACCTTACGCATAGTCAGCTATCAATGGCACCGAAATGAAAAGTGTTAAACAATGCAAACGGAAATTTAAAAGCCTGATTTATGTACTAAACAGCAGCAGCTTTTTGTCTACTTGTACTGATTACATACATTTCACCAGAGAAGATAAACAAATTAAGAAATTAAAAGCAGTGACAAAATGACAAATGCTTCCGCGTCGTAATAAGTTCCTGTTAGAAAGATTAAGCTGGAAATCTTTATTATATTTGTTTTACTCAGACTTCATCATTGCTTGACAAGTTTTAAAGAGCTGTTTTGTCGTAACGTTTCCAGAAAATATGGTAATGCAAAGAAATTAATCTGTCTTCTCATATAACAATGATTATATAATATACCAATCCTTTAACACTTTCAACAAAATTCAATTTATAACACTTTCTCTATATAACTTGAGGTCAACAAAATGAACACGAGAACTACATTGTTAGTATTCAAATGGTGTTATAGATATTCACTACTATAGTACATTTAGACAATTTAATCATCAACTGATTGTTTACAACTGTCAATTTTTAGCTTCTTAATTGAACTTAAAATAAGCTTGCAACTCCTACATACACATCTGACCTTGTATGATACTAGTATTCGCTGTTCTGTTTAAGGTTTGGTATCAAGTTGGTATTAGGTTTAGGATTTCCTAATACTTTTCCCACTTATAATCCTTGAAAATGCATTATTTGTCGTAATGTTTATCTGTCACATACATTTGTTAGTTTAAAGTCTTATTCTGCCAACAAAGAGAGCTAAAACGCCTTTACATTTTGCTTCTCAAACTTTTGGTATTATGCTTATGCAGTTTGGTTGGTTATTTGGTTGTATTTCTTTTTTGTTGTTGATTTAGTAACAATCCTAGTGTTTCGATTTTGAACTAATAAATAAAAATCAAATTTCTTGAATTGATATGCCCTGTAACTAAACATGAGTAGGAACCCAAAACTAATCAATAAATAAAATAAAAACTGTATCACTGGAGCCTTTTATTTAACCAAACATCAGCTTTCTATATACAAAAAATAAATAAAGGATCCGGAAGATGTGGTGTGATTGCAAATGAGACAACTCTTTACCAGAGACCAAATGGCGTTAGAGTGAACAACCAAAATCACACCGGACGACCTTACGCATAGTCAGCTATAAATGGCACCGAAATGAAAAGTGTTAAACAATGCAAACGGAAATTTAAAAGCCTGATTTATGTACTAAACAGCAGCAGCTTTTTGTCTACTTGTACTGATTACATACATTTCACCAGAGAAGATAAACAAATTAAGAAATTAAAAGCAGTGACAAAATGACAAATGCTTCCGCGTCGTAATAAGTTCCTGTTAGAAAGATTAAGCTGGAAATCTTTATTATATTTGTTTTACTCAGACTTCATCATTGCTTGACAAGTTTTAAAGAGCTGTTTTGTCGTAACGTTTCCAGAAAATATGGTAATGCAAAGAAATTAATCTGTCTTCTCATATAACAATGATTATATAATATACCAATCCTTTAACACTTTCAACAAAATTCAATTTATAACACTTTCTCTATATAACTTGAGGTCAACAAAATGAACACGAGAACTACATTGTTAGTATTCAAATGGTGTTATAGATATTCACTACTATAGTACATTTAGACAATTTAATCATCAACTGATTGTTTACAACTGTCAATTTTTAGCTTCTTAATTGAACTTAAAATAAGCTTGCAACTCCTACATACACATCTGACCTTGTATGATACTAGTATTCGCTGTTCTGTTTAAGGTTTGGTATCAAGTTGGTATTAGGTTTAGGATTTCCTAATACTTTTCCCACTTATAATCCTTGAAAATGCATTATTTGTCGTAATGTTTATCTGTCACATACATTTGTTAGTTTAAAGTCTTATTCTGCCAACAAAGAGAGCTAAAACGCCTTTACATTTTGCTTCTCAAACTTTTGGTATTATGCTTATGCAGTTTGGTTGGTTATTTGGTTGTATTTCTTTTTTGTTGTTGATTTAGTAACAATCCTAGTGTTTCGATTTTGAACTAATAAATAAAAATCAAATTTCTTGAATTGATATGCCCTGTAACTAAACATGAGTAGGAACCCAAAACTAATCAATAAATAAAATAAAAACTGTATCACTGGAGCCTTTTATTTAACCAAACATCAGCTTTCTATATACAAAAAATAAATAAAGGATCCGGAAGATGTGGTGTGATTGCAAATGAGACAACTCTTTACCAGAGACCAAATGGCGTTAGAGTGAACAACCAAAATCACACCGGACGACCTTACGCATAGTCAGCTATAAATGGCACCGAAATGAAAAGTGTTAAACAATGCAAACGGAAATTTAAAAGCCTGATTTATGTACTAAACAGCAGCAGCTTTTTGTCTACTTGTACTGATTACATACATTTCACCAGAGAAGATAAACAAATTAAGAAATTAAAAGCAGTGGCAAAATGACAAATGCTTCCGCGTCGTAATAAGTTCCTGTTAGAAAGATTAAGCTGGAAATCTTTATTATATTTGTTTTACTCAGACTTCATCATTGCTTGACAAGTTTAAAAGAGCTGTTTTGTCGTAACGTTTCCAGAAAATATGGTAATGCAAAGAAATTAATCTGTCTTCTCATATAACAATGATTATATAATATACCAATCCTTTAACACTTTCAACAAAATTCAATTTATAACACTTTCTCTATATAACTTGAGGTCAACAAAATGAACACGAGAACTACATTGTTAGTATTCAAATGGTGTTATAGATATTCACTACTATAGTACATTTAGACAATTTAATCATCAACTGATGGTTTACAACTGTCAATTTTTAGCTGCTTAATTGAACTTAAAATAAACTTGCAACTCCTACATACACATCTGACCTTGTATGATACTAGTATTCGCTGTTCTGTGTAAGGTTTGGTATCAAGTTGGTATTAGGTTTAGGATTTCCTAATACTTTTCCCACTTATAATCCTTGAAAATGCATTATTTGTCGTAATGTTTATCTGTCACATACATTTGTTAGTTTAAAGTCTTATTCTGCCAACAAAGAGAGCTAAAACGCCTTTACATTTTGCTTCTCAAACTTTTGGTATTATGCTTATGCAGTATTAAGGGTCTGCAAAACATAAAAAATATATTGCATACTTTCTAAAGGGTTTCCAAAACTTACACCCATTTGTTGAATTCATGCGCTGCATGCATACTTAATAAAGGGTTTTTCAAAACATACATTAATCATTTGGTTGCATGCATTGCATGCACCAATCTAATTAAAACCGATCTCTCATCCCTCACGTTTTCTTATATGTTGCGTGGGAGATCTAACAAAACCCGCGTTGAGGTCACTTGTGAGTGACATCGTAGGTGTGTCTCTTTCGACTCAATTTATTTGCGACGAAATCGTCAGTCCAAATAATTCATAAACATTTTTGATTGGCTTATTAATAGGTCGTCAACTCATGTGCATATCATTATAAATTCATGCAATTGTATGAATTTCTTTCAAAATACTATTCTAAATACAATTCTATCAAAAAGTAGTATTTCAATATTCAGCCCCATTCTACTATTTACGCCTCCGGGTGTGGAAATTTCTCGCTACATTGAAGACCTATTAGTGACCTCCTGCTGTTGTTTTTTCTATGGTCGGATTGTTGTCTCTTTGACACATTCCCCATTTCCATTCTCAATTTTATGTATTTAAAAACGTATACTATAGTTGTTTGAAATAAGTTTAGATCTTTGATTGCTTTTTAAAATATTTACAATTTTTAAAGACTTGGGACGAATGGCTAAGTATTTTTATATACGTCTGCAACATTTTCATGTCATCACAACAATTAGATATAAAGCAAAAGGTGAAAATCACAAACAACCTTTAGTTGAAAATAGCTATAAATACTGCTAAATATCAAATTTGATAACAGTCTACATATTTCCTTATTTGCAAACGTAGACAAGAAACAAAACAAAACACAGTAGGTAAAGTACTATAATTACCTACTAATGACTGGTCTAACAACTAGATAGACAAGGGCAAGATAACTATGATGCATTATGAATACATAACTCTTACAATAATGATAGAGATTGTGCACGACCGCAGACGTTTGACCAGGATCTGTCCAATATCTAACAATTGATAAATTAAGATAATCAAATTCCCTTCTTGTTAAAGAACGGTTCTTAAAGTACTTCCTTAAATAGTAAAAATGTGTTACTAGCAGTTTACATTAATTTAGATACATGTATCTATTTTTCTGCGTGAACTGCATTTTGAATTAAATTGAAAAATTCCGCATTTAAATCTCATTTAACTTCTGTAGACAAACATCAGATTTACAAGAGGAGAAGTAATGATGCAAAAAACTAATTGAAAAATGAATGGTCCAATGGAGATTAAACAGAGAATACATAGCAGTTTATTATACGATTGATAGTATTGTCATATCAAACTCCGATTCAATGGTCTAAAATAGTATCAATACTATTTAAATTCTTTAACAGTAGTTTACCAATGTTCGATTCCAGTAAATCCGTTTTGATACTAGTAATACAAATCCACTTAAAACGTAGGAAATCGCTTGAACACGGTTTACAAAAAACTTCCGGTTTAGATATTTTAACATGTTTTGCCTTATGACTAAAAGGATTGAATGATTGAATATTGTCTACCTACAGTCTAGTAGCAACTATTTCATGCATATTCCAAACGACAATTAAGAGTATATGTATGTCCTGCCAAACGGGTCGAGCAGAATGAAGAACATACTTCTACAGGAAAATGAAGACATGTTGCCTAAACTAGGACAGATATTTTTAAAATAATTGTTTGCAACATACAATTTTTAAGATTCCTTCAAGGGTTCTATAACGTGTTCAGAACACGGATTCTTTCCTATAACGTCCGTTTCTGGCTGTACGTGTCAGTTTGTTTATAAATCAACAACACCTAAACGGACATCACTCTCCAGCATGTGCTTTAATGCTAAATGGAAAAAGTCTTACCATCTATTAAAATCAGCGATACAATGAGATGTGGTCTTTAATTTGAATTTGACATAAATAAAGACAACAGTAGTATACCACTGTTCTAAACTCATAAACCCAAGGACAAAAAACAAAATCGGGGTAACAAACTAAAACCGAGGGAAACTCATTAAATATAAGAGAAGAACAACGACATAACACTAAAATGTAACACACACAGAAACGGACCGAGCATCAGACAAAATCCCACGAGAATAACAAATATAACATCAAAACGAAATACCTGAATTTGGGATAGACAAGTACCGTGCCACGTCTTATCGCAATGTTAATTTACACTAAAAAATAAGAGAAAACAAACGACACAATGTTAAAATGTAATACACACAGAAATGAACTATAATATAACAACGGCAATATTCCTGACTTGGTACAGGGCGTTTTTAAAAAAACAAATGGTGGGTTGAACCTGGTTTTGTGGCATGCCAAATCTCGCAGTTTTATGGCCATGTGAAATATAACATCAAAATGACAACACAACACCACAGGACTACAATATAAATAAATTGGAGATCACAATTGACAAAGAATCACACGAACAACAGCCAACAAAAGGCAACAAGTTCAAAATTTTAATACGCCAGAAGTGCATTGTGTCCACACAAGACCTACTTGTGACGCCCAGATACAGAAGTTTGAAAGCTGAAACAAGTACAAAGTTGAACAGCATCGAGGACCAAAAGATAAACAAAGTTGTGGCAAAAACGGTCAGAGTTTTCGGTTAGTTACCAGAACATCCCTATTATTTAGAATGATTTATACTTTTGCAAACAGTAAATTTTATAAAATGACTATACAAAAGATTTACATGATAAAACTGAAATATTTACTAATCACAGGAAACAATTGAAATACATTACATAACCAGACATTAGAAACACAACAGTAGACACATTCTAATAAGTTTAAACCTCAACGCCAAGTGACGCCAATCTAAATGATAGGCACGCAATAACCAAACGATATCTCAAGATCATAACGACCTCAAAACATGCAAAAAGAAAGAAAAACTAAAACTCACTGTGTATGTCATTCATAAGAAAACCACCGTATGCGTTCTTCACAAAACACATTTTTTTCATGTCCAGGTGCACACGTTATTCGCCTCGTAACCTTTTTGTTCAAACCCTGGAGTTAAAGAAGATATTTGTTCAAGACTAGCTACGGGTATAGACACTTCAAGTTATAAAACAAAAGAAATACATCATGCTTAAAATGCAGTTAGTCTTTCTTCAGACTTTTTAATTCATTGTAATTATAAGAAAAACATTTATAAAGAAGTGAAGTAAGGAAGATAAGGAAGCCCTAAAATAACGATTACGTAATGCTCCAATCCTTCAACATATCAGTTTAAGGTGGTATGGGAGTCTAAAATAAAAATGATAGAATATGTTCATACTTTGCCAGAATGTAGTATCTATTGATATATGTGAAAAAATATTATAAAAATGATAGGTCACCGTGCATTTTTTCAAGCTACGGGTCGTGACAAAATGACACATTTTGTATGGATTATACAGGAAAAAACACCATTTTGTGAATAGAAACTAAACGAAATGATAGAATTGTAAAATAAATTAGGAAAATATAGCTTTCAACCAATGCTTTGATAATATCAAAAGAAAAGATAGGGTCACCGTACGTTTTCTCCGGCTAAAATACAAAGTAGGAAAATTCCATGAACAATCCAACAGAAAATGCACTGTTTAAGAGTTATCTCCCCTTAAAATGACAATTTCATAATATTTAAAAACAACCAAAAATAATCTACACTTGTACATATATTTATATTTATAAGTTATATTCTTATAAATTGGATCTTTTAAATGTAAAAACACATGATATATCTGCATTCTTGCATTAAAATTTTGCTAATTTGATAGAAAATATTGACCTTAGATTCTCTGTTTTTTACAATCCAAGATGGCGAAAGACACCCATACCACCTTAATTCAATATTCATCTGTCATGTCAACATTACCGTATAAATAGGACAACCTCGTGGTCAGAACAATTAGTTTTGTTGCATAACAGATTTATCTGAAATCTGCATCATAAAAGGAAAAAGAAAAGTATAATAACTGTGTTGATTCCATAAGATGATTATACTTCAGTGCAGAAGTGTCAGCATCAAGATCAAAATCGAGAGAGAGAGATAATATAAATATTATAATCTTTATCATGAGCCCTGACGTTCCGAAAGTTTATTCAATTGTCATGTCGCGCAAACTTCTTGCATTTAATGCAAAACAGCAAACACACTAGCTTAATTGAGAGATCTTATAAATAATATTTAGATAAGAGCTAATTTTAGTTTTACCCCCCCAAAAGCTAATTACAAAGCTATTCGTGCGGGTTAATTTTTTTCTTTTAAGAGAGGCTTCTTACAATTGATTTTATCAAAAAGTATAGTTAAAATTATTACTTTAGGTCAAGTTCGACAATTTCAAAATGTTTAACATTATTTATGAAAACATAATATTCGACATTTCTGAACTGTATCGTCCAGATACTACCATCCTTTTCATTTATCAATATAAATTGAACTAACCTGATTTTGAAATTATTGACACGTTTTACCTAAGTTAGGATCCCCCGAGTTTTAAAGGAGAAATAATGGCCCTTATAAAAAGTAACTTTGATTTTTAACAAAGCTTAATGCAATTAATTATTATTAAACAAAGTAAAAAGGTTGGGTTTAGATAAATTCTGATCGAACTGAATTAATTTCTTATCCCTACGGCCCATCCTTGTGAACTGTCACTTATTTGTAGTTCAATTATAGCACCAAAAGAAGTTTGAGCACCACACAAAGGAAACATCTGTACACTCAATTTTCATGCAAGTATTTGTTTATTATTGTATGTAAGTGATGGTTATAGTTTTCCTATTGGTAACAGCACCACATTCCATTGGTTTGTTCATGATTAAATTATATTAATGTAAAGGAATCATTTGGTAAAAATAAATAAAAAAATGACCATGTAGGAGGTAAAAAAAAGCTAATAAAATATCACATCTTTTGTTTCCGTAAAAACAGTTATTGCAGTCGTTTTAATTTAACACGCAAATTGCAAAAAAGCTGATAAAGTATGCTAAACAAAAAGCACACATTTGAGAGAAAGAAAACTAAAATTCAGTCTTTAACTCTGACACTGACAAGATTAACGTTCGTCTATTCGGTTTTTTGAAAATAACTCGTTCACCCTAACACCATCATTTCAACATCGATCTTAACTGACAGGAAAAAGCTTATCAATATGTTTTTCTACCTCGTTAACATGTGAATTCTATGTAATTTTCACTGACCCAAAACTACAGAGCTTGTTATAAAGATTGATGGACAAAGTGTGTGCTTATCACGTCTAGAAATGTTCTACAAACACATTTATAGACATTAACAAGTACTTACCACCCATTACTAGTGTTTATTCAATTTTTTTAGTTTCGGATTTTTTTTCTAGGTGTAACATGTATTGTGTTAGTTGGTAAATGTTCAAAAGAAATGTTCAGCAAAAGTGTAAAGCTGATATAATGAGTTAACTAAATATTTCACTGATAAACTGATGAACAAATGAATAAATAAACAAACAGTTTTTACATAAACAGGACGGAGTTATATGAGCACGAGGTAAAAGTGTTTCATTTGTCTTTTATGGCAGGAATCTAATATAGTTGATGCTGCTTTTATCTGATGTATAATATTATATATGATGTTAGATTGTGCCACTGTAATAAACTAATTAGTATACTTACTTACTTTCTAACTAACTTATTATAAATCGTAGGTAAGACATTTCCAATAGTTTGGTAACATTTCGTAGCGTATATCTGATGGCAATAATAGAAAATAAAACCTAAACTACATTCCATTTAATAAATTATTTCAATTTAAACGCATCTGAAGGAAATGGAACAATTCAAAGTTAAAATATTAAGTGCGTTAATCCTTTTCAGTGTGATTTCTTAATTTCATAATGTCACAGACAAATACAATAGTTATGCAATACTCCTACAACTGTAAAGGCATGAAAGAAAGAATGTCAACTCGACAACCATTTGTCAGAACCAATCTTTTAAGACCGGATTGACTACGGGACACAGTTCAGTATTTCTCTGTAGGCTTTACTTGCACTTTAAAATAACGTTTTGTACTTTTATCACAATTCTAAAAGTTCTGAATAGCAGAAGAAGGTAAAGATAGTACTTTTTTGTTATAATTTTTCTCCACCACATTCCGATTAAAAAAACATCTAAAATTTTTCTAGACCTTTTCGTTCTGTCTGTCAACCCCTGTGCGAAATGTTTATTCGTTCAATTAAGTAAATGTACAACGTTTTGTACTTTTATCACAATTCTAAAAGTTCTGAATAGCAGAAGAAGGTAAAGATAGTACTTTTTTGTTATAATTTTTCTCCACCACATTCCGATTAAAAAAACATCTAAAATTTTTCTAGACCTTTTCGTTCTGTCTGTCAACCCCTGTGCGAAATGTTTATTCGTTCAATTAAGTAAATGTACAACGCGATATAACCCACGTATAAAGCAATACCACTAATTATGTTGTAATTTGTAATATATTTATTACGACGCTAGATAAAAACTAACGAGGAAAGAGAATCTTCGGCCACCTAAATCTCAATTTTACCGAACCTAGGTGATCGAGTGGTCTTGTACACCGTGCATAGTGAATTCGATTTGGTGCCACGATATCTCAGAATCATGATGTCTTATCCTGGCCAGGAAAGAAGAAAAAAGTTGCAACACGACCGTGCATTATAATTGCACCCATAACCATAACATTTGCGCGTTAAAATCACAGAGTGAGCAAGTCCGCCTCTAACCAACAAAAAGACAGAAAAGAAAGGTTTCGCGCAGAGTAAGTCCGTTTGTTTATACAGTAATGAAACAGATACACTCCTCCAAACACCAATTTATTGTCTTTTTGGTGTTATTGATAATAAAAATTTAAGTATTTGTATTGATTGGTGTATTGTATATTACAAGTTTAATAAAATGTTATAGTGAACAAAGTTAATTTTGATTTTGTTTAAAGTCACAGCTAGAAAACGGAAAATTGGATTGACTGAGAGTGTAAAATAAAGTGTATGCAGTTGCACTTTCAAACACGTCTAGTTAAAAAAAAAAAGGATCAGCCATCAGATTTCTAACATTTCTGACTAATAATCAGCATCAACGAATACAATCCCTTGAAAATAAAAATTAACCTTTGTTCTTTTTATTTAATCTTTTCAGAATGGTATAATTTCACGTATGATTTAACTTGTTTTCTTTCTGGAGAAAACAAGCTTCTCTATGGTCAGATACATTTCATTTAGATTAGCAGCTAATAGCTAGTGGCATTTTTGTTGCCTTGAATCATTGAAGTACATTCGACATTTTGTGCAAATACTGAGCTGGATAATTTAATTATATTTTGTATGAGGCAAAACTCAATGAAATCTTTAACCTTCAATTTAATCATTTGATGAATGGCTATTATTTATTTTGATTTTATTGAACCATAAAACTAATTTTTGACTCTATACATTGAATAATCCGCGAAGCGTATTATGTAAAATGTGAAGAGTCAAAAATTAGTTTTATGGTTCAATAAAATCAAAATAAATCATTGCCATTCATAATAAATAAATGTCTATCAAAAATAAGGCTCAAAAATCTTTTTACATTATTTATATTAACAATAACAAACGTACACACATGTTGGCGTATGAATACTCAACGTCAGAGTGGGCGTGTCGCCATCAAAATTGACAACATTAAAAATAAAACTAATAATTTTAACCAATCAGAAGACAATAAAAACACGAAATTTATTTATTATATCACATTTGATACAAGGAAACTTTTACCGTATCATTGACTTAGATACTATCTGTTCTCTATGATATCAAATGCAGTATGATATTGAATGAGTAATTATAATAATCTCGATTTTTCATAAGACTCAAAACTACAAATTACGATCTCCACTTAAAAGGTAGCACTCGCATCGTCATTTGGTGTAAACCCATATGCAAAGTCCGGGTAATTGTTATAACTTGGGGTGTTAATTCACCTTGAATTCCCATAAGGATTTCGAACAGTCGACAAATGATCAACAAAACGCACAACATATATCCGACATATTATCATCAATAATAATCATTGATATATTCATCTATGATATAATCTTCCTAAAAAAAAAAACCTCAATTAATGAAAAGTAATCAAACCAACGAAACAAGAATTCCGAGGCTCCTTTTTTTCGTATGACATCGTAATATTAAAAATCAATCAATGATTTTTCAATATACCTCAATTAGCTAGCGTTTTAATCTTTAAGTTACTGTTTACAATTTGTATCTATTTATTGATGTTTTCAAGATGGAATTATTTGTACATAAACAGCATAGTTTCATAAAATTATTATTAACAGGTAATACGTTATAATGAAGCCAATGAAGGGTTCAGTATTTAACGATATGTTGTAGACTTTATATAGCTGATCGCTATAACTATATTGTTTCTATATTTTCTTTCATTATTTTAAAGATACACAATACACAAAAAAAAACAATAAAAAATGTAATAAATCGTCAGCAGTGAAAGAAATCTCCGTTGGAGGTTTCAGTGGATGGTTTTATCATGTTTGCTGTCTACAGTTTTTGTCTATATATATCTTTAATCATTCCTTTCAAGGTAATATGTGGAACGCTCAATTTCGTTTTAAAAGCAACTGTATAGGCAATTGTTACAGCAACAACAAACGTGATGTTTGCAAGTAATAGATTTTTGAACTGTATAAAAAAGCTTCATGTTTGTGGCCGTTCTAAACATTCTTTTTTTCAACCGTTGTTAATATTGTACATGTATCAGAAGTTTTATTTGCAAAATAGAATTCCAAAATCATGCTTTACAAATATAAAGTAAATGCAGCATGACATAAAATGTAATTCAATGTGTTTAGCATGCTGCTATTGTAGATAAGAAATTAATGATACCTGAATGGATTATGATTTAAAGAACTTAAACAGCATTTGTTACTCGCTTTTTTTTCTGTCATTAAACACATTAATAATATATCATTTATAGAAAAATCCTCATTTCTGAAGATAATTTCACGTCCGATTTAAGATCTTCACAGACATGCAAATATTCCAATTATTTCAGAACGCATAATACATTAATAGCAACCTCTATGATGTAATATTTGAGCTTAATATTGCAAAGGTAAATATTACATATTCTGAACAGTTTTAAGATGAAATAAGTGTCAATAGGTTGAGTGTGCTTTAGATAACTGCACTAAGACATTGTCTATGGTGTCTATCACACACAAATACCAACTGATGTCGATACCATTGCTGGTGGATGTTTTCATTCAGAGAATATCACCAGCCAAGTACTCACCTCTTATTGGAAGACATGCATTATTGTCAATTTGATCATGATAATAAATCAACTGTGAACATAATTTTGATGCTTGAATGATAAAGATTGAAGAAAGTATGAGTCTTTTATAGACAAACATGGTGTCTGGAGTACAATACTTTCAATGATAATGAATATAATATAAAAATTAACTGTTTACAAAACTTTGAATTTTTTAAATACTGAGGCATTTATACCTCAGGAATAGATAACATTTGCTGTATTTTTTTGAAAATTTTTAGGAATGTTTGGTCCAAATGCTCTTCGATTTCGTACTTTTTGGATTCGAGCATCACTGATGAGTCTTTTGTAGACGAATGCGTCTGGTGAAAATACACATTTTAAAACTTGGAATCTATGATGAGTTCATTTAAAACCAATGGATCGATGCCACTGCTGGCGGAGTATTTATTCCCCGAAGGTATCATTGGCCCAGTGTCAGTGCTTTTGTGTTGACATGCATGGTTAATTATAAACTAACCTTTTACAAAACTTTGATTTTGGAAATACTAAGGGTTTTCTACCTCAAGGATAGATTTCTTAGCTGTATTTGTTAACACTTTTACGAATGTTTGAATCTCAATGCTCTTCGATTTCGTACTTTATATGGCCGTTTTTGGATTCGAGCGTCACGGATGAGTATTTTGTAGACGAAACGAGCATCTGGTTTGAATTACAAAATTCAAACGGTATTCATGATGAGTTTATTCAATCTGGTATCTATATATGATGAGTTTATATACATGTTAAATTTTTATGAACAGCACAATCATGAAGGTTCATGTATCACATCTGCTGGATATTCTGACTTTTAATCTATTTTTAATGTTTTTTATAAAAGTCAGAACATCGATAGGTATGGTTGTTATATTTTGTTAGACAGTCTCAAGTGAGAAAAAGTTTACTATAAAAACTGTACTGACATTACGAAACTTGTAACCCACATCAAGATAAAAAAAAATGTTCTATACCTTGAAATTATGAAACAAGACTATCTTGAGTTGAACATATAAGCATGATAGATATATCATGCAGTATATTGCAGCAGAGACAAAATACTGTTATCATTTACAAGATAACAGTAGATGACATTTTTATGAGAACGTTTATAGTTAATAAGGATCTTCTGATTTCCTTTAGGAATACTGTGATACTGGTCTTGGGTCAATATATACAAACCACTTTTATACTTCTTTAAAAACTTCAGTTATGATTTTATTCTTTCTCTTTCTCTTGCTCTGTATTCTCTGTGAGAAGTGTTTGGTTCAGTAAATTGCACACAAGAAGTAACGCAGGAAATGTGCGTTGGGCGGTGTACCGTGTTATTTTTATATTTTTGGGACTAGTTGGATATCAATTAAATGTGTTAGTTCTAATTTGTAGATGCTATCACATCAAGCCTGATTGTCCGTTGATGATTGAAGGCAATGATGTGGTGCTCCATTTGTCATTAGAGACTAAAGAACATGGTGTAACTATACTACAGCACATTATCTGCAAACATGGTATGCTATCATTTTTTATTCGGAAAAATACAAAACGAGTACCTAATGACAGTTTTTTAGAACATTGAAATCATCGTTTTCTGGCATAGCGAAGATACCATAACACGTTTGCAGCTAATATGTACGAAAAATATATGAAGGTCTTAACACATTGTGTGTATTCATGCTAATGACTTAGTCTAGCTGTTATCCGTTATTTTACATAATAGGTAATGACCGGAGAAAGTTTATCGAAATGTCATTAGATGTGGTCATTTCAAAAATACTTATATATAGACACATATATTTGTTGTATTTGTCAACAAATTATATTTACCAAAAGAAAAGTATATTGACTATATAGGCATGGCAATCCAGCTAATAGGTAAATGGACTTGTAATTATATATAATCTAGAACCCATTAGCTTACTGGACAAGAACAAAACAGTTTGACAAGAAATTTGTCTATATTTTGTTTTTGCTTTAGATAAATATTGACCAAAGAGTTGCTTGATTTTGTTTTAATTAACACCTCTTCAATCTGCCAAGTCTGTTGTTATTGACATGCATAACGGAAATAAAATAAAACATTGTCATTGAATTTAGTTACAAATGGTTATTTTAAGGTTCTTTTAAGGTGGATAGACACTAACATTTATATTCTGAATTATACCCTAATTAGTTAGCAAAGGTAAATTTTTAATACTTCAGACGCACTTTCACTCACATAAGACTAATAAGTGACGCTCTGATCAACATAGTTAGAAATCTAAACAAGTATAAACTTTACCAGCATCGAGGACCTGAAATAAAACAAATGGTTAAATACAGCTAAGGTTATATACGTTTAGAATATGAGATTCCCTAGTGTAAGGAATAAGTCATACTTTGCAAACATTTATAAAAATGACCTCAGGATTATTTTCGGGTACAAACTTCTCTGATTATCTAACAAAAGCAGTTAAGCCAAAGCGTAGTGTCTGGTTGACTGTGCGGGTTTACAGAAGTACTCAACATAGTACGATGGGAATAGGGAAGTGCAATCCCATGTCTACTTCAAGAGATTGTTATGCTCTCCGAACATAAGAGACACTCCGCAACATTACTTTTAGTGCACCGTATAAGTATGCAAATTGCAAGGCAATTTTGGTCAAACAAAAGATCATTTATTGGAGTTATAGTGGTTTTAGTCCTGAATATGCATGCAATATTTTCATTTTGACGTTGACTCCAATCAATCATTTATATATACTGTTTATTTACCCTAAAAGATAGTTATCTATTTAATATACTTTATTGATTATTATCATATAAATAGAAAAAGTTTTCTTGGATAAATTGCTATCAGGAAATGTGCAATTCAAAATTAGTTAGAATGTTAATTATTGGTAATACCCACTTACATTCTCTTTTCTAAATTAAAAAAAAAATCTTTAAAGAATTCATCTCTGCAAAAATCGGATTCTTTGGTAATACGTAAGCCAATCATTGTATTGATTGTTTTACTTGTATTTTAATGCCTCCTTATATGTCTATCTATCTTGCGTTATATACTAATTTATAATGTCAATTACCTCAAATCATGTCTTTGTCAAGAAAATATGTGAAAATTAACTGTATAATACTATATTTTTATAGCACCATATATGTATACTTATGATAAATAAAGTACTTTAACAGTATGACCAATATCCGTTGTCATTTGTATACACATTGTATATAGACAGCTCTACTGTGCTGAAAAAAAATGTACTAACAAGACAAAAAACTAAATATCATTGTCAAGTGTACAAAATTGCAGAAAATTCAAACGGCTGTCATTTCTTGTTGCTTTTGTGTGTTAAGTAAATGATTAATTAATGGTTTTAACGACACGTAACACTTGCATTCCCAAGACAACCTTTCATTCATGTTTAAATTTTGTTCAAATAAACACTTAATGAGCCGAAACAAGCCGTTAGCCTGAGTTCTATTTGGAAAAGCTTTCATTATGGATCATTCTTACCTCTTTTATTTTTCAAGAGAATAAGTGTAAGTAAAAAGATAAAACGACACACTGTTGCAGTTATGTTCGAGCAAAGTCTTATCTTTGACAAAATCAAAGATGCACTACCATGAAATGAACAGAAGATAACTGTGAAACATGTATTATATAATTTTGAACAAAACATGTCAAAATTACAATAAACAAGATTACAAGTTTACTTTTTGTCCTCTTAAAAATTCGTCTTATACGCAACAAACTTTATTCAAACACGTATATGAGAACTCTTTTATGAAAACCACAAATACAATAACAAAAATACAGACCTATAAGGTCATTTATAGGAAGGATGTCCAAAATAACGAAGCGGTCGACTTAAAAACGACAGCTTGACTTGACAAAAACGGTTGTATTCCTGTCTTCGTATAAAAGGATGCTTTATTACAAAGATGTGTTTCTAAACAATGTTCTTCTTCTTTCATACTGGGTGTGTTAACTCATGACACAAAATTCCTACATTCATTTGGCAAACCCAATGCGATGGATTTGCACTTTTAAGCTGCTCTGCATCAAATAGTAACACTAAGGCATCCAGAATTGATGAAAAGCTTTCTTAAAAAAATAACAGTTATTTTGTCTTTCATGAAATAATCTCTATAAATTGATCACTGGAGTATATGTAGGGTTTTCAAGTGCTTTGTTGATATCCATCTGTTGCATCGAGCAGACAATGTTATACAAATACAAATATCTACATCGAGTTCAGAAATGTCAATTACAGTAGTTCAACTACACAAACAGTGTTGATTTTGTCAGTAACACCAAAGTTGCATAATATGATATACTTTATCATCTTGTTACGCTACAAATTGTATATTATAAAGCAATGAAAAACAACTAAACTTATTTATGAAAAATTTCTTTGAAACGTTGTCAAATTTGAGTACCATTAAACTGAAGAGAATACACAGAACATGATTTTGTTTTTAATATTTCACTTAACAATTACCATTTATCTAGATATCTATTTATCTACATAAGAAAATGTATGTAGCAAGTCATGAATATGACAATTGTTATCCATTGTTTGAGCTTTTGATTTTGCCCTTTGCTTAGGGACTTCTGCGTAGAATTTTCCTCGGAGTTCTGTGTTTTGTTATTTTTCTTTTTATAAAAATATTAAAATGATCAAAATAGTTCCAGATGCATTCCAATCGAAACATTAGATAAGCAGTTGAGAAAAAGCTATAGTTAAAGCCTTGGTCATACCTTACCGGATAGCACGAACGGACGCCTAACGGATGAAAATAAAAGTTGTCCGATGACAAAATTGTTATCCGTTGGGAGTCCGTTGATGTACTGACCGAATAAAACGGACATGTAACGGATGCATAACGGACACACAACGGAAATGCAACGTACGAGAAACAGACACGTACCAGACAGAACGGATGTCGAACGTACATCCAACGGACGAATAAAACATAAAACAGACTACTAACGGAAGCGTACCGGATAAAACGAATGTATAAGATATACGGAAAAATCAAAGGCGACAATAATAAAACATGTTAATCGCATAAATATTCAAAATGTTTTTGGAATTTTGGGTCCTCAATGCTCTTCATCTTTTTACTTGTTTGGCTTTATAATTATTTTGATCTGAGCGTCACGGATGAGTCCTATGTATACGAAACGCGCGTCTGACGTATTGAAAGATGGACGAACGATACCAGAGTAATAGTCAAACTCATAAATCGAAAATAAACTGACAACGCCTGGCTAAAAAAGATAAAGACAGACAGACAAATAATAGAAAAAATTACACAATATAGAAAACTAAAGAATAAGTATTAAATTATAACCCTGGTACCTTTGATATCTAATTAAACACATGTACAAGCAAAGTCCACAAAAATGTAACACATCTTGTATAAATCTTTGTTTAATGATGATACAAATGATATTCTTCCGCTTACAAATGATATTGAGAAAAGTAGCGTACGAATAAGACTGTGCCAATTATATGTGCAAATAAAATGGAATGCATCTTACAATACTTTTTGTTTGTTATCCCGATGACTCGCTTCCGAACCGCTTTAGACACATCGATAAACTACTGCCGTTTTAATTTTTATTCATTCAACACACAGATTATACCAAATGGATTTCAAACGATTAAGATTAATTCATTTACAACACTTTGCATCCATTAAGTGTGAAAATACTACTGTATAAAATTCACAACGGTTTCGATTGATTCAACGCGCAAATGTTAGAACAGTAAAGATTCATTCAGCGTGCAAATGATACTGACAACAGTTCACAGGAGTTGAGATTTATTTAGCGTACAAATGCTACTGAATAGATATCATAACTGTTGAGGAAGCAATTTGTCTTTTTTGTGAAACTTAATCAGTTCTAATTGTGTTTTCAATCACGACTAAGTATGCTTAAATCGTTGTTTCATTTAAAGTTTTTTTTTGTCTGAGCGTCACTGATAAGTGTAATACGAACGCGTGTCTGGCGTATTTAATTATAACCATGGTCCCTTTGATAACTATTTCTCTATTGCAAATCTAACTATTTGTGCTCATATAAATATTATACCTTTTTTAAATCTTAAGTTGCAATAAAAAAAAGAGTACATTGAGTAGTTATATTTCAAAAGGTGACTGGTTTTCCTCATTATATTTATGTTTTCTAGTTCTCAATAATATGTATGAACCGTTTGGAGACTTTGAGTGCTTGGTTTATATTTTGCTTAACGACTATCATTCTAGAAATGAAGATAAATCTTTTTTTCTAAAAGACAGCAACTTTAGATGACCTTGAAATAAAGTAATTAGAGGACACAAGAAAACACACAATTTTGATGTTACTGACCGATTCCCAAAGGTTATTAACATCATACTGTACTGTACTATTATGCAATGTTTTTAATTCTGCCATATAAGGTATAGGAGCTCGTTAATAAACATTAACGTGGAGAAAAACTATCTCCATCAAGGAACAATTGACCTTTTTACATGATTTGCTACATTTCTATAATCCTGTATCTAGGAAATGTAAATTGATGACTGCCATCATATGCCTTTATTATACTGATGCAATTAAAGTTGTATTGATGTAATACAATTTGTCATCATTCATTGTCCATATCATTCTGATAATGGTTCAAAGTAAGCATTTTTACCAATAAAATGTATATGGAATACCAAAATAATACCCAAAACATATCAAATCAATAAAAGTGCCCGTAGTTATTCATAATTTTCTCACAAGAAGACTAATCGACATCGGCTGTTTGAAAAAGAATAATAATATTGAAAATGGAAATTATGAAAATGCCAAAGAGACAACAATCCGACCAAAGAGCAGACAACAGCCGAAAGCCACCAATTGGTTTTCAACTCAGCGAGAAAATCTCGCACCCTGATACGGTCCTCAGCTGGCCACGAAATAAAATTGCGCACTATTTCAGTGAAAATAGACGTAACACTGAACTACAAAATATATAAATTAACTAAAATTAAAACCACATACAAAACTATAATGCAAGCCTATATAGTTTTGTCCCTATTTTTTAAGGCTGTACACATATCTACTTGCATTGGTTTAATTTATGCTTGTAAGCCAGTTTCTATGTACTAATAAAATATCAATACATTAACAGTTAAAAAAAGATTGTTTTCCCCAAATACTATATATTTTTTACCATAGGAATAAATTACCTAAGCTGTATTGGCAAAATAATTCGAACTAGTTATTTTGCAACTCTCTTAAACTTCCTACTTTATTTGGTCTTTTAACTAATTTTACGTAAGCGTCATTAATGAATGCTTGTTGAAGAAAGTCGTGTCTGGAGTACAAACATATAAGCCTAGTATCTTTGACGAGTTTTGTTTTGAATGTTAACATCTGTTTTCTGAGATTGAATACTCTCTACAATGCAATTTGTTTTGTATCTACTGTCTTCAATTAAGTACTCCAATGTCTTTATATGCTCCCTGTTAAGCTCTTTTATACGAATATTATCCTCATATATTGTATGAAATTTCTAATAAATTCACAAATATATTTCGATCTAAGTGACTAGTCGAAATTACTAAGGATTGTGAACAAAATATTATTATTTTCGCTGTAAAAAAATTTTCAGACTTAACTTATGTAAGAAATTCATCTTTTATTTTTTCCGGGTTCGATGACTGATCACATTCAATAATGTTATAGTTTGATATGTAAAAATACGACGAAGTATCAGATGGTCATGCCAACATATAATACTCAAGTTGTAGTGATCGCATGTGGAAACAGGATTTCCATATAACAGAAACCATAGGAAATAAAATTATTAAGACATTTTGTAATCTTTAACAATGAACAGACACTTGTCTCTTTCGCATTTAAATCTTCAGGGGTATCAGGACATTGTACTTTAGAAAGCAGCATGAAAAGGTTCGATCAATCATAAAGCTTTTCAATATTGCTATATGATTAGAGACTTTCTTGGGTTCAGTATTTTTGTAATTTGACTTTTTAGCATACAACTAATAAGATTAAGAATTGATAAAGTGTAATGATAATGACTTTTCAAAGTATATATCTAGCATACCTGTTGGCATTTTTCAAAGTACAATCACCTGATGTCGGCTGCTTTCGTGATACTTCACAGCTGACACGAGAATGTCTAAACGTGATAAACCTTTTGGGCTAACCAATTTTTATATACATATACCTTTTATGGTGTTTTTTTCTCAAAGTATATTTGCCTCATTTGCATTGTGTTTTATAAAAGATTTAGTTGCTTTAATTTTTACTTGAATACGTAAGTTTTTTGATCTATTTAAATGCTATTTGTTTTAATCTCAAATTACAAAGTTTGTGAATAAGTTGGTAGATTAAACAACTTAGGACACAATTATTCTATCGATCGCAGTCGGAGAAAATAATTGTTTCCGAGTGTTAATTAAGTATGCAAGTATGTGTTTACCACTTTAAAACCTTAAATAAACAATTTTATGAACGATGAAGCATTAATAATTGTGTTTACAAATAATTGCAGCAAATAATACAAATTGATAAGCAATGAGATATCACGTTTTAATTTATCAAAAAAAGAAAGTAAATGCTGATTGGTTTCCCAGATACACACTCAAGTTATTATAACACATTTGATTGTCTGATAATAGTGTAAATTGAGATAAGAAAATAAATATTTAAGATTATATTCACTTATGTCAAGGAAAAATCAGTATCTTCTCCAACGACAATAAACATGCAATAGACCAGCTTCCAATAATATGACCGTTTTGGTCAGTTTAGAGGAAAAAGTAATTTTTGTCAATATTTTGTCCTGGAATGTACTTTGTACCTTGTTAACTTTATAAGGGGTTAAAATTAACAGAACAATATATAGTGTACGTATGAATTGCAGAAGCATATCAGATAGATCAATACCACACCCGCAGACAGAAGATTCGAACGAACCAATAGAAAAAAAATTGTTATTTACTGTAAAGTCGAGATTGAAATTGAAAATTTACTATTCAAGACAGAGCGCAATGACCGCCGATGACCCAGACAGACATATTCTGGCTACATGCCTGAATATACATATCAGAAAACATATTTTTATTACACTAATATAGTTATTCTTGTAATTGACCATATCAGTACTTTGTTTTAAGTTTGCACTCTATATTCAATACAAAGATTTATAATAAGATGAAGAACAACACACTTTTGTGCTGTTCGTATATTTATCAAAATAAAACAAGAAAGCCAAGTGATCGGATAAAAGCTCTGTTTGCAATTGCAATTGAGATGGCATAGCTATAGGCGAGTGGCGACCATATAATCATTATTTGTTTGCGTTTGAACATGCATCCCTGCACTGTTAAATGCTAACTAGAGAGAAACGGTCTAGCTCATAGTTTTAAGTCCAATTGGTTACATGTAGGACTCCTCAAACATCTTTGTACTTTTGTAATCTTTTGATATCGTCTCATTGGAAATGCTGCCACAATAATGCTACATCTCTTTATGTTTATCTATATTCAAAGCATGCAGATGTTCTTGTTGGGAAAAAAATGAATTGAAATCCAATCTACCGATCTAAATCGAATTGGTAAGGCATTCACCTTAAAAACTTAGAAAGATTATGTAGATTAAATTTTCTATTCAAATGTGATAATATGAAATTGTGTAAGCACTAATTGGAAAGAGCATGCAATTGTTCTATTTATATAAATAGATTTAATTGTGACCAAACACCTCCACGAAACAATTTGTCGTCTTCCCTGTAGCCCCAAATACTATTATTCTTGTGTGTTAATAACTTTATATAAAGTACTTTTAAAAGAAAAACTGCGTATTGGAAATGTTTTTTCGTTGAAATTTTAATCAAACAGAAAAAAATAAACAAAATACAACTGTTTCCGTACAAACTGCGTTAGTGATTGAGATAAGACGTGGCACGGTACTTGTCTATCCCAAATTCATGTATTGGTTTTCATGTTATATTTGTTATTCTCGTGGTGTTTTGTCTGATGTTTGGTCCGTTTCTGTGTGTGTTGCGTTTCGGTGTTGTGTCGTTGTTCTCCTCTTATATTTAATGCGTTTCGCTCGGTTTTGGTTTGTTACCCCGATTTTGTTTTTTGTCCATGGATTTATGAGTTTTGAACAGCGGTATACTACTGTTGCCTTTATTTAGTTTGCTGAGTCAGCAAAATGTTCCATAAAACATCTTTAAAAATTATCAATTTTCATTTCATCCTTCCTGCTGACGGAAAACCAAGAAAAGCGCTTCGTGTTTGAGTTAAGATAAAAAAAAAACTACTCCCTTTGGAAGTGCATCGGACAGAAATACCGAAAATTCCAAAGATCTAAAAGAGATCATACAATCTAAGTTAGTATTCAACTTTGTTACAGTTTAAGGAAATAATTAATCATTCTATTTTTTTATTTACATCGAAAAGATCATTGAATGTAAATTTTCATAGAAATTTAGCAAGGCAAATGACCTTCCAAATAAGACCTATCACGGGTTTGTACTACGTGAGTAACAAGTTTTTTTTGGGTTTTTTTTTTCATTTATTTTTTCAACAGTCAGGATTTAACATCAACCTTACAGCACAACCTGACTAAGGTTGTACAGGGTTTCAAATATTTAACAACAAAAGACTATTGTTTTATCAAGATTTAGACAATCGAAAATATATTTTTTTTACCAAGCTGGTTGAAACGTGTGGAGAAGGATCTTTCCGGAGCACATAAGAGCGCACCAGTTTTAGTTGGGGTTCGAGATGTGCAGTCTTTAGTTTTCTATGTATTGTCGTATGTACTTTTGTTTGTTGGTGCTATTAATTTTTAGCCATGGCGTTGTCAGCTTATTTTCGACCATTTATTTTAAATTCTCGCCTGTCCTCTATGACAATAACGAAGAACTATTAACCTTCAAGAACATATGTATTAAGAGGAGTCAAAACTAAAAAAAACATCCTGTCCTTATTCCTGTTGATTGGCCATTATCTTGTGTGTTTTGACTTTTTATTTAACCCCCTTATTTATCTAGCTAAAAAAAGCATCTTCTAAATAGGTTCTATGCAGGTGGTTCATAACAAATTTAAAGTTGAAAACTATATTTCAATCAAGTGTTAATTTGCTATGCTTGGGGTTAAGCATGTTTCAACATAGTGAAAAGAAGAACTCATTAATTGCAATTATTTGTGCTAACTGGTACTGTCGTAATTCAATTTGAAACCAATCAAAAACAATTGTTAAAACATGTAAAGATGTTTATCGTTGAACAGGTGTAACAGCTTATAATTAGCGAAAACTTAGACTATCATTGCAACATGTATGCAATACAGATTTAACTATACATACACTACAAACTGCTCAGAGTCTGAATTGACCAGTTTTTTGTGCTCGACCAGTAAAATCGAGCACACATTTTACTCGACTAGTCTCGACATTGTCTCGACTGGACTTAACTGTACTTAAGTGTACTCGACTAGATCTCGACTTTACTTAATTAGTCTGAAATGGTCTTGACCAAGGCTAGACCTGTCTCAACCTGTCTTGACTAGTATCGACTCAGTCTGAATCAGTCTCGACCTGTCTCGACTAGTCTCGACTCAGTCTGAACCAGTCTCGACCTCTCTCGACTAGTCTTGACCTTCAAATTTAGTTTTGACTGGTATGAACCATCTAACTAAATTAAATATTGATCTTACAAAATTCAAGCTTATCAGGTTGTTTGATTACTGACTGTGAAATAAAAAAAAACACTTTTACAATAGGTAAAAATAAAAATTATTATATAAATTCAGAGTGGCATCTTTAAATTTTCTAATAACTTTTTCAAATCAACTTGGATTTTCATCAAACTATGCACCTATCTAAGATATATATCAAGCTTACTGAATCCCATTTTATTTTCTTTTTTATTGTATAGCTTTGAAATTTAAGAATTAAAGTCATCTCAGTAAAAAAAGCTAGGATTTGCAATTTGGACAAAATAGAGATAGGCATCTTTAATTTTTTTAATAACTTTTTCAAAATCAATTGGATTTTCATCAAACTATGCAGCTATCTTAGATATATATCAAGCTTACTGAATCCCATTTCATTTACTTTTTTATTGTATTGCTGTAAAATTTAAGAATTAAAGAAATGTTGGTAAAAAAAGCTAGGATTTGCAATTTCGGACAAAATAGAGATAGTACACTTTAAATTTTCTAATAACTTTTTCAAAATCACTTGGATTTTCATCAAACTTTGCAGCTATCTTAGATATATATCAAGCTTATTAAATCCCATTTCATTTACTTCTTTGTTGTATTGCTGTAAAATTTAAGAATTAAAGTCATCTCGGTAAAAAAAGCTAGGATTTGCAATTCAGACAAAATAGAGATAGGCATCTTTAATTTTTTTAATAACTTTTTCAAATCAACTTGGATTGTCATCAAACTATGCAGCTATCTTAGATATTTATCAAGCTTACTGAATCCCATTTCATTTACTTTTTTATTGTATTGCTGTAAAATTTAAGAATTAAAGAAATGTTGGTAAACAAAGCTAGGATTTGCAATTCGGACAAAATAGAGATAGTACACTTTAAATTTTCTAATAACTTTTTCAAATCAACTTGGATTTTCATCAAACTAGGCAGCTCTCTTAGATATATATCAAGCTTACTGAATCCCAGGTTATTTTGTTTTTTGTTGAATTGCTGTCAAATTTAAGAATTTAATTAATCTAGGTCAAGAAAGCTAGAATTTGCAGTTCAAACACAATAAAGATAGTACACTTTAATTTTTTTAATATTTTTTTCAAGTCAACTTGGATTTATTCAAACTATATAGCTACCTTGTTGATGTATTAATCTTACTGAATCCCAGGTTGTTATTTAGTTTGGTGTATTGCTGTCAAATTTAAGAATTAATTTAATCTGGGTAAAAAAAGCTAGGATTTGCAGTTTTGACAAAATAGAGAAAGTACACTTTAAACTTGTTAATAACTTTTTCAAATCAACTTGGATTTTATTCAAACTACATAGCTACCTTGGTGATGTATCAGTCTTACTAAAACATAGGTTGTTATTTAGTTTGGTGTATTTCTGTCAAATTTAAGAATTTAATTAGTCTACATGTAGGTCAAAAAGCTACAATATTAGATATATATCTTTCCTCATAATTTTGGAAAAAGTATATATAAATTAGTTATATAATTCTTTAATGTTTTATTCCTTTTGATATATATATCCTATAAATATATCAAAAAGCAAAGAAAAATGAAAGAAATTATTCAAATAGTTCTTCTGATTTGTGGTGATTTATAAGGCAATACCTTCTGCTTGGGGCAAACTTATTTAAAAGATCACATCTACCAGAGAGTTTTAAATTCTAAATAACATTTATTCAAAGTTGCAACATCCTGTTAAATCTAAATCGCAAGGCTTTTTAATTCTCTTGATAAGTAATACACGAGTTTAAGAAAAGTAGGGCTTTCTTTTTACCTGTAAAACTCAGGTGTACTGATGTAATTAAACCATTATGTATAGTGCCATGTCATTAAATTTGACAAAAAAATATTTAAGGATTTGATTAAAATAAATTTATACTGTAACTTTGGAACACATTTCTTTTTTTAAAAGGTTTTCAAGGATTGTTATGAAAGTTCATGATATTAATTTTTTGTTTTACTACAAAAAAAGGGGTTTATTTTGTTTAAGCTGATTTGAAAAAGATATGAAATCTTAAAAAAGACACCTTTTTTTTGTTAAAACAAAAATTTAATATTTTTATTTAAAGAAAGATATATTTCTAATATCAAAGCTTTTTGACCAACATGTAGATTAATTAAATTCTTAAATTTGACAGAAATACACCAAACTAAATAACAACTTATGGATTAGTAAGATATTTAGCAAGAATATTGCAAAGATAGTTATTGAGTTTGATGAAAATCTAAGTTGATTTCAAAAAGTTATGAAAAAATTAAAGTGTACTATCTCTATTTTGTCAAAACTGCAAATCCTAACTTTTTTACCTAGAATACGTTGATTCTTAAATTTTACAGCAATACAACTAAAATCTAAATAACCTTGGATTCAAGAAGCTTGATATTTATCTAAGATAGCTGCCTAGTTTGATCAAAATCCAAGTTGATTTGAAAAAGTTATTAAAAAAATTAAAGTGTACTATCTCTATTTTGTCCGAATTGCAAATTCTAGTTTTTTTTACCAACATTACTTTAATTCTTAAATTTTAAAATAGTACAACAAAAAAGTAAATGAAATGGGATTTAGTAAGCTTGATATACATTTAAGATCGCTGCATAGTTTGATGACAATCCAAATTGATTTGAAAAAGTTATTAAAAAAATTAAAGATGCCTATCTCTATTTTGTCCAAATTGCAAATCCTAGCTTTTTTTACCGAGATGACTTTAATTCTTGAATTTTACAATAGTACAACAAAAAAGTAAATGAAATGGGATTCAGTAAGCTTGATATACATCTAAGATAGCTGCATAGTTTGATGACAATCCAAGTTGTTTTGAAAAAGTTATTAAAAAAATTAAAGATGCCTATCTCTATTTTGTCTGAATTGCAAATCCTAGCTTTTTTTACCGAGATGACTTTAATTCTTAACTTTTACAGCAATACAACAAAAAAGTAAATGAAATGGGATTCAGTAAGCTTGATATATATCTAAGATAGCTGCAAAGTTTGATGAAAATCCAAGTGATTTTGAAAAAGCTATTAAAATAATTAAAGATGCCTATCTCTATTTTGTCCAAATTGCAAATCCTAGGTTTTTTTTACCAAGATGACTTTAATTCTTAAATTTTACAGCAATACAACAAAAAGGTAAATGAAATGGGATTCAGTAATCTTGATATATATCTTAGATAGGTGCATAGTTTGATGAAAATCCAAGTTGATTTGAAAAAGTTATGAAAAAATTAAAGTGTACTATCTCTATTTTGACAAAACTGCAAATAAAATCTAAATAACCTGGGATTCAAGAAGCTTGATTTTCATCTAAGATAGCTGCCTAGTTTGATCAAAATCCAAGTTGATTTGAAAAAGTTATTAAAAAAATTAAAGTGTACTATCTCTATTTTGTCCGAATTGCAAATTCTAGTTTTTTTTACCAACATTACTTTAATTCTTAAATTTTACAATAGTACAACAAAAAAGTAAATGAAATGGGATTCAGTAAGCTTGATATACATTTAAGATCGCTGCATAGTTTGATGACAATCCAAGTTGATTTGAAAAAGTTATTAAAAAAATTAAAGATGCCTATCTCTATTTTGTCCAAATTGCAAATCCAAGCTTTTTTTACCTAGATGACTTTAATTCTTAAATTTTACAATAGTACAACAAAAAAGTAAATGAAATGGGATTCAGTAAGCTTGATATACATCTAAGATAGCTGCATAGTTTGATGACAATCCAAGTTGTTTTGAAAAAGTTATTAAAAAAATTAAAGATGCCTATCTCTATTTTGTCTGAATTGCAAATCCTAGCTTTTTTTACCGAGATGACTTTAATTCTTAACTTTTACAGCAATACAACAAAAAAGTAAATGTAATAGGATTCAGTAAGCTTGATATATATCTAAGATAGCTGCAAAGTTTGATGAAAATCCAAGTGATTTTGAAAAAGCTATTAAAATAATTAAAGATGCCTATCTCTATTTTGTCCAAATTGCAAATCCTAGTTTTTTTTTACCAAGATGACTTTAATTCTTAAATTTTACAGCAATACAACAAAAAGGTAAATGAAATGGGATTCAGTAAGCTTGATATATATCTTAGATAGGTGCATAGTTTGATGAAAATCCAAGTTGATTTCAAAAAGTTATGAAAAAATTAAAGTGTACTATCTCTATTTTGTCAAAACTGCAAATCCTAACTTTTTTACCTAGAATACGTTGATTCTTAAATTTTACAGCAATACAACTAAAATCTAAATAACCTGGGATTCAAGAAGCTTGATATTGATCTAAGATAGCTGCCTAGATTGATCAAAATCCAAGTTGATTTGAAAAAGTTATTAAAAAAATTAAAGTGTACTATCTCTATTTTGTCCGAATTGCAAATTCTAGTTTTTTTTACCAACATTACTTTAATTCTTAAATTTTACAATAGTACAACAAAAAAGTAAATGAAATGGGATTCAGTAAGCTTGATATACATTTAAGATCGCTGCATAGTTTGATGACAATCCAAGTTGATTTGAAAAAGTTATTAAAAAAATTAAAGATGCCTATCTCTATTTTGTCCAAATTGCAAATCCTAGCTTTTTTTACCGAGATGACTTTAATTCTTGAATTTTACAATAGTACAACAAAAAAGTAAATGAAATGGGATTCAGTAAGCTTGATATACATCTAAGATAGCTGCATAGTTTGATGACAATCCAAGTTGTTTTGAAAAAGTTATTAAAAAAATTAAAGATGCCTATCTCTATTTTGTCTGAATTGCAAATCCTAGCTTTTTTTACCGAGATGACTTTAATTCTTAAATTTTACAGCAATACAACAAAAAGGTAAATGAAATGGGATTCAGTAAGCTTGATATATATCTTAGATAGGTGCATAGTTTGATGAAAATCCAAGTTGATTTCAAAAAGTTATGAAAAAATTAAAGTGTACTATCTCTATTTTGTCAAAACTGCAAATCCTAACTTTTTTACCTAGAATACGTTGATTCTTAAATTTTACAGCAATACAACTAAAATCTAAATAACCTGGGATTCAAGAAGCTTGATATTGATCTAAGATAGCTGCCTAGATTGATCAAAATCCAAGTTGATTTGAAAAAGTTATTAAAAAAATTAAAGTGTACTATCTCTATTTTGTCCGAATTGCAAATTCTAGTTTTTTTTACCAACATTACTTTAATTCTTAAATTTTACAATAGTACAACAAAAAAGTAAATGAAATGGGATTCAGTAAGCTTGATATACATTTAAGATCGCTGCATAGTTTAATGACAATCCAAGTTGATTTGAAAAAGTTATTAAAAAAATTAAAGATGCCTATCTCTATTTTGTCCAAATTGCAAATCCAAGCTTTTTTTACCGAGATGACTTTAATTCTTAAATTTTACAATAGTACAACAAAAAAGTAAATGAAATGGGATTCAGTAAGCTTGACATACATCTAAGATAGCTGCATAGTTTGATGACAATCCAAGTTGATTTGAAAAAGTTATTAAAAAAATTAAAGATGCCTATCTCTATTTTGTCCAAATTGCAAATCCAAGCTTTTTTTACCGAGATGACTTTAATTCTTAAATTTTACAACAGTACAACAAAAAAGTAAATGAAATGGGATTCAGTAAGCTTGATATACATCTAAGATATCAGCATAGTTTGATGACAATCCAAGTTGTTTTGAAAAAGTTATTAAAAAAATTAAAGATGCCTATCTCTATTTTGTCTGAATTGCAAATCCTAGCTTTTTTTACCGAGATGACTTTAATTCTTAAATTTTACAGCAATACAACAAAAAAGTAAATGAAATGGGATTCAGTAAGCTTGATATATATCTAAGATAGCTGCATAGTTTGATGAAAATCCAAGTGATTTTGAAAAAGCTATTAAAAAAATTAAAGATGCCTATCTCTATTTTGTCCAAATTGCAAATCCAAGCTTTTTTTACCGAGATGACTTTAATTCTTAAATTTTACAATAGTACAACAAAAAAGTAAATGAAATGGGATTCAGTAAGCTTGACATACATCTAAGATAGCTGCATAGTTTGATGACAATCCAAGTTGATTTGAAAAAGTTATTAAAAAAATTAAAGATGCCTATCTCTATTTTGTCCAAATTGCAAATCCAAGCTTTTTTTACCGAGATGACTTTAATTCTTAAATTTTACAACAGTACAACAAAAAAGTAAATGAAATGGGATTCAGTAAGCTTGATATATATCTAAGATAGCTGCATAGTTTGATGAAAATCCAAGTGATTTTGAAAAAGCTATTAAAAAAATTAAAGATGCCTATCTCTATTTTGTCCAAATTGCAAATCCTGGTTTTTTTTTACCAAGATGACTTTAATTCTTAAATTTCAAAGCTATACAACAAAAAGGTAAATGAAATGGGATTCAGTAATCTTGATATATATCTTAGATAGGTGCATAGTTTGATGAAAATCCAAGTTGATTTGAAAAAGTTATTAGAAAATTTAAAGATGCCTATCTGAATTTATATAATTATTTTTATTTTTACCTATTGTAAAAAAAATTTTTTTTTATTTCACAGCCAGTAATCAAACTACCTAATAAGCTTGAATTTTGTAAGATCAATATTTAATTTAGTAAGATGGGCTTCTTAATACCAGTCAAAACTAAATTTGAAGGTCAAGACTAGTCGAGACAGGTCGAGACTGGTTCATACTGAGTCAAGACTAGTCGAGACAGGTCGAGACTGGTTCAGACTGAGTCGAGACTAGTCAAGACAGGTTGAGACAGGTCGAGCCTTGGTCAAGACCATTTCAGACTAATTAAGTAAAGTCGAGATCTAGTCGAGTACACTTAAGTACAGTTAAGTCCAGTCGAGACAATGTCGAAACTAGTCGAGTAAAATGTGTGCTCGATTTTACTGGTCGAGCACAAAAACTGGTCAATTCAGACTCTGAGCAGTTTGTAGTGATATACAAGCAGATTATGTTTCGGTTTTTTTTTTGTGCAATAACATACACATATACATGGATGTAGAGGTATCAATTTCAATGTTTGTGAGTGTTTGTCTTTTGTTTAAAGGTTTTACGTTTTTGTGTAATACAAGAATGTACTTTTAACATATATATCTGCTAATGTTTTAAGAATATCGTCATTATATTTTGATAAAAATTGCTTCCAATATTATCTTTCAAACAGTGAAAGCCCAATATTATTACTTAAAATCAGAATGTAACAGTTAGTTGGGATATACAATATGATGAAAGTTCATTTTGAAGGCGATAAAAAAAAGAAAACGTATAATGAGTGAATACTTAGATCTGGAGCAAAACGTAGGTTTTTAGACAGGTAGCAATTAGAGTTTAAGTTTAGATCTTGAAAGTCAGTGCATCTCTTTTATATCTAACCCCAATACGCATTCTACAGTGACTTAATTTGAGTTTAAAATAACATTTGTGGCCTTGTTGCTGTGAACAATTTCTTCATGAAATCAACCAACAAGTTTTGTAATATTACAAGCAATCCTCTAAATAATAGTTGTCTGTCCAAATGTCCTTTGGTTAGTACTTTTCAAAACAAGCACTGCTGTAAGTATCATTTATCAGACATGCTTGAACAAAATGTTTGAATTAATTCAAAATAATACAAATGCAACTTTCTCACCAACATTGCGACAGGGGGAATAAATTCACTCCAACGTTTGACTTTCACAAGTTTTCATTTAAATGACTGATAAGTCTCAGCGAGCTTATTACAATGCTATGTGATAAGTTGTCGGATATTGACAAAAAAATTAACTTTTCTGATAAGTTCATTATCTCTTCTACATTTGACATGTTCCTTTTAAGATAATAAGATGTGGTATGATTGCCATAAAGACGAAGGTCCACCAACAACCAGTTTACGTTCAAACCGTACCGGATAGCTCGAACGGACACCTAACGGATATTTTTTTTTTTATCCGTTCATGTCCGCTAGACTTCCGTTCTTATCCGTTAGACTTCCGTCCATATCAGTTGCATGTCCGTTAAACGTACGTGTTATCCGTCGACGTCCGTTCTATCCGGTGGAAAATTTTGAGCATGTTTAAAACTTTGAACGGACGTCCAACGGATAAAATGTCCGTTGAACGTCCGTTAGGCGTCCGTTTTGTACGGTACTCGTCCGCTTCGGCTCCGTTTTGTATCCGTTACGTGTCCGTTATACATCCGTTGGAGGTCTGGAAGATTAATTCACCAACGGATGTATAACGGACGATTAACGGATAAAACGGATGTTCAAAGGATGAGAAACCGACTTCTACCGGACGTATAACGGATTAAACAGACGATGAACGGATCTGAAACGGATAAATGTCAATTGAAAATTTCGCGTTAAAAATGCCAATTATTGGTATGTCAGATTTCTTAAGCTTCATGAATTCTTATTATTCATAAACGATTTTAGGGTATAGGCACGTTTTCACAATAAAGCAGTTCTTAGTCAGGCCAGACACTGCCATTTGGCGGAATTTGAAGAACAAACCAAAACCAGTTATACAGAAACATTTTCAACATTCATGCGATTTACATGTATTATTATTGCCGCCTTTGATTTTTCCGTATATCTTGTTCATCCGTTTTATCCGGTACGCTTCTGTTAGGTGTTCATTTTATGCGTGTAAGTTCGACATCCGTTCTGTCCGGTATGTGTCCGTTTCTCGTACGTTGCATATCCGGTGTGTGTCCGTTATGCATCCGTTACACATCCGTTTTTTTCGGTCAGTACATCAACGGACACCCAACGGATAACAATTTTGACAAAGGACAATTTTTATTTTCATCCGTTAGACGTTCGTTCGTGCTATCCGGTAAGGTGTGACCGAGGCTTTACAGAACGCATTCAATAATCAAAAGCCAATACTGTATAACAAGCTATCTTGTACGTCGAAATAAAAATTCAAAAGAGAAAAATAATACATGACTTTTTAGATATTCATGTGTACAAAATAATAATGTTAACATCAACACTAACGTTTTTATATTGCTGTAAATAAAGGCAACATTAGTATACCGATGTTCAAAACTCATAAATCGTAAGGCGTGAGTTCTTCTCAATTTATTTTAAACCCAAAACGAAGAACGTGCACGTAAACAATGTTTTGACGGAAATTGCTGAATGTTTATCTTATAATTTGCAGTTATATTGTATGGCTTATAGATTCAATGTTATATTAGCTTACTTTCTAAATTAGAAATGCATTTATATTTCCCACGATGATTCGATATTTACTTACATATGCAGTTTGGTAAACCATTTTAACAATATCAATTTATTCATCAAATGATGTTTCTACTTTAATTACTGAAACCATGCAAATGTCATCTTGTCTTTAATACTTCCTTGTCTAAACTTACAGAATCTATGTTCTTAGTAAATTCGATACTGTAACTGTTTGCATGAATATAAAAATTAGTGTATAAACTTTCTTTTAAAGAAACTATATTAATTGAATGTAAAACTACTATCAATATATTTAATGTATGATGCTTACAGATTTAAAAATAGCCAGAACAATTGTAGATTTTCTCAACGGTATTTGGACCCATGCGTTTGTGGTATTGATGCAACTTTGCCAGCACAGGGTCTAACCGCCCTTTCTAGACAATTTGATATATGCCCAACCGCATGAACCCCTCGAACAAATAGCAGTATAAAATTATAGCTTCAATAGTTGATAAATGCCTTTATTCGTCGTCTCTACCCTACATTTATAATCAAATACATAATGTAAGGTGAAATGAATGTAGATCCACTACTGATCAGCCGAGGTTTTCAGTCGTAAATAAACTCTTCATAGATACCAGGGTTGAAATTATATATTTGCGTAAAGGTAATAAATACATGTACGTGCCATACCATCATATCAATATTTTTTTCTTGTGTTTAAATATGCAGCTGAATTTCTCCATTGAATAACCAATGATCAACAGGGCTTATCTTTACCACAAATAATTAAACTTGATCGCAAATTTATCTTAACTATGTTAGGTAATTGTTTCACAAGATTTAAAATATTCTTAAAAAGCTTTTATCCATTATAAGCACTGAAAACAATGCTTGTGACATCATCTGGCATCAGTACAGTCAGTCAATTCGTGTCTTAAACTTCCTTTAATTGGGACGTTTATTGGTTTTGTTTACGACCTGCAAAACCTCTTTAGCAATTTATTACACACTTTAGGGAATTCTATGTACAGTAAGTGACATCCATTTTAACCATGAATTATGTCATAGCTAATATTGTAATTATATTTTATTCAAATTACACTTTCAATAGCGGTAATTTGTTTAATGGAGTTTAGGAACAATAAAATTCAATCGTTTCAAGATATAAAAAAAAATGCAGAAATGAAGAATTATGTCTTTTTCAGCATAAGATCCAAAGAGTAATGTACTTTTTCAAAACAAAAGTACATTCAGATAAATAATTAGTTAATTACTTCCGTGTAGATTGATAGGCATTATACATCAGCAAAATGGCATTGATAACGTAACTTGTCAGTTCATTCATTTTTAATTTCAATTATTTTTTACGCTCATCGATTGTGTAATATTTACAAATGAGTCGAGCAACCTTATTTGAGTGCATCTTAAAGGGCACGTGTCCCAACAACACTGAAGATCCTTCCTAAAATGACAACATTTCAAATATACAGAAGTTCTATTTTATTTTTCAAGTATAAACCATCAATATTTTTGTATTTGAGTATTGTCTTTAAACTGATAGATCATATTTATATCGTATTACTCATATGTATATTAGAGACCAGACTTAACCCCTTGAAGAAACGTTGCTTCTAATTTATTTGAAAACAGAAATGTTAAGGCGTGTTAACTACAAATGTATTTTTTTTTTAATTTTGCTCATATATATCTTATTCAAAAAATATGCCTGAAATGAAATGTCAATGTAATTGTCAAACGTGTCTATTTCAACGTGGTTATAGCACAAATTCTACCAAAAATATACAAAATTGATCATGGGAATGATATCCTTCTTACAAATTGTATGAATAAAAACTACAATGGCAAATTATGCAAAAATTGGGTTTCATCTACTATAACTTCAGAAGATTTAATTTAATGACCTGTTAAGAGATAAGGCTTTAAATTGTTAAAATATCAAAGTAAATACATCTAGCTGACATATTGGGAATTTTTAGTATAGAAAGAACTCTTTTTAGAAAAGGGCACTGTTGCAAAACAAATCAGGAAAATTAAACTTGCCTCTTTGTTTATGACTATAAATGACCATATGTGGTTGTGAAAATAGACAGAATTATATTCATCTGTACATGGCGCCTCAAAAGGTACCAGGGTTTACAATCTAATGAAGATCAAATTTAACCTATTGAGCTCTCAGATAAGTCAAAAGATCAAATCCATCTTCTCATTTTATTTTACACTTTGAATCTGTTGGAGCACTTGCAATATAAATATAACTTCCTTAAGGCTGTGTCCAGTATTATTAAATTTGTAATAACAATTTAACTATGCAACAAAATCAGATTTTCAATCAAACATATCTTGTCAAAGCAGGAGAATCGACCTTTTTGGGAAATTCACGCTCTAACAATAGTTTTGATAATTAACAGTCATTAATAAAATTGAGAATGGAAACGGGGAATGTGTCAAAGAGACAACAACCCGACCAAAATAAAAAAACACAACAGCATTAGTATCATTTCACACAATGAGTTTCGTATAAGGATTTAAACTTCAAAGGGACAAATAAAAAGGAATCTTGTTTTGTTTTAATAGCCCACAAAAAATTGGTATGATCGCGTAAACGTTTTCGTAAAGATAGTTCCCCCTTTAATGTCCTATAATCTATTTCTTTCACAAGATGATAGCAATCGAATATTCGTGATTTATTTATTGGCATAAAACTAATAGAAACCATAATATAATTTCATAAATTCAATCAAACTTTCTGTTTGAAACAGAAGAAAACAATTTTGAAAATACATTGTACTCTTGTGACTAAACACTCAATATATCATCTCCAAAGTACATCGCCCACCGCTGTCTTGTCGTGACAAGAACTGGTCTTTAGCCTTGTCTCAAGACAAATAAATATTTAACATCATGTAAGCAAATTTATTTGTCACTGTCATTCTCAATATATAATGAAAGGATACTGTCTATAATTGTTTATAATAAATTTCTTTATAGTATGATTGGAATATATCTGAAGCCAAACGAAAATATTAGTTAAAACTGTACCCAAATTATGCACAAACGAGAAAGGATAAGTTGACAGACAATTCTACGATGTGTTTGGCTTGCCGCTGCTGGTGAAAATTTATTTCTAAGAGGGTATCACAAGCCCAACAGGGCTTATCTTTACTACAAATAATTAAACTTGATCGCAAATTTATCTTAACTATGCATAATTTATTATACTTAATCTGAGAATTTGAAATTGCACATTGATTAAATCGGTCATTCCCGGGTGTTGGTTGGTTCTCTTTAGCGTGAATTGCTTTCAGAGCTGTCATGTATTTGTATTGTCATGTTGGTATCTGTCCCCCTTTTTGTTGCTTTCTATGATATTATTTGACAAATCAAATATGCTTTTTCTAAATCTAGCTAATAGTTTTGCACATTGCAAGAAACGAAAAGAATTAAAGTCATTATGAATGATCATTGTAACATTCGATATTGAACATAATAAAATCCATGAATAAAAGTATAAAAGAGGGACGAAAGATACAAAAGGGACAGTCAAACTCGTAAATCTAAAACAAACTGACAACGCCATGGCTAAAAATGAAAAAAAGACAAACAGAAAAACAATAGTACACATGACACAACATATAAAACTACGGAATACACAATATAATGTGTCCGATGTATTGACACACGTTTTATTAACTTCCTTAAAATCAATTTATCAATATAAGTTTTAACTACATAAAGATATTGATAGTAAGAAATAGAGAACTTCAAACAGATTGTGGGTGGCCTATAAGTATTTATGTTTCAAAGTATGTAAATGTGCGAGGTTAGGTATGACCTAATACGAAATATGTTACAGAATAGTTATCGTATAAGTATTAAAACATTTGACTTTTACAACTTTTGCAATTAACACAAGTATTCCCCAAATCCAAAGCATTTTGGCCATACAATCGGCATTTCTAAGAGAAAATTCCCATTTGTTTGCCGAGTTGTTTCTTTATTCAAATGAGATACGTATACTGAGGAAGGAAAATCAATTCCTTTATCTTAAAATTCCGGTACAAAGATGGTGTTCTCTTACTTACTAATTCAAAATTTGGTGACTTTATTGATATATCATATCCTATCGAACTAGCGATCAAGGATACCACAGATACAGTAAATTCTACGTCCTATCAGGACTTACATCTGATAACGGACTATGATGGTCGGTTGAAGAAAAACCACATTACGAAATAAGAGATGATTTAAACCTCCCAGTTTTGAACTTTCCATTTCAATGTAGCAGCATGTTAGTAGTTCCTGCATTCAGAATAGATATCTGACAGGCGAATGGATATTCAAGAGTTTGCATTTCCTAGCATGATTTCCTTTATAGAGAGTTGTTGCTCACAAGAAAACTATTAAAGAAAGAGTTACAAGTCGACATCCTCCCGTCGTAAGTTTTACAGACGCCATCATAATTTGGTTAACTATAATGGTATGTTTTTTATTTATTTAATAATTTTTAAGTTTAAAAAATTTTAGACCATAAGAATTAATAAAAAAAACTATGTATCTAAGACTGACCTGCACAGTTCTAAAAAATATTCTCTTTTTTTTTCGGTTTTTATATTATATTGTTTACTGCCACATTGCCCAATTCTCCGTTTAATACCTGATACATGAAATAAATCGGTCAACTCATGTTAATTTCAGGTAAATGTGTCCTTTAAGAACACAAACAATATGTGAGAAAGAACCATACCCAATACTCTCTGAACATACTAGAGCCTCTACAGTTGGTTACATGGCATGCATAGCAGGAAAAGCAAGAAAAGCAACTTGAACGCATCATATTAACAAAATGGTTGTTTATTTTTTACATTTCCAAGCTTGATATTATCCTTACTCATGTTGCAAACAAATAACATTTTATTTCTAAAACTAATTCTGCATTCTAAAACGATGATTCAGTTTTGCATAAGATAGGATTGCCACCAATAACAAAAATATATCTACCAATTTGCAGTAATTTTGATTTTTCTAGATATTTAATGATTAATATATCCATCAATTATCTGTAACGAACAATGCTGTTTCCAAAAGAACTAAAAGCTTCTGACTTTCATCAAATACACTTGTAAGTTTTCAGTAAGTAGCAGAGATTGTTTAATATATTAAATAACATGAACTCCTATACAAAAAAGAAAAAAGAAAAATCTATCTAGATATCAATATACAGTCTTGAAGAACAGAAAAGTGTTGATATAAAACAAGATGCATATTCATTACTTCTAGGTCGCTCCAGGTCTTGAAAAAGAAAAAAATAACCAAATGTCAAATTCCAAGGCAATGTCAAATGGAAAGTCCTTTATCAAATGGCAGATTAAAAGTCACAATTACCAATTGTATGAACGATGAAGCATATATAATTGTGTTCACAAAAAATTGCGCCATAATAAAAGTAGAGAAGCATTAATATAATTAGATATCACGTTTAATCTTTCAAAAATAAAAAATAAAAAAATGATGCTTGTCATACCAGATACTCAAGACATCATAACATGTTTGATTGTCTGATAAATGCAGATCAGCCAATAAATAGATAAATAAAGGCAACAGTAGTATACCGCTGTTCAAAACTCATAAATCCATGGACAAAAAACAAAATCGGGGTAACAAACTAAAACCGTGGGAAACGCAATCTGACATGCTAAAATAAACACAAAAGACATCTGAAGGTCAGCATACAGGTTTCCTCAATGAAAAGTAGATAAATCAGGAATAGTATCATTATCTCAAATCTTTCAGATGCAGTAACACTTGGATTAGTTTTTTAAGTTATGGATTTGGAATGAAATCGTCAATACGCATATGTTCTTTCACCAAATTAATGCCTTGTCATTGCTTTCGTATGGCTGTATTTTCTTGGTTTTTTCCTGGTTATATTATTTTTTTTGCTGATAAATGATAACACTTCTATGTAAGTATAACTATATATTCCGACGTGTGTTTGAATGTTTGGCCAAGAACACATTTAATCTTCAACAATGACCCAATAAATGCTAACACATACTATATGTTTAAAATTCTAGTTCGATGCGCCATATTTTAATTCATTGGTAGCGTCCTTTCATCGGGTTCTATAAAGTTTGTGAATTTATTTAGGTGTAGAAATATAAGTATCTCTGTAAAAACATCTTCTCCACATAGCACCCTTAACAGTTACATAATTATAGTAGTTTGTAAAATTCCTGTTATGTAATAATACGGCTCATTAGAGGTTACGCTATAATAATTCATCAAACATCATTTCAAATCATCAACAATATAAGACCCTGGAATGTATAATTAGTTTATGGATCACCTATGTCAAATAACGCAATTGGGATGATATTATTGAAGAGCAAGGGAAAAAGGGAGTAAAAATTCATGAAACAAACAAGATGCTTTTATTTCAAACAAAACGAAAAATGTGTTGTATTCATATTATAATAATTGATGTGTCAGATATTACGTGAGTGATTGGGTGAATGTTGCATGTTCTTTTCGTGTTGAAAGTATTCATTTTATGACCTAATTATGTTTGTGCTGTATCGTCGTTAGAACGTCCAACATTTATTAAATTTGCTGGTTGTTGTTTAGAGACTCGTATATATTTTATGTATGTCCAGTCTACCCAAAATCAGTATGTCTAGCTAAAGAACTCAACCTTCATTTTGTCAGAAAGTTTTGAATTTTCACATACTTTTGAATCGAGCATAGAAATTGTAATTTTTACGGAAAGAGTGTCCCGATATAATGCAACACACAGGCGGATGTTTTATGTGTATACATTTTGACTTACATAATAAAAAAAACCTCTAAAGTACGTATTCTTTTGCTAACCTTGATCAATTAATGTCATGCTGTTGTTTGATACTATTGTTAATACAAATAGATAAAACAGTTGTGAAAAATTATGATTAATACATTTAGTGGAATGCAATTACAAGATGGCGACGTGTAACTGAATAAACAGTAACAGAAGACACATTGCTAGTCATAGTTCTGAAAACATAGCACTTCTATCACTTAAAGGTTAAAAGAGTTAAAAGAATAATTTGAAAATGTCTGAAACTACGTTAGAATAGCCTGAAAGATAATTGCAAAGAACGGTTTGTTATAACACCATCATCAATTAATCTGGCGTTGTGTAATGTGTGACAACACTTTGTGAAAAGTACATTGAAAACTCATTAGTCTGGTATTTCTTGTTTTCGGTCTGTGAATGAGTCCAGTGTAAAACCCGTTTACATTAAATATGAAAATCAAAGTGTTGATCTGTTAATATTTGCATTATTCCACTAATATTTGATTTTTTTCCATTTTTCTTATATCGGCTGACAATTTCAGTAATAAAAAATTCAATTAACCCTTACTCGGGAGACATACAATTTCGCTCCTTTGAAATAATTAAATGTTTGTCGCTGTGAGAACGTCTTTCTTTTTTGTTTATCAGATTTTTTCAAATCCAACTTATGTCAAAGAGAGACGAAGGATGCCAACGGGGCATTCAAACTCATGCGTTTATTCGACTTTATTAGAGTTAAATGATTTCTGACTAGATTCTTGTTAGTCCTATACCACAAAAATAAGAAAATGTGCAATGAGTATCAAAGAGACCATTCCCAATCAAAGACAAAATGACTGAGACTTACGTACGGCCTTTTAACTTACATTGTTCCTGGTAGTTGTAAGGAGGCTATACCTGCCAAATTTACGTGCATTAAACTTCATGATATACTGTCGTTGATTAAAACAAATGTTTTAAAGCGATAAAAAGTATAACAAAAAGAAATCTGGGAACAAATATGTTACATGAAAGTCAAATGCACTTATAAAGAAGATCGTATACGCTTAAGGGTGTTTCTTCTTATTGAATAAAATATACGTCTCATCTAAGAACTACAAACCTCAAGTTTACAAATATTGAATCAATTGGCATACTTTACTAATTTTTGGAACTGTGTGAACAATATACAATTATTAGCCTAAGGAACTTTACTTAAAGTTCAGTCTATACTTATAGACTTTAAAGAAATGTTTTAATCTATCTGTACAAATATTTTTTTATTCTAGAATAATTATGTAACGACTTTATTCACACATTATAATCACTAGTTCGCTGTTCCCTGTTGAAAAAAGTATTTTCCCTTTTGATATTATTACTTAGTAACTCAATTGTTATTGCATTACCAGTAACATTTTATTCACCATCTTTGTTCTTCATTGCAGTGATTCAAGAATGCACACTACTTGCTTTACTTTCTTTTCGAAAGAACTATTATAATATATATGAATACAATGATATATAGAGTATAGTGCAATGAAACTGCCACATAAATTCCATTTAGTGAAGAAAACAGACATGTGTACTACTGCTCAATATGTCAGGCTAAATTCTCCAAAAATATGTATTAACAAATAAATCAGGAAAACATTCTATATTGGATCTTCTCATTGTTGAAAGCTGTAAGGTTGCGAACATTCACTTCTTTGATCTTTTGTTGATAGTTGGCAATCATAATTGGACAAAATATGTTAAAAACTATAAAATAAAGGCAACAGTAGTATGTCGCTGTTTTAGAGTCATACATCCAATTAGCAACACAAATCAGGGTTACATACAGAAACCTAGTGAAACACATCAACTATTAGATAAAACAACAGAACAATCGAAACGCAGATCTAGAACTACAACAAAAACAAACGACAAATAGGTAGAAACAGGCTATGTGATAACTGCTGCCATATTTATGAATTGGTACAGGACATTTCATAAGAAAACAATAAACATGCTTTAACCTTAAACATTAGGCAGGAATAGAGGCCAATGTCAAAACAGTGATGTGTTCTCCGTGCCATAGATTACAGTACTTCATTGGATCTCATTACAACAGAAAACATTAGTTTAGTTACAAAGAAATAAAAAACACCTAATGAACAGACAAAATGATCTACTTGCATGCTGTGATATATATAAATATTGCAAATACAATCAGAGATTGCATATAACTCTTCAAGAAAACAAACGTGCATTGATTGTCCCATTGAAGTTCAATCTAACTTCCCTTTTCAAGTGTTAATCACCATTATCATGTCCATTAATGTAAGTTTGTATAAGTTTTTATGGCTTTAAAGCCTGTTTGGCAAAAAAGGTATATATGCATTGTCATAAAAATTCACTATTCATTATGTATACACTTAGTTTCGTATTATAATTTCTTCCGTAAAGTCTGTCAGGTGTAAGGCTTAATAATAATAACTACCGCGCGTTTTCATACATTGGGCTCCGTAACGGCGATTATGTTCTTTCAACTATTCATGAAGTCACGTTTGATACAATTTCCAGATAAATTGATAATAATAAATTCGATATACCGATATTTCCAGCTTTCAAAAACTGGACATTCTTCGAAGTACCGAAATAAATCGCGGAAAAAAAATAAATGAGCTTGAATAACCTTTTTCAGTTTCGAGCCAAACATTTGGAAAGCTTGCGAGCTTTAAACGAAGAAGACAGAACATGTTCAGCTATGATTGTCCCTGGTGAATTTTTCATTTGCTCTGTACTTAGTAACAAGAAAATCATGTAACGATAACGACAAACCTTTAAAGACGTATTAAATAGTACAAACACGAGCTAAAAGTGCTAGCAAACTTTTGATTACGTACAACAGGACAAACAGCTATTCAGCAATAAGTTTCACCATGCTCTTTATATAAACTGTTACAAGGAAGCGCAAATTGTATAGGTTTCATTAACCTTTTTAACTGATATGTTTTCTTTCACAAACTAAACATTGTTAGTCAACTCGTAACAACCCTGCTGATGTATAAATTGAAATTTTTATTCGTGTTTACTATTAAGTCATTAAGGGGATAAAGTAAACACAAATGTTCTGAAGTCAGAAAACCGTTCAAGATCAAAACAATTTTGAAAGAGACAGGTGTATGAAGTGAGATTTAAACTAAGTACGAAAAAAAACCAGTAAAGGAACAATATAGAGAGAGGTGGAGCTGTGATAATCATGTAATAATGTTCATTAAAGTACTCTCATGAAGATAAATTGAATTCCATTTGTTCATCTTATGAAATAAAGGTTGCCCGTGAGGCTTTATCGAAATTACTAAATGAAACAAATGAAAAACACATAACAAAATGCTTTTCCTTTATATAATAGTTGAAGAGGAACTGACATTTTCTTAATTACAACGTTATAAACCAGGAAAATAATCTGTTTAGTTCAATTGCAATGTAAATGCATATTTTTCACGCTTAAAGCAGATTGTTTTCTGCAATCTCTAATAAACAATTCGTGACTTGTCATTTAAATGCGTAATGTTTCCGATTTTTTTTTATATATTAAGCGATTGATGTTTTAATGAGGAAATGAAATAGTTACAGTTGTTGTCTGGTGTTTTAAATGCTACAATTGTATTACAGTGATGGTTCATTTAACTCTTCTATTTTCCCTTGTACGAAACGAACTCAGTCATAGAATAGTAAAGTGATGATGATAACTCGGGATTTAAAAACAAATTTGGCCGCATTAGTTTTTATAACTACCTATCTAATGGGGTACCATATAGGTGCCATAAAAGCACGAAATTTGGCTAGCTAAAATAAAAGCTTTAATCAATATTATTTTCTTAAAATATCATATACCAAAACAGAATTATGGGATGAAATTGAGAATGGAAATGGAGAATGTATCAAAGAGACAACAACCCTACCATAGAAAAAACAACAGCAGAAGGCCACCAACAGGTCTTCAATGTAAAGAGAAATTCCTGCACCCGAAGGCGTCCTTCAGCTAGCCCCTAAACAAATATATACTAGTTCAGTGATAATGAACGCCTTACTAATTTCCAAATTGTACACAAGAAACTAAAATTAAAATAATACAAGACTAACAAAGACCAATGGCTCCTGACTTGGGAAAGGCGCAAAAAATGCGACGGGGTAAAATATGTTGATGAGATCTACCCCTCCCCCCTATACCTCTAGCCAATGTAGCAAAGTAAACGCATAACTATGCGAACATTTAAAATTCAATTCAAGAGAAGTCCGAGTCTGATGTCAGAAGATGTAACCAAAGAAAATAAACAAAATGACGATTAAATATAAATAACGAGTTATAATCTACTGATCATGATTATGTGTGGCGTTATCTTTTGTTGTAGTTCAGTGTTTTTGTGGGTCTGTTTGTTTCCTCTTACAGCTAATGCTTTTAATCGGGTTTATTTGCATACCCGGATTGTTTTTTTATTTATGATACTTGAACAACTATATATTACTCTTGCTATTATTTGGAGAATAAATTTCAATACAATTATGTTTGTTTCAATATAAATAATAATTCGTTGTAACTCCGTTTGATCAACATTTCACCAAAAAATATAGCTGGTTACTTATCTCCTTGCAGGTCTAAAATCAAACCTCAATTGAAGCCGTCTTCATGTGGCCTTTATTTTAAACCCGTTATCTGAAGAAGGTTTACGCACGTTATATGCGAACTGCGCTATTGAAAGGAAAAGAATGTCAACTTTAAAGTCAAACGAGCTTGATCAATTTTGTTGACGATTTCGACCAACACAATTTCATTCTTATAGATGGACCAAAACCTACTTCTTAACATGTTAAATGAAATCAAACAGACCTGGCAAAATCCAATTGCACGTGTGCTCTATCTATTCACATTTATATTTATGTTTATATTTGAGGTTACATGACCATCTGCTGTCTTCGGAGGTTATCATCTCGATGTATTTGATTGTGCCTAGACTAATTTACACAAGACATGCTGATACATTTTATCGAGTCCGTACCATTTAAGACTTTTTGTAATTAAGATATGCATAGATATGAGATATTCCTTAGTTTAAAAATGAGATATAGCGTCCTTCAAAATGAACTAAAGCAACAATGTAAAACACAGAAAGAAAGTTGGTTTTGTGGCTACTGGAACATTAACTTAACTATTGGAGACATATACCACACACATTATGTGAGTTTTATCGGCCGAAGATAGGTATTTGATAATAAACTTTGTAACAGTTGGTTCATCAGCTCATTTTGTTTCTTAACTATTAAGAGAAATGCTAGAACGAGACACAAGCTAGACAAAAAATGTGCATTTTACGTTTAGCAAGATATCGCGAAAAAAACGTGCCACAGGGCACATCGCATTGTCATATGGAAAAATATGACGAGTTGCATGCCTTAGAATAAACGGTTTGACAATCGGAAAATGAATTACATTACAAAAATGCACTCATGTGATTTGTCTGTTGGTAAATTTTATGTCAATGGATCCAAAGTTTTATTTTTATCCAAACAAATAGCATGGCTTTTTTTTTAACCGGTCACATTTATGTACGATTGCGACTTTATAACATTAATTTAAATTTGTGTGCAAAAACATGAATAATTTATCTTACTGAGAGTAAGGAAATCAAGTTAAATTATTTCGTTTATTTATATCAGTCAATGTTTCTTTATAAGCAAATCAGTCAGTGTTCCTTTATTATGCAACATTGTTATAAACTTGTAAACCTTCTTTAGATATCAGATCACAAGCATGATGATTGCTTCTAATTATGTTTGTCAGGTTATTCTCTATCTGCAAAGTAATTTGTCATCAAAACAAATGTACAATTATAAGATCTATTGTCGTGCCAACTATATAAACATCAACAATACTAGAGTTGTTAAAGAAGGTGTAAACTTCAAATATGTTAATGCAATGTATCTAATAAAACAAATGATGACACAACCTTTTCCTGTTCTTTATCTTTTTTATCATGAAATAAAGTTTATAATAGATTTTAAAAAGTAGGGATAGGATTATGAATGGTATTCATTATGCAAAAGAAAACACATGTTAATAAACTTTTAGACAATGAAGAAGCCATTCATTATTTCAATCGATCTTTTAAAATAGAAATTTCGAAAAAAAAATAGCTTTAATATTATTTCTGTAGTTCTTTTGTCCGTTAATGCATAACAGCGATGGGATCAAGTCTTCATAATAAAAAAACAAAAAACTCATACAATAATATACTGTGAATGCTGTTTTGTAAACAGTTTTTGTATAAGCTGTTGCCTCAACTTCTAGACTATATGTTTACAAAAATTACAATCCGAACACACAGAACGCCGAGATAATTTCAAAACGGAAAGCCTCTCATCAAATGGCCAAATCAAAAGCCCAAACACATCAAACGAATGGCTAATATCTGTCATATTCCTGACTTGGTTAACAGCATAAGAGAAAAATAATAATAAAAGATACAAACCTTTTCTTCTGATACGGTGTAGCATGCTATTAGAGAGTTGCAACTTTGCGCTTAGATGCTGATTGTCAATGGTAAAATATAGATAATCAGGATATTTTACCATTGAACATCGATAAACTACTTTTGCCAAAATGTAATACATTTTAGTGACTGGATGTTATTTTTTTTTTTGTTATCTCAAATTACCATATATGACATGATATTGCCACTTTGCAAAATATTTTCTGTAGAAAAATATTTACAGTTGATATATTGTTTATATTCAAACATTTACATCAGATTTCAAACTTCAAATATTGACAAAAGCGAAATTAAAAAAAAAATATTTGGTATAACTAGTTTGTATGATACAAATTGCAAAATAATCTCACTGACTTGAAAATGAATATTTCGACCTCATGTGAATTCATATTCATGTGAACGTTAATTCAATTTCTTAGCTGGAAATTAGTAACGCATACACTAGACGTTTTTAGTTTTTTGAAGGAAATCCACGTTGAGTGTGAAACATTGATGATTTATTCGCTCCATATAAAATCATTTGTATACAGCTAAAATGATTATTAGGTAATTTATAAACCTATATAAAAACAAATAGACCTAAAAATCCCAGAGTAGGTTTTCGCTATCTATTCAAAATTGTATGTATACTTATACCGGGTTAAACGACTGTCGACAGTTTCGAAGGTCATCGCGATGTTTATTAGTCTAGACTAAAATATACGCGAAATGATGATTTATTTTATCGAATTCATGCACTGATATTTGTTTTAGCAGGTTATAAATTCAATACTAGTATCACAATTTCAGTTTAATTTGGTGAACATGAGTTTGACAGCTAGGACCCCTTGAAGAACATTTACTTTAAGAGTTTTTCAAAATGTTTTTCCTAGATTTATTGAAGTAAATAGCACAGCTTATACAAATCTAATTCAGGTATCGAAACAATAAGAGTTTTTTTTGTTTTTTTATTTCGAGTATATTTGTCTTAGCTATGTACATTATTATGTTTAGGAATTTTCAGTATTTAAAGATCTTTGTATTTGATTTGATCAATCATCTTTGTCAATTTGACCGCTGCTGATGATTCTTTCGTAGATGAAACAAGCATCATGCGTTCACAATAATAAGTTAGATATCTTGAAGATGAACTTTTAAATGTGTCCTTTATTTGATTTTCATTCTTATCTTTATAAAATATTTAATATAAAAAAAAATATCAACTACTAAGTATTCCCGTACCATTTCAATATTTCATGTATGATACAGGAATTTCAATTCAATAAAATTAGTTTCGATAAGTTTTATTGTCTGTTAATATGATTTGATGATATGTAATGTACCACAAACTATCCCTCCGGTTCCTAAATTGACGATGAAACAATAAGATGTAGCTAACGAGAATTTATAGCTAACCTTATAGTACTCTTAACGTTCAAGGCAAACAGTATTTAAATAATTGAATGAATTTGGGAATCTGTCATACAAATGGAATCTTAGAATGATAATGTTTTAATTCAAAATAATTTTATCCGATTTCCATTTACAATAACATGAGTGTTTCAAAAATGACATTAATATAATGGTTCTATAAAGTACAATAACTGTAATGAAAAATAGGTATACAATTAACATATACCATGCTTAATTTTGAAAAGAAATCACAATCTTTTTTATTTCCAATGTTTTTGTTATATACAGTTCGACTAGTTGGTCTTTGTTTATAAATCTATCATCTGAAAAAAGGTGTAAAAAAATAAAAATAAGGTCATTTATATTATCAAGATCACGTATTGTTGGAAATGTCTTATTAGAGATTTCTAATAAAATGACAAACGTACCTTACTCGACGTACGCACGTAACGGGACCGGTTATTGCTAACCAATTAGTTTTGTTAAATGCGTTACTCAAGTTTTAACTAAGTATTCCTAAACTATGAAACCCATTCATAATAAATTTTATCAATATCAAATATTTCTAAGATGATGAAAAACAAAAGAAATCATGATTTTTATATATCACGTGATTATTAAGATTCCCGTCTAAACTTCACTGTCACAAGACCAAGTATATATACGTATCTTTCTTTACCTATCATATAATTCATTTGAGTTGTCTTTCGGGGTTTTGACAATGACTTTGATTTTCAGATATACTGCAAAATTTAATGAACCTATTATTTGATATTTGTATTGATTTTGTTTGTCGTTATCAGATAGATTCATGGGTATAAATTTATATAGATTTTTTCGTAATTTCAGAAAAAAATGAACTCAAAATGTTTATCAGAACGTTTCTCAGTTAAAGTTGAAAACTGGGATTGCATCATACTTTATTAAGCATCATTTCAAACGTTCTCTTCTTCTGCACTTAATCTTCTCAATTTACAATCTTCTAGAAACAAATTCAACTGAAAAAGCGTACGTCAACGGGAAGTGAATATTTAAACAAAAACACATTACAGGTCATGTACTTCTTAAAATTTTAGTAGTTGACATATACTTTTCTTTCAAATGAAAGTCAACGAACATTAAAAAAAGAAGAAAAAAATGTAGTTGATAATAATGCGTGTAAATAAATGTGTACACCAATTCGTTATACAGATCGTAATTTAGACGATGTACTCGATTAGCAATTGATGACTAATAACCTAAATTGACCACTGTGGATAGTTAACTATCAACTTATTATAGTACATAGTGATTGGCTAAAAATATCCTGTCCCCAAGTATTTCTGATAAAAAGTGGATGAGAATGTCAATTTACATAATTGTTACATTTTTTAGACAACTATAATGTCACTTCAGTCTTTACGGGACTTTTCTTTTACTCGTATTTATTCAATTAGAAGTAGATTCTAAAGCTATCGCAAATATTGATTGAGTAAGTGAAAATTTTAAGTTTCAACTTTTGTCTCGCTTTGGAGGTATATATAAATATGATACATAGTTTTTATAAATATCCAAGTTATAGCCAATGGAGATCATAGAAGTATGTTTATCAAATGATCATGATCACAATTAAAACAGAAAGAAAGGTATTGACTCGTGAGACTGAAACGAAGCATAAAAACAGCTAGCCATTTCTAGTATTTTCAAATAAGCACCATGTACCGAAATGATAGTATCCACAGCTGCTTAACACTATCTTTAAAACAACTACAACTAATAAATAAAGAATAATTATCCCGTTTATAATATTGATTTCGTACTGTTACACCATTGTCCTAGTACGGATGCGACTGTCCCAAGTCAGACGCTTTTAATTCAGTGCTTATCGTCTGTTGTGTTTTCGTTGATTTTTTTTAACATTAATTTGGCTAAATGTTTTTGTTGTTTTAAATTTGTCATTTTGGAGCCTCTTATAGCTGACTATGCTGTATGGGCTTTGCTCATTGTTGAAAGCCCTTCGTTGGAATATAGTTGTTAAAATTTCTGTGTCATTTGTTCTCTTGTGAAGAGTTGTCTCAAGGAAAATCATACTACACCTTGATTCTTGTATATATCACAAATTAAGAATAACAAATTCATAGACAGTAGAAAAGTGAGACCTTTTGTCACGTCAAAAGGAACAGTGGTGGTCATAATTGTATAGCAGATTTTATGTAGTGCCCATGTGTCCATTAGATTACACGTCAGTTTCGCAGTTTTGTAATCATTGAGCTACTAAATCATAGGGAAAACCTAATTCAGTTTGTAAAGTTTTAAATCACATGCGAGATGCCTAATGTTCAGACATTGTTGTTTTTAAAAAGTATTTATCAAAGTAAAACAACAATCATTTAAGTTTTTTTTTTTTCGTGAAATACAGTTCGTGATTATGGCCGGATCCAAGATATTTGGAAGAGGGTGTAGTTTTCGATAATTGAATTTATACTGACGAGCGAAGCGATGCAAAAAAACAATTTGGACAATTACACGCTAAAAATGATATTGCGGAAAACATGAGATTTTAAAATTTATTTAGCGATCGAAAAGGGGGAGTACGCCCTCTACCCCTGTATCCTCGGATGCAAGTTAAGGAATACTTCAACAAAAACCTCGTCCCACAATTTGGTATAGGTAAAGACGAGAAAGTACTTTTGAAAAATATATCATTGATGTGAATTTCTGCCCACATCAAATTATCTTCAATCAAAATAAGGAAAATATTATTTTGTTTTAAAAGTCGAGTACACCTTTTACATTCAGGTGTGTTGGAATTTACTTTAAACGTTAAATCTTTTTTAAAACAATAAAAAGGCAACCTTCTCGCTTCAAAATTCGTTATTTTAATATTTGTATGCTAAATGCCGTCTTGGTAGTTTTTAAAATTCATAATGTGAGAAGAACCAAAATACGGGTCAAGTGAAATGACAAGAAATGATGGGTGTGTTTGATTACAAGTTGCTAATTTACTTGTTCCATTATAGTATGTATGTCAATAAATTGATTCAAAGTTTAATGACAAAATATTTAAAGAGTAAAAAAAATAGTTGGGCTTCCAGCAACAATGTGTGTTCAAAGAGCAAAACAAGCATGCAGTGTATGCTCCCCTCCGTCATCCTTCAATGCAGTAGGACGAAATACGTTGAGTAAGGTCGGTTATGTCGAGTAAAGTCATTTTATTGGAAATCTCTATCAAATGCTCCAACCCGCATTTCTTATGGTAAAATAATCGAGATGTATGTTCTATTCGGATATCTTCTAGGTTGGACAACAGATACACATTCGCACAAGTTTGATATCTTATTTTTTAATCTCGGATATGTTATAAGCCAGTTTGTAATTGCTATTTATACTAACGACGACGCCTATTGCTATACAGTTTTGAGCTTCAAATGTTTAAAAACTTAAAGAGTGCTGTTGAATTTATTCTGTGGTATTACACATTTATGTCACATTATTCATCTTATCTAGATTTTGTCAACATATTTGCAGACTATGTATTTCTTAATGTTCACCAGCCCAGTAGTCAGCACTTCGGTGTTGACATGAATAACAATCACACAGTCATTTTTTTTTTAATTTCCTGTTTACAAAAAGTATGAAATTTTCGAAATACTAAGGATTTTCTAAACTAAGGCATATATTACCAAAATCGAAGTTGGCACAACCTTTTGAAATTTTGGGTCCTCAATTCATTTCATCTTTGCACCTGTTTTGCTTTCATTATAATTATTTTGATCTGAGTGATCAATGATGAGTCTTATAAAGACAAAACGTCTTGCGTATTTAGGTATAAGCCTGGTTACTATTTTAGGCATGTGCATTGACAAGTGCAAACATGATCTGCACTTGCAATATTGTTGTGAGACATAAAAAAGATTTTTTTTTTCTTCTTAGAATTGAAAAATAAACAAATAAAACATGTATACATGACGTAAACAACGATAAGATAGCAGACTTACATAAATAGACATGTACATGCCAAAAATACGCCTTCAATGATTGAAAAGCACCCACATTGTTTGTTTACCGCTGTGTCGCTTGAGTGCAGACAGCAGATAAATTAAACTGACATATCTCACTCCAGCACAAAATATTAAGTATAAATGAATTGAATATTTAGCAATTGTGAAAATCATACAGACGATAATTGACTGGATAGGCACATGCATGTTTCAAAAACAGGGTCAGGCTTATATAGTATGAATTATTCGAAATACATAGATAACCTAACCCGTATTTGTCATTTGGAACTTTGGGTCCTCAAATTTCCATGTAAGCAGAATCCTTCTTTCAAGAAATCATGATTTAAAAAAAAGATCTGTAGATTCACATGACATATGCAGCTGGCGCCCACTGAAAAGCTGGGAAGCGGAAACCATCTCTTTAGTCGTATAAAAAAGTCAGCAAAACGATGTTCTATATGCATATTAAACTGCATTAGCAGGATAAAATCTTACACGAAAGATTTAAGGTTCAATGGTAACCATAAAGGTTCACTGATACTTTCAAACTGGCCAACTCCGTTATTGACCATGCATGTCCACTGCCGCTTTTGATAAAAACTTTATGCTGATTTTGTTTTTTTCTTTGATACAATCCTTCTTATTTGATATAAACTGACCTTACGGTGACTTATAGTTGTTAATGTCTGTGTTATTTTGTTTTTTTGTGAAGAGTTGACTTATCGGTAATGATGCCACATCTTCATTCATATTTGGTGTATGTACGGATAGATGAATTCCCATACCGATACAATAACTTTGTGCCTTCAATTAAGCATTACATTTGAATTATATTTAAATGACATCTTTTTTAATTAGTACATACCTACTCAACGTACTATCTCTACATATAATAATGCAGAAGTAAATACCAAAAAAGATTTAATGACTTTCTAAGAATTAGATCTCATCAATTTAAACTCCCAAACATTTGAAAGTGGATTAATAAACTCAACCCGGAACAACCTACACAGAAGGGTGAATTATGAGTTAATCTAGTTAGAAGTTTTTTGGTAAAATGAACATGCAAGAGAACTTCATTTCAGCTTTGAAATATTGAACAACATTTGAGATGAAAAACAGCAAAGACAAATCTGATCAATTGACTTGTTTATAATTGTTTGATGTAAATATATGCTCCCTTCATAATTTATTTTCTAAAAGGATAGCAAAAATTTATAGTATGACTAACGATACTTCAAGCCAACAATGTGTCAAATTGAATTTATACTGTTTATGTCGTTGCTGATGGAATAGAGATTTATTCATGTAAAAAAATCAGAACATGAAAATCGCACCAAGTAAAATGGTACATGCAAATAACGGCATGTTAAACATACACATATATATTATGTCATATTAATTGATACATGTAAATAGCGAGAAGTCAAAAATGATTACTTTGTCTGAGAATTCTCAAATGCTTTCACAATCTAAATAACTTCAAGACAAATTGGAGTTTTACAGCCATTTATATTAACTAAAGCAGAGATTCATGCCCTAAATAAGTTTATATTTTTCAGGTCTTGAATCATTTTCTTATTTGGGCTTAAACATTATGCTAAACTAACTTTATTTATGTGTTACATACTTGTTTTTCGTTCATTTTTTTACATAAATAAGGCCGTTTGTTTTCTCGTTTGAATTGTTTTACATTGTCTGATCGGGTCCTTTTATAGCTGACTATGCGGTATGGGCTATGCTCATTGTTGAAGTCAGTACTGTGTTCTATAGCTGTTAATGTCTGTGTCTTTTGTGGATAGCTGTCTCATTGGCAATCATATCACATCTTCCTTTTTATATGACGTGACGAATCGCCGTAAAAAAACATTTTTTTCATTTCGATTTTTTTTATCAGTTCTATGTCAGGAGAAACATATTATAGATAAAAACATAAAACGTGAACATGTCTTTTGTTTATTGTCTTACAGTTAACCTGGCTAAAATGCGGGTATTGAACATTAAAATTGGTGCATACTTTGCTGCATCCGTTTAATATACCACAGATTAAAATGATCTATTAGGGTGTTTCAAATTTATGTTCAACACGATCTAAAAGTGTTTACATTATTTTTAAGCAGTTGAAAAAAAAACCTACAGTAGATGCTTAACAGTTAAGTGCAATGAAGATCTAAATAAATTTGGTATATAGAGAAAAAAAATGTCAGCAACTTTCATTCTCAATAATTACGTCCTGTGAATATTACCGACGAAAATTAAATATACAATTGTTATGTTATACAGTAATTACTTTTTAGTGTTGTTTAACTGGTGTTAATAAAAAAAAGAGCAAATTAGCAAAAAGTGATTAGTTGTAACATTATCTGTTTTGACCGGACTCTGAAATTGGTTTCGGACCATTTAGTGTTAGATTACATCGATAGAATGGGTTAATAATGAAGGATATTCTCATTATTTTAAATAAAGCATTGACTTCTATGCACAATGCAAATGTTGGTGATTAAGATGACTAGGCTTTTTTTCATGTTGACATAGTTTTTGTATGCTTGTTATTTTAATTCTTACTGAATAACATATAAGGATTTTTTATTACATTGTGTATCCAATGTATCATTTTGTATTTAAAGATAAGTTGGCGAGAAAACAACATCCATTAACAAAGTAGTGAATATCATTCAAACATAGAATTGACATATGATACATGAACTCATAAAATTTATATTGCAACTACTGCCATACAGGGCAGATACATGCATTCTTGAAGTTGCGAATTTTATTATTCTTCTTCTTTGTCCTTCCAGTACCCCTAATTAAAATTTATGTAGTACTTTATTGTACTAAATCCGTTTGATGTATAATGATTACAATTTAAGTCTGGAGAAAACATGGTTTGTTTGTTGTTTAAATTTCTGTGAACTATAGGAGTACCATCATGTTAACTTTTTTATAATTTTAATAAAACGTCTTCTGAACAGTCCATAAACTATAAACCTTTTATAGCTGACTATGCGGTATGGGCTTTGCTCATGGTTGTAGTCCGTACGGTGACCTATAGTTGTTAATGTCTGTGTCATTTTGGTTCTTTGTGGATAGTTGTCTTTTTGGCAATCATACCACATCTTCTTTTTTATATAAACTTTATGTTTATGCCTTAAGTTTTTAGGAGCCTGCAATTCATGAGTTATTGTCTGTTTTAGCATGCCTCCTTAATGTTTCTTTGTTGTTCGCAGCATTTATCAAACCGTTGTTTCAATGAATAAATATTTGAGGCGCTTGATCGCAAAAGTAAAGACTAGTTAATATTAGTTCAAATAGTTATTATTTTTAACCGAATACAAACTATATTAAAAAGTTTCACTTATTTCTGAAAACACTATTTTCCATCCAAAAGTTTCATTTGCAAAATTAAGCTATGTTCGGTTGATATTTGTTTAGTTTGTCACAAAGGACTATTCTTGGTATCGTACATGTATGTATATGGTTACGTCTTTTTTCAGACAAAGCTAATGCTTATTAGACCGTTGGTTTTCCTTTTTGGAATGGTTTCGCATTAGTCATTGTAGGGGCCTTAATTGCTCACAGTTTGGTATGAGCCAATGCTACGTGTTGAAGGTCGCACTTGGATCTATAATGGTTTACTTTTACAAACTGTGACTTGCATAGAGAGTTGTCTAATTTGCACTTCTACAACACCTTTTGTATGTCTATCAATTAAGAAGGTAACAACAAGTATCTTAGCAAAGCAACAAAGTTAAGTCTGTTATACCTCTGAATCAACAGCAAACCTATCTTGTTTAGTGGAACGTGATGAGTCTTTTCAGACCAAGGAAAGAAATTTCGTTTGCAATGCACAAGATATTATGGTTTATAAGTGACACATGTTTTTGGAATCATCTTCACCTGATACTTTAAAGACTGAAGTTAATAAAACAGAACAGTTAAAACCGTCTTAACTCATTTTTGTCTGAACAGAAAATTGTCTGAATGAAATTTTTTGTAAACATCAAAGTGGTAGCTCACTCGGCTGCTTATGACGTTAGTTTGAGAAAACATAGACATAGCAAACAAACAAAAGGCCATTTGGGTTTTTCAGTGAAATACTTTTGTCGTTAAAGCTGGCTACTGCAATATATAGGTAGTTTACGGCACTAATTGTGTTTGAGCTAGCTATACATGTTAAAGGAAGGGTTTAATTTCCACGGCGTTCTCTGCGTCAAAGCCTTAAACTTCATGTAGCTATAAAAGTTAATTACATCATCCTAAAATGTCGTTCTATTTATCTTTTTTTAGCCACATTCATAAAACTTGTACTGTACGTAACATTTACATTACGTCAAAATAGATATATTTAATTTTATTGGTTACTTACTGTCGTGAGCAATTTAACTGAATTTCTTTTGAAAAACTGCAAACACGACATGCAGTTAGTTATAAAATAACAAATTAGGGAATGAGGATTTGAAGTCAATGAAAATTACTGAACAAAACATAAAAATGCAATTGTCTTCTTTTTAAAAACCACCGGTACCATTTTTGCAGGAAAACAAACATTCCCCTTTTTAACAGCTCGGTTCACCCTCGGTTTTGTCTACGGGATTGCAGGGGTTATCGGTCATTCCTTTTTGGTGATGGTTATACATCTTTTGTCGTACTTATATTTGTGCAGGTTTTAGAATTTTAAAACCAATAGTTCAAGTAATACTCCGTGTATAGATATAAACATGTCTGTAAACAAACTTAATAAAGATATGGACGAAATCCTACTTTTGTAAAGAACTCAATAATCATACTGATGATGACGAAAACCATTTTGAAACCTTATAAACAGTACTTGTTTTCCCGTAATAACTTGATCGAATTTATAACCCTTTTCTGACTAGTGCACTACTGTTCAAAATGCAAATTGAAATTTAATAACATTGCAAAGTGCATCGATGACAAAATAATTTGAATACTGTTCTTGACATTTGGAATAAAATTTAATGAACTTTTGATACAAATAATAATGACCTATTACCACTTGAGTTAGATGAAATTTCAAAGCATGCAATGTATCATTGTTTACCCGTTTCATCAGATTAAACGCAATAACTCTGAAATTTATTTTATTCAATGATTTAGTTAATATCATTTTTAGTATTCAAAGCGACAATATACATTTTAATTGCTTAACAAAAGACTAGACAGTCCTTCTCCAAAATAACCAGTGTGACAAGTTTCAACACTACATGTGATAACGAAAAATTTGTATAAATTATTCTTTTTTTTTAATAAATTCAAAAGTATCATTGTTAATTCAATTTGCTTATCGTTTTACTAAAATATACAAAAAATCTCACTTTGCCTTTTGAGCAACTTCTTGGCGAGAAAAGTATATACATTACCTTATTTTCTTCAAAACTGTGAAATAAAAATAAAATGCTTTAAAGTTATTTTATAAAATGCTTTAAAAGTTATTTTATAAAATGCTTTAAAAGTTATTTTATAAAATGCTTTAAAAGTTATTTTTAGTAATCAAAGCAAAACAATGTTCCCCCAAAACAACCAGTGTGACAAGTTTCAACACTACTTATGATGACCAAACATGTGTATAAATAAAAAATAAAAAAAACAATAAAATAATAAATATAACCGCTAACGGCTACATGCATATGGGCTATTATTATGTACGTATGATGACAATCTGACAAATCGCAGAAAGCTTTTAACCATTTGGTGTCAGAGGAGTAGAACTCGCAAGATGGCGATATATATCACAAGTAGCGTACAATGTTTATAGACTCACCCAAAAAACACGAACATGTATCTAATTGAAAGTATTGTTTAGTTTATTACTACTTGTAGACAAAAGCATATTGTGCATATAAAAATTTCCGTTTAATGACAAAGTACTTTTTTTAAGTATAGAATAACATTAATTTGTGCTTTGGCACAGTTTTGGAGACATAAAAGGAATATTAAATCGAAACAGTATATTACTAGCACACCTGTAAAACTGTATAAAATCACATTAATTTTAGGAAGGAATAAAAAACAAAAAAATGACTCTTTATTATACATAATAAATTACTGATTGTTATAGTTCCGTATATAAGCATTAAAGAGCGGAAGAAAAGCATTTAAATGATATGATCTAGTATGTATTGATTGAGGTGACATTTCACAAGGAAAGAAATAATATTTCTGCAAATGGATAACTTTGGTAACTTAATTGAATGCATTAGAACTTAATTTTTCTCATTAGAGTCGCTACCAACACCACTTAATTTTGAACGTTACGCCAATTACCTAGACAAAAATATGATTGTGTGGATGGGGGTTTACAGAATAGAGAATAATGGGGAAAACATAAAGAGAAGTATGAAAAAATGGCCCCAAAAAACAAAGAATAGAGAATTATGAGGTGCTAAAATATAAAGAATAATGGACACAAAGTATAAAAATTGGAAAATATGACCTACAAAGAAAAATGATACAGATATGAAGGACTCCCCGTCAAGGCCGTCCTATGTACTTAGACAAAATAAGCCATTGACGTTTACTCAATATCTCATTTTATTTACATATCAATCGAACGACAAATCATATTTAAAACGGGAAAAGGCTACAATAAATTTAGACTATTCTCAGTAATCTTCATAACTGTCACCTTAATCATGATGGGGTACGCATTTCTTTATATAGCCGATCTTTACTTTCGAGTTAAGAACCCTTGTTTTAGTAGCATCACTGTTATCAGATTCTAGGAGATTGTATAGTTAATTAGCAAATAAATTTGAAATGTAGCTAAATCAATGGAAAGGTCACAATTGGAAAACTGAAATTATCTCAATTGTCTGGTTTGTGACAAAATTCAGTTCGCTTTCAATTACGTCAAAAAAGTAAACATTTGTAAAAAACATATCTGTTCCTGTTTCATTCTGATTTTGCAATAATCGGTGTCGGCTTTTGTTATATTTCCGGCAACCACAGTCCCATTACATACTACACTAATTTAAATCTATCATGTTTTTTGTTTTTTTCTGATTTGTAAATAATGATAAATATGAGTTCAGCGTTACTATATATATAATTAAAAGTAATTGTGCATTTGTATCTATCTCAATGATATACAGTACAAGATTTGTTCGCAAAGTGGTGGAAGATGTGATAGGACACACCAAAGATACATCAAATTTATAATTTTAGGACAAGCGACAAAACAATGAAAATGAAACAGAGCAACACGAACCCATCCAACAATCGAGGCGATCTCGTGTACTCAGGAAGAAGCCCGACTCCAAATGTGGTATATGTCGATTTGCTCATAGTGCGTACAAAGTTGGTTATAATTTTATTTCTATGAAGTCAGAGTCGATGAAAGAAAGAAGGGAACTTGTGACTACGACAGTAGCAACAAATTCGAGAGCATCAGTTACACAGATATTCTACAACAGTCTATAAAATCATGATGAGGTCAGTAAACATAGGAAGGGATAACATTACCAAACTTTCATGGAACAATTTGTAACTAGAAACCGGTGAAAAATGTGGGAATACAGAATTCGATCAGAATTTTAAATAAAGCAATCAAATCATATGGTGTACAATATGGATGTTTTAATGTATGCGTTCAAGATGTTTTTAATTAGGACGTTTCATCCTTGAAATTTGACAACAGCAGCTTCAACCCGTCTAATATCAAAGTAATAAATATAAAGAAAAGTCATAACTCATTTTTTTACAAACGAATAGACAAAGATAAAATATGATACAAACTATTTTTGTTAAAACAAGGCAATAAAATATCAAACTTGTGATGTAAAACTTTTAAAAACACAATAAAAACCCGCATAAAATGACAGTAGAAACAAACAACAGCTTCTTCCACCCATTTTTTTTTTTTCATTCTGAAGTCATCTTGGTGTTTTTGTGAGATAATTAGTTCAGTCTGTTATTTGTTTGAAGTACTGCTTCACAACAGATTTATGTAATACTAGTAGATAAAATACAAAGGTAACACAGAAACAGGCCGGTAACAACCGTTGCCGGAAACTTTTTCTGCACGAGTAGTCAGGTCAAGGTCCGAGGCGTTGGCGAGTAGCATGACCTGGCTACAAGTGCAGAAAAACTATTCGGCTGGTTGTTACCGGTCTGTTTCTTTTGTTACTATTGTTTTTTATCTGACTTGTACGACGTTTCAAGAAAGTTATAATACAGTTTGCATGACTAAACATTTGAGAAACTTAGATAGCCATTACGCATTTATGTAAGTTATAGTATAAACACATTTTTTGTTTTCATTTCCCTTCAACCGAGATATTTTGTCTAGAAAAAAAATCAGGAATCTAATAATTTGGTAAATAAGAACCAATTCAAGTAAAAGATGAATGTTGTACACATTAAAGACTTTTTAGAATGCAACTTTGTTAAAAAGTAATATATTAAAGGAACATTTTAGTGGTAAGGAGGGTAACGTTTGATTTTTATGGATGAAACGGAAAGCGGGGAGAAGGGGGAAAGGGGCTAATTTATTTTAAAATAAACAGGCTGTGATATTTATTTTTGATATAAAAATGCAGGATGTGCCATTCCATCCCCCATCCTCCCTTAAAAAAATTGTAAAAATTGCGCATTTTGTTGCCAAATACATGAATTTAGTATCACTCAGTGATTGGGAATCCCGGGGGTTGGAACAACGCTTTTTTGAATGATCAATGCATATAAATTGGGACATAAAGGTGGACCACCCCCCCCCCCCCCCCCCCCGCCCCTTTCCCCTCGGTTTTGTCCTGGATTTGGACCTGGATCCGCCACTGATATACATTTGATAACAATATAAATGTATCAAAAGAATGAATTTCCTACTTTAGTGTTGATTGGGATTAAACACGTGTTACATTATGATCCAATGGCAGTTTACCTCCCAAAATTGATGACATAAGTTGAATAATATTTTTCTGGATTTGCTGCTTATTTGGACGTGTATTACATGAACACTTTTTGTTTATAGGATCAATCGTGCATTTGTGAGTTGATAGGGATTCTATCTTTTGATAAGATTTGATTTTTATTTACTTATTTCCTGTCTTATTTTTATCGAAATATACACGTCAGTATCATTATTTCTTTACCTTCTGCATTGATCAAAATACTATATATGTCCATATATTGAAGAAAACATTTATTGGCCGAATATTTTGCTTCATAAAGGCGGCGATATGTTCTTTTTTGAGTATACTAACTATTTATTTTCAACGCCATCACCCAAATGTTTTTGTTTAAATTAGCACTAATTTAGGAATTCGGAAAAATCAGGAATCATGCAAAACGTTAATTTGTCATCTGCTTGACCATAATAAAACTTTTCTCCTAAAATTTGGGATTAAAATATCTATTTTAGGAGAAAACCGTACACCCCCTTTTTTTAAGTTGAATCTCCAATCCTTTAGTGTACAGATATGAAAAGTATTTTACTGGAAATGTTAGAAAAAAGATATTGATGCTAACGTAAATATTTTGTTCAATAATAAGTCGGTGAACCAAAAAGTTCAAATCTAATTGAAAGTTAAAGTGCCCATGAAATCACTGATCATGCACGGGTGATTCTATTCATAAAAAGTGTCCGTGTAACAACTAAAAAGAGTTCGTGTATTATCTAAAAAGTGTCCGTGTAACACCCGTTAATGTACTGTTTTTCTATAGCTCTGCGGGGGAAAAAGTCGTACAAATAGTCTTAAACAATATTAATACATTTCAAGAAATGTTATTACAAGGGATGAATTTTGTAATCTACAGTGTCTGCACGGCATGGCTATTGCTATCTATATTGTCCTAAAAACAATTCACCAAAACACATGTATTTCATAACGGCCAGTAAAATAATGATGAACATTCGAAGGGAAAACTTTAACATAACCATTAGGAATCTATCACTTCCATGGAACATTTAGTTGATACTGAAATCAATGAAAATGTGCATAGTTCGATTGACTGTATAAATAATACATTTTAAGTAAAGCAATCAAATCTTCAGGAGAACAATGTGTTTTTAAAATGTACATGATGTATGCTTACACGCTGTTTTTTATTATGAAGTTTCATTCTTGAATATGATAATATTAGATACTTGAATTTTGACAACAGCTTCAACCCGTCTAATATCAAAGTATTGGTTATAAAGAGAAGTCATAACGTATTAACTACAGTCAAATAGAAAAAGATAAAAATATAAAACGCAATATTTAGAATAAAAATAAGTCAAAAAAACATCATAAACTTTTGATGTAAAACCCTTAAAAACTAAATAAAAAACTAATAGAATGACAAAAAAACAGACAACATCTTCTTTCACTTGTTAAGTTCTCATTCTCAAGTCATCTTGATCTTCCTGTGAGATAATAGGTTCAGTCTGTTATTTGTTTGAAGTATTTTTTACAACCGATTTATACATTCAAATTCTAAAAAAACAATTTATCTCAAGAAATGTTATTACAAGGGATGAATTTATAATCTACATTGGCCATAAAAAAACTAAATTAAATAATAATTGTAATCGACTAAGGAATTGATTAATGTTTTTGTACTTTGATTTGTAAAGAAAAGTTCTATTAAACTTGTCAATAGTTTACTTTCCCATTTTGTATAAAATAAAATGACCAGACTGAAGTAAATTCTGAGACTGAAATAGACATGCACCGAAAGAACTTAGAAAAAATTAGAAAAAAAGTAATAATACTGCTGAAAGCAAGTTCTCAAATGGTGACCGACTTTAATGCTAATTACGACATGAGATCTCGAGGTTTGAGGATTTTATTTAGATTTAGCTCGTCATTCAATAGTATATATGTAACAACCCATTGGATAGTTATATGATTTGTTTTAAATGAAAACACAAGCATGTTTGTTAATTTCCTATCAATCGGGTTAATGTTCTGTTTTGGTTCCTACATTTATGCCATAATTATGTTTTGACAATTTGTCTCATCCGGAATAGATCATAAGAACCATGTTTATTTTAAAATAAGTAAACAAGAATTTTCAAAAAAGTTATCTCTAATGACATACTGTACCGCAGAGGTCATCTTGAAAACCTGTATGATGTGATATCTTCTGCTCATCGATGCAAACCTTTTTACTTTGTTTTGACTTTTAGTACGTTTAACTCTTTTTGAGTGTTATGTGTGGTGTGCGATGAAAACAAAATACAAACAACAATATAGAAAAACATAGACAACTAATATTAGGCAACACAAACACCAACAAAAAAGGAGATGATCACAGGTGCTCCGGAAGGGGAATCAGATACTTGTCAACATGTGGCACCATTTATCTATGATGTATTAAGTTCATGCAACATATGTAGTCTTTAATTTATACGTAATATGGGTAAATTGTTCCAAGTCAGAGTTAATGTTTTACTTATGATTGGGAATTATTATATACAAACTTTTGGCAAATCTTTAAAGAGAGATTTCGAAAGTTGTGCAAAGTTGTTACGTACTTAATATAAGATTTATATACCTCAACTTCGTAACCAGTAAAGAAAAATAGAATACAATGCAATAAACCAAACACTATATCCACAAAACAATATCTTAATACATTCGTTTTTTTATTTCTGTGTAAAGTAAGTCGGTTACCTAATGTCTAAGACATCTCCAAAATATTTTTTGTCTTCAAATTTGTGGTATAATGGTTTGATTTTTTATTTTATTTTTCAATAGAAAACAAATCTTTGTGTAATAATTAAACTTCATTTATCTTTTTGCTGCGACAATAGCACTGTGATAATTAAGTTGATACCATGCCTTCAAAATTACGATTTTATCTAGATTAAATGAATGTTCAAAAAGTGTTCAACAGTCATTTTTCGTTATCTGTGTTGACGTCGTTCATTCTTTTCATCAACATAAAGATAAAGGTGATTGTTTATTCGTTTTTTGAATGCACGTAAAACAAAATTTATTTAGAAAGGTGAATGGTTTCTTACAGTTGAAAATTATGATTGAGTGCTGTTCCATATTTGTGACGTTTTTTGTGGAAAAGTCTTTTTGATAATTAATTTATCTAACGTTTCCTAATTCTATGAAATATTTTAAACGTTTGTCAATTACAATGGAATTTTATGCGACTGCCATACAAGTTAGACGTAAAGCTAGGTAGCTTATTCATATTCAACATAGGAAAACGCATGCACCAAGTCAGGAATGTGACAGTTGTTATCAATTCGTTTGATATGTTTAAGCTTATAATTTTGACATTTGATTAGGATCTTTCCGATTAAAATTTTCCTCGGAGTTCTGAATGTTAGCTATTTTACTATGCATTCAAAATTAATAATCATTTATTTCAATAGACAGTGCCCTACAAAATACTTACCAGTGACGCTCTAAAAAACCTTCCTAACTTCAGTGTGACAAGAAGTATCAGATTAGTAATAACACACTATTGATCAGATATTACCATGTATTCTCTAAAGAGAGTAATCGAGACCATCGTTACCAATATTCGTCAAATTGATGTTGCAATTAGGTTATTATAAGGAAATCTGATATGAAAAATATAGAACACCACGACACCAAATTTGTTTAATACCTATAGCAGACGTAACAAACTTATCACTCTATATCACGATACCCATAGCACACATAACAAACATATCACTCTATATCACGAACAAAGCATTATTACTGCATTATTCTTGTACTATTTTGTAGGTTAATTAAAGTTCACATACCTAAATATTATTAATATCTATTTGAAAAAGCAACTTGTTAAAAGAGGGGCTAAATCCCTAGAGTATATTTCCATTACACTTTCTTTAAAATTTTGATGTTAATTGAGAAACCAAACGCTAAATCATTTCAGTTTTGATAAAGTAATATTGCTAATGAAAAGTTTGTTTTTCACATTAAATTTTACTATAGACATAGCTGTGGTTAAGAATATGTGAAACCTTCGCTATTCAACACCTCCTACATATACCTCCGATTGTCTCTGGTATATGTGTTATAAGGAGTGCGCCATTAATACCATAATTTAGATTATGGCACCGTCGTGAGCTGTATGCGTAATTATCTATTTCTCTCGTGTATTTGCTTAAAAGGTGTGACTGTCAGATGTGTTTTAGTTCTATAACACCATATCCGTTTTTCTAATCACAATGCACCTCAGTGCTTTAGTCAAAATCACATTGGTAGTTGAAAATGGTATGGAAATACTTCAAACCTTCATTAATACAAATATTTGAACGCTTTGCATTTAGGAAGAAAATCGTGTATGTTTTCAAGACATGTTTTAAAGACTAATCAGAAGAAAAAAAGAAAAACAAGCATTAAACTGACACGACTGTTGAGGTGTAGAAGAAACCTATTCAACATTGACATTGACAACTTTAACATCAATAATATAAATGGACCGTTCAAAACTATTTTATATAGAGTACAACAATCATGCACGTGCTCCAAGGCAATTTAATGTTTCGTCCATGTGATGGCTGCATTCAAATAAACTAACAATACAATGGCTTATTATCAAATTATATAGTCTAAATGATTGCTTAACCTAAAGCTGAAAAAAAGATATATTGCAATAGATGTGACCAAATTAATACGGTAACACAACTTCGTATGTATACCTTGACACAGTAAATGCAATATCAATCTTTTTATGAAACCATACCATGAAAACAAATTTGAAACAACCATGAGTACCATGGTTATATGCCTAATCATAATGGTTTCATTATTTTAAGTATCTAGTATTAATGGTATTAATTTTTTTATTGTCTATGTAAAATTTTAACATTATAAAAAAGGAGATATAGTATGATTGTCAATGAGACACCTGCCAACAAGAGACCAAAATAACTGAAATTAACAACTATATGTCACCGTACGGCCTTCAACAATGAACAGAGCCATACCAGATAGTCAGCGATAAAAGTCCCCGAAACAACAATGTAAAACAATTAAAACGAGAAAGTCTCTTGACAATTTATATAGCTTGATATATTGCATCGACACCTGTCCATAATTGTCTATTCAACATAAAGATTGTATGTTGGTACTTGAAATGGTTTCTTGTCGTCGGTCGGGCTGTTGTCTTAGACATATTTTTTCATTCTCTTGAAGCCTTTTGGTAAATTTTGTCGCTGGATTACTATCAAATAGACGTAAACATGTGTGCATACTAATAATCCAATTGTTCATCATGGTTTGAATGATCATCGACATAAAGTGCACACTAGAATATTGTACATTGCAATGTTAATACAGATGTTAATTTACACTTTGTATAAAGCGCGGAATCGCTTCGTTCTTAAAATGTGCGCATGGTCAACGCCTTTTCAACACTATGAAGTTACAAAAAAGAAGCAATCAATACTTATAATTACATTTTTTTAGCTAGGATCATGAAAACACAAATTTTATATTTTTTCTTATTTAATTCACCTGTGCACTTTATTGTGGGACCTCGTGTTATTATGAATGATAATTTTTATTGTGTAATGCAATTGCTCACGGAATAATACGTGATGTGCAGTTAGCCAATCAGAATAACGTATTATAATGAAACTGTAATGAAATGTAATTATTTCAAAATGACACGTCGATTTTAATCAACAACATTGGTGCTCTATGAGAGTACAAGAATTTTAGAAATGGTTTACACCCGGCCTACAACATTGGAAATAATTATAAACTGTATATGGTAAAGAAATTGTTATGGTGTTAATATGTATTTATCACATGACCTTTTTTTGTATACAATAGTAAAAACTGAATAAAATACAACAAAATATCAAAATTGTAATAAAATGTAATAATTATTTTCGTATGGTTGTGTGTTACAGAATTTGACATGAGACTAATATATATACATATAAATAATAACCGTTTATGGGACAGCTAGCACGAAAGCACTACAGTCAATTGAATTACTCTCAAAGACGCCAGTACAAATCTACTGCATTAAAGTAGCTTAACTACGTTTTCTTTCCAACTTATATAAACAAATTATTTTGAAGTGACTATAGCTGTATGTTTGGTAATACTAGACAATCATAACGTTAGTGCTTATTTGATTGCTGTCAAAACAAATTGAAATAAACAGAACTATTTTTACTGATAAATAGGATATAATGTTTTCATTTGTAAACATGGCAGATGTAACAACGCATTTGTTTTCCGTAAAATAACCGTATAAATATCTTCAAAAGATAGTTTGTTATTTTTTCTTGAATGAAATTGACTATGATAATAACTGTGATAATCTTCAAAGCTTTATTGCTGGTAATGACACAAATTCAAAGTTAAGTCCTGCCATTATATTGAACTTTCATTTTTTAAGTCATACTTAATAAAAATAAAATGTTATGCTTACTGTTATTGGGAGTTCTAACAATTGCTTTTCGTCAAAATTGAATAAATGCTTCTAATGTTAAAAAAACAGACTAGAGACATATCACAAATATTTTGAAAGATCAATGCACTATTCGGCTCTCCACAGTTACAGCATCTCAATGAATGTTTCGTGCAATGAATTAGTATCAGTATTTGGAAGGTACATAATACACTTGACTTAATTTTGTACTTATTTCATTACTTTAATGTAATAATTATTGATAGCTATTACTACATGAAATTAGGAAATATGGGGGGAAACGATATTATTATAACAAAAAGAAATTTAACATACATTCATTTACCCAACAGATATGTTTTTACTTTTTCATAAATAGCTCAATATCAAATTAAGATGACACTGTCAAAAAATTGCGATATGTTTTACTTCAACTGAGATATATTTCCTTCACATAATGGGAATACTGAAATATTCTTTAATTTCTGGTTTAATCTCACAGTTTTCGTCTTAGGAGTTATTTATAGGACTTTGAATTCCAAATTGAATGTACATGAGCTCTTGAGTTGATAAATATTCATACATGATAGACATGTGGTATGAGCGCCAATGAGACAATTCTTCATCTAAGTCATGTTGGCTCACAACGAACATCAAGCTATGCAGGGCCTCATGAACCCCACTGTTCTTTTCCCTTCACAATGTATTGTTTTGTTTGGTCGCTTTTCCTCGGTAATTATTCTTCAACAGATTGTATTATTTATACGATAATACGCAACTATTATAATGCTGTAGCACTTTAATGAACTACGCCTGAGTTTATTGAACATATAAAGCAACATTTTAAAACTGTTTATTTAAAAAAAAACAATTTGAATATTTAAGTTGAATACCATAAAAAGATACTATTTACTGAATAAATAGGATACACTTAATTTCTCATATTTTGCTAATATCTAGAATTTTCCAATGAAGATCTGTTGACATCAGAACTTAACGAATATATATGATTTCAGCTTCCCAATTGTAAAGTTTTATTTCTTAATAGCAACATTTCAACATCGTCTGCATTTAAAGTTTGTATCATCCAGTTGGTACTATATTCTAAAGTTTGCATTGTCCATTATTATTCCTTTGATATATGGTTGCTGCTTTAAACCAATTAGCGAAGTTAAAGTCGTACCTCTGAAAATCTTAAAGACGCCATCGAGACTTTCAAGAATTTGGTTGACCGTTATGGAATATCTGTTAAAATATGACAATATATAGGTATGTTCGAATTGTCTTAACCAATATCTCGTCTCCTTTTTCTCGTATGCGACATTAACGAATAAGACCCATCCCCGAATTTGTACTTGCACAAGCAACACGGCTGTTTGGCTGTTTACATTTTCTTGATTTTTTTTTTGTGGCGCACGTGTTAAAAAAGAACATATACATATTTCTATAAGTGCTTTGTGTATAGTTTTAAAAATGGTTAGATTTCAAATCTGATCAAATTTGACTCAGTACCGTCAATTACCATCTGATAGTTCGACAGTTGCTGTATGTGTATATTTCCGACTCACTTGTATTTCTACAAATCATGGTAACGTTTGTATTGTTGTGTTTCTGGTCTAATTTTATTTTTTTTAAATTTGTACAACTACTTCATTTCTAGCACATACCTTTTTCAAATTTAAATCTGGGCAATAACTTTGTTGCAAGTTCATAAATATTTTGTAATTATCAAATCTAAACGATAAAATTTAAACGATCACCAGGACATGTTAAATTTTATTTGATTTCTCCAATAAGATGATCTCAATGATCTTAAAATCAAAACCTCAACTTTAATTTGGAAATAAATCATGCTTTCGTAAAATGAAAGATTACGTAATTTGTTTCGATTGAAAATTAAATATTGGACTTTTTCGTCGAAAACCAAAAGATGAAAGTATATCCCACAAGGCCATAGAACAGTCATTTCGTCTGGCATTTCCTTAGACAACAAATTCAGATTAAATTAATCGCACCTAATCTATCTATACAAGATTTTACAGTGCAGTGTACTACTTTTGGGACAAAATCTAAGGAAGCTCTAACTCTAACAATGAACAATTCTACAGTTATTGGTATTATAATTCTTTTCACAGCTTTTTTGATTGGGCAAAATCACTTTTACTTTAACTAATAACTGATCACCCAAATTATTAAATACCCTTACTTTATGTTTCATTCAAATTTTTATAGTTCATTCTTATATTGTACTGTTATACCACTGTCCCAGGTTAACTGGCGAGTTCTACAAATCCCGAGGTTAAGGCAGGACAATATCAAATAAAATATTCAGAAATTGTACTGAATGAAAGTAAATTAAATACAGCATATCTTATTTAATTTGTTCTATTAATAAAGAAACACGTTTTGATTAATATGTAACAGTTTGATGCATTGCTATTAACCACAGAATGTAATTGTTCTCTGTCAGGATCAAATTGACGCCAGTGAAAAATAAGTTAGACGTAAATTCTCTCCATGCAATCTCCGTTTGCTTTAATAATAGTTTCAATAAATAGTGAATTTATTTTGGAACATAGCATTGTATTGGAGAAGCCAATAGGTTTTATGTCGATGTTACATTCACGATAGAAAGGTCATCTAGACATTGCAATTAAGAATTAAATTACTTATATTCCAACAATGTTATTAAGTGTAATTATTGTTTCTTTCAGAGTCATTGATCAGATATGTCGGTGGAATGCATTATTTTGTATATTTATCTGTGACACAGCATAGGAATCGTGACCGACATTATTTGTGGTAGCTTTTAAAATCTTTTTAATCTCCTACTTCAAATTTGTGGCCTTATTTTCAAATTTTACAACACAACTTCCTCCTGAAAGTTAGGGGGATTGGTGCGCTTTGGCATAGTTGGATGTATAGACATACATAGCAACGTCCGGTTGGAACCTTCTAAATAAACATTTTTGATCAAACTGATTGTTTTAAGATATGAAAGGGTTCTTAATACTTAAAATATGGTCAATTTCCTAACTTCAGCTATAGCTTTAAGGTACCCAGGGATAAATTTTCAAACCGGTATCACATTGAACTGTTTAGAATTTGAGAGCAATGTTGCGAGATGTGTTTCTGCGATGTATATTAGAAGTTGTTTGGTTAGTCGATATCGTTAGTGTCAGTTATATCATTTTTCTGGAAAAATCATTGATACTTTAAGAACTTTTAAACTGTTTCATAAACAGTGATCTGGCATATATAACAAATAACAACTAGGTTAATTATTTTGTACTCTAGTGTTTCACTCGTACGTCCAAGTTATATCCCACGCTAGTGATTCTGTGTGTTCTATCAGTCAATGTCCTCTCGAGGGCACTTAGTCATTAAGTTTGTACTCCAGTTTTACTTAATGTATGACCAAGGTATTAACCAAGCTGGTGTTGTACTCAAATAATTATGTGCCTACTAACAGTCAATGTCTTCTGGAGGGTGCTTTATCATTAATTTTGTACTTTAGTTATACCTTATGCATGGCCGAGGTATAAATCAAGCTACTATTGTACTCAAATAATGCTGTGCCTTCTATCAGAAAATGTTCCCCCGAGGGGACCTGGTCAATAAGTTTGTACTCCAGTTTTACTTAATGTATGACCGAGGTATTAACCAAGCTGGTGTTGACTCAAATATTTCTGTGTTTTCTATCAGTCAATGTTCTCTGTGAGTACTTGGTAACGAAGTTTTAATTGTAGTTTAACTAAGTGTATGACTGTGGTATAGCTCAAACTGGTGTTTAGCACAAATGATTTTGTTCCTTCTATCAGTCAATGTCCTCTGAGAGGACTTGGCAACGAAGTTTTAACTGCAGTTTAACTAAGTATATGACTGTGGTATAGCTCAAACTGGTGTTTAGCACAAATGATTTTGTTCCTTCTATCAGTCAATGTCCTCTGAGAGGACTTGGCAACGAAGTTTTAACTGCAGTTTAACTAAGTATATGACTGTGGTATTACTCAAACTGGTGTTTAGCACAAATGATTTTGTTCCTTCTATCAGTCAATTTTCTATCGAAGGTGCTTGGTCATTAAGTATGTACTGTAGTTTTGCTAAATGTATGTCAGAGGTATTAGTGGAGCGGCGGAGAGGACAATTTTAGAAATTTAAATTACCTAAATACCTCATGGGATTTTAATAGCTCATTGGAAAGCTGAAATCCTGTACTTTTGGGAAATATGTGTCGTCAATATCAAATCTGGTACAATAATATCGAAAATCAAGGTCAAAGGTCATCACTTAAAAAAATCCTTCTTTCATCTAGAGAAACAATACCATTGATATTTTTCAAAATTAATAATCTATTCAATAAATTATATGAGTAGTATTATGTAGAAAAACGTTAGATCATACAAAATCTTTTTCATATTTGCACATGACGTCAGAACAACGTTTTATTTAACTTTTTTGAAGGTAGTCCATGGTATACAAATTTTAATGCCTAATGGAAAACAGGAACATATTTACATTGATAATTGACATCGACAAATAGCATTTCTTGAATACTTTAATAGTTAAAAAGTTTTTCAAATAGATCTGAAATGCATAGTTAATTAATCAAACCAAATATGCAGCCATGAAAAAATTCGTTTCAGTTTTCAAGGATTCGACGTGTCACTGAGTTTTCTTAAAATGAATTCAAACTATCTCAAAACAAGATACCTTTTTATATAATATAGTTATTGGCGTTTGATATATATTACTCAATTAGTGCAAGCGTTTTGTAGAACAAATTCCTAAAATTGAGACATGACCGTGATTGTATCTATGATGAGTTTATTTTCATACCAAATGAAACGTCAAAAACATTATAGCAAATTAAAATAAAGTATAGTTTAGTCTTAGATGCCTGATTTTTTTTATTAGTTGTTAGTGGTTTTGAACTAGCTATCAGATAACTGCGAGTACTCTCAGATCTGTTCATTGTGTCTTTTTGTGTCGGGATGTATAAGTACCTGGTCACGTCCACTTGTATTTTTTGTCCATCTGATGAGTAAAGCTTTTTCAACTGATTTTTATAGTTCGTTATTATGTTGTACTGTTATACCACTGTCCCAGGTTAGGGGAGGGATCCCGCTAACATGTTTAACCCCGCCACATTTTTATGTATGTGCCTGTCCCAAGTCAGGAGCCTGTAATTCAGTGGTTGTCGTATGTTTATGTGCTGCATATTTGTTTTTCGTTCATTTTTTTTACATAAATTAGGCCGTTAGTTTTCTCATTTGAATTGCTTTACATTCAATTTGTCTTATCGGGGCCTTTTATAGCTGACTATGCGGTATGGGGTTTGCTCATTGTTGAAGGCCGTACGGTGACCTGTAATTGTTAATGTTTGTGGCATTTTGGTCTTGTGTGGATAGTTGTCTCATTGGCAATCATACCACATCTTCTTTTTTATATTACCAAATATTACAAGAACTATTTTCATGATATTTCATTACAATTACCTACATTTTGACAAAAACATAAATCAGTGAAAGGAAGACCCTGCTCCTTGCAAACACGTGCTGCCTGGCATGTTTTCCCCCTTTCATGAACAAATTAGATCCTGTAGAAAGTCCGATGCCATTTGTCCCTCAAAGAAAACTGGCTCTTACTTGTCATTTTGCACAGTTTTCCAACAAAGGCACATGGGGAGCCATTATTTCGGTTAGCTAAATTTGCTGACAACCAAACTTTGCTTTGCCACATTGTAAGTAGTACGTGTTGCCTAAATACGAATTCACATGCCAAAACCTTATCGTTTGAATTGTTTTACATTGTCTTATCAGGGCCTTTTTTAGCTGACTGCGGTATGGCCATTTGGGCTTTGTTCATTGTTGAAGGGCGTAAGGTGACCTATAGTTGTGAATGTCTGTGTCATTTTGGTCTTTTATGGACAGTTGTCTCATTTGCAATCATACCACATCTTCTTTTTTTTTTATATTATAAGACTTTATTATATCTTTATTTATATCCCAGTGATATCTCCGCAAATTTAAATCGTTGTGATAATTCTTAAATTTGTGTTTCGAGTCATATACAGAAGCTTCAAGCACTCTAGCGGTAACTACAGCACTATCAACATCATCATGCATTAATGCTACAAGATTACCGAAACGGCTTGGTTTTGTCCTAAAGAGGTTGAATACCGACTTTTAATCGATTCCAAAATAAACTTGAAATGGAGTCACACCCACCCAGAGCATGGACGACCGGCATAATAAGACTTCAATTGGAGTAATTATATATTATTACAATTTGACGCCAGACACTCTGCGAGAGTAGCACATTTTCTCCGAATGTCATGCGAAATATTCATTGATACTGAAGAAAATGTTTCAAAATACTTTGTCAAGAGACAAGTAACAAAACTTTTCAGGTTGACAACAATGCTTCTGATATTTCCAACGATATGCATTTGTACTTGGTTATTTGCAGGATAATAATCCCTAGATATATAAATATTTTCCATTTTTTGTCATAATATTGAGGCTGCTTCATAAAGTACATGCATACCGATTTCTTCGTTGGTTTTGGTGGAGCTACATATACTGAAGTCGGCTTTTATCGCAAGCATTTCTAATTCTGCTTAGATGTTATTCGCTGTTTTAACAGCGTTTCCAATGGAAATATTGCTAGCAAATACAATTCTAGAACTATATTGTCCTTGTTGAGCAAAAAAGGCAATGGCATCCCTGTAGTACCTCTCAAGTTTAGCCTTATGTTTAGAGGAATTACAGTATGTCTTACTTATTTTATCAGGTAAAAAAGACTGATACTTTGTCAAAAGTGATGATAAAACAAGAGACTTTTTGTGTGAAGAATAAGGTCTCTGTCTATAATTTAAACTACTGCTAAATGCCCAATCATACGCAGATTGATCAGTGGATTTTGGTCTCTATGCCAAGTTTGTGGTCAGACATGCTGCGTGATACACTGCACTATTGAGCAAATTATCTTGTCCTTTTCGATAAATCATTTCACCGTCGCATGCTCTAAAAGCAGCATTTATACTGCAACCAGCTATTTTACTATACAGATAAAGCTATACGTATACACGTAAGCTTTATACGTCAATGACCCCAACTAACCTATAAGTCCCGCCTCCTTATTGTATTTCATGAACAACGTCACGTCACGAACATGACAACGTAAAGTAACAATGGTCAAACTTTCATGAATTTAAACTTTTATGTCTTCAAATTGGTTATTTATATACCATGGTTATCAAATGTTATCAATTAAGTTCATTTTCCATTTCTAATTCCTTAATATGTCAATGTTTGCCTGGACTACGCTTTTAGGGAAATACCCCAAAATGGTACCCCAAGAGGGAAATTCCAAACACTTTTTTTAACAATTTTTGTTACATAGATTTTTTCATTTTTTAATATTTTTTTTCGATTTCAGTATAAAATCAATATACGTATAGTGTCTTGAAATATGAAATTTATTTGTATTCGGCACGAAACGGGAAAATGCTCGGTAGAACCTCGCATTTTCCCGTTTCTAAGCCTCATACAAATAAATTTCATATTTCAAGACACTATACGTATATTATCTAACTATAAGATTGACTAACATTTCAGCAGATGAAATTGTATGTAATGTTTTCACCCTTTTATGAGATTTTTTTTGCAAATAATACACTTTTATGCATTGTGATAATTTTTTCAGGCACTAAACAGTTAGATAAATCGGAATCTATATCTGGTGATTCCTTTTCAGCTGATACTGATGTTAAATTCTGCTTACTTGTGTAGCTTTTATAACATATGATACCTAAATACGGGTATTTCACTTGCTGTTTCATTGCAGAATTCGTTCAAATAACTGAACAAATTATAACGTCTCTTTGCTGTAGCAGTAATCAGACTTTTTCTTCCAGATTCTGTTGATGTTATTAATATTTCATAAACAACAGAATCGCAGATAATGCATTTGTCAACACAAACTTCCACTTTCCTTTTTTTTTGGCATCTAGAGGGACCATTTTTAACGAGATTGTTAAATGATCTTAAATTGTCCAAAATAAAAAAAAAAATCAAACACACCTGAAAACCAAACGAACCCTAAAATGAAATTCACTTTCCCAGTTCAATTCAACAAAAACGAGTATACAACAATACCAAACAACATAAATTAATCACAATTATAAAATTATAAAATGAACAAGAAATATGCTTGAAAATGACTACAAATGACCTTCGCTAAATCGCTGAATGTTGGACTTAACTAGAAACCACAACAATGTCGGTAAATCTGTGACAATTATTCGGACTTGAAATCTGGATAAAATGCAGATATTTACCCAAATATTTATATTATTAGGAATTAACTTCAAAAAGTAAATCGGGTCGATTGAAGTAATATACGGCGGCTTTACTGTTGTGCCTTTAAAATACACCTATACTGCACGTTCAAATAATGCTAGATAAAAAACGATGATTTTTACAGTGTTATTTTCAACCATTTTCAGATGCATTAAGCATTAAATTTAGGACTATTTGGAAATGCCCTTACATTGTATGTAGTTCACGAATAACTGTTTTTACCAATTTCATTTACATATTATTTTTTAGAACGGGTTTGTTGTGAAATTTGACTACCGAATCAGCAGTGGGGTATTCGGTGCAAGTTGGGTAACGTCAGTTAAGGCTATTTTTAACGTCATTTGTACCACATTTGATATTGACGACAAATATTTTTCTAAAGCTGAATAATCGATAAACAATTTAAGACCTTAAAATTCCATGAGGTATTTAGGTAATTTAAAATCGTTAACTAAGCGACTTTTTCAACATTCGCCGATCCACTATATTACCCAAGGCGGTGTTTAACTCAAATGATTCTGCGCCCTAGATTTATCACTCAGTGTGTTCGGTAATAAAGTAGTAAAATATCATTCATAAAATAATTGTCCATTTTGTCGTCTCAGTTCAAAGTATGAAAGCGTTATATGGAAGTTTTAAATTTTGAATGAAATCAAGTAAGCTTAGTTTGTTTATAATCAACCACATTAGTTTTAATTTTCTGTATGAGAAAAATAATTTTAAATCAACTGTGAAAGCTTTTTTCAAATTAAAATTCAACGGGAAAGTTATAAAATAATCAAATAGACATAACGCAGGAAGTTATTAAAGAAATTTACGGCTGCATTCAAAGTTTAATGCGGTCAAAGAATTCATTCAACTCAGAACAAGAGTCTCACAGAGGATATATTGTAAACAAAGTTCAAACAGTGAAAATGCCAATTTGCTGTCTAGTCTGGGGTTTTTTTAACAATTTTACAATTTGGTAAAACCTTATAAATAGTCATTATAAAAAATAATCTTTACGGATGTACTAAGCATGAATAATCTTCAGTAAAAGTTAGTCTGGTGTATTCCATGCCAGAAACCTATTCAAATACATGTTGTAATTATCACATGTTAATTTACTGTTAGAGATGGGGTAATTATGTTATTGCCGAGAGTCTACACTGTAAATCTGCCTGACGCCTGACGCGTCCGGACGCGTTCAAAATTTGTACACCGAATGTTCAATATCTTAATGGCATATGTTCATGCTTAGAGACGTGTTCAAAGTTTTTAACGTTTGTGTTAAAAATATTAACATGTGTGTTCAGACAAAGTGTACTCCGGTGTTCAAATTCTGATCTAAAAAAGAGGATAGTTGTTTGTCCAATTTTCTATCCTTCTAATTGGCAAATTTACAAAGAAATTCATTTGAAAATATGAAAGTACACGCAGGATGATGATCTTGTGATTTTTTGACAAATAATTTAGTAATTGTGAAATATTAAACTTCCAAGCTGGCAAATGTATAGTTTATGAACTTATTTTATTATTATTAATAGTTTTACTTAAGTGACATAATTATGCATATCAATGAGGCCTGTTATGATAATATCGTAATAAAAATATGTCGATGTTTATCTTATTTCATGATCCGTTCAGTTTATTAACATTACATGTTCAATCAGTGTTCCAATCGCTCGAAATTTTGAACACCTCGCGTTAAAAAAAATATACCAGGGTACCAAATACCGGAAACAGATATCGGCTGGTGATTTAGGCGGTTAAACGAAGAAAGGATACACATAAGGAAGAGAACTGGAGAAGGGACTTCTATCTCACATGAACACGAAAGAAGTGAGTAACAAGTTAGGATAATCTCCATAGGTAGTTCGATGGCTGGCTTCCTTGTTGTATTCTCGTGTCAGATATATATTTGTCAAATATTCATAACTGTTATATCCAAATTTTTAATATTCAACATAAAAGACGAATTAAAGAACAGTATTAACGTAAATAACTGTCAGCTTTGTTCTGATGATTTTCTAAACTGCTGAATAACCAGTCTGTGATCGTCTGTCTGTTATATAGAATAAATGATGATTTTGACATCCACGTATATAAGCTGAACACTAAGTGTTAAGAACTCTAACATCAAGTGTTCAAAAATGAAACACAAAGGCATTAAAAACTGAACACCACACATTCAAAAATGGCACACAAAGGCATTAAAAACTGAACACCACATATTCAATTGATGAACACCAAGTGTTAAATAACTCTAACATCACGTGTTCAAAAGTGGAACTCGAAGGCATTAAAAAATGAACACCCCACATTCAATTGATGAACACAAAGTGTTAAGAACTCTAACATCAAGCGTTCAAAAATGGCACACAAAGGCATTAAAAACTGAACACCACACATTCAAAAATGGCACACAAAGGCATTAAAAACTGAACCTCGGGAACTGAACACCACATATTCAATTGATGAACAATAAGTGTTAAATAACTCTAACATCAAGTGTTCAAATGTGAAACACAAAGGCATTAAAAAACGAACACCACACATTCAATTGATGAACACTAGTGTAAACATATGGAACACCATTTTTGACTTAGAAAATGCTTTTTTTTTTATTTGCAGGAATCGTTAGATTGGAATGTTTGAATTAGAAACCGGTAGCAAATAAGCCCACGAAGGTCATTTCTGCATGCTATAAAGTGTTGGAAAAAAGAAAGCTGTCAAAACGGTATGACAATATATGTATATAAATAGCTTATGTAGGTGTATTATTTCTATATCTGTATACCTTAGGTCAAGAAATCGACTTATGCAACTTATAATGTCAATATTTGCATTTCACTGCCATAGAATATCATTTTATACTCTAGTATATATCGAAATTAAAGCATAACAACTTTTGCATAATTTGATGCTTTATGAAAAACTCTCTTCTATTAATTTTAAATTTTTTTTTGCAGGATATATAGGCTCGTAGAGATTACTTGTTGTGGAGGATTTGACATTGGAAGTTGATGATAACACATAAAATGCCACCCAGTTGACAGCTGTGAAGATGCACTGAAAAGTTGAGCGTACATCTTATGTGATCGTACAAGAAGTGTTGGAATTTGCAAACTTTTAAACTTTCATTGTGACAAATATCTATATCATAAACTATCTACTTATCACATTGACATGCTTTTTTGGTTAGGATACACATGATGTAGCAACTATATCTTGTCATGTAGAAAAAAATTATTATTTGTGATATATTTAAGTCGGTTTAAAAACATTATGTATGTGATTTCACTGACTGTTACTTGTGATATCATAAGGTATTCTTGTGCACTTTTCTTACATATATGCTCATTTGATTATATAAAGAATTACTTGTTGAAATATGTTTTATTTTTGTATTTTGCCTGATTCAATATAGTTTTTATAACAGTTTAATTAAGTTTAGTACTTATGGAAAATTATGTACGCTTAACAATAGAACGTGTTCCACATTTGAACACCATCAATTTGAACACCTATGTCAACTGTTCTGAATGTTAACGTCTGGTGTTCTGAATCTTAACATTTTGCTTTTTGAACATGTTCGCTGTGTTCAAAAAGTGTTACATGGCTGTTGAACGCGTCGACGTATTAAGGTTTTGAACATTCGGACACGTTCAATCGTTGAACACTAATGTTAAGGTCTTTAACATCAAGTGTTCAAAAATGAAACACAAAGGCATTAAAAACTGAACACCACACATTCAATTGATGAACACTAGTGTAAACATTTGGAACGCCATTACACGTTCAAAAAGTGTTACAAAAAAGCGTTCAAGCAGTGTTCTATTTATTAACACTTAGATTTACAGTGTACCTATTATCCTAGTCACAGTGAAATTGAAAAGGCAATGTTTTGAAATTACGACGCATTTTTTACCGGATTTAGTCATGTCATTACGCTTCATATCAAACGTAATACGAATATCTTCCAATAACATCATTACCAAAATAGTTTACTAGAACTTTGAACTTCTGGTGGGAAAATATTCTGATGACATCCCAAATATCTAAAATTAAATGCATTTTGTATTATCTTTACTCTTTGATATCAAGACAACGAAGGATTGAAATTGTTATACGTAAACTAAACTAGAGGCTATATTAAGCCTGTATCGCTCACCTTGGTCTATGTGCAGATTTAACAAAGGACACAGATGGAGTCATGATAAAATTGTGTTTTGGTGATGGTGATGTGTTTGTAGACTTTGCTGAAATTTCTTGCTACTTACAGTTATCTCTATCTAAAATGAACTTGGCCAATTAGTTACAGTGGAACCAAATTTATGAAAATTGTAAAAATAAAATGACTATAAAGGGCAATAACTCCTTAAGGGGTCCAAATGCATATGTTTTTTATAACTCAATGGATAGTTTTCATTATAAAACTTATGTACATATACATTTTTCTGAAGAAAATTCTTTAATTTATTCATTTGTAGAAGATGTTTACTTTATTTTAATTGCTTCCTTTAGGGAGCAATTCCTCCGACATATTTTCCGTATGCAAAGTGACCTCAGTGTAACCAATGTCGTTAAAAGATCCGGTGATTGCAATACGCATGGATGATCTTAAAATAACCAATTTTATTTACTAATTGAAAATTAAGCCAATTAAATAATTTAAGAAAGCAGAGAAGATAATTCTGTTTTATTTGGTTATTACTTACCGACTTAAATAAAAGAGTGAGCTATTAATAATGTAAATGTATGATGTCTCTAGTCTGGTCAAAGGGTCAGGGTGTTCTACTTAATTAAACGATAAATTGTTGAAATTAAATAACTTGTTTTCACGTGCAGAGAAATTTCATTTATGACCAATGCATGATTGGATATCATCATTCTTATTGGTCAATGGCCTTGCGGGTCAGCACGAGTTCATGTGTAAGTGCATTGTGGTCACTTCCTTTTATCATCAGCATTTGATGTGTAAACTTGTGATTTTCTCCGGTCACTCTTATGACTTTAAACAATACCTCGACATAAAAAGCATATAAAAAACAATAGTTTCATTCTTTAACAACAAAATCCTCTGATGCAATGTGATGTACGGTTCTACATACATATCACTGTGTCTTTATCATTGCAGAGATTAACAAATTGTTTTTTGAAAGATTTATTTGTATACAGCAATTGACTCTTCATGATATCTAGTGAATCATTTTAATAGAGGAAAATCAAATCTGTTTTAGTTTGATTTTCTTGGCGAACATCTTACTGAACTATACAACTAAACAGGGAATGTGTATTTTCAATTGATTCAACTACATTGTACATTGACACAATGGCGTGAATAACTAATGAAATACAAATTTAGTTTGTCAAATTTTGTCTATCGTTCCAAATTTGAAAAACTTTCAATCCAGCTGTGATAATTGAGTTTCAGCTCCGCAAAATTGTATGAATTAAGTTCGTTGTTAGAAATTTGCTTCATACTAAGTAGTCTAAACTTTGTTCCCCTGGTTGCTTTATGGGCAGATGGACTTGAAATCTACCAACACGTACATTGGATGAAATAGGGAAAATGTTCATACATTCCGTCCATCTCGACCATCAATAGCGTACAAAATATCTCCAAATCACGATTATATGATCCTCTCATCGAACGTCTTAAAGAGTTATAAATCTGATTTGAAAGAATTCCGTCATGATTTAGGTGGATGATTCAACGATTGGTTACTTGTTCCTTAACTTTAGGTGCCTGAACAATAATCCATGTCGCACAGCGTAATGATAAAGGATTAAAGCAAATGTAATACGTAAAAGTTAGTTTGAAGATGGACGTGAAGAAGAGCTGACCTGCACGAACACAGTCAAGCGTACATCGTTAGCTCATGTACAGTCAAGAAACATGACATATGGATAAATGAAGATGCAAAAACACACATTATGTCACATTAGGGTTTTAAAAAGTAACAAGATGTCCAGATTAAATGGCCTGCTCTACAAATATCACAATATTTCAAAACTCCAGTAAACCTATGGTTAACCAAAAACAGGAAAAGGCATTTATAAATTGTAACAACCAAACCAAAAGATATTTTAATATTAACCAGAGAACATTAGCACATATACAAATAAATACCAGAGTTGAAGTATACATTATAGTGATGGTTATGTACACGAAAGAAGGAAGATAATACAGACACTGCACAATGAAGATTTCACATATAATATTCTAGGGATGAATTTAAGGCAACTCCAAATATGATTTCTTTTCAGAATTTCAGGTCTGACTATTTTTATACATTTATAAGAAACTTCATACTGATCATTCAGAAATGTTGAACACGTCGTGTTTATATTGCGGTGACATATATAAAAAGAGAAAGTTTAAGTTTAGTATTTCATCCTTATTAATAGGAGCTGTCGTTTGGCTTCCCTGGTGTACAGATCATGGAAAACATTGTGAAAGTATACTTTTAAATTCTGCGGAGAAAAGCAAATAAGAAGATTATATAATGTATTTAGAAGTCATCTGTGATCGATTGTCGTTAGAATTAGTCGTATTATTACAACAGGACAGCGAAAGTGCAGACAAAAATAACAGACACCGTCATTACTTTTCTCAAGCTCTTTTCTGAATACATTTGTAATGGCATGAAGCCAAAAGATTTGAAAGGAAACAGTTTGTATGGTAAAATCAACAAGTCTCAAAACTCCATTTAAAGTACTTTAGTTCTAATCCAGCTCTGATTATATAAAGTTCTAATTCCTGGTAGTAATTTGACGGCGATCATGGTTTTATCATCATCATCTCATCATCATCTCCTCTTCCTCCTCCAATTATTATCATTTTATTATGATTATTATGATTATTATGATTATTATGATTATTATAATTTTTATTTTTTTTATTATAACTATCAGTAGTATAGGATGTTCATTCTACATTAAACACGGTTTTTGTTGTTCTTAGTCTTCTGATGGAGGACAAACTTTATCGATGCATCAATACAGTACATAAACTACACGTGAAAAAAAGAAAGTGAAACAGATCGCAACCGTTGACAGATAGTTTTCTCGCCACATATATAAACTATTAGGACAGTTGTAAATGAATGTCTTGGTGGTAGCAGATTGCCTATAACAAACAGGAGGTGTTTGTTATTCGTGTCGTGAAAGATTGTATCTCTCTCACGTTATAATTGTTCGTGTTTATTTTTCAACACATACATACTAATGTGTGTTTACTGTTAACTCATTTTTGAAAGATCCGTCGAAATAGATTTCTAACGGAAATACTGTACTTTGTGTTCTAAAATTAGACGACGCCAAGAAATAAGGAAATAAATTCTTCTGATACGTACTATTTACTATTATATTGCTTACAAAGAAAAACTATAACCGCGATTTTTATTTTGTTACCAAACCATATTCATGCAAATGCACAAAGAGCACACATTGAGAAATGGCTGAGTTTACTTTACTCAGTATTTCCTTGGCGAAATGATATGAAAGTTGATGTGTGATGATACAACGAAAGCAGGTTTGAAAATATCGAACCTACCAATGTATATATTTACATGCATTATTCATATTGTTGGCACTTTTCAAACATGGTTTAATGTTCTGATTCTGCTTTCATTTTTCTGTTCTTCGTGGTAATGTTCTACGAATAAACTAAATTCCATACGAAAATGAATATAATTAAATTATTTTTCTGGCACAATATACCCAAAACAAGCCTATTCATATACTCCTAATGAATACTAACACACAAATTATAATTCTGAGCGTCAAACGGAAACTTTAAGGAATTAACATCTCCTCGAACGTGTCTGACCGCATTCTAGTGTTTCAAATAACTAAAACTGAAGAAGTTTTTTTTTCTATCTTTAGCAAAAATATAGTGAATTTATCATTTTTAATAATCATCAATTAATTTGATTCCCCTCCGATATTTTCGATAAAATCATATTATCAGACCTTCGCTCTAAGATACTAGACATGATAATATACGTTTTAATACATTCTATAATTTAAACTGATTTAAAGGTCGGGTTTCCATTACCAATTTTTATTTATTGCAACATTTATTTCTTTACTTAAATGCAACATTTCTCTTAAAGAAATTGCAGCAATTCCAGTAAATTTCAATTCAAAAGAGGCGTCGTTTGTTGTGACACTAATTTGGAATCATAGTTTTAGCTCTGTGTAATATTTTCAAACATTTATCTTTATAACCGTTTTTATGTATGAGTGATCTCATAAGGCAACTTTCAATCGAAAATAACAACTAATTCTGATGGATTTTACAGACGGCTAAAGTTGATAGGGATACTTTGCTGAAATCATATGAAACTAATATGGGTTTACATGATTTAGCATAAATATCAATACCTTCGATAAATAAACCAGAGGCTCATCTGATTAAGTTATAATGTCCATTGAAATGGCAATTATTAGTTACATAGTGTACTAGTCAGTCCTCATGCAATATATATGGGTCAGTAAATTAATAAGGCTGAGAGCAAATATGTGCTAATTACATAATTATACGACATATATGGGGTCAGTAAATTCAAAATGGAATTCGAGAGAAGCCATGGGGTCAGTATTTCAAATAAAGGAGTTGAGCAAAACCATGGGGTTAGCAAATTCAAAATGGGATTCGAGAAAAGCCATGTGGTCAGTATTTTAAATATAGGGTTCGAGCGAAACCATGGAGTCAGTAAATTACATAGGGGGTTCTATTGAAGCTACGGGATTAGTAAAATTCCATATTGTGTTTTATGTAGCTGCCTCGTATAGCTTTTAATAGAAGCAAACTAATCTTGGTCCTGTTTTCCAAATTTGTCGTCTTTTATTGCTTTGATCTCGAAAGTGGTCATCCTAACAGTCTATATAAGCAAATGAAGCGGTCTGTGTGCATTTCATGTTGGTTAAACCCCACCCTTCTCCATATCTTGTGCATCAACCAAAATTGTAAGTCGGGCTATCTGGACAGTGTTTGTTTGTACGTCTAAAATTGAGAATGTAAATGGGGAATGTGTCACACAGAGACAACAACTCGACCATAGAGCAGACAAAAATCGAAGGCCACTGCAGCGGGTCTTCAATGTAGCGAGAAACTCCCGCACCCGAAGGCGTCCTTCAGCTGGTCACTAAACAATGTTTGTTTATGCATAATCCTTTTTCAGTGGTGGTTAACGTGTTCTTTTGAACCGTTCAACGTTTTATATGTAGGTCCATGTTATTATTGTTTATGAATAATATAATGATGGCTGGGAACAGAGCTTTAAAATCAATTGGAAATAAAACATGATCAAATTCTAAATTGGGAACTCTTTATTTTCAAATTACGATATTTATGTAGCAGCATCATATCGAGCATCCATCTTACGTTAATAAAATATTCCATGAGTTAATTTCATAAATTTCCTTGGAAATTGATCGCTGCATGCAATAAAAAAAAATGAACCATAATATCTTATATGCTTCTTGAAGTCATATCTTGTAAAGGTTTCGAACGCCACACGTGGTTATTTTAGAATACAACTTAACATTGAAATGTTCTATCGGTTGTAGCCACAATTCCAACCTTTACCAATTTGGTTCATAACTTTTCATGTATTAGTCTCGTCACCCTATGGGTACCAGTAGTGAATCTATAAATGTATGTTCTTACTGTGAACATTCACTACGAGTTAAAGGTTGATAAGGGTCTGGTCATTAATGTAATGTTTGGGAGTATATATATAGTCTTTTGTTTAATTTTTGTTTTTTTTTTATAATGATGCTTTCTGTTTTTCTCCAACACACAATGTGTATTGCCCCTTAATTTTACATGCAAAGACTGTCATAATTGATTTTCGTTTATTGTTTTGTGCATAAATGAGGCCGCTGGATTTTTATATATTGACATGTAGGAGCCTAATTACTGATCCTCCATCAAACAAAGATGAATAAAGGAAATTGCAGTTGAATCACTATGAATCAGTCAAACACACACACACACACATACTCTCACACAAACAATTTTTTCTCCATTGAAATATTTTAATGCACATCAAGATGAAATTTATCTTTGTTCACTCTTATCTTCTAATATGGAAGTTTTAGGTTATGACGTCACAGGTTTAAACCTGATAACACTTGTTTTGCTTGAAAGATTTGATTCGAATGTTCTTTACCATGCATATATACAATGTTTAAAACGTCTTTTACATCGTCATTTTGAACGAATTTGTCTGCTTAATTGTTCGACCAGCACAGTCGGGGCTTGGGAACATTTACTGTTGGATAGGAGATGCAGATATAGGTTGACTATTTTTCTATACTTGCTCAGTAATTAGTGCATGCCCTGAAATGAATTTTGATAATAAATGAAAATATTAGAAACTAAAATTATACAAAGCAAGATAACTCTGAACTGTATAATTGAAATTGTATTTCACATATTTACGTTCAGATAACAATTTACGCCAAAACGTATGAATTCATCCTATCTCATTCACTTCCAATCAAATAATTTAATAATTAATGTAATGCTTCCAGACCTTTGAGAAAATGTTTTTTTTTCATGTTAATGTCAGATTTCGTTCAATCAACAAACGGTATTTTTTAGATTGAATTCTGTTAGTTTGATAATTGTTTGTGACTTTTTGATTCCACAACTTCTATATGGGAATCACTATTCACTCTAAGGAGCGGTAAGGATGGTGGGGAAATTAAAGAAGCATCCCAAGCGTAGAATATAATTAGATAGATAAGAACAAAGCAGCATTGTAAGTTAATTTGAATTTAAATCAAGAATACTAATTAAAGGTTGGAAATCGACTATTCCTTATTTTCTATAAGCAACTGAAATTAAGGGAGTACACAAATTATGAAACTTTATGTAGAATAAGGGCAGCAGATCGATAGCGTTATTGTTCAAACAACGTAATGTAAAATAAAATAAAAAATGAAAGCATAGAAAATCGTGTATTACCTTATCTATAAGAATCTTCTAGTACAAACAACAAAGTCATGCCAATGAGAGATAGACAAGGACACCCTAGTTTTATTACAATAAAGCACCACGCAGTTGTAAATAGTGATGCAATACTTAGGATAGCAGTCATAGTATAAAAGTAGACCATGAAGAAGGCTACTGGTGTTGATACTCCAATATTGTCCTAAATAAAATTGAGAATGGAAATGGGGAATGTGTCAAAGAGACAACAAACCGACCAAAGAGCAGATAACAGCTAAAGGCCATCAATGCAGCGAGAAAATGCCGAACTCGGAGGTGTCCTTCGGCTGGCCCCAAAACAAAAATATATACTAATTCAGCGGTAATTAACGTCTTAATAAACCCCGAAGCATATGAGAAACTAAAATAAAAAAATCATACAAGAAAGCATGCATCAAATTGTTTTAGGTATTTGTACCTGCTAAAACATGTAAACAGTCTGGCGTACTGAGTTAAAATCCTGGTACCTTTGATAACTACTTATACTGTATCAATGGTAAAATTGAGTATGGAAATGGGGAATGTGTTAAAGAGACAACAACCGAATCATAGAAAAAACAACAGCAGAAGGTCACCAACAGGTCTTCAATGTAGCACACGAAGGCGTCCGTCAGCTGTCCCCTAAAATATATACTAGTTCCGTGATAATGAACGCCATACTAATTTCCAAATTGTACACAAGAAACTAAAACTAAATTGATACAAGACTAACAAAGGCCTGAGGCTCCTAACTTGGGACAGGCGCAAAATTGCGGCGGGGTTAAACATGTTTATGAGATCTCAACACCCCACCCCCATACCTCTAGCCAATGTAAAAAAGTAAACGCATAACTATAAGCACATTTAAAATTCAGTTCAAGAGAAGTCTGAGTCTAATGTCAGATGATGTAACCAAAAAAAATGACAATAATACATAAATAACAATAGACTACTAGCAGTTAACTGACATGCCACCTCCAGACTTCAATTTAACTGATTGAAAGATTATGGTTTCATTATATGAATATCAGGCACAATCCTTCCCGGTAGGGGTTTAGTATCATACCATCATAACATATATGAGAAGAACATAACCCGTGTCATGCCAACAACTGGTTTTTGAATAAATGTGTTTAGTTCCGATGCGAGGACCCTATAAGTGAATCAATATTAACGCCAAAATATGCAATCTTTAATGACCTGACAACAATATCGTAACTATATTTCTTCTTAATAAGTCTATTTAAAGGTTTTGTTAGTTTCTGGATGAAGACTGACATTTTTGTGCTTTATAAAGAATATTTCCATAAAAATTTGATTTGAAATACCTGAACGTATAAGAAGTCTGCATTTTGAGCTATATTTACGAATGATATCGATGATAAAATTCAGTAAATGTTTTGACTAGATTGTGATATCGAAAACCCTGGTGTAATAATTTTTCAGTAATACATACATTTCTCTCGTTAAAATCTAAAACATTGTTACATACACGATCGAATCGTACAAGTTGAGATATATAAACACCGTAAGATGGTGACAAGGGAACGTCACCATCTAGAAATGGATAATTAACGATAGGAAATGAAAAATCATCTCTTTTATCATAACTGTTTGTACTGTCAGTTCTTACAAGAGACGATCTTTGACAAAATCATTGACCAATAACATCTCAGACACTTGTGACGGTTTTTTTTATAAAGTCTGAGTAGTAGCTGCATGCTCTTCAATACCGAATTAGATGGGAAATGTATATCCCAGATGCATCAGAAGTTAGTATATTGCTACTAGAGTGGCGGAAACTAATGGTTTCATAATTAAATTAATCTCCATTGTTATAGATTCTGGAACTGAGATGACTACTATTGACGAATTCGAAGTAACAGTTTTAAAAATTAGGCAGAGACAGCCGTATCTGTTGTTTCTTTAATTTCTAGTTATGGGGAATATATCATTAGAACCCAATCAGAAAAGTTTTGATTGTTAATTGAAACAACATCATCAATATATCTGAATGTGAAATTAAATGATCTTAATTCTTTGATCTTCTTGTTTTTGAAAAGTGTTCTTTTTGTCGTGATTTTGGTCTATTTGTCTTCGCGACTCGTGTTAAATTAGTTATTGTTCCCTTGGTATTTTCTCTCTTCTTTTTTCATTTGTATTTCATAGTTTGATTTAAAAGAACTACACAGAGTTGTTGAGATTGAAGACAAAAAAGGAGGGAAAGCAAAGCCTTCAAGTTGGAATTCCTCCATTTCTGAGGAATGACATTGAATCAAGTGAAATATTGTCCGTTCTCTAGTATTTAAAAATAAAGGGCTGCGCTTTAGCGCATAATACGTCCGTTGCTCTTTTAACTTATCTTTTATGCTTGCAATGAATTTTAATGATCAACTAGAAATAGTGTGAGCCCTGTCAAATACCCCCCCCCCCCCCCAAAAAAATAAATAAAAATGCACAAAAAAACTGGCACTATTAAGGCTACCTCAAATTTAACTAAGTTTGTCTACTTTGTTCACAACACTTATCTGACGAAATTGGTATAGTTGATGTAAAATCTGATATTTATACAAATCAAAAGGGATGTTACATTAATATGTTCACCAAAGTTTCACCAAAGTTGCATAAAATCCCCCTTTTTTAAGTATAAAAATTCATTACTTAAGAAAACGTAAAATCTAAAATTTATAAAAATGGGAGCTTATGTCAATAGATATGTCCCAAAATTGGAAAATCCCCCTTTTTTAAGCATAAAAATTCATAACACGGAAATGTAAAATCTGAAATTTATAAAAATTGAAAGGGAGCTTACATCAATAGATATAAACAATTTACCAAAGTTTCATGGACATTGATGAAAGCCTTTTTGAGTTATTGTCCGAAGTGTTAAAACTCACCCTTTTTTATGAATAAAGCCCCATAAATCCAAAACTTAAAATCTGAAATTTATAAAAATTGAAAGGGAGGGCAGTGAGATTCAATAGATATAAACAATTCACCAAAGTTCCATGAACATTGTTGAAAGCCTTTTTGAGTTATTGTCCGAAGTGTTGAAAATCCCCCCTTATTTATGAATAAATCCACATAAATCCATAACTTAAAATCTAAAATTAAAAAAAAAACGAAAGGGAGCTTACGTCAATAGATATAAACAATTCATTTAAATTTCATGGAAATTGGTGAAAGTGTTTTTGAGTTATTGTCGAATTGTGGACGACGGACGGACGGACGGACGGACAACGGTATATCATAATACGTCCCGGGCAAAAGACGGGCGTATAAAAACCTGGTCGAGTTATTCCATATTTGCCGCAATGAGATTAGCGCGCATAGAATATTGCAGGAAAATTAAAAGTTCTTATATTACAAGATGCATGACAATTCAGTGTAACATATGTTTGTATCTTATTACATATGCGTGGAATATTTCAACACTATATAAAACGGTGGTACATACTGCATTTTCTGATACAGTGAGAACAAACGTAGCAAATTAAAAATGTTCAGTAGAAGATTTGTTCTTTTGATCATCTGTTTATCAGTTGAAATTAGTAAGTATTTTTTCAACTGTTTACTAGTAATTTCGATGGTTTTTGCTTGAAAGTTAAGCACTTGTATTTCTTACAATTCCTTTTTTATTTATTGTAGACGTAAAGGCGTCCTGTATCAGTCAAGACCTAATTAGAACATTGCTGGCTACAAGAAAGTCATGTAAAGCAGGTAATTACGATTTTTGTTATTTTTTAAAATAAGAATTTAGGTGTTATTGCAGGTGAGTTCTTCCCAGCTTAATGCTTGGTCGGTACCGCGGCTAGTGGTACGCTAGCAACCTTCATTAACAATCACCCAGTATAGTGCTTCAATACTAGCGTGATTTGACAGGCACTTGTCTCAGAAACTCAGGGGGGGTCTGATGAAAGTGCCTTTGTGTGATTTATATGATATATATTTATTTTAATCGAGTTCATCAAACTATGTAACTTTAAACAAAATGAACTCAACTCCTCGGTAAATTCAAAACAGAGAAATTTCTTATTTAAACCAAACGCTCGACTATATCAACCAACGTCACCGTGACTTGAAACAACTGTCATATTCCTGGTTTAACATAGCCAAAAACACTGGCGTTTGCAGAGTTGATTCTCCTTCTTTATATGTATGTTTTTGTTTCATTTGAATATATTTTTCCATATTTCTACTTATATTAAGTTAGTTTTACTTATCTAAGGTGTTCAAAGTCTTTTTCAATGCGTTTAAACAATATTATGCTGCGTTCACATGCAATTCAAATTCGATTCAATTGCCTGTTAATGATTATGTTTACCCAGTTTTGCTTTTGAGGAAAACTTTGGTGAATAAAGAACAATTGTGAACAGCAAACATGATCAGTAAAACAAGATTAACAAAACATATAATTTATAAAGGAATTATATCAAAGACTCCAATGTTTGAGAGTGGTACAATAGAGAGGCGAAAGATACCAAAAGGACATTCAAACTCGAAATAAAGGACAAAGTCATGACTAAAAGAGCAAACGACAGTACACAAAACACAACACATATCCATATGAGCGACACAGGACTCTTTTTTTGAAGGAAGGGGGATATCTATGTATTTTTTTTTAAAGTAAATTGTTTGACTGAAGCGAAGACTATAGTTTGTTTCCACCGTACATTGAAACAAACATAATTTCGACAATGACTTACAAAAATATTCATCGTTCCTACATATTATTCAACAAAATATTTAGATTATTGTTAAAGTAGAACAACAATGTTTTGCCTACAACAAAAGATAAATAGTCGGTGCTTTACATACATGTATGTTTGTGATTGGTTGATTGATTGTATGTGAAAGCTTGCCACGTTGCTGCTAAAATGATACTGTCACTATTCCTTGAACTAGCTCTTGCTCTTAGTGCGATCTATTTATACTTTACATTTTCAGTTGAAGCACGAGACGAGATAGAAACCAGATGTATTTTAAATATTTGCGAAACTTTCTCAGTTGTACATATATTATATAAAAATGAACATGAATTAATTCACAGGATTTTTTTTCAATTTCGAAAAATCAGAAGTGTAAAATTAAAAGATTGCCTTATAACTAATCTAAACGTTTTATTCATATAAATTACTGCTACAAATATCGGTTAAATACTAAACTTGTGGTTGCATTTCAGGCTCCAATGAAAACGCTGCATTTCATGCATACGTATCACGCAACACTCCTTTCAGTGGAGATGATATCATGAAATTTGACAATGTGGATATAAACATAGGGAACAACTACGACCTTTCAACTGGCAAGTTCACAGCACCAAAACAGGATTGTACCAGATAGCATGTACTATACAAGGGTATCAGACGTCTGCTGTAACCTTTCAAATACAGAAAAATAATGACAGATTTGATTTTGGTTATGCAGGAGGTCGGGACTGGCATGCTGTAACACGTGTTCTTCTGATGCAGCTGAAAGAAGGAGATACTGTGTTCGTACAACACAGAGAACGACGGAGAAAAGAAACTTTTGCTGGAGATCGCCATTCATATTTCTCTGGACGTTTTTTTGCAATAAAATTAAATTTATCAATACTAAATGTATATTTGTTTTTCTTTTCAACCTGAACGTAGTGATATAAAAGGCAAATTTGTATGCACATTAAACACTTAAAATTATAGGTTTTTACTTTAGGTAAAAATTAATGCAATCCAAAACTGTTGGTAACTTTAAGGAACCTGTCATTTTTTTTAAACTGTGAATTTGAATTTTTGATTTTGTTTCAAGCCTTACCCATTAAATACCAAACTAACCTTGAAGACACCAGTACATCTTATCTAAATCTCAATAAATACTCTTTCCCATGTGCCAGTCGAAATTACCGGTCTAACCGATATCCCGTTACGTACCTACAGGGTTTATAGTTGACTTGCATATAGTATTGTCCTATGCATAAAAGAGAGCAAACTATCGCTACTGTACTAACAAACGTTCATTTACCGGAACTGATCTCTACCTAGCTCAGCTGACCTAGTTGCAAATCGAACAAACTAGTGTCAAGTTATCTTGGAGTTATGTTCGTCTTGCAATTCTTTACCTTCGATTGCGTATGGGAAATTAGACAGTGAACATTTGATTTTCTACCACAATATGTAATGCTAGAATTGAAAGAGAAAAAATGTTTTCTTGTCGCCAATTGTTTTCCATAAAATAATTCATATCTCCCCTCTCCCTACCGAAAATCAAATGGTTGCTGCCTTACTGGAATACCAATTTCCAACTTATATAATACTGATTTTTAGTTTCTCATCTCCAAAAAAAATGATAGCATTATAACAAACTTTTGAAAGTATTTTTCGTAAATCCCATCAACAAAATTTTATAATTCATTTTCGTATTTCTATTAAAAGATAAAACTCATATGTACTGTTTTACAAATAACATTTTGTGATTTATATTGGAAAATTTGCTACAATTTGTTATACATTGAATCCAAAATATAAATATAGATCATATTACGCATATTTACGTTTTTGCGATTCGTACCTCATATTTGTGACTTAAAAGCACAGGCACTTGTTTCTGTCAATGTTGGGTTTACTATCCATACCCGTACAAAAAACCCAATTTCTATTTACAACTTCATAACTCACCTTTTAAATTTCGAAGCTCATTTTTTATGACGGAAAAATGTACAATTTGAAGACACATTGAACATAAACTCATCAGTAAAGAAACCAGGCGTTCTTAAAACAGTTAACGCCAGACGCGTTTCGTTTACCAAATGACTCATCAGTGACGCTCGAATTAATAATGTGATACACGCCAAATAAAGTAAGAGGTCGAATGGCAGTGACATCGACATCTCAAAATTACGAATGGTTTAGCCATATACATGCAGGTAAGCTAACCTATTTTATACTTGAGAAGAAATTTAGGATTTTGGAAATGTTTTCATCATCATTATCAATGATTATACATGTATGTCAGCACTAAAGTGTTATGACCACTGGTGGGGTGAAAATATTATGATATACTTGTACAGTATTTTTAATTGTTTGAACTATTTATTTGTTAAACCGTGGACAAAACTTCATGCCGTCGTGTCAGTCACGTCGCGGTAATGAACGTCCAGGAAAAGCAGTATTACTTTTTTCCTGGCTTTAGGTTATTCTTTTTTTTTGTGTAATATTTTAGACAAAAGTCAGCCACTGAGTCAGTCGTCCAATGTCCAATGAAAACAGTAGTATTACATTTTCTTGACTTTGTTTCATTTCTTTAAACCTTTATTTATTTTGGTGTAAAAATTTTGACAAAAGTCAGCCCCGAGTCAGTAATTTGGTCTAACCGTCCAGGACAAAAATTAGTATTACATTTCCTGGATTTAGGTTGGCCTCTTTGGATTTAGTAAATTAATATACGTCATCAAAGACCGCCCATTTGGAGGAGAGCTTTCTGTATAGAATTGAAGTAATCTGCTCCTCTGATTGGAAGATAATGTTTGTAACAAATATTTTTTGATAGATAAGATCAACAATTGAGTAAAAAAAAACAATAAGAAATGAATGCTGAACGTACTAAATCCTGCTACCTGTTCTTCTTTTGCATTTTATTACGGTTCAAAATTACAATTGCAACTTGGTTTTGTGTGGGTTTTTACGCGTAATCATGTAATAAGAAAAAATAATATTAACCTTATTTTAATGAACATATTACATTTGTAAAACTCATGTAACGATCCTACGCGGGTAAGATCATACTTTTAGGGATCATTTCTATAGTATGTATCGCCGGGACGTCAGATAACTCTGACTGGACCTAAACCCACGATGAAGAGAAATAGCGTTTTCTTCTGAGCGTGAAGCTGACCGAGACTGTCTCTAGCTTGGTGAGACACGGTCTTCGGTCATTGATGACCGTTCCTCTCCCTCTTAAGTGGGGAGTTGGAGGAAGGAAACGCATTCTGAGTGGTAAACAAAAATAATAAATCAATATCAGATCGCCCTTGCTTTTTTTTTACTTCCACACCTAAAACTATCATCAAACTCCAGAAAAGCGCTTTTAGGTTACATATGTACTCAGAATGACTTTTTCGGATGACAAGAAATCAAGTACGTGCGCAAACTTTCATTTTCGAATTTTATTGGCATGTCTTATAGCTATATACATCAAACTAACAGGTCTGTCGTGTTTTTCGTCTGTTTTACTATACTTCAATTATTGTCACGTTGTCCCACAAACATTTCGCTGCAATTCTCAAATTTGTTGACCATTTTAACCTAATATATTGCTTATTTTGTTAAACTACTTTTGTTGCCAAAAAGATGTTTTTGTACATGTTGTACTAGGTTTGGGATTGTCATAGTCATAGTAATAAATTGGTTATTTCCCCTTGAACGTACGTCTTTTACATATAAACCGTCACGTTTAAAATTCAAAACCTGAAGGAAAATCCCGCTACCTGTTCTTCTTTTGCATTTTATTACGGTTCAAAATTACAATTGCAACTTGGTTTTGTGTGGGTTTTTACGCGTAATCATGTAATAAGAAAAAATAATATTAACCTTATTTTAATGAACATATTACATTTGTAAAACTCATGTAACGATCCTACGCGGGTAAGATCATACTTTTAGGGATCATTTCTATAGTATGTATCGCCGGGACGTCAGATAACTCTGACTGGACCTAAACCCACGATGAAGAGAAATAGCGTTTTCTTCTGAGCGTGAAGCTGACCGAGACTGTCTCTAGCTTGGTGAGACACGGTCTTCGGTCATTGATGACCGTTCCTCTCCCTCTTAAGTGGGGAGTTGGAGGAAGGAAACGCATTCTGAGTGGTAAACAAAAATAATAAATCAATATCAGATCGCCCTTGCTTTTTTTTTACTTCCACACCTAAAACTATCATCAAACTCCAGAAAAGCGCTTTTAGGTTACATATGTACTCAGAATGACTTTTTCGGATGACAAGAAATCAAGTACGTGCGCAAACTTTCATTTTCGAATTTTATTGGCATGTCTTATAGCTATATACATCAAACTAACAGGTCTGTCGTGTTTTTCGTCTGTTTTACTAAACTTCAATTATTGTCACGTTGTCCCACAAACATTTCGCTGCAATTCTCAAATTTGTTGACCATTTTAACCTAATATATTGCTTATTTTGTTAAACTACTTTTGTTGCCAAAAAGATGTTTTTGTACATGTTGTACTAGGTTTGGGATTGTCATAGTCATAGTAATAAATTGGTTATTTCCCCTTGAACGTACGTCTTTTACATATAAACCGTCACGTTTAAAATTCAAAACCTGAAGGAAAATCCCGCTACCTGTTCTTCTTTTGCATTTTATTACGGTTCAAAATTACAATTGCAACTTGGTTTTGTGTGGGTTTTTACGCGTAATCATGTAATAAGAAAAAATAATATTAACCTTATTTTAATGAACATATTACATTTGTAAAACTCATGTAACGATCCTACGCGGGTAAGATCATACTTTTAGGGATCATTTCTATAGTATGTATCGCCGGGACGTCAGATAACTCTGACTGGACCTAAACCCACGATGAAGAGAAATAGCGTTTTCTTCTGAGCGTGAAGCTGACCGAGACTGTCTCTAGCTTGGTGAGACACGGTCTTCGGTCATTGATGACCGTTCCTCTCCCTCTTAAGTGGGGAGTTGGAGGAAGGAAACGCATTCTGAGTGGTAAACAAAAATAATAAATCAATATCAGATCGCCCTTGCTTTTTTTTTACTTCCACACCTAAAACTATCATCAAACTCCAGAAAAGCGCTTTTAGGTTACATATGTACTCAGAATGACTTTTTCGGATGACAAGAAATCAAGTACGTGCGCAAACTTTCATTTTCGAATTTTATTGGCATGTCTTATAGCTATATACATCAAACTAACAGGTCTGTCGTGTTTTTCGTCTGTTTTACTAAACTTCAATTATTGTCACGTTGTCCCACAAACATTTCGCTGCAATTCTCAAATTTGTTGACCATTTTAACCTAATATATTGCTTATTTTGTTAAACTACTTTTGTTGCCAAAAAGATGTTTTTGTACATGTTGTACTAGGTTTGGGATTGTCATAGTCATAGTAATAAATTGGTTATTTCCCCTTGAACGTACGTCTTTTACATATAAACCGTCACGTTTAAAATTCAAAACCTGAAGGAAAATCCCGCTACCTGTTCTTCTTTTGCATTTTATTACGGTTCAAAATTACAATTGCAACTTGGTTTTGTGTGGGTTTTTACGCGTAATCATGTAATAAGAAAAAATAATATTAACCTTATTTTAATGAACATATTACATTTGTAAAACTCATGTAACGATCCTACGCGGGTAAGATCATACTTTTAGGGATCATTTCTATAGTATGTATCGCCGGGACGTCAGATAACTCTGACTGGACCTAAACCCACGATGAAGAGAAATAGCGTTTTCTTCTGAGCGTGAAGCTGACCGAGACTGTCTCTAGCTTGGTGAGACACGGTCTTCGGTCATTGATGACCGTTCCTCTCCCTCTTAAGTGGGGAGTTGGAGGAAGGAAACGCATTCTGAGTGGTAAACAAAAATAATAAATCAATATCAGATCGCCCTTGCTTTTTTTTTACTTCCACACCTAAAACTATCATCAAACTCCAGAAAAGCGCTTTTAGGTTACATATGTACTCAGAATGACTTTTTCGGATGACAAGAAATCAAGTACGTGCGCAAACTTTCATTTTCGAATTTTATTGGCATGTCTTATAGCTATATACATCAAACTAACAGGTCTGTCGTGTTTTTCGTCTGTTTTACTAAACTTCAATTATTGTCACGTTGTCCCACAAACATTTCGCTGCAATTCTCAAATTTGTTGACCATTTTAACCTAATATATTGCTTATTTTGTTAAACTACTTTTGTTGCCAAAAAGATGTTTTTGTACATGTTGTACTAGGTTTGGGATTGTCATAGTCATAGTAATAAATTGGTTATTTCCCCTTGAACGTACGTCTTTTACATATAAACCGTCACGTTTAAAATTCAAAACCTGAAGGAAAATCCCGCTACCTGTTCTTCTTTTGCATTTTATTACGGTTCAAAATTACAATTGCAACTTGGTTTTGTGTGGGTTTTTACGCGTAATCATGTAATAAGAAAAAATAATATTAACCTTATTTTAATGAACATATTACATTTGTAAAACTCATGTAACGATCCTACGCGGGTAAGATCATACTTTTAGGGATCATTTCTATAGTATGTATCGCCGGGACGTCAGATAACTCTGACTGGACCTAAACCCACGATGAAGAGAAATAGCGTTTTCTTCTGAGCGTGAAGCTGACCGAGACTGTCTCTAGCTTGGTGAGACACGGTCTTCGGTCATTGATGACCGTTCCTCTCCCTCTTAAGTGGGGAGTTGGAGGAAGGAAACGCATTCTGAGTGGTAAACAAAAATAATAAATCAATATCAGATCGCCCTTGCTTTTTTTTTACTTCCACACCTAAAACTATCATCAAACTCCAGAAAAGCGCTTTTAGGTTACATATGTACTCAGAATGACTTTTTCGGATGACAAGAAATCAAGTACGTGCGCAAACTTTCATTTTCGAATTTTATTGGCATGTCTTATAGCTATATACATCAAACTAACAGGTCTGTCGTGTTTTTCGTCTGTTTTACTATACTTCAATTATTGTCACGTTGTCCCACAAACATTTCGCTGCAATTCTCAAATTTGTTGACCATTTTAACCTAATATATTGCTTATTTTGTTAAACTACTTTTGTTGCCAAAAAGATGTTTTTGTACATGTTGTACTAGGTTTGGGATTGTCATAGTCATAGTAATAAATTGGTTATTTCCCCTTGAACGTACGTCTTTTACATATAAACCGTCACGTTTAAAATTCAAAACCTGAAGGAAAATCCCGCTACCTGTTCTTCTTTTGCATTTTATTACGGTTCAAAATTACAATTGCAACTTGGTTTTGTGTGGGTTTTTACGCGTAATCATGTAATAAGAAAAAATAATATTAACCTTATTTTAATGAACATATTACATTTGTAAAACTCATGTAACGATCCTACGCGGGTAAGATCATACTTTTAGGGATCATTTCTATAGTATGTATCGCCGGGACGTCAGATAACTCTGACTGGACCTAAACCCACGATGAAGAGAAATAGCGTTTTCTTCTGAGCGTGAAGCTGACCGAGACTGTCTCTAGCTTGGTGAGACACGGTCTTCGGTCATTGATGACCGTTCCTCTCCCTCTTAAGTGGGGAGTTGGAGGAAGGAAACGCATTCTGAGTGGTAAACAAAAATAATAAATCAATATCAGATCGCCCTTGCTTTTTTTTTACTTCCACACCTAAAACTATCATCAAACTCCAGAAAAGCGCTTTTAGGTTACATATGTACTCAGAATGACTTTTTCGGATGACAAGAAATCAAGTACGTGCGCAAACTTTCATTTTCGAATTTTATTGGCATGTCTTATAGCTATATACATCAAACTAACAGGTCTGTCGTGTTTTTCGTCTGTTTTACTAAACTTCAATTATTGTCACGTTGTCCCACAAACATTTCGCTGCAATTCTCAAATTTGTTGACCATTTTAACCTAATATATTGCTTATTTTGTTAAACTACTTTTGTTGCCAAAAAGATGTTTTTGTACATGTTGTACTAGGTTTGGGATTGTCATAGTCATAGTAATAAATTGGTTATTTCCCCTTGAACGTACGTCTTTTACATATAAACCGTCACGTTTAAAATTCAAAACCTGAAGGAAAATCCCGCTACCTGTTCTTCTTTTGCATTTTATTACGGTTCAAAATTACAATTGCAACTTGGTTTTGTGTGGGTTTTTACGCGTAATCATGTAATAAGAAAAAATAATATTAACCTTATTTTAATGAACATATTACATTTGTAAAACTCATGTAACGATCCTACGCGGGTAAGATCATACTTTTAGGGATCATTTCTATAGTATGTATCGCCGGGACGTCAGATAACTCTGACTGGACCTAAACCCACGATGAAGAGAAATAGCGTTTTCTTCTGAGCGTGAAGCTGACCGAGACTGTCTCTAGCTTGGTGAGACACGGTCTTCGGTCATTGATGACCGTTCCTCTCCCTCTTAAGTGGGGAGTTGGAGGAAGGAAACGCATTCTGAGTGGTAAACAAAAATAATAAATCAATATCAGATCGCCCTTGCTTTTTTTTTACTTCCACACCTAAAACTATCATCAAACTCCAGAAAAGCGCTTTTAGGTTACATATGTACTCAGAATGACTTTTTCGGATGACAAGAAATCAAGTACGTGCGCAAACTTTCATTTTCGAATTTTATTGGCATGTCTTATAGCTATATACATCAAACTAACAGGTCTGTCGTGTTTTTCGTCTGTTTTACTAAACTTCAATTATTGTCACGTTGTCCCACAAACATTTCGCTGCAATTCTCAAATTTGTTGACCATTTTAACCTAATATATTGCTTATTTTGTTAAACTACTTTTGTTGCCAAAAAGATGTTTTTGTACATGTTGTACTAGGTTTGGGATTGTCATAGTCATAGTAATAAATTGGTTATTTCCCCTTGAACGTACGTCTTTTACATATAAACCGTCACGTTTAAAATTCAAAACCTGAAGGAAAATCCCGCTACCTGTTCTTCTTTTGCATTTTATTACGGTTCAAAATTACAATTGCAACTTGGTTTTGTGTGGGTTTTTACGCGTAATCATGTAATAAGAAAAAATAATATTAACCTTATTTTAATGAACATATTACATTTGTAAAACTCATGTAACGATCCTACGCGGGTAAGATCATACTTTTAGGGATCATTTCTATAGTATGTATCGCCGGGACGTCAGATAACTCTGACTGGACCTAAACCCACGATGAAGAGAAATAGCGTTTTCTTCTGAGCGTGAAGCTGACCGAGACTGTCTCTAGCTTGGTGAGACACGGTCTTCGGTCATTGATGACCGTTCCTCTCCCTCTTAAGTGGGGAGTTGGAGGAAGGAAACGCATTCTGAGTGGTAAACAAAAATAATAAATCAATATCAGATCGCCCTTGCTTTTTTTTTACTTCCACACCTAAAACTATCATCAAACTCCAGAAAAGCGCTTTTAGGTTACATATGTACTCAGAATGACTTTTTCGGATGACAAGAAATCAAGTACGTGCGCAAACTTTCATTTTCGAATTTTATTGGCATGTCTTATAGCTATATACATCAAACTAACAGGTCTGTCGTGTTTTTCGTCTGTTTTACTAAACTTCAATTATTGTCACGTTGTCCCACAAACATTTCGCTGCAATTCTCAAATTTGTTGACCATTTTAACCTAATATATTGCTTATTTTGTTAAACTACTTTTGTTGCCAAAAAGATGTTTTTGTACATGTTGTACTAGGTTTGGGATTGTCATAGTCATAGTAATAAATTGGTTATTTCCCCTTGAACGTACGTCTTTTACATATAAACCGTCACGTTTAAAATTCAAAACCTGAAGGAAAATCCCGCTACCTGTTCTTCTTTTGCATTTTATTACGGTTCAAAATTACAATTGCAACTTGGTTTTGTGTGGGTTTTTACGCGTAATCATGTAATAAGAAAAAATAATATTAACCTTATTTTAATGAACATATTACATTTGTAAAACTCATGTAACGATCCTACGCGGGTAAGATCATACTTTTAGGGATCATTTCTATAGTATGTATCGCCGGGACGTCAGATAACTCTGACTGGACCTAAACCCACGATGAAGAGAAATAGCGTTTTCTTCTGAGCGTGAAGCTGACCGAGACTGTCTCTAGCTTGGTGAGACACGGTCTTCGGTCATTGATGACCGTTCCTCTCCCTCTTAAGTGGGGAGTTGGAGGAAGGAAACGCATTCTGAGTGGTAAACAAAAATAATAAATCAATATCAGATCGCCCTTGCTTTTTTTTTACTTCCACACCTAAAACTATCATCAAACTCCAGAAAAGCGCTTTTAGGTTACATATGTACTCAGAATGACTTTTTCGGATGACAAGAAATCAAGTACGTGCGCAAACTTTCATTTTCGAATTTTATTGGCATGTCTTATAGCTATATACATCAAACTAACAGGTCTGTCGTGTTTTTCGTCTGTTTTACTATACTTCAATTATTGTCACGTTGTCCCACAAACATTTCGCTGCAATTCTCAAATTTGTTGACCATTTTAACCTAATATATTGCTTATTTTGTTAAACTACTTTTGTTGCCAAAAAGATGTTTTTGTACATGTTGTACTAGGTTTGGGATTGTCATAGTCATAGTAATAAATTGGTTATTTCCCCTTGAACGTACGTCTTTTACATATAAACCGTCACGTTTAAAATTCAAAACCTGAAGGAAAATCCCGCTACCTGTTCTTCTTTTGCATTTTATTACGGTTCAAAATTACAATTGCAACTTGGTTTTGTGTGGGTTTTTACGCGTAATCATGTAATAAGAAAAAATAATATTAACCTTATTTTAATGAACATATTACATTTGTAAAACTCATGTAACGATCCTACGCGGGTAAGATCATACTTTTAGGGATCATTTCTATAGTATGTATCGCCGGGACGTCAGATAACTCTGACTGGACCTAAACCCACGATGAAGAGAAATAGCGTTTTCTTCTGAGCGTGAAGCTGACCGAGACTGTCTCTAGCTTGGTGAGACACGGTCTTCGGTCATTGATGACCGTTCCTCTCCCTCTTAAGTGGGGAGTTGGAGGAAGGAAACGCATTCTGAGTGGTAAACAAAAATAATAAATCAATATCAGATCGCCCTTGCTTTTTTTTTACTTCCACACCTAAAACTATCATCAAACTCCAGAAAAGCGCTTTTAGGTTACATATGTACTCAGAATGACTTTTTCGGATGACAAGAAATCAAGTACGTGCGCAAACTTTCATTTTCGAATTTTATTGGCATGTCTTATAGCTATATACATCAAACTAACAGGTCTGTCGTGTTTTTCGTCTGTTTTACTAAACTTCAATTATTGTCACGTTGTCCCACAAACATTTCGCTGCAATTCTCAAATTTGTTGACCATTTTAACCTAATATATTGCTTATTTTGTTAAACTACTTTTGTTGCCAAAAAGATGTTTTTGTACATGTTGTACTAGGTTTGGGATTGTCATAGTCATAGTAATAAATTGGTTATTTCCCCTTGAACGTACGTCTTTTACATATAAACCGTCACGTTTAAAATTCAAAACCTGAAGGAAAATCCCGCTACCTGTTCTTCTTTTGCATTTTATTACGGTTCAAAATTACAATTGCAACTTGGTTTTGTGTGGGTTTTTACGCGTAATCATGTAATAAGAAAAAATAATATTAACCTTATTTTAATGAACATATTACATTTGTAAAACTCATGTAACGATCCTACGCGGGTAAGATCATACTTTTAGGGATCATTTCTATAGTATGTATCGCCGGGACGTCAGATAACTCTGACTGGACCTAAACCCACGATGAAGAGAAATAGCGTTTTCTTCTGAGCGTGAAGCTGACCGAGACTGTCTCTAGCTTGGTGAGACACGGTCTTCGGTCATTGATGACCGTTCCTCTCCCTCTTAAGTGGGGAGTTGGAGGAAGGAAACGCATTCTGAGTGGTAAACAAAAATAATAAATCAATATCAGATCGCCCTTGCTTTTTTTTTACTTCCACACCTAAAACTATCATCAAACTCCAGAAAAGCGCTTTTAGGTTACATATGTACTCAGAATGACTTTTTCGGATGACAAGAAATCAAGTACGTGCGCAAACTTTCATTTTCGAATTTTATTGGCATGTCTTATAGCTATATACATCAAACTAACAGGTCTGTCGTGTTTTTCGTCTGTTTTACTATACTTCAATTATTGTCACGTTGTCCCACAAACATTTCGCTGCAATTCTCAAATTTGTTGACCATTTTAACCTAATATATTGCTTATTTTGTTAAACTACTTTTGTTGCCAAAAAGATGTTTTTGTACATGTTGTACTAGGTTTGGGATTGTCATAGTCATAGTAATAAATTGGTTATTTCCCCTTGAACGTACGTCTTTTACATATAAACCGTCACGTTTAAAATTCAAAACCTGAAGGAAAATCCCGCTACCTGTTCTTCTTTTGCATTTTATTACGGTTCAAAATTACAATTGCAACTTGGTTTTGTGTGGGTTTTTACGCGTAATCATGTAATAAGAAAAAATAATATTAACCTTATTTTAATGAACATATTACATTTGTAAAACTCATGTAACGATCCTACGCGGGTAAGATCATACTTTTAGGGATCATTTCTATAGTATGTATCGCCGGGACGTCAGATAACTCTGACTGGACCTAAACCCACGATGAAGAGAAATAGCGTTTTCTTCTGAGCGTGAAGCTGACCGAGACTGTCTCTAGCTTGGTGAGACACGGTCTTCGGTCATTGATGACCGTTCCTCTCCCTCTTAAGTGGGGAGTTGGAGGAAGGAAACGCATTCTGAGTGGTAAACAAAAATAATAAATCAATATCAGATCGCCCTTGCTTTTTTTTTACTTCCACACCTAAAACTATCATCAAACTCCAGAAAAGCGCTTTTAGGTTACATATGTACTCAGAATGACTTTTTCGGATGACAAGAAATCAAGTACGTGCGCAAACTTTCATTTTCGAATTTTATTGGCATGTCTTATAGCTATATACATCAAACTAACAGGTCTGTCGTGTTTTTCGTCTGTTTTACTAAACTTCAATTATTGTCACGTTGTCCCACAAACATTTCGCTGCAATTCTCAAATTTGTTGACCATTTTAACCTAATATATTGCTTATTTTGTTAAACTACTTTTGTTGCCAAAAAGATGTTTTTGTACATGTTGTACTAGGTTTGGGATTGTCATAGTCATAGTAATAAATTGGTTATTTCCCCTTGAACGTACGTCTTTTACATATAAACCGTCACGTTTAAAATTCAAAACCTGAAGGAAAATCCCGCTACCTGTTCTTCTTTTGCATTTTATTACGGTTCAAAATTACAATTGCAACTTGGTTTTGTGTGGGTTTTTACGCGTAATCATGTAATAAGAAAAAATAATATTAACCTTATTTTAATGAACATATTACATTTGTAAAACTCATGTAACGATCCTACGCGGGTAAGATCATACTTTTAGGGATCATTTCTATAGTATGTATCGCCGGGACGTCAGATAACTCTGACTGGACCTAAACCCACGATGAAGAGAAATAGCGTTTTCTTCTGAGCGTGAAGCTGACCGAGACTGTCTCTAGCTTGGTGAGACACGGTCTTCGGTCATTGATGACCGTTCCTCTCCCTCTTAAGTGGGGAGTTGGAGGAAGGAAACGCATTCTGAGTGGTAAACAAAAATAATAAATCAATATCAGATCGCCCTTGCTTTTTTTTTACTTCCACACCTAAAACTATCATCAAACTCCAGAAAAGCGCTTTTAGGTTACATATGTACTCAGAATGACTTTTTCGGATGACAAGAAATCAAGTACGTGCGCAAACTTTCATTTTCGAATTTTATTGGCATGTCTTATAGCTATATACATCAAACTAACAGGTCTGTCGTGTTTTTCGTCTGTTTTACTATACTTCAATTATTGTCACGTTGTCCCACAAACATTTCGCTGCAATTCTCAAATTTGTTGACCATTTTAACCTAATATATTGCTTATTTTGTTAAACTACTTTTGTTGCCAAAAAGATGTTTTTGTACATGTTGTACTAGGTTTGGGATTGTCATAGTCATAGTAATAAATTGGTTATTTCCCCTTGAACGTACGTCTTTTACATATAAACCGTCACGTTTAAAATTCAAAACCTGAAGGAAAATCCCGCTACCTGTTCTTCTTTTGCATTTTATTACGGTTCAAAATTACAATTGCAACTTGGTTTTGTGTGGGTTTTTACGCGTAATCATGTAATAAGAAAAAATAATATTAACCTTATTTTAATGAACATATTACATTTGTAAAACTCATGTAACGATCCTACGCGGGTAAGATCATACTTTTAGGGATCATTTCTATAGTATGTATCGCCGGGACGTCAGATAACTCTGACTGGACCTAAACCCACGATGAAGAGAAATAGCGTTTTCTTCTGAGCGTGAAGCTGACCGAGACTGTCTCTAGCTTGGTGAGACACGGTCTTCGGTCATTGATGACCGTTCCTCTCCCTCTTAAGTGGGGAGTTGGAGGAAGGAAACGCATTCTGAGTGGTAAACAAAAATAATAAATCAATATCAGATCGCCCTTGCTTTAAAAAGTATTCATTTTTTTTTTTACTTCCACACCTAAAACTATCATCAAACTCCAGAAAAGCGCTTTTAGGTTACATATGTACTCAGAATGACTTTTTCGGATGACAAGAAATCAAGTACGTGCGCAAACTTTCATTTTCGAATTTTATTGGCATGTCTTATAGCTATATACATCAAACTAACAGGTCTGTCGTGTTTTTCGTCTGTTTTACTAAACTTCAATTATTGTCACGTTGTCCCACAAACATTTCGCTGCAATTCTCAAATTTGTTGACCATTTTAACCTAATATATTGCTTATTTTGTTAAACTACTTTTGTTGCCAAAAAGATGTTTTTGTACATGTTGTACTAGGTTTGGGATTGTCATAGTCATAGTAATAAATTGGTTATTTCCCCTTGAACGTACGTCTTTTACATATAAACCGTCACGTTTAAAATTCAAAACCTGAAGGAAAATCCCGCTACCTGTTCTTCTTTTGCATTTTATTACGGTTCAAAATTACAATTGCAACTTGGTTTTGTGTGGGTTTTTACGCGTAATCATGTAATAAGAAAAAATAATATTAACCTTATTTTAATGAACATATTACATTTGTAAAACTCATGTAACGATCCTACGCGGGTAAGATCATACTTTTAGGGATCATTTCTATAGTATGTATCGCCGGGACGTCAGATAACTCTGACTGGACCTAAACCCACGATGAAGAGAAATAGCGTTTTCTTCTGAGCGTGAAGCTGACCGAGACTGTCTCTAGCTTGGTGAGACACGGTCTTCGGTCATTGATGACCGTTCCTCTCCCTCTTAAGTGGGGAGTTGGAGGAAGGAAACGCATTCTGAGTGGTAAACAAAAATAATAAAATCAATATCAGATCGCCCTTGCTTTTTTTTTACTTCCACACCTAAAACTATCATCAAACTCCAGAAAAGCGCTTTTAGGTTACATATGTACTCAGAATGACTTTTTCGGATGACAAGAAATCAAGTACGTGCGCAAACTTTCATT